>NC_133661.1:181982789-183381071 GCF_037893015.1 Macrotis lagotis | reverse complement strand
AAAGGACAATGTTCAGTGTTGGAAGGGATGTGGGCAATATGGGACATTAAATGTGGGATATTGTTGGTGAAGCTGTGAACTCATCAAACTTTCTGGGGAACAAGCTGGAATTATGGCCAAAAGGCAATAAAATGTACACACCCTTTGATCCAACAATACCACTACTGGGTCTATACCCTGAAGAAATCATTAAAAAGGGTAAAAACATCACTTGTACAAAAATATTCATAGCAGCCCTGTTTAAGGTAGCAAAGAATTGGAAATTGAGTGAATGTCCATCAACTGACAAATGGGCTGAACAAATTGTGATATATGTATATCATTAGAACACTATTGTTCTATTTGAAATCAAGAGGGATGAGATTTCAGAGAAGCTTGGAAAGACTCACATGAGCTGATGCTGAGAGAGATGTGCAGAACCAGAAGAACACTATACACCACATAGGGATGATGATCAACCTTAATGGACTTACTCATTCCATCAATGCAATAATCGGGGGATAATTTTAGAGTACCTGAAATGGAGAATACTAGCTGTATCCAAAGAAAGAACTGTGGAGGTTAAACAAACATCAAAGTCTATTACCTTCAATTCTTTAAAATGTGTCTTATGTACTACATAATTTTGATATCTCTAATATTTTTATTTTCTCCTCAAGGATATAATTTCTCTCTCAACACATTCAATTTTTAGTCAATGTATAGCATGGAAACAATGTAAAGATTATCAAACTACCTTTTGTGGGGGGTTGGTGCAGGGAGGGAAGGGAGGGTAGGGGAAATTTGTAAAGTTCAAAACCTTACAAAAAAACTAAGTAGAAATTGCTATTATACATAATTGGAAAATAAATAAAATATTAATAAAAAATTTAAATAAAGAAATTTTGTATTTCCCTTCATGCTGTCTTTCCCTGTTTATCCTTTTACTCTTTCCTTTCCTATTATTCCTCCTCAACAATGTTTTACTACCTTTCACCTTTAATTTTTCTTTTAAAATTTGACTTTATATTTGCTTTTTCTTTCACTTTCCCTTTTATCAGTTCTTTCTTCCCCTTTCTTTCTCTCTGCCTTCTCTCACTATTCGCAGATGACATGATGGTCTACCTAGAGAATCCCAAGAAATCATCTAAAAAACTACTGGAAACAATTAGCAATTTTAGCAAAGTTTCAGGTTATAAAATAAACCCCCATAAATCCTCAACTTTCCTATATATGTCTAGCAAGAAACAGCAGGAAGAGCTAGAAAGAGAAATCCCATTCAAAGTAACCTCAGACAGTGCAAAATACTTGGGAGTCTATTTGCAAAGACAGACTCACAATCTTTTTGAAAACAATTATAAAACACTTCTCACACAAATTAAATCAGATTTAAATAACTGGGCAAATAAATATCAACAGCTCATGGATAGGGAGAGCTAATATAATAAAAATGACAATTCTACCAAAACTAAACTATCTGTTTAGTGCCCTACCAATCAAAATTCCAAAAACTTACTTTAATGAGTTAGAAAAAATTGTAAGTAAATTCATATGGAGAAATACAAAGTCAAGAATTGCCAGGAGCTTAATGAAAAAAAATGCAAATGAAGGTGGCTTAGCACTACCCAATCTAAAATTATATTATATAGCATCAGTCATCAGAACTGTTTGGTATTAGCTAAGAAATAGTGGTGGACCAGTGGAATAGACTAGGTGTAAAAGCAGGAGAGGAGTATAGTAATCTGCTGTTTGATAAACCAAAAGAGTCTGGCCACTGGGATAAAAACTCCCTCTTTGATAAAAACTGCTGGGATAATTGGAAGTTAGTATGGAAGAAACTTAGATTAGACCAACACCTCACACCCTTTACCAAGATAATATCCAAAGGGTTACAAGACATAGACATAAAAAACAATACTATAAGAAAATTAGAAGATCAAGGACTAGTTTACCTGTCAGATCTATGGAAAGGGGAGCAGTTTATGACTAAGGAAGAGTTGGAGAACATCACTAAAAACCAATTAGATGATTTTGATTACATTAAATTAAAAAGCTTTTGCACAGATAAAACCAATGTAATCAAGATCAAAAGAAAAGTAGTAAATTGGGAAACAATCTTTACAACTAATGATTCTGACAAAGGACTCATTTCTAAAATATACAGAGAACTGAGTCATATTTTTAAAACAAAAAGCCATTCCCCAATTAACAAATGGTCAAAGGATATGCAAAGGCAATTTACAGATGAGGAGATCAAAGCAATCCATAGCCATATGAAAAAATGCTCTAAATCATTATTAGAGAAATGCAAATTGAAGCTTCTCTGAGGTACCACTTCACACCTCTCAGATTGGCCAGTATGACCAGGAAGGATAATGATCATTGTTGGAAGGGATGTGGGAAATCTGGGACACTCTTACACTGTTGGTGGAGCTGTGAACTCATCCAACCCTTCTGGAGAGCTATTTGGAACTATGCCCAAAGGGCAACAAAAATGTGCATACCCTTTGACCCAGCAATACCACTACTGGGTCTATACCCTGAAGAGATGAGGAAAAAGGGTAAAAACATTACTTGTACAAAAATATTTATAGCAGCCCTGTTTGTGGTGGCAAAGGATTGGAAATCCAGTAAATGTCCTTCAATTGGAGAATGGCTTAGCAAATTGTGGTATATGTATGTCATGGAACATTATTGTTCTATTAGAAACCAGGAGGGATGGGAATTCAGGGAAACCTGGAGGGATTTGCATGAACTGATGCTGAGTGAGATGAGCAGAACCAGAAAAACACTGTACACCCTAACAGCAACATGGGAGTGATGTTTAACCTTGAAGGACTTGCTCATTCCATCAGCGCAACAATTGGGAACAATTTTTGGCTGTCTGCAAAGGAGAGTACCATCTGTATCCAGATAAGGAGCTGTAGAGTTTGAACAAAGTACAAGGACTATTCCCTTTAATTCGGAAAAAAAAACCCAGATATCTTATTGTTTGATCTGGTTACCTCTGAGAATTCTGTTCTCTTTAAGGATATGATTTCTCTCTCATCACACCCAATTTGGATCAACATGGAAACAAAGTAAAGACTGACGGAGTGCTATCTGTGGGGTGGGGGGTGTGGGGAGGGAAGCAAGATTGGGGGAAAATTGTAAAACTCAAAGAATATCTTTAATAAAAATTTAAAAAAATAAAGAAATTAATTTCCTTTCTCAATGATTGTTTAGTTGATTCAGGCTGGACAGTGTATATGTAACGATTACTAGATATATAGTCGGGTATCATAGCCTAATTCTACTATTTGCTAGCTGTGTGATCTTGGACATCTCACTTCACTTCTCACCTCAAGGCTTTAGTTACATCTTTTGATGGAATTGTGATAATAATGTTTCCTTGAACAATCTCACAAAATCACTGTGCCAAAAAAGGGGCATTTAGTGAACCAAGCATTTATTTCCTAAGTAGATCAAGATTTCTTGATATTTTCATGATGTACCCTATAGATTCCTTCTTAAAATTATATTTTAAGTGCCAAAGGAGCTAGAGCACCAAGACTCAGCTTTCTGAGTTAAATGCTTAACTACTAGCTGTGTGACTAGCTAGCAAGTCATTTAACCTTAATTGCCTCAGTTTTCTAATATATAAAATGATTTGTAGAACAAAATAGCAAACTACTGCAGTATCTGTGCAAAGATGACCTAAAATAAGTCATAAAGACTTAGACGACTGAAAATTGAATAAAACTATAGCAAACAACAAGTATTATATAAGGTCCAAGTTTGGGGGTGGGCAGACAGAGATAACTAGAAACTAGAGCAGAGGTCAGCAAACTAGAGTGACTGAGGGTGAAGGGGAAAACCATAGTTTGCCAAACCATGAACTGGAGGAAAGAAGAATGTTTCAGAATGGAGATTAGATTTGCATCAGACTTCATTAAATTATGGTGGAATATCAACAAGTGGAACAAGTGGAAATGATTTTGAATGCATAGACTACAAAAAGTAGTATGAACAAAAAGGGTCAGAAACAGAAAGATGAGAGATAAATGCAAAACATGGTGAATAAATTATCATTGTTATAATATAAAATGCTTGGAGGGGGTGATATGAGATACAGTTGAAATATAATAATAATAATAACTGATATCCATACAGTGCTTAAGATTTGAGCCTCACAACAACAGTCTATGAATTGGGTTCTTTAGGTATTATTTTCCTCGTTTTACAGATAAAAAAACTGAAGTAGACAGAGGTTAAATGCCTTTTCCATGGCTACACTGTTAGAAAATATCAATAGTAGTATTTGAACCCAAGTTCTCTGACATCAATCTTACTTCTGTCTCTTTTGACTACACCATGTTGTTGTCTATCATGACATTTCTGAAAAGCAAGAGGTTTTTGTCAGCACCTTTTTACTGGAATATACTTCAAAGTAGCAAGAATACAATCACTCTGCATCTTTTCTTTTTCTCAGAATATAGCAAATAACATGTGTAAAGACAAGACACCTTCACAGTATTTTTAATTTCCCAACAACTTATAAAATACTTTAAAGTTTGCAAGTACTTTCCCTGTAACAAATATTGAAGCAAGTAGTACAATATCATACTCAAATTACAAACAAGAGCATTGAGATTTAGTAAGATCATGAGAATGTCCATGAATACGTGGCTAGTAAGTTTCAGAACCAGCATTTATCCTCAAGTCTCCTAATTCCAAGTTCAGTCCTCTTTCTCATTGACATCATTATGTCAAATGTATTCTTTTTATCAGTGATGAAGAGAAGGGTTTTTTTTGGTCTTTGTTGGGTTTTTTCGCCCCAAAGCCCCATATTTCTCTATCTGGCTTAGCTTAGATGTACCTGAAATATGTTTTGACCAATGAGACTCCCCTCTTCATATTCAGCATTAGCCCCAAGGTCTTTCATACACCAATCTATATTCAGGAACTTTGACCTTTTTGCCGAGAATGATCTCTTCTTATTTTATAAGAAAATCTACAAAATAAGATAATGAACCTCTGGACTATCTGCCTATGTTGTTCTGGGAGAGAAAACGCCCAAGTTTTGTGTCTAAGCAAATGAAAATTTCTCATTTAAGATCCCATATTGCCCATAAATTTGAATTGCACCTTCACTCTCATGCTTCTCTATGCTTCTTATGTTTTTAATTTCTAGGCATTCAGACAGAAGTTCAGTAGTGGCAATATGAGAACAAGCTAAAAAATTAGGGGCAGTCTCTAAAAGCATTACCGCATAGCTAGGGGGTTTGACATCATAAATTATTGAATAGACCAATATCAATGGGTCTGGGATGCTTTCCTCTTCTTTCTTTCACCTCCTAGAGTCTCTCATTTTAAGATGCATGTCAAGTACCATATTCTAGATGAAAACTTACTTGACATTTTCAGTTGGCAGTATTCTCCTGCTCAAGTTACTTTGTCTTTAATCAGTTTGTATAAATTTGTATTCATACTATTTATGTATGGAAGTCTTGTCTTTCCCATTAGAGCATAAACTCTTTGGGGGTAGGGATTGTTTGTTTACCTCTTCCTACTTGTAGGCCATTAGCCAGCACAATGCCTGCTATTCTCTAATGGAGATACTAAATCACAGAAAACCATTTTGAAACAAAGGTAGACTGTCACCAGAAACAATTCGAATAACTTGTGAATATTTGCTAATTTATGACCTGAAAATAAAGGAAAACACAATCAGACTCCAAACCAAAATTATCTTCTGGATTGCCCTGAGTGATTTTTCCCAAACAAGTCTCTAGTCAACTCAGCACAGATCTGTAATATCTTGCAACTAAAACTGGAGTTGGAGAAGCAATGTAATGTAGAAGAAAGAGTATCATGGCATTTTGAATTCAAAATCCAAGATCTGAGTCTTGATTTCAACACTATCTATGTAAATCTGAGCAAATCAGTGAACCTCAGTTTGCTTATCTGTAAAATGGAGCTAATAATATCTATATTAGCTATCTTACTAGGCTATTGTGAACATAAAGCATTCCAATAACTAAGATTTGTTATGACTTTATTAAAATTTTAATGTTGCCAATGGGGACAGACTATCCCTCTGACTTGGAATTTTTTCACAGCACACCTTCACCTCTGAGAATCCTTCCCTCCCTTCAAAGTTCGATTCAATATACCTTTTCTGATCCCACCCATCAACCCAGTTTTCAGTGTTCTTCCTTCCAAAATTATTTTGTACTTTAATTCAATTTACAATTATAAAACATTCCCTTTATAATTTATAAACCAAAAAACTGTATAAATATGCTTGTATTTTTTACTTCCACCCCCAGGAGATTGAAAGATAAGAATAATTTCTGTATTTGCATCTATTCTCAGCACCTAGAACAGTGGTTTCTATATAGGAGGTACTTCATAAATGTTATTTGGATTAAGTTAAATTGAATTGAACTAAAGTAAAATGAATTAAAAATTTTAAATCCAGTTCTCTCACTAGTATGCCCATTTGTTAGGCAATAAATTACCTTCTCATTCCCTCTGTTGTTTTGACTTATTTCCATATACCTAAGCCCTACTTCCATGTCCACTCCCCATTGCCCTGTTCATTCAGAATTGAAAATCCCCTTTCTTTACCCTTTGTAGTATCCATGTACAAATCAGATAGTCTGTTTGCTATTGATTCTCCAGTGCCAGAGTTCCTCCAACACTATCCTGTTTTTAAATTGCTGTAATGGTAAATTGCTGTAATGCTGTAATGAGAAAATTTCAATAGTGTTAGGAGGTCTGGAGTAGTTAAACATAATGTAAGGAGAAGGTATTGTCAATGTGCCATGACACCAAAAAAAAGTTAAAAATTCTTGTTTGAGACACTATGCTCTTTCTCTGACAAAATTTCCATCTGTTTTTATGAATCAATCAACAAGCACTTATTAAGCATTCAGGTCATTAAGGCACGCAAATGCTGGGATATAAAATCAAAAGAAAAATATTTCCTGCTCTCAGGGAGTTTACATTCTAAACAGAGGTGAGAAGACATACATATCTAAATATATACACAAGACATATAAAATGAATAGAAAATAATTTTAGGAAGGAATACTAACAGTTTGGGATTAAGGAAGATCATTTGGTGAAGGAGGTGGTGCTTGAGCTCAGCTTTGAAGAAAGTGAGAGAATCTAAGAAGAGATGTGAGGAAGGAGTACATTCTAGGTGTGGGGGACAAAGGTACAAAGAGTGAAGGCAGAATATATGTGAATGATAGCAAGATCAATATGTGGTCATGCAAAGAGTAAGAGATGAAAAGCCTAGAATGGTAGGCTGAAGTAAGTAAGCTTTAAATGTCAAAAGAAGAGACTAGATTTCACAGGAGAAGCATTAAAGAGTCTCTAGAGTTTGTTCCTCAGGAAGAGTCTATTTTTCACTCAGTTGTTTCATCATGTCTGACTCTTCATGATCCCTTTTGCTAAAGAAACTGGAGTGGTTTGCCATTTTACAGCTCATTTTATGGATAAGGTAAATGAGGCAAACAGGCTTAAGGCATTTTTCCCAAATCACACCATTAAGAAGCATTTGAGACAAGATTTGAAACCAGGAAAAGAAATTTGGGTGACTACAGATCCAGAACTCTATCTATCTCTCCACTCAAACACCACCATTCTTTGTATCCCCCCCCCCCCAATAAGGATACATAATAGTTCCTAACATAGCAGGTACTCAAGAAATTGTTGAACAAATGAAAAAAAAATACTGTCATCTTTATTCATATGTTAGCCTGGATCCTTCTCCTCACATGAACATAATCTACTCTTATGCTGTCTTCCTTCATCTAGCACTGTGTCTATGACCCCTATCTTTGGAAATGGATCCATATGGTATCTTGTCAGGCATACTCCCATTCTCCAACTCCAACTGAAGAACCCCTTCCTTCAAAATATAGCAGTCAGAAATGTGTTCCTAAAAAGTAAACATTAAAATGTCATGTTACAAAAAGCAAATTATATTTTACAAAGTGACTTTCTCACAAACAACCCTGTGAATTGGATAAAGCAAGAATGAACTCACTAACTCAATTGAAGGAAAAAGGGTTTGCCATTCAACACAACTCTAGTAAGAGGGGATTATACAGATGGTGCAGTGGGTAGAGAGTTAACTCTGAAACTGTGTGACCTTGGGCAAGTCACTTAACCTGATTGTCTCACATTCAGAGCTATCTTTACTCATCCTGATTCACCACTGGACCCAGATGGCTCCAGAGGAGAAAACAAAGATGACTTTGCACCCTCATTCAAATCCAATTCATATGCTTGCCATGGTATGACCTCCCTCATTTCATGGTCTTCTTCAAAAATGGACAAACATCCACAGTAAGAGAGAGAACTGGGTATCAAATCCACCTCTTCTGACTTCATTACACTATATGATATAGTGAATATAGGCTATACTCACATTTTTTTTCAGAATTGATCAACCCTTCCCATGGGATCAGCTGCCCAGATAAGGAGAAAAATGGAAAATTGAATAGAGATATCTAAGTGTAGTTTAATAACTGTACTTCTGGATCTCTCATAAGGAAATAATTATCCAGAAAATATAAGCTAAATAATGTGACATGAAAAAATATCCTTTATCTCTATAGATAAGACCAAAAAGTTAACTTTTTTCTGGTCTGAATGATTTATACGTGGTCATGCTTAGAATTATTGGAACAGATCCTCTGGGCTTTCTCTATCCAAAGACATCGAAAAACTATATAAACCAGATATGCAAACAAAACTAAATTGGTTTCTATTTAATCCTTCCTTCTTTCCAAAAATGAGATGGAAATAGTGCAAGTTAAGGATGTTACAGCAATGTTACAAGTTTCACCTAACCACCCTCTAGGACTTTCCTACCTACCTGAAACCATACACAGAGCCACAAAGAAAAACCTATAATGTTATTAAAGAGAACATACATATTAGGGTCACTTATAGAAGTGACAACACACATGCACACAAGTGATATATGTAAATATGTATGTGTTACAGTTCAGAGATTGAAACCTTTACAGATGAAGAGAGAAGCCCCAAACTGAAAATGGCCCTAAACACTGCATTTGGACTGAGTCCACCTAGCCATTCTCAGAAAGGTGTACCTATGCTCAAATGGGAAGGTAGATTGTAATTTTCCAATGCTTGTAAATTGTCTTAAATTTGTATTCCCTTCCAAAATATGTCATGACCTATTAAGTGAATATATATATATATATATATATATATATATATATATATATACACTCATACATGTAGATATGTATCCCTAGGATCATACACCTAAAGTTGAAAGGGCCTCAGAGGCTACCTGATTCAACTTTTTCATTTTACATATAAGGAAACTGTTATCCAGAGAGATTAAGGAATTTACCCATGGTAATACTGGTGGGTAATTGTCTCTAAGTAGTTGTTAGTATTGTTTAATCTTTACCCTAAAGAGAACTGAACCAATTCTGTTACCCAGGACCATTTCTAAGGATGTGGGAACCCTAAGGCACAAAATAAATATTTGAATCTTTAAGATAAAAATATGGCAATAACAATGGACCCCACTTCAAGAACCACTGGATCCCAAAAGGAAATTAATATTCAGAAAAGTCATGCCAAGCAGGGAAGAAACAAAAGCATCTTCTGAATAAAGAAATTCAGTTTAGCAGTTTTTGAAAGAGTGGATGACTACCTGGTTGAATCCATCAAGAACTTGATTCATAGAAGAAATCTCCTTGTCACATAAAAGAATAACCAATAAAATACATTCATGGTCAAGCAAGGGGAATCTGGGATTCAACACTTGTCCTAAATCCTAATTTCTCCCTGCCTCTTCTTTCCAGGGCTCTCCTTCTCTCCTTCCTCCTTTCTCCAACTTCAACCTGAGTCTCTGAAGTTCAAAGGTAAAGATTCTTTTCTCTCTGTGTAAAAAAGGGGGGTATGCAAATAGAGAAACTCTACATCCTGTTGAGCTTCTGCCAAAGTCTTTGACAGCTGTAAGAGAGGAGAAGCAAGCTATATTCTCAGATATTCACATTCCCAGTCTTAAGCATGACTTCATGTCACCAATATGCTCATCTTCATTCTGACTCCTTTCCAAAGTCTTGATTTTAAATGGATAAATAAAGACACACTGATTAAGAACTTACTATATGCTAGTTGTTTAGGATACAAAGATAGAGATGAAGTTATTTTGGGCCTTCTGTTGTTGCTATTCTTGCTGATATTGTTGTTGTTGCTGCTGCTGTGGAGTTATTTCACAATTGCATCCAGTTCCTATTGATTCCTTTTGAGGTTTTCCTGGCAAAGATACTAGAATATCACTTCCTTCTCCAGTTAATTTTACTTATGAAGAACCAAGACAAATAGGGTTAAGTGACTTGCCCAGGGTCACACAGTTAATAAAAGTCTAAAGTCAGATTTGAACTCATGAAGAAAAGTCTTCCTGATTTCAGGCCTGGCAATCCTGTGCCACAAGTGGTTTTTTATCTTTTAGATAGATGTGTCAAACTCATCCCTAGTTGACTCCATACTGTGGACAAAGCTGCTTCAGTGTGGCTTAAGCCAGATATATATAAAGGAAAGGAATATCATATATATATATATATATATATATATATATATATATATATATATATATATATAAACTCAGAAAATGTTCAACAGAGCAAATAAAA
The DNA here is from genome assembly GCF_037893015.1 of Macrotis lagotis. Taxonomy (NCBI): domain Eukaryota; kingdom Metazoa; phylum Chordata; class Mammalia; order Peramelemorphia; family Peramelidae; genus Macrotis; species Macrotis lagotis. The sequence continues at coordinate 183,370,416 of NC_133661.1, read as the reverse complement.
ATACACCATAAATAATGGTAACTTGTGGCTTTCTAAGTCAATATATGCTTCAGGGTGCTATTTATTTCTGAGTTTAACAATACTACTTGAGAATATACCAGGAAATGTTGGGTTACTGTAAGTTTCCATCATTCTGATTCTTTTTTTTGTCTGCTTGTTTGTTTTTAATTTCCAGACATCCAGAAGTAGAAATATAGGAACAAACTTAAAAAATGAGGGGGATGGCAGCTAGGTGGTATGGTGAATAGAGCACCGGCCCTAGAGTCAGGACCACTTGAGTTCAAATCCAGCCTCAGACACTCAAGAATTATCTAGCTGTCTGACCTTGGGCGAGTCACTTAACCCCAATGCCTTGCAAAAACCAAAAGAAAAAAAAAATGAGGGGGAGTCTCTAAAGGCACTATTGCATAGTTTTGGGGGGTTAACATTTTGGATATTGAATGGAAAGGTATCAATGGATCTCTTCCCTAATAGGAATATTAAATCATACAGATCCATTCTGAAGCAAAGCTAGACTGTCTCCAACAACAGTATAAATAATTTGTTACATTTGCAAATTCATGACCTGAAAATAGAAGACAACACAAAGTATCATTGTGCATAATCAGAAACATCTCCTGAATTCCTCTGAGAAATCTTTTCAAAACTGAAAAGGCTCCCTAGCCAGTTCAGCCCAGATCCATTACATATTGCAATGAAGTTTATTAAACTTAGAGAACAGTATAATATAGTGAAAAGACCATTGTGGTACTTAAAGTCCACAGACCAGAATCTGAGTCTTTGTTTCAACACAGTCTGTACAATCCTAAGAAAATCAATGAATCTCAATTTCCCTATCTGTAAAATGGGTCTAATAATATTTGCATTAGCTATCCCACTAGGCTGTTGGGAGTATAAAGCATTCCATTACTATGAGCTATTATTATTTTATTAAAATGTTAATGTTATCAATATAGCAGATTATTTCTCAGGCTTGAAATTTCCTCCCAATTTATGTCTACCTCTTAGAATCCTTCAAGGCTGGATTCAAATAGTTTTCTTGATCCCCATTTACCCAACCAGTTCTCAGTTGGTTGGAAGAACCAGTGTTCTTCCTCCCAAAATTATTTTCAACTTACTTTAATTCATTTTACAATTACAAAAAATTCACTTTACAATTTACATACAAAAAAAGTATAAATACACTTATATTTTCTATTTCTCCCAGTAGATTGAAGGTAAGCATCATTTCTGTATTTTTTATCTATCCCCAGCACCTAGAATAATGGCTGCTCTAAGTGGGCACTTTTTCTTTCTTGCAAGGCAATGGGGTTAAGTGACTTGCCCAAAGTCACATAGCGAGGCAATTATTATTGTATCTGAGGTCGGATTTGAACTCAGGTCCTCCTGAGTGCTCCATCCACTACACCATCTAGCTGCCCCTATAAACAGGCACTTTATAAATGAAAGTTGACTTAACCAAAATGAATTTAAAGTCTTAAATCCAATTTTCTGACCAGTATGCCTTTTGTTAGGCAATAAATTTTCTTCAATTCCCTCAGATTCTCAAGATTGCTTGCATATACCCAAGATCTTCTTTCATGTCCACTCCTCACTTCCTGTCCATTCACAATTAATCCTTTCTTTATCCTTTACAGCATTGATGTGCAAATCAGACAGTCTGACTTCCTATTGATTCTCTAGAAACTGTTCTCCAACACTATCCTCAGCTCTAAACTGCTATAAGAGGTTTATAGAGGAAATTTCAAAAGGGTTAGGTGTTCTAAAGTTGATAAACATAATATAAGTAGAAGATATTGCCTATGTGACTGCTATTTTTGCAACCAGTCACTCAGTGGGATTCTCTGGCCACTCTTCATAAATATCTGGAGACTTTTTCCTTGGATCACTGCATTTCTATTGATGCTATCCCTTCACTATTTACTTAGAAACCTTTCTAGTCTATTCTCTTTCCATTTTGTGGTTCCATCAACTTGCCTTCCTCTAATTACAAGCATGCTGGGTACTTCCCTCTTTTTTTGTTTTTTTGTTTTTTTGCTGTTTTTTTTATTAAAGATATTATTTGAGTTTTACGATTTTCTCCCAATCTTGCTTCCCTCCCCCCACCCCCAACCCACAGATAGCACTCCGTCAGTCTTTACTTTGTTTCCTTGTTGTACCTTGATCCAAATTGGGTGTGATGAGAGAGAAATCATATCCCTAAAGAGAACAGAATTCTCAGAGGTAACCAGATCAGACAATAAGATATCTGGTTTTTTTATTTTCCAAATTAAAGGGAATAGTCCTTGTATTTTGTTCAAACTCCACAGCTCCTTATCTGGATACAGATGGTACTACTCTGCTTTGCAGACAGCCCAAAATTGTTCCCAATTCTTGCACTGATGGAATGAGCAAGTCCTTCAAGGTTGAACATCACTCCCATGTTGCTGTTAGGGTGTACAGTGTTTTTCTGGTTCTGCTCATCTCACTCAGCATCAGTTCATGCAAATCCCTCCAGGTTTCCCTGAAATCCTGTCCCTTCTGGTTTCTAATAGAACAATAGTGTTCCATGACATACATATACCACAATTTGCTAAGCCATTCCCCAATTGAAGGACATTTACTGGATTTCCAATTCTTTGCCACCACAAAAAGGGCTGCTATAAATATTTTTGTACAAGTAATGTTTTTACCCTTTTTCCTCATCTCTTCAGGGTATAGACCTAGTACTGGTATTGCTGAGTCAAAGGGTATGCACATTTTTGTTGCCCTTTAGGCATAGTTCCAAATAGCTCTCCAGAAGGGTTGGATGAGTTCACAGCTCCACCAACAGTGTAATAGTGTCCCAGATTTCCCACATCCCTTCCAACAATGATCATTATCCTTCCTGGTCATACTGGCCAATCTGAGAGGTGTGAAGTGGTACCTCAGAGAAGCTTTAATTTGCATTTCTCTAATAATTAATGATTTAGAGCATTTATTCATATGGCTATGGATTGCTTTGATCTCCTCATCTGTAAATTGCCTTTGCATATCCTTTGACCATTTGTCAATTGGGGAATGGCTTTCTGTTTTAAAAATATGACTCAGTTCTCTGTATATTTTGGAAATGAGTCCTTTGTCAGAATCATTAGTTGTAAAGATTGTTTCCCAATTTACTACTTTTCTTTTGATCTTGATTACATTGGTTTTATCTGTGCAAAAGCTTTTTAATTTAATGTAATCAAAATCATCTAAATGGTTTTTAGTGATGTTCTCCAACTCTTCCTTAGTCATAAACTGTTCCCCTTTCCATAGATCTGACAGGTAGACTAGTCCTTGATCTTCTAATTTGCTTATAGTATTGTTTTTTTATGTCTATGTCTTGTAACCATTTGGATCTTATCTTGGTAAAGGGTGTGAGGTGTTGGTCTAATCTAAGTTTCTTCCATACTAACTTCCAATTATCCCAGCAGTTTTTTTTTATCAAAGAGGGAATTTTTATCCCAATGGCTGGACTCTTGGGGTTTATCAAACAGCAGATTACTATAATCCTCTCCTGCTTTTATGCCTAGTCTATTCCACTGGTCAATCTCTCTATTTCTTAGCCAATACCAAACAGTTATGATGACTGATGCTATATAATATAATTTTAGATCAGGTAGTGCTAATCTACCTTCATTTGCATTTTTTTCATTAAGCTCCTGGCAATTCTTGACTTTTTATTTCTCCATATGAATTTACTTACAATTTTTTCTAACTCATTAAAGTAAGTTTTTGGAATTTTGATTGGTAGGGCACTAAACAGATAGTTTAGTTTTGGGAGAATTGTCATTTTTATTATATTAGCTCTCCCTATCCATGAGCAGTTTATATTTGCCCAGTTATTTAAATCTGATTTAATTTGTGTGAGAAGTGTTTTATAATTGTTTTCAAAAAGATTGTGAGTCTGTCTTGGCAAATAGACTCCCAAATATTTTATGCTGTCTGAGGTTACTTTGAATGGGATTTCTCTTTCTAGCTCTTCCTGCTGTTTCTTGCTAGACATATATAGAAAAGTTGAGGATTTATGGGGGTTTATTTTATAACCTGCAACTTTGCTAAAATTGCTAATTGTTTCCAGTAGTTTTTTAGATGATTTCTTGGGATTCTCTAGGTAGACCATAATGTCATCTGTGAAGAGTGAGAGTTTTGTCTCTTCCTTCCCAATTCTAATTGATTCAATTTCTTTTTCTTCTCTAATTGCTGATGCTAACATTTCTAATACAATATTGAACAGTAGTGGTGATAATGGGCACCCTTGTTTGACCCCTGATCTTATTGGGAATGCCTCTAGCCTCTCCCCATTGAATATAATGCTTGTTGATGGTTTCAGATAGATACTGCTAATTATTTTAAGGAACAGTCCATTTATTCCTACACTCTCTAGTGTTTTTAATAGGAATGGATGCTGTATTTTGTCAAAAGCTTTTTCAGCATCTATTGATAGGATCATATGATTTCTGATAGGTTTGTTACTGATATAATTGAGTATACTAACAGTTTTCCTAATATTGAACCAACCCTGCATTCCTGGAATAAATCCTACTTGATCATAATGTATTATCCTAGTGATGACTTGTTGTAGTCATTTTGCTAAGATTTTATTTAGGATTTTTGCATCTATATTCATCACGGAAATAGGTCTATAATTTTCTTTCTCTGTTTTAATTCTTCCTGGTTTAGGTAACAGTACCATATTGGTTTCATAGAAAGAGGCAGAGTTCCATCTTTCCCTATTTTTCCAAAGAGTTTATATAGGATTGGAAACAATTGTTCCTTAAATGTTTGGTAGAATTCACTTGTGAAGCCATCTGGCCCTGGAGATTTTTTTTTAGGGAGTTTAATAATGGCTTGTTGAATTTCTTTTTCTGAGATAGGGTTGTTTAGGTATTTAATCTCTTCTTCATTTAACCTGGGCAACTTATATTTTTGTAAATATTCATCCATTTCACTTAGATTATCAAATTTATTGGCATAGAGTTGGGCAAAATAATTTCAAATTATTACTTTAATTTCCTCCTCATTGGTGGTGAGTTCACTGTTTTCATTTATAATACTAGCATTTTGGTTTTCTTCTTTCTTTTTTTTAATCAAATTGACCAGAGGTTTATCAATTTTATTGGTTTTTTCATAATACCAACTTTTGGTTTTATTTATGAATTCAATAGCTTTTTGCTTTCGATTTCATTAATTTCTCCTTTAATTTTTAGAATTTCTAATTTGGTATTTAATTGGGGATTTTTGATTTGTTCTTTCTCTAATTTTTTTAGTTGCATGTTTAGTTCATTGAATTCCTCTTTCTCCAATTTATTCATATGAGCATTTAGAGATATAATATATCCCCTGAGAGTTGCTTTGAATGAATCCCATAGGTATGGGTATGTTGTTTCATTATTATCATTATCTAGGATAAAATGGTTAATTCTTTCTTTAATTTGTTTTTTGGCCCACTCATTTTTTAAAATGAGGTTATTCAGTTTCCAATTTGCTCTGGGTCTATATCTCCTTGACCCAGTATTGCATATGACTTTTATTGCATTGTGATCTGAGAAAGATGTAGTCACTATTTCTGCCTTTCTGCAGTTGATCATTAGGTTTTTATGTCCTAGTACATGGTCAATTTTTGTATAAGTTCCATGTACTGCAGAGAAAAAGGTATATTCCTTTCTATCCCCATTCAGTTTCCTCCATAAGTCTACCATATCTAATTTTTCTAACAATCTATTTACCTCCCTAATTTCTTTCTTGTTTGTTTTATGATTTGATTTATCTAGATCTGATAGCAGGAGGTTGAGGTCTCCTACTAGTAGAGTTTTGCTGTCTATGTCTTCCTGTAATTTTTTCAGCTTCTCCTCTAAGAATTTGGGTGCTGTCCCACTGGGTGCATATTCATTCAATATTGAAATGACTTTATTGTCTATGGTACCTTTTAGGAAGATAAAGTTTCCTTCCTTATCTCTTTTAACGCTATCTATTTTTGCTGCTGCTTTGTCTGAGATAAGGATTGCTACCCCTGCTTTTTTTGCTTCAGCTGAAGCAAAATATATTTTGCTCCAACCTTTTACCTTTACTCTGTATGTATCTCTCTGCTTCAAATGAGTTTCTTGTAAGCAGCATATTGTAGGATTCTGGTTTTTAATCCACTCTGCTATTTGCTTACGTTTTAAGGGAGAGTTCATCCCATTCACATTCAAGGTTATGATTACTAATTCTTTATTGCCCTCTGTGCTATCTTCCCTCTGTTTGTATTTTTCACCCTTTCCCCCCTTTTATCCATATTCCCCAGTATTTTGTTCTTGAATACCACCCCCTTCAGTATGTTTGCCCTCCTATATCACACCCTCCCCTTTCTTTCCCCTTTCCCTTTTTCCCTTTTCCCTTCCCTTCCTTTTGTTATTTCCCCTTATTTCCTCCACTCTCCTTTTCTTTCTCCAACCCCCCTCCCCTTTTCCCCTTTTAATCCTTGAAAGGTTAGATGTTTTATAAGTTAACTGAGTATGTGTAGGTTGACTTTAAGCCAAGTCTGATGAGAAGAAGATTCAGGTGTTTCTCCTCTGCTCCCTTCTTCCCCTCTATTACCATAGATTTTTTTTTGTACCTCTTAGTGTAATGAGATTTGTCCCATTCAATCCCCTCCCTCCTCCCATCTCTTTCCTGTCCCCCTTTTTAGGGAGGTATTGTATTTTTTTTAGATAATTCTATCTAGGTCATAGAAAATTCTGAGTGTCTGTCCCTTCTAGTTCAGTATATTCTATTGGATAGAGTCAAAATTCCTGAGAGTTATTAGTCTTTCTCCCAAGTGGAGTTAAAGCCAGTTACATCCCATTAGATAGCAGTCTCATGGATAGGTCATGGATGTCCATCATTTCTGGCTAGGTGTATTCTCTCTGTTAGAGTTACATTTCTCAGGATTTATGATAGTCTCTTCCCCCTCCCCCATGCTGGAATATAGCCAGTTCCAACTTACTGGACTGCATTTTTTTCCTTTTACCCCTCCCTTTTTTTTACCTTCTCTTGAACCTCCTGTTTGATATCCAGATTTTTCTGTTTAGCTCTGGTCTTTTCATCAGAAATTTTTGGAATTCTTCCATTTCGTTAAATGTCCATCTTTTTCCCTGGAAGAGAAGGCTCAGCTTTGCAGGAAAGTAGATTCTTGGCTGCATTCCAAGCTCCCATGCTCTTCGAAATATCTCGTTCCAGGCCCTTTGATCCCTTAAAGTTGATGCATCCAGGTCCTGTGTGATCCTTACTGTGGCTCCTTGATATTTAAATTACATCTTTCTGGCTGCTTGCAGGATTTTCTCTTTTATCTGATAGTTCTGCAGTTTGGCCACAAAATTCCTTGGTGTTTTCATTTTAGGATCTTTTTCTGGTGGGGATCAACGTACTCTTTCAATAACTACTTTGCCCTCTGATTCCATGATATCAGGGCAGTTTTCCATCACTAGATCCTGTAATATTAAGTCCAGGCTTTTTTTTCTCTTCAATGTTTTCAGGAAGTCCTATAATTTTCAGGTTGCCCCTCCTCGATATATTCTTGAGGTCAGTGGTTTTGTTGATGAGGTATTTTACATTTGCTTCTATTTTTTCTATTTTTTGATTTTGTTTTACTGACTCTTGCTGTCTCATGGAGTCATTAGTTTCTGTAGACTCCGTTCTTTTTTGGGGGGAGGAGTTTTCTTCATTAACCTTTTGCAACTCCTTTTCCAGTTGGTCAGTTCTACTTTTGAAAGAGCTTTTCATTTGACCAATTGAGGTTTTGATAGAATTAATTTCTTTTTGCATTTGCTCATTTGAGGATCTGAGAGATTCATTCTCCTTTTGTGTTTGTCCAATTGTACTTTCTAAGGTTTTGTTTTCTTATTGCAAGGTATTAATTGTCTCTCCCAAATTTTTAAGCCCCTTCCTTATTTCTTCAAGGAAGTCTTTCTGTGCTGGAGACCAGATTGTATTCTCCTCAGAGGTTCCAGGTCTCTCTGAGTTGGGGTCTTTCCCTTCCAGGAATTTTTCTATGGATCCACCTTCCCGCTGACCCTTCTTCATTATGCTAAGACCTCAAGTTGTGGGGGGGGGGGGGGGGGGGGCTGGTTCACCTGGGCTTGGGATCTCTAAAGGTTTTACTGAGTGCAGTTTCTCTGGATAGCCAGTAGGAGGTGCTGGTTGCCCTCTCTGGAGTGTCTGTGACCTTGGTTGGGAGGCCTTCTCCCTTTGGGGGAAGGGAGTAGTTGGAAGTATTGAATTCTTTTGTCTTCAATCAATGGTGGGCTTTACCCTGGCCTGAGGTCATTCCTCAGAAGGGCTGGTTCTTCTGCTCACACACCTGGGCCTGAGGCAAAAGTAGTTTGCATTTGTTTGGGAGGAGGCCTCTGTGCAATAGAGGCATGGTCTCAGAGTTTCTCAGACCTGAGGAGCCCAGGGATGGTGTCCACATCTCTCCTGCACCAGACCTCTCCCCGCAGCCCCTTCCCAAGCTCCAGGGGGACAGCACCAACACCAGCACCTCTGCTTCCCCGCGGACCCAAGCCCCCTTCATACAGCACTACTGCTGATCCAGCAGGTCCGGCTCTCGGGCCCCCAGACTCCTGGTTCCAATTCAGCTGTTAATCTGGCTGATCCCGGGCTCATCTTCCCTCGGAGCCCAGACTCACCTGCCGGTATCAGCCAAGGCTGCTGGGGGAGACAAATCCTGAGCTAGATTTTCCTCTCCTGGCTTTTCTTTCTGGGTTTCCTGGTTCAGAATTCTTTTAAGAGGTTTGTTTCATGTGATAGATGGGGAAGAGATTAGGAGACTTTAGAACTGTGCCTGTCTTCTCTCTGCCATCTTGGCCGGAAGTCTCTGGGTACTTCCCTCTTAACATTGAGGTGATGATATGAAAGAAACCAACCCCTTCCACTTCCTGTTTGAGTCACAAACCATTCTACCTCTCTACTCATCTCCCTTAAGTCTGGGACACCACACCAACTCTTATGTGTCTGCATTAATATGGAATTTCACCTGACCCTCATTGTTATCTTGAGTCTTTACAAAGGTAAGGCTCTCAGAAGGACGGGACTCAGACCTGGGAGATTCCAAAGCATCTTGCTTCTGAAGGGGTGGTTAGAAGAGAAAGATTACTAGATGATAAATAGCAACAACAAAGTTATCATTAATTTGACACTCCAGAATTACCAGTAATGAGGATGCAAATGTTCCCTAAATTTTTGTTTATAAAATTTTACTCTATGCAATCATCTGGTTGATCAAGGTTTTAGGAAGAGTCTTAACATGTGCCAGGCTACTGGGTATACAAGTAGGAAGAAGAAAACAATCCCTACTCATAGAGAGTTTATGCCCTAATGAGAGAGACAAGATATCTATATGTAAGTAGCATAAATATAATTTATACAGATTGGTTAGAGACAAGATAGACTGGGAAGGAGGATATCAGCAGCTGGGAATGGAAGAAAAAATTCATTCACAATATGATATTTAAGCTGCATCTTAAAGAGGGAGAATCTAGGAAACAGAGGGAAGGAAGGAAAGCATCCCAATCAAGTAAGACAGATAGGGAAAAGGAACTGGAAAAATAGAATGTTATCTATGAAAAAATTCTCTGGAGATAGTAGTATCCATTGAGGCTAGAAAGAGTAGAAGAGGTCCAGTGGTGAAGGGCTTTATAAACTAAACAAGGGAATTTATTATCTAATCTACATGGGAAAGGAAGGTCCTAGTTAGATTGAGTAGAAAGTCACATAGTCAGATTTGTACTTAAAGAAAATTGTTTTCATAGTTCTAGTTGAAATTGAACTCACATATCCTTGGTGAGAGGACATAATCTGGTTCAAAGTTTCTGTCTTTTCAGGTGTTGGGACACAAATTAGTTTGGAGCAAAGTGGAAGAGAGATAAAAGAAACTGGACAGTTTGTATATCTCTCCTGTAAATTATCTGGATTCCAAATTGAAAATGCCATAATGTACTGGTACTGTCAAGCCAAGGGAAAGACATTGGAGTATATAAGCTGGGTTCATACTAGCGGAAAAGACATATCAGGCACAATGAAAAGTAGGGCCACTATCTCTATTAATACTGCTAAAAAAACAGTCTACTTAAAAATAAAAAATTTGGAGGAAGAAGATACAGCTATGTACTACTGTGGAGTACCACAACAGGAAGAAGAAAGCTGATTCCAGATCCAAAACCTTTCCTAAGCTTCAGTGGAATTGGGCAAATGGCCACTCAATAATCTATATTGATCACTAATTTTTTTAATTTTTAATTTTATTTTTCATGATCACATGCAAAGATAGTTTTCAACATTCATATTTTTGCAAACATTTTTGAGTTCCATATTTTTCCACCATAACTCTCCCCAGGGGAGTGAGTAGTTTGATATAGGTTGTACATGTACAATTGCATTAATATATTTCCATATTGTCATGTTACAAAGAAAGAATCAGAGCTTTAGGGCCGCTAGGTGGCGTAGTAGATAAAGCACCAGCCTTAGAGTCAGGAGTACCTGGGTTCAAATCCAGTCTCAGACACTTAATAATTACCTAGCTGTGTGGCCTTGCACAAGCCACTTAACCCCATTTGCCTTGCAAAAACCTAAAAAAAGAAAAAAAAAGAATCAGAACTTTAGGGAAAAAATAAAACAAGTTTTAAAAAGTGAAAATAGCATGCTTTACTCTGCATTCTAACTAACTAGCTTTATCTCTGAATGTGGATGGCATTTTCCATCACAAATCTTTTAGGATTGTCCTTGAGCACTGAACTACTGAGAGGAACTGAGTCCATCATGGCTGATTATCTCACAATGCTGATGAATGTGTACCATGTTCTCCTGGTTCTGTTCATTTCACTCAGCATCAGTTCATAAAGTCTTTCTAGGTTTTCCTGAAGTCCGCCTACATATGATTTCTAACACAATAGTACTTTATCACATTCATAAGTCATAATTTGTTCAGCCATCCCCTGATGAGAATCCCCTCAGTTTCTAATTCTTTGCTACCACAAAAGAGCTACTATAAATGTTTTTGTACATATAGGTATTTTTTCCCCTTTTTTATGATCTCTTTGGAATATAGACTTTGTAGTGATATTGTTGGATCAAAGAGTAAGCACAGTTTTTTTTGCCCTTGTTCCAAATTCATTATTCCAAAATAGCTTGCCAGAATGGTTAGATCAGTTCTCAACTCCACCAATGCTGAAATTAGTGTCCCAGTTTTCCCATATTCCATCCAACACTGATCATCTTTCTTTCTGTCATTTTAGACAATCTGATAAATGTGGAGTAGTATCTCAGAGTTATTTTGATTTGCATCTCAAATCATTAATGATTTAGATAATTTTTTCCACATCACTATAGATAACTTTCATGTCTTCATCTGAAAACTGCCTGTTCATAACTTTTCAACATTTATCCATTGGGGAATGACTTGTATTCTAATAAATTTGACTCAGTTCTCTATATATTTTAGAAATGAGGTCTTTATCAGAAACAGTGTAAAAACTGTTTCCTAGCTGTCTGTGTTCCTTCTAATCTTGGTTGCATCAGTTTTATTTGTGCAAAAACTTATTAATGTAGTCAAAATAATCCATTTTTCAATTTATAATATTCTCTATCTCTTGCTTAGCCATAAATTCCTCCCCAATCCATAAATTTGAAAGATAAATTCCTTCTTGTTCTTCTGATTGGCTTATTGTATCACCTTTTATGTCTTAATCATGAACCAATTTTGACTTTATCTTGTATCTTCTATGCCTAGGTTCACCTATGCTATTTTCCAATTTTTCCAGCAATTTTTGTCAAATAGTGGGTTCTTATCCCAGAAGCTTGAGAAATTGGGTTTAATCAAACAGTCGTTCACTATTGTTTCTTTTATTCCTAATCTATTCCACTAATCTACTTCTCTATTTCTTAGGCAAAACCAGATAGTTTTGTTAACTGCCACCTTATAATATTGTTTTAGATGAGGCATTTTTCCTTTACATTGTTTTCATTAATTCCTCTGATATTATTGATCTCTGCATTTTTTTCATTAATTCCCTTGATGTTCTTGACCTCTTGTTCCTGCAGATGAATTTTCTTACTATTTTTCCTAGTTTTGCAAAATAAATTTTGGTAATCTGGTTGATATAGCATTGAATATGTAATTCAATTTAGGTAGAATTGTTGTTTCTATTATATTAGCTCACTTAAATGATAGCAATTGAAAAATTTCCAGTTGTTTAGATCTTACTTTATTTGTGTGAAAAGAGCTTTGAAATTGTATTCATATAGTTTCTGGATCTGTGTTAGAAGGTAAATTCCTAAGTATTTTGTTGGTTAGAGTTACTTTAAATGGAATTTCTCTTTCTATCTCTTGCTATTGGACTTTGTGGATAATAGTTGGAAATACTGATGATTTATATGGGTTTATTTTATATATCCTGCTACTTTGCTAAAGTTGCTAATTGTTTCAAGTATTTTTATTTGATTTTCTCTGAGACCTTTGTTTCCTCATTGCCTTTTCTAATTTCTTCAAATTTTTTTTCTTCTTTTATTTCTTAGGCTAACATTTCTCATACAATGTTGAATAAAAGTGGTGATAATATGCATCCTTGTTTCACCCCGATCTTATTAGGAATGCTTCTAGTTATCCCATTACATATATTGCTTGCTGATAGTTTTAGATAGATAGTGCTTGTAGGAAAACTTCATTTCTTCCTATACTCTTTAGTGATTTTAATAGGAACAGGTGTTGTGTTTTTAAAAGGATTTTTCAGCATCAGTTGAGATAATCATATGATTTCTGTTACCTTTGTTATTACTATGGTCAATTATTCTGATTATTTTCATAACATATAACTATTCCTGTAACCTGGCATAAATCCTACCAACCATGGTGTATTATCCTAGTAATAACTTGGTGTTATTTCTTTGCTAGAATTTTATTTTAAAGTTTTGTGTCAATGTTCATTAGGGAGATTTGTCTATAATTTTCATCCTCTATTTTGGTTCTTCCTATTTAGGTATCAGTACCATATTGGTGTCATAGAAGGATTTTGGCAGAATTCCTTCTTCACCTATTTTTTTCCAATAGTTTCTATAGAATTGGAATTAATTGTTCTTTAAATGTTTAGTAGAATCAATCCCTTGTAAATCCATCTGGCCCTGGGAATTTTTTTCTTAAAGAGTTAAATGACTTGGTCAATTTTTTTATCTGCAATGGTTTTTTTCATAAAGCTAATTCATCAGTTTAATGGGTTTTTTTACTTTTACTAATATCTCCTTTGATTTTTAGAATTTCAATTTGGTATTTAATTGGGGGGTTTTAATTTGTTCTCTTTCTAGTCTTTTCAGTTGCATGCTTTATTCATTGATATAAAATTTCCTCTAATAACTGCTTTGCCTGCATCTCACAAGTTTTATTATGATGTCTCTTCATTGTCATTGTCTTGGATGGGTTGCTTCTATGATTTGTTGTTTGATCCTCTCATTTTTTAAAATTAAAATCTGTTTGATCCTCTCATTTTTTAAAAATTTTAGTTTATCTTCCCATAGCTCTTTATTACATGAAATTTTGATTATGTGATTATCTGAAAGGATGCATTTAATATTTCTGCATTTCTACATTTGATTTTGAGGGGTTTATGCTCTAAAAACTTGGTCAAATTTATGTAGGTGCCATGTACCACTTAAAAGAAGGTATAGTTTTTTCTAATCCTATTCAGGTTATTCCAGAGATCTATTTAACTTTTCTATAATTCTATTCACTTCCCTTCTTGCAAATTTTGTGGAAACATTTATCTAATTCTGAGAGAGAGAGAGAGAAAGAGGCTGAGAGCCCCCACTAATATAACTTTGCTCTCTATATCTTCCTGTAACACATTTAACTACTCCTCTTAGAATGTGGATGCTATTCCATTAGTTGTATAGATGTTTAATATTAATATTATTCCATTGCCTATGGTTTTTTTTAGGAAAATGTAGTTTCCTTCCTTATCCCTAAAAAAGGATTAAAAATTAGGTCTATTTTTGCTTTTGCTTTGCCTAAGATTAGAATTGCTATTCTTGTTTTATGTTACTTCAGCTGAAGCATAATATATTCTCCTCCAGTCTTTTACCTTTACCCTATGTGTATCTCTGATTCAAATGTATTTCTTGTAAAGAACACATTGTAGAATTCCAGTTTTTAATTCATTCTGCTATCCATTTCCATTTTATAGGAAAGTTTATCCCTTTCCACATTCACAGTTATGCTTACAGCTCTGTTTTTCCCTCCATCCTTTCTTTTTCCTGTTTGTACTTTTCTCTCTCCTTTCTCCTATTTCTCCTCACCAGTGTTTTACTTCTGACCACCTTCTCCCTCAATCTGCCCTTCCATCTCTCAGATAACAAGAAGGTAATCTAGATCCAAACAGAAATCTTCTTTCTTCATTGGGGGGGAGGGGTGGACCATGGAGAAGATTCTATGGAAAAAACAGAGAACCTTAACTGCTTGGACATGGAATGTCCTCCTCCACAATTCTCCCTCTCGGTAGATGGCCTCATATTATATTTATGGAGAAAATTTGGGCCATATGTCATCATTTCTTTCATTGCTTCTCCTCTTTTTCATGTTTGAAATTTTCTTTGCACTTTCATCTATCTTCTCTTCCTTTACTCCCTTCTCAAAGGACAAAGTGGTCATTCCCCAGCCAAAGTAAAATATATGCTCTTGATCCTATTCCCTCCAGTTTCTTCTAGAGACTTAATTCATCATCATCCTCATTATTCTCTCTCTCTGTCTCTCTCTGTCTGTCTCTCTCACTTTCACTCTTTCTCTCTCCCTCCTTTTTCATTCATCTTTAATTTCTTCCTATCTTAAGGCTCTTTCTCTGCTACAAATATGGTCAGAGATTCCTTTCCTAAATTAATCCATTCCTTGATTCACCAATTTTTCAAGTTACTGTTCTATATCTGTCCTTCTTTTTGTTGCTAAACTTCTGCTAAACTTATCCACTTGATGTTTAGTCTCTTATAATCTGGCTTTTGACCCCACCTCCCTGCTGCAATTTCTTTCAACAGAGTCACTAATGACTTTCTATTTGATAAATTCCATGATTCAGTGATTCAGTTCTCATTCTCCTCAAACATTCCACTGAATTTATACAATTAATAAATCTCTCTTACTGCATTCTGCCCCCACTTTTCATTTCCATTAGGCTGCTGCTTCTTGATTCTCTTTCTACTCATTGATTTCTCCCTCTTCATTTCCCTAAATGGTTCATCATCCTTCACAAAATGTTTGAGGGTCCCTCATGTTTCTGTCCTTGGTTCCTTTTTCTCTGTTTGCATTCTCTCCCTCAGTGAATTCATCTAGGTCCAATTGTCACCTCCACACAGATGTCTCTCAAATATACTGATATCACCAGCTTCACCCTAAGCACCAGCACAACACTTATAATTGCCAATTCAAAACTCTTCCTTGGCATTTGATACTTATGGGACAAAATGCAAATTTTTCAGAATAGCACATATGGCTATCCCATTTATCCATTCTTATTTCACATTATACACCCCTACTTAAACCTCAATATTCTAGCAAAAATGCATTGGTAACCACCTCACACCTATCAGATTGATGAATATGACAAAAAAGGAAAATTATCAATGTTAGAGGGGATATGGGAAAACTGGGACACTAATGCATTGTTGGTGTAGTTGTGAACTGATACAACCTCTCTGGAGAGTTATTTGGAAATATGCCCAAAGGGCAATAAAATTGTGCATACCCTCTGATCCATCAATACCACTACTGGGTCTATATCCCAAGGAGGTCATGAAAAAAGGTAAAAAACTAACATGTACAAAAATATTTATAGCAACTCTTTTCATGGTGGCAAAGCATTGAAACTTGAGGAGATGCCCATCAACTGGAGAATGACTGAACAAATTGTGGTTTATAATGTAATGAACATTATTTATCTACAAGAAATCATGAGGGACAGGACTTCAGAATAACCTGGAAAAATTTGCATGAATGCTGAGTGAGCAGAAGTGAGCAGAACCAAAACAACATTATACACACTAACAGAAACATTGGGTGATAATCAACTATGATGGACTTGTTCATTTCAGCAGTACAATAATCAAAGAAAATTCTAAAAGACTTGTGATGGAAAATATCATCCATCTCCAGAGAATGAAAGTTTAAATACAGACCAAAACTTTAAATCTTTAATTTTTAAATTTGTCTTATATATTATGTTTTCTTTCTCTCTCTAAGGTTTTTTTCCATTTTAATTTGATTTTTCTTTTTACAACATGATTAACATGGACCTATATTTAGATTGGTTATATATGTATAGCCTATAGTAGATAGTTTTCTATCAGAGGGGGGGGAAGAAAGGGAGGAGGAAAAAGGTAAAACTTAAAATCTTGCGAAAAATATTGTTGAAAACTAGTGGTTCATATAGTTGGAAAAATAAATATAAATAATAATAATAATGAAAGACTATTCCAAAAGACTTATGTTGAAAAATGCCCTCCATATCCAGAGAAGTAACTGTGAAGCTTAAAGGCAGACTAAAACTTACTGTCTTCAACTTTTAAAAAACTGTCTTATGTATTAAGGATTATTTTTTCTCTCTAATGATTTTTTCTCAATTTTATTTGATTCTTCTTTCATAATATGATTATTATGGATCTATATTTATCATAGTTATACATGTATAGCCTATATTAGATTGCTTTCTGTCAGGAGGAGGTGGTAAGGGTAGGAAAAGAAGGGAGGGAAAAAAATGTGAAACTCCAAACCTTGCAAAAAAATCATTGTTGAAAACTACTGCATATAGTTGGGAAAATAATAAATAAAATATTTAAAAGAAGAAGAAGAAGAATGCATTGGCAGTCAATATTTGAATTATTTCTCTTCTCTTCTTGCCTCTATTCAGATATGTTGACCAGATCCCCATATCTAGAAAAGGTTTCCCCACAACCTCTGCATGTTGGTAATATTTATCTCTCTTCAAGGTTCAGTTTAGATGTCACTTTCTTAATAATTCCAAATCACTTAATATATATCATTTCATTTGATTTATATAGCAACAACCCCTATGAAGAGGGCACTACAAATGAAGTTATCTACATTTTATAAATGAGTAAATTTTGGTAGTTAAGTAAGTAACTTGCTCATAGTCAATAAAACATAGACTCATTCTGGTTGGCTCCTGAAAGCACAAATAGGACTGATGGATGGAAGTTGAAGAAAGGCATACTTTGATATGTGTAAAGAAAAAAATTTCTAATAATAAAACCTTTCTAAGTGAAATGGGCTATATCCAGATGCAATAAATTCCTCATGCTAAAGGTACTCAAGTAGAACAGGGCCATTCAACCTTACTTTTAAAAGTTTTTATTGAAACAAAAGACAATATATTTTGATTTGCCATTTTAGTGAGAGCTCTGCAGTAGCTCAACTTCATTTACTAAAGCATTTTAGTAAACCCACAGGTAGCTGCATAAAATTTTGGTTGCATTTGGACAACCCCGAAGTAAAATATGGATGACTGCTTGTTGAGGTTGTTATAGAAGGAGCTTTATCTTGAGTCCATATTACACTAGATGAACACTGAGGTCCCTTCTAATTCTGAAATCCTATTAGTATGTAATTGAATGGTGCTGACTAATAATCAGCCTCTTGTTGGAAAGCCAAGCTGAAAATTGTACAGAATTCAGCCTATCTCTAAACATCAATATCCTAAGGGAGAGAAGTGAGTTGTTCATGGTGCAGTTTCCAATTATTTGAGTATTTATTTCTAGGTCTAACAGGACAGGACAGGAAGGAGATGGGAGAACCATTAGAGAGAGATTTTTCAATCTGACCACAATCTGAATTGAAGGAAGAGTATGGCTATACTCATCTGGGAAACAATGAGGCGATACTGTCCTCCTGAGAGTCACATAACCTAAAGTGAAGCTATGAATAATAGGCTCATCTCTTCTCCAATAAACAAGTAAATGTTACTAGTGATGAGAATAGAGGTTCTCCCCCCCCCACTATATACATTCTTAATGTCTTCTTAGGTAAAGGGAGAATTGAAGTCATAGTTATGCCTTTCCATTGGGTTATAAAAACAAGGTTCACAAGAGTCATAGATTAATTGAGATGTGAAGTCTTAAATTTCATTTCTTCCAACTATATTAATTTTCAATTCATTTCAAAAAACATATAACAGGTTCTAGAAAAAACAAAAAATTGTAGGGAAGATATTGTCCCTAGTCTCATGGAGCTTATTTACTTATAGGCACATAGTAACTATTTCAAGGATCTATGACTTCATTGGTATGAACATTTTTCCCACCAGTATAGATTACAACTCCCCCTGACCTTTCATGAATTGATTTGGCCAAAAGAAGTTACCATCTGAATGTCAGTCATCTGGGAATGAGCTTCTCCAAACTCAATTAGTTTCGTGTTTGAACTAGTCTATCATCTGCCCTTTACATAAATGTATTCCATCTTTTATTTGGCTGACATTTCCTTCAAAAATTCAGGGTTAGCTTCACATTAAAGATTACCATGCTAAAGTAGGAATTACATTTCTATGACTTGGGTGTATGAACTCTTAAGCAATTCTTAACACAGTATCTATGAACTTATTTTTTCATATTTTGATAATCATATATCAAAATAATTGGTTTCCTTTGTAATCCTATATATTTTATTTCATGTGTTTATTCTATGAAGGGGTCCATATATTTCACCAGATGTTTAAGATTTTTTTGTTTGAGACACTATGCCCTGACTCTGACTCAAGTTCCATATCTTTTCTGAATCAATCAACAGGCACTATTAAGCACTCAAATCACTGAGCCAAGCAAGTGCTGGGAAAACAAAATCAAACATGAAATATTTCCTGACTCAGGGAGCTTATATCCTAAAGAGAGGAGACAGCACATAAATATCTAAGTATATATCTAAGATACATAAAAAATTAATAGAAAATAGTTTTAGAAAGAGGATAGTAACAGCTAAGAGGTCAAAGAAAGTCTTATGCTTTAGGAGGTGAGACTTGAGCTCAGCTCTGAAGAAAAGCAGAGAATTCAAGAAGTGGTAGTGAGGAAGCAGTGTATTCTAGGTGTGGTGGACAATCTCCACAAAGGCACAGAGAGTGAAGGTAGAATTTAACATGTGAATAATATCAAGAACAATATGTGGTTACACAGAGAGTAAGATATGAAAAACCTGGAACAGTATGTTAAAGTCAGATAGTGAGGACTTTAAATATTAATAGAAGAAATTGAATTTCATATGACCCCCTAGCTTTGGAAATTGATCCATAGTTTATCTTGTCAAACAGGCTCCCATTATCCAATCAGAATTGTAGTATTCCTTCCTTCAAAAAATAGCAGAGTCAGAAATGTGGTAGTGCTGCTTCTAAAAAGTAAACAAAATAGTATCATGTTTCAAAAGCAAATTGTCTTAGAAAGCATTTTTTTCACAAACAATTCTGTGAATTGGATGGAGCAAGAATCATCCCATTTAACATAATTGAAGGATAAATGATTTGCCATTCAACCCAATTCTAATAAGATGGAGAGATGGCTATCAATTCCACCTCTTCTGACTTCTGGTCCATTGTTCGTACTGCTATATGATATAGTGATTATAAGCTATACTTGCAGAATTTTTTAGAACTGATAAACCCTTCCTATGGGATCAGAGTTTTCCTAATGTTTTGAGTTGAGTGCCTAAAGAAAAAATGGAAAGCTAAATAGAAAGATCCAAGTAAAGTTTAAAAACTGTACTTACAGATCTCTTATAAAGAAAAAGAGGACCATTAATTCTCCATGCACAAAATGACAAATGTTTTAAAATGTAAGCAAAATAAAGTGACACAAAAAATCCTTTTTTATCACTATAAATAAGTCCCAAGAGTTGACTTATTTCTGGTTTGAAGGGTTTATATGGGGTTATATTTAGAAGCAATAGGACAGATCTTGTGGGCTTTCTATCCATAGATATCTAAAATCTATAGAAGTCAGATGGACAGGGCAATTTGATGGCACAGTGGATAGAGAACTGACTCTCAAATCAGGAGGACCTGAGTTCAAATCTGACCTCAGACACTTTCTAGTTGTATGACCTTAGGTAAATTACTTAACCCTGATTGCCTCACATCCTGGGTCATCTCTAGTCATCCTGATTCATATCTGGCCACTGGCTCTGGAGGAGAAAGTGAGACTGGCAACTTAATACAGAACTCCCCCCACTCAAATCCAAATCAGGTGCTTGTCATGGCATCACCATCCTGATGTCATAGTATTCTTCGAAAATGAAGGACAAACATTAACAAGGAAGCCAGTTATGCAAATGAAACTAAATTAATTTCTTTTTAATTCCTTCAGCTTGGTAAAAATGAGATGAAAATAGTGCAGATAAGGATGTTAATGTACTGTCACAAGTTTTATCAAGCCCCCCTTCAGGATCTTCCTACCTCCTTGGAATCAAATACAGAGCCATGAAGAATATCATATATTAATAATAATGTTTGTCCTTCATTTTGAAAGAAGACCATACATGAGGGGGGGTGATGCCATGACAAGCATCTGAATTGGATATGAGTGAGGAAGTGCTGTGCTAAGTCACCAGTCTCACTTTCTCCTCCAGAGCTATCTGGGTCCAGTGGTCAGATATGAATCAGATGTGAATGGAGATGACCCTGGATGCAAGACAACCAGGGTTAAGTGACTTGACCAAGGTCACACAACTAGGAAATGGCAAGTTTTTGAGGCTGGATTCAAACTTCTGTCCTCCTGATTCTAAGGTCAGTGCTTTATCCGCTGAATTACCTAGATGCCCATGTGTATATGTATATATACAAACACACATAAATAAATAACTGGCACAAACTAATGGTCACAAAAAGAAATAGACAAGCAATTATTCTATCACATTTATTGCTTCCTGTAGGAAACAACAAAAGTATTTAGAATAGGAAAAGAAGAATAGGTGAAACCTGATGCAATATAAAAAATAGTATTTTATTTCTAAAAATCAGCACAAAATAGTCTTTCATAACTCTAAATTTCAAGTATCTATCTTTAAACAGGTTCAAAGTTAAAAGATGTTGCATATTCAATAACTAGACTTACTCCCTAAAAAGAGCCTCCTAAAGAAAAACCAATAACCTGAAAGCTTTCATTTTCACACGTATCTTTCTGAAAGACAAATGAATTAAGAACACCCTTATGAACCTTCCCTAGGCAATCATTAAGAAGAAAATCCTCACATACATCTAAATATTTATAGTGGCATTTTTTATGATAGCAAAGAGTAAGAAACAAAAGATTGAAGGATCAGAGATTGTCTTTTGCCTCTTTTAGATATCTTTAATGCTTAGTACAGAACCTGGCACACAGTAGGCCCTTAATAAATGTTTCCTGTTGATTGATGAAGAATATACTTAACATGACTGCTCAAAGATACAATAAAGATGCAAAATAAAAAAGAAGCATGGAAGAATTTCCACAATACCATTAAAGGGAATTTATATATATATTAGGGGCACTAATAAGAGTGACTATATATGTACATAAATGATGCATATAAACATGCAGATTTATAATTCACAGACTGAAAACTTCACATGTGAAGAGAGGAGCACTTAACTTCAAATGGCCTTAAAAAGTACATTTGTGGGGCAACTAGGTAGAACAGTGGATAGAACACTAGAACACTGGCTCTGGAGTCAGAAGCACCTGAATTCAAATCCAACCTCAGATACTTAATAATTGCCTAGCTATGTGACCTTAGGAAAGTCACTTAATCCCATTGCCTTACAAAAAAGAGAGATAATATTTTTATTTGCACTTTAGTACATAGATCACTTGACAAACCATCTTATTTGCCAGGTTTATGATCCAGTACTAAATCCAAAGTTCAATAATAATAATAATAAATGATAATAAAACTTATCCTTATGTGTTTTGCATTGAATCTCCCAACAACAACCTATGAACTGGATACTATAGGTATTATTATCCTCATTTTACAGATAAGAAAACTGAGGTAGGTAGAGGTTAAATGCCTTTTACATGGTTTCACTGTTAGTGAATATCAACAGTAGTATTTGAATTCAGGTCATCAGACATCAGTCTTATTGCTATCTCTTGACTATAGTATGTTTACTGTCTATCATGACATTGATGAAAAACAAGACATTTTGTCAGCACTTTTTATTGGAACATACTTCAAAATACCAAGAATGTTCTTATTGCTCAGAGCTTCTGCATTATTGCCTTTTTTCAGAATACAATAAGAAATGGGTGTAAAGACAAGACATCTTCATGATAGTTTTTGCTCCTCAACAACTTATAAAATTATAAAAGTGTCAGGTATCATCCCAGGGATAGATTTCATTCCTGCAACTGGAGGACCAGCTTAGCTATTTTGGTGGTGTTCACCATCAGAATATGAGTTATTTTTCAGTCATAATAACTTGTGAAGACCACCTATCTAATGAGGTGCCAAAGGACTGCAATAAGTATTGTAGAAAGTTCCTATATAGAAAAATAATAATTCACATTTGTATAATGCCTTAAAGTTCACAAAACACATTCTGCACAAAATCAATGGTCCTAGAAATGCTAAACAACTAGGGTGCATGGTGCTCAGAAGGGTTCTAGATGCTGCTTCACTAGACATAAATTCAAATTCAAATTCAAATTCACCTTGCTAGATTCAGTCCTGACTGCCTCCTTGCTGTTTAAATTTAATGAAGTTATTGGACAAAGATAAGTTGTTCTGACCTTTTGGTAAGAACCTGACCTAGAGAAGAAAAGTAGAGAAGGAAAAAAATTACTGATTTTGGAGATGAGTCCCTCTTACTCATTGATAATAATAGGTCACAGAATGAAGAATCCTTTCTACGCAAGGAGTTTTTAGCCTTTTTAGCATCATGAATCCCTTTGAAAGGTCTGTTTCACCAGAACCAGGAGTTGGAAAAAGTCACTGCAAGGGCAGCCACAGCTGCAGCCACAGTGAGGTGCAGCCTGGTCGAGTGCCTAGATCCCTGGGGATACCTGGATCCATGGCAGAGGGTGTGATTTTCAGACCTCGTGGCCCAGCTTAAAGGGGTGGCAAGAGAACACTGCCATGCCGGAGTGCATGCAAAGCAAGTACCAGCCTCAGAGCAGCCCTTTGGTGAGAACTTGCATTGTGTATCAGGGAAGCCAGAGTGGTGGGGGGGTACTGCTGAGGTCTCTCTGCTCTCCCTGGGGCAGAATTCAGCTGTTTGACCACACCCAAATCCAGGTTGCAGTTTGGGCTCCCACACCACCATAGCCAAGCAAGGACCCTCCTCACAGCTCCAGGGCAGAGGGGAGGACCTATGGTCATCCACATACCAAAGCACAGGCAAGACAGCAGTCAAAGCCTCTCATAAGACCTTGGAGGAATTAAGGTCCCTCTGGGTTGTCCCAAAAACCCCTAATGCCTTGAAAGTGAGGTAAATCAGTCATAGGCTATAACGTCAGTTGTATTCATTATTGTATGACCCCATTTGGGGTTTTCTTGGCAAAAACACTGGAGTAGTTTGTCCTTTCCTTCTTCAGATCATTTGGAGTTGAAGAACTGAGGCAAACAGAGTTGTGGTTTGCCCAGGGTCACAGAATCTAAAGTCAGATTTGAACACATGAAAAGTCTTCCTGACTTCAGATCAGGAACTCTATCCACTGTGCCAACTAGTTGCATTTTATCTTTTAGAGTAGAAGTGTCAAATTCAGTCCTAGTTGGTCCTATTCAGCAAGCAAAATTCTCCGAAAATGGCCAAAGCCAGATTAAGATATTATTGGAAAATGTTGAATAAAACAAATAAAAATACAACCTAGGTTATGTTAACTTCATGTTTTCTAAGTCAATATGTAGCTACAAGGATCTGTTTCTATTTCAGTTTGTCACCACTACTTTATTTTTTTTTTTGTTTTTGCAAGGCAAAAAGTTAAGTGAACTTTCCCAAGTCACACAGCTAAGTAATTATTAAAGTCTGAGACTAGATTTGAACTCAGGTCCTCCTGACTCCCAGGCTGGTGCTCCATGAGCCACCTAGCTACTTAGAGCAATCCAGTGAAATGCTGGGTTATAATAGCTTTCCATCATCCTGATTCTTTTCCTATGTTTATAATTTCCAGACCTCCAGAAAGGAATCCAGTAGTTGGAATATGGAGGTAATCTAAAAAAATAGGGCAAGTCTCTAAAAATATTACTGTATCATTTGGAGGTTCAACATCGTATATTATTTAATGGAAAAGTATCAATGGGTCTCCTATATCTTCCCTAATGGAAATACTAAATCACAAAGACTCATTTTAAACCAAAGAAATAATACAAATAACTTGTGACTTTTGCAAATTAATGATCTGAAAATATAGGAAAACACAAAGTATCACTAAGGAAATTACAAAAGTATTAGGAGTTCTGGAATAGTTAAACATAATATAAACAGAAGTTATTACCTATATGATTGCTATTTTGCATCCAATCACTCAATGACTTTCATCTCATGGCTCTCTTCTTAAAAACAAGAATACTTTTTTCTTTCTTTTCTTTTTTTTTTTAGGGTTTTTTTTTTTGGTAAGGCAAATGGGGTTAAGTGGCTTGCCCAAGGCCACACAGCTAGGTAATTATTAAGTGTCTGAGACCGGATTTGAACCCAGGTACTCCTGACTCCAGGGCCAGTGCTTTATCCACTGTGCCACCTAGCCACCCCGAGAATACTTTTTTCTTGAACCACTTCTTTCTACTAAAATTATCATTTCCTTAAAGATACTCATGGGGTTTTGCTCTTTTTTTTACATAGAAGACTTTCTAGTGTATCTTTCCACTCTCCATTTTGCAGTTCAATCAACCTGACTTCCTCCAACCACAAACAGTCTAAGCTCTGGACTCTGAGTCATTTCACTCTTAACACTGAAATGATAACATGATGCAAACTAGTCCTTTCTACTTCCTGTTAGAGCCACAAACCACTCCACCTTCTTATTCATATCCCTTTAAGTCTGGAACACCACATCATTACTTGTGTGTCTGCTATCTGTCCCCAAGACATTAAAATGGAATGTCACCTGGTTCTCATTGTCATCCTGAATCTTTACAAAGGTAAGGCTCTCTGAAAGGGCTCAGACCTAGGAGATAACAAAGTGTCCTGCTCCTGGGGTGGTAGGAAGAAGGGAAGGGTTATCAGATGGTAGATGGTGATAGCAAAGCTACCATCAATTTGACACTCCATAATTACTAGTAACTAAGAATCAAATCTCCTCTACATTTTTGTTTACCACACTTTATCCCACAATCAACTAATTGATCAATCAATCAGATTTTTAGGAATTGCCGTAACAGGGGCCAGGCACTATACTAGGTAACTGGGTATACAAGTAGGAAGAAGGAAATAGAGCTTTTTATACTCCAATGGTCTAATGGGAGAGGCAAGAAATCCATATAAAAGCAACATAAATACAAATTTAAACAAATTGATTAAAGACAAGGTAGCATGGGAAGGATACTAGCAGTTGGGAATATAGAAAAGTTCACATCCAGAATATGGTCCTTGATCTATATCTTAAAGCAGTATATTCTAGGAGGTAGAGGGAAGGAGGGAAAGCTTCCAAGGCAAATAAGACAAATAGTGATAAGGAAAGAGAAAAGGAATGTTTTATATGAGAAACAAAAAGGTCAGTTTGGTAGGATCACAAAATGCCATGGGGATAGTAATATACATTGAGACTAGTTGAACAAGAGAATTTATCATCAATTCTACATGCAAAAGAAAGGCTCTGGATAGAGTGACTAGAAAATCATATGACAAGACTATACTTTTGGAAAATTGCATTGGCAATTCATGTTGAAATTGAACTCATATGTCCTTGGTGAAAGTAGAGTATGATTCAACATTTCTGTGTTACTTTTTCCAGGTGTTTGGGCACAAGTTATATTGGAGCAAAGTGGAAGACAGATTAAAGAAGCTGGAGAGTTTGTAGATCTCTTCTGTAAAGTATCAGGATTACAAAATTACTGGACATATTGGTATCGGCAAGCAGAGGGGAAGACTTTGGAGTATATAAGTCAGGTGTATAGTAATGGAGAAAGTAAACATATCTCGGACACAATGAAAAGCAGGACCTCCATCTCTACAAGTACCTACAGTAACATATTCTACTTAAAAATACAAAACCTGGAGCAAGACGATTCAGCTGTGTACTACTGTGGAGTACCACAATAAGGAGAAGAAAGCTGACTCCAGAACCAAAACCTTCCTTAGGCTTGAATAGATTTGGGCAAATGACTCAAAAGTCTATCACGGATCACTAATATCTTAAATGAAGGCTGTCTCTGTCTCCATTGGAAATCATTTTAGAAGAATATAAATTTCCTGAGAGTAAGGACCATCATAATTTTGCATTTATGATCCCAGAGCCAAGCATAGTCCCTAATATTTATTTGGCACTTAATAAAAGCTTTGTTTGATTGATTAGAAACAAGTGAGTTCTCTGTCTCTGAAACACCTAAGTTCTAACTAAGTACTCTTAGAAGCTAATTTACTTTCTCAATGACTATTTAGCTGTTTCAGACAGTATGGTGTTCATAGAAAGAATATTGGGTATGGAAATAGTAGGCCCCAGGCATCATAATTTGATTCTACTATTTAATAGCTGTGTGAACTTGGTCATCTCACTTCACTTCATGAGCTTAGTTTCATCATTTGTTAGAATGAAGATGATAATGCTTGCCTGAACAATCTCACAAAATGGTTGTGACAAAAAATACATTTATTAAACTTTGAGTGTTAAAGAGATACAGATTTTCATTTCTATGTAGATCAGA
Source organism: Macrotis lagotis (assembly GCF_037893015.1). Classification (NCBI taxonomy): domain Eukaryota; kingdom Metazoa; phylum Chordata; class Mammalia; order Peramelemorphia; family Peramelidae; genus Macrotis; species Macrotis lagotis. Next base: position 183,343,589 of record NC_133661.1, on the reverse strand, counting down.
TTTCCCTAATCTTTTCATGGTGTGAGTTACAGATGCATTATCAAAATGATATTTTAGGTGACACAATGACTAGAGCATCACACCTCATCTTCCTAAGGTAAAATCCTGCCTCAGATACTAGCTGTGTGACCCTGGACAAGTCATTTAATCCTAGTTGCCTCAGTTTTCTCTGTAAATGAGCTGGAAAACAAAATGGCAAAACACTCCAATATCTTTTCCAAGATAGCCTCAAATGAATCATAAAGACTTAGATGACTGAAAAAATTAATAAAACAATAGCAACAAGTGTTATGTAAGGTTCAAGTTTGGGAGAGGGGTAGGGATAACTACACACTAGAGCAGAGTTAAGCAAGCAACAGAGACTGAGGGGGAAAGGGAACAGCATCACTTGCCAAACCATCAACTAGAGGAAGGAAGAGTGATTCAGGGTGGAAATAGCATTTATATTAGACTTCCTTAAAATATATTTAGGATATCAACAGGTGGAAGGAATGGAAAAGATTTTGATGGCATAAACTATTAAAAATAGCTTGAACATAAAAGGCTCAGAAATAGAAAGGTGAAGGACAAGTGAAGAACATGGTGAATAAACCATATATGTGTATGTATATGCATATATACATATATATTACGTATATAATGCTTGGAGTATGGTTGCATGAAATAAAGTTAAAAAATGAGCTTAGTACTTGCTTTTGGAAGATCCTGAACACTTAGCAAACAGGAGTGATTCATTGAGGGTTTGGAACAGAGAAGTGACATCATTGATTAATAGGATCATAAATTTAGAGCTGGAGAGATGTATAAATAAGGAATATAGAATTTGAAGACATGTGAAGGATGATGAGTCAGAGAGGAGAAACAGTAGGGTTAATTAGCCACCTTAGGATCATAAAAATAGACAAAGGTCCTGTAATTCAATTATCTCATTTTATAGACCAGTGATTGTGAGGATAAAGCAACTTGCCCAGGGTCACACAAATAGAAAGAAGAGACCTTAGACACAAACTCAGATTCCCTGATTCCAAATTCATCATTCTTTCTACTCTACCATATTTGGAACCATTTGCAATACACTGAGAGACCCCAATCATAAGAGAATCCACCTTCATTCTTAGGGAAACTATTACTCTCATACTGTTCTCTGAAGACTGCAGGAGGCACCCACTCACGAAAGATGCCATATTCTAGACTTCTTTCCTTATCAAAACCTGCTCTTAGATGAGATGTCTAATTTAAAGGATCTGAAATGCAAATTTACAAAAACATGTGCTTCTGATCCAGTAATGACTCATCATGTTACTCTTTTCTAGAAGTATTTGCATTTTAAAGTAGTGTCAATTCAAAGAAATGAATCGCTAAATGGATACTTCAAAGATTAGGCAGTTAATGGTGATCTTTGAGTCACCTTATTGGTCATCTTCTTCTCTAATCCTTTGAGTCTCTCTCTCTTTTCTTAGGTCCCAAATCCCAACTATACTTTTTTTTTTAGTTTGGTTTTTTTTTTTGCAAGGCAATGGGGTTAAGTGGCTTGCCCAAGGCCACACAGCTAGGTAATTATTATGTGTCTGAGGTCAGATTTGAACTCAAGTACTCTTGACTCCAGGGCCAGTGCTCTAAGCACTGCGCCACCTAGTCACCCCTACTGACTATACTTTCTAAAAACCAAATAAACCAATAGAAGTCAATCTCCTTGAGGGCAGTCATTGTTTTGATTTTGTCTATATCTTCAATACAAATGATAGTACTTAAGAGTAAAAGTTGAATACCTAATTCTTAGATTAAGATATCCAACATTCATTAGGAGAATGTTAATGGTGCTGAATTTAGGGATGAATAAAATGAAGCAAGATAATTCCTACTTATATTATTGAACTAGGAGTCAAAGGCTGGGATTCTGAAAGGCTGCCCAGAAGGTAGGAAAGCTCTTCAGAGGAAAATTAAATTCCTGTATAAGTTTGATACCAAGGCATATTTATGGTCAATAATATGTTTCTAAAGGGTTAAAAGAATAGGACTATATTCTTTCTCTGTAATTTTTCACATTCTCTTTTCTATCACGAAATTTCTCCCTCCCCAAAACATTCTATGATCCACCAGGATCCAAAAGTGCCTAATTCTCTATATATCTATGCCAAGCTCTAATAAAGGCAAAGCGGCAAGATCTTTACTCTATAATATATAGAAACTAGATATGCAAATAAAACTAAATTGTTTTCTGTTTAATTCCTCCTTCTTTCCAAAAATGAGATGGAAAGAGCAGCAATGAGGGTGATACAGAATTATCATAAATTTTATCTGACCATTCTCCAAGAAATTCTCTGGAATCATTAACAGAGTCATAAAGAAAACAATAAAATGCTATTAAAGAGAACTCACAGGCATTCATATTAGGGTTATTTATACAAGTGACAATAAATTGCATGCAAGTGATGCATGTAAACACTATAGATGTTATAATTCTTCAACTGAAATCTTCACATAGGAACAGAGAAGTCCCTAACTGCAAATGGCCCTAAAATACAGTTTTTGGGTTGAACCCACTTAACCAATCCCATAAAGGTGTGCCTATGCTCAAATGGGAAGACAAATTGTAACCTTCCTATTCTTATCTATGGTCTTACATTTGCATTCACCTCCATTTGTGCCATCACCTACTTAAGTAAGTATATACTCAAACATATTTTTGAATCCTAGGATCATAGATCTGAAGTTGGAAGGAATCTTGGATGTCACCAGATACAAGTCTTTTCATTTTAGGTATGAGGAAACTGAGGTCCAGAGAAGTTAATAAATTTGCGCATAGTCACACAGGTGGTATTCCTCTCTGAATTGTTAGCAGTATTATCTAGTCTTTACCCTGAAGAAAACCATTCTCCCAACCATGGTCAGCTCTAGAGATATTGGAATGCTGAGGTACAATTAATCTTTGGATCTTTAAGGAATAAATATAGCTGCAACAACATCATACTTACAATACATATATGTATATGTAGTTTAGACATATAGCAAGATAGAGATAGAGATAGAGATACAACATTTCTTTAAGAGATACCATTTTGGAGGCAACAAGATGACACAGTGGATAGAGCATCGACTCTGGTATCAGGAGGACCTGAGTTCAAATTTGACCTCAGATACTTAATGCTTACATTGTGTGACCTCAGGCAAGTCATTTAACCCTATTGCCTCACCAAAAAAATTAAATTAAATTTTTAAAAAAAGAGAGAGAGACACCATTTTGGGAATCCCTTTAGAATATGGAACTCTGGGCAACCACCCAATTTGCCAGAATTTTGAACCAGTACTGAGTCCAAAGGTCAATAATAATAAAAATAGTAATAACTGACTTCCATATAGTATATGGATAATAAAATTGAGGTTGGTAGAGGTTAAACGCCTTTTTCATGGTTGCACTGTTAGAAAATATCAACAGTAGTATTTGAACCCAAGTTTTCTGACACCAATCTTCCTTCCATCTCTTTCAATTGCACCATGTTGTTGTCTATTGTGACATTTCAGAAGACCAAGAGGTTTTTCAGCACTTTATTACCACAATATACATCAAACTATCAAGAATATTTTTACTGCCCAGTCCTTCTGCACTCTTTCCTCTTTTCAGAATACAGTAAAAAGCATGTGTAAAGACAAAATACCTTCTTAATATTTTTCTGCTCCCCAACAACTTATAAAGCACTTTGAGGTTTGCAAGCACTTACCCATAACAAAAATGTTGAGACATATGGTGAAATATTATCCTTATTTTATAAACAAAAGCATTAAAATTCAGAAAGATTACTGAATTGCCCATGGACACATGACTACTAAGTATTAGAACCAGTATTTAATCTCAGGACTCCTAACTCCAAGAGCTTCTTCCTCTATATCATTCAACCCTCTTGATCTCTCTTGCATCTTCCATCAGTGCTTTTGAGGAGAGGGGTTTTTTTATCCTCAGTCCCACATTTCTCCTTCTCACTTGGCTTAGATGTACCCAAGACATGTTCAGGCCAATGAGACTCCCCCCTTCTTATTCATCATTGTTCCCAAAGGCTTCCATACACCAACCTATATTTGGGTACTTTGACCCTTCAGGCTAAAATTATCTCTTCTCTATTTTATAAGAAAAGCTGCAAAGTAAGGGCTACCTCTGTTGATCAGGGAGAGAAAATTCTCCCCACCACAATCTTGTATTTAAGCGAATGAAAGTTTTTCCTTTCAGACCTCACATTGCCCCATATTTTAATTTTGTCTTCATTGTCATGCTTCTATAAGGAAATAAAGACCTTCCTAAACTAGAAAGGAGCGCAAGAATTCCATGAACTCACCCTTCAGTCTCAGCAGGGTCCTCCATTGTAAAGGCATAGGTCTGATAGCCTAATTCAGAGCAGAGGTTAAGGGAAAACTGGCGAATCTAAGTAGAGCCCCTTTGTCTCATTGTAGATGGTGCAATATAGTGGACTCCTGACTCTTGAATCCAGGGACCTGGGTTCTGACTCTTATTATCTGTGTAACATGAGGTACAACACTTAATTTCCTCTGGGATTCAATTGTCTCATAAAATATAAGAATTGAACTAAATACCATCAGAGGCTTCTTCCATCATTTAATTCTAAACAATCCCAAGACATAATAATGCAAGTGTTATCTCAGAAAATGACCAACCTGAAACCTCAGTACTAATGGCTATGTTATTTATCCTCTTTTAAATTCTTATGCTGATCCTTTATATTGGCACGGAGGTGACAAAGATCCTTCCAAGTTATTCCAGAGGAGTACAAACTTTTCCAGGTCCTACCAAATCAGGAAAGCTTCAGGTGTCAACACAGAGATAGACTTCACCCCTGCAGCTGGAGGTCAAGCTTAGCTATTTTTTGAAGGGGCTCACTCTCCAAAGATAAACCACTTTTCAGTCAAATTAACTTGTGAAGACCATCTATCTACAAAGGTGCCAAAGAATTACAATCTGTTTTGCCTGGAGGACGTTCCCTTCAAGTTTGCAAAACACATTCTATAAAAATTCAGTGGTCTTAGAGTATTAAAAAAAAATTAGGGCTGCTTGTGCTCAAAAAGGTTCTATATGCTGCTTTACTAGATCCAAAGTGTGTAGCACAAATTCATCTTACTGGATTCAAACCTGACTGCCACCATTCCCTTAGAAATAAAAGGGAAAAAGTGGATAAAGGCAAGGTAAAAGATGTCCCAGTGGTCAGAGCATGAACTGGATAGATAAGGTAGAGAAGAGAGAATATGTCTGGAGATGAACCCCTCTCATTCACGGATAGGAGCAGATCACAGAATGAGCATCCTTTTGCATCAAGTTTTCTTCACCTTTTTAGTATCATGAAACGAAAGAAAAGAAAGAAAGAAAGAAAGAAAGAAAGAAAGAAAGAAAGAAAGAAAGAAAGAAAGGAAGGAAGAAAGAAAGGAAGGAAGAAAGGAAGGAAGGAAGGAAGGAAGGAAGGAAGGAAGGAAGGAAGGAAGGAAGGAAGGAAGGAAGGAAGGAAAAAAGAAAGAAAGAAAGAAAGAAAGAAAGAAAGAAAGAAGAAAGGTTACAGAGACCTTATCACAATAATATTTTTGAATGCATAAAATACTTGACAAAACCAATTATATTGAAATATTGTTGTCAAAATATTTACAATAACAAATTCATGGACCCCACTTCAAGAACCACTGGATACAAAAAGGAAATTAATATCCAAAGAAGTCAGACCCAGAAGGAAGACACAGCAGCATGTTCTGAATAAAAACATTCAGTTTAGCAACTTTTGAAAGAGTGGATCCCTACCTGACTGAATCCATCGAGAAATTGATTCATAGAAGAAACCTCCCTTTTTTCCAAGGGCATGTTCTTTGGATACAGGATGTAACTGTCACATAAAAAACACCTAAATAAAATATATTCATGATCAATCAAGGGAAATATGGTATTCAACACCTGTCCTAAAATCTAACTTCTCCCTGGCTCTCCTCATCCAGGACTCTCTTTCTCCCCTTCCTCCTTTCTCCAACTTCATCTTGAGTCTCCAAAGAGCAAAGGTAAAGAACATATATATATATATATATATATATATATATATATATATATATATATATATATATATTATATGTGTGTATGTATATATACATATATGTATATAGATATAGATATAGATATATGAAACAAGAGGTATGCAAATAGAACAACTTTGCTTCCTGTTGAACTTCTGCCAAGGTCTTTGTCTGGCATTTGCAGGAAAGGAGAAGGAAACCATATTTCTCAAATTTTCACATTCCCTGTTTCGAACATGATTTCAGGTCACCAACATACTTTTTGGTGTGGAGCTCATCTTTATTCTGACTCTTTTCCAAGGTCATTATTTTGAAAGGATTGATAAAAACAAACTTGATAAGAACCTACTATCCCAAGCTGGATGCCTGGATACAAAGAGAAAAATGAGACAGTTTTTGTTCTCATGGATCTTTATTGTTGTTGATGTTGAGGCATTTCTCAGTTGTATCTAATATTTTATGACCCCCATTTGGGGTTTTCTTAAGCAAAGATCCTGAAGCGGCTTCCAATTTCCTTCTCCAGATCATTTTGCAGATGAAAAACTGAGGCAAAAGACTTGCCCAGGGTCACAGAGCTAGTAAGAATATGAAGCCAGATTTGAACTCCTGAAGAAAAGGCTTCCTGACTTCAGACCAGACAATCTATCCACTGTGCCACCTAATTATATTTTAAGTTTTAGAGAAATGTCAAATTTATCCCTACTGGACAAAACTCCCTAAGTATGGTCTAAGCCAGATTGAGATATAATTGTAAAATGTAAAACGAAGTAAAGCAACATGGATAATGTTAATTTATGGTTTTCTAATTCAATGTGCAGCTGCAGGTAGCTTTTTCTAGATGAGTTTGACACTTTTACTACATTCCAGTGAAGTGTTAGGTTAGGTTTCCAATCAATCTTGCTTTTAATTTCCAGGCATCCAGACAATTGGATTATGGTATTTGAAATATAGAGGTAGTATCTGGAATATGGAGGCAGACCTAAAAGTGAGAAGTCTCTAAAAGCACTACTGTAAAACTTGGGGGTTCAACATCATGGATCATTGAATGAACTGATATCAATGGGTTTCCTATATTTTCCCTAAGGAGATGTTAAATAACACAGACCCATTTTGAAGCAAAGGTAGATGGTTTCCAGAAACAATACAAGTAAAATATGCTAATTAATGATTTAAAAATGGAGGATAGAAAAAACTATTACTGTATAGAATGAGAGACTGGACTGAAACCATCTCCTGGATTTCTATGAGTGACTTTTCCCAAAGCAAGGAGGCTTTACTCAGTTTAGCTCAATGGACTTGCTTCTCTTCCCCTTAGGTTCTCTGACCTATTTTTACAATTTACTTCCATGTCCACTCTCTACTGTCTGTCCATTCAGAATTGACAACCCTTTCTTTATCCTTTGCAGTGTCCATGTTCAAATCAGATAGTCTGTTTCCTAGTGATTCTTTAGGGTTAATGTTCCTCTAATACTGTCCTCTGCTCTAAACTACTATAAGGGGTACATAGATGAAATTTCAAAAGTGTCTGGAGCTCTGGAATAGTTAAATACTATGTAAGCAAAAGTTATGCCTAAGATGATAGCTAATTTGCATCCAATCACCCAATGGGTTTCTTCTCAGGATTCTCTTCTCAAATAAATGGAGACTTTTTCCTGGGATCTCTCTCTCCTTTCTACTGACATTATCTCTTCTTTAAAGAAATTCATGGATTTTTTTAGTCTTTTTAAACAGCCTTTTTTAAAAAAAGTTCTAGTCTATCTTTTCATTTTCCTTTTTGTGACTCCATCAACCTGACTTCCTCCAACTACAAGCATGCTGGCCTCTGGACTCTAAGTCATTTCTCTCTTGACATTGAGATGATGATATGATGGAAACCAGTCCTTTCCCCTTCCTGTTGGAGTCACAAACCACTCCACCTTCCTACTCATATCCTCAGTAGTCTGGGATACCACAGCACTACTTATGTGCCTGCAGTGGGTCTACCTCCCTGTCATCTGTCCTCAAGGCCTTAATTAATATGGGATGTCACCTGACTCTCATTATTATCCTGAGTCTTTATGAAGATAAGGCTTTCTGAACACCTGGCTCAGACCTGGGAGATTGTAAACTATCTTGTTTCTGAGGTGGTGGGTGGAGGGAAAAGATTTTCACAAGGTAGATGCCATCAGTTTGACATTCTAAAATTACCAGTAATGTGGAAGCTTATCTCTCCTAAATTTTTATTTATTACATTATCCTATGAAATCAACTACTTGATCAATCAATCAAGTTTTTAGGAAGAATCTCGGTTGGGGGAGGGTACGTTTGCTAGGCAATGGGGTTATAGAAAGGATCTTAATATATACCAGACATTGTTTTAGGACAACTGGCATACAAGGAGGAAGAATGAAATAATCCCTACACACAGAGAGTTTATGCTCCAATAGGTAAAACAAGACTTCCTTACATAAGCAACATAAATACAAATTTATATAAATTGGTTAAAGACAAGGTAGCTTAGGAAGGAGGGCACTAGCAGTTGGGATTGTAAATAAAACTTTCATTCAGAATATGGTCCTTGAGCTACATCTTAAATAAGGAGATTCTAGGAAGTGAAGGGAAATCCCAGACAAATAAAACAGGCAATGAAAGGGATTAGGGAAAAAAAGAGTTTTGTGTATGAGAAACAATGAGGTCACTTTGGTTGGATCACAAAGTGCCCTGGGTACAGTAATGTCCATTGAGGCTGGAAAGAGTAGGAGAGATTCAGCGATGTAGAGCTTTAAGAGCTTTTTTGTCTAATCTACATGCAAAAGGAAGCCTCTGGATAGATTGAGTAGTAAGTGACATGACTAGACCTGTACTTTGGGAAAATTACTTTGGCAGCTAAACTAGAAATTGAGAGAGTCTGGTTCAATGTTTCTGTTTTTTCAGGTGTTGGGCAAAAGTAAGTGTGGAGCAAAGTAGAATTCCAATAAAAGAAATTGGAGATTTTGTTCATCTCTCTTGCGAAGTACTAGGAGTCCAAATTGAAAACACCATGAAATATACTGGTAATGCCAAGCAGAGAGGAAGACATTGGAGTATATTTGCCTTCTGTATCATCAAAATAAACATATCTCCAGCACAATGCAAAGTAGAACTTCTATCTCAGGATCTACCTCCAAAAACCTAATATACTTAAAAATACAAAAGCTGGAACAAGAAGATTCAGCTGTGTACTACTGTGGGTACCACAAGGAGAAGAAAGTTGACTGCATGTCCAAAACCTTCCCTGGACTGTAGTGGATCACCAGAATATTAAATGAATTTGAACCTGTCTCCAATGGAAATCATTTTAGTAGAGTATAAGTTTCTTGAATATGGAGACAGTCTTAATTTTGCATCCATTGGGTGAAAAACTCATCATTCTGACTCAGATAAGAAAGGTTTAGTTTTTAATTCACAGGTCACACAAAGGTTCACAGCTCCTACAAGTTCACAAAAGTTAATAGCAAAGACTTTTTAAAAAAGGTTAAAGAGGAAAGGGAAAGTGAACAACCATGAGATGTATCTGGGCTTGGCCTCATGTAGAGCCAGCTTGGCGGAGGGGGTCAGTCAAATTTTTAAGCAGATTTTAGTCCACCTCCTGTGCAGGGAGGAATCATGGGGTGGTGGTCAAGGAGTGATACACCTGTACATGATTGGAGTCAGGTGAGTTCATTTTGAAAGTCTAAGAGCCAGGAAGGTAAAGGAGAAATGGGGAAATGTTTTCTGTTGTCTTGATGAATTTACATTTGAGAAATGGGTTAAAATGAACATGAAGAGGAAGTCAGACACCCACAGAAAATATCAGAAAAGCCCAGATAATAGTTCCTTAATATAGGAAAGGCCAGACAAATATTTCTCCTTCATCACCACTGCTCAGCACAGTCCCTGGTATATAATAGGTAGTTATTAAAAGTATTGGATGATTGATTGAAAACCAAGATGGATGGCTTCTCTGATTCCAGAAAACCATATTCATTTAGTTCTATCTAAATACTATTAGAAGTTAATTTCTTTTCTCAGTGACTGTTTAACTAGTTTAAACAGCATAGTAGAGGTGGTATAGAAGTATAAAAACAATAAAAAAATTACTATAAGTTTTTATATCTATATTTCTTGTCAAAGATTGATTTTCTTAGCCAGTGTGAGGAATGGAATGTCCTCCTTTAGACTTGGAAAGGAATACTTGCCCTGCCCTTCTGGAACTTAAACTCATAAAAAATGTCACCTCCTTCAGGCAAGATAGCATTGTAGAAGGATGGTTCTCTTTGATATCAAATAATAGACTGGTCTCCAGAGAAGTTTATAGTTTTGCATACTCTCATTATGTATATTCTGTTCCCCTCCTCTTGCTGTGGTAAAAGTTTTCTAATCTCCCTCAGCAAGACAGGCCTCCATCTATAGGTTAATTGTAAATGCTGGAGAATAAAACTTCATGTGTAACCTATATTTTTTATATTAATTTTAACATTATACTTTTTGTATAAAAAAGATTTTGTTTTTCCATGCTAACAGTTTTGGTGCCATGACTCAGATGGACAGGAATTGTGAGGAAGGACAGGCCTCTGTCTGGACTCAGACTTCTTGAAAGAAAAGAGGTCTATAACTTTTCAAATCCCAGCTCTATTCTGAACTAGTATTTTAGTTGACAGATGTGGGTTTAGATACTTTTGACTTGGAAATAGGATAGATTATCTTTTAACAGTGCTGGATAAGGGATCTCCCCCCAAAAAAAAAGCTTGAACAGTTTTTGAGTCCAGGTCGCTGCATACTCCTAGGGTCTTTTGTAGTTATTGCAAATGAGAGACCTAGAATTCTTTAAAAAGAGAATCCCCGGGGCAGCTAGGCGGTGTAGCGGGGCAGCTAGGTGGTGTAGTGGATAAAGCACCAGCCCTGGAGTCAGGAGTACCTGGGTTCAAATCCGGTCTCAAACACTTAATAATTGCCTAGCTGTGTGGCCTTGGGCAAGCCACTTAACCCCATTTGCCTTGCAAAAACATAAAAAAAAAGAGAGAGAGAGAGAGAATCCCCTTGGGGTTAAAAAAAAAATATATATATATAGGGATTTAGTAAAGGAATTTGACTTTTTTGTCTGGCATGAAAATTGTGAATTTGTTCATTTAAGTTATTAGGGCATGTAGTAGATGAAACATTTTGGAGAGGGAAATATCTTTTATAAATAATTTAATTGTTCCTTCTGTATTGACCATGTATCTTACATTGCTCAAAGCAATAATACACCACTACCCACCCATCCCAGCTTTCAAGTTCTTGAAATAAGATCAATAAATTTTTAGTAAAGTTACCTTGCCCTTCCCTAACAAGGACTTCCCCTAGCATAAGACAAGCTCTTTTAGCAAACAATGGATCCGGAGTTAATCAAAGGATTAAACCTTTGAACCTCTGCCCTCATATACATATCCTTAATTACCTCATCTCTCAACTGAGTATTTGGGGTTACTTTGAGTGTTTTACGTGGGGAATGTAATATAAAATCTAGACCTGTTGCAGGAATATCTGAGTTGTAGAATTCTGGCAAAATCCTTGCACAAAATGGTGTTATAATTGTGTAATTGTAATTGTCAAACTTGCTTTATCTATTTCAACTTTGATTAAGGAAATCATCAATAGAGAATACTACATTATGTTGCTATTTGATACAGATTTTTGTTTTGACTTGATTGAAGTTAATTGTTAATCCTTCTGCTCTGTTAATTTGACTCAACAACTTTGAATTCTCTTTGATCAAACTATGACCCTGCTTTTATCTCTCCTTGAAAAGATTCTATTTTTCAAGTTAATAAAGTGGACTTTTATTATTTGTGAAACATTGTGTCATTGGATAGAAGCATTTAATACAAGTGAAAAGATCTTGCTGTTTTGATCTAAACCTACAAAAAAAGTCATATTGGTATTTTGGAATTTTCATAAGTTTAAGATTAAATTCCTAAAGAATCTCATTTTCTTTTGAGATTAGAATATTTGGGTGAAAATAAATTTATAAAACAAAATATGTAAAAATCATTATGCTTGTAAGGTTAAAATCAAGAAATCTCTATATTGTTTTGTCTGCTCTAAGAAATAAGATTTGAGTATGAAAACATTGTGTTTAGTGAAAAACAATAATTCATATTTTACCCTACTTGGAAATTCAACTGTTCTTATGACTGTTTTGTTACATTTCAAACTAGTAACACCTGTTGAAATTTTTAAAGTAATTTAAGGCCATCTAATAGATATGGCTAATAACTAAACATCCTTATAAGATAAAAATATTTTTATAAAGCCTGTTTCAAGAGGCTGTTTAAATTATTGACATTTTTAATCCCATTTATATTCCAATTTTTAAGTACAGTCTTTATATGCAATAATAGAATGAGTTGTGAGATTTTGCTGTGATAATATTGTTGCCACAGTAAGACTATAATCAACACATAGCATATATAGACCAAGGTCTATATATGCTATGGTCACATGCAGCCTGTAATACAATTTCATGTGGTCCCTGTGGCTTACTAAATGCTCTAGTAAATGAAGCCGAACTACCACAGAACTCTTACTAAAATGGCAAATCAAAATATATTTCTATTGCTTCAATAAAAACTTTTAAAAGTAAGGTTGGACAGCCTGCTTTAGACTGTAAAATTAGAACTAAATCTCTGCCTGATTATAGGAAATTTGTATTAAAGACTTCATGAGACTGAAAATTGGCCTTCTGAGTGTGAAATCTAGGTATCAAGGAAATTAAGTTTGGACAAACACTTATGAAACTAGCAAGTCTATAGGGTTCATGGACATTCATGGGTAAGAGGCTCATTGAGAAAAGTTGAAGAAGCAATTTTCAGCAAGTTCTAAGATTGTACTTTCCTAACTCGATTTCTCAAATAATGTTTGCCTTTCATTTTCGAAGAAGACAACGACATCAGGGAGGTGATGCTTTGACAAGCATGAATTGGATTTAAGTGAGGGGATGTTGTGCTATGTCACCAGTTTCACTTTCTCCTCCAGAGCCATCTGGGTCCAGTGACCAGATAAAAATCAGGACAACTGGAGGTGGCCCTGGATATGAGGCAATCAGGATTAAGTGACTTGCCCAAAGTCACACAGCTAATAAGAGTCAAATATGTGAAGACTGATTTGGACTCCTATCCTCCTGACTCCAAGGCCAGTGCTTTATCCACACTGTACCACTTCCCTGCCCCTAGGCATTTGGAATTGACCTGGCTTTAAAATATGGCTCAAGGCATTTGGTCATCCACCTAGCCTTACCTGGAAACTGACAACTAAATGAAAAAAGATAGTTTTCCTTTCCTATGTCTTTAGTCTTTGTGGTAAATTCCTATAATTGTGACAGATGATTAACTATCCAATTCTAATAACCAACTAGCCTATTAGATTTAAAAACTATCCCTTGATCCAAAACTGAATATTCAATATGGAAATTATTTTTGTTAGTGGAATAGCATCTTCCAATTGAGGAAAATAAAATAATGTTACGTACTTTAAAATGAATCATTTAAAACTGAATAGCATAAAATTAATTTGGTTCTTAAAATTTTCTATTTGTAAACTAAGGTCTCTATGTGACAATTAGTAAATCAAAGAGGTTCCAAAATCATAGGTCTTGACCTAAAATTTGTGTTGAGACATTTCTTTTACCAGAAAGGAAGATAACTACAAGTAACTTAAATATATTTGGAAGAGTCTGGTCATTGACTGACTCCAGACATATCAGATGTCTCCAGAAGAAAGAAAAAATGGATCAGAAATTTATTCATTTACTTTCTCCTTATTGGTGCATCTTGATTGTTTGGATTATTCAATCAAAGAGAACTATCCCCTTTTGATCTTTGTAACTTGTCCTTGATTCTGCAAATGCATCATCCATCTTTAGCCCCACCCCCATAGAAAGACCATATGTTTGTTGCCTGCCCATTCTTTTAGCAATTCTAGGTGACCTAGAGATGCTCTTCATGGTCTTTTGTTCTTTAGTTGATCCATAGCTGATGTAATGTCATCTTCTATAAAAATGGAGGAAATGTCAAAATTTGATAACAACAATAATTCCTATAACTTTTAATAACTTTATTCCTTGGTTTTCTTAGCTATTGTGAGGAATGGAATGTCCTCCTATATACTTTGAAAGATAGATTTGAGCACTGGCCTTGGAGTCAAGAGAATCTGAGTTAAAATCTGGCCTCAGACACTTAATAGTTACCTAGCTGTGTGACCTTGGGCAAGTCACTTCACCCCATTACCTTGCCAAAAAAAAGAAAGAAAAAAGAAAAAAGAAAAAGAAAGGAAGACCTGTCCTACTCTCCTTTGTCCAGGAAAGAATTTGTGTCCTCCTTAGACTTGGAAAGGATTACTTGTCCTACCCTCCTGGTATTTAAATTAACAAAAAATGATACTTCCCTCAGGCAAGATAGGATTATAGAGCATGGTTCTCTTATCAAATCTGATATTATTATCAAATAATAAAATGGTCTCCAGGGAAGTTTAAGATTTTTGTCTACTCTCATTATGTATATTCTGTTGTCCTCTCCTAGCAGCTGAATAAGTTTTCTGATCACCCTCCTGGGGTGGTCATTACTAGAATAGCCTCCACCTATAATTTAATGGTAAATCCTGGAGAATAAAGCTTTGTGTCTAATCTATATTTTCTGTTGCTTATTTTAACCCTTTACTTTGCAAGATTTTGTTTTTCTGTGCTAACAGTGGGAAGAGTATTGGTTGTAAAGTCAGGAGACCCTTCGGGATATGAGATCTGAAACATCTCACTTCATTTCAGACTCCATGTTTTTATTTTCATTATCTGATAGAATGGTGATAATAATATTTGCCTGACCAACCTCAAAAATTGATGTGATGAAAAAAAAAATTTAGAAATTGCTCTAAATCATTAATTATTAGAGAAATGCAAATTAAAGCTTCTCTGAGGTACCACCTCACACCTCTCAGATTGGCCAATATGACCAGGAAGGATAATGATCATTGCTGCAAGGGTCGTGGGAAATTTGGGACACTATTACACTGTTGGTGGAGCTATGAACTCATCCAACCCTTCTGGAGAGCTATTTGCAACTATGTCCAAAGGGCAACAAAAATGTGCATACCACTGACCCAGCAATACCACTACTGGGTCTATACCCTGAAGAGATGATGAAAAAGGGTAAAAACATCACTTGTACAAAAATATTTATAGCAGCCCTGTTTGTGGTGGCAAAGAATTGGAAATCAAGTAAATGTCCTTCAATTGGGGAATGGCTTAGCAAACTGTGGTGTAAGTATGTCATGAAACACTATTGTTCTATTAGAAACCAGGAGGGACGGGATTTCAGGGAAGCCTGGAGGGATTTTCATGAACTGATGTTGAGTGAGATGAGCAGAACCAGAAAAACACTGTGTACCCTAACAGCAACATGGGGGTGATGTTCAACCTTGAAGGATTCACTCATTCCATCAGTGCAACAATCAGGAACAATTTGGGGCTATCTACAAAGGAGAGTGCCATCTCTATCCAGATAAGGAGCTGTAGAGTTTGAACAAAGTTCAAGGACTATTCCCTTTAATTTAGGAAAAAACAGATATCTTATTGTCTGATCTTGTTACCACTTAGACTTCCTGTCTCTTCTTTAAGGATATGATTTCTCTCTCATCACACCCAATTTGGATCAAGGTACAACATGGAAACAAAGTAAAGATTGACAGATTGCTTTCCATTGTTGGGGGGGGAGGGAAGTAAGATTGGGGGAAAAATTGTAAAACTCAAATAATATCTTTAATAAAAATAAATTTTAAAAAAGACAAAAAAAATTTTAAAAAAGCATTTAGAAAACCTCAAGTTTTAGGGAGATACAAGTTATTATATCCATGTAAGTCAGTCTTAACCTTTATGTGGTATACCCTATAGATCCCTTCTCAAAATGTTTTAGATAAGACAGTGACTAGAGCACCAAATCCAGCTTCAGACAATTACTAGCTATGTGACCCTGGTCAAGGCACTTAACCCTGAATACCTCAGTTTTCTCATCTATAAAATGAACTAGAAAAGGAAATGATAACCTACTTTAGTATCTTAGCCAAGAAAACCCCAAATGGAGGAATGAAGAATTGGACATGACCTAAATAACTGTTGAACAGCAACAACAATTACAAAGGAAAAATTATTATATCCAAAATATTTTTAACCAAGTTCACACAATTCCAAAATATTCATGATGGAAAATATTATCCACATCTAGAGCAAGAACTGATGGTGTCTGAATGCAACTCAAAACACACAATTTTCACTTTGCTTTTTTTCCTATGATTTTCTCTTGTTTCTTCTTTCACAACATGACTAATGTGAAAAATGAGGGGCAGTTAGGTGACTAGTGGATAGCTCACTGGTTTTGGAGTCAGGAGGTTGGGAGTTTGAATCTAGCCTGAAATATTTGTCATTTTCTAGCTGTGTGACCTTGAAACAAATCATTTAACCCTGATCGCCTCACATCCATGGTCATCTCCAGTCATCCTGATTCATATCTGGCCACTGGACCTATGTAGCTGTAGAGGACAAAGTGAAGTTGATGACTTAGCATGGCACCCCTTCATATAAATACAATTCATGTGCCTGTTGCCATGACATCACCTCCCCTGATGTCATGGTCTTCTTTGAGAATGAAGGACAAAGATCATCATCATCAATGTGAAAATATATTTAGTATAATTGCACATGTATAAAACCCTAATCAGATTACATGCCATATTGGGGAGGAGTTAGAGGAGGGGAGAGAAGAAGAAATATTTGGAACTGATTGATTTTCTTTTCTTCCTTTTATCTAATTATCTAAATATTCCCCTTTTTGACTGTGAAGTATTCAACTAAAATCTCCTTATTTTGTTTATTAATTTTTAAATTTCATTTTCTGCATCCTTATCTGGAAAGGATTTCTTTCTCTCATTTTCATAATTATTTCTCCTTCCCTTCTGTCTATTTTAGATTTTATTTGGCTTGTGATCTTTATGCTTATTTATTCCTTCTTTAGACTTTATATTCCTAATGGAATTAAGGCTTTCAAGGTTCCTATTTTGAATTTCCTTTTCTGAATTGTTCCTTTGTTATCACCATGTAAATAGTCATCTAACTTCATTTTTTTCTGTTGAAATATCAATTCCTGCAAGTGAAATAAAGGCTAGAAATATTTCTCAGTTGTAGAAATTTTACAATATGCCATTCATTAATACTCTGACTTCCTCCATGATCATTTTTCCCTATTTTCCATAGAATGTCCTCTATGAATCCATTTTCTCCATCTCTTCTGGGTATCAGATGCCCCCAAGAGTTCTAATTCCCCTTCTGCTAAGTCAGGATGCATGGAGCACTAAACACAAAATATCTACAGACTATGTATAAGTTTCTCATCTTAATTTACAGAATATCTCTCTTCTCCTAGGGGACCATTCCCCAGTGGAACTCCTTTCCAAATGCTGAAGAAAATATTTCCCTCTTTCCTTATATTTCAGTCCCTCCCTTTTCCACCTGACCTATTCATTTGTAAGTCCTCTTCTTCCTGGACTGAAGAGTATGTTCAGGGAAGATGAATATCACTGGTATGAGGGATGCTGAGCCCTTTTCAGGGTAGTTTTCTACCTTTGGTGACTACTTGATCTACCTCACTCTAATCTGTGGTTCCAAGAAGCTGTAGCATACAAAGCAGTCACATCTCAGTAAAGCATTTTAGCAGATAAGCTAAACCCAACTGAAGGTAACTATGGGGTCCCAACCCTATCATTGAGTTGGGTGCCTACGCCAACATATGAAGACTTCCCTTAGTAAAAAATGGGCAGATGAGAACAATTTGTTCCAACTGCCATGAAGGCAGCTGAAGCAGTCATTGTGGAGTATTTAGATATTGGTTAGATATCAAAGACAACCATGTCTTCCACTCAAGTTATCACCAGTTGTCTTGACTCTGTCTTGCCACTGGACTGTGAAGACTCTGGAAGAGAGAGAAAGGACTATGACATCTTGTACTCTGTTTTCCTTAAATTCAATTTATACATAAATCTAAAGACATTGTCCATACTATTTTAACATCTTAATCTATCTAGTTCTGTGGTGATAGGCAAATGTTGAAGCAATAGATATTGCTTCAACACTGGGAGCTGTAGCCACAACCCTACATATATGTGGCCCAGATCATAGGGTCACCTCCTCACTGGAAACATCAATAGAATTCAGCAACCAATTGGGTATCTAAGCAGCATTTTAAGGAACACACTGTTCACATTTTGGTGTGAGCATAAGGCTAGAAAAGGTACCCTAGAAAAATGTCTACTTACCCAAGCCACACCTGGGTAAACAGGGATCCCATCCTGCAGTCAAAACATACACAAAAACATCTGAAGAATTACTCCACTAACCATTGGTAAACAGAATGTGTACATACTCATAGTTAACACAAAATCTAGCAGACCTGAAAGACAAATAGCTCTTGTTGCAAGAAAATACATAGGCATCACTTCCAAATAGCAGCCCTGAGTGAAATAAGGCTGTTAAATGAAGACCAGCTTACTGATCAGAGCAGGATACAGATTTTCCTCAACTGACTACAGTGAAGAGAAGTGTCATAAAGCTGATGTGGGTTTTGAATTTAAACTTGCAATTAATGTGTGCTTAAAACCTCAAGAAGCTTGTTTGACTATCAAAAGGACTAAATGACAGGTTCATGACAATGTAATTGCCACATGCAGGAAAATGTCATGCAGCCATCATCAATGCCTATTCTCCCATCAAGATGAAGTCAAAGAAAAATGTTATGAAGACCTGAAGACCCTTATCATCAGTGTTCCAAAAAAGGGCAAACTTATAATTCTGTGTGATTTTAATGCTCCAGTAGGCTCAGACTACCAGATATGACAGGGAATCCTTGGAAGAATGGAATTAGATACAGCAACAGAAATAGTTACTTACTGCAGAAGACTTGTATATTTATTGACCTTATCATCACCAATACTGCAATAAAACTTCATGGATGCACCTTTGCAACAAACATTAACATTTTATAGACTATGTGGGTGTAAGGAGAAGAGACAGACAGACAGGACATTAGAGTGACAAAGGCAATGTGTGGTGCAGAGTGCTGGACTGATCATAGATTTATCTACTCCAAATTAAATATTCTCATTCAATGGAAGCACAGCCCCAAGGCAAAATAACTACCAGAAGAATTAATGTCAACAGATTAGAGTTTCTCTGAGTGAGAATAGTTCATAGCTAACTTGGAGGGAAAGTTAAGCCAATATACAGTTAGCAACAATGGAGCAGAAAAGGATTGGGTAGCTTTCAGAAACTTCATATACATCATTGCATTTGTTCATCTGGGTCAAAACACTTTCAAAAATCAAGACTTGGGGGCCGCTAGGTAGCATAGTGGATAAAGCACTGGCCCTGGAGTCAGGAGTACCTGGGTTCAAATCCAGTCTCAGACACTTAATAATTACCTAGCTGTGTGGCCTTGGGCAAGCCACTTAACCCTGTCTTGCAAAAACCTAAAAAAAAAAAAAAAATCAAGACTTGGTTTGTTGAAAATAATGGAGAAATTCAGAAGGTGCTAAATGGAAAACGAGAACTTCACAGGGTTTACTAGCAGGATAGTTTACTCTGTCTCTAAAAAAACAGCATTTCATTACATTAAAAGTGAAGTTCTAACAAAGCTTAGAGAGATGCCAGATGCTTTACTTAGTAAGAAGGCAAATGAAATTCCATTTTATGTTGATAGTAAAAATCGAAAGTGCTTTTTGATGCCTTGAATTCTATTTATGGGTCAAAGACCTATGATGCATCTCAACTACCCAGGAGCCACATTGATTAGTGATAATGATATGATCAGGGCAGGTAGGTGGTGCAGTGGATAGAGCACCAACCCTGGAGTCAGGAGAATCTGAGTTCAAATCCAGCATCAGGCACTTAATAATTACCTAGTTGTGTGACCTTGGGCAAGTCACTTAATCTCATTGCCTTTCAAAAAAAAGATAATGATATGATCATAGAAAGATAAACTGAATATTTCCATAGTGTTTTCAACAGAGCATCATCAATCAATGTAGAAATCACTGACCATTTATCTCATGTTGAAGTCAGTGCCTCTCTGGCTGAAATTCCAGCTGAAGAAGAGATTTTGAATGCCATTAGGTTCTTTTCATGTGGTAAATCACCAAGTGCTGATTTTATTCCAGATGAAATTTACAATGTGAGGCATTCATTGCTCATACAAAAGCTGACTGAAAGTTTTCCAGGTTATATGGTAAGAGGAAGTTATCCTCAAAGGGTTCAAGGATACCTCCCTTGATCATCCCTATAAAGGTAAAGAGAATAGAACTGACAAGGTCTTACTTATCATACTTGTCTTGCTTGTCATCCAAGTTAATTGGGCTTAGAAAAATTATGTAAAAATGTGGTTGCTTAGAGAAGTTCATCAATATTTTACATCAAATTTCACAACAGCATGCTTGTTTGGGTTCTACATAGTGAATGATGCTCTCACAATTTTCCAGCTACCAATGGAGTGAAACAAGTCTATGTGCTTGCTCCCATGCTTTTAGCAAGATGTTTTCAGCCAATTTATCAAAAGTCTTCAATTCGAATGAACATGACATCAAGATCAGTTATGGTCTTGATTGGTAAATTCTTCAACTTGAAAAGGCTACAAACCAAGACTAAAGTGGAGGGAATGTTGGTGCATGATTTTTTTGTTTACATGTAATTGGGTATTCAATGCAACCTTTGAAACTGAGATGCCACAAAGTGCGGATAAATTTTCTTCTATTTGTGCTAATTTTGAACTAACAATTAAGACTAAGAAATTATAGGTGCTCCTTCAGTCAGCATCACATCATCCATATTACAGCAAATGGAGAAGTATGAAGGCTGTGGATAAGTTCACTTTCCTTGGCAGTATATTTTCCAGGGATGTACACATTGAAATTGATTGTTGACACAAGCATTGCCAGAAGAACTATTTCCATTTGAATTGTCTTTAAAAGATTCTGAAGACCACCTGGAAAGATAAGACACTAGACAGATGGTCCTTTCTTGAACTAAATTGTCAAATATTCAAACTCTACTACAGAGTGAAATTCTGATGGGCTGGCCATGTTGTTTTAATGCCAAATGCATACTTGACAAAAAGACTATTTAATGAAGAACTCACATAGGGCAAGCACTCATATGATGGTCAGAAAAAGCTATACAAGGACACTCTTAGGGTCACTCTTAAGAACTTTGAAATTGATTACATGATATAGGTGACCTGGCACAGGACCATCCACCATGTTTGACTCATCATTTGGGCTATATGAGCAAAGCAGAATTGAAGCAGCTCAAAAAAAAAAAATGTAAGATGTGCACATTTAAAGATTATACCACAAATGTTCACATGACTTATTTGTGCCCAACCTGTGGTAGATCATTCTGAATTTTCATTATTCTTATCAACCATAGTGAGACACCCTAATTTAATTCTAAGACAGTAATGTCATTTTGGTTCTTTTCAAGAATTAAGGACAACAACCAAGCCCTCTTTTTCTAAGAGTACTTTTCCCTTCAATGTTAATCTTTGATTTGATTAGAGTATGCTATATATATTCCCCTCTATCTTCTTTCTCCCTTTTTACCTTTTATAAAAATGCCCTATCACTCTTCAGTTTCATCCCATAAATAACTTTGATTCATCTACAGACAAGCTGTTGTGAGATTTAGTTCATGATGTTTCTAGTCTATTTCTCCACCATCACTTTCACACTTGTCTCCTTGTATACTTGGAATTGACTCTTTTCTTATTTTTGTTCTTGTTGTTAAGCCTATAAGTGTCACTTTATTCTTTTTTGTTCTTTTTTTCCAGGTAGTGTGTTTTGTTATCTGTCCCTTCATTGGACATTTGTTGACTTTTCTTGTGTTTCTTTTATCTAAGGTATTTTCAAACAAATAATTTGTTCAGTTCTGGTTTTCTTTTTAAGAATTATTTGAACACAACTCATTTATTGAATGTTCATTGAGTTCAAATATGGTCTCAGACTCTTGACACTTACTCACTCTATGATCCTGGGTAACTCACTTATTCCCAATTGCCATGCCAAAAAAAAAAAAATGGAAACAAACTCTGTAGTCAAATTATCTCTGCATCCTATCTCTGGCATTAATATGTTTTTCTTATACAGAGATCATGTTTTCTTTTAATATTATTGCTTTTCACTTTTCTTCCAAATTGTGTTTCTCATCTGTGTATTTGCATTCCTAATCAGTCCTTCTCTCTTTTGTCTCTATACCACCAGGTATTCAAGTTTTTCTATTCTGAATTTTATTTCTGCTGTGCAGACCAAAAAATTCAGTTTTCACAATTCTTATTTCTCCTTTTTAAATATTAAGAGATATTTTTCTGTAGTTCCATTCTCTCTTGGGAATACATAGGGTCTTCTAATTCATTAACTATGATTCATTTTCCTTTGTCTTAAAATATTTATTCATAGATAACTGAATTCATTTAACTAATGTAGATGTCATATTCCCTCCTAAGGTTTATCCTCTTAAGTTCAGGGTCTTTGAGTTTTCTCCCACCCATATCTTAGGTAATTATGATGTTTTCATTATATATCCTTAACTCTCACTTTATGACCCCTTCTTCTTTGATGGAGATCACTTTGAAGTTTAGTCTTCAAGTCTGTCTCAATCTCCTCCCTCTCCAGGAAACTGACATTTCATTGGTCAGCTTCTCTAACCCAAGTGACTTTTAGTGGCATAAAACTCACCCACAGCTTGACATTGGATCCTTTCCTTCAAGCTTCTGAAACTCTATTCCTTGATTCTCTGTCTTGGTATTATTGTAGAACAGGGTGCAACTATACTGCAGTCTTAACCAGAGCAAACTTTTGCATTTTGACTTTGTTTTAAGATAAAGAAAGACTGTTGATTTCTGTTGCAAATCTGTGGGTCAGTTTGTACAGCCCTGACAGAATATGGTGGCTGATCAGGAAGGAGAGTTGAACAAAAATGTTAGTTAGGGATGAACTTTTCTCATCTGCTATTAATTCACTGAGGTTTTCAACTTCATTAAAGTTCTTGTTGTCTTAGATAGTGGACAACTAAGATTACTTTTTCTCTTGTATAGTTCCTATTTTGAGAAGTTTTAGACATTTTAGAATCATATAAAATACTTAGACCTCTATTTTATTGGTTACATGACCCAAAAGTTTTCCTTTTCAGTTTTAAAGAATTATTTATTATTTTGGGTAATTCTCTGGGAAGTTGGAGGAGTAATGCCTGGCACATAATAATAATTTAATAAATGGATGCTTTTTGACTTGTTGACAGAGAGGAGTAGGTTATTTGTAAAAATACAAAAGGTATCAATAAAATTATATTTTAAAAAATAAGTACTTCAGTCTGTGGGATAGAGAGAGGCTGCTGTTGCACTTGCTGACTTAAATGTCTTAATACTCATAGAAGGATTTTAGTAGGCTCTTAATAAAGGTTTGTTAACTTGTTGAATTAGAAAAGCATAGAAGAAGTCTTCTTTTCCCTCTATGTAAAGATTTTGGCTAAGAGATATTTAGCTATTATTTTATTTAGATAAATATGTAACTTCTTTGACTTCAAGGTCCAATTTCTACAATCTACAATGGGATCTTGAATTCCTTGGTTTATAGTAAACAGTAATTTGTGCTTGCACCTAATCCACTCTTCCACCAGAGAACTGAAACCTTCCTATTGATCCTCCTCCCTCAGAAATGCAAAAGACCCTGCTTAACTCTGAATCCAATTAGCAAGACCAGAATTATAATCATAGATTTGGAGCCACAACTTAGAGATCATCTAGTCCAATCTCCTCATTTCACAGATAAAGAAACTGAAGCATAAAGAGTTTATTTGGTTTGCCTATGGTCTTAGTGTTAATATTTATTAGTTTGAAGGAGAATTTGGGTTCCTCACTCCATAACACACTATCTGCTATACCAGATCTGTGTCCTAGAGAAAGCAATAGAGAGCAAAAGAACCAATGGGAGTCAGTGATGAGAAACTTGTCTGTATCTGTTGGTGATTCATTGTTCTCACCAGCTTCCTGATCATACACACACACACACACACACACACACACACACACACACACACCCATCCTAATGGGCCATCAGAAACCACAGAGCATTAAAGTCCTGTGGTTCTCCTGTATCATAAAGTACCTCACCTCTAATTTCCTTTCCAACTCAAAGAACAAAAGCTGGTAATTTTAAAGTCAATTCACATACAGATATCAATTTTGATTGTCAACTATCTACTTAGGAAGCAGTCACCACAGAAAGACATGAGAACCAGTTTCTGAATTATTCCCAGGCTTCTGGCTCAATGAATAGTTTAACAACCCTGATGCGATCGGAAAGTGTTGATGGACTTCATACTAGAAATCTCCAGTAACTTTGCTCTTTTTTGTTTGGAATATTATTGGGCACATTATCACTCTCCCCCTATATACTTAAGGATATTATCATGTACTGAATATTATGCTCTTCCAAGTAGCTAGATAAAACACTTAGGACTACAAACTTCTCATATGCCTAAAACATTTGTGCCTCAACACAGAAGCCTGTTCCAGTGCTCTATTGTGGCAAGGAGGCAACCCTAGGTTCCTAAAACCTGTCATCAGAATACAACCCATGACAGATCCCTCCTCACATCTGTCTCTGCCTTCTTCAACTTCTTTCAAACCTCACCTTCTGTAGGAAGCCTTTCCTGGTTTTTTACTCCCCATCCTCACCTCATTGTTAGTCCCTTCCCTCTGTAAATAAAGAGAAAGAGAGAAAGAGGGGAGGGGGAAGAGAGAGGGGGGGGAGAGAGAGAGAGAGAGAGAGAGAGAGAGAGAGAGAGAGAGAGAGAGAGAGAGAGGGGAGAGGAGGGGAGGGGAGGGGAGAGGGAGGGGAGGGGAGGGGAGGGGAGGGGAGGGGAGAGGAGGGGAGGGGAGAGGAGGGGAGGGGAGGGGAGAGGAGGGGAGGGGAGAGGAGGGGGAGGGGAGGGGGAGAGGAGGGGAGAGGAGGGGAGAGGAGGGGAGAGGAGAGGAGGGGAGGGGGAGGGGAGGGGAGGGGAGGGGAGGGGAGGGGAGGGGAGGGGAGGGGGAGGGGAACAGATAAAGTAATATTGAAAAGAATATTTTTGCAAATTTCACTTGATGTGACATCTCCAATGTCTCTGGATACTGTTGAGAACAACAAATCCTATACCCATGACTACATTCCCAAATGCACAAGGGATGAGTTTCCTTCTGCTTCACCCAGATCTTTCTAAAAAGAAAGGATAAGGAATGAGAAGTCTGTTATGAAAAAAAATCACTGAAAAGGGTGCCTTCTCCCACTCATGAACTTCTTATAATTTAACTTCCAGTCATACCACTCAAATGAAAATATAGTCTTCAAACTTATCTATCATCTTTTACTTTTGAAATGATATTCTCTTCTCATTCTTCATCCTTCTTGACCTCTCTGAAATTTTTGACATTGATAATTATCTCTTCCTCTTGAATAATCTTTCCACTCTCAGTTTTCAGGATAATGTTCTCTCCTGTTTTCTCTCCTAACTGGGTAATCACTCTGAGGTTTTTTTTTTTCAGGATTAACATCCATATCCCAATCCCTAATTATAGTTGTATTCCAGAATTCTATCCAGAGCTCCTTTCTTTTCTCACTTTATGCCTTCTTTCTTGCTGATATCATTAGTTCCCATGGGTTTAATATAAATAGATAAATAATGTAATATAGATTTTGCACAATTAGTATACTAACACATATATATTGTTATGCACATCAACATACACACCTATACATTTATACAAACATATACACATAATATAGAAACAGAGATTTCTCCTAGAACTATTATATCCAAGCCTAATCTCCTCCTGAGTTCTAGTCCAATATCACCAACTATTAACAACTACCTTTGGACAGCAGCACCTCAAACTCAACATGTCCAGAATTAAACTCAATATCTTCTCCACCTTTCTAATTCCACTTTTCATCAAAACTCCTCTACTTCTGATAGGGGCATCACCCTCTTATCAATGTCATGACCTCAAGCTTCATCTTTTTTTCTTCCCACTCTCTCATCACTTTCTATATATAATCAGTTAACCAGTCTTGTTAATTCTACCTCCATATCTTGCTTTTCTCTATACTCATACCTCAACTGCAAACCCTCATCATCTCTTGCCTGAATTAACCTCATAAGCTCTCATTTTTCTTTTAGTTTACAGTCTCTTGTCTCCCTGACCCATCCTTCAAACAAATGACAAAATTATATTCCTAAACCATAGTTTAACCTAAGGATTCCTAAGAACTACAATAAGTCCCTATTGCCTCTTTTTAAAAAACGCAAGCTCCTCAGCTTCTTAACAATCCAATTCCATACCAAAAGTATTTTCACAATAGTTTCCTTCTAGTCAAATTGATCTACCTGCTGGTTCCTGAACTTGGTATTCCATTTCCCTTCCCAGTGTCTTTGCAGATTGCCCCTTGTGTCTAGAACACACTCTCTCTCAGCTTCATCTAAAAGACTCTCTAGCTTCTTTCAAGACTCAGTTCAAATGCCAACTCCTATAGGGAGCCTTTCCTATTGACCTTACTTTTAATGCTCTCACTTGCCTCCAAGGATCACATTAAATACTTACCTATTTACATGCTATATCCTCCTCTCTAAGACTATTAGTTACAGAGATGCCAGTATAGAATCAGTAGAAGTAGCACCTCATCAGAAATTCCAAACCTCAATTAAATTGCAGGCCTAATTAAATATACATGTGTGTTTGTATTTACATGTATATGCTTTCCTATATGTAAGCATGCAGATGCATATGAATTATATGTTGTATACATATATGTGTGTTCTGAGGCCATGTATCTATATGTACTATATACTAGGAACTGGAAGTAACAAGACATTTATATCTACTAGAAATTTATCATTTAATAGAGCTCTCTCAAAATGAAATGAGGATGTTTGGTGAAGTAATGAGTTCCCCATAGCTTGAAGTATCCAAGAATGTATGTTGTAAAATAGAGATCTCCCACACTGGTTCTTGACTGGACTAGATAATATTAAGGATCCATTTAAAGCTGTCTATTATTCAATAAATCCCATTTTTGTGCTTCTTATATTGTATAGTATTTAACCACAAGAATATTTCCTGGGTAAGAAATATCCTTTCATCTAAACAGTGGAGGGTGGTAAGGGGCAACATGCCAAGAGATGGCAGATGGAAAGATGGTTTTTGTATTACTCTATATCAGTGTGTGGAGATATACCACAGTGCCTGAGATAGAAAGAGGTCTTGTTCAAAATCCCCCATCTTTGCTCCACCTTGATTCTTAGAGGACAGGAAAACTATGATATCTACTGCTGAGAAGATATTCAAAAATCTTAGTCTTCTTGAACACAACCACTCTTAGTTTCAAATTCTTCTTCTGATGATGATGATTACTGCCTTGTGCCCTTGGGCAAGCCACCATCTCTCTAGGACTCAGTTTTCTCATATTTGAAATGAGAAATGGCTGACCTTTGAAGTCTACCTCTAGAACTAAGATCCAAATATGTAATGATAGAATTCATAAAGGATTCAACTCAACAAATATTTGTAGACACTACTAAATTTAATTTGCACATGTCAAAGCACCAGAGAGACTGGTGCACTAGAGGTAGAAGATAATTTCTGTTAATAATCATAATCATAATAACACATTTGTATAGTGTTTAAAGGTTTGTTAAAAATATGACATGGTATTATAGATAGAGAGCTAGCCTTAAAACCAAAAAGATGTGAGTTCAAGTTTGCCACTAACATATAGTGTCCATGTGACCCTGGACAAGTTATTTAACTATTTAATTCGCTATATGGTCTCAAACTAAGATAGAAATAGATACCTGTGGACTACATATTAACTTAGTCACTAATAGGGCAGCTAGGTGGTGCATTGGATAGAGCACCAGCCCTGGAGTCAAGAGGACCTAAATTCAAATCCAGTCTCAGACACTTAATAATTATGTGTGTGACCTTGGGCAAGTCACTTAACCCCATTGCCTTGCAAAAACCAACAAATAAAAAGACTTAGTCACTAATTAATTATATGTGTTTTATTGTATTTTTATTTATTTTGTAAATATTTTCCAATTTTTTAAACTGATTGGCAGCAGAAGTGTTGGGGACCCATGCGGTACCCTTTGGGGTTTGAGTTTGACCCTTCTGGTCTATAGAATGCTTCTTCAAAACTAAATATTCTGTTTCCCCCTCCACTGAGCCCCAATTTTTTCCAACACACTTCTCCCATCCAAAACTCCTCCTACAAATCCTATGCATCTGTAGTGTTAGACAATATTAAACCACTGACCCCTTTTTTTCTATTCTGTTCCTTTTTTTTTTTTTTGCTTCAGCTTGTGTTTATTAAACAATAATGGATTCTACAGCCAAATACAGCACAATAGGAGTGTAGTTTGTTCCAGATTGAAAAAAAGAAGAGAGATATTGGGTGAACAGGAACACTCACAATGTGAGAGGCTGGGGATTGGGAAGTGGGCAAGGAATGTAGCAAGGCCTGCTGTCTAAGCCATCAGGAACTATTCCAGGAAGAATTTCCTTTCCATCCTAGGCTCCCTCCTCCAACTGAAGGAAAAAAAGTGGCTTATGACTGGAAGCTTCTTCCTCCCCCCAAGGTAGGAGTGCCTTATCAGAAAACACCATTACTAAATATCACATTATTCTCTAAAATATATTGATTTTTAGCAGCTGGTTCAGCTTCTATTTTAATTTGACTTTTAACTTTAAGTGTGTGAAACAACACTTTCATTTACATGATAGAGGGGGAGAAAGGGAGGGTGGTTCCTCTGGTCTATTCTGTTCCTTTTGGGAAAGGATAGTTATATTCCAGTAGGGATGCTGATTCTGTCAGTAATATAACAGACATATTATTATTCTCATTTTGTAGATAAGATGACTAAGGGTCAGAGAAATTAAATTATTTACCCAAGAGCAGACGTTCAGAACTCAAACCCAAGTCTTCTGCCTTCAAATCTAGAAATCTTACCCCATTCTTAGAAGCAGTAGTAGTTGTTGCTGTCCTTTGAGTGACTGGTGGCATGACATGCATAATTATGTTTATTATAGTGAGGGGTAGGCTGTGCAAGGCATCCTTCTCACTTGCCTTTTCCAGAACCATTCCATCCCATAGCCTGATTTGATAGATAACAAGACTGACTATTGATGATGCTCTAGATAACATGGGAGTCTCTTGGCCTTTGAATTGGTTTCTTTTCCTCCCTTATCAATAGGCAATGCCAGCCCAGGCAAGCATCAGCATGTGATTTCTGGTGACAGAATGTGACAATGTATCCAAGTATATGTCTATGGACTAAGAGTAAGACTTTCCCTCTCAGGCTTTCCTTCTTTCCATGATGTTTGTCCTCTTGAAGAGGATCAAGACATAAGGGAGGTGATGCCCTAATATGCAAATTAATTGAATTTGAGGGAGAGGATACTGTACTAAGTCACAGCCTCATTTTCTCTTCCAGAGTAATCTGGATGCAGTAGTCAGATGTGAATCAGAGATGGCCTTGGATGAGAGGCAAAGTTAAGTGCCTTGCCCAGAGTCATACAACTAATACATGTCAAGTGTCTGCATTTGAACTGAGGTCTTCCTGACTTCAGGGCCAGTGCTCAATCCACTGCACCACCTAGCTGCCCCTAAGCAAACATAGCAAACATATTCTCTGAGTAACCACAATCTGAAAACACCAGAGTTCAAAAGCCTCTGATACAAATAGATGGAATTATGAGGAAATATTTCACAGGTGCCATCAAGGATGGGGTTATCATTGAAATAGTTTTGATCACACATTTACTGCTAAATTCTCATGGTCTTCTCTGTGCCTTGGGATGTGACAATATGACTAGAACAGAAGACTTCTCCGGGGAATATATACAATATAGGATAAACCCATCCACAGTTAAGATATTCATGAACCAGGCCCCCACAGCCTTGATGCTTTGCTATTGCTATGACAGTTCAACCCATTTACTCTGTGACTCCTTTATTATACTTTTCAAGGAATATGTACAAGGATGTACAAGCAAGATTGTAAGATCATAATACATAAGGATCTATTAAAGGAAGCAAAGTTGTTTAGAATGGGAAAGACAAGATGGGGGGACATGATCACTGTTTTCAAATATCTGAAGGACATATGGGGGAAAAAATAGCAGATTTATTCTGCTTGGTCCAGGAGAGCAGAACTGAGATTAATGATAGATTTTATAAGGAAGTAGTTTAGGGCTTCTGAAGAATTTGTCATTTAAGATAGAGAGGTGTGCAACCTGCAGCCCATGGGTCACATGTGACCCTCAAGACCTATCAATATTACATTATTACACTTTAGCATTATATTCTTTGGTAATATGAGTATTGTATATGCAGCCCTTGTCAAGTTTTTGTTGGGCAATTTGGTCCAGAAGAACTAAAATATTGGAAACCCTGAATAATTTCAATGTGACTCCTCCCTTCTTTGGAGATAGAAGATGTGTAAGTATGGAACACTACAACTGTCAAATTCAGTTGGGTTAATTAGTTTTACTGAATTGTTCTCTCTCTCTCTCTCTCTCACACACACACACACACACACACACACACACACACACACACACACATACTTGCAAGGAAGGTTTTCTGGGTAGGGGGATAAGAAAAGCACATATTTGGAAAAGAATGCAATGTAAAAACCAAACCTATCAATAATGCAATGACTAATCTTGATTTCAGAAAGCCTGTGATGAAGTTTGCTACCCATCTCCTGGCAGATAGTGGACTCAAGATGCAGAATTAGACATACTTTTTTTTGACATGGTCACTGTGGGAATTTGTTTTGCTTGACAATGCATATTATTGCAAAAGTTCACTTTTCTATTTTTATTTTTTTCTTTCCATTGGGAGGAGGTAATCAGTCAGTCAGTCAGTCATGAAATATTTATTAAGTGCCTCTTATGTGCCAGGCACTGTAATAACATTTATAGGAAGAAGAAAGAACAACAACACTTGTTAGTTGGAAATGTTTTTAAATCTCTCATTTTTAAATCTCTCAATAAAAAAATTTAAGGGAAAAAAATGCCAGGATTTGATTAATGAATATACCTTCCTCCTCTCCAGATAGCAATACTTTATAATTTAGGACAAGAGTCTGTGAACTTTTAAAAGATATTTTTATAACTACATTTTAATATAATTGGTTTCTTTTATAATCCTATATATTTTGCTTTATATATTTAAAAGCATTTTTCCAAGGAGTCTGTAGGTTTCATCAGACTTCCTAAGTAGCCACAACCAAAAAAAAAAAAAAGGTCAAGATCTCTAGTGGTGTCAAGAAAAATAAAAAAAACACACATTTTTTACAATTTTCCAATTTTCAAACCATTTGACTTACAACAACCTTATGGGGTCCATTGTATTAGTATGTTCATTTTACAGACAAAGAAACTGAAACTCAGAAAGAAGACCAGACATGCCCCTGGTCATATAGTTAGTAAATGACAGGGTCAGGTCTTTTCATACTAAATCTAGTATTTATTCCACAAATCAAAATATTAACCGGTTCTTGTGAGTTTCTGTGATCACAAACATTCATTTCTTCACAAGAAGCCTTCCTGTCATGAAGTTTCATGAATTTGAACATCACTTGCCTCCAGGCTCCTGTCAGAGCCCATTCTATTCTGGTCTTTAAGATTCCAAGGTGACTTCCCACACACAAGACAAAAGAGTAGAAGTTTCATGAAGAAACTTAATCCTGTTTCAATATAATATATTATAACCCTTCTATGTAAGGAGCAATATACTAAACATTGGTGGTAGCAGAATGACTCAACTCTTTTGAAGTTTACCAACTAATTGAGCCATCCAAAAAATGTCATGGGCTGTAATGGTAATGAGCTCCTCATATGTCAAAATATCCAATAAGAAGTTTTATGATGATCTCTCTGGAATGCTGTCAAAGGAATATTTGCACTGGTTAGGTTAAAGAACATCCTTCCAAGTTTAAGATTCTTTTGTTCCATAAAGTCCATTTCTCTGGTTCTAATTTTTATGGGATTAATCATAAGAATATGCTCTGATTGTTGTTTGTCCTTCATTTTTGAAGAGGACCAATGAGATCTCATAGTGCTGTCTAGACTTATATGTGAGCTAGATTTAAGTGAGGCTGAGTTGCACAAAGTTTTCAGTTTCATTCTCTCTTCCAG
Source organism: Macrotis lagotis (assembly GCF_037893015.1). Taxonomy (NCBI): domain Eukaryota; kingdom Metazoa; phylum Chordata; class Mammalia; order Peramelemorphia; family Peramelidae; genus Macrotis; species Macrotis lagotis. The sequence goes on along the minus strand of NC_133661.1, from coordinate 183,311,232 downwards.
AATCAATGGGGTTCAATAGTAAGTCAAAAGTCAGGATGACTGTCAGGATGCATTGGATGACCTTGACATCTTTGATATCTGATCAAGTTCTACAAAGCTTGCCTCCACCATCTTCATGATCATTGGAACAAATGGATTTCATCTGTCAATTCCACCACACAAAGTCTTCACAGGGATAGGTACCCCTAATCCACTGATGGGTTTGTGTTCCATCTGACCCTCAACCTGGTTTAACCTTTCTGCCCAGATGTTTTACCATGGAGTGGATGCTATGAATTCTATAGCTTCTTGATGGCCACAGGTGAGAGTTAATGCCCACTAGGCACCAAAGGTGAAAGAGCTTCCCTGAAAAGAGTTCAGTAAGCCCTCACAGCAAAGCCCTCACAGCTCTAGGTAAGGAATTTTCTGAGGTGTTCTGGATAGCAGAGTCAATAAATCATTCAGTGAAGAAACATTATTAAGTAATAACTGAATCCAGCATTGTAAATACAAAGAAAGGCAATACCAGTCCCTCTCATCAAGAAGTTCACATTCTAATGGGGAGACAACATGCAAATAATGTACATGCAAAATACATACAATGCAAATGGAAGGTAACTTCAGAGAAAAGAGATTAGCAGTGAGAAAATAAGGTTAGGCCTCCAATAGAAGGTAGGATTTGAGCTGAAGGAAATCAGGAAGCTAGGATTGGTAGGAAGGAGGGAGAACATTCCAGGCCAGAGAGAGGGAGCCAGTACAGAAGCACCCCCAGGAGAAAATGGAGAGTCATAAGTGAGGAGTGGCAAGGAGGCTAGCATTGCTAAGTCATAAACTATGTAGAAATAAATGGGTATGGGGGTAACAAAATTGGAAAAGTAGAGAGGAAGTCATGTTACTGCAAAGGGCTTTAACATCAAAGAGAGGATGGCTAGTAGCAGAATGTCAAGAGACAGCAAAAATAAAAAAGGATTTTGTATACCTGTATATTATTGTGCATGATGCATAACATGATAATTAGGACCTTATGAGATCTTACTGGGAAACTTCCAGCTTTTCCTCCCTCTGCTGTTTTTTATCAACAGTAATGGTCTATTGCTGTCAGAAAGCCTTATTTTCTCCAAATCCAACTATACCTTCTTTCTTAAAATCTTTCCAACTTAAGGCTTATGACCTAAGATACTATTATCATGTTCAAATTCAAGTCTTGTACCAGAGATAGGTATTTTCCAAGTTACAAGTAAAAAAAAATCCCTGAAAAGGGATGGCATCTGCCTCAGAATACATTTTACTATCCAAGTCATACAGTTTGCAAAAAGGGAAGAGTAGAACGGGAATCTAGTGGATTCAGAAAATGTGCCATGATAGAAACTCTTCTAGTCACATGAGTAGATCCACCATGTTCCTCTGACATCTGTATTTGGGCCCTTCTTTTATAGTCAAGATTCAACAGAATAATTTCCAGGCACATTTAAGAAAGGGAACAAAAGAAATCTCTTCTCTCCTCCCCAGAGTCCCTTTGGGAAAAGAATCCCATTGTGTTTTTTTTAATATCATATAGGAAAGATAAATTAAGGAGATAAAGAAATTAGGCATCTCAGCTGGATTGTTCTTGAGCTACTCTCCTTAGAAATTTAAACAGGGTTTAGAGATATGAATTCTTCCTAAAAATTGACTGTTGTTTTGTCATAGCAGTTAGATAAGTTCTTAATCTTTTTTGTGTATAATGGACACTGTTGGCAATCTAGTGAAATCTATGAACCCTTTATCAGGATCAAATTTGTTAAATAGTTGAAGGAAATTATAAATTTGTGTTAGAGACTAGAAAAAATAGAGATTTAATTTTTTTCCCATTCAAATTCATGAATCCACTTGAAATCTATCCATGGACTGCTATGTTAGATTATCTATTAGAGGATTATAGGGCCTCCCTCCAACACAGTAATAGTAGAAAGGAAATATTAGGTTCTCAGCAAGTCTTCTTTGGATTGAAGTTAACTGTCTATGTGATTTTTAGAGTTCAAATGGAGTATGAATGTTTTTGAAGTAAGGTGTATCTACATGACAGCTTGTTATCATCAGCATGTTAGCTATAATTGAGCATCCCTCATTGGATTGATGAGGAACCTGAAGTCCAGGTAGGTTAAGTGATTTGCCCAAGGCCATACATGTAGTAAATGCAAAGACAGGGTTTGAAACTGGTCATCTGACTCCAGAGCCTGAATTCTTTCCATTGTACTATGATACTTCCCAGGCTCATCCTCTTGGCCCTCCACAATGGAATGTCTGTGCAGCAATAAAAATAGCAATAGATAGACACTATTTCAAGGGCTGTTGTTAGCCAAAACAATTATGACTCGTATTGATATACTATTTTATGTTTTACAAAACATAAGTAATTTAAGAATTAATTCTTAAGCACATTTTACAGATGAGGAAAAAAAGGTTCAGAGAAATTACATGATTTTCCCAAGGTTACAGGACTTGGACTTAGCAGGACTCAAATCCAAATCTCCATGTTCAGTAACATGCATATCTCATACATGTTCAACCAATAAATCAATTAACAAATTTTTAGTATTATCAACCATGAGTCAAGCATTGGGCTTAGTGTTAGGGATATAAATATAAAAGCAAGATAATCCCTGTCTTTGTACTTCAGACAAGCCTGGAAAGACTTGCAGGAACCAATGCTAAGTAAAATAAGAAGAATCAGGAAAACACTGGACACATTAACAGCAACATTGTGTGATGGTCAACTATGATGAACTAAGTTCCTCTCAGCAGTTCAGTGATCAAGAACAATTCTAAAAGATTTTTGATGGAAAATGCCATTCATATCCAGATAAAAACACAACAGAATCTGAACCCAAACTAAAGCATATTATTTTCACTTTTTAAAATTTGCTTTATGACTTTTTTCTTTTTCACATATTTTGCCTTTAGTTCTGATTCTTCTTTTACATCATGATTAATATGTAAATATGTTAAACATGATTGTACACATATCAGGCTACTAATTGCTGTGAGAAGGGGGAGGGAAAAGAGGAAGAGAGAAAAATGTGATACTCAAAATCTTACAAAAAGATGAATGTTGAAAACTATCTTTGCATGTAATTGCAAAAAAAGAAAAGAAAATAATATTTTTAAAAATGTTAAAATTTTTAAAATATTAAAATGTTTTTTAAAAACACTTTAAAAAAGCTTTCTGCCCTCAGGAAGCTTACCTTTTATCATGAGAGAAAATATGTACACATAGAAATATATTATATATATATATATATATATATCATAAAAACAAATGATTGAAGAAAAGAACAAAGCTCTAGTATTAGAAGGATCAAGAAAGACTTCATATAGAGGAGGTGATGCCTGAGTTTAACTCAGAAGGAAACTAGAAATTCTAAAAGATAGACTTGAAGAAGCATCCAAATTCTACTGCAAAGAGCAAACTCTGATGTGTTGTCCAAATAGTCCAAATGTCAAATATACATTACCTAAAAAAGATTATTTTACAAAGAACTAAAACAAGCCAGGCTTTCACAAGGTGATCAGAAGAATCAGTAAAAAAACATTCGAGGTCTCTCAGAAGAACTTTGGTACAGATCGTGAGACATGAGAGGCATAAGACTGTTTGGCATGATGTATTCACTTCATAGGAGCTGTATTCCATGAGCAAAGCAAAATTGTGGAAACACATAGAAAACATGTGTTGTGGAAATTCATGGTCATCTCCATCTCAAATGTTCCATTGGACTACTTGTGGACAACTTGTAGAACAGAGCATCCCAAACTCATATTGTACTGAATAATCACAGTCAAACATACTGTACCCTGGTCTCAAGACTGTGATTTTATTGGTCCTCTTCGAAAACAAAGGATGAATAACAACAGTGCAGACATGAATGCATAAAGACACAAAGATGGGAAAGGTAATAAGAAGAATAACTGTTTACAGATGAGAAAACTGATATAATATTCAAAAGCCCCTCTTGAACTACAAGAAAGAGAATTTAAGATATATTGAGAAATACTTTCTGATCACAAATAAGGACTGTTGAACACTGGGATAGGCTCCTGAAAAGAACTGGTATTTGTTAAGTACAGTGGCAAGAGGTACAGACAGTGTCTAAAAATTTGATTTTTCATATGACCTTGGGCAAACCTTTTCTTCCTCTGTGGACCTTAATTTCTGTACCTATAAAGTACAAATTAGAAAGGGAGATAAAGAACCGATATCACTTCTAAAATCCTTACCAGATGTAAAATTCTAAGATTCTTTTCCTTCTATAGAAGAACTATCATATCTTGATAGTTCATGGTTTTTATTCCAAAACCATCAATTCATTCATCCTCTCAAAAAATATCTATAAAGAGCCTACTGTGAGAGCAATGTGCCAGGAACCATGGGAAATATAAAGTTTAGATGATATGAAAGTCATTTTGTTTTTGTTTTGAAATGTATTCTATGATAAGAAACATTTGCAATAAATTTTTCTTCCAAATTTTGCTTTGTGTGGTATCTGGTATGTAGTAAGCTTTATCTAGCTATCTAGTATTAATCTCACTTTTTCATTCCTTTGAGTACACTTCTCAAGAGAATGAGGTCTTTGGTGACAGATTTGGGACAGAAAGAAATTATATCAAGAAGCATTTCTCCCCAAAAGTTACAACATGTCTAATCTATACATGAGAAATGAAGAATTGACAGTATATTTAGAAAATGATCAATACAGTGACTGCATGAAAGGGTTTAGTGATAAACTTTCCAGAAGACAAAAAGTGAGAGGCTTGATGATGTCTGGAGTCACTTTCAACCTTAAAATTCATGACCCACCTAGGCAGATGGGCAAAGAGGTTAACTTCTTCATGTCTACATGACCATATCAAGGTTATTTTTGACAGCAACACCTGGAGAAATTTCACTTGAATTCAACTGTCATTGAAAACCCTTTGATCTCACTAGAGCTTGGTTTGAGAAACTACTATTTGAGTGCATTTTCAGGTCTCTAGGAAGGTTTTTGTAAAGCTCTGTAGCACTGTGATTGGGGGGATACCCACAGTGTTACATCCTCCATAGAGACCTGTACAAAAATCAACTCAGAGGAAATGGTATTTTTATGGAAAATATTCAACCTAACTATGATGTACCAAGAAGCAACCATACCAGTGGACCTGCTCCTGACTCCATGTGCCAAGGAAGCAACTTCAGGAGAAGCTCAACTGAGGATTCATCTTTGCTATGGTTGTCTGCCTACTGCACTGTACTCTGTTCCAATGGGATTATTTTGAATATTTTTCTCCCACTAACTTCCTAAACTCAGAGATTCTTTGTCAATTTATTGGTGGATGGACTCATGAAAATATCTGTGTCTTTTCTTGTGGTTGAACCTGAGGGAATACAAGATGCATCTTTGGAAAGATACCTACAGCTCTTAAGGAAATAGAACAAAACTGATGAATATTCATTCCATCTCAGGATGGAATCTAATGGAGATTTCTTCTGGAAAATCCCAGAGAAATTCTCTGACCTTTCACCCTGGAAAGGAGAATTCAGAGAGAAATTTTGGTCTTGCCAACTTATTCTAAAATTGTACTTATCAGCAAAACCTGGGTATATGCCCACATTGTAAAGTTATCTGACATTCCTAATGGTTTGAAATCTCAGTGCTAGAGAAAAGCAAGTCCCTTTTTCAATAGTTCTTACAGACTCTTCAAGTCTCCCTGGAAAACAGTAGCTAATCATAACAGGCTGAGGGAGCCTGAGAAAGGGGAGAAAGAAAAGAATAGAACATCAATATTTTAGAAAGGTTAAATGAAATTTTAACCTTCTTCTGGGCTAACTCTTAAGTCAGTGATGCCATTGGAACTCAGCTGAAACAGCAAGTACATGATAAGTAATAAGTACCAACTTTTGCTTCACCTGAAAGTTTACTGGGGCTTAGATCCAATAAATGATGAAAAATAGACATTTTCAGAGTTTTTGGAGCTCCTTCTGCCATAGTGTATGGTTAGATAAACTGATATTTGGACGGGGAACCCAAGTGACTGTGGAGCCACGTAAGTACTGATTCTTTCTGCTCATTGCTATCTGTATGATGTTTTTCCTAAAGTTTTCATTCTAGGTATGGTGGGAAAATGTTTAAATGGAATTTAAAATGGAGGAGGACAATAGGAACATAGAAAGGGAACAGAATTGGGGATGTGGGAAAGAAAAGGGACTTCTTGAAGACAGAACTCCATACCACTGGAAATTGTCAAATTAAGATTGTATAATCATTTGTTAGGCACTCTAATGAAAACAAATCAGGCACATCTACTCAGGTAGATGTTGAATTAAGTGATTTCCAAAGTCCTCACAACTATAAAACTCTGATTCTTTTAAAAATTTGATGAGCAATAACTTAAGAAGACTTACCCAAGATCGCACCCAATATATAGAACTCTGGGAAGACCAGAAGAGTTTCAAAAACAATCTAAAAGGTCAAAGAAGGCTTGATTCAGTTTTGGAATCTTCTGCTCTAGCCAATGTATTCTACTTTCTGAACCTTGCTTCCCAAAGCAGACAACTCCCAAAGCAATGTGGTATAGTGGATAGGGGACTGGATTTCTAGCCAGGATGTATTTAAATCCCACCTAAGAAACAGGTTCTATAACCCTCATAAGTCTGATTTTTCTTATCTGTAAAAAAGAGGGCTCTTGAATTGATGATCTCTGAAGTCCCTTCTCTATTTTAAATCTTTGATCCTTTTATATCCATCACACCAGAATGACTCAAGGCCAGTATCTTTCTCCTAGAGAATATAGAACTTTGAGTTAACCTAGAACATGTCCTGAGACAAATCCACATCTCTGGTCAATTCCAAACTAAATCAATATCCAAGGTGAGGGAATCAGAGTAGAGTCAATATTCACTTGCATTCTTAAGATGTGTCTGCCCTGTGGCTCTCAAGGCTGAGTCTGGTTTGTTGTTGTACTCATGGATGGTCTGGATTGCATTGTATCATGAATGAGTATTGAATTCTGGATGCAGTTCTTGAGAGGTTTTTGTTGGTCTTTGTGGTCCAGAAAAACCAAAAGACTGGACCATCCTGCAAGCTAGTAATATCTGTCCCACTTCTCAATATCATGCTTGTTTCTATTCAAAAAACTCTTTCAGTAGAGGGAAATGATGGCTCTGGAAAAACGGAACATAGAAAGGTATTTCTTCTTGTTTGAGGCATTAGATAAAGTTTAGCAAAACTTTTAATTGACCTTCCTATCTCAAATGGGAGACTAAGGGTGGGGGGAGGGAAGTAAGATTGGGGGGAAATTGTAAAACTTAAATAATATCTTTAATTTAAAAAAATGGGAGACTAAGTTCCAAGTAGAACAAAGCTAATACTTTTGACTTTAAAGCTCTTTAAAATTTCTCTATTCTATCCAAGAGTAGTCATTTTATTTTATCTCCCTCTTAAATAGGAGCTAGCACAGACTCTTTATTAATGGCTGTAAATTAGAGAATGCTAAAGATCCCATGGTAATTAGGAGGTCATCTTGTGAAATAATTTGAAAGACATTTAAATAAAAACAGAATCTTGTTGTTTCAAAAATAACGGAGTGGGGGTTGAGGAATGGAGGAAGGAAGGATTCTTCCATTTTGGCATAAGCTTGCAAATTTTAGATTGATCAGGTCCCAGAGTATCTCCAAAGAATCTCCAGTTTTAGAGGCAGGTCATGAGCTCAACAGTTTGGGAAAAAGAGACTGACATCACTCAGCTCTGCTACTTGTCTGCTCAAAGAATCACTAATAAAATTATAGCATATAGGACTAAAATAAGAATCATGAAATATGGATCCTAATGGAGTTAATAAAGACCTTATCTGCCATAGTTATTGTGATGATAAAATGAAATAATATTTGTAAACTACTTCACAAATCTAACATTATATAAATGTTGCTATTGTTTATTTATTAATACCATTGGTAGGACTTGTTTTATACATCAGTCTTTCCCAGTCCCTCTTAATTCTAGTTCCTTTCCTCTGTTATTTGTCTCCTATTTATCCTGCATTTGTAATTTTTTGGTATACATTTGTTTATATGTTGTCTGCTCTAAATAGATTGTGAGCTCATTGAGGGCAAGGACTATTTTTTGCCTCTTTGTATATCCCCAAAACTTAGCTCAGTGCTAGCACAAAGTAGGCCCTTAATAGATATTTATTGATTGATTATTAACTAGAGAAGGATTCTATATTATGTTTTATAAGATAATTGTTGTTAAGAAACTTAAAGGAATTATGGATATTTAGCCTGGGAGAAAGGAAAACATGGGGGAACATGATAACTTTACCTGCTTGAAGTGTTGTTATACAGGAAAGTTATTGGAAGCACTGAGAAGACCTAGATTCAAATCACCCCTCTGATTAGTATTATATTTGTGAACTTGAACAAGTCATTTAGTCTCCTTAGGTCTCAGTTTCTACATCTGTAAAATATATCAAATAATCTCTGAGGTTCCTTCTATATCTAAATCTATGATCCCATGACCTATTACACCCAACAGATACACTGAGGGTCAATGAACAAAAGTTACAGAAAGGAAAACTTGGGCACCACATAGAAAAATGAGAACTGTCCAAATGTGAGATGAGCTGCCTTGGTGGAGAAAGGGAAGTCCAGACAGTCACTGGAGATCTTCAATGGAGGTTGAATACCTACTTATCAGTAATATTGCTGAAGGAATTTCTATCCCTTTGCCACTTATATGCCCACAATTTGGAGGTGAAAAGGCAGCAGCAGCAGCTGGGAGAATTAGCAAAGGCTTCATACAAAACAGGGTTCTTAATTTGAGACCTACTTTCCAAGGATTCATGTCAGAAGGTTCATGAAGTTGGAAGAAAAAAATAACAGATTCCAACATAATTTTTCAGAAAGTCATATAATCTTGTGCTCCTATAGAAATCACATGCATTAAATTATTTGCTCTGTACCATTCCCAAAGTTATTGTTGACCTTTCCCTGTTCTATTCCTTGAACAGCCAATCAGTTCTCATATAACATATTCAAAACATTGTAACTGGAAAGAATAGTGGCCTGGGTTATACTCTGTAATTATGAGGAAAGTCCCTTTACTTATCTGGCTCTCAGATTCTACATATATAAAATGAAGATGTTGGACTAAATAATTTAAGAATTCTTTGATTCCAGATGCCCCTCTGAGGGTTCTTCTAAGACCTAGGATTTTATGATCCTCAAAATAGGACCATTTAGAATAAATTCTTGTTACTGTAAAATGCAAGGGAATCACACACATATTGAATTTTGAATCATCCAATCTTTGCTAATATTCTATTTTAATTTTTAAAAATAGTTTACCATTTGGTAGAGATGACAATTTCCCAGAATTATATAATCTTTTGGATAACCCAATAATCATGCATTAATTAGGCAATAAATTAATGCATTTGTTCATAAAATTAATGATACTAGTATCCCAGATTCTTAGTTTTCTTTTCTGGAAGCTTGTCTCCCAACCCTTTCATCTATCCTCTGAAGTAATTTCTAAATTATCATTTATTGCAAAAAATCCCACAGATCAAGGTCTTCTCAAGATATTTCCTATGAGGAGTGAGTATTTACCATGAGGAGACTCTTTCAAACAATTATAATCCCACTTCTGGAGTACCACTAGAAACACACACACACACACACACACACACACACACACACACACACACACACACACTCACCTAGATTCAATTATACAATGGAATTATACAATTATACACTGGCCAAGGAGCCAAGTACTTGATTTTTAGGCCTAGGTCTTCTACTTATTAGTGATATGAATGTGAACAAATGACTTAACCTCAGACAGAAAAGCACAAAACTTATACTGACAACTGGTCCTCATGATCACCCTTCTTCCCCTTAGTATTCTTCATTCACCTCCCTTTTTAAATGTTTAATTTTGGTTGACCAATCCATTAGTTTGAAGAAACAACATGGCATCATCATTATTATTATCATCATCATTATATCATATATATAGTATTTAATTATTGCAAAGTACTTCATAAATTTATCTTAGTTTATCCTGACAACAATCCTGAAAGACAGGAGTTATCATTATGCCCATTTTACAGATGAGAAACTGAGGTAACAGGGGTTAAATGATTTGTGTGGAATCATAGAGAACTAGTTCTCCCAGTAAATGTCTGGGGCAGGATTCGACTCAGATCTGTCTGACTCTAGGTCCAGTATTTTGGACCAGGAACATAATACAAAATGTTCTCAACTAGAGAGCACTGGATTCAAATCCTGCCTTTGGTATTTACTGGTTATATGACTACAAACCATCCCTTAAAACTAGACTTCAATCTTCTTATCTCTAAAAATGAGAGGGTTGAATTAGCTGGCCCTTCCAGTTCCAAATCTATGATTGTATGATTCTTATTGCCAAATTGATATCATAATGCAGCTGTAATGAGGCAGCATGATGTAGAACAGAGGTGTCAAAAACTTGGTCCATAGGCCACATTGCAGTCACCATTCCTGAATATAACAGAAATAAGATTGCAGTGTAATTATGAAATATTTAACAAAATAAATAGGGCAGCTCAGTGGCACAGAAGATCGAGCATCAGTCCTGGATTCAGGAGGACCTGAGTTCAAATCCAGCCTCAGATACTTGATAATTACTTAGCTGTGTGACCTTGGGCAAAACCAATAATTAAATAAAAATACAATAGAACATAAAGAATGTTCATTTGTGGGTTTCTAATTCAATATGTATCCCAGAGGGATCCTTTTGGACTATTCAGCAAGTCATTTCTAATTGAATGTGACACCATTTGCATAGAGAGAATCTAAGCTGGGAATCAAGAGACCTGGATTCTATTTCCAATTCTTACACTAACTAAGGACTTTGGTAAAATAATCAAATTGCAGATTATTCCTAACTAGGCCACCTTCAATAATGAGGAGTCAAGAAGTCAGACCAGACAGGTTTAAGAAGTTGGGGATGGGAACTAAGCACAAGAGAGTCTTTCTGCCTGAGTGCTGAGGCTAGATCTCCTATACCTATGAGCAAAGTCAATTTTGTACTGAGAGAATAGGCCATGATGCATACAGAAAACTGATCTTTGGGAAAGGAACTCACCTGGAGGTCGTGCCAAGTAAGTAATTACAACTCCACATTCTTTCTAAGACTGAAATTGGCTTTGTTTCTTCTAGATACATTTCTTGAATTACTTTGAGAAACTGAAAGATTTCACCTGCAATACTCACATGTTCACCCCATCTTACCCTGACTATTCTCTGTCCCTCTTCCTCTGTTAATCTAACTTGGAGATCTAACCCGGTTGGCAGTGAACATGCATGTTCAATTAAAACTTTAAGCAGTGATATAAAAAGAAAAGACCCCTAGGCTGGGAGACAAGAGGTCTGAGTTCTAAGCTTAATTCTACCACTTAAGCAGTGACTTCTCATCTGGAAAATTAGAAGGTTGTACACTAAGATTTTCTACAATTCTATTGTTTATTTAGCTAACAAAATCCCCTCTTACCCACTTCAAAAGGTCATAATAATAATAATAAGCTCATATTTTCCATAGGTATTCCTCCAAACAACCCTGTGAAGTGAATAATATTAAATATCATTTCCCCTATTTTATAAATGAGAAAACTAAAGCTCAGATAGGTTAAGGGATTTGTCCTGAGTCACATGACTAACAAACATAATGGAACAGGATTCAAACTCAGAATTTCTGACTCTAACTTTTCCACAATATTACATTCACTCTTGTATGCTGAACATGTAGGCATCATCGATATTGGCAATGGGAGTTCTCTATATTATAAACTCTTTGGACTCACTATATACTGTCATTAACCTTCCTTTCCAGGTTTCCCTCTTACTACCCTAATTAAATCTAAGTCTTTTAAACAGGATAGAAAGCAGAAAAATGGGGGGAGGGGGGGTAACAATGAGCAAGCCCAGCTGGCTGGGTAGGGATAACAGGATAGCTTCTATGACAAGAAAAGAGGTTTTTGTATTGAGACCTCAGGCAGTGCTCCACTGATCTTTGGGAAAGGAACCCAACTAGAAGTCGTGCCAAGTAAGTGATGGTGACATTACATTCTTCTTTCCAAGTAATTTATTTTGATTCTCCTAAGTACATTTCTCCAAATTTATTGCCTTACTCCTTCATGTTCCTCTATCCTACCCTGGTCATTCTCTCTTCTTTTCCCTCTATCAAACTTGGGGTTTCAACCCAACGAGCAAAAAAATCTAAAATATCTATAATGAGGCAATGCATTAGAGTGGAAAGGGCACTGGAAGGAAAAGGAGGAGGCCTGGATTCTAATCCCAATTCTGCCACTAACTAGCTGAGGGGCTGTAGGCAAGAGACATTTCATCTCCATGTCTCAGTTTCCTCAACTATAAAATAAGAATTTCTCTCCAGTTTCATAGGTTCTTTTAGTTAATTCCCTTCTGCAAAAAGTTGCCCTTTCTTTTGGAAGATATGAATGAATAGATGAATGAATGAAGCATTTACTAAGTATTTACTATGTGCAAAGTCACTGTACTAAAGGCTGGGTATAGAAATAAAAATGTAATAAAACTTATTAGAAAAATAATAGCTAATATATATATGATTTTCTTCATAATAGTCTTGTGAAATAATTTACATATATATTGTTATTCCCATTTTACATGTGAGAAAATTGAAACTCAGGAAAAATTGACTTTTCTGAGGTCAAATATTTAATATTAGACCTTAGACACAAGTCTAGGATTTCTGCTTGCAGGACTTGTAAGTACTCTTCTGTTCTACCATAGCCTTTCTCATTTACTAAACATGTAGGTATCACATTTCCCATAATTTATTCCCACAAGAAGTATTGATGGTAAGAGCTCCCTTCTACATAATAAAATCTCTAGATTTACGTAAATGCTGTCATTAATCTCCCTGTCCATATTTCCTCTTCCAGGTCAAACTAAATCAATTCTTTTAAACACATTCAAGAGATTATAGTGAAATGCTGGGCTTAGATTTAGAAATACATGAATTCAGATTCAATCTCTAGCATTTACTAGCTATGTGAACTATAAGCATATCATATAATCTCTCTGAGTCTCAATTTCCTCATTTGTAACAAAAAAATAATTATAGTGCCTGACACTCAGAGTTCTCACAAGGTTCAAATATGATCTTGTATATAAGATTTTTACAAAATTTTATGTGCTTCAAATCCTAGCCCAGCAACATTTCAGATGCTAGCTACTCAGTCATCATAGGGTTTTAAGTCATGGGAGCATTGGGGTTATGAATTTCTTAGAAAATATTTAGCTGAGAGTTGTTAAGTTGACCACTCAACTTCTTTAACGTTTAACTGGACCCTGTGTTTGAAATGTCAGACTTCAGGAGAACCTCTTAGAAGTTTTAACAACCTTGAAAATTTTTTTCAAGATTTCCCCTTTTTTGAAAGGTGGGAGAGAATAGGTGGTAACACAAAGTCTGTGCTACTTTTGTTTGTTTTTTTAAAACAGTAACTAAAGGTCATTTAAGTACAATAAAAATCAGAAAATAGCCTTTTGACATTGTGTATCTATTTGTTTTGTCTCTCCCACCTATAATGGATTTCATGGACATATTTTAATACCAAGAACTATGTGAAAAAAAGTAAATTTTATAGGATCACAAATAAAAAATTTAATGTGCTCTATATTAAAGAGCTATATTTGATGGGGACAGCTTCAATAAGGATGAACTAAATTGATATAGGCCTATTGTAGATATTCACTGTATAACCCTGATTGATTTCCCCACTTCAGTTCATCCTCCATTCAGCTGTCAAAATCATTCTCATAAAGAATAGGTCTGACCATGTCACTCCCCTCCCCTCAATCTCTAAATTTCAGTGACTCCCTATCACTTCTAAGATTAAAAATAAAATCTTCTTTTTCCTTTTAAAGCCTTTTAAAATCTGATCCCTGTCTTCTTACTCCCCTCTACTTACTCTATGATCCTATGATACATGTCTTCCTACTGTTGACTATGGATATTTTCAGTGACTATCCCAGTCCTCTCCAACCTTTTCCCCATTTCCTGATTTCCCTGGCTTCCTTCAAGGTCTAGTTAAAATCAAACTTTCCACCAAAAGTCTAATATCATTTTGCTAGTGCTCTGTTTATTATCTTCAGGAAATAGATATATATATATATATTTCTCCATATGTATTCATTATTCATAGTTGTTTTCATGTTGTTTTCCAATGAGAGCTCTTTGAGAGCAGAGACTGTTATTCATTTTTCTTTGTATTCCTAGTACTTAGTAGTGGCTGACACTTTCGTTATTGTTGTTCAGTTGTTTCATTTGTGTCCAACTCTACATGACCCCAGACAGGAGCCCTAGATAGAACACCAGACTTGAATCAGGAAGATTTCTCTTCCTGAGTTTAAATCTTACCTCAGAAACTCAGTAACTGTATAATCCTGGGCAAATCACTTCACTGTATTTATCTCAGTTTCCTTATCTGTAAAATGAACTGGAGAAGGAAATGGCAAATCATGCCAGTAACTTTGCCAAGAAAATTTCAAAATGACTGCATAATATTTGACAATCTCTATTGATAAAAGGAATTTCCTCTTCAGAAGTTCCCTATGTCAATGAAATAAAAGATTAGAATGGTACATGTAGTTATCATTATAATAACAATGATTATTTCTAGAAACCTTTCCACACAGATCCTATTCCCTCTGGCATAGGAAAACTAGAAAAATATAGATAACAATCTTTTTGTATTGTATTTTAAAATAAAATAGGTTTCTATTTTCTAATGCTTATTCTTTTAAAAGACCTTCCCTAAGGTTGAGTGTCAGTAGAACTAAAAACCTGGAACTAGAGAATTCATCTATCTGATTGTTGATGCCAAGAGCAGCTATGTTAATAAGAAAGAAAGAGTTTTCTTCTTGGGACACATGCAATGCTAAATATTTAACCAAACCATAGATCTCTGGAAAAGGAACCCAATTGGAGGGCATTCCAAGTAAATGACTGACTCAGTGTTCTATTTGAGATTAAAGTTAGCTTTGTTTCTCCTGGGTTAGTTTCTCAAGTCAATTTGGGGGGGATTGAAAGATTCTCCCTTCAACACTCCCCTCACTATCACCCATCTTACCATGAATATTCTTCACTTCTCTTTCTTTTTCTTTTCTGACAACTTTGGAGGGTCTAATCTAGTTGACAGCAAAAAAAATGGATTTTGAATATACTTGTAATGAGATGCTACTGCATTGTAGAAAGAGCATTGGTCCAAGAGACAAGAGGGATGGATTGAATCTTTCACCATCCCAATAATCAGTCATCACTGGGAAAATTCTCCAGCAAGGTTAAAAATATTCTACTCTCCACTAGTATAATGTTATTGTGTGATCTTGGAAAAATCACTTCATCTTTATAGGATTTTTCCCCTCATTTTTTTAAAATATGGAAATTGGTTTAGATAAACTAAAATGTCCCTTCCACCTTTAACAGTCAATGAGAGCAAATAGAATTTTTAAAGGCAAAGGCTAGGAGGAAAATGAAGGTTAGCCAGAAACAGTTCTCCTTTTATGATGTGGTAAAAGATGTCTGGACAGAGAAAATACCAAGAAACCCAGGGGATTTTATAAAAATGTTAGCACTCAGCTGATACCAGACTTCACACAAGATACCAGCATATGTGCTTAGATCTCAAAAAAAACCCATAGAGCTCCTCAAATCCCCTTTCATCCCCTTAATGAGTTGTGCAAGCAAATTGATGAAGACAGAGATCAGCAAGGACATTTTTGCATGGCTGGTTTCAACAGTGTTTACGTTGCTCAACTCATCTTTGGAAAAGGGACTCAGCTTATTGTGGAACCAAGTAAGTATCACACTTTTCCATTCTTCTAGTATTAGAGATGAGACCTCCATGAGAGAAAGTTTCCCCATGGTTATGAAAAGCTGAAATTTCTTGGGGAGATTAAAAAAAACTCTAAAAAGAAAGTCCTTCCCTGCAGAAAGAGTTGATTAAATTCTATAGATTGACCTGTTGGATTTAGTTTAAGTAAATGTCATTGCATTTGGCAGGTCTATTCCAGAGGTCAGTGTTGGCAGACAGGCCCTTTACAGCCATTAAATAAAACCCATTTCTGAGTTAAGGCTTCTGACTGGGGACATTGAATTCAAGATCCAGTGGAAAGGCAATGCCAGAAGTGACAAGGCTTTCTTTCTTGCTTAGGAAGAGTCAAGAACTAAATTAGGAAGCAAAAAAGGAAGAAAAGAAGGGGAAACAGTAAAGAAGAAAAAGGGGGAAAGAAAGCATAGATAGACAGACACATAGATATAGAATGTGAGAACTGTTGGAAAAATGTGGAAATAACTTAATCCAGATCCTTCATTATATAGATAAGGAAACTAAGATCCAAAGGGGGAAGAGGCTTATCCAAAATCAAAATAGCAAGTTGTAGAATGGATTCTAGAACCTAGATTTCCAGATATCCAGGCCTATGTTCTTTTCTGAGAATTACATAATGCTGCCCTTATACCAAAGAACCCATACTCAGATTGAAAGACCCACACACACAAAACTGAGCTATCAGAGCACCCACCTACATAGAACCCTTTCATGTTGATTGGTCTCTTTTCACATTTAAGAAAGCTATTCAATAGCAGCATCTGCCAGGGCCAGTACTTCAGTGCCCTTCTTGCTTTGTCTGATACCTCTCTGAGTCTAGGGGAGTTAACCCAACAGTTTAGAAGCAGGCACCTAGTTATTAAATTTGTCCTTAGAATAGACCCTAATTTGACTGAGCAGCCTAAAGAATACTGTTCAGCCTGGAGGTTCCTGAACCATAGGGGAAGTGTTTGGAGACCTGGGGGGAGAGGGAAGGATTGATGTTCATTGTGCTAGACAATCCTTGGCAGGAACTAATCCATTATAGAAAGCTAACTATTGACTGAGGATCTGTGAATTGTTCACAGAAAGTAATTGTCCTTTAATGCCAAGTCATTTCCAGAGCATGAAGAGTCCAATGAAGTGAGTCTCCTCACTGATCCATAGCTGGCAAATCCCAGGAGACAATAAAGCCTCACAATGAGGCATGTTTCTGTGTCCAGGCTCATACTGACAGCATTAGATAGAGGCCTACGTCTCTGCAAAAAAGAGATAATTAAACTGAAGATAAACCATTAGATTGAAATTAAGAAAGTGTCACTGGATTTGGCAGGTTTATCTCAGAGCACGGTGTTGGCAGACAAATCCTTTCCAATTTTTTTTAAAAATTAAAAAAAACTCATTCCTGAAACTTTGAGAGTCAGAGATAATTAGAGATGCTTAATTTGGAGTTCATATTGAGAACTTTGTTTCCAGTTCATTGTAACCAGGAAAACAAAGTCAAAGGTCTGAGATTCTCTTCATCATTAATAAGTCCCAAAGAGATTTGCATAGCTTATGCCCTGAATTCAGCAAACTCATTTTAGTCACCTTCTGCACTGCTAGGTTTCTCAGTTGATACTATGGATTGAGAAGGAGGAGGCAGTCATTCAGACCAATGTTCAGTAGTGTCTTTACTTCTCCAGTAAATTGGCAACTTTTTAGATCATTTACTTCTATCAGTTGAATCTGGTGATTCTTTCTTAAGGAATAAGAGGAAATGTAATGCAAAGGAGGAAGGAAAGAGACAAAAAAAGAGGTATAATTAATTACTATTGTGAATATCTAGGGCTAGAAAATTGCATTTGAGAAAGAAGTAAATATTTGGTTTTCTTGTTTAATTCATTTCCATTTGGAAAAGAGAATGACTTCCATCAAACATTTAAGTCTATTTCTTCAGGGGGTTGGAGAGAGAGAGAGGAAAATAATGAAGGCTTTAAGTCCTGCCCAATGGAACTGATCCACATTACCTGGAGGCATCATCTTCTCCATTTGGTCTTCCACTAGTGGAGGTATATACTTTCTGAAGGAATGGGGTATGAGGTGATAGATGTGATAATGAAGGAATGTGAAGTCTATATTTCTAATCAAATCTCTCACCCCAGATAATTTTGCACAATATATCAACCCCTCATTTAGCCACCGACCTCCCCTGCCCAGACACCAATTTTCCAATAATGGAGCAAAGAATGACCTGATTGGCCTTTGAAGTTCAATTTCCCATGTTCATTGAAACCTAATGAGATTTGCATCCAAGTCCAGATACCATGAAAATTACTTTTTTAAAAAAATTCTTTCTAGAAAGAATAGTTTTCTTTATCAAGCATCCCTGACACATAGGCATGGAAAGCACTTCCCAATAAAGCAAATTTCCTGATTTCCTTTCTAAGCTCTGAGTTTAGAGGTAGATACTACATATGGTCCAGTGAATCAGAAATCAGATTCAAATCCATGGTAGGGTTCTATTTGAAAAATTTGGGGCAGGAGGAGAGATTTGCAAGGAAAGGGAGGGATAGAAAATTTGTTTTTAGTGGAAAAGTCATCCCTATGACCCAAGAGAGAGTCCTAAAGGATAGGACAAATTTCTAAATGACGCCAACCTTGGCTTTTCAAACTAAAAATATTTCTCTTTTTGTCTGACTTCCAACTATACTATCTCTTATCTGGTATCCATCCCACTAAACTGGCAGATAAATTTCTTATCTTTGCCACAGGGCAAAATGACCCCCTCATCTTGGCACATTTCTCTGCCTTGTCTTTTTTGATCTTCTCAATATGAACTCCAAATTAAGCATCTCTAATTATCTCTGACTCTCAAAGTGGTAATAGCTTCAAAGGCAAAAGAGAATTCACCCAACCAGCCCTTGGCCTCAGTGAAGGTAGCTTTGTAGTCCCCTAACTTGTCTGATTTCTTGACTGAGGTTCCAGATAAACTGGGGAACTCGTACAGATGTTCTTGCCCAGGGGCCTAAGTCATCAGTGGGTTAGTTATGTGCATAGTCGTATAGCAGAGTGCTCCTGGCACACCCGAGCAATGTATTTTGGAACTGGTACAGAGCTATCAGTAGAGCCTGGTGAGTTATGGTTTTTTGTCTGTCTCTTGGGTTAAATTCATCTCTCTCAGTTGTTACTTTGCCACAGTCCTTGGGGACATGTTACAAGAGATGGTGAGTTACAGATTTAAAACAGGATAGAGCAGGGGACACTAGGCTAGAGGGATTATAAAAGGTCCCTTTTGTTTTAGAAATCTTCAGAGCTTCTCAGAAAGCATAGACAAGAGAAAGTAGAAGAAATATGTCACTGATGTCCAGAAATCAGGGCAAAATACACAGAGAGAGAGAGAGAGAGAGAGAGAGAGAGAGAGAGAGAGAGAGAGAGAGTGCTTTAGAGATACTTGGGAAAATGTGGTTTGACAAATGAGGTGCATCATATAGAATATATTTGGGATTTGATTAAAGTTACATCCCATACATCTTGGTAACCTTGAACTCTTCAGGCCCAGTGCTACATAAAAAAAACCCTGTGCATACTCACTATCATCAAAAATATAGCAGATATGTTGATATTTAAGCTACCAGGTAAATAAAGTTCAAGGTGAAGTGTATGCTTATTTGAGTGTTCTAACAGTTTAATCTTAACCCTAGATTGGTTTTATGAAAAATGAGAAAAACCAAAAGTAGGATTGTAAGTTCAAAACAAATTGCACTTTTAAATGAGCAATTGTGATTCTGTTTGGAAAGAGGGAGGATTAGAATAGAATTAGAAATATTAGAATTAGAAAAAATTCAAAAGAAGTAAATTCAGAACACATTTCAGTTCAATAAAATCCAATTTAATTCAATTTAACAAACATTTATTACCCATGCCCACTATATGCAAGGCACTGTTAAGAGTCAGTAACATTATCAGTGGAAAAAAAAACACAATTCTTTTCCTTTAAGGAATTATAATTTAAAAGAGGAGCAAAAGAGATACAATAAAAATGATGCTTAGTAGAATATTATAGAAGTAAGAGTCCAAAAAATAACTTTTTTATTTCTTTTTTCAAAAAGTAACTTTTATGAAACTTTTTTTGAGATTTAGACATGAAGTCAATGTTCAAATCCCAACTACAATGATTACTAGCTATGCAACCCTGAGCAAGTCTCTGAACCTCAGCTTTTCTATCTATAAGATGGGATAAATAATATTTGCACCACTTTCCTTATTAGGTCAGGAAGAAAAAACTTTAGAACACTATGAAATATCACCTATTGTTACTGAAGCCAAATGTAACATCCTAACCAGAGGTTCTTAACCTGATGTTCATGAATTTTTCTTTAATGCAATTTGATAACTGTAGTTAAAAGTCATCTATTTTTTGTAATTTACTGTATTTTATTTTATGCATTTAAAACCATTATTCTGAAAAGAGTCTATAGATTTCCACAAACTGCCAAAAATGTTCTTGTCACAAAAAAGATGTGTTTACAAATGTGACCCATGTTTGACCATTATATTCAAAATTTTCTGGTTTTGTTTTGCTTTATTTTAATCCAATTACACAACCTCTCCTTGATCAATAGGATATCTTTTAACTGATCATAAAAAATTTTTCTTAACTTTTAAGTTAATTATTGATTAGTTGAAAATTATTGATTAGTTTCAATTACTGACTTGATTATTATTAATTCATTTTTATTAGTCCTTACACTAAATAAGACAGAGATCATAGCAAAATATTCTAGCAAATCAGTATATTATGATCAAGTTCAACACATTCAATAGTAGGATATTGGGGCAGCTAGGTGGTGCAGTGGATAAAGCACCGGCCCCGGAGTCAGGAGTACCTGGGTTCAAATCTGATCTCAAACACTTAATAATTAGCTAGCTGTGTGGCCTTGGGCAAGCCACTTAACCCCATTTGCCTTGCAAAAACCTTAAAAAAAATAGTAGGATATCATTTCTCAAGTTTATAGTTAAAAACATAAACCTCTTCTTATATACATAGGGCTGCCATGCAGAATAACAATTCCATTTTTTTTCTTTTGGTTTAGCCCCCAAAGCAATGAGCAGAAATTACAGAGAGGCAAATTTAAAACTGCCATAAGGAAAATTATTCTAACCATTAAAACAATCTAAAGGTGGGAGGTGATGTTCTGTGTTGGATTGTGTTGGGAGGTGATGAATTTACTCTTTCTAAAGACCTTTGAGTAAAGGTTGGGTTTGATGTAAAGAGGATTCTTGTTCAAGTACAGGTTGCACTAGATGACTTAGGCATCCTTTCTCATTCTGTTATTCTGTGACTTGTCTCCACAACAAGATCAGGAAAATCAGGTCAGAATTCCATAGCTCAAGTCAGTGAAATTGCTTTTGACTTCCTAAAATTTTATAATGTTCAAGCGTATATGTTTCACAGTACTGAAAAAAATTTCCCAAGTCCACAAAGGTAGTTGAAAGCAAAGACCAGACCAGAACCTGGGTCACCTTAGGTCCAATTAGATATTCTTTCCTTGGGTCTTTGCTTGTTAGCTCCAAGCATACTCTCACCAAGCTTATTTACACAATGTAGAAAGCTTGAGTTGCTTCAATTCTCCAGTAACCTTTGATCAAAAAAGATATAGGAACCTGCATTACTGTAGCTCTGTAGACCTAAGTCTATGAAAGTAAAGGATTTTTTTCCTTATTAATTTGATCACCTTTACCACCTCATGAGATACTTGTTCTGGATCTAAAAGGAATCCCACAAACCATCTAATCTAAGCCCCTTCAAATGAGATGTCACACTTGTCTGGTATGGATGTGATAGTAGTCAAAATAGATTATTAAGTACAAGTCAAGCAGCTGCTAAACTAATGGAAAATTCATTACAGATAAGTAAACTGAGCATCCATAACAACCACCAGAAAAATATTTCCATCCAAAAATCTGAACTGGAAGGTGAAACTGAAGTATCTCAGCTGTGAAGGAGATAAGGAGGAAAGACTATGGCAGGGAGAGGGTGGTGAGTGAGGAAGGAAAAGAAGAAAGTCATTTGTCATGTGGTTTCTAGCCGTTAATACTGGTGTTGTCAGTTGGTCTCATCTAGAGCAAGGATAGATGATGGATTTCTTCTGTAGTAATGAGATGTTTGAAAGCAGGTGTTAGAAGAACTCTACAAAGGGAGGAGTCCTTGCCTTTTAATGATGAAGAGTTGATAACAGGATAGATTTTTAGAAACCTTTCTACTGTGCTCAATAAAAGTGAGAAGAATCATGTCTTTACACTAAAATTTTCAGTGAAGTAATCTCAGGATTCAAAAGACAAAGAATGTTAGTCAAAACTAGAGTATGAAGTCCACCCAATATGAACTCCTTTCCCAACTCACTGCTCCAAACAGTTGGTTCCTTAGGAAGAAAGTTTATATTTAACATTTAAATTCATTTAAAATGCTGTCAATTATATTGACTCTTCTCTGATAATCAATCTTTCTGACCTGGCAGATAAATTTCCTGTCTTGAGAATCACTACAGAGCATAATGTCACCCTCATCTTGCCCCATTTCTCAGCCCTGCTTTTGTGATCCTGTCAGTGTGAATGTTCAGCTCCCTAATGGCTCCTAGCTAAGTGTGACATCTCAACTAAGGGTCCCTTTTAAATCCAGAGCAAGGATCTCATGAAGTAAGGAAAATGACTCAATTAATTTTTTAAAAAATCCTTTACCATCATAGACTTAGGTCTACACAGTTGCAATAATGCAGATTCCCATATCTGTTTTGATCAAAGGTTGCTGGAGAAGTGAAGGAACTCAAATTTTCTATCCTGTTACAGTTTGGTGAGAGTATGCCTGGAGCTACCAAGTGATGGGAGCTTCAAAGGCAAAAGAAAATTCATACAACCAGTCCATGGTCTCAGTGAGGGGGGCTCTGTAGTTCTCTAGCTTGCCTGGTTTCTTGGCTGAAACTCTGGGATGCATGTTCCTATCTATAGCCCTAATTCAGCCATGGGCTAACTTTGAAGAAAGTCTACCTCCAAAGCAACCCAATGATTCTGAGTCAATCTAACCTATATCTTTCAGTCAAATTTATCAGCCATGGTCCAGGTTCACATTGATGGCACCATCAGCAAAGAGCTTTTATCCATGCTATCCAATATTCTATAGCTAATTGGATGCTGCCACAGAGAGCCCAACTAAAAACTCAGAAGATAATTATAATAAGGTGTGGTCCTGCCAAAGGCAGAATGATAAATGATATCTAAATCTTGTATCCTGTGACAATAATAATGACAATGCTGAAACAGAATATGTGAACAACATGATCATCCCCTCATTAGCCATATAAACATGACACTGATAATGATAATAGCTAACATTCCTATATAGCATCTCCTTCTGCTTCTCCTGCCTATACTCTCAAGTGCTCAGGAATTAGCAAGCAGAAAGCAGAGTTTAAAAAAAAACAGATCATTGATTGATCTCTAAAATGAAAATAACCATTTCTACCATAATTTTTTTCAGAAATGCAAGAAACTTCTTTACCCTCAGTCTTTGTTATGAAAAATGGGAAAAATGTTGCATGTCTGGTGAAGGACTTCTACCCCAAGAACATACATATAAATCTCTATCCAGAAAACAATACAAGAGAAGCGGTGACTGTTACCAACGGGAAGTTCAGTGCTGTCAAGCTTGCCCAATATGAGGAAGATTTGGAGAATATTAACTGTACAGTTAAATTCAATAATGACAGCATGGTGACTTCATACAAAAAGTCCAATGTAAATTCCACTGATAAAAGTACAGGTATGATCTCAAGCAAAATGGGGATGGGAGAAGAATAAGGGAAGTGAATAATCTCCATCCTCGAAATGGTACCACACTAGAAACAAGTCATACTAGACAAGGGCTCTTGATTCAAACACCTTGTTAGTGAGTGAAAAATGTAAGCAGCAGGAGGGAAAAGTCAAGTATATGCCCCAGAAAACTCACATTTTATAGATTTCCATATCACTTCTTGAGACATTGGAAGGAAACTCTTGTAAGATGTGAAAGAACAGCAAACATGAAGACTCTAGGTTTGAATTCTAGTTCTGACACTTACTTTGTTGTTATGACCATAAATATTACACAGCCTCTCTCTTCCCATCTATAAAAATGGTGGGAAATAATGCTCACATCACTGTAAGGAAAGTGCTTTGTAAACTATGAAGTGTTTTATAAATTCATGTTGTCAATCTCTTCTCCCTTATGAAACTACACCAGTCAATCAGTCCTTTCCACATAGCTCTCTTTTTGTTGTTGCTCAACTAATGATTTATAGGGCACTGACCAATCCAGACTGGTACTGACCCCCAAAATCCCAGCTATCAAAAACCCACAGAAAACTCCTTTAGAACCTATGCATTTATAAAGTCAGTCAAACAGCTTCAGATGTTGAAATAATAATGTAGTGGAAAGCAATGAAATAGAAGTCAGAGTAATTAATAATGTATATTTTTATATTTATGAAGCACTTTATTCACAATAACACTAGAGGGTAGATAGTAAAATTATTAGGTACAGAAAGGCAAAGTGACATCCCACCTGATATTTAATCCTAGGTCTTCTGACTTTAAATCCATTGGGGGCAAGTAACTTCAATATAATCCAGTTCAACATTTATTAAAAACCTATTGTATTATGTAAAACAATAAATGCAAAAGGTTGAAAATGTATAATTCCTTACCTAAAGAAGTTTATAGTCTACTATGAGGTTAAGATATGAGCTTAAATGATTATAATTCAAGATAGAATATTATAGGGTCAAAGAGAACTTCAAAGAAATCTGGAAATTTTGAGAAATAAAATCACTTTAAAACAGAGAAATAGTAAAACCTTAATGGAAAAAAAAACTCCTGAGCTATGCTTTGAAGGAATAGAGGTATTTCAGAAGAACAAAGATGAAAAGACAGTACATTCCAGGCATAAAGAATAATAATAATGTTTATCCTTTGTTTTTAAAGAAGACCATGACATCAGAGAGATGATGCCACGACAAGCACATGAATTGGATTTGAGTGAGGAAGATGCTAAGTTACCAACCTCACTTTCTCCTTCAAAGCCCTCTGGGTCCAGTGGACAAATATGAATCAGAATGGCTGGGAATGGCCCTGAATGTGGGGCAATCAGGTTAACACAGCTAGGAAGTGGCAAGTATCTGGGATTGGATTCAAACTCATCCTCCCGAATCCAAGACCAGTGTTCTATCCACTGTGCCACCTAGCTGCCCTGGCATATAGAAGCATATATACATGGAAGAGGAGGAAAATATCAGAATAACACCTCAAAACAACTTGATATATATTTTGGCTGGAATGTAGATTATATGAATGGAAATGTTCAGATACCTAAATTGTAGCTAAAATGTGTAGGGCCTTAAATGCCAGACTGTATGGCTTATATTTTTTCTATGGGTAATAGGATGTCATTGATGATTCAGTCAGACCTTCTCATTAGGAAGATAATATTAGAAGTTGTGGGAAAGAGGAATCAGAGGAGAGGAAGACTAGAATAAGGAATCAGTGGAATACCATGAATCACTCAAAATGGGTTTGAACCAGAATGGGAGCAGTGAATTGAGAGGAAGGAATAGATATGAAAGACATTGCAGAGATAGAATAAGGAGGACTTGGCGACTAAATGAATTTGTCAGAGGCAGAAGGGAAGGAAAGGGAAGAAACAAACGATGAATCAGTTTTTGAGCCTAGATGTCTGGAAAGATAGTTGTGCTATACAGAGAAAGGCCCAACTTGAAAGAAGGGACAGGTTTATGAAGGGAAGAGAGCAAATTCAGTTTGGGTTTATTTAGTTTGAAGTGCCTATACAACACCCTATCCATTTGAGATTTTGGGATTTTAGCATAGAAATAATAAAAACATAGGAATGGATGAAATTTCAAAGAGAGAAGACAGCAAGGGATATAGACTTAGGTATCAGTAAGATCATGACCTACCAAATAAGACTGAGAAAAAGCAATCAGAAAAGCATAATTAAGAAAGAGAAATATGGTAAAAGTCAAAAAAGGGTAGAATTTCCAGGAGGAGAAAGAACTCAATAGTAGTTAATGCTGAGAAGAATGGTGAGGATTGGGGAAAACTTTGTCAGTATTTCACAATTGAAAAGTCACTGATGAACTTTCAAAAAGTTTCCCAATCTTTCTGTGAGATTGGAAGTCAAATTGTATATGTTCTTCATGCCTTTGTACTGACTAGCCCTCATTTCTGGAATACTCTCCAACCTAAGGTTCACTTTTGTATACTCTCTAAAATCTTAAATGGAACTATTTCTCTATGTACTGTACCTCATCATAAGCTTCCTAAGGGTAGTGACTAGGATTTTTACTTCCTTTGTAACCTTAATGTTTTTAGCACAGTGACTGATGCATAGTATGAGATGGTGTAAGTAAAACTTTGCAAACCTCAAAATGCTTTATAACTGTCAACTATTGTTGTTGCTGCTGCTGCTTGTGTCAAGCAAAAAAACTTTGTTGTTGAGTTGTTTCAGTCATGTCTGACTCTCCATGAATCCATTTGGGTTTTTTTGGCAAAGACACTACAGTAATTTGTCATTTCCTCCTTCATTTTACAGATGAGGAACTGTAAAGGAACCCTTAAAACAGGGTTAAGTGATTTGACCAAAGTCATATAGCTAATAGGTGCCTGAGACTAGTTTTAAACTCAGGTCATCCTGATTCCAGGGTCAACACTCTCTCCCTCCACTATGCCACCCAGCCACCCTGCTTTGTCACCTAGAACCAAATGCTTGTCAACTAATAGGTGAAAGGTGAGGAAGTGAAGGCAAGGAGAATAAACTACTTTGTTTAGGAGTACAGAAGAGAAAATAGGCATGATCACAGAAAGAATGTCATAGACTAGGACAGATCTGAGTATCTTTGTAGAAAGTTATGAAAGGGCCAGCAGAGAGGGAGCAACTGAAGATGGATGAGAGAATGATTAATAGAACAAGCTCCCAAAGGAGATGGGAAGTTTCAAGGCACTCAACTTCATTAGGTCTATTTATCTTATCTGTGAATTTAAGGAGTTGGATTAGATGATGCCTTTAAGCTTTGAAATTCTATGATTGTTTGGCTAGAAGCAGAATACAAAACTTTTATTTCATTCTTTCCAGATACAGAGGAACCAACTGATCTGTCATTTATCCAAGACTGCCCAAAACCTTCAGGTAAGTTTAAGTAAAGTGACCAAATAGGAGGTAAGAGAAATTTATGACCAAAATTTGTAGTTACCATATAGAGTGAGAGACGGATCAAAAGTAGCTGAAATTAGACATCATTAAGGGAGTCTATAGCAATTAATCCCTCCCCACACTTGGTAGTACCTCCCAGAATTATTTGTGAATGTGTATGTATATAAATATGCATATTTATATGTATATAGACATAAGTATGTATATTATTGCTAGCATTTATATAGTGTTTTACAAATATCTCATTTGATCCTCACAACCACCCTGAGAAATAGGTGCTATTAGTGGTCCTTATTTTACAGATAAGAAAACTGAGGCAGACAAAGGTTAAGTGACTAACCCAGGCTCACACAGTCAGTAAGAATCTAAGATCAATTTGAACTCAGGTCTTCCTGACTCCAAGTCCAGTGCTTTAACATGACTCTGTGTAACTTATTCAATATAGAAAGTGAGAGAGAGAGAGAGAGAGAGAGAGAGAGGAAAGAGGAGAGAGAGAAAAATAGAATTTAATTTTCTGTGTGTATTTTTTTTTTTGCAACATCAGAATGTAAGTTCCTTGAGTGAAAGGTCTGTTTCTTTTTCTTTATATCTCTAGCACTTGGTACATAGTAGGCACTTAATAAAGGTTTGCCATATGAATGCTTATTGAAAAAGAAGGCAACAAAAAAGAAAAAGAAAAAGTCAACAGTGAAAAAAACCACTGGATTTAGAGTCAAATGACCTAGGTTCAGATCCTGTCTCATCCTCTTATTGTCTGTATGACCATTCACTTGACATTTCTTTGTCCTCATCTGTAAAGTGAGGGGCTTGGACTAGACAACCTCTGAAGTCCCTTTGAATCTAGAGCCTCTGGCACCCCTTGCAGAGCTTCTTGGACTATCTGTGAGTATGAATTCCAGAGAAGTTCTTGATGGGGATTACCACAGAAAGAGACTTCAATCTTTGGAATATGACCTAAGAATAAATTTGATTTCAGGGAGGAAACAAAAGAGTTTAGAACAAAGGAAAGTCAGAGTTACTATTGAATGCCTTTCTCTGGGCTGAAATCTAGTCCCACCAATGACACTCTTCTAATTTTTCTCTTCCATAGTGCAAATTGAGAATATAAATTTACTGTCCATCACCCTGCTGGGGCTCCGTGTGCTGCTTGCCAAGAGTGTCGCTGTCAACTTTTTCTTGACTATCAAGTGTTTTTTAATCTAAGGTGAGTAAGCCATACTCATTATCCTCTTTCCATCCAAACTGTAGGACCTTCATAGAAGAAACAACATGAGAATCAACCTGTTTAATTGCTTCTTCATATGACAGTTTCTAGAGTCAGTGGGCCAATGACTAGTGAATATCTTTAACCTCTACTTCTTTGCCTCCAAGCCTCCCATTTCCCTTATTGCCCTCCTAGTCCTGTCCCCAGGTTCCTCAAACTTTTACATGGGAGACTGAGCTAACCCAAAAGTCTAAAACTTTGCATCAAGCTATGCTAAGGGGCTTCCAAAGTGACTAATCATTCTCCTTTACTTGCAGGTTTGTCTTCAGCACCAAGGACCTACTGAGATGCTTCCCTTGAATTCCACTTACTGTGATGTAAATGGTCCCATGACTGAATATTTTGAGTGGTAGATCTTTTTTTTTTCTAGTTGCTTTTTCTTCCAAAAAAGACACTTCTGGAGGAGGTGACTAACTCTTCTGATTCTATGTACTGATGTGTTTCTGTAACTTTGAAAAGGGAAATGGAATTGTTTCATCACTTTGACTATCAGACCTAAACACTTGGAAAGCTTTTCCCCACCCTTCTGATTTCTACTACCTCCAAAATTTGAACTATGGAGAGAGAAGTTCAATTTTATCCCAAACACCACACCCCCCTTCCCAATGTACCTATTTTCTCTATGCTTATCTTAGCAGTCACAACAGAGTTAACCTCAGAAACTTCCCTTTCTCTAGAACCCTAGAAAAGACCTCAGAGCTTTGCAGCATGAATTCAACATCCCTGAAAATGACTGTTTAGCCTTTAAAAGAGAGGAAGAATTGGTTTTGAATTGACTCAATTTACCTAACTACGTGACCCTGGGCAAAGGTCCCATTTAACTTATCTAGGCTTTGGGATCTTCATCTCTAAAATGATGAGGTTGAATCCAATGACCTCCAATGTCCTGCTCTAGATCTATTATTTTTTCAGTTATTATTATTTAACTTTTGTGTAACTAATCTATTAGGAAGTGTTTCTTTAAAAGGAGTTGAAATCTGCCTCATTTAAGCCTTTATTCACTGTTCCCCATAGCTCTCCCTAAAGGACTTGAAAAGAAGTAATCTAATCTCTTTTCTATATAAGAGCCCTTCTAATATTTTAATAGACTTATAGCTCCCCTTGCCCCCAAGTCTTTTCTTCTCTATTCTAAACATGTCCAGTTTCTTCAATTCATCTTTGAATGGCCTGGATTATAGTCCACTTGTATTTTTCACCATTCTTTGTATGTTTAGAACTTAGTAAAATGCCTGAGATATATATTATCTTAATATTATACTTAATATCACTTAATAAATACTTGTTGATTTGACTTGATTCTCATTCTACTGATCATCACTTTGTTCCATTTTGTCTATGTCCCTCTAGGGCAGAATATAGCGTAATCTCCCATTCTGGACATTGTATGTGTTATCTATTAGTGTAGTCAAAGTCTACATTACTTGGTTTGGCTGTCATGTCACAGTATTGAATAATATTGAACCTACAAATGCTCTTCTTTTTCTCCTAGGACATAGGAATTTTTCTTAGTTCTTCAGACAAAATGACATCAAGTCTCCTCTCTGTACATATTACAAAAAGCTCTAACAGACATTTTTGTTGGTATGTCCCAAGAGAGACTGCTACATAGAAAAGAGAAGACTATTCTTACTTCCCAAAGACTAGTTAATTCAGAAAAACAAAGGTTGTGGAATCCAATTCTGGATTTCTCTCACTAGAAGCACATTTACTCACACTCCCTGACCATCTCTGCTTTGGTAATGGCAATAACCTAAAGGCCGTTAACCAGGCTAGATTCTCAACCAACAAGATACTCCAAGTACAAGGATGTTTGGGGAGAAAATGGGTCCTAATTCTTTTTGCCTATAGTATTAATACACCTTCTGTTGTTTCTCTAAGCTGTTGTCTCTCTTACCCTGTACTAGATGGTGTTTTGTGCTTCCTGTCTCCTGGGGTTCCAGTCATTTGCAGACCACAGCAAAAGGACTGGGTGGGCCCCAAAGCTTCTCAGCTCACACTAGTCAGGCTGAATGGGAGCTGAGTACTTCAAGGTCACACCGCAGCTTCCTGAGACCTAGCCCCAGGTTTCCTTCTCATAGAAGAAACAGCGAGATCATTTGATATGACTCACAAGTTGCTGTTTCCCCTGCCTCAGCAAGTTTTCAGATCTTTCTGGGCTTAACCGCTCTGACACTAGTCACAGAGACTGGGGGCCATGGGAGAGGCTAGTGGGAAAGAAAATTTTTCTGCTATCGGTAAGAAAGTAGGTGCCTAGAGGTAGGCAAAAAAAAAGATCACTTTCTCACTAAGGAGCTAGACCGCAGGTCAGGTCTAAACAGCAAAAACAAATTAATCCAAGGAAACCCACAACTATCTCAAATAGAGGTTCTTAACCTAGGATCTTCAAAATGTCAGGGATAAATTTCAGGAAGTCCATGAATGTAAATGGGAGGGGGAACTACCCTATTTTACCAACCTTTGGTTATTGAGTTTTTTTGGAAACCTTAAGTATTTTATTTTGTTTTATGTGTTAATTTCTAATACAAATCATTCAGGCTTGGACAAATCAATGATTCCATTATTGCTTTGCCTTGCCTACATCTTCTAAAGTATATTTATATTTATTATAATTGTGATAGGCAATTAGGTGGTACAGTGGATAAAGGTCTGGACCTGGAGTCAGAAGACTCATCTTCCTGAGTTCAAACTAACCTCTGATACTTACTACCTGAACAAGCCATTTAAATCCTATCTGCCTCAGTTTCTTATCTATAAAATGAGCTGGAAAAGGAAATGCCAAAGCACTCTAGTATCTTTGCCAAGAAAACCCAGAGGGTGTCAGAAAGAGTCAGATATGGCTAAAAATGATGAAACACATAATTGTAAGTTACAGCAGCAATAAGATGTTTTTTGCCCTTATTTCTCAAAGAAGAACATTACTTTAGGGAGGTAATGCCATGACAAGCACATGAATTGGA
Organism: Macrotis lagotis; assembly: GCF_037893015.1. NCBI lineage: Eukaryota > Metazoa > Chordata > Mammalia > Peramelemorphia > Peramelidae > Macrotis > Macrotis lagotis. Next base: position 183,279,890 of record NC_133661.1, on the reverse strand, counting down.
TTTGAGTGAGGGGATGTTGTACTAAGTCACCGGCCTCACTTTCCCCTCCAGAGTCATCTGGATCTAGTGGCCAGGATGAATCAGGACAACTGAAGATGATCCTGGATGTGAAGCAATCAGGGTTAAGTAACTTGCCCAAGGTCATACAGCTAGTAAGTATCAAGAAATCTGAAAATATCGTCCTCCTGACTCCAAGGTCAGTGCTCTATCCACTGCACTACCTAGATGCCTACAACAAGAACCAGCACTTAAATGGCACCTAAAGATTGATAAATACTTTGCCTACCTTATCTCATTTAATCTTTATCAACAACCGTGTGAGGCAGACCCTTTAGATATCATTTTCCCCACCTTACAGATAAGAACACCAAGGCTCAAAAGGATAAGGATCTTTCCCCAAGTCACTTTCCATCTTAATTTTCATTTCAGTGGGTGAGGGAAGAGGTACACAATGTTGTGAAAGAAGGCTATGTAATTTGCATGAAGTCACAAGAATATTAAAACCCATATATCAAAAGTCTCCACTTTGAGTTCTTTCCATAAGAAGAAACTTCCTAAAATGAGGACAGACCCTAGCCATCTCAACTTTCCTAAACTAAATAATTAATTTTATTGTCCTGTGCCTCATCTTAACTGTAAGACCTAGATTTGATTCTTCCAAGGAAATCTCCCTCCCATATGATGGCTTATCAGTTCTCACAACATAAATATCTTAGAAGTTACAGTAGGACCCTTGCCTGGTCCAACAGGTTAACTTTCACATAAAATCAGTCTGTCAACTAGCATTTATTAAGGACTTAATATGTGCCAGGCACTACATCATCTAGTGGGAATATAAAAAAAGGCAAGAGATAGTCCCTGCTCTCAAGGAGCTTATAATCAAATGTAGTGGTTCTCAAACAGGACTCCTTTACATTCTTTAAAATTATCGATGATCCCAAAGAGGTTTTGTTTAGGTGGATTATAGCTACAGATATTTTCTATATAAGAAATAAAAACAGATAGCATTGTTAAATGTTTATTCATTTTAAAATAGTAATAACTAAACTATTGCATGTTAAGATAACATTGTTTACAAAAAAATCACATGAGAAGAGTGATCATGGCTTTACATATTTTGGCAATTTCCTTAATATGTTGTTTAAAGGAAGACATCTGAATTCTCATCTATGCTTTTGCATTCAATGTTTTGGTTGAAGTATATGTAGGACCCACATCTATGTAAATGGGAAAGGAGAGAAGTATTTAAAAGCTAAGTAATATCTTTGTATTATTATGAATATGAAAAGTCTCAAGGACTCCCAAAGGTCCACAGACCACAATCTGAGGTAATGTACCATTTCTACAGATAAAAGCCTATTCTGTGTTAAAGGCCTCCAAGTAAAAAAGAAATCTTACACTATTTGTCAATAACCCATTCTGGAATCCAATAAGTTATTCCATTAAGTCTCCATGAAATTTTGTTGACTGGAAGTAAGAAAAATAATAAAACAACTATTTATGTAGCACTATAAAATTTATAAAGCACTTACATATTATCTCATTTAAGCTTACAACAGCCTTGTGAGTTAGAAGGTAGTTACCTCAGATAATATTATTCCCATTTAACAGTTGAGGATGTTGAGGCTTAGAAACTTTGAGGGGTTTGCCTGTGACCATCCTGCTAGTAATTGTCAGAGGCAGAATTAGAATTCAGATCTTCCTGAAACTAACTCAGTCTTCTATCTACCATACTATCTAATTTCCTTTCTTAAAAAAATCTGATTGGAAAGAGTAAGAGGTAGACACATTTTAGCTCCTCACAGATCTTCTTTTTAAGGTCTTGTGCAATCACCTGATCATTATCCACCCAGCTGCTGGTCAATAAATCTGTCCACCCCACCTTCACCCCTACTTTTCCATTTCTATATGTTACTTCCCCCATTAGAGGGTAAGCTCCTTGTGGGCAGGAGTTGCCTTTTGTCTTTCATTATATCCACAGTGCTTAGTATCATCCCTGCCATATTTTTAGTGCTTAAAAATGTTTATTGATTGATTGATTCCCTTTCCAAGAGATATATGAATCTTTATGATATTTGAAGGCAGCTACAATACTCTCCTCATTTTTCCAGACTAAACATTCCCACTGCCTTTAACCAGGCATCACATAACACTTTTTAAGTTTCCTTGTCAAATTAACTTGGATACATTGGATACAACCACCTCCTCCCATTTTTCAATGTCTCTCCTAAATAGAATGCCTAAAGGTGGAAGGTTGATACAACAGCAAAAGTTGTAACCTTAATTAGGTCTTCATAGACAGGTTTCTAATGTAACGTGGATGGCAAGAGGAAGGAGGAAATATAGAATTTTGATGGCATCCTCACCACAGCTTTAGCTAGGAGTAATTTCATTGGAGAAAGGAAGAGTAAATAACTATACCATTGGGACATCTGGAGCTCCTCCTCTCCTTAGAAGCTTCATTTGGGTCTGAGCTCTTGTTCTAACCTGAGGCTATAGATGATAGATGCAGACCAAGGGACATGTCACTTCTGACATCAAATCATGGAAATGTTGATTCCTTCAAGGTGCACACTTGGCTATCAGCTTAGACCAGAGAACACTGAAGCAATTAGCTGAGCTGCATGTTCTTTTAGACACCATGTTTGCAAGAGCTCCCATAATTACACTTAAACAAGGGTCAGAATATCAGATGAATCAGTGTCATAGTAAAGAGATTCAAATCTCAAACTCTGGATATCTCTGGGGGAAAACTCTATTTTTGTTACAAGATATGACTTGAAGAAGTTGGATGAATGACAGCTTTCCTCTGTCATCCTAGTAAGCTATCCTCACAAGTTACGATTAACCAGAATATAGAGAGTGTCAGTGAAAAATGTGAGGCAGTAGTCTGTATCCCAAATGATTTCAACTGGTCTTGGGAATTGCAGTTTGTTGTATATATGGAGAGAGAACAGGTACTTGCTCATCTGTGTTGACCTTGGGGACTTGGAGAATATGCCTATTTTTTGTGAGTGAAGCTTGAAAAAAAGGAAAGAAAACCCTAAACCTAAGAAAGAAGACCCAGCTGCTCATTTATACTGAAGTGGAAGTTGGTTTAAAGATGGAGTCACTCATGTTAAGAGGGATATTGTATTTGTATAAATGGAACTTTCCCATATTTCAAAGTGTTATTCTATATTCATCAATTCTATTAAACCTGACAATAGCCACTGTTAACCCGTAATCCATACATGCCTCCCCTCTTCGTCTGGTAGCAGTTAGAAAATATAAATCAGTTTCTCCAAACTGATTCTTTTTTCAAGAATTCATTATTTCTATTTAAACCTCTCTGGACCTCAGTTTCCTCAGCTGCAAAATGAAAGTGTTGCATTTAATAATCTTTAAGGTCATTTCTATTTCTATCATTCAAGATCAATAAGTATAAAAATCAAAGGACTGGAGGTCAAGTACTTAGACTGCCATTTTCTATGTATGTGACTTTAGACAAGTCATTTAAACTCTCTTGGTCTTATTTTCTTCATAAGTCAAATGGGTGGATGGACTAAATAATCATTCCAAATCAGCCTTTTATAATTCTACTTCTCTATTGCCCTTTCGCTCTTCAGGGCAAAGAATGAAAGGATGGTGTCCCCTAGAGGCAGAACATAACTACAATTATAGTTTAACTTCATAGCCTTTTGTTTCTCTTTTGGCCATGTACCTCAATTTGCAGATAGAAAACAGAGAACCAAAAATGGTCATATGACTTACTGAAAAACACTTAGTCAATGGTAGAATCGAATTTCAAGCACACTTCCTTTGGTTTCAAATCTAATACTCTAGATTCATTACGTTATCTCAGTACCCTTATGGGAAGAGAATGGGAGAGGGAGAGAATGGAGATTTAAAAACTAGGAAAGAATAATGTCAATAAATGCTTTACAGAAAAAACAAAAATACTTTGTAAATGCAATACCAAGTTTGACCTCAGAGTACCGTTGAGAAAATCAGCTCCTTCCTTTTACTGAATAGGTAGGAGACCATGAGTGCAGTACATTTTATACAATAACAGATATAGTCAATATGTAAATTTTGCTGAACTATTTTTTCTCTTGCTTTTTTATTCTCTTTTTTCAAGGAATGGTTCATTGAGTAAAGGAGAAGAGAATAGATAGGGAAATGAATATGTTGTTAAAACAAAAAAATCAATAAAAAAGGTAAAACAATTTTCAAAGAAATGTTTTCAAAGTTTATCCTGTGACTCAAGAGTCACCACAGGTTAAAACAGTTCAGTCAACTTTTCTGGTTCTAAGTGTTTCCATTCTTGGACAGGCTAGTCCTCAGCCAGCCAAGCTCTACCAACAGGACTAAACTTTCCAATTTGCTAAGTTTTTCCAGTACTCCCATCCATTTCTCTAGCCTTCATAAATATAGTCCAAGTGTTACATTTATATTTCCAGGATATTAAAATATCTACAAGAAAGCCTCCAGCCTTTCAGGTAGAGGATTAACTGACATACCAGAAAAATTACACAGAATTAAAAGGCATAAAAGGATTGTGCAGAGAAAGTGTACCCATTCTAATGAGATTATACACCTATCTACCTGAGCATGTCATTTTTTTGTTTTAAAAAAAATAGAGCCTCAATTTCCAATATAGTAAAGTAGGGAAAATGCCAGTGGAACTGAAATAAAAACAGATAAATAAAAAAAAATTTAAATTATTTCAAAAGACTATTTCTGGGTAACATGGGGTCAATTAGGTGGTACAGTGAATAGATTGCTGGGCCTGGAATCAGGAAGATTCATCTTCCTGGACTCAAATCTGGCCTCAACCATGTAGTAGCCATGTGACCTTAGACAAGTCACTTCACCCTGTTTCCTTCAATTTGATCATCTATAAAATGATCTGGAGAAGAAAATGGTGAACCATTCCATGATCTTTGCCAAGAAAACCCCAAAAGGAGTCACAAAGAGTTGCACACAACTGAACAACAACAATATGCTATAGGTAGTAATGATATAATAATAAAATCACTACGCTAGGCATCAAATCTGTTTCTGGTGCTTTGTATTTGTATAACCTTGGGTAATGACCTTGACTTCTCTAGGTCTCAGTTACCTCATCTATAAAATTAAGAGTTATGATCAAGAGACTTGGCTAGATACTATTTCCTTTGAGGTACTGAGTTCTCTTCATTCATAATAGGTATGAGCTCCCCTCTGAGTGGCAGGAAATTTCCCATATATTTTTGATCAGGGTCAACAAGGGTTATTGTAAAGCTCCCCAAGTCACCTGCACCTCTGTGTGCAAGGCACAGTAATAAGAGCCGTCATCTCCAGGACCCACTTCAGAGATCACCAAGTTGAAGGTTTTCTGGATTTCATCAGTCTGAACAGAAAACTTTCCCTCAGTGAAAGGAGCATCATAGCTGTAGGCACTCAGGATAAGCTGGATGGAAGAGTCAGATAGCTTTCTATACCAGTAGAAGTATGGTGTGGTATACTGAGACTCATATCTGCAAAACAGAGTCACTCTTCTACCCAAATATACCTCCTGATCTGGAGAACTCTGGATTACTTGGTTACACCTGATACTTTTGTCTGTGAATTGATAGAAAAGAAAGGTTGAGAGAAAAAGATGAATTCCCTCAAGACTCCAGGTTCCAGGAAACTTCCTGCTCCAGGTAAAGAACAGATCATTTCAGTGAACAATAAGCAAAAGCCAACTCCAAGGAGGACTCAGGGAAGGAGAACAAAAAGAGACTTATGGAAGGGAACAATCCACCGATGAAAACTGAGCTGAAAAGGATGGAGACATATGGACCAAGCAAGGCTAAGTCAGTTGGATGGAAGCAGAAGCAGGAGGAGGAGGAGGAGGAGGAGGAGTAGGAGGAGGAACAGGAGGAGGAGGAGGAGGAAAAGGAAAAATATGAAGGAGGAGGAGGAAGAAGAAAGAGAAGGAAGAGAAAGAGAAGGGGGAGGAGAAAACACCAAGCCAAAGGCAGGTAATAGAGAAGAATAAAAGACAATTGGGGTCAAGAGGCAAAAAAGAATGTATACAGATAAATTCACTCACAAAGTAAAATAAAACTTAAGGCCAAAATCAGAGACATTTCCCTTCCCTGTGTCAGCATTGAAGATGAAGAACAAGACAAAACTCCTGAAAACCACCATGAACCCAAGTCAGTCTCTGACAGGAAGAGGGTAGGACTGTAGGGACTCTGACACACCTTCACAATCAATAGATAACTCTGAACAAGATGCCTCAAACCAATGAAATATGCTTTCTCCAGGAAAAGAAATAATCATCCTACCTTAGTACAAGAATTCAGAGATCACCTTTCCCCCAGAAGCACAAAAAAAATGCATTAGATTTGGCATGTAATATTGCCTGGTACAGGGAAAAAAATGTACAAGTTAAAGTCAGAAGACCCAGACTCATATTTCAGTTCTCTGCTCTTTACTACTTGCATGACCCTGTGCAAATCACAAGCTCTATGGGCATCAGTTTCCTCAGCAATCAAAAATTTGAGAGGACTGGACTAGATGACCTCTAAAGTCCCTCAAAGCCCTTAATCTATGAGTCCTTTGCTCTTTCTATTATTGTAAGAGATTAAGAAGGTATATAAGAGACACTGTAGATAGGGAGTTGACCTTGGAGTGAAGACCTAGATTCAAGTCCAGTTCTGATGCATACTGGTGGAGGGTCCCTGGGCAAAATCACTTAGTTCTTAGTGCCTCCAGGTAACTCTCTAGAAGATTATAAATTGCAGTGTGAGTAACAGATAAAAACTGAAAGAGGGAATGTTGTCTCTGGGAGCACCCAACAACAAAAAAAAATCATAAATTGTGTCCCAAAAATAAAAAAGAAAGAAAAGTAAATGCAAATGGAGATTTAAGAGAAGGTTAAAAAGCAAAGAGATAGTAGGAGAAAATGGTAATGGGGCAAAATGAATGAATGGAGGAATAGGATAGAAAGGTCAAAGTATTGAGAGAAAAAAAAGAGTAGAATGGAAGAAAGCTGAAAGAGTTGGAAGGGTGTGGAGAAATAGTCCAGTCAATTTTACTCATAGTTTATGTACTACATGAGGCCAGTTACAGAGGCTTACCTTTCTGGTCTCAGTTTCCTCATTTGTAAACTGCACAAGAGAGTGCTCCTGAGGTCCCTTCTATCTCTAAATACAGGAACCTATAATTTCTGCCCTGGGTTGTCTCCACCCTGACCAAAATAATATCCTATGGACAACAAAATGGAATCCAGTCAAAGCTTAGAGGCAGAGCTATACCATTGTTCTATAGATCAGAAATGCTTAACATTGGGGGGGGGGGGGGTGCTTCTTGTCCACACTGACCCTTGTGACTTGAATCCTTGCAGCTTAAACCCCATATCTCATTTCCAAATAGACCCTTTGGGACTGGTCTTGATCTTTCTTTCTTAATATGACTCCTACTCTGGTCCTTTCAATGTAATTTTTGACTGATCTCAAACTAGATTCTGATCCCTATTTGCAAAGAAATTTCTCAGTTGCCACCAGATTCCCTTTCTTCACTAATCCCAATTCCCCAAATCAGAAATGGTGCAGTGGATTCAGAAAGACCTGGGTTGAAATCTAACCTCAAATACTTCCTAGCTGTAAGACCCAGAACAAGTCACTTAACCTTTGCCTGCTTCAGTTTTCTCATCTATAAAATGAGGATGGATAATAATAGCACCCAACTCCCAGGATTGGATTTGAACTCAGATCTTCCTGATTTGCCTATTAGTGAAATTTTGCAGCTTAACCCCAGACCTCATCTTCAAATAGCCCCTTTGGAGCTCTGCTGTGAATTCTGGTCTTAATCTGCTTTCTCTTTCAGGTCCAGAATTCTATGCACTGAACCATCTAGCTGTCTCCAAGGCAAACAGGGTTAAGTGACTTGTTCATGGTCACACAGCCAGTAAATGTCTGAAGCCAGATGTAAACTCAGGTCTTCCTAACTCTAGTTCCAATTCTCTATCCACTAAGCCATCTAGCAACCTCTTCCAAACACAAAATAAGTGCTTTGTTCCCTTTTCTTCCCAAAGCAGGGAAAGTCCAAATCAGCCCCTGTAGCCACTGTTACCAGCCCACCCCTTATCCAATTCAGCTAATTAAGAACAACTGCAGGGCAGGTGCAAATTGCTCCTTTTTCTGAGTCAATTGTTACTATAACCACCCAGCCCAGACCAAATCAACCATTCTCACTGGGGATCAGCACCAAAAGCCCAAAGTTATGTGTTCAGATTCTGTTGGTTGAAGCATACATTTGCCACCCCAACAACTGTGTTTATAGATCATTAATAAAGTTTTTTTTTCCTATCGGGGCCACAGGCTCACAGAAACAAATCAATTAAAGTTCAGTGCAATTTCATTGATTGGTTTTTTTTCCTCAGAAAGCAACATAAAGCAAGTAACTCGTCTGCTTTTTAAATAATAATAGGGGGCATAAAATGCTACTCACTACATGAATGGTTTTTGGTGTGGTTTTAAATGAAAGTTATCATGGGATAATGAAAAGAATATGCTGCATTTGGAGTCCAGACCTGAATTCAAATCCAGATTCTGAACCTGAATAGCCACATGACTGAAGGCAAGACTTCTTTATAGATCATCTGTAAAATGGGGCTAATGATATTTCAGCTACCTACCTTACAGCACTATTGTCAGGAAAAAATACACCATAAAATTTAAAGCACTATATAAATGTGAGTTATCACCTGCCTCACAGGGATTTGGGAGGAAATTGCTTTGTAGGTCTTAAAGCAATAGATAAATGGGAATCATTATCTAAAAATAAACTTCATTTTCCTATTGTGACTAGTCAAAGGAGAAAGTGGGAGAGGGGGTGGGTATACAATAGAGATAGAGGGGAAAACTAGGCAAGAGAGAAAGTGAGAGAGAGAGAGAGAGACCCCAACTAGTCAATAAGCATTTATTAGGACCTACTGTGTGACAGGCACTGCACAAAGCACTGGTGAGACCCCTAGGAAAGGAAGTTCAATGGACTTAGACAGGATTATGCAAAGTGTTCTTATCACATCCTGGTTGTACAAAGGTTATGGACTTCAGAAAATGACAACATGGGAAAATGATTATTGTTCTTTCCTTAATTCAGACATATAGTGAGCACCCCACATGAATCAAGACTTTTTAATTGTTTTTATCCTGAAATCCTTTAGGTTTTCTGAAGAGGAATGGTGCTATGGAAAACATGCTGAATTTGGAGTCAAAGGACCTGAATTCAAATCCTAACTCTGCCACTTACCTTGGATAACCTTGAATAAATCACATCATTTCTCTGAGCCTTGGTTTCTTTATCTGTAAAAATAACTGCATGAAGTGATTTCTGAGGTCTTTTTTACTTCTAAATCTCTGAACCTATAAATTTTTCCCTAGGTTGCCCACCCAGTGAAATCGTATGGATAAGGAGGAATTTCAGCCAAAGCTGAGGGCCAGATGCACAATCTTGCTAAGTATAAATTGGAAAGTACCCAAGGAAATTACTGCAGTTGGATTCAGAAAAGGCTGGGGAGGCACAAGAACGGAAAAGGATAATGGGAGGCATTCTCCAACCCCACAGCATCTATTCACCAGCAGTAGCAGCAAATAGTAACAGTATTAGCAGCAGAAGAAGTAATAGTAACAGTAACAAATTTACCTTGTGCTTTGTCTATAGGATATCACCTTCACAATAAACCCTTTTTAAAAATATTTGTATACTTTACCCATTTGATCTTTAAGGAAAGTGAGACTCAGAGAGGTCAATTATTTTGTCATAGGCAAAACAGAGCCCAGGGCTTCTGAATCTAACATTTTGTACTGTAAAAAGTTTTATTTTCCTGAACACAGGAAGACCTGGACTAGCAGTCATGTCTCTCTTCCTTAAATTCCCTCTGTGAAAAAAAAGCCATCACTTACCAATATCTATTATGCCAAATTAACACACACACACACACACACACACACACACACATACAATTAAACTCTACAACTAATTCTTAAAAGTTAATTGATAATGGGCAAGCAAGCTTAATCAGGAAGAACTGAATGGTTCCCTAGGTGTCAATCCTCAGATTCAAAAATCTATAAAAGGTAGAAACCAAGCATCAGTATGGGAGGCAAGGTATAGAAATTAAAGAAAGGTTTTTCTCAGAGTTTTACAAAAGTTTACCAAGACTTATTACTGATACATATTGGTAACAAAAGGAGGCAACTGTGATGTAGACTAGAATGCTAAATCTTGAATCAGGAGGATCTGAGTTCCAAGTCTACGTCAGACACTTGTCAGTTGTAAGTGATTTGAGCAAGTCACTTAACCTCTGCCTGCCTCTGTTTCTTCATCTGTAAAATGGAGGTATTAATAACACTTCACCTCACAGGGTTGTTGAGAGCATCAAATGAGATTAAAAATGTAAAGTGTTTGCAAAACTTAAATTGTGCTAACCTTAGTTACTATTATCATTGTCATCATAGGATTTAAAATTGAAAAAGAACTTGAACGTAACATGGTCCAACTTCCCTATTTCACAGATAAGAAAACTGAAGCTTAAGAGGAGCCCTGACTCACCTCTCTTGGTATCAATTTGCCCACTTGTTATAGCAGCTTCCCCATCAAAGGAAAAAAGTCACTCACAACCCTACCCAGTTTCTTCCCCCTACCTACCTGGCCTATAAGATAGCTAGTAAACACATTAGGCCAATACCTTCCTCCACTATTAAAATCCTTATGTCCAGGTTCAGCTCAGGTGCCACCTCCTGAGGGAAACCTTCCTTGATTCTTTTCCCTCTCCCTCTTCTAATGGTTAACTGCTGTCAGTTACTGTTTATAATTACTTTAATTATACTTATCAGTGTATGAAAGGATTCTCTTGATGTAAATGTTTAACAAATGACTTGTTAAAAGGTGAGGAAAAACTTATGGAGTTTAATATACATTATTAGCATTTTTCTCTATCTCTATTTTTAAGTTTAGCTAATCAATAAAACAATAAATCAAGTCCAGATTTGCAGCATTTACTAACTGGCAAAGTGTATATACTCACACTGAAAATTTAATAATTAGTTCTCATGAGCCTGGATATGTTGGTTCCAACAAATCATTATATCTCTGAAACCCCTACCTACTTCATAGTAGAATGGAAGCCCCCATAGGACAAAAATTATGTCATTTTTATCTTTATATTTCCAGAATTGAGTATAGAGCCTTGCTCATAGTAGCTGCTTAATCAAAATTTGTTGAATGGAATACAAATAGTAGAATCAGGATGTGAATGTATGTCCTCTGACCTAAAATTCCAATCAATCAAGCAATAAATAAAGGAAGCCAAGAGATGCAATTCAGATTGTACCCGGAATAAAGTTGACCCATGAGAGCCAATTGTTAAATTTTCAGGGTGAGCATATATGTCTTGGAAATTAACAAATTCTGTGAATGAGAGCCAGTATTTCCTATAATGACAAGGAAGTTTAGTTTGAACCAAGGGTAGAAGCACAATGGAACTAGAAAAAGAATATGGATTTCTTGGGAACCAGGGAAAGAAGACCTTAAATCTTCCAAGAAAATAGTTTCCAAGTGCTCATAAGGGCTAAAGAAAGACTTCTGGACAGCTCCCTTTAAACAGTCACCCTCTGAACTTATTTGTTAAATTGTGGGTACCTGTTATGGACTACATTAAAAATTATCTTTTCAAATTAAAACCTGAATGAGCTAGATCTCGAATCTTAGGATTGAGTTACCCTCCCCCTTCTCTCTCATATAAGTCACTATCTTATCTAGAGCCACTGCTACCATGGCCTCAGCAGCCCAAGTTAATAATACATCATCAATATTATATCAATATAATATCATGGAATGAAATATCAATATAGTCATGGATATCAATGCCCCCAGGAAGTGGGGATTCTTTTAACTCTCTACTGACCAAATTGTGTCAATATGAAAGATAAATCAAGTAATTCTGAAGAATGATGGTAAAAATATACTGGTCTTCCAGATTAAAACAAACTGCTCCAATTGATCTCAGAAAAGAAATAAAGAAAAAAGGCATTAGTAAGAGCAATAATCCTATACTGTGTGGCTACACCCTGAGCTACCTGGTATAACTCATTAGCAAAGCTAGGAATGGTCATGGCAAAGGGAGAGCAAATTAATTTAGCTTCTGATAATCTACTATTACTCACTAGGCACCATTCACTATCTTTGTTGGCCACATAAGGTTATTATTAGGAGAGTTTGTAAAGAAAAACTCTCTAGTCTCCTTCATCTCGATTACAAGGGAGGAAAGACTTTTAATAAGCCACCCCTCCAGGACCCTATATTATTTAATATTAAATACATGATATTGTTTAAGCAACTCCAAGAGATTCCATTTAGTTCTCTCCATAATAACATTTACAGAAGCTGTCACCCATACTCATATGGTACTTACTTTCATAGAACTCATAATATCTATGTTGTAATATAATATATATCTACCAAGGTGACCCTCCCTGCCCTAACATTGATTAGGCTAGATTTTCCCTAAAATTCAACATAAATTAGGAATTGATTGGCCTATGGTATGTAACAAAGTTCCAACACTGCTTCTAATAACTTTCTCATAGCCTTTGGCTAATGCAATATGTATTTCTAGTCACTTAGGGGGCAGAAAAGGTGGGGTTAGGGCTGTTCATATTTTGTAAATGCCAGGAGACCACTGAAGCCACCATATCCTGCCATGTTAAATAGATGCACTTTATGGAAATGGGATGGGGGAGAGAGACACACCTATAGAAGCTAAGTGCTACTATATCCTGGTTGAATATTTTTGCTATAACTGGGCTAATGAACCTACAATGACCAAGAATCCTCATTTCATCCCAACTTGGGACCTGAACTACCACAGTGTCATACCCACTATTCACATATGCCTAGTTATCACATTAAGAACCTCAAGAGTTGGGAGTAGAGGTGAACTTACAGGTCACTTAGTTCAGTTTATTGCCCTCCAAAATATTTCCTTACATGTGTTCATTCAGGATCCACTTGAAAACCAACTTCAGTGATGAAAAATTTGTTATTTTTCTGAAGCAATCCATTCCATTTTTGTATAATATCCATTATTGGGTAGAATCCTGACCATCAAGCCTACATTTGTTTCTTTTCGATTTCTACCTATTGTTCCTATTTCTGGTCTCTGGAGTCAAATCTGATTCTACAGATAAAGCCTATATTCTCCCTTCAATGTTCTCCTGACCCTCATCAATGATGAAAGAAAAATTGTTCATGATAAGCAAAGGGTTGGACAACTGGCAGTGCTATCAGAAGATCCCTCAAGGTCAATTCAGTATCACAAATAAAAATTACTATGTGCTTATTAAAAAAAATTATACCTGTGGTAATAACCTGGAGGTGGAAGGAGGGGAAGGGGAGGAACAAGATGTGCTGGAGCTGAACCTTCAGTCAATTGTTAAATTTTCAGCATAAGCATTTATACCTTAGAAATCAGTAAGTGCTATAGATTGGCGCTTGATTTATTGTTTGATTGATTGTCTAGACTTAAGAAAGTGATGAAGAAAATGTTAATGTTGATTAAATTGAAAAATCTGTCCTGCTTATGTTTGGGGTGAGGGGGAGATCTAGTTATAAAACATTTACCAAAGTAAGGTGAGTATGAGACCCTTATCTCAGTTATGCCTCTCAGTCAACCTTGCCAAATTTTGTTTATTTTACAACCACAATATCTCTTCCATACATATTCTTTTTTCCATATACAAATTCTATCTTAGTTCAGGTTCCTCCTCACCTCTCATCAAAAATATTGCAATAACATTTTGATGTGCCTGTTTGATTTAAGTCTTTCCTTTTGCTGTTCTATCTACCACCCAGCTGCTAATTTGATATTCCTAAAACATAAATCAATACCCTTAATCAAAAATCTTCAATGACTCTCTATTGACATAAACACAAAACAAAAAGTCCCAATTTAATCTTATTCTAAAACATCATAATTAATGCTTCTGCCTACCTTTCTATTTTTCCTTCATCTTATTCCCCATAATACTCTCCCTGTTGTAGTGAAACCTGGACTACTATTATAACTGTTCCTCATATGCAACATTCCATTTCCTTCCTCCACACTTTTGTACAGATGGTTCCCCAAGTCAAGAATGTACCTTTTCACATTTTATCACATTTGTATCTATAGCTTCGATTTCTTCAAAGTACAATCCAGACATCACTTCCTACATAAAATCTTTCCAAATACCACCGCCACAAACCCAGTTGTTATTGTCGTTTCCTTCTTTAAATTACTACATAGTACTTTGTGTTTATCTGGGTATATATTATATCCACCTAGGATGTATGTTCAAAGTCGAGTAATTCTGCTGTTATAGCTTTGCATTACAGATTTACTCCTAAAACTGATCATCAAGTCCCTGATCAAATGCCACTTCCTCCACAAAACCTCCTTGGATTCTCCCCAGCTGGACATGCTCTCTTCCTCATCCAATCTCAAAGCATTTGTACTAGTCTTATACAGTTTACCATATTCTAATTTGTGTTATATTTGCCTAGCTACAGATCATCATCTCTACTAGATCATTGAGTTCACAATCTCACTGGGCTTCTTTATCCCCCATAAAAAAAAAATGAGGTTATGGGACCATGTGACACCTTATAATTCTAAATCCTAAATCTAAAATTGCCTACTTTTCATTTCCTATCATCCTACTGTAGCTCAAGTCAGATACCAGAAGCTGTCAGTAAAAAAAACACTGGCTAATCAACCTACTTGTGCACTTCTGTCATCTAGTGAAGAGTAAAATAACTTCAGACTGAACCAAGCATTCCTCATGGGAATGAACATGGGTTTAGAAAATGATGAATGTTTTAGAATTCAGCCATCTTTTAAATTGCAAAATGTCAAAACTAAGGAAGAAATTTTAGAGATCATTTAATGTAACTTCCTCATTATATATTAATAAAAAGAGAAACCCAGAAAAATTAGGGTACTTTCCCTTATACAGGGTGACCCAAAAGTCTTAGTGAAATTTAAAGATTTTTGGCATACTTTGTATAAGCATGGTAAGTGAAATGAGGAATGAAGTCAGAAGACTTTGGTTCCAATCCAGATTCCCTCTTATGTGACCTTTGCAAGTTAGTTAATCTAATTTGGCTTTATTTTTCTCTTCTGCAAAAAGGAGGGGGTTGAACTAGATAAATCTAAAACTCTTTACTGCTCTAAATCTATGATCCTGTGAGTGGCAGGGCTGATAAAACTTCAGTGTTTTTCCCCTTGAATACTTATATTTTTATCATATTGATATTCAATGGATGACAATGCAGCAGAAGAGTATGATAAAATGACTATTTGATTCACATATAAATGTCAGCTGAAGAACCTTTGTATGTTTAGGGTCCAGAGAAGAGAAGACTTGAAGGTACATGATAGCTGCCTACAAATATTTGCAGAACTGTCATGAAGAAGATGAATACTCTTGTTGAGATTGATCCCATAGGGCAGAACAAAGACAGGGAGATATCTTATCTTCCTGAAGAAAATGTCTTAGAACATGGAATTGTCCAAAAAAAGATATCACTATGAAGTTAATGAGTTAATGGTCATTGTACATCTCCAAGTAGAAGTAAGGGGGATCCTTTGTGAAGGAAGCTTTAGAGAGAAGAATTCCTGCTTCATCTGTGGGTTGGACAGGATGACCTCTAAGACTCTACCCAAAGTCTAGAGTCTAAGATTCTGCAATTGATTTTGTGATTTGTTAAATGTAACCATTTATAATTTAATTTCATTTAATTTAAATATATATCAGAAGCTCCTGGAACTCAACTCATCTGTTTACCTCATGGAGTAACGTATTTTCTGGGTTTGAATTCTCACTCAGAAATTTGGGGCAGCCTCCTAAGCAGACACTGACTCCCAGTCTTGAAAACTGTCTTTTCTGAAAGTCAATTTATCATTCAAACAGGAGAGTAGGGAAGAAAAGACAGAGCAATGGAATGCTATCGGAGAAGGAGATCAGTTTTGGGTCAGAGATCAGTTCAATGTAGAAAGTTCTTTCCAGAAATGGAGATTAGAAACCTGTTACCTTGAAGAGTCATCCAGAACCCTGGGAGATTGTGACTTGCATACAGCCTAATGTTTCAAAGGTAGGACCAACTTTCTATGCACTATATGTCATACTGCTTCTTCATGGTTTTCTGTCCATACTTATGATTTTATTATTATAATTAACTCCCAGTGAGGAAAATCCTCCTACTATTGGGTAATTTAGTCTCATATTTTACCGAGGCACTGGGAAATAAAATGCTTTGCTCAGAAATATGTGTCAGAGGGAGGGCCCAAACTCTAGACTTCCTGATTCCTAGGCCCAGTTCTTTATCCATGCTACCTTTCTTATCATTATCATCCTTTAATTTGTACAATGCTTTATTTTCCAAAAATATGTTATGTGTAAGTTTACTTTGCTTCCCTCTCAAAAGGTACTGCAAGCTTTATTACCTCTATTTTATATGTGAGGAAACTAAGAGAGAAATAACTCAGAGAAATAATAACCAAGATCACATAGATAACCCAGGCACCCAAATCTTCTGGCTCAAGTCTTGGACTCTTGACTTTGCACATTGCTCTTAAAAATTATTAGGCATTATGCAAACAGGAAACTAGGAGATATGTAAAAAACCCCACAATGAACACTTCAACATGACTTTCATTTCCTTGGGAAGGACTTAAGGCATTCAGGGGCTTATCACACACAGCAGACTAGGCTAAAGCCTGATATCCACAACATCAATAATGACCGTCCTGACTGACCTAGACCCTGTGTGGTCAAACACTGCTCCCTCCTGGTGAGAGTTAGTGCCTTCTGGAGGAGACAACCCTTCTGTCTGGAGGCATAGCTTACAGACACTGCAGAAGATTTACAGAAGGATTTGGTCATCTTTTTCCTAATCTAAGGAATTTCTGACATTAAGGAATTTACAATTTAGTTATTCAAGACTCTCCCCAAGCTACCTAGCTGTTTCCCACCCTTCTTTCTGTGCAGCCCCTCCTCTTTGGCTCCCTGTATCCCTCTTCAAGCTTAAACAGCCTAGGGGCACAGTGGATCTGCTGGACAGCTCAGAGGAGAGAGTGTGGGTCTGGAACCCCGAGGATCTGAGTTGAGTTCAACCTCAGGCAATTACTTAGTTCTGTGAAACTGGGTAAATCATTAGACCTTCTGGGTCTGTTACCCCAACTGTAAAAATCTGGATAATGAAAGCACCTCTTACCATAGCCAAATTTAAATGCTTATTTCCTTCCTTCCTTCCTTTCCAATACCTGACAGTTCTCTTCTCTTCCATTCCCCATGCCTTAAATCCCAATTCAAAAATCCACATCTTCTATGATTCCCACCCTGGTACCCCCTCTCCCTAAGACCTGGAAGAGGTCTAGTTTTGTAAGACACTTATCATGATACCTGTTCTGTGCATGTTCATGTCTGCTACACAGTAAGTTATCTCCCCGTTTTCTCTAAACTCCCTAAGGATTCCATTTGCACCAGTTCACAATAGTATTATTATGTAGAAAGTACAACATAAATGTAAGTCAGTATTATTGGGCAAACTGACTTCCCATCACTCTTTATTTGTCCAAATTTTTTAGAGGAGAGATGTCGAGTAAGTGTAATAAAGCTGTGAGATCTGGAAAATGGTGCATCGAACCATAGAAACATACACTGAAAGATATAAAGAACTTCAGGTGTTTTAGTCTAATGCCTTCATTTTACAGATAAATTAACTGGGACCTGAGAAGTTAAGTGACTTGCCCAGTCACCCAGATATCAAATGGCAAAGTCAAGATTTGAACCCATGTCATTTAAATCCAAAACCAGCAAGTTTTTGGCTCTACTACACTAAGCCTCGCATATTGCCAAATACACGTAACTATGAGTGAACCATTCTGAATTCTGTATTCCTAGAGATTTATTCTCCATATGCATAACATAAGAAATGAGTACTTTTGACCCAAAATTCTGCTGTCATCATAAGATATCACATTGATCTTGAATGACCTGTGATGGCACTTATCAGAATTTGGGGTCAAAATGTTGTTGTAAGGTTGTTACAATATTGACCTTACAAGGGAGATGTCCAAATACTAAATAATTCATTATGGTACTGTCATCCCCCCCCCCCAAAAAAAAAAATCACAGAGGGATGTGCGTCACATAAGAATAAGGATTGTTTTAATTTGTTTTCTTTAGTATGAATTGTCATAACCAAAGAATTCATCCTATCCTCTATTTATGATCTTCTCTATATTTAGGCAAGTTGGTCCTCAGATAGGTGGCTCAGTCCATCACTGGAATCATATTCAAAGTCTTTTCAGCACAGTAAAATAAAACAAATTGCTCATAGAATTTCATTAAAGAGGCGAATGAAGTAATTAAACAAGTTGATTTCATTCTGTTCTCAAAGGTTGCAAAAAATATAATTTCTGGAAATGTTCAGTCATTTTTCTTTGTGATACTTTAGATGACCATAAGCAAAAAAGCCCTCATGATCATAACCAAAGATAAGTTGCCAACTTGTATTACAGAGATGAAAAGAGAGATAAGTTTTACAAAGGCTCTCCGAAAAAGGTGCCAATATACTTGGCCCTTGGAAACTTCATAGTCAGGACAGATGGCAAAAAATAATGCTGAAAAAATATTGTTCATATTTGAGAAATAAAATCCAAAGGCTTATCAATGCTAAGGAAGATTTATCTCTATATACATAAACACTTTCAAGAGTCAAAAGAAAAAGAGTGTAGCAAGTACCAAACAAAATCATTATACTGTACCTTAAAATCAAAAAAATTTCTGGTGATGAAGACATCATCTAATCAGACCATCAGGTAGTTAGGGCAAAGGTCAAAATCAAAACCATCAAACTAGAGACAAAGGATAAAGATAAGAAGAGACCATAAACAGTTGCAATAGCATTTGCCTGAACAATTCAAATGGACTATCAATTCCCACCCCCACCCCTGGAAAAGGGAAATGGGAAAAAGCAAAGACCCACCTTGATAATAACATTTCCTATAGAAATTTAACTGGCATAAAACAATTGGCACAGCAAGGAGGCCAAAAGAGACTAGAAAACATTTTAGCAATCTGACATGTGAAAAGATATGACAGACAAGGGCAATACTACTTTAGGATAAAAAATAAAACAACATGTAGGAAGATGGCAGAAGATTACAAACAAAACTTTTTTTATGAAAGCGTGAACAGCAGGGACAGAGGAAACAAGACTACTAGAAAACTTGGCCCAAGACCCAACTAAGCTACATCATCCCAAGAGCATTCATAGATTAAACTGGCAGGAAAACAACTAACAGATGGAAATGAAATAGATTTGTCAACATTTCTGATCTATTTTCATAAGTGAAAATAGAGGAACTATCAGATTTGGATCCTAGTACCTGTGGACCCAGTATGCTATATTGGGTAGCAGAAATGGCAGCTAGAATGAATTTGAGAATGGTGAATGGACTAAACTTATTTAGGAAATCTGAATGTCAGGAAATTTTCAAGGCATTTAGGAATCATTTTATAAGAGAGTGCAATCAAGAAAAATCTTAAAAAGAGAAAAAATCAGTAACCTCTGATCCATAAGTCTAGTTGTCTTATCTTTATAAAATCTCTATGAAAGTAATTTATACTTATAACTGATAAAAATATGAGAGGCTTTTACAAACCATAGTTTTACTGTAACACAGTAGTCAAGAATACAAGATCCCATTGCATTAATTATTTATAGACTATCCAAAAAAATGTTCAACTCAGTAGAGTGAAAGTTTGCCTTAAAGTTTGCCTTAAAGACTCTCCCCAAAAGGGTCCTTTTATGCATTTATTAAGAATATTTGATCAATGTAACAGCAAAGATAATTAATTGCTGGATGATTATGAATATACATCAAAACATAAAATTGAACGAAATAAATTTGTCCAAAATCTTTACTTGCTACCATGAAGGATGTGTAGGACATGAAGTTCAAATGAAAGTGAGATCCCCTATAAATGAGGTCTCTCAGATGATCCTGTTCATTCATGCTGTTGTACTAAATGCATTAAGTTCCAGAACATTCCTCAATGAGATCCACAATTACTCAAAAGAGATCAGTCAAAAAATCCAGAGGAAAAAAATTTTATCTGCCAGACTTTGGCATTTAGTTGAATAAGCATCCCAGAATGTGAGGTTAGAATTTGTGTATACATATAAATGTATGTGTGCATGTATACATGTGTATACATAGTTTCATATAGCTATGTAGATATACATATACACATATGTATATATGTATACACCTACATATATATGTGTGTGTGTATATATATATACACACACACACACATATATGGGAAAAGCACTGCTGTGGCATAGTGGCTTGCTTCCAGAATTGAATAAGAGAAAAAGAACAGTTTAAATTTCATTTGGAAAAGTGTGCAGAGCAAAAGAGTTCCAGAAAAGCATCTACTTCTCCTTCATTGACTGCACTAAAGTCTTTGATAGTGTGGATCACAACAAATATTTTCAAGTCCTCAAAGAGATGGGAATACCAGATCATCTTACTTGTTTCCTGAGGAATCTGTATGTTAGTCAAGAAACATTAGTTAGAACTGAATAGGAAACAACTGATTGGTTCAAGATTGGAAACTACAAGAAATATGTTCTTGAGCTCATTTATAATTGCAGTCTATAACAACCTTTCAAAATAATTGCTGTATTTGCTGAAGCAGTAAAATAGTCCTTTTATTTGTCCTATGTCCACTTCCTTCAAAGGCCAAAGGAGAGTGGGGTCCTCTCTCACTCAGGAGCTTCAGGTAGAAATAGGATGACTACTTGTTTTTGATCAAATGGTGAACAAAAGACATTTGTTCAAATAGGTATTGGAAGACTTGGCCTATGTTTTCTCTTCCAGCTCTAAGAATATATATAAATATATATATATATATATGTATATATATATATATATATATATATATATATTCATCTTTTGAGTACCTACTGTGTACACTGAGCACTGGGCTAGGTACTGGAGGAGATATAAAGTAATATTATGGTTTTTAATCAAATCCCCACCCCTACCCAAGGCTGTCTTCCCAGACTGAAGATAAAAGCAAACACATCATGGAAAGAACGACCTGAGCAAGACTATACTACTAAATAGTTAAAAACTGCTATTCATGGGGGAAAAAATGCCCCAATACTTTTACATTTAGTCTGTATTATTAATATTTTCTCCATCACTTTCTTTAGTCCACAAAAGAGTAAATCAAACATTGATTTCTAGCATATAAAGGCTCACACTGAAAATCTAACTATTAGTTCAAAATTCCTGAGTCCAGGAGTCCAAAGACTTAGTTTATTCCACCTATTAGATGTATGGTCTTGGTATTTCACCCCCTGGAGTCCAGTTTCCTCTTCCATGTTCAACAAATTGTGCTAAGGGTTTAGAGGATTTAGAGTTAGACAAACTCCTTGACCTCATAGGGTTTACAGTTTAATACTGTAATGAGAGGTGTAGATCAGACAAATAGACCTCAATTTACAGATAACATCTGATGTTCCTTCAAGTAAGCTAAATTCTATAACATACTCCCTTAATTAATTGAGTTGCCCTCTTCCAACTCAATAAAGACTTGCTGAACTTTGGCAGCCAGAAAGCTCTTTTGAAGGGATTCTAGAAATTCCCTCTGCAGTCTCTTTTCTTGTCTTGGTTTATATTCATGTATACAATAGGGAGAGTCTTTATGTTCCATTCGTGTTACTAAAATCTCAGGACTGGAACTGATGCTAGAGATGCCACCAGTTATAAGGGCACATGGCAGGTGTGCTATTTTGGTTTGGGGTGGATAGGGTTGCTTTATTCTGGAGTGCCCTCTGTTGCTCAAACATTTCCACTGCAACAAGCATTTCATACTGGGAGTTTCTACTGAATTCAATTCAATCACCTGCTATCTCTAAGTTATTCATCTTACTAGACTGTAAACTCAATGAGAACAAGGGCCAAATTTTATATTTAGCTATTTCTTCACCAATAGTTACACAATGGCTTCTTAATAATAGTGTTCCTTTTGAAAGAGCAACTTCAACAAGAAAGACTCATTGTTCTGATTTAAAATATTTACTAGTTGTGAGTCCCTAGGCAACTCACTTAACCCTGTTTGCCTCAGTTTCTTCATTTGTAAAATGAGCTGCAATGCTCCAGTATCTTTACAAACAGATGAGTCTCAAATAGTCAGGCATGACTGAATACAACCGAAAGAAAATTTTTTTGTTAAATTCATTGTGTCAGAGATATGAAGGGTTATCAGTCTAACACAATCTTTGCCCTCAGGGAATTTGCCATCTAAATGGGTTTGGAGAAGTGAAGAAGTAAAGGCAAGACAAAGAGAGAGCAATATAATTTAGCATCAGAGGACCTAGAATAGAAACCTAGCTTTGCTATTATTATCAATGTGACTTTGTGTACATGACCTCACTTCTCTCAATCTAACTTTTCTCATCTATAAAATGAAAAGGTTGGAATAGATAATGCTTAAGGTCTCTTCTAATTTTAAAATCTGTGAATCTGAAACACAAATTAGAATATGTTAGACCCATCAGCATTCTATAAGAGTTCAGAGTAGGGGAAAAGTTTCATCCTCTTAGGAAAATGCAAGATGGATTTATGTAGAAGGTGACATATGAGCTGTAAATTGGTATACAGAAAGTAGGTCAAAAGGAAGAAAATTCTCTCTGTTCACTATTCAGGTTAAAATCTATTCTTTCTGCTTCCTTTCACCTTTTAGGTCTACAGCTGACAGTTGCTTCTCTGCCTGGCCCAAAGGCACATGGTCTGTTGACCTTAGTGCAAAGCAATGAAAAAGACAGTGTCATTAAGGTGACAGAACAACACCCTAGCAAAGTGGAAGAAAATTGTACTGCAAAAGAAGAACCAGAGGTCTTAGGGAACCTTGGAAAGACTGCATGAAGGTCACCTTTTACTCCTTAGGGACAAAAAATATTGGGAACAGAAGATGGTTATTATTTGAAAACAGAAGCATTGAAAAATGATACTGTATTCAGTGAGGAAAACCTGAAAATCATATTTTGTGCTAATGTGGAATGAGTTAAACTCAAACAAGGTAAGTTATGAATGCTTTTAGTGGAAAGAATACTGAAGATGAGGCAGAGGAGATGGGATTGAATCCTGACTGTTATGATCTCTGTGACCTTAGGGAAGTTATCTTTCTTGGCCTCTATTTCCTTATCTATAATATAAGATGATTGATTCAGTGAGATGATCTTTTAGTTCCTTTCTGGTTCTTACATTCAATGATTCTCCACAGATCTAGTCTATGAATAGCATTTGCATCTACCTCCCTCAGTGTGTGATCCCTGGCAAGGGGCAAAAAAAAAAAATTCATTTGAGGGAGCAGAATGATTTCTTGATCCAGTGAATATATAACATAGACACATCAGAGCTTGAGGGCCTGGGTCCAGATGCCAACTTGGGAGTTGGCTATCATTATATCCAGTGAAGGCAAAGCAACAAAAACAGCCTTTGGGGAAAACTTCAATTTGATCCAAAAAAGCCTCACAGAGTAGGATAACATTTCACTATCTTACTTCATCTCCTCCTTGCTGAAAGCCCTTCTCTTCCACTCATTCTATTCTCCAAAATGAACAAGAGGAGCAACCCCTTTAAGAGAAGCAATGGGGGTATAGCTGTAGACACTGCCCCTAGAGGACAAGGTTGAAACCACATCCCCTTCAGCTAGGTTAGTGTGTATTGTTTTTGTAAAGATGTTTAGTCCTGTGGGAGTCAGGGAGACAGGAAGATGACATTTGGATCTGGGACTAAAGTACATGTGATTCCCAGTAAGTAAAACCTGACAGAATTATTCTTCTTTCATCCAAAAGGCATCAGAGAAAGAAAGAGAGAGAGAGAGAGAGGCTAGAACAGCTCCTCAAAGAATAGAGAAGGAAGATGAAGATGTGCACAAATTATAGTTTAATATAATTCAATTCTACAGGTATGTGTCTGTCTAGTGCCCCAGTCTTTTTTCCTAAGTATCTTCAGGTCAGTTTCTGAAATCAGCCTCCCGGGGAAAGCCTTTCACTGCTTGGAACTAGAGAGGAGTTTTAGGTTTTTGGTTTTTTTTAAGCCTAGTGATTAGAACAAAAACAGATCTGCCTTTGCAGTTAACCATGAGCCTAAGTGAGTATTTCATTTTCAGAGACCTCGTCTTCTGTGGCATGAATAATCCCAAACAATAGCCAATCCATAAATCATCTCTCTTCAGTTTTAGCATTTATTTTAATACTTATACACTAGAGAAGGAAGACACATTTATCTTCTTAAGGGTATATTTCTTGCATTGATTTCTGGGTGCCTCCCCAAAAGTTATAATTTTATTGTAATTATTTATTATCGTTTTATTTTATTAATTAATGTTATTTTTGTTTGGTAATAATGATAGCTGACATTTGTCTAATACACCAGGTTTTCACAGTGTTTTTTCTTATATTTTGTCAGGTGATCTAAAAGCAATTCAATATTGCTATCATGCACTCTTTAGACATGATCCCATTTGAACCTCAAAGCCACCCTTGGAAATCTGGGGTATAAATAGAATGTAATTATTCCATTTTAAAAATATGGAAACTAAGGTTTAACAAGGTTAATTGACTTGTCTAAGGTCATCAGTATCAGAGCCAGGGCTAGGAATTCAGACCATGTATAGTAAAGAATTAAAAATTATAAATGGCTGAAATGGGCTTTCCTGGCATGAAGGACAGTTCCCTCTGGGTCATATTTATAATATCCAGATGAGTCTGTGGAGGATCCAGCTTCAAAGACAACAGCCCAAAACATAGAGCCTGGGACTGTAATCTTGGGTCACCATAAGTTCTTGCAAAGGATTAGAGCAGTGTGTGCAACAAGGCAACAGTCCAGCCAGATTTGGAAAAGGAACCTGGCTCTCTGTAAAAGCGGGTAAGGACGGCTCTACTTGAGTCCTTCGAAATATCAGAAACCCCAGATGACTCCTTGATTATTCTTGGACACTCAGCCTGGGGTTCTCTTATGTCTGTATTTGAGATACAGTTGTCCCTATAAGTATGCAAAGAGATACTCACATTCTTATCTTAGGATCTTTTATATATTTTGATAATTTTCAATATAATTCATTTTCTTTCTAATGCTATGTTTTTACACTATGCATTTAATTTTATTCATTTAAAAAATTATAAGAGGACCTGGGAAATTTGGTAATAGCCCCATGGACTGTGGAATGAATGATAAGAAGTTCATTTTTGAGAAAGATACTGGGGCTGGGAAAAGAGGATGTTCCAGAATCCATGGTTTTATTTTCATCTCTTAGTTGTACCAATGGCCTGGATAAATGTGAAAGTGGAAAACTCCTATCTGAATGTAAATACCAGTCACTCAGTCACTCATGAGAAGAAATCACCTTCTGATGTGTAGGGAGCACATAGTTTTTGTTAAAAGGTTAACTCTTGTGGGAAAGAAGGAAACAGGAAAATTACATTTGGAATTGGTACAATAGTAAGAATAAAACCTAGTAAGTACTATCTTTAAACCAGAAAGACAAGTTGTTTATTTTGGGATTTGAATCCTGGAGAAAGGGCCAAACAAAAATGAATATTTCTCTCTAAGAAATAGGTTCAGAAACTCTGACTTCATGGTCAAATGTTGAGTCATATATGAGCTTCCTCTCTTTCTGGAATAATACAGAGAGACCTTTTCAAGGCTGAAGGGTATACTATAATTACAAGGTGATATTCTGAAGTTGCATTTCTTTTATGGAATTAGAATATTTTAAGGGCTGAAAAGGACTTTAGGAATCATGTAATCTAAGTCAGTCTTTTTATAAGTGAGGAAAATGGGATTCAGACAAGAAGAATAACCTGTTATGGTCACACAAATAGGTTAAATATTAGGGAGCTTTTCCAAAATTCAAGGTAGTTTCAGACTGCTATAACTCTTTGTTCCCACCATATTAATAGACAAAGATGGATAGCAGCTTAGTTATCCTCATGTGAAGTTAATATTAATTAAAGCTTGATTTGGGACATTCCAAACACTGCTCACTCAGTACTGAGAGTTGAGCAATAAAAATATATTGATTTGGCAAGGGTATCGAAATAGTTTGTTGCATATTTAGTGGGGGAGAAAGGGCAGGGTGAGCAGGTTAACTGCTTCAGTAACACCAAGTATACTTGAATGGGGACAGACTGTTTCAAGAGATGACACAAAGCAGCAGAAGAAACAACTACTCTTGTCAGATAACGATCATGATCATTGGATATTCCATTAGAAGTGCTTGGTATGGAGCAGCTAGGTGGCACAATGGATAGAGCACTGGCCTTGGAGTCAGGAATACCTGAGTTCAAATCCGACCTCAGACACTTAATAATTACCTAGCCATGTGGCCTTGGGCAAGCCACTTAACCCCATTGCCTTGAAAAATCTAAAAAAAAAGAAAAAAAGTGCTTGGTACTATAAGAAGTAGGTTGACAGACTTGGTCCCTTACCAGAGGCATTTATGAGATAATGTAAATAAAAGTCTTTCATAAATGATAAAGCAAGATACAAAGAAGCAATGCAGTAGACTAGAAAGAGTATTGCTAGTTATTAGCTGGGTGACCTTGGTCAAGTAAGTCATCACACCTCTTGGATCTGTCTCCTCAGCAAAATTCAATCTAATTCAGTTAATATTTATTAGATTCTCTATTGGTATCAAGTATTGAAGATACAAAGATAAAAATTGAAAACTGACCTTGGCTTCAAGGAGCTTAATCTCTATTTATGGGAAACAGTACTATACGCACAGATAAGTAGTTGCAAATATAATGATGTTACTTGTCCTTTGTTCTCGAAGACCATGACATCCAAGGGCATAGATGTCATGACAAAGACATGAATTGGATTTGCGTGAGGGAGGCTGTGCTAAGTCACCAGCCTCACTTTCTCCTCCAGAACCATCTGGGTCCAGTGGTCAAGTATGAATCAGGATGACTGGAGATAGTCCTAGATGTGAGACAATCAGGATTTAGTGACTTGCCCAAGGTCACACAACTAGTGTCAATGTCTGAGACTGGATTCAACTCCTGTCCTCCTGACTCCAAGGCCAGTGCTCTATCCACTACGCCAAGTAGCAAAAATATATACATATATACAATTGAAGTAGCTACAAAAATTTCAGTGGTGGAGGAAAATGTTAATCATTGGAGGATTAGAAAAGATCTCTTGTCAGTGTTATAAGCTTAAATTTAAATTCTTAAATAGAGACAAATTCCAAAAGGTAGAAAGAAAAATGAAAGGACTGATCTTTTTTTTGCCTTAAATTCCATTATTGCTGTGAATACCATATCCATGCAGATTTTCAGAAATACATTATTGTAAATGATAAATATGTACTCTAATAGAGATTATTTTCTCTCATTTGGTAGTCTGAGTCTTTGGTAGACTATAATACAATCTACCTTAGATCTTGGTAGTTTGGGATACAGGTATGAAAGTTGAAACCTTGTATCACTAGGAAGGTACCTGATGTCTTTTTCTTAGATTTTTGACAGTTCTGGAGAAATCTTGAGTCTTGGTTGGAATATAAAGTTGTACTAAATGAAATCAGTCACTTGGTTTTTGCAAAGCCTCTTAGCACAGTGTTAAACAGGATTCTGGCTCCAAGCTGACATTTGGAAAGGGGACATATCTTACAGTGAGTCCTGGTAAGTGAATCAGAAACACAACCCCCATCCTTGAATGTATTTGGGGGAGGGGGTACTTCATGTATGCATATGACCCTAGATGTGGATCCTAGGCAAAACTTTGGAACTAACTGGTACAATGATGTTCTCAGTGTATAGAGATCCAGTCATGCTGTAGGTTAAGGGTTTGAATTTTTTCTCCAAATTTCTTTGTCCTAATAGACTATAGCACCATCCTATATTGAGGCTTATTGCTCCATACATTCCTGCTAGTTTATTTATAGGAGGGGAGAAAATTTGGAGATGCCAAGTATAACATGAGTAGAAGAATCTCTAAGTTCACCTTGGCACCTTTTGAAAATAAATTGTTCATCGTTTCAGAAAATATCTTTGGGAAATGAACCAGGCAATAAAACCTATCCATATCTCCTCTGCATTGCTTTATCCCATTCTTTCTGGGGGAAACATGCTTGAAGTAACTTGATTCAAATCCTGGATGTCAGGCCATATGGGACCCAGTCCCATAAATTCAGCTATGAGCATTTATTTTGCACCTGTCATATGCCTAGAACTATTTTAAATATTGAGGAAACAAAATCAAAAGTGAGATAGTGCTTGCCCTCAAAGTTTTTCCATTCTTAGTGAAGGATTCTCAGCTTCTCTGTCTGGAGGTAATATGAGGATTTCATGATGAAAGGAACTGGAATTATTTAGTTGAAAACAGATAAGAGAAAGTAGAAACTGCAGTTTTCAAGGCAAATTATAGTAAAAGACATTTAGGTTTGGGAACATGAAAAATAAGATGAATGGATGAATGGATGAATGGATGAATGAATGAATAGAAAAGCATTTTAAGTACTTCCTATGTACAAACTATGATTACATGCCTATGGCAGTCCATGAGATATACTCATTACTCAAATAGATTTCCTTCTGAGATAATTTATAGAACACAAAAGTCTGATGCTTCAGTGTAGCATAGAGATGCCTTGGTTTCCAGAAGAAAGTAACAGAGGACACACTCTAGCACCTTCTAAAACTGAAGAATGGTTCTATAACTGAAAATTCCTTGAGATCAGCCTACCTAAGTTCAGAGAGACTCATCACCTGAAGGGTGGCCATGAGGTCAGGATAGGGGTAGGGATCTTCACTGGTGAACAGAGTCCTACCCACTCCATTCAAAGTGCCAAGCTTTGGAAGTATCAAAATATGAAATACACTCTTATGGCTAAAATGGATCTCCATCTGTTTAAGGAAGTTCTCATTTATTCCTGCTAAGGGATAGAGGAATAAGCAATAAAAGCTATCTGGGTCACTTCTCAATATCAGTTCAGACTTCTGTTTTAGTAAGGCAATGGGGCTAAATGACTTGCCCAAGGTCACAAAGTTAAGTAAGTATTAAGTGTCTGAGGCCCCCAATTGAACTCAGATCCTTCTGACTGCAGGACTGGTGCTCTCTCAACTGTACCACTTAGCTGTCCCCAGTTTGGACTACTGCACATAAATAACCAAAGAGAAGGATATCCTTGGAATTTCAAGCCATGTTATTATATTCAGGAAAATGAAACCTACTTCCCTCTTTCTTCAGTCATCTGTTTCTTACCTGAAAGGTCTTGAGGATAACAGATATATGCATACCTGTATATACAGTGTGTATCTCCTTAAACACTGCTCAGACAAATATGTGCAAAATTGACAAAAGATAGGTATCTAATGAGACTTCAGGCAAAAAAAAATTAGCCATAAAAAAAAACTTTCTAGCTCTTCCCTTAGCAAGAATAGCCAGGTAATCATTATATCACATAGAATAATGTTTCTTATGGCTTCCATAATATGGCACATTTGTAACTATGCTGGTAAAAACAGGGAGGAAAGACTGGCTTAGATCTGAGTCATGACACCTGGTTACAATGCCTTAGCAGTATTTGTAAAGCAGTTTGTGGGAGTGTATATTCAGTCTGGATATCAAAGGCCTAACTTTGGAAAAGGGACAAGACTGATAGTAAACCCAAGTAAGTTTCAACAATCTATATCTCCAATATCCTCTCCAGAACCCCAAACTCTGAGTATCTCATTTTGGTTTACAACATGACTCTGGATCACAGAGGCATGTCAGGAAAGAGATTTGTGCTTCTTGGTAGAAGTTGAACTAGATAACCAATAAGATGCTTTGATCTCTGAGATATGATTATTTTATGAATTCCATCAATTTAGAAGTCCATCGAAGGACACAGAGCAGGAATGAGAGAACTAACTTTCTACTCTTTGGAACCTTCTGTACGGCAGATTATTTTACTGAGTCTCTTATCTCTTCTCTAAGGTGGAATTATCAATTCTACCAAAGTGGAGGTGCTATGAATGACAATTGGCATATTTATTATAAAGTAGAGCTAATTCAAAACCAAAATGGCTATGTCAGGATATAATGGGTTCTCCATAACTAGAAGACTTTAAGTAGAAGGTGAGTGCCCATTTGCTCAAATTCATGACCTTTCTTTCTTTCTTCCCTTCTTCTCTCTTCCATGAAATGATACAATAGAAGTAGAGATGCTGTCCCTGAAAAAAACCACAAGTACTCCATTCAGGTACAAGTTGGACTAAATAGGTTCTAAGAATCCTTCTAAGGACTTTTCAAAGGACAGGGAGTTCAAGGAAGAAGGAAGTAGCCTAAACTGCATGGTAAACCCCTGAATAGTAAAGAATTGGTTGCATCATTAATATCCTGGGTTCAAGTTGTATTTGGTTGAAAGAATTTGTTTAGAGAAAGTTTTTGCAAAGCTCTGTTTCAGGGTGTATTAGCATGGGCAATCAGGTCACATTCGGGAAAGGTACAACTCTGACTGTTGAACCATGTAAGTTTGAAGAGAGAAATGTACTTTTTTATGTTTATTCAAGATTCAGTTAAAATGGGTCCCTCTCTTCTTTTGTCAAGATAACTACAAGTTTAGCTTACTCCTGTAGCTTTTCAATAGCTCCTTCTCACTCAATGTCTTTAAAAATCTAGAAATATTGAATACTTGTTAGCTTTTTGAAAATAAGAAAACTCTGAGCAATGGAAACAATCCTAGCACCAAGAATTGAGAAAGAGTTTGAAGGTGTAGTGAAAAGTGCTATGGACTAGATAGAAAGAAACTTTAGTTCTCATCTCAAATCTGCTACTAATTATATTATATGACTTTGGGCTAAATCACTTCATTGAGTTTCAGTTTCCATATTTATAAAATGAGGAGTTAGATAAGAATATCTCTAAATTCCTTTCAATTCTAAATCCCATGATATGTTGCTTTATATTTCCAGTACTCTGTTTCTTCATCTGTAAAATGGTTGGATAGAACTGAGCTCTAAAGCCATTCCCAGCTCTGAAAATAAGATTTGCTTTTTTGTATTCTCTAAGGATTGGAAATGGCAATCACTCAAAGGAATTTCTATAAAAGAATCTCCTGGGGATACTATAGTCAGGAGAGGAAACACAATTGAGATTCAAAAAAAAAAACATTCATTAGATTTATCTTAAACTTTCCTTGTCAGCAAAAGGAAAAAATCAGAATGAAAAGAGGCTGACATTTGGGGACTAAATTAAAGAGAAATCCAAATTAATCCTCAGGAATAATAGTGATAGTCAAGATGCTATAGACATCAATTCCTCCAGGTGGGTTTCATTGAAATGACCCTACTGGGAGTCATAGGGGCAATGAGAGTATGCACAACTATCACAGCCTGCTCATATATGAGAAGGAAGGAATCAGCAAACTTTAGACACAAGCCCTCCAAAGTCCTTGCAGTATCTTCATTTCAGTTGAGTTTATCATTATACAAAATGTTCTGGAAGTAATCGCCAAATGCATTAAAAACTTCAGTAAATGGAAATGAGATGTAAATTTAGATTGTAAATATATGACTGTAAGCAAGCCAATAGAGAGAGATTAGAAAGTTGGCACCATTTCTCTAACCCTAAAGGAGATGTTTCTATAAATAGCTAGAAAGAGATGGAAGAATTAGGCAAACAGATTTTCTCCTAATCCTCTTTACTATAGCTTTAAAGATTGTTTCTTGATCAGATCAAGAGGGCAGAGGTGAGGAAACCATGTCAGTTTTGAGGCTCAAAAGGACATCTGAATGGGTGGGCTCCTGTAATTGTTTTTTGCAAATCGCTCTATGACAGTGAGAAGTGCTGGCACTAAGCTGATATTTGGGATGGGAGCAGCCTGAAAATAAAACCAAGTAAGTGTAAAAGGCCAAGCCCATCTCTCACAGCAAGATTTCCCCTGGATTTTCCATATTGCATTTTAATCTTTATGTCTTATTGTGATGGGTTGGGTTCCCCCATGGATCTGGCCAAAGAATTCAGCCTGGTAAATTTAGAGAGAATGGAATTTCAACTTACCCCAGGGAGACCTAGGGTCTTTACAGATCTTTTCTGCTTACCAGTTTCCATGTCAGGAAGAGTTCTTGCCTTTGACTGGAAAATAGGGGAAGCACTAAACTTCTGAGAGGTAAAAATTGGGGTGTTAAGGAGAAAATAGCAGGGAGAAAACTGGTGCATGTTGGTAACTGCAGTAGTCTCTTAATCAAAAGGTAACAGTATCAAAGAGTTGGGATTTTATTTTCACAGAAGACTCTGATTAATAGGAGTGGGACCATTCGTCCCAGAAAGACGTAAGATTATTTTGAGATGAAAGAAAGTTTCAGCTGGAAGGGAGTATGGGGAAGGGTGTTCAAACCAGTTTTTGTAAAGTTGTTTATGACAGTGTAAAGGAGGCTCTGGTGGAGAGAAACTGGTCTTTGGACAAGGGTCGACCCTGACAATCCACTCAAGTAAGTAGGAACAGTTAAAACCATCTGCAGATATTTAACTCTTTCTCATCTTCTGGTTGAGGAGTAAAGTTGTAGAGTCCTTTGCTGTGACCCATGGAATAAGATCAAGACAAACAAGGAAAGTTCACCCCTTTCCCCAAGCTATATTCTTTAAACCTTGAACTATAAAAATCCTCAATTTTCCTTCCCTTTCGCAATCAGTTTCCAGTAAACCAGAATCGTGTGAGATGATGAGAGCAATTTCAATAAAAAGCTGGGAAATAGTTACCCCCAACGTGCC
Source organism: Macrotis lagotis (assembly GCF_037893015.1). Classification (NCBI taxonomy): domain Eukaryota; kingdom Metazoa; phylum Chordata; class Mammalia; order Peramelemorphia; family Peramelidae; genus Macrotis; species Macrotis lagotis. Next base: position 183,247,042 of record NC_133661.1, on the reverse strand, counting down.
ATAAAGTAGAAATGATGTGAGTGCCAGCCAGGGGAAGGCAATTAGGGGAAGTAAGAAAAAACAAATGGATTCCTCAAACTGAGGCAGCAGGCTCCTCATAAAACAAGGTACTGTTCCCACTATTCCATACAGAAACTCAATTTTCTTCGGCAGCCAGCCCAGTCATTAGGGTCCTGGGTGTTTCTAGACCAAGCTTAGTTAAGATAGTTAAGAACCATTGCTGAGTGTTCCAGGCCAAGGTGAACTCTAGAGATCCCTCACTGAGAACAGCTACCTTTCCTGTTTTTGTAAAGTTTCCTCTAGATGTGGGTATACTGGGGGTGGCAGCTATAAGCTAGTATTTGGGAAAGGAACCCTCCTGACTGTAAAAACAGGTAAGTCTAAAAGAATGAAAACCAAAAAAAAAAAAATTCCTTTCCTCCCATCCAAACCACTACCAACTCTAAACACTCTAAGTTAGCTTCTAAATCTGATTTTGGGGGGCAGAGGATTTAAGAATCTGCATCTTCCCCCACCCAGGGAGTTAGAACTCAATTGCTACAAAGACTGAATTAGCTTTAGTTGAAAACATTCCTGTCATATGTCTTAAATAAGATTATTGGGACAGGGAAGAAATTTTGTACACGGGCTCCTAAGGGATTTTACTAAACCCAGGAAGTGTTTGCCCAAAAGATAGAAAGGAAATTGGCATGAGGCAGATATGCAAATTCAAGGGGCTAAATATAAATCTCCCTGACATTGATATTAAATACCTTAAATTCATCTCCTAAAGTGATGGAATACCATGGTATAATTAACCAACACTGAAGGTCTTGAAGATATAACTCTTCTTTTTTACCTTCATTGGTATCTCTCTGAAGAAATGCTTATGAAATCAGAACCCAAAGGGGTCTAATAACAGAAATCTCTCTACTTTGAGAGTGCCTGGCTAATTTAAACAAACATCCTGCTCTTACCTGAATTACCCCAGTAACTGTGTTTGGCCTCCCCTTTGGCTGTGAGCTTCATTTGATAGAGGAAAGTGGAGGAGGTGGTAAATTTAAATGCAATTTTCTCTTCAAATACAAAGGATATCAGAATGTGTTATTTAGCCCCTTTTACCCATAAAATGAGATAATAGAGGTAAAAGTGCTTCCAAAAAAATGGTCACAAATACTTTACAAATGTAAGTGATAATTATCAGCCTTTCTTACAAGTTGGGATTGTTGGTTATAAAATAATACTGGAGAGGCCTAATGATAAATCCAGGAGTAAAAGGGTAAAAGAAGGATATTAGAAAATACCAAAAGTATTCTTCACCCTTCCCCTTGAAGCAGGAAGTGTTCCAACAAAAACCCAGGGACTTGGGGTCAGTACAGCTAGAGGCTAGGTCAGAAGACAAATTGCTCTAAGGATGTGGATCTCCTATCTGGAATCTGGAGAGGATAAGATGTATTTTTAGGGAGGAAAGAAAACCAGCTTTAAACAGCTTCCCAGAGAAATGCTGTCCAACCAAGATCTGTGTGATCCTGAACTCCTTGCAGGGATGAAGTGAAGAGAAGTGAAGAAAGCAGAGAGGACAAGGACAAAAACAATTATCATCTATGTAGTTGAAATGCAAGCATAGGCCTAAAGGACACAGCATGTGCTTAGCTATGAAGTTATAATGCACAGAACTGTCTTTCTCAGCAGGGGTAGGATCAGCACCCGTCTGCAGCAAAAATTAAAGCTCTGAGCAGCGATGAATAATACATAATGTTGTTAAGACCCATAAATTCAATAGTCTCCAGGGCTTTGCTAAATTAATTCTCCCCTGGGATGTTCATGCCAGCCCCCAGGAATCCAGGACTAGGGTCTGTCCTTTCCAAAGGGAAAAAAGAGGTCAGTTGACTTATTCAGAAATGCCTGGCTTTGGTGTGGGGACATCCCCAGACCTTTGAATGGGCTCTGTAATAATTGTAAAAAAGTAATAGCTACTAGTTGACATCACAGGAGAGGAGTTTGGGCAGTCATTTTAAAGATGAAAGGAAAAACACCTATTTGCTCCCACCCAACATTCCATTGGGGTGCTTTTGACACTAATGGTGCTTCAGGCTTTCTTTGCCATCGGCTCTTTCAAAATTCAAAGACTTAAAAGGGGAGAGGGAGGAGGAATAAAGTCCATCAGATGCCTGATTAGATTCTGTTTTTCTCCCATCCTTCCACAGGAGCTGAGATTATTGCCAGGCAACAGTTCAGGCCACAATTGTGCGAGGGCTTTGGCTGAGGGCAAGCAATTTGGTCTTTAATTAAGCACTGTAGTGGGTGGGAAAAGGTGGGGTGGGTGCAGATGATAAATAACAAAGGGAAAAGAGGTAGGAAGGCTTATTTGAATCACTCCTGTCCAGCCTTAAAGTGGATGGACAGCTCTTGGAAGATGAGCTTCCAGCTTTATGGAAATGACAGAATGCAGGGATGTAACTATGGGTAATTCCCCTTCATGGAAGCTGTTGATAAGTGAGATGAGGCTCTGACCCTTTGTTAATGGGCTTGTTGATATTGGCAGAGAAGCCAGGCCCAAATTCAGACCCAATTGGAAATAATAATGGTACTGATGATGTAAAAGTTGAATTCAGTCCAAATATTCAGAGTTTGTTTGGCAAGATGAAGTCAAATAACAAGTCAGCCTATTTTTTTTTTCACTCATTGCTTGTTTGGTTTGCATCAGTCTGCTGGGGGAGCTCAGGTTTTTGTAAAGCTGACTGTGACTGTGGATACTAGCAATACAGGGAAGCTTGTTTTTGGTAGTGGGACCAGTGTGACAGTAACTCCAGGTAAGTCTGAAAGATCAAATCTCGAAGCCTTCTTGCTATGTCACTTTAATTTGACCTTTCTGAGAGGCAGAGGCAAGCTCCAGTCTTTTGATGTCAGGGTACCTGAGATCAGGAGGCACCCCAGGATGGTGTATGTAAAGCTCTTTGTGATGGTAGTGTAATAAAGGAGCCTTGTGCTGGTTGAGCTTGAGACTGATACTAAAAACACATGAGCATGAAAGAATCCATTAAATGTCACCCACCTCCCAACACTGTCACTAAAGCAGGCAGTGAGAGCTGGGAGCGGGGAGGGCAGTAATAGGGAGAGGACTGTTTCAAGCAAGGAGAGGATAAATCTCATTCATTCTGTTCAGCCACCACAGCCCCCTCTCTTTGCTCCAGCTTCATTGTCATCAGAAACCTGTGACACCTCAGGGTAAGGATGGGAGGGAGGAGAAGGGTGCATCTTACACTGACAGGAGAAATTGTCCTGAAAACAATATTGTAAAATGGAAATGAGACCTTTAGAGAAAGATGCTCAACATGTGAATTCAGTAAACCCCTGGTTAGAAGCAAGGGAAGATAGGAACAGATGGAACCTCCTCTGCAGGATAAAAGGAAGCACCACACAATCAGACATGACAATGCTCCCCATGACCCTTTTTTGTGGTATTCATCCCATCCTCTGCATCTAAGGGCCCATTAACTCAGTGTTTTCCTTCCCAGCTGTGGGAGGAAGGAGACGATTGTTAGAATCAAATAGTTCCTGAGGAGTTTATGTAAAGACCTCTGTGGCAGTGCTACTAGTAGTGGCACTTATGGGAAATTGATATTTGGACCAGGGACTACCTTGACAATCATGCCAAGTAAGTACCCCAAGATAGCCCGTCAGATACCCTAGAATTTTACCCCCATGTTAAGCATGATGTCAGACTTCAGGAGATTATACCCCTCTCTGCTCTGATCCAAAGGGAAGACTCTGGGCAAGTCATTTAGCTTTCCTGGGTCTTACTTTCCTAATCAATAAAATTAGGGTGTTGACCTTGATCTCTAATGTCCTTTCCAGTTTCAGATCTATGAGTCTATGATACCAAGGGCAGCTAGGTGGCTTAATAGATAAGAGTGTTGGAGTGGAGTCAAGAAGATCTGAGTTCATTCTGATACTGTTCACTTAACTACTAGCTGCCCCATTTGTAATAAGGAAAGAATAATAGTACCTGTAACCACCTAGCGTTGTTGTAAAGATCAAGTGAGATAATACTACTAAAGTGTTTTGAAAACCTTAAAGCATTTTACAGATATTAGCTATTATTGTTATTATTAGCTATGAACTTAGGATTCACATCTAAGTTGAGGTTAATATGGTTCTTTTACGATGTCACCTCTTTATTTCCATTATTCAACTCCTCTGATTACTTTTCTGACAATCATTCAACCTATACCCCTGTCAGGAAGCAAAGTTGTCCCTAAATCAGGAGAGGTATATGTTTGCTTTTATAAACCAAAGGGAAAGAGATTCCCCAACTTCCTTCAATATTCCCTTTCCTAACATTTCACTGAAAGACCCCTTTTTGTCCAAATGATCACATCCATTAGGACCCTTTAAGATTAAGAAGAAATGGAAGGAACAATCTATTCTCTATTTCTGAAAGTAGCAAGCAAAGGAATGTGATGTTATTACCTTTCTCCTTGTGGTGACAGTTCTCTATGCTAATAATGAGAGCTGATAAGGAAGATGGAGGTTCCTTGGGCTCTGGGCTAGTTGCTTCTACTGCCTTCTTTGGAAGAGAGGGAAACACTGGCCGGCTGACTACTGGCTTTTAAGATTCATCATGTTCACTCTGCCATTTTTTTGTAAAGCTCCCTGCTGTGGTGTGATGAGTGACTATGGGAGGCTGACATTTGGAATGGGGATGCAATTAACCATAAAACCAAGTAAGTTGAGAGGTTGGAGAGAAAAAAGTAAATTCTCCATTTCTGAATGTTTCTCTGTAGTCCTCTACTGAAGTGTTTCTGGCTCACTCACTGGAGCCCTAATGAGGTAAGTTAGAAATGATCTAGAGGAGGATTTTGAAATCTCAGGAGTATAATAAATAAATGGCAGAAAAGGGAAAGCCTGTCTATAAGAAGAAAAAAAACCATCTTTCTTTCACTGATGATGACCTGGAGTTAAATTGAGATAGATGGTAGACTGAGGAGAGACCTGAAACTAGGTCTCTAGTAAACATTTACATAGCATATTTTACATCTCTTTTTTCCAATTATCCAATTTAGGGTATGGAGTCCTCCCATAGTTTCAAAAAGTGGGGGTCCAGTCTCAATTATTTAGGAATGATATTCTTCCCTGCTCTCTTACTTCCTCATGTTTCTGGGGAATTATTGATCAGACAGATGACACAATGACTATTCTATGTGGACCTCAGAATGTCAGCAAACTATGTTGGGGTGGGGAAGGTCCTAAGCCATGGAATGTTGGTAAGCATTTTGAGATTATATTTTGGAATCATAGGATTTAGAGCTGGGAGGGACCCTCTTTTTCAAGTCCTCCTGGGGAAACTGAGATTCATTGAGATTAAAGATAAAGAGATGTGGATTAGACCATTATGTAATCAGATGAATTCAAAACTGGTTCAGTGATTAGAATGAAAGAGTTGTCATTAAGGGCTTTCTATCGGCATGGTAAGAAATCTCCAATAGAGTATTCCAGAAATTTAATTATTAACTTTGTGTTGTTTAACATTTTTAAAAGTGAATATGGATAAAGATATAGGTGCTTTGCTCTCATCAGATTTGAAGTTGGATAACTAACACATTGGGTAACAATCAGATTCCAAAAAAAGCATTAAGCTGAAACCATTAAGATTAAAATTCAAAAGATTCTGAATATAGATACAAAATATTTTCTTCATAAGTGTAATAGAGAGGAGGCATGGTCAGATGTCAGTATTTCTGATAAAGCTACTGGGTTTTAGTGGACTACAAGCTCAATAAAGTTGGCCATATGATGCAACTGCCTCAAAAAAACTAAAACTAATGTCCTTATCAGATCTCAGTTGAAGTATTTTATTCAATTCTGAACCCCACAGTTTAAGAAATACTTGGATAAGACAGAAACTGTCCAGAGAAGAGCAACCAGAATGGTAAAGGTCCTTGAGTCCTTTTCATGAGAAAACTCATTTAGGAACTGAGGAGGTTTAGTTGGGAGAAGATAAAGCTCAGAGGGACCAATTAGGGATCTTCAAATACTTATTTGAAGAGCTGTCATATACAGGAAGGATTAAACTTGTTCTGTATGGCCCTGAGGTGGGGAGAGGGAGGGAGTCCAACTAGTAGAAGATGCAAAGAGGCAACATTAGTTAGTTTTGATGTCAGGGAAAACTAAACAGTCATAGAGCCATCCAAAAAGAAAATTAGCTGCCTCTAAAGGTGGTGGGTTCCCTTAAATAGGTTGGACTAAATAGATTTCCTTTCAGGTCCCTTCCAACTCTCAAATATTCTATACTATGTAATCTGTAAATTATTTGTCCAAGGTCACATAAGTTTCATAAATTGGGATTCATTTGAAAATACAGCTCTCATGATTCTAAATCCAGTGCTCATATCAAACAATGTCTTTCCATAATCCCTGGTACCAATGAATTTGGGGCATTTTGGCTCACTGCTCCCAGGTTTTCCGAGGGTCTCTCTGAAGATCACATAGATTGGGAACCAACATCAAGGGGCTGACATTTGGTCTGGAGAAGTATTTTGACCAAATACCAGGAAGTCTGAAAGAACAAGTCACCTTCTGTCCAGATCTTTTTGTTGCAAGCTCTCTAGTGTTTGTTATGTCTGCAAAACACATTCACCACGGTAGAAAGGTCAGCTCTTCATTAGCCAGACAAATGAGAACAACATATTGACCAGAGATAAAGAATTGGGGGCCTGGGGGGGGAGGGCACAAGGAGCACAGCTTTTGAAATTCTGATATTTCCAGTCCTTTAATCACGGCGCATTTCTCTGAACATATGCTGTCTCAGAGAGGGCTGGATCAATGGTGCCTGCGGGACTCAGTGCCATCAAAATGAAAGCTGGGATATGAAAATGAGATGTAGATTGGGTTATTGTGCGGATGGGAGGACAATTAAGAAGGGGGGAAGGAGAAGAGTGAGGCAGAATGATGTTTTTGAAAACCCACAGCATGTCTAGGAAGTTTAATGAGACCCAAATGCTTTTCCTATGTCCCTCAGAATGGATTACAGGCAGGTCTCTGGGACACCTGCATATAGGTACGAACTCCTAAGTCAATGGTTGTATAATATTAAGAAGGCAATGAGATTCAGAGAAAAGACCCTTGGCTCTGGAGATAAAGGACTCAGTTGAAATCAAGACTTTGATTCTTATTACCTGTGTCACTTTGGTCAAGTCACATAGACCTCCTAGGACTCAGTTTCTTTGTCTGTAAAAGGAAGGATTTATTCTAAATGATCTCTGACATGATTTTCAGCTCTAGAACTATCATGACAAGTCACTCATATAATATAGTATTTTAGAGTTAACGTAAGACCATGGATTCAAAAATGAAAGGAACCAACCCTCTCATTTTACAAGTGAGTAAATGGAAGTTTAGAGAGTTTGTGACTTACTAGTTTCTTCCTTTCTTCATCTATCTTCCATCTACTCAGTATTTGTCTTATGAGTACTGATGGATGTATATACTGTCTTTCCCTTTAGAATATAAGCTCCTGGACAGTAGAGGAAAGTTTTTTTTTAACCCTTTTATTTGTATGTCCTTTCTCAGCACAGTGCCTGGAACAGAATGAATGCTAAATAAATCTATGCTGATCAAATCATGGGGTGTGTTAGTTATAGGAAACCCTATTTTATAGATGAGGATAGTCATTTCCCCAAGATCACAAATCAATTAAAGTTTAGGCTTAGAAACAGAATCTTTGGCTGCAGACTTTAAAGCCAACATGTTTTCTACAATATCCAACTTTCTCTCTGTGTAGATGATATTGGGGGGGGGTTAAAGTGATGCCAGGAGCAGTTTGGGGTTTGGCACCCTAGGGGGCTACTTGATGTGTTGATTCACTGCCAGTTTTTGCAAAGGGTTGAGTGATTGTGTGACTATAATAATGGCAAGCTAACATTTGGGCAAGGGACGAGCTTAACAGTCACTGCAAGTAAGTCAATTTCCTGAAGGCATCTTCCAAAAGGCTATTTGTGGCAAGAAGAGGGGTCTAAACTATTCTGATTGCAGTGGAGATGCACAAAGCAAAAGGGATGGAGGGGCATTATTAACCTAGGTGAGAACAAAGGAAAGGAAAAGCTAAAATAGGTGGAACCTGAAAACAGCATGAGACTCACAGAACAGAGAGCAAGGGCTTGTTCTGTGACACTCATCCACGTTCCTAGTGTCTGCAGAAGGAGAGGCAGAGAACAAAAGGAACCTGAGGGATGGGAATTTAACAATAGGGGAATGCCAGGGATATGAGAAAAGTTAGAAATGAATAAGAGAATCACAGTCCCCAAGCTGAGTGATTCTGGAGGAAAATGAGGGACCTGAGTAATTTAACAGAAAAACGAGAAAGCTTTACTAGGGTCCAAAGAAATAAGGAGACAAGTTTAAAATGCATTCCAGTTTCACATGATCATCAGGAGAGAAATAAAATTTTAAAAGAAAAAGGGATTAAAAATAAGCCATGGGCTGACCATAAAACAAATGGTCCTGCAGCTCTGATTAAGCAATAAATGCCTTTTTTTTTAATCCTGCTCCAGGGTAGGAATCAGTTCCCACATCAGCGTGATGGTCACAGCTGTTTCAATCATTGAGGCTCCTTCCTGGGGATGTCCCCATGCAGGAGCCAGCACTGAAGGGAAGAAGTAATCTGGCAGGAACTTCCCCTCCCCCATTTCTTGTTTTTTGTAAAGTTTCCTATCACAGTGTAGCTCTAGCAATGAAAGACTTTTTTGGGGATCCGGAACAAATCTCATTGTCAATCCAAGTAAGTCAACCAGGAAAGATTATTTTATCAGCAAACCATGCAGGGAAAAAAACAAGAGAAAAACAGGTGGTAGATCATCTACTTCAATCTTCTGTATCTAGGACCAACTACACAGAGAATTTGATAAATGATCAGTCACAGAGTTAATGAATTACACCAAATATTGATACTGGTTTTACTTATCTCCCTTCTTGATAGTAGCTGATAGAAGAGCAGGCTGATAAAGGTAATAATAGTAGCAGCAGCAGCAGCAGTAATAAGTAGTAGTAATTGTTGTCATTGTAGCTGAAGTTGTAGTCCAGTAGTGGTAGTAGTAATAGCTAACTTTATTTATTTATTAAGTGTCAGTTACTGCTAAGCATTTCATAATTAATTGTCTCCTTTGACCCTCACAACAACCTTAAGACTGTGTGACCTTGGACAGGTGCTATTATTCTTTAACAGATGAGAAAACTGAGGCAAACAGAAGCCCAAGATCACTCAGTCAGTAAGTATCTGAGGCTGGATTTTAACTCAGGTCTTCCTCTACTATCTATTGAAATGTAACCCTGTGCTAAAACCCACCATTTGTGAAGAATAGGAGAAAAGGACAAACTCTAGACAAAGACTCTAGGAATAAGAAGTTAAAGGGCAGAGGCCATTCAAAGCAATCAACATTTTTATGCTCCTTTTATGTGTATAGAATACTACTCGATATATAAATATAAAGACAAAAATAAAACAATTTCTATCCTTGAGATTACTTAGAGAGGGGAGGGTGAGAAATGTCAAGTATAATACAAAATTATTTGAGGAAGGGGATTATTAACAACTGGAAGGATTGGGGAGGGATTAATGGAGGGATTAACAGAAGAAGAGAATTTTGAGGTTTGTGTTTTAGGCAGGGAAGGCAACTTGGACAAAAGCATAAAGGTAGAATAATATGAATTGTATTCAGAACAAAGCCACTACATCTTGTATTGATATAAAATCATAATGGGGAATAATATGAAATAAGTCTGGAAAAGCAAACTGAAGTTAGAGTATGAAAGGTCTTGATTTTGTTGTTGTTCAGTCATTTTCCAGTTGTGTCAGATTCTCTGTGATCCTATTTGGGGTTTTGTAGGCAAAGATGCTAGGATGGTTTGTCATTTCCTTTTACAGGTCATTTTACAGATGAGGACACTCATTGAAGAAAACAATGTCAAACAGCTAGTAAGTGACTGAGACCAGATTTGAACTCAGGAAGATGAGTTTTCCTAACTCTAGGTTTATCCACTTAGACACTAGCTGCCCTACCCTAAAGCTTTAGATGGTAAATTGAAGTTTGTCTTTTAAGTCAGAAATAATATGATCAGTGAAAGTTGTTGAGTAGTAAAGTGACATGGGTTAGACCTGTGCCTTAGATTTTATTGGCAGCTGTGTGAAAGATGGAATGGAGAAGGGGGATGCTATAGACAGAGAGTCCTTTAGGGATTGAACAATAGTCCAATGAAAAGGTGATGAGGGTCTGAACTAGATGGTTTCCATGTTAGTGGGAAAAAAATAGCTTTGGAAGAAAAAATTAGGGCAGAAAATTGAGAGAAAATTGAAAAATTTGAGGTGTGAGAAGATAATTAAGACAGTTATAGGTGCTTTCAGAAGCTCTGTGTTTGGACCCAAGGAACTCACTGATACTATCTAAAGACAGAGAATTTCTGCTCTTACTACTTTTGTCTCATGAAGAAGAAAATCAAAATAGATCACACGTCTGGCATCTCCTAATTAAAGTCTTTAATCTCAGTTTCTCTCCATTGCTCCAGCAGAGCAAGATCTGAAAGAGTCACCTGGAAACTTTGATGATGCAGAAGAAGGGAGGGGCATTTTTCTTAGGAAACATTAGGGAAAGGGGGTGGGGAAGAGCTTTCAGTAAAACAGAGAGCTAGAGAGAGTTCTTTTTGTGATGACTTAAAACGTGTTTGATAATTTAAAGGAAAGACTCATCTTTGGTACGATAACCAAACTCACTGTGAAATTCAGTAAGTCCTTTATCATTACTTGGTAAGTCAGGTTATTAATTCCTATTTCATACCACATAGTCTGTTAACTTCCAGGTAATCTGTGTAATGGTTCATGGTCTTACCAGACTGCATATGGTACAGCTAGAAAAATGTATCATCTCTCCTCTTTGTTAATTAGAAACTGTGGCTAAAAGTCAAATACCCAAGTTTTTTCTAGGAGTAATCCAGTCTTGAACATTAAAAACTTGAAATATGATTCACAATACTGAAAGGTTGTGTGTGATATATGCTTGGGCATTGGCATTTTGGGGGGTCACTACTCTTGATTGTAAATGTGAAAAGTATTAGGATGGAAGGACTGCTTCTACATTTTTATCTTATGCAATAAGGTTACTTTGTATTATCCCAAACTTTAGGAAGAAGGGAGATAAAGAAGTATCCAGAAAGCATGCTTTCCCAAAATAGGCTGTTTGTTATTAGGTTTATTGTTGTTGTTGGGGGGGGGTTCCCTCTGTCTTCTGATGGCAATGGCATTTACAGAAATTTGAGAAATCTATGTTGTGGACTAGGGAATGTTCCCTGCCTCTAGGGAGAAGGTACAGTCTCACTAGAAGAGGAAAAATATAACTTGGAAAGTTTGAGCAGGTTTTTGCAAGGCAGGGTATCATTGTGGGACTACATCTGGAAATAATCGACTGCACTTTGGGCAGGGCACAGAGTTAACTGTGAAATTGAGTAAGTGAATCTTGGTTATGTTTTGTTTTAATGCACAGAAGTGCATGCAAAGCAAGGGGAGGCAGACATAACACACATAATAAACCCAAATGGAATTGTGTGGAAAGTCTGAATGAGCCCTCTCTTGTAACTAAAGACAGCTTTGAAATAAGATGGAAAGAAAAGCAGAATCCAAATGGGAAAGAATGGGATGTGTGAAACTTTCCCAAGTTCAGATTTCAAATCCATCTCAACCACAATCGTAACCTAGAGGAATATTTTCCCTTCCATTCCTAACTAGAAGGGTAAGGATTGTGAGTTTAGAGTATTGAAATCTCTTAACAGAAGGGGTAATATGATGTCCTTACCAGAAGGCATCTTTCAGGGAAACTGTACAAAGCAATTTTAGGTGATGGGGTATTTTCCTTCTTTCTGGGTAAATCATCAGAGAGGAAAGTATTTCTCTACCCAGATTATAGATGGGGGAAAATGTGTCCCAGACATGCCCTTGATTATGTGGTAAATCAGTGGCAGAGCTGAACTGTGGGGCCAGGGAGACCAAAGGATGCCCAGGTTTTTTTTTCCCCACAGCAGGCTCCAAAATCATCAGTGTTTTTTCAGGGAACAATGTTGGATGCTAACTTAGCATAAGCAAGAAAAATTTCACGTTTCTGCATGCTGTTGTAAGCATTTCAAGGTATGCAGTGCATTCACAGCATGCAAAAGAGTTCATAAAAAGAAGGAAAAGGAATAATTTCAAATTAATAGTCACAGAAATGAAATACAGACAACCTATCTGAATGCAATCTATTCCAGGCTTGTTTTTCCAGGTGATATTTCCAGTAGGCTAAGCAGGATTTTGCTTCCCATGTGTTAAAAATCAAATGATGAGAGGAAGTGAATGTCTCCTTCTAGAACCCAAATGTTGAAGAAAATAAACTAAAAAAAATATGGTTAAGGGCAATTGAATGAAGAGCTCTGGTTAGAAATCTGTAAGCATTTCCTAAAAGGAAGGGCATATCAAACTTTGGGGATACTTTGTCCAGTGGAGAGTGTGAAATCTTTTCTAGCTAAGGCAGAAAATATGCTGTGAATCAAATCCAGCCTTGGTCATTAAAGGTTGATTATACAGCTCGTCTTTTTTTCCATCTTGGCTTCTAGGTGTTTCCACAATTGTTTCCACAATCATTGTGTCTTATGTTTCGTAGCAAAATATCAGCCAATTCTGATGTGCAAGATGAGGTGATTAGGTATTCATTTTTTAAGGTCTGAGGGTTATTTTGAAAATTAAACTGAGGGCCCCCTAAGTTATTTTTGTAAAGAAGTCTGTCACTGTGTGACAGATGTAGCAAACAAAGTTACATTTGGCTCTGGAACCCTTTTGAAGGTAAAACCCTGTAAGTATGAGATAAATTACAAAATAGCCAACTCCTACTTGAACTTTCACCATGGTCCCAAAGAATCCTTTCTAATTTTCCTACTAGAGGAAAAAAAATTAGTAATGCCACTAAAAAAACTTCTTCATTGGGTTAAGAACTAGCAGGAATATCCCTTTCTTTGAAAGAGTTCATTGTACCTGGCAATTGCTCTGCTTAATAAATTTATAGTAAAAAAAAAATTATAGTAGAATTTGAGACTTTTGGGTTGCCTTCCTTGAGTTCTTTGGAAGGATTCATTCCTTATGTTTACATAAAAGTTACAAAATGGAAGTTGTATCTTGTAATTAGCAATTGTTTTATGCTAAAACTTGCTGATTTGGAAAATCCTTATAAAAACACTGTTGGACCCTTTGGCTTATAGAATATTTTCTATGCTCAGAATAAAAAGAAATCCCCAGGCAGGCTTTTCTAAAGACACTAGACTAGGGATAACTATCAGCACACTTTTTTGTGAAGCTCCTGATGATTGTGAGGACTGGTAGTTCTGAAAAGCTCATTTTCGGAAGTGGTACATCCCTAACTATCCATCCAAGTAAGTCTTAAAAGAATTTAAAATTTTCTTTATATTTCTTCTTACCATAAATAAGGTCCATATCTGGAATTTGTTTTCTTTAACTTAGCATTGGATTCCCAATTGTCCCATATTTATTCAATTCAATAAGACATTTATTCAGCAACAACTGTATGAGGTCCTGTAAAAAAAATGGAAAATGAAGGCAACCAAACGCTACCTCTCATAAGTTAATTAAATGCTCTATCATCTAAGCTAATTCTTCAGAGCTATATTTCATAAATTATGGTGGTGGGATTGTTTCTTTGACCTTTTAAACAGTAATTTCTGGGAATTTTGATCCAACTCATCTCCTCACAAAATAATAGGATTTAGAGGTGGATGAGACCTTAGAGAACCTTAAAGTTATTTTACAGAAGAAGAAACTGAGAATTTCCCTAGATGTCAAGGGGCTACAAGATTTTTGTGGTCATGTCATAGAATAGTAATGCTGGAAGGAATTTTAGAGACTGGCTCATCCTTTCTTTTTGAAGTCTAGGCCAAGGATGCCCAGGTCCTAACTGTAAATAAGATCCCTTATTACAAAAGCAATGTTCTTTCCACTGGGCCACACTCCCCTATCTTTATCTCAATGCCTCTTCCCCCTTATTACCTTTTATTTTACTAGTGAGAGATTTGTAAATGGTCATCTGAACACAAGTGCTAAGTGGATTTTTGGAGTCCAAGAGAGCTATTTGGATTCAAATGTACACATTCAGGTCCAAAGAGAAATTTTCAAGGGGTTTAACAGTATGGGAATGCAGTATTACTGCCAAACTCCTAAAAATAAAATCCTTTAAGTGCTTTTACTCCAGAGGGTTCTAAATGGGGTTTTATATCAATTAGTCCTGATTTTCCACCTTTCCTTCTGTAATTTTATAGTTGGTTTGAATTGCCTTTTGACTATTGGCAAAAGAGAGAGTATGAAGCACTTTGAGAGAATTTCTTCAAAATCCCCACAGTTCTTATGAGTATTATAAATTAGTAATTCTGGGCAAGCACCTGCCCAAAAAAACAAACATAGAACTGTGTTATATAGATACATGACTCACTTGACCAGTCACAGTTCCATTGTCAGGTTTGGGCTGGGGGCAGCTAGGTGGCCCAGTGGATAGAACACTGGCCTTGAAATCAGGAGGACCTGAGCTCAGATCCAGCCTCAGACACTTAATAATTACCTAACTGTGGGACTGTGGGCAAGTCACTTAACCCCATTGCCTTGCAAAAAAAAACGTTAAAAAAAAGATTTGGGCTGAAATAGGATGCAACTTCCATAGTAAATGGTTCATTTTTTTGTTTTTGTCTTCATTTGTTATATCAGTCTTATATAAAAACCTAAAATCAGTGAGATAAGATGATGAATTTTGTCACCCATGACCATTTAGCATGAAACTATAGAAGAAGAAATAATAACAGTAGCTAATAAGTCTTTAAGATTAACCATGATTTAAGGGTTTCAAATCAAAATTTGCAAATATTATATCAGTTAATCTTCATATCAACACATTGAAAGGTATGCTATTATTTTTATTTTATTATTGTGGAAACTTAGGTCTAGAGAGGTTAAATTACTTGTCCAAAGTCACATAATAAAAATCTAAGAGAATAATTTAATTCAGACCTTCTTCTTTCCAGGTCCCCCACTTTATCCACCATGACAACTAGGAGAACCTCCAAATCATTCTAAAATACATAATGGCCTCCAGCAAGAGTTCCCTAATAATATAAATTCCAAGTCTTGACATCTTACTAGCCCACCCATCAAGTGTCATCAGATAGGTTAACTAAGTAGCTCATGTTAACCATAAACAAACCCATGTAGTGACTCTGCAATGTCTTTGCTGTGGCTCTTTAGGGTTAGAGTGGACCAAATTCTTTTTAAAAAAGAAAGGACATCACAATAACATAACTCACATGACAATAAATTCTATTTATACAGTGAAACTCCATTTTACAAAGGATTTTCCCATTGCTACTCTGTGAGCTTGATAATAGAAAGGCTTTTTATCTCCATTTTACAACTGAGGAAACTGAAGCTCAGAAATAGTAGCAATATCCACAAATGAATAGTTCATAGGTTATTCGCATAGGTCTTAAAGGACCCTCACCTTAGCATTCTTTCTGGGATACCTGGATGGTCCTAAATAAGGAGATGAAGAGTAAGGATGAGATGAAAATCCAGTCTGAAGTTTTTGTTATCAAGTTAAACATAGTGTCAATAGTGGAAATAGCAGAAGAATAGTCTTTGGAAGTGGAACCAAACTCAGCATAACTTCTGGTAAGTGATAGGAATAATCGTTTAATTCAGTAATGTCTATTATTTGTAAATCTTTTAATAGTGTGTATCTTTTTCAAATAGCAATATGTGGCCAAGTAGGAAAACTTAATAGAGTATAAAGTTTTTCTCCCCTTTGCTTCCTTCCTAGGGGAGTTGATCTTAGAACCACTGTTAGGCTGAGAATCCCTATCAAGTTTCATTTCCTTCTCTGAAAACAGCCCTTGACTTTCTCTACAGAATTCTTGCATCTTGATAATTATATGTGTTTCCTTTGGGTTGATTTATCATCAGGACATTAACTATGGGCAATAGAATGTCTCCCACAAGCTCAGTGTACAGAGGACTCTGACACACACCATGCCTCTTAATTAGAGAATGGAAAGCTCTAACAATCCTTGGACCTTTTCAAGCTATGAAATGTATGAATGGGAGGGAACTGGGTGGGTTAGAAATTACTATCTTTTAATGACTGTTTTATGGGGACTCTAAAGGACTTGACTCAATGTGAGAGGCAGTGTTACATAGTAAAAAAGAGTCTCCCCTCTGCTGCTTACTAGATGCAAGGAGTAAATAAGCTACACAATGGAGAGAATTTGAGACTTGGAGTCAGGAAGCTCTGAGTTCAGATTCTGCCCAAAACATTTATTAGCTGTGTGATCTTGGGTAGTCTCTGTCTCAGTTCCTTATCTATAAAATGAATAGCACCTACTTCAAAAGGTTGTTATAAGGATCAAAAGAGCTAACATGAAAAGTATTTTGCAAGGCTTAAAATGCTATTAACATGCTAACTATAATTTATTATTATTATTATTATTATTGTCATCATCATTATTATTATTATTATTATAAACTAAATAACCTTAAATAAGTATCCAGCCTCAATTTCCTCATCTGTAAAATGTTCATTATAATGATGGTTCCACTACATAACTTTTAGGATGATTGTAAGCAAAGAATTTTGCAAATATTGAAGTTTATATAAATCTGAGTTGTGATTGTGTTCACATAACTTTTCCTTGAAAAAGTGAGAGAAATTATTTTACTTTTACTTTTTTATTTTTACTTTTTATCTTTTATCAGGGGTATTTTTAAAAACCTTCAGAATCACTGAAAACAGGACTAGCCTTTCCTGGTCATCAATCCCCCTTTTCTCCACCCCTCCCAAAAACTTTAACATATTACATTATTTAATAAATGTGAAACATGTACATAATAACAATATGTAACTTCAGAGATGATTGTTTTGCACCAATAACAAAAACATCAATTATCCAGGCTTCAGAAAGAATGGGGGCAATAGATCTGAAGGAAGGTTCAAATACTTAACTGGGAGACCTTAAGCAAGTGACTTTGTCTCTCTTGTTCTGTTTACTGACCTATAAAATGAAGGACTACACTAAGATTCCTTCCAGCATTAAACCTTGTGTTCTGATATCATGTAGCAACACCTCACATTCAGTATCCCTAGGGGAAATGGTGTTTCTATTTCTGTACCAAATTAAATTAGTCCTACTCCAAGTCCTGATGTAGCTATTTATCCTTACCAATTGAATTCTAGACCTACTTCCAAGACCTTTGTGTCTCTGGGGACCCTCCTTTGGACTCCTTGTCAATTTTGCTCCACTGGCTACCAGGTGACCACTTAACTCCATAAATGAGAGAATTCCATCCACTTGAGGCAGACCAGAATGGGAGGATCGTTTTTTAAGATGCCAGACGGGTCTCCTTGCTCCCTGGAATGAGGGGAACTCTGCAGAGCTTGCTGAGGGAAGCCAGGACAGTTTTTGTTAAGGGATGCAATGCTGTGTCAAAAGATGAGAGGTTACATTTTGGAGCAGGAACAAGATTGGTAGTAAATCCAAGTAAGTACAGAACCAAGGTGTTCAGGGTCAGGTAGAAGAAACTAAACTGAATTAGAGGGAGGGAAGGCTGCTGCAGCTCCTGGGTTCTCTTAATTAAAAATGAGATGTATAAAATGGCATTTCTGTGAGCACACCTGGGGTGGACTGGTGGATTTCCATTTGCTAAATGTTTTAAAATCTTCCCCTGGAAGATAGTAGGGGTTTATTTAATCTCCTGGACTTTTTCTGAGTCCAAGTACTACCTGCAGCTAAGGAGCCTGTATTGTTAACTGTGCCTCATTCAAAAGCAGTTTTACAGGGTCAGGCACATTTCCATTAAATATGGTCATTTAAGAGTCAAAGGTCTTGATAAATCCTAGTGTGAAACTATCCTCGGTGAGCCACACACATCAATCTAGGTAAAATCAAATATTCTATTCTTTAAAGAAAATTGTACTTGTTGATTTTAAAGTAGATTCTCCATTCCAATTATGGTACTATGGAGGGTGAAGGTGAAAGGAATAAGTAGAGACCCTAATAGCTATTCATAAAGTAACTGGAACCTGACTAGTCCTTTCAGGAAGCCAAGAAGGTGAATAATTTGACATCTCTTGTTTAATGGACCCTGTCCTCACTGTCAGATAAGCAGCTCAGATGTGAGTTGCTCTAATAAAACTTTATGCACTGAGAGTGACCTTACAATTTGAGTTGATCTGTGTACCTCTTTATCAAAATAAAGATACTAGCTGTATATACCTTGGCCAAACATCTTACAGAAAAGTCATGGGAAAGGTACTCTGAATGTGGAGTCAAGAGACTTGGAATTGAATCCCAGTTCTAAGACTTTCTAGTTAGACCTTTAAATTCTCTGAACCTCAGTTTCTTCCTCTATAAACTGAGCACAATATTTGTACTGTCTGCATAACAAGATTGATGTAAGGAAAAGATTTTGTGAAAACGGCAAAGTACTTAATAAATATGAGCCATTGGTTTTAATCATAATCTCTTTCACCTTCCCCTGCTCCTTTGTAGAGTTCAGTGTTCATGGATGTGGGATAGTAAATGTAAGGTGAGATTTTTCTCAGTGTGTTGATCAATTTTCTGCTTTTTCTTTAAAAATAATATTCTTTGTTTTAAGTGATGGTTCCCATGGAAGGAATAGATATCTAGGCAATGTTATAAAAAGATAACAATAAGAATATATTATTATATTCATAACAACAATCAACTTCCTCATCTATGAAATGAAGGTTTTGAACTAGGTGATTTCCAAGGCCTTTTGTAGATTTTAAATTCTTGATCCCTAAATGAGTTAATATTATGAAGAGGAATCAGGGAAGCAATATGTCAAGATTTCCACTAGGGGGAAAGCACCCTTTCTCTCTGTCTCTCTCCACACCCCCACCTGGCTGATATTGTAAGGGCCTCTATGGCTGTGTGAATTATGGAGGAAATCAAGGAAAGCTCATATTTGGACCTGGCACAAAACTATCTATAAAGCCAAGTAAGTAGTGGGTTAACAGGATGTCATTGAGACCTTCTAATTAGGACCAAGGCATAGAAAGAACCCTTTCCCTTTAGTAACTTTTTGTGAAAGATTCTCCCACCCCATCTATGGAAGTAATGGGGTTTTCTCAACAGTCATTGGGATGAAGGGATATGGAAACCCTAGATAATTCCTTCCACCCCCACAGTACTTGAACTTTCTAATAGTTATGACCCTATAAGATTTGTGTAGAATATTTCCCTCATGTAATGTTAATATTTTCTCCTATCTCAAATTATTTTGTGTTTGTTTATTCTCTTTATGTATTGTATCCCCTTCAAGTGAATATAAACTCCTTAAGAACAGGTTTTTTTGACCATAGTAAGCATTTAATGTGTTAAATTTGGAGAAAAGAGGAAATATTATCATCAGATTAGCTATTGACCATATACCTGGCTTCCTTAAGAGAGAAATAATGAATACATATGAAATAACTTGAAGTTTTTACTCTAGACTCTGGGGGGAAGCTTTTTGTTAAAAGGGGGCACACTGTGTGAATGTAGGAGGCTCAAACATTCTTACCTTTGGCAAAGGCACTTCTCTGGCTATCATACCCAGTGAGTTCTCTTGTTTACTTGATTATCCTTTCTGGAAAGAAATCAATGGGATCTACTGAAATGCAATTGAAGTTTAATTACTTTGTTTATCAGGTGGTTGTTCATTCCATCAGATGTGTGAACTAGATATGAATTTGTGGCTCCTTGGTGGCTGAGTTGGGTGATCAGGTTTGGGGCATTCTGATGAACTGTATTAACATTATATAGCAAAAGGAGAGTCAACCTTAAAATCAAGAAGTCTTGTATTCAGTATCACCTCTGAAACCATATTGTCTAGGTAGACTGTGCTTACTTAAGGGGGGGGGCATATTGATGAGCCTTGGGTGTCCAAGCAACCCTCTAACCCCATGTAGAATAGTACCCTCCTACCTCTCTCTGTCCCCAACCCAGTTGATATTGTAAGGGTCTGTATGCCTGTGTGTATTATGGAGGAACCCAAGGAAAGCTCACTTTTGGAAATGGCACCAAAGTATCTATAATGCCAAGTAAGTAGTACAACCCACTAAGACTGTAAGTTATAGAACAGGTACTGATAGCCATCAGTAAAAAGCTTTCATACACCAAGAGTTTCCTTTATCAAATCAGAAGTACCATTTTCTTTTTAATGTGATTGCATAGTTATTTGGTGTGTAAAATGCATATTTTAGTTTAAGGAAAGGAAAGCTTTGTGATGCATTTTACCATAAATCAATGAAAGGTGAGTGTGGGAAACCTAAAGTGTCCCCAAAGAAGCATGATTTGTAAGGACATTTTCTTAAAAATGAATAAAAATGCTTCGTTTGGGCTTATTTTGGCAAGGCAGCTGTTTAATTCTGGTCTAGATCCTTAAGGGAACTTAGATCATCTAGTAAAGCCAACTCATTTTGCAGACGAGAAAACCAAGACTCAAAGAAGTATGACTTCCAGGTCACATAACCAGTTAGTGGCAGATTTCCCAATGCCTTATACAGTTCCCTTTTTAAACTACTCAATATAGTTGAAAAGTAAAAAGATGTTAATAGGGCAGAGTTAATTTTAAGTTATATTCCCCACATAGAGGACAGAGCTTTTTGTAATGGAACCAAAAACTGTGTGACTATAGTGGAGGAAATAAGTTCTCTTTTGGTGATGGGACGAAGCTCATTGTAACACCAAGTAAGTTCGATTCTTGGAAAGGTAAACTTCCTAATACTGACTGGGAGAAAAGTAAAGGACCATTTTTTTCCATATAGGTTCCATCTTTTAAACAGAGTTAGTTAATCCTATGGGAAGGAAAAAAGGAAACTAGTTTCGTGAAGTCTAAAGTATACCCTTGTTCTAAGATCAAGAAGAGCGAATTTGTTAAAAATAGGGAATGTCTTGAGGTGTGAGGCAAAAAGAGAAATATTGGAGTGGAAAGCAAATGTCATGATTCTTCCTATATTAGCCAAGATCAGAATATTTATTCTTGTATGGGCTATAGAGAATATTGTACATTCTGCATTAGAACATCATTAGCAAAAATGACAAATGTCCCACAGTTCAGTAGTATTCTTCCAATAATTAGAGAATCAGAACTGGAAGGGATGAGAATCTAAGCAATACTGGCACATTCCCAATTAGCACTCATCTAGTTTCTTCTTGGACCTGCAATAATGGGGAACTCATACCATATTTTGCATTTTTGAACACCTTTAATTGTCAAGAAGTTTCTTTCTTAATCAAGTCAAAAATCTACTCAATCAACTTAGTTTTGTCCTTTGAAGCAAAGACAAACAACTCGGTGTGGTGAATTGAAAAAACACTCTCTAAAATCAAACCCTGGGTTCAGAGTCACTGTCTCTTGCCTCATATGGCCTTAGACAAGTCATTTGACCTCTCTTGGCCTCAGTTTCCTCATCTGTAAAATGAAGGTTTAGACTAGATGGCTTCTGAGATCCCCTCCTCATATCAATTTTTCAAATACAGTACTTGAAGTCAGCAATTCTGCCTTAAAACAAGAACTGAGTCTCTTCTGTGCCATATTCCCTGTGCTAGTAAGTTAGTAAGACTTATTTTTTCCTCAACAAATGTTTCTAGACGTTTACATTCAAATGAACATTATTTCCTTAAAAGTCCTTCCTTTTCATGTTGCCTTTGTTCAAAACACCTTTGAACTCTTCTTTGGAAATTGCCTTCAGAATCTGCCTTAAATGATCTTTAAAATTGTCCAAAGTCAATGCAAATCATGATCTTCAAAAAATGAATTTGATTTTTCAGAAACAACAAAATTACTCAGACCTAAGACTAGTGAATAAATTAAATTATCAAATTCTCTACAGCTATATTTGGTTAAAAAGAAAGGAGTGTTATATAAAATAAGATTTGCTTTCTTGTGTGGTTCCTAAGTTAGTTGAAAAGGCAGTCCCCAAGGAAAAACTCCAAAAAAAAAAAATTCTTTCAGCAAAGATAGAATGGAATAAGTATGCAACATCACAAGGGGACAACTTTCAGAAAATGTTTATTTGGGACAATGTGTTCTGGTAGTGGTGTTCAGTCATTTTTCAATCATATCTGACCCTTTGTGACTCCATTTAGGGATCAAAATACTGGATGCCATTTCCTTTTCCAATTCATTTTACAGATGAGGAAACTGAGGCAGGGTTTAGTTACTTACCCAGGGTCACATAGCTAAAAAATGTTTGAGGTCAGATTTGATGAGTCCTCAATGCCCAGAGTGCCATCTAGCTGCCCAATGTGTTCTGGTATATTCATTTAAATACTAGCTGTATCACTATATATCTCATATCCCAAATAGAGATACCATATATTTTGTGAAGTTCTATAAATAATTCAATTTGCCTACATCATGACCACTGTTTCTTTCTATATTGATGTTCCATAAACCACAAGTTTAAAAAAAAGACATTAATACAATGTTCACCCAAAGAAAAGTATTATGGAATTTGAAATATGTTAACAATTCAGTTCATCATTTACTGAGTATATAATATAGATAAGGCACTATTAGAAGAATGAATAGCAATTAGACAGAGAAAATTAAATACAAACCCTACTACTCCCTGACCAGAACCAGTCAGTCAGACCATAAGCATATATTAAGTGACCTCTACATACTAGTCAATAGGCTAAGCTATTGGGATACAAAGGAAGTTAAAAGACAGACCCTATCCCCAAGAAGCTCATGATCTGATGGGGATATCCCATGCAAACAACTAGATACAGATAGGGTAATAACAGGGGGAAAGGCACTAGAATTGGGGCAAAATAGGAAAGTTTTCCTATAAAAGGTGGGATTTTTAATCACAAAACTACTCCAAGCAATTTTATGCCTAACTGGGTTGGTTTCTGTTAAGACATATAACACTGTGACTAACCTCTGGAAACAAGTACATCTTTGGGTCAGGCACCAGAGTGACAGTGCAAACGGGTAAGTATTCAAAAAAAAAAAGCAGACTTCATTTAAAAAGGTAATGAATCCTGCTTGAGAGGAAAAAGGGAGTAGTGAAGGGCAATCATATTGTGAAATATTAAAGCTGAAATGTCTGCTCTTTGAACTAAATAGAAGAAAGCTTGTAAATGGCACTTTCTGTGATGAAGACCACTCACAGGACTAGAGTAGATGCCACTGGTCATTAGAGCTGTGCTAACTCTTGAAAGAAAAAAAATATATACCAGTTAATGAACTTGAAGTTTCCTTTGAATATGGCAGAAAAATTCTGTTTTCTTTTTCTCTTTTTTCCCCCTTATTTCTTCCTACTATGTACTATATCCCAAAAGTCTTAGCCCAGATTTAAGCTTTTCAAGCTTATATATAGTCTCACTATCTCCATTTCTCTCTTGTCCCAACCCTAACAACAAGAACAACAAAATCTATGTCTTCTAAAGAGAACCCTTAGGCATTCAAGAATCTTCTTTTGTAAAGTTTCCATTAGTCACCTATACAAAACATCAGATGTAGCCATCCATTCAATGAGCCTTGAACATATCATACACATTTCTCTATTTCTTTGCTCATGCTATTCTTCTCTTTTGGAATGCCCTTTCTGGACTTACCTAAATCCTACTGTTTTTTAAAGGTTCAGCTCAAATCCCATTTCCTCCTTGAAGTCTTCCCAAAGCTCCCTAGCCTTCAGTGATCATTCATGCCTCTGAAATATATAACAGTAGACAGTCTAGTAGAGTAAATAAAATGGTGGACTTGAAAGTTGGAGAGATTGAGGGTGCCATTCTTGCCTTGGATAGTTAACAAATCCCTTAATGTCTTAGAGACTCAGTTCCCACAATCTATAAGATATAGAAAATACTATTTGCCCTACTTATCTCATAGAATTATTGAAAGGAGTACACTTTATAAACCTTAAAGTGCTGTATAAATATGAGCTATTATTAACTCTCTTCATTTGGCATTTAACCTCTCCTACTTTATATTGTAATTTACCTTTTAAAGTATTCCTGTTCCTTCAACTGAATTCTAAGCTTCCAAAGGACTAGAACCAAGTCAATAAGCTTTGATTAGCTAACTATTATGTGCCAGGCATTTCGCTAAATACAGAGAATACAAAAAAAAAGGCAAAAACAACAAATTTCAAGAAACTTACTGTGTCTAATATGGTCTATGGAATTTGGGAGAGACCATGCAAAAAAAATACAAAAAAGATATATACAGGATAGTCAGAGAAATAATCTCAGAGGACAATTGGAAAAGTTTAGTGCCAAGGATACAGTGGTCACTCAAAAGATACATATCAGTGATGACTCTTAGATCCAATTAAAGAAAACTCAAAACTTTCCTTTTATTTGCCAGGACCTAAAGTGGCTTTTCTCCTGTCTCATTCCCTATATTTATTTTTATGAGCCCATGGCTTACAGACCTAATAAGACAGGACTGAAACATTAATTAACTGCACCTAATAGGCTGTGTATTGCTACATGTCATGTTAGGGACTTAGCAATAATGGACTCACTGCTCATGTGCCATTGAGAAAGACTTGGCAGATAGTAGTGAACTTAAAAGTCTCAGCATTAGGTTCAAGTTATCTATATCACAGATCCAGTTTAAATGTATCCATTTCTATTTCTATTTCTATGGGAAATCAATTCATTGCTTATTTTTTGTTGTTTTAAATAGAGGAGGTCTAGGATGTGTGTGATTTAACTAATAATTACAAAACTGGAAAAGAAAATGGGTGAAGGGTAATTTCTGTAAAGGGGGTAACTGCTGTGAGAATACAGGAAGTGCCTATGGGAAGATACCCTTTGGAGAAGGAACAAAATTGGTTGTATGTCCAAGTAAGTAATTCTTGGACTGTCAGATCTCCCTAGATTTCTCTCAGTTTTCTTCTGGGATAATAAAATGCTAAAAATGTCTATAGCCAGGATACTAGTCCTGAAAGCAGACAGGGGCTTGGAAAGAAGAAGATTATTCCATAGAATAAGAAATACATGCCAGGTTTCCGCTTAAGTTGACTCACAAAGTAAAACCCTGAAAATTTTCTCAGAAAAAAAGGGGGCAACAAGGCTATAAAAATTCTCCTGGAACAAAAATGGAACTCTGAACAAATCATTTAAACTTTCTCAGCTTCAGTTGCCTTTTCTGTAAAATTAGGGAATCGGACTTGATGGTTTCTAAACTCCCTTAATATTTCTAATTCTGTGATCCTAAAATTTCCATCAACAATCAACAATGATCACATTTATGAATGAGGATTTAACAAAGGTCTTAAGCCAGAGTGGAATATGAGCTCCATATCAGCCCATATTTATCTCTGTTTCTCTAGGATCAAAAAAAAAAAATAGTGAAACCCTTTTAAACATTCAGGCTGTGGGATAACAGTTGGCTGGACCTAAGCTTGAGACACTTGGGTCCCTGAGGGAAGAGAAAGACTGGACAAGCACCAGGTTGACTTCTCTGATGACAATGAAGATTTCCCCCAGCCCCTTCTGATGTGACCGGTCTCACTAGACATTTCTATGAAGGTAACATGAACACTGGCCATTCTACTTTGTCCAGATGAAGCTGAGATTTCCAAAACCTCCAAAGGTATATAGGGTGAAGGAGTAATTGTCCAAAGCCTAAAAGAATATCCTAGCACCTTGAGAGACAGTTCCAAGGTCTATTTGGAATGCCACATTCCTAAGATGATTCTAGGAGCTTTAGAAAGATCTTTCATTTACCTAGTATAGAAACAGCCCTAAATATTCCCAATGGCACTAGGGTTCCGTGCCAGGTTATTACTGTAACGATTGTTTAATATTCTCCATGAGCACATAGTATCACTCCTTACAGAAGATCTTTAGGGGAAACTTTAGCTCAGCTTCTGGGAGGTTTTTACTGAGCTGATGATCACTGTGTGAATAATAATGCAGGCAACGTACTAACGTTTGGAGGGGGAACAAGGTTAATGGTCAAACCCGGTGAGTATCCCTGCTGAATCCATAATGAAGGCTCTAATTTCAAAAGGAAGCTAAAGTACTAAGCTTCAATTTGGTTCTTTTTTTTTAAAAAATGCTGGTTCATATTGATTTTTCATAGCATCTCT
Organism: Macrotis lagotis; assembly: GCF_037893015.1. NCBI lineage: Eukaryota > Metazoa > Chordata > Mammalia > Peramelemorphia > Peramelidae > Macrotis > Macrotis lagotis. The sequence goes on along the minus strand of NC_133661.1, from coordinate 183,220,880 downwards.
AATGATTATATACAGAACCATATGTATATGTGAAAATGGGCATACGTGCTGTCTTTTGTCACAATAGAAAGGATCATAGTTAGCTAGTAGAAAACCACCCTACTCTTTTTTTCTTTTTTTTTTCTGCTTAACCATTTTAGTAAGAATTCAGTCAATTTGTTGTAAAATGCTGGGGGATGAGTTACCAAGGGAAGCTTGGATATAGATTTTTGTTTATAGAATTTCCTTTCCCAGTGCTCTTTAAATTAGGACACGTAGGCTCCTGTCTGAGGCAGTTAAAGGGCAATCCAACCCAGGGCCATGGAAGAGGCTAGATGACCCCTTCCATCCTCATACTCTGCTGTGATGTGAGGGGCCATCATCCCAAATAGTCCTTTTTATGCTACTTTGGCCAGAGTACAAACTGAATTGAGAGACTGAAAGGGATTTCCTGCTGCATATTAGCCTAGTAGGATTCTATAAAGCTTTGTGTGATGGTGTAATGCTGTCAGTAATACTAAATTAATTTGGGGATTGGGATCAAACGTGATTGTCAATCCAAGTAAGTCTGCATGTTAACTCATAACAAACATGTCTTTCCTCCTCACCCTTGGTTGAGAGATCTCTGTATCTGCTTCTTTCCATTGCAGACCCATGTCTAAGACACTCTATTATCTGTAGGATTTGCTCCAAAACATACCTCTGGCCTATGCTTGGAAGGGTACCTTCCAAGAATTTTTTTTCTTTTCCCCACCTCTCATTATCATCCCTAGGAGGGGAAAGGGGCTGTTGTTAGCCTGTTCTGTGTATTGATTTCTCTGACAGGTTGGGCAAAGGTAGACACAAACTAAAAATTAAAAAAAAGGCTGCAATGCAGCAGTAAGGAAAAAAAAGAAAGGAAGGTTGAAGTTTTCAGCAAGGATTCTGATCTCCCAGAGGCCAAGGACCATAACTGGATCAGGCCAAACCTTTGGGGCAGATTATGCCTTGTCAAGCTCCCTGGAGTCCTCCAGTAAATATTAAACCAGAGCCTATCCTGCCAGATCTGTGCCAAGCATGGAGCTCCAAAACATATACAGCTGGCTCTTCCCAGTAAAAGCCAAGCCAAACATTTGCAGAAATCCACTGAACTCAGGATTATTCACACAAATAATTTTGGTAAATAATTATAACCAGGAGAGATTTTTTTTTGTACTAACAAAATGACCAAGAATTAATAGAGAGGAAGAGAGATTTTACTGACTAGAAACAATGTCAAATGATAGCACTTAACAGGTTGATCCACTGTAAGGAAACTGGACTCACATAAGCCCTTCATCACTTGAGGAGAAAACCGTAATCTGTAATGACTAGGCCTTTGTATCACCATACCTAATGAATTTCTAGATGAGTTTCCCTGAGTCAGCCTGATAAGACTCTCCAGGAAGAAGGTCACCCTCATGTTGTTGCAGATGCAGGTCCTGGAAATGTAGAAGGATAATTTAGGACTATCAACTGTACTCCCCAAATGACAAGAAAGACAGGCATAAATATTAGGCCAAATTTTTCCAAATCATCATCATCATCATCATCATCATCATCATCATCATTATTATTATTATTTGGATTTATAGAGCTGTGTCCTTTAGAATAAATAATTTCCTCAAAGAACATTCACTATTTCAATGTGCTGTGTTGATCAACGAAGCCCCAAATGAAATAAAGAACTGACAATTATCCAATTAATGGGACACAAAGGTCCACAGCGAATCCATGTGACTCAAGCCAAAAAAGAAATTCTACATTAGGACCTTAATGATTCAGATTGGGCATCAGATTAACTGGACAATTGCCCAAACTCCATTTAGCTTAGGTCTATGTAGACCTAGATAAAGAAAGACAAAAATATTGCTGTTTTGTTTGTGTCCTTTCTGCAAAGGAAAATTCCCTTATTTTAAACAGTACCTCCCAGAACAAAGAAAAGAGACACAGTAAGTCATTTGACTTATTATTGCTGTGACTATTTTGCATTTATATGACTCCTTTTTTTTTCCTAGGAAGAGATTAAGACATTTTTGTAAGACATTTTAGCCAAACAGATTGACAACCTAATTAAGAAGAGAAAAACAGATTCTGTGTATATTTTTTTCCCCATCCTCCTGGGTAGAATTTGGTCAGATTACTACAAGACACAGAAAGGAGACAATGTATATGTGACCTTTCTGGAATGATTCCATGACATCCTAGACTGTGAGAGCAAGAAAGACCCTTAAGCATATCTAGCTCAATCCCTTCATTTACATCTGAAGAAAGAGAAGCCCAGAGCAAATGACTTGCCCAAGGTCACACTGTAAGATCCAGAACTGAAGATCTCAAGTTTCTTGTCTTCTTGTATCACAGAAAGTTGGCTCTCCTCAACTCGTAGGATATTGTCATGGAAGGTAAGATGAGGAGGGCGGCATTCTGCCCAATTTCTTTCTAATGAATCTCATGCAGGAAACATTTCTTTTCTGACAGAGTCAAGGTCAAGCTTTGGCACCAATGCTACTGTCTGGTGTCTAAGGCTTTTTGGTACCTCTCTTTTCCTCCCTCTGCTCTCCCCTTCATCATTCCTCTCTTCCTGTATTCCTTTCTCCTCCCTCTGCTTGTTTAATCTTTTTCCTCTCTTCCTCCCTTTCCTTCTCTCTCCTCTCTCCTCTCATGCATACCCCTTAGGCCCTCCCACTGGCATTTCTAGAGATGGTTGAGTTTTAGGGAAGGTCCTTGAGGGCAAATGATTTTTTATGACTATAATGGAACCCAAGGATTAGAAGGCAAACAAAGAACAGAGCCTCAACAAAGTACTTATATGTTCTGAGCAATGTTTAAAAACTGTACCCTTAAGTTTCTCCATATTTGGAGGCCTCAGACATCTGCTATAGCCTTTGCAGTTTAATTTATCTTAAAACAAATACTCATCTGTTATAGAAAATAGAATTTTTTGGCCTTTGAAAATATGTCAATTTGTAAAAAACAATCTTTATAGGTACCTTCATTTTATCCCATCCCTTACCTTCTGCTCTAGGCAGCTCCCCTACCTTGCCCATTTCTAGTTCCAGCTCTGAGAAACTTTTTAAGAAGGATCATGCAAAGAATTTGATGAATTCATGATCAATCAGACTGGTTAATCACTAGTGTTATGAAGGGAATCAGATCCTCAATTAATAGTGAGCTTTCAGTTCAGAATGCTTGGGTTTTCCTGTTTTGCTGGGCTGGAATGCTCCTTTTACCTGCAAACCCCTCTGCTTCCATCTAGGGGAGGAAGATACAGCATTTACAGAATGCAAAATAGACATAGTTTTTGTTGTGAAGTCAGTCATTGTGTAGACACAGGTTATAATAGCCTACAGTTTGGATCTGGCACTCAATTGACGGTTACACCAAGTAAGTGTACCTTCTCATTTCCATAGGTTAGAGACCAATAGATCCTTTTGTTGGTGAGTCTGACATTAGCTAAATTTGTCTGTGAGCTAGCTAGTGTGTCTCTTACAAAGAAATGAATTCATGTCTGCTTTTTTCATCTCCCCAATTAATCACCAGTGACTCAATAGCTTTGACTGTAAAGATGATTAAGATAATCTAAAAGGTGTCTCAATTGACTTAGAAAAAAAGCACACTGACATCCATAAAGAAAAGTAGAATAAAAAAAATAGCTGTTCATTTGGTTCTCAGAAGTAATGAAGGATGTGATTCAGTAGCGAAGAAAATAGGGGAAATATTCTCAGAAGACGACCAGTAAGAATGTTGCTATTATGTTCTGAAGTCATGTCTCTAACTTGTTGGGAAGTAGGGAATGGTAGAAGGCAGCACAGAAAAAGAAATAGTAATGATTTTGGAATTAGAGAACCTGCATTGCCTCTGTGACCTTGGGCAGATCACTTGATCCCTCTCAGCCTCAGTTTCAGTGGTTTGGATGAAATTTCCTCTAAGATCCCTTCCAACTCTAAATCTAAGAAGCAATAGTCCACAAGAATATCCTATAAAACTAGCCATTTTATTCTGAGAGAATTCATTATCCTTAGGCAAAAGGGGTCACATGACTTTTCCAATTCTGTAGAGGGGAACTAGGCAGATTCATCTATTAACTTTTTACTTATTTCATTTAGTTTATTCATCTACATATACAACTGTTAACTTTGTAATATGATGGAAACAACATAAGACAGAACTATTTTTTCAGTACTACTAGGAAAAAAAAACCTTACATTTAAAGTTAGGGGCTCTGGGTTTTGATCAATTTTTCTCTTATTAATAATATAATGCATTTACATGACATTTTTTCTTCCAGATGGCTTAAAATATATTTGGATAATGCTTCTCATTGAATAGACCTATAAGTCATATCCTTAGAGTATCCTCTGTTAGGTAAACAGAGTCAGATGACAAAACCTTACAATAGAGGGAAGTTCATAGAGATTAAGTCATCTGCAAAAGACACTCAGAGCATCAAGTGGAATGGTACTTTGGAAATAGGAAATGGGAGTCACAAGACCTTAGTTTAGATTCTGCTTCTGTTACTACATGTGAAGTCTTGGGCAAATCACTTCATCTCATTTTCTTCATCTGTGAAATGCCAGAGTTGGACAGAATAAACCCAGTGGTTCCTTCCAACTCTGAATCCCTTGAACCCTTGTAAAAATTGGGATCTAAATCTAGCTCTCATGATAGTCCAAGGCTTTTCACAACTAAAATGCTCTACTTCCTTTGAATATCTCTTGCCCTGAATGACAGCAGAACAAAATCAAGGCTGGGGATTTATAGGAAGGAAAAGGAAAAGAATGCATAATTGAAACAAAGGCTGACTGATTCATGGTGAAAATATTTAAAATTCTTCAGAGATTTTCTGCAGCTTGATGGTTGTTTGGAAGGGAGTTGGAGGGATTGGAAGGAAAGCTGTAGGTGATTGGAAGGTGAATGTAGCCTGAGTGAAAAAAAAACTTGAATTGGGAGGAACAAAGAGGATAGATAGAGTAGGGTTTTCATTTAGTTGGGTTTTGTTTTGTGGGGTTTTTTGGTTCGGTTTAGTTTTTTGTAATTGACTGTGTCACTGTGTGCAAGTGATGGATTCAAGCTAACTTTTGGATCCGGGACCAGATTAAAAGTTTTCCCAGGTAGGTGATAAAAATGAGGACACAGTTTTTAAGTGATATTTTTATTTAAACAACCAAATGTAAAAAGCACTTTCTTTGAAGGAGAGAGTCAACTTGTCCTAAGCTGTGCAAAATCCTTTTGCCTTTCAAGATCCAAGCTTTCTTGGGATGTTTCTCATAGCTAGAAGCCTTCAATAAACTAAATGTCTTAATCCCTAAATTCAGATCATAATGCTGCTAAAATCATATCATCAGTGAGAATGGAAGGCTAGGGCATTACACATATTTATATCTAGACAAATGATCTGTTTCTATCTTCCATATTTCCATTTTAAAACAACAGGGAAAGTATAGCAAGTTTAGTTTCCCTAATTTAAAATTTGTTTATGAATTATGCTTCCTGCTGTGTGCAGGGAGACCTCTCTTGACTTCTGATGTTTAATCATTGGATTTCATCATCTGTGCTTAGAATCTATTATAGGCAGGAAAATCAAATGTAATTAAATGAGCAAATAATCTTCAATAGTCAATATTCTGACATTGTTTTATGTGCTCTGCTTCAGGCTCTCTATCTGAGTTTTATCTCTAATGGGTTCCCTAGAAGGACAATGGTGGTTTTTGTTAAGGTTTTCATGGCTGTGGGAATAACAACTATCAGTGGACCTGGGGAGCAGGGACAAGACTAATTGTAAAGCCAGGTAAGTCTCTGGAAAATTGGTTGTAAAAGGGAAAAGAGACTGATTAAATAATAGAGTAGGTTCCAAGCATATTTTAAAGAACAATTCAAGCTGTCAGAAACATTGCATTAGAAGCAAATTGGGCTTTTCCCTCTTCTTCGCTGCAGGCTCTATCCTGGGCCACTAACAGACTCCTAGCTCTTTGCAATCATTTGCTTGGTCCTGTTGGTATAAGTGTGAATTACTCCAGTTTTTTCTTAAGGAAGGTGGAAAAGGAAAAATAGAGAAAGAATATTAATTTTCTTCCTAAAGGTCTTTATCATTTCCCAAGGATGACCCCAGTCTGTTTTCCCTTTAAGAAGAATATTTAAGGAGAAAGAAAAGATTCTCCTGTATTAGAGTAGATGAAAAGTAGCGCAAAATATAGCTTTTTTCCTTTAATCAACCTCTATTTGCTTCTGTATTACAGTCAATGGACTGTATTACAGTCAATTGAACTGTTCAGTTCAATACCTCTGAAAGTATGGTCCAAGGTCTTCTAGGGGTTCCAAGATGTTTTCAGTAGTCTTAAGGGTCAAAATTATTTTCATAATAATACTAAGTCATTTTAATTTCTAAAACAGAAAATATGAACAGATATAACCTATATTTAAAAAGAAAAAAGGGCAGGGGAGAGGGAGTCTTCAATAATTTTTAGTGTGTTGAGGGCTCCTGAGAACAAAAAATTTGAGAACCTTTGGGCTAGTTTATTTGCCATGCATTACAGAACCCTAAGGCTAACCCTAGAATTTAAAAGCCATTCCATGATAGGTCAGTGGGAGAAGAGATTGTGATACAAACCTAAAGTATCTTGGATAAATTTGAAAAAATGACAGGTAATCGCAATGCCTGCTATACCTGGAAAGGGAACACTATACCCACCATAGTTATTGTAAGGTCATGTAAGGCTGTGACAGTCAGGGAGAAATTTCAAAGAACTTGTCTTTGGTGTTGGAACTCAGCTTTTTGTCCAGCCAAGTAAGTCATGTTGGTTCTATGTTTGTGCCACTGATGGGAGGGTACTGACTACTATTTAGTGGAAATGAGGATTGACCCTTTTGCCCTCAATCCTCATTTGCTGGCAGACTCTGACAGGTTTTCACAGGCTATTGTCAAACTGTTAGTATCTCTGTAGCAAGAGATGAGAAGCAGAGACCAGGGCTAATTCACTAGATAACCCTATGGGGACAACAATTGAGGAAAAAGTTTTCTCATTTTGTCTAAGTGATATGGATTATCTACATGGATCATTGTTCAACTCTGCTTGTGTAAATACAGTCCTTCAATAATGAGGAGCTATTTACCCGTGTCCTGGTAAGTTAGTTGCTCCTTCTAGCTCTATCATTCAAACTAAAGTAATTCTCTTTCATAATAGAAGCCCACACATAGATGGTGTTTTAGTATTTAGGAAGGAGCTTTCTTACTAAAAACCTTGTGAGGAAGATACAAGTACAAGTAATATCTCCAATTTATAGGTGAAGACACCAAAACATATAGAAGTTAGGTTACCAATGACTCAACTAGGGCTCCAACTATGACTTAGGACTCTGTACACTCCTTTAGATTGCTTCTTTCTTTTCAAATAGCCTGATCATCACTATTCTGAGTTAAATGAACATTTTTTCCCCATCTTTGGGGAAGTCTCCTATCAGAGCTTAGTACTGGGTGACATTGGGTGCACTGTTAGAAATATCATTCACTCTGGATCTGGAAATGGATTATCTGCTCTATCCCAGTGTCAGATTGAGTCCTTAATAGAAAAGAAAAATTCTTAGCATGTCATCTAACCCAGTTTTGACAGATCAAGTCTTATAACTACATGGGAGAATTGGGTGGGGGAGAAAGATATTGGATCTAGAGTCAATAGATGAGTCCAAACTCAACTATTATTTATTGCCTGGGTTAGTTGCACAATTCAGTGAACTCTTCTCATCTGTTTCCTCATTTGTAAAGTAAGTGTTTGACTAAAGGAACTCTAGGATTCTAGCTCAAAATCCTATGAAATGGGAACTGGTAGCTACTTTTCTTTTATTTGAGAGGAGTTAATGAGAAAAGTCATAAATTTGGCTTTCCAAAATAAAAAGAATAATTAGCATTATGTAGCAGAAACAATTTTTTCCCTAATGCCATCTCCCAAAGACAAGGAGAAAAGTACCTTGGCCTATAGGTTCTTTTGCCCAAATACTGTGCTTCTAGAGAAAAGGGAGAGGGGTGAGGAACCACAAATAATACAGTCAGAAGTTTTAGTTGGGGCAAGTAACACTGTGGGTCTAACATAAATTTCATATTTGGAACTGGAACCCGATTACAAATAAAATCCAGTAAGTATGCAAAAGGATGAGAACTTGATAAATTTGGGAGAGGTATGAGGTTGATTTGTCTCATAAAATTTTAAGGTCAGAATGAAAATATGAGATCAAATCATCTAATCCCCCTCATTTTATAGAAAAAGGAAAATGAGGTCCAGACTCACTCTGGATCATTTAATTATGGTTACATAATTAAATTCAAATAAACAAATGTTTTATGCTAAGTTCTGAGGATACAAAGATGAGCCTTCTCCCCATCAAGAAAAAGTCCCTACCCTCCAGTTTACCTTATCCTAGGGAAAACTACATAGATATAGCAAGGATTAGAACCCCTATTTTAACATAGCCAGTCAAGAATCTACTAAACAGGGCTATAGGTGGTGCAGTGGATAAAGCACTGGCCCTGGAGTCAGGAGTACCTGGGTTCAAATCTGGTCTCAGACAATAATTACCTAGCTGTGTGGCCTTGGGCAAGCTACTTAACCCCATTTGCCTTGCAAAAACCTAAAAAAAAAAAAGAATCTACTAAACAACAAATTTTAGATAGATTTCAGTTTGTGAGTTTGTGTTTTTAATTTTATTTTGATATAATAACTCTATATTTTCTTCCAAATAGCTTCTGAGCTTGAATATATGAGTGACAGAGGACAAGAATCCCATAAACTAGGATGCTGGAGACAGTTATTTATATTTATGTTTACTTTTCCCATTAGGTCAATCTTCTATTTCACTCAAAGTGGAGAGAATCAGGTTCATTTAAACAGTAATCATGTTTATAAGGTGCTTTTTATTTCCTCAAAATTATTGCCCACACTTTGTATTCTAAAGGAACCAATAAGAAATGCAGACATTGTCCAATTTTAACAAATGGCCATGGTTTATCCATGGCTTGTCAAAATTTCACTGAAAAATCTGGTTCGCCACTCAGTTAAAATGGGAAAAACAATCCAAGCATGAATGGATGAGCCCAGATGGTTTTAAAAACATTCAAAAGGAAATTCATGTGAAATGAAATGTGCAGGCATGATGGCAAGCTTTTTACCTTACGACCAATTCCTGCAAGGGAAAAGGGGGAGTGAAAGGGTAGAAGGGAAGGAGGCTAGATGGATGGCCCTTTGGGGAAAATGACAAAAAATGGATTTAACTACATTTGTGGACTTTGGGAGTGGCAAGGACACCCATCAGCTTTTCCAAACCATCTTTACAGAGGTAGTTGGTCTTCACCAGAAAAAAGTGGTTATTGTAGATTCACCTAAATGACTGAACAAGGACTTTGCAGAGGGTGCAAGAAGTGTAGGCTTTGTCCAATTAGTCAATAAGCTTCATTAAGAACCTATTCTTGTATCAGATACTGTAATATTTGCCAACAAATTAAAGAAAACAAAAGATGAATAGTCCCTACTCCCAAAGAGCTCCTGGTCTAATGAAGGAGACCACATGCAAATAACTATGTATAAAGAATATGTGTATATGTGTGTTTGTGAATGACAGAATGGAGATAATTACAGAGGGGAGGTGTATTGGGGAAAGATTTCTTATAGAAAATAGGATTTTACTTAGAAGGAAACCAGAAAAGTTCAGTTTAGTTTTATTACAATCCTTATGTGAGTTCCCTGATTAGTAGTGGAGGGATTAGAGATTGAGAACTGGAAAGGTGCACAAAGGGAAGATATGCAAACTATTTATGTTTACTAGATTATTAAACCCTATAAACTGCTTAAAAGGAAATTGTGAAATGGCCTACCCAATAGCTCCTCCAGAATAAGAATGCCTATCTAATATGTTTGGAATAATTTAGTATTGTTTTGCCAAGGCAGAGATGGATATGCTACCAGGCTCTCTAAGTCTATGAAAGTCATTGAGGATCTAGACTGTACCTTTGCTGAAGTGAAAGTGAATGTTAGTATGAAAAGTTGTGTCTTGTGAGTTGGTTGGATTCAGCAGAAGAGGCCTTTGTCACTGATATTTCACTGTCCCTGGAGTCTAATGAGTATTTGATAATCCTTGTGAGCACTGAGTCTAAGGGCAGTTCCCAGAATTAGTTCTAGAGATAAGATATTCATTGATCATGGTCTAAGAGGTAAATTAAAAAAAAAATTAAAAGGGGAGAAAAGTCCTCTCTGTCAGGATGCATGTAAAGGATCATATTTGACAGAGTTATGCAGAGATTAAGAAGTGTTGATTAAGTCCAGGCTATGTTTCCTTGTCTTGGTGACGATGACTTTAATGATGGCTGAAAGGATATAATTATCTTACACTTAGTATTAGAAGAAAGAAATATATTATAAGAAAGAAATACAATTGTCTTGGGTTCAAGAATACCTCACACAACTCAGCAAGCAGGAAATGGAGATGTATATCTTGGAGGAGATGACTCTTATTTCCATCCTTTTCTACCTTGGCTCTAGAGGAAAGTAGATTTCTATCTCAGTGGCTGTCTGCCCAGTCACTTTAGTCTGCAGTAACATAATAGAATTTTGTTTGGTATCGGAAAAGAGTTTGTTGAATTGTTGCTTTATTATTCATTCTCCAGTGTCAGATGAGGTCATCCAATTTCCCTGCTGTACATTTGCTATAGCAACATAAAATTCAAGCAAAACAACCAGGAGGTAGAAAGATAAGGAAAGCTAGGGAAATAATGAAGCTTGTGCATCCTGGAAGAGGAGACCAGGGTAGGTATCTATAAGCCCCATGAAGGAGACATCTTTGCAAAGGAATACACTGGTTTCCTGAGGAAGTCTCACCTGACATTTTTGTAGTGGGTCATATCACTGTGTAAATAATGCAAACCTTTGGACTTTTGGCAAAGGAACCCAGCTTCTAGTTTCTCCCAGTAAGTGCTATTTATATAATCCTCGAACACTGATTTCTTATCCCTTTGGTTCCAATAAGAAGTAACTGTGCTTTTTTTATTTAATTGATTTTTTCTTTTATTTCTTTTATTTTAAGTTTTGAGTGCTTTTATTGAGAAGAATAAGTTGCTTAAAGGCAACCTAATGAAAAACCTTCCACAGGTCCCAGACTCAGCTTTCAGAATGTGTACAGTTTGGCAACATAACAAAATTTAACCATATGGTAAAGTTTTCCCTGTGAGGGAAACTGGAAAATATTTGGTCATTGAGTTACTCTCCTTAATTCATTAATTTTTATCTTTAGTTGATTATGTAGCACAAGAGAGATTAAAACCTTCAAAATCCATTGTTCAGAAAGTTCATCTCTAAAAAGCTGATCCCCTAGAGTTAGTCTTCACCATGTTTTCTCACACATTTCTAAAGCCAATATAGCTTCTGGCCCTAAGCTGATTTTGGAAATATTACCAAGCTAACCTTGGCCTCTACCATAACCTCCATCCCAAGTAACCATTTACCACTATTTAACTTCAGTCATGGATCCTGGCTACAATCTCATTTTATTTCCTTCTTCCCTAACTGGATAGGATATCACAGGAAGGACATTTTGATGACAGAACTAATAAGGCTGATATATCAGCCAAGAAAAACTTTTCTTGGGCTTCTTTGCTTTATTCATTCCATTTTTCCACATCTAGTTCTCCATTTCGGAAAATTTGCTTCTTCTTATCTGGACAAAGTTCAGTGTGAAGCCAGAAATGGCCTTCCTTTAGTATGTTTTTCGGTCCAAGTCAGGGCTTATGAGTCCAAATGTTTCACAAAATGTCATCCATTTGTCCCCACCTTGGGGACAGAGTTAATAAGGGCACTGAGCAGGCCCAAGGAAAGGTGCCATTACCAAGCACTCCTGGTTTTTGCTGTGGTGAAAATCACTGTGTGAATACAGGTGTCCAAAGACTAACCTTTGGAAAGGGAACAAGGCTTATTGTGGTTCCAAGTAAGTGCTCCTGACTTTTCTTAATGTTAATTCTGTAACAACTCATTTCTTTGGATGGCAATTCCATGGAAAAGAGTGATTTCTGATTTTTGAAGACTAGTTAGTCCTCTAAGAAGCTCTGGATGCAATAGCATAGTTTGTTTAAAGTAAAAATAACATGTTGTTTGAAAGCAGTTATAAAGGTAATCAACAAACATATGTTGAATATTTACAATAGATAATTCATTGTCTTAAATATTGACTCCAGCCTTAAACCCTCCATTTCATTTTAGTCTTGATATAATCATGTGATAATCCTGAAACCTCCATAGCTCTGCCTGCCAATCCCATCCCCAAATCCTATCAGACCTAGAACCTGGGAATAGTCATTGGTATTATTTATTAGCCTAGGAACATCAGGATTTGTGGTAGATGAAAGAGCTAACTCCAAGTATGTGAAAGTGTATCATGTAGAAAATTAAAATCCATGGCCCTCATTCCACTGAGGACAGGAAACAAGAATGGAAGGATGTGAACTAAATATAAAATGAAATTTCTAAATAGGCAGTGAGTATGGCATGGCAGGGCAAATGATTTCAAAACAAGTTTCTAAAGAAGACCTGTTCTCTATTTCTCTAAAGGTATTTAAAAATAAAATACAGGATAGACTTTTAACTTTTGGTGTGGAGAAAAAATGTTTTCCTTTTGACCCAGTATTGAGTATTATGTGCCAAATTTGGGCCAAAATATGAATTCCACAAGGGATTAATTATAGTTGAATATGTTTCTCTAAACTACCTATAAATGAATCTAAAAACAACTAAATAATAAATAAAAACTCACAGAAAATATGTAATTTTTAACATAACATGCTCCTCCTTAATTAATTAGTTCATTTAATTATTATTTAATTAGTTCATACCTAGATATAGCATGGTATAGAGAATAGAGCAAGGGATTTGGTGTCATGTAGTCTAAGGTTCCAATCCTACCTTTAACACATTTTAGCATGGGTAAGTCATTGAACCTCTGAATTTCAGGCAATTTCTTAAAACTCCTCTTGTATTAAAGGCAAGGAATTAGATGACCTCTAGAAGGAAGGAAGGGAGAAAAGGAAAAGGAAGAAAGAAACTGAGGTGAAATCAGAGAATTAATTGGGAGTTAAGAGGTGATTCATTCTAATCCAGCTATGGAAATTCACAATTTACACTCCAGTCATAAGACCAGGGGATCATAGATTTAAAGCTAGAAATGAGCCCCTCATTTTACAGAAGAACCTGAGAACTGGGTCACACAGATAACAAGGAGCAGAGACAAGATTCAAACCAAGGTCACTGGCCTCCAAATGCAGCATGTTTTCAACTGCAATATTCTGTCTCATAACACTGCACCATGAACCACATTTTGCCTATGTTCCAATTATTTGCTGCATTTAGGACTCTGAGACCTCAGTCCCTCTGCTCCTGGCTTGGGTATGGGTGGTCAGGTTGGCAGTGCCTCAGCTGGGTTTTTGCAAGGGGAAGAAATGCTGTGTGATTAGCAGTTCTGCAGCTAATAAACTCACTTTCGGAAAGGGTACCAAACTCACAGTGACACCAAGTAAGTTCTTCTTTCCAGCTAATTATTTTTTCCAAAAAGCCCATCTTCTATCATGCAGAAGCTGTCAAATCACAGGTGGTGTTTTCTTTGCTTGGTTTGTGTTGGGTGGTTTGTGACACCAGTTGGAAAACAAGGTTATTAATGCACATATCCCCAGGGGCATTGTAGTTGAGTTTTTAATATCTATGCAACCTAAAGAAGAAAATATATGTAATATTGGGGGGGGGAGGGAGAGAGGGAGAGGAGCAGGCAGACCGGCAGAAATTTGGTAGAAATAGATAGAAATTAGATAAAAATAAGCAGGCACTATTGATGAAGCACTATAACCAGATCAGTAACTTCTTTCACCTGTTTCCAGAAAGGTTCTACCTCCTTGAAGCCCTATTCTTTCTGAGACAAATATAATCAACTGGAAAATTGTTGTTATTAGTATTCATTATCCATTATCCCCCTAATTACTAGAAGGTTGTTTTGGCCAGCAGTAGTCATTCTAGCTTTATTTTCTCCCCTCCCCACCTCCAGTTCTACCTCTACCTGTCTCTCCAAAGGACTTCATCAAGGTTATTGCAATAGAACTGAGCACTGTGTGGTTCTGGTGGGGACATATTAACCTTTGGGGCTGGAACAAAGCTCACTGTGAAAGCAAGTAAGTGTGTTCTTCTTTAGCTCTGCTGGTCTAGGCAATCAATCAAAGCATTCGCCTGAACATTCTTTAATCCTGCACATCCGCTTGAGTTCTTTGTTATTGTTTTCTCCAAAGGCCAGTCCTCTGTGGTTTCGCTTCTCTTTGTTATGATGAGCCAGATACAGACACACACACACACACACACACACACACACACACAATCATCCTCATGTTGTGGGTGCATTGGGATTGTATACACAAAGTCCAAAGAAAGGCAAGAATAAAAGCATCAGGGAAATCACCAAATTGTCAGACTAGAAAGGACCTCTAAAGGCCTTGTTAATACATTATCATCATTATTAATAATATCTCACATTTGTATAATGCCATAAGGTTTACAAAGCATTTTCCTTCCAGTAATCCTGAGAGGTGGCTCTTCCTACATCTTTCCCTCCCTGAAACCAGGCTTCCATTAAATCATCTGAACCTAACAAAGATCTTTCTGGTTCAGAAAGAATAGTTCCAGGAAAGAAATTCCCAAGCTTCTCTCCATATAGCATTTAACAACCCTTCCTATCAGGAGGTGCTTTCTTACTTCTAATTGTAACCTCTCGTTTGGTAATTTAATTCCTTGATTTAAAAGAACAAGGAAATTTTGTGCATTTAGATGAAAAGCAAACTTCTCCCATTAATTATGTGAGCTTCAGCATTCTAAGTCTACTTTACCTAAAGATCATAATGGATCTAGAATCCAAATTCCAACCCTGCTATTTAACTGTAAATCATAGGTGATAAATCTAAGCAAATTACCTGACTTTTCTAGGACTCAGTTTTCTCATCTGTAAAATCTCTAAAGTGATTATCTAAATGGATTCTGAAATCAAATTTTCCATAAATGGAAATTCTCCAGCCCAGAACAACTACAGACTCTTCAACAAAGAGGTCTTTTAAGTTCTTTGAAGACAGGAATTATCCTTTGCCTTTTTTTATATATCCCCAGTAGGTAGCACAGTTCTTAGCACATAGAAGGAACTTAATAAATGTTGATTGGTTTCCCCATTGTATTCTTTATAGAAAAATTAAACATCAGGGAAAGTGTTGGTAAGAGAAGGAGGAAAAATACTTGGTGTCAATCTGTAATATGAAAATTTTCCCATGGCATTTGAAATGAATTCCAAATTGAAGAGATGTATAATTCTGGCTGATTAAGAGACTGAATCATCCAGGTATCACAAGCTACCAGGTTTCTATAAAGGATCTTGTGATTACAGCTCTTATGATTATAGCTTCAGGTTTGCCTTTGGAGATAGATCTCAAGTCACGATTCCATGGGGAGAGTATTGTACTGCCCAATTAACAGCCCAACCTGTACAGGGACTTCTCCCCAAACTTTCCAGTTCCTTCCAAAGGGAACTGGACTTCTGAGTGTCATGTGGGGGAAATAATGAAAGAAGGATGGGGGTACATACTGAAATGGAAAAAAGCATCCTCCCTGAATAAAAAGTGATTATTG
Source organism: Macrotis lagotis (assembly GCF_037893015.1). Lineage (NCBI taxonomy): Eukaryota > Metazoa > Chordata > Mammalia > Peramelemorphia > Peramelidae > Macrotis > Macrotis lagotis. The sequence goes on along the minus strand of NC_133661.1, from coordinate 183,205,206 downwards.
CAGTGGATAGAGCACCAGCCCTGGAGTCAGGAGTATCTGAGTTCAAATCCAGCCTCAGACACTTAATAATTACCTAGCTGTGTGACCTTGAGCAAGCCACTTAATCCCATTGCCTTGCAAAAAAAAAAACCTAAAAGAAGTGATTATTAATACAAAGACCAGAATTGAAGAATATTTCAAAGGACTAAGCTGTATCATTTGATGTATCTGGTCCTTGCTGACAGACCCACATGTTTTATTTCTTATTATTTGAAGTCTTTAGAATGCTAAGTACCATTGATAAGGAAGATAGTAGGAAAAAAAAGTCCTGAAGTATGAAGTGTTTTTAAAAATGTATATACATATATATGTGTATATGTATAGGTATTATCTATGTGCATGCATATACATATAAACACACACACATAGATACCCACATATCCACTCCTTGTTTTGTTAAACAGAAAGTGTTGAGACAAATCTATCAACTTTGTGTAGTTTCAGAAAAAAGGACCTGGATTCAGTCCAAAGGAAGGGAGTCCAGTGAGTTGAAAAAATCTGAAGAGAGTTTTAAATATGAAAATGTGCTGTCTAGAGGAACTATAGAAATTTCTTCTCTAGAAGTTTTAGAAAGAGAGATATCCATCTGTCAAAGATGACTGAAGTGCAGCCCTGCCTTCAGGCAAGAGAAAAAAATAGAGAGAACCTCTTAAGTCTCTTTCCAATCCCAAAAGACTATTTCCTGAAAAGATGCTAACTCACTAGATAAAGGACAGAGTCCCCTGAGATGTAGAGGTTTACTCCATTGAGTTTGGCAGGTATTTGTCATTACTTTTATTCTGTTCAGTCCCCAACTTGTTTTTAGTTCTATGTCCAAGAACTGACAGGTTGAGTTTTCCTCCTCAAGCCCAAACCACTAATTCGGAGTCATGCCCTGAGGAAAGGCAGCTCTGGGGTGTTTTTACTAGCATTTGTGTGAGTGGCAGTAGATGGAGGCTAATTTTTCAGGCTTGTAACCAGATTGTCAGTGACACCCAGTAAGCAGAGTTAAATCCTAGAGGAGAAGAGTGGGGACTTCTGTCATCATTACTTAGACTACTAACAAAAGCCAGGAATGAAAGTAGCATAAAGGACCCTCTACTAGCCCAGTCTTTGTAATAACACAGGAGAGGAAGATGGGAGGGAGATACTGATCAAAGAAAAGAGCACAGAAATCAAGAACGTGATATGAATCAAGGACAAGAGGTATAGGAAGGTGCAATTTGGAGAGGTATTTGTATAGGAAGGGAGTTCATTGACCCGTATGAATAACATGAGGGAAAATATAGATCTCTCCAAGGAAGGTGACTCTGTGAGAGTAAGTAGGTTTGTGTGAACTGAAGCTGGGGAGGTTTTTGATGTAGGGATAATCACTGTGTGAGAAATCAAGACTTCTCTACCTTTGGGAAAGGAACAAGGCTGCTCGTCAAGCCAAGTAAGTTGTATATATAATTTGAATTATGCACTGAATAATAATGATCCCAGATATATACAGCACTAGCAATCTTCAGGATCCACCCTCCCTTCCTCAGATCCCAGAGAATCAGAGACTGTTCAGACTGGAAGTGGCAAGTCTAGATTCCGCCACTGATCCTTGCTCCCATCTCATCCATAAAGAAGCTCTATCAAGGAGGAAAAAATAACTTCTAAATTCTTCCTCAGGGTCTTTGCCATAGGATTATCTTATACATATTACAAAGAAACCATCTTAGGGCAAAATCTCCTTGGCATTTCAGCACCCAAACTGGCTTAGATTTGCCAATTTATAAAAACCTAGCAATTGATGTTAGAGGGAGATTGCCATACAATTAACTTCATCTTGTAGATGGGGAAATCAAGTCAGAAAAGTTAAGGGAACTAAAATCTAACTGGGACAGAACCCAGAGGTCCTGAAACTCCTTTTAAAATGGAAACAAAGCAATAAATCGGTTATCATATGAGTGTGAATTACTGAAGACCTAGAACTGAGAATAGAAAAACTATTAAATGGTTGTGAGTTTTCATCATCCCAGAGATGTGATGGGCTTCATAAACTTAAAAGGTTTCACTGGCCCTAATGTCAGTAGACTGCATCACTTTATTCATATCATCCCTAGGATCTCAGAAGAGAAATTGGGATGCAGAGGAAGAGAAAAGAAGAGGGCCAGAGGGAGAGAACCTTTTTAGGCTTCATCTCTTCTAGTTATCTCATTTTGCAGCAAGATTGTTTCTCCTGAACAGTTTGTCTTCATTTAGCAAATGTCTTCTCTGAAGAAGCCATTTAAGGGAAGATTTTGGCACACTGTAAAAGCTGGGGCGGGGGGGGGGGTTCTATTTGGGAAGGGAACTCAACCTAGATTCCTCTCAGGTAAGTCACCTGCCCTTAGATCCTAACCTCAAAATAGCAAATAGTTTGAGGTGAAACTGAGGATCTTATAGTAAGACAATCATTCAATATGAGCAGTAATCTCTGGAGCCATTCATTGAAAAAGTCAAGTTAGGTTAGAAACTATTTGACCCAGTGGTAATATCTATGCCAAAGTTGGAATCCTCATTCCTCCCTGTCGGTCCCTCTTCTGTCTAACTCCTTATTCCCTGAATAAAGGAGAAATCAATCCACAGGAAAGACTGCAGCCATGAGTCACTCTGTGGTGTAGGAGAGAGCAACAACGGGTTTTGCATGTGGAAGATTAGAAAGGTATTCAGGCAGCTTGGATGTGTTTTTGGCAAGACATGTAGCATGGTGTGAATTTTAATGCAGCAAACTCAATTGTCTTTGGAGGAGGAACTAAGTTATCTGTGATTCCCAGTAAGTAGACAAAATTATTCCTAGATAAAGCAATGCCAATGCTGATCCCTACACAATTATACCCTGTAGGCTGAGGATATTAGTTCTGAGTTGCAAACATTATTTAGTGCTGACATCTATACAGATCATATAAAAGTGTTTCAGAGAACTCTGTAACTATTTCTCCCAATTTATTTGTTGGGAGACAAAGGGGTTTCATAAAAGTTTCTCAGTGGAGAGAGTAGGTTTCCTTGTGGATGAAGCCAAATATTTAGTTGTGATAGGAGTAGATAGAGGTCTGAAGTCCCAACAAATTCTCTAAGGCATCAGCTCTCTTTGACCAGGGACATAGGCTCTGATTGAAGCAAATAATATATTATAAATAAATAACATCCAGGAGATCAGGATATATGTGAAAAAAATAAAAGCATATTCATGAGTATAGTGGAAGTTTTTGAATCCCTGGGGCTTGAAGCACAAATCCTGAGAATCTCATCATTCATTCTTTCTGACCCAAATGTCAAAACATCTACAGATGGTGTGTCAGTCCCTTCTAAATCATGAATTCCACCCATGAAGGATTCCCATGTGGCCTCCCAGATCACAGAAAGTTATGATATCCATCTCCATACTGTTCGCAGTTGGGGGGCTTTCTTTTTATCATATTTAGTGTTCACTGCTGTTGGGGATCATCATAAATTAATTCTCTGAATATGTTAAAACTTAGAAGTCAAGCCACCTTGTAAATAGGTGAAATATACAATACAAAGAAAATTAGAAATCATCCAACAAATATTTGATCAACACCAGACCAGTCCAATGGGCTTTCATAAATCAAATTATCTAGAGAATTACCCACTCTATACTTCCCTGTGAGTCACGCAAATCTAGCCCAAAAGACTAAATCACTGTGCCTCTTGGTGGTATAGTCTAGATGCTGCTCTTAGGGCAGGGAACTAACCAACCATGTAAGTGATGCCAGTGACATTTGAAAACAATTCCCTATCCTATTTAAATAAACCATCATCCATGTCTTTCTGACAGCTGAATGAGGTAGCAAGTATTCTTCCTGGCTACCTATATTCATGAAGACATGAAATAGGTTTATTGTAGGACTTGGTCTTAAGTGGTAGGAAGTAGGAAACAAAGAAATAGAAATTCTAATATCAGGTCTATAATATCTTATTAACTAAGTTATTATTCTGTAAATTTGAGTTTCATAGACATCCAACCTGTAGAATCACATCTGGATTACATGGTTATATGGTCCTAAATCATGGGACACTTGCCATTATTCCTTTCTTTTCTATGCCAAACTAGCTTATATGATCTAGAGGGGGTCTTTGGTTGTTATCATCATGGAAGAAACTGTCTGGGGTTAGGAATTAACCTTTAGATTCCAATTACTCTTGTAGCTTGTAGGCCTTTATAAAAATAATTTTAGAAGGTTCCCCTATAGGAATTGCATTTCCAAATGTATAATATATCTATTTTTAAGGGTGTCAGTAAGTGTTTGAGAAAAGGAAATGGAAAGAAAATAGTTTAGCAAAGACAAAGGGAACATTTATAGGAATACCAGGGAAAGGGTCTCTTTGAGTTGAGCTATAATGGGGGGGGGGGGGGGGAGAGTAAACTATCCTGAATTGAAAATTGTTGTATAACTATGACAGTGACCTAGAGGAAGTCTCTACTTCTCATACTCTTTTCAAAGGAATGACATTAAATGAAGTGAGATGATTTTGAAAGGAAAGAACTTAAAGTCAACCTAAATGACTAGAGGAGAAAAGTCTCAGCTCTCTAGTGTGTTTTGAACTGGAAGTTGTCCATGTGATTTAACTGGGCCTGGTTTCTATAGCTTTTTGGTACCCTTCAAGCTAAGTGTTCCCACAATACAGACTCATAATTTCTGCATGTGGGAAAAAGTCCCTGGTTCTCTAAAACTGCAGGGAAACTTGTATTTACTTTGCTTAGGCTGAAGTTACCTCTTATTTTATTTCTCATAACATTGTTCATCAGTAGAGAGTCCTTTAAATCCTAGTGGTGTAATAGCCAACAGTAAAGTTGTTTCTCTTCTCTTGAGATTGTCAGCAGCTTATTTTGTCATCATCCGTAATTAATGTTTCATCCAGATGTTCAAATCACCTTTAACACTACAGTTTTCTTGGTACATACAGGGAATATGAAAACAGAAAGAGGGAGTCATAAACTGCCTTTTGTTCTGAGGTCAGTAGCCAGGGTCAGGAATATGGTAAATGGATTTATATGATACAAGTGCTGTGGCAAATAATATATCGTTGAATTCTTGTGTTGCGAAGATGGAATGAAAGTCAATATTGAATGTATATTAGTGTGTAATACATGAAACTGATTGGCAGTGGTCACAATCCAAATATCAAGACACAATATGGAACCAACAGTGAGGATATGAAGAATTTGTAGATACCCTGGAAATAAGCAGGATCTTTTCTAACCATCACAAATCAGTGCCAGTGTGTCCAATGAGTGTGTTCATCTGCAATTAAGAAAAAAAGCATAAATGAGTTTGCATGCAGTATCTCATTCCAAGTACTCAGTACATGCAGCACAGAAAAGAAAATTAATCCAAGCGGCAAATAAAGGGAAAGAAATCAATAGAACCACTGAAGAAAATCAGTTGCCCTTATCTCTCTTGTCTGTGATAATGAATGTGTCTTCTCAGTTCATTCCTCACTTTGGTTCTCAGGTTTTCCAGGGAAACTGCAAAGAGCTGGTAGGATCAGGTTAGTCTGGATCTGGGGAAGTCCTTAACAGCAAGACACTAGCCTAGGACAGGGATATGCCTCTCACGTAGCTTGTTTCATGAGGTTTTTGTAGTGGTGGCAAACATGGTGTATACAAACAACAGATTCTTCTTTGGGTCTGGGACCAAACTCCATGTGAAGCCAAGTAAGTATAGAAAGAAGTTACTAACTAGTTGAATCATATTCTTCTACCCTCCCTGCATTCATTTAGATGGAAGCCTTTCTTTTTAATAGTTTTAGTTCCATGATAACATGCCATTAGTACTTAAAAAGAGTAACTAACAGCTTGTAGAAACCTTAAGTTGCTTCCTCAATCAACCACCCCTTTCTTAGTAGTTATCCAATGCAAAGGAGCATTCCCAAATCCCTATCTGAGTTCATATTAGGTTTTGGACTTGATTCAAGCATCTAGACTTTTTTGACATTTCAAGGAGGGAAATCAAGACTAGGCACTTAGACCTGTATATGTAGAGAAGACTAAACATGACTCTTATTCTTCATTGACTTTGTACAAAAAAGTACAATACTGTGTCTTCTAGGACTACAAGCATATCATTTGGAGCAGGAACCAGGGTGACAGTAAGATCAAGTAAGCATTAAAAAAGAAGCCAAAATCATTTTGAACTGAGAGAGGGATTTATGATTGAAGCAGCTGAGAGTTGAATTCACCAAGTGAATGAAAAACGGCCAATAACTAAATTTCAGAAATTTTTCATGGTGACTCTTTTTCCTTCAGGCTCATAATCATCTTTCTCTGCCTCCCTTTCCCCCCCCTCCCTCATCTCCTAATTGTTTTCCTGTCCAGCTTTACCTTCAGAGTGATGTGTTTGTTGAGGGCATAAATGTTCTTGATTAGATAAAAATTGAACTTTAAAGGCTATTTGGTATTTGACATTATACCAAGCCCTTTTATTTAGACCAGAGGGAGACATGAATTATAGACCATAGATTTCTTTCAATTGAAAAGAATCCTAGAGGTCATAGTTATCCAATCTCTTCATTCTATAGGTGAGGAAAGAAAGATTCTGAGAAGTTAAATTAATTGCCCAAGACAATACAGCAGGAAAATATTGCTCCAAGAAGCAAAAGTAGGTGAAATGGGTAAAAGTTCTAAGGAAATAGATTTTAACCTAAAATAAAAGGTACTTTCTAACAATCCGAACTTTCTAACAAAGAAATAGACTAAATTGTGAGACAGCTCCCAATCACTTGGCATATTCAAGCAGAAGTTGGATGGACTGTTTCTCAGGGAGAACACAGACGAAATTTCTGTACTTATGGGAAGTTAAACTAAAAGACCTCTAAGGACCACTCAAAATGCAATGGTTTTGATGATTCAAGTCTAGAAGATAGAAGAAATGAGCAGGAAACTAGATTTTCTGCCTGATAGTCTGTTTTCTATTTTGATCATCAAAAAAATTGGATTTGTCAAACTAAAACCTGCTTGATAGGGTGTTTAGGCAAGAAGATGATGGTAAATAATTTCACAGTGCAGTATCAAAGGGGAAATAAAAAAGAAATGTCAGAAGAGAGGGAATTGGATTAAAATAATGGAGATAAGGATAGAATGAGGGAAAGAAGAAGCATTCTGCAAAGGATATATCTATTGTATGAGTGATACAACAGGTTTTCAAAAGCACAACTGAAAAAGGAACAAAAAACTAAATACAAGTAAATAGAATGACCTTTTGTACTAGGAAATAAGATTAAGGAGCCAACTGCCTTCAAACCAAAATTATTCAAAAGGAGCTTTCTATAAAAGAACCTGATATTATGAAATAGTCTGGGAATAGTGTAGGGACCAAGGAGAAAGAGGTGAATTGTTATCAGTGACCACTTAATTAAATTTATCTGTTTGTAAATATCCCACTTAGACTTCTTTGGAGTCTCAAGGATTCAATAAAGAGAAGCTAATTTTTCAGCCCTGTACCACAAAGCAAGAGAGATGTAAGAAGAAAAAAGTTTATGTAAAGGTGCCAAGCACTGTGTTGATAGGGGCACATCCACTGCCAGGCTATTCTTTGGAAGAGGAACGCAGTTGGTAGTACAGTCAGGTGAGTTACATGCTAGCCCAGAAACAATAACCTATGACTATAGAGCAGCTGAAAAGAGAAATAAACAATTCAACTACAGATGAGGGGGGAGTAGGAGAGAGAATGAAATATAGAAACAGGTAACTATGATATTCTATAGAATTCCTTTCCCTAGGAATATCTCTAACTGCACCCCCATCTAGTTGGAATAGCTAAGGAGAGAAAGAAGAGTGGACAAAGTGAGAAGATTGAAATGTCAATGGGAATAGTCTAAAGTTAGGAAGTGCTCAGAGATGGCTTCATTCTGCCCTAGTCATGGCAGGGAAGAGGGGAGGAAACTGGAAAACTGCTGAAGCAGAACATTTATTCCGTTCTGCTTGACCCAGAGGATAGAACTCAGAGCAATTAGTGGAAACTTTAGGGAGGCAGTTTTGGGTTTGATATAAGGGGGAAACTTCCTGATAATTAAATTAGAGCAGTGCAAAGTCAATGGGGTTATCTTGAAACAAGGTAAATTCTCCATTACTTAAAATCTTCTAACAATAGAATAGATGACCTTTTAGGTTTTTGCAAGGCAAATAGGGTTAAGTGGCTTGCCTATGGCCACACAGCTAGGTAATTATTAAGTATCTGAGGCTGGATTTGAACTCAGGTACTCGTGACTCCTGGGCAGGTGCTCTATCCACTGCGCCACCTAGCCACCCCCAGTAGATGACCATCTCTGTTCCAAGTTATGGGTCAGAGAACTTCGGTTGTTTTGTTGTTTACAACTCTAAAATTCTAGAATGAGGAAAGGGACATTCAGAAGCCTAATGAGAAGCAGGGTGGTGTATAGTGAAAAGAGTTGAAGTCAGGGTGGCTAGGTGGCGCAGTGGATAAAGCACTGGCCCTGGAGTCAGCAGTACCTGGGTTCAAACCCAGTCTCAGACACTTAATAATTATCTAGTTGTGTGGCCTTGGGCAAATCACTTAACCCCATTTGCCTTGCCAAAAAAAAAAATCTAAAAAAGAAAAAAGAGTTGAAGTCAAGAAGGATCAAATTTGGATCCTGCTTCTAAAACATATTGTGGGATTTGAGGCAAATAACTTAATCTCTCTGAGTCTCAAATCATTCATCTTTAAAAAACAGGAATAATAATTCCTAGAATCATTGTGAGGATCAGTCAAGTGGCTTTTATTAAGTACCTACTATGAACCCAAGCACTGAACTATAAACTGGCAATACAAAGAATGACAAAAAGAAGAGGAAAACCTATTTCCTTGGTCTTAAGGTGTGAACAACCTAAAGGGGGGAACAATATGCAAACAAACAACTATGTACAAAGAGACATATGAGATAAATTGGAAATAGTCAACAGAGAGAAGACACTATCAAAGCCCAGGAAACCAAGAGGCAGAGCTGAAGAAGGTAAACATTCTAGGCATGGCAGACAACCAGGGGAAAAAACCTTAGAGTCAGAAAATAGAGTATAGTGTGCAAAAAACAATAAGAAGGCCAATTACTAGATCAAATAAGATGGATGTCAAAGCACTTTATGGGACTTATAGTAGTAACAGCTATTAATTATTATAAGTATTAGTATTACTTTGTTCAGGAGAAAGTTTCCTTCCACATTGACTCCATTGCTAAAAATGTAGACCTCAACCCAACTTTTCAAGACTAGGCAAGATGACATGAGAGAATAATCCTATATGGTTCTTTTTTCCCATCCTTTCCCTGGTAGAGGAAGAGTTTTATTTATATAAAACAGGTCTGAAATGAATAGAGTTCTTAGTATCCTGAGTAATCTGGGTCCTTGGAACCAAATGCAGGGTTCAAGTTAGGTAGAAAGGTGAACCAGATGTTTTCAGGGTTAAAAACTTGTATTTCTTTGTATTTCTTCCTACTCCCACAGCAGTCTGGGGCACAGCCTTCCATTTCTTTTGCCTCTGATTGACAGCTTATTCAGTCACCATGTCATTGAAGTCCCCTTTCTCCACCTGATCTTGCTGCTCCCACAAGGATTCCTTGTTTTTCTAGGTCATAGCCATGCGATCCAACTCCAACTCCTCTGGGGCCAAGGCTGCATCCACCCCTTACAGTTCAAGTGCTGGGCCCTTCTGGCTCATCACTGTAGAAATGGCATAAATATGGTTGTAATTCATCATGGCACCTCCCATGGTAGCTGTTCTCTTCTTGGGTAGCACAGCAAACAGCTCCAAAGTCATCCATTGATGTTGGGGAGACTATAAAGCTTTCCTAAAAGGATTTCACATTTTAAAGCAATTCTGTTTATTAGGAATGCCTCTCAGTATCCTCTTTAAATCCCAGGAATCTTTCACTGTCCAGTAATGGACACCTCCCTCCACCTTGGAGATTATTTGGTAATGTTATACATATCAGGCTGGGGCACTAGGACTAAATGATATGTAGTACTTGGGGCTGCCATTAACCCCAAAATCACCTCTCTTGTACCACTGCAGCTCACTGATTGTAGGTCTATTCATATCATACATACTTGGAAGTTTTTGCTGGGCTACATATCACTGTGTCAACAGAGGGACAGATAAGCTGACTTTTGGAAAGGGAACCAGAGTGATAATAAAACCCAGTAAGTAATGGAGGTAAAGTCACAGTTCTCTTTATAAAAAAGAACAGGAGCTTTCTTTTTATCACCATTTTATTAACTTAGTTTATTCTGCACTATCTTTCCTCAATAATGACATTTAATATTGTTTTATGAATATATGTGTTTACATATGCATTATTGAAAATACTATTTGATCATAGTATTTCTAGTGGGTTTTTTTACATTTATTCTTCTTAAATTTAGTAGCAAAAGTAGTGATACTAATAATAATAGCATGTGTATAACTTTTTAAATTTGCAAAACAGTTTATATGTTATCTTACTTGGTCCTCCCAACTATTATTATCCCAATTTTATAGATGAGAAAACTATTTAATGACATTCCAATGTAATTTCTAGTCTTTGTTCTTAGGGAGCAAAAGTGATTCCTTATCTCCTAGTCTTTCCTATGATTGGCCCAGAATGTATCAGAATGAGTTAAGGAGGGATCTCCTCATTTCATAGATACAAAATTGATACAGAGGGGTAAAGGGACTTTATCAAAGTCAGCAGAACCCAAATTTTCTAACTTTTAAATGATGTTCTTTGTGCCAAGTTACAGCATCTGTCATCATCACCCTGGTTAATCTTTCCATGGCCTCATTTTTCCCAGTTTATGCAGTGGAAGCAATAGCAGCTGCCTGCCTTCTCCCTGCCTCACAGGGATATTGTGAAGATTAATGAGATGCTATCTGTAAAGTTCCTAGAGGTCTCTAGAGAAAAAGAGACACGTGGAAATGTGAGGTGATGTGATCAGCATAGGTGTGTGGATATATATAAATTATATTTTAAATATGATAGTAGCATTGAGAATTCCTTCCTCTAAAGTCCTAATTTAGTGCATTATGGTAAGGCAAGTTAACTTAGTTGGGTTTTTTGGTAACGCAAATGGGATTAAGTGACTTGCCCAAGGCCACACAGCTAAGTAATTATTAAGTGTCTAAGCCAGATTTGAACCCAGGTACTCCTGACTCCAGGGCCAGTGCTCCATCTACTGTACCACCTAGCCACCCCCAAGTTAACTTAGTTTTAAGATGACTACCAGTAGAGTACATCCCATCACATATTATTTCTAGCTTTCATTGTTAGGGAACAAAAGTGCTTCTATATCTCCTAGTATTTCCTTTGATTGTCCCAGAAATCATCTGGATTAGTCAAAGGAGGAATCTCTTAATCTCATAAATAACAAAAATTGGTTCAGAAGGCTGAAAGGATCACACACACACACACACACACACACACACACACACACATATATATATATATATATATATATATATATATATATATATATATATATATATAGCAAGACCCAAGATTTTAAGCCTCCCAAGTTAAAAAAGACTTTAATAAGAGATTTGCCCAAGAACCACCTTGCTTAGTGTCTAATCAGCTAAGAATCTGATCAACCAGAGATTTGACCAGCAAGTGATTTTTTTCTCTCTGACAATTCATGATAACATACATGTACCAAGACATAGAAGAATTGTAATTTACATTGGTGAATAGAGTGCCGTACCAAGCATCATAACCATGTACACACATGTACACACACACACACATCTTTCAAAGTATCATAGGATGGAAAGTGAGTATATAAGGAAAGGAATGGTCCCCAGTGATCCAAGAGAATTCCATTTTTTAAGTCATCTTTAAGACTTTTCAAAGAGGTGATGAGCAAGCTGAAATAGGCTCTGACTTCACAAAGAATTTAACAGTCAGAAGGAAGAACTTCCACAGATAACCAGTTGAAATTGTGTTATCTTTTTTCCTGAGTTCCCTAAGAATGTATCTACCTGAGGTAGTTTAGCAAAAGTCTTATGTGGAGGCAGAAGTGTGGATGAATTGAAATTGATTCCTGGGTCACTTCTTTCATTCCAAATTCTCTGTGAATTCCACATTTTAATGAATCTGTAGAGATAGGTGCCTAATGTTAGATTAGATGCTATCAGCCAGGGGGCTCCTAGAAGAATCATTGTGTTTGAAAATGAGACAGCTATTGGTTTTTGTTGAGTTATGTATCACTGTGTGGACATGAATGCAAGAGAGCTAATGTTTGGACGTGGTACCTTTGTAAAAGTTAAACTGAGTAAGTATTGAATAGAATTCAAAGTTTCTTTAGTTACTCCAAGAAGCAGTAAAAGTCTTGGTAAATAAACCAGATTAGATTGAATTTATTTAAACAATATTCGGGATCTGCCATGAAATCTATAATGCTAATTTCACTTGCAGCAGGACCTTGCTAATATAATGGAGACTCATGTTAGTTCTCTGGTTGGTTGAGGTATTGGTTGTTTGGAAACAGATTTGTGAAAAGCAAAGATCCGGTTCCTCCTTCATCAGAGAGGAATATTCCTTCTGCCAAGGTATTTTACATTGCTTCTGATTGGCATATTCTTATAGTTTAGCATGCCATAAATGGTTTGCCCCAAATTTACCAAGTTTACCCATCATCAACATTCCAAAGTCACTTTTTAAAATACTCCTGCTCTTCCCCTGGTAAACATTTCCCCCAGGCTTAGCAGGACCAGTCTTTGGCAAAGAATTATTTTTATATATAAATGTAATATTAAAAATATTCAAACTTCGGGGTGGCTAGGTTGCATAATGGATAGAGCACTGGAGTCGGGTGTTACCTGAGTTCAAATCCAGCTTCAGACATTTAGTAATTACCTAGCTGTGTGGCCTTGGGCAAGTCACTTAACCCCATTGCCTTGGAAAAAAACCTAAAAAGAAAAGAGATTTAAAAATATTCAGAATTTATTGGGAATAAGTTGAAGACAAGGTATGATTATTATTAAAACTTTGAAAGCAAGGCAGATGAAATGGGATAAGCTGTGGAGTATTTGTAGTACTTTGAGTCACTGTGTGAATTCTCAGGGATATGGTCTCAAGTTTGGGAAAGGAACTGTTCTCTCAGTGAGTCCTAGTAAGTATACCCTCTGATTATCAGTAATCATGGCACACGGTAATACCAATATTGTCCTTTGAAATCATACAAGCAACCAAATATTCTCTCTCTTTGGGCTAGTGGAATAGTAAATGTTAAATTGACACAAAAAGAAAAAAGCAAAAGACTTTTCCAATACTATCTACACCAGAGATCTATAACCATACACACACACACACACACACACACACACACACACACACACACATCCATGGGGGTGTGTGTGTGTGTGTGTGTGTGTGTGTGTGTGTGTGTGTGTGTGTATCATATACAGTCAAACCTTTAATAATACTAGTGCCTTTAATAATGCTAGTAGATTTTGCACAGGTGTTGATCTCTGCATAAAACAAAATATAGGAGCTGTCATCCTGAAAGAGCCTTTTCTAGGGAATTTCTCAAGTGTTCCTAGAACAAAGAGTGGCAGTTTTCTGAGGAATATCCACCTGGCATTTTCTAGGCTTCCCTGGGGATCCTAACTATTTCGTCCCCTACAAGCCGACACTCAAAGGTTGGTTTGGGGGAGAGGGAAGAGTAATCGTAGTAGGAGTGTCAATGAGATAGGGGATAAGAACACGATAAGGATTTTAATATGTTATTAAGGAAGCTTGGGCATTTTTAATAAGGGTGCAGTACTGAGAATTAGGTTAGACTCTTCTTTGGTTATGGAACAAGATTATCAATAAAACCCAATAAGCACACAATATGTCAATGGAGTAGGAGAGATTAATATGACTACTTGGGCTAACTAAATTTAAGCAAGTATTTGTAGGGCTCCTGTGTCAGGAAACTGATGGTTTGTAGAGACAAAAATACATTCAGATATAGGAATAAATAGAAAAATGATAGCTAGGATCACTTGAGAAAGGGGATGAAATACATGGACTCTGACAGTTTCGTCAAGGTAAATAGTACAGGAGGCAAAGATGCCATAGTCAAGAGATACAACCATGGAAAAAGCAATGGTTCTGAAGACAGAACACTTACTCTGCTCTCCTACTTACCACCTGTATGACCTTAGGCTCTGAGACTCATACCCCTCATATATAAAATGAGAACCTTGATCTAGATGATCTCTAAGAGTCTCTTATTATTCTACATAATATAATAGTATTGTAACATCCAGAACAAAGATTTGACCCTGAGGAGTGAGGTAAAAAGAAGTCTGAAGCCTTTCTATTTCTACCCTGCCTTGTAGACAAAGAAATTTTAGCCACCAGAAAAAATTCTAAATTGTGCTATTCCTTTGTAAGATGTAGACAACGTGCTACCTGTACATGGACATGTGAGAAGCAAAATGACAGAACTAGATGTATGGGTTAAAAATTCCAATAAAAATGTTGCTCTTTGAATATCCTAAACCTATAACTGATCCAAATGGACCCTCCCTAAAAACTTTGTTATTGATCATGGTGAGAGGTTTTTAAACACTAGTAAGTGGTATAGTCAATTATTCAAATGAAAAGTGTCAGGCAAAGGAAAGCCATTTTGTAAAAGACTATATCACAGTGCAGACTATACAAACAACAAACTCATATTTGGAAGTGGGACAAGACTCCAAATCATCCCAGGTTAGTCTGGTTTCCTAAACATTATCCCAATATTTATTTGTTTGTTTATATAATTAATTATTTATTTGAAAGGAAAGAGAAAAGAGAGAAACAGAGAATATAATATGAAATAATTCCTGTTTCCTCCCTTTGTAGGACATTTGGGACAGAAATAGAGCTAGAAAAGTTAGGCAGAGATAGTACCAGGCTTAGCATTAGGGCACTTGAATTTGAATCTCACATCATATCCATACTAGTTGAGGATAGCAGAGCTGAGATCTGAATCCCTGGTTCATACCTTGAAAGCTTTTCCCACTACATTGTATTATTTTCTGAGCAAATCACTTAAATTCCCTGAGCTCCAGTTTCTTCTTCTATAAAATGGTCTTGATGGAATCACAAAATAGTAAGAATTAGGAGGGAGCACAATGGTCATGGAAAACCCAAAGGTATCTCTTGAACATACCAACAAGTAACCATCCTGCCTCTGTTTGAGGACCTTCAATAGTAAATTATACTGCCTATTTCACTGACTTATTGTGAGGGTAGCGCTCCAAGATTTCCAAAGTGCCAAAGAAATTTGACTTCTAGTTATTATTTTCTCTTTAAGATTCAATAGTATTTTATTGTCCAAGTTGTGTTCTCTCTAAATAGAGCAAAAACTGTTCTGATATATACCTATATTTTTGAGTTTAATTCTGTCTTTATACACACACACACACACACACACACACACACACACACACACACACATATACATACATATGCCTTACCATCGGAAAGTTTTTGCCAAAAAGAAATGTATTTTGGGAACTAAAATTTAGTTATCAATAACACCCAGGAAATCACAAACCTATAACTGAATATAATAATAAGAGTGGGAAGAAAAGAAAAAGATTTAATATTCACAATGATCTGGAAGTGATTTATAGTTCTGTTTCAGATTATTGAAGTAAAATTAAGAGGGGATTTGGCAGGAACCTTAAAGAGAGACTGAAAACTGGAATATAGTGCAAAAGCCGGCCAGATAAAATGATCAGAAGCAATTGACAAATATAGGAAGCAAAGACAGTGGAACTGATGGTTAAGAAAGAATATGTAGGTCTAAAGATAGGAGCAAATATAAACAAATATAAATGTTGTTTAGTGAATATCCTCACCTGTCATCAAAGCCAAATGAGCTTTGTGTTATCCGAATAGAAATCAATGTGTGATTATTTCTATAGGCTGAAGAGCTGAATCCCTAGTTATGGAAGGAGAAAAGAGTATAGGGGACTGAGGGTATTTTTGTCAGAGTAAGAAACACTGTGTGAATACTGGAAACTATAAATGGACTTTTGGGAAAGGGACCAGACTCCTTGTGAGACCAAGTAAGTTCAGTGTCCTTGAAATGATTTTTTTTTAAAAAAAGGATGCTTTTCGCTAAAATATCTTCCTATTTTATCTAATGATTTAAAAAATGAGTTCTTTAGCAGAGTGGCTTAAAGTCTTACTCTAGCAACTGGCGTTAATTTCAAAAGAGCTGAAATCTTCCTTTCATCTTCATCAGGGCAGGATTCTTCTCTCATAACATCTTTCCAATGTTGTCCATACTCCTGCTAAATATCTTAAGCCACACAACTATCCAATGCTTCACTTGCAGTGTTTTTGTCCATGTTTGCTGTTGTTCAATCATTTTAATTACTCTTCGTGACCCATTTGGGATTTTCATGATGAAGATATTGGAGTGGTTTGCCATTTCCTTCTCTAGCTCATTTTACAGATGAGGAAACCAATGGAAACAGAGTTAAGTGACTGAGTCAGGGTCACACAATAAGTTTCTGAGGCTGGATTTGAACTCAGGTCTTCTCAACTCCAGGTCTGGCACTCTATCCATTGAACCACATAGCTGCCCCTTTCTGTAGCTATTTTGTAGAGGATTGTGTCATGGTGCAAATCAAGGTTTTAACAAACTCATTTTCGGACAAGGGACTAAGCTCCTAGTATCTCCAGGTAAATTTTGTTCCTCCCTATTTCTCTTGAAATTTTCACAACATCACCTCTAGGCTTGCCTAGACTGGTCATCATTAATGAGAGTAATGCTAACTGAGAGAGACCTTTTAAAAAGTGACCAATGGACTCATGTGGATCAGTTTTGTCTCTTGCTCTGCAGCTGCCCAGGATTTTTAGTTTCTTCTGGACTTCCACAGTCTGTATTAATCTGTATTATCTTGTGTTAACAGCTGACCTTCTTTGAAAATGATTCTAAATATCCACAAAGAGAATGTTTTGAAAGACCAGTGGAAAGGACAGAAAAGGCAAAAGGACCAGGTTTCTAGGACCAGAGAATAACTTGCAAGGGGAAACCCCAATGCAGTATAATTAAGTCACCAAACTACCTTTAGCTTTAAAATGTCCATGAAATTCAAGCAAAGTGGGTTTATTATCTGTATTATTGCCTTCCCTCAGGTATTATCTTCCTACCCACTCCTGACCTACTTTTAACTGTGAATATGTGATGGTCTGCTCCATTCTGCTGCAGATTCCCACTTCACAGACAAAAAGTCAGAAGTCCCTCCAGAAGCCAGGTCTCCACGGCCAAAGCAAACTAAAGCATAACTGAATTATTCAGTGCATTTGGACAATATAGGAAGGGAATACGGTTCATTTACTGGGGGGAAATGCTTTTTATTCACCTGAATAAGTCACAATAATCTTATTAAGTATTGAACATTTCCTAAATGAAAAGGGTAAAAGCAGGAAACAGGATGAGGTAGCAGGTGTGGGGAGGAGGTTATAATATTAGTATGAATCATTGTGTAAATTATGGGGGAACAGGGACTAAATTCACCTTTGGGAAAGGGACAAAGCTGAGAGTGAAGCCAAGTAAGTATTGGCATCAGATGGAAACTAAGAGATCTAAGGGTGGTAAATAAGAGGAATGGGAATAGTTTCTTATTATTTGTATGGGGGTGGAGGGGTTAATACAAAACTATCTCCCCAGTAAACTGTTTTTCTTCTGTCATTGTTTTAATTATGGGATCATTATGATCTTACAGAGTAAGAATGCTGAAACCAGGAGAAATGGGATCATAGGAAAGAATGTAAGATCATGACTGTAGTTTGGAAGCCATCAAGTCCAATGCTCTCTTTATTCAGATGACAAAACTTAAGAGAAAGGAAAGATGAAGAAGTTTAGTAAGTGTCTCAGACAGAATTTAAATGTGGGTGTGCAGTGAATATTTTTTCCTTGAAAGGAGGACATTACAAAACTATAAAATATTTTCCTATAATATCTAAATGGAAGCTCCATCCCTAGAGATTTGAACTGAACTTTAGAGAAAGAAACTAGAGGAATGGACAGATAGATGGGAAATCAGCTAATAAATCCTTTCTATTTCTAATTAACAAAGACTCTAGGGCTAAGAGAGAAGAAAAATGTCAGAGATAAATTTATCCACTCCCAAATTTCCATATAAAACTGAACTTAATCCCAAACATATTTGGAGGTCATCTCTCCAAGAGAAAATATTGCGACAGGGATGTTGACAATGAATATCCAAAACTAGAATTTAAACTGGATAATTTATATTTGTTCAGGAAATAAAGGAAAATCCATATTGCTCATTTCTGTGGGTAGAAGGATTGAGCTTTGGAAGAAGGGATATATATATATATATATATATATATATATATATATATATATATACATATATATATGTATATATATATACTCATATATATAATAAGGATAACATATATATATATAACATAAGGATATATAGAAAGGGGACTATGCTGTTTATCAAATCAAGAAAGCTGAGTATCTTTGGAATAATAATAAATGAACACAGGCTGAAATTCCTGTAAATGTGATGATGGATTTACTGGAATGTATTAAGTGGAGTTTGGAATCCAAGTCTAGAATGAGTTTTTCTGAATGAGTTTTGTTAATAATCATTCTATATGTGAAAAGTTGATTATAGTTTTAAAGTGCCTTCACATATATGATCTCATGATAAGAACCACATGATAAGGATCATAGCTTTGTGAGGTGAATAGTAAAAGTTTTATGGATTTATTTATTTGTTTTGAATAGCACTTTTTCCTAATTACATGTCAAGACAATTTTTAGTAATCATTTTATAAGATTTTGACTTCCAAATTTTCTTCCCTCCCTCCCCTCTTCCTAAAATGGTAGGGCAATTTGATATAGGTTAGACATGTGCTATCCATGTAAAACATATTTCCATATGAGTCACAGTTGCGAAAGAAGAAACAGATCCAAAGGAAAAACCCATGAAAAAAAATTATACTTTAGTTCTTTATCTGTATATGAACAGAATTTTCCTAGTAAAAATATTGTTATTCCTCATTTTTTAGATGAGGAATTTGGATCTCAGAAAGTTCAGTCCCTAAGGCTGCACAGCTAGTAAGTGAAAGGCCTGGGACTTGAATCAAACTTGGTCTTCTAATTCTAAATTCAGTACTCTTTCCATTACATCATTCTTCTTCTCAATGTAGTTGAACAACTTTTTCAGTAGACAGGATAGATTATTTCAGATCTTTCTCAAACTTTTTCTCCTCCTCAAGCTAACTGCCTTGAACCGCAGGAATTTCATTGGCTTTGCTTGGAATTCTAAACTCACCATTATACAGTTCAAGAAAATTATGGCAAAACCCCATTGGCCATTTTTTTAGGAGATTGTGCCATGCTAGTGCGAATTTAAGGCTTAACAAATTCAACTTTGGAAAGGAGGCCAAGCTTCTGGTTTCTCCAACAAAGTATTGCCGTTTTTTTGCCTGTCATCCAAACTTTTTTTTAAAGAACCCTACATTGGTCTTCTTTAGAGTTCTCCATAAGTTGACTTGGTAAAATAGTAAATATAAGGAATAGAATGGCAAAGGCAACAAAGAATGAGGAAGCCAGATCAAGAAGATTAAGACAAAGTGTGTTCATTTATGATACTACAGATCCCCTCTCACAGAGGGAGACAATCAGAAGTCAATCAATTGAAACCCACACAGAAGCCAAGTCTATAGCTAAACTGAACTGAAGTGTAGCTGTATTATTCCAGGAATATAGAGAGGAAATGTGGATTTTATTTTTCTAAGGAGTAGGGAGAATGTTGTTCTCTATCTAGGCAAAGGATGGGGGGAATCTTATTACATAAGGAATATTTACTCATCAACAGGACATAAAGAGGAGACAGGAAAAGAAAGACAAGGAGTTTATACTATAGCATGAATCACTGTGTGAATTATGGGACATCTAGACTGACCTTTGGTACAGGGACACAGCTATTTGTGAAGCTATGTAAGTATTGGAGTAAGATAGAAATTAAGTGATTTGGAGAGAAAAAAATGGAGTATCCCTGTGTTTAAATTATGGGGACAGTATGAACTTACCAAGTTTGTTTATCCCAAGAAATGGGATAAAATTAAATAGAAGATGAATAAGCATTTTTTTTTTGCAAGGAGACTATCAAACAGGAAAGTCTTTCCCAAGATGTCTCAAGGGAAAGTTCATCACTAGAGACTTGAACTGAATTGAATCTTAGAGGGAACAATTGTAAGAGTAGATGAGTACAAGGGAAATCAGCTAATAGTATTTTCCATTTCTAATTAGCAATAGGTTTTAGGACTAAGTAGGGAGAATGAAACTTTCAAAGATTAGTTCTTCTATTCTAAAACCTCCAGGTAAAACTAAACTTAATCTTCCCCAAACAGATCATGCTGGTTCTCCAAGAGGGAAAGCATTATAGTACAGTGATATGAATGTTTTTCAGTGAATGTTACAAACTTGTAATTAAGCTAAATAAGCTGTGTTAGTCATGAGATAAAGGAAAGTTCCTTTGTGGTCATCTCTATAAACAGAAGGATTATATCTCTAGATTTCAAGGAGAGACAGACTATTGAGTGTTTCATATATTTTTGTCACTTTGTAAAATACATTGTGTGTGTGTGTGTGTGTGTGTGTGTGTGTGTGTGTGTGTGTGTGTGTGTGTGATGGAAGCCTGCTTTGGATCTATGGAAAAGGATCTAGGCTGTGTGTCAGACCATTTAAGTTTGGAATGGAGGAAGGCATGAATTTTGCAGGAATCCCTTCCTGGTGCAAATAATAATGCATAAACTTGGATCTTTGATATGGAGGCTTGAAGTCTAACTGTAGTACAAGCATTTTTAATTTTCTGATTTTTTTGATAGGGATGGTCTAGTCCTGTGATTTATTTAATCATAGTAGGCAACCCCCAATATAAAAACAACCTCCACTGATAAAAATAGGGTACTTATATGCAATCTATAGATTGAGAGACTTTCCCAGGGCAGTGAGAGGTTAGGTCACTGGTTCAACATCATCCAGCTAGTATGTACCAGAGGCAGACCCTGAATCCTGATCTTTCTGATTCCAAGGCTTACTTTGTATCCATCATGCCAAGCTGCCTCTTATTAATAGTCATAACACTTTACATTTATCTCTTTTGATCTTGTCACATTCTTGACTCAAAGTATTATTTTTTTTTTTACTGATTTTACTGATGAGGAAACTGACAATAAGAAAGATTGTGACTTACTTAGAATGTAGGATTATGCTATTATACCACACTGCTTACCCATATATAGCTAAATCCTATTCAGGTAAGACTTAAGACAGGCTCTTTCTCTCTCAGCCCTTTGTCCAGTTTTATCTCCCTCAGACTAAATGTCTCAAATCTATAGTTTCCCATATGGAATGGAATTTCAGTCTAATTAGTCTAGGATTTGGAAAAGACCTTAGAGATCTTCTAATCCATCCCCTCAGTTTCCTGTTGCATCTCACAGTTGCTACAAATATCCAAGGCCATTTTGTAAGGTATTAATTCATAGTGTGTACTCTGGATTTAACAAATTCTTCTTTGGAAAGGGAACCAAGCTCCTTATCTCTCCAGGTGAGATCTGGACCTCTATTTGTCTCCAAGTTTGTCAGAATTGGTTTCCATCTCCCTTAAAAGAGACATTGAGACTTTGAAAGTTGCCATGTGAAGGTACAGAAAAGGCAATAAGACCAAGTTTCTTAGGCCAAGTTTAAATAGGTGAGAAACTTTAAACCAGGATAATTAAGGCATTAAGCTATTTTATATGAAACAACCAAAAACTTCAGGCAAAGAATGTTTGATGTTTATTATCTAGATTACTGCTTCCCTTGGTCATTATAGTCCTTCAATCCCTTCCTTGCCTTCTATTAACTGGAGATGTGGATAATCTGCTTCATATAGCCACAGGATCTCCTTTCACAGAGGATAATCAAAAGTCATTCTACCTAAATCCATCATAAAAGTCAGTTCTCCATAGTCAGTGTGAACTGAAATTGTAACTGAATTATTCAATAAATTCAAGAAGATTACAAAGGCAATATAGATTATTTGATTGTGGGAGGTCAGGAGTCATTTTTACTTCATCCATGCAAATCTGGCAACAATGTCAATTTTAAATCCTTAATATTCCCTAATTCCAGGGGTAGGGAGGCAGGGGGAGAAGGAAGCAGCAAAATCAGGAAACAGGTAAAGATACCAGGCAAAGAGTTTATCATATAGCATCAATCACTGTGTGATTTATGGGGGAGCAGTAACCAAACTCACCTTTGGGATAGGGACACAACTGAGAGTGAAAACAAGTAAGTATCAGAGTTAAATGGACAAAATAGAATTTGGGATGGAAGAAAGTAGTTATGTTTTAATGAAATAATTACATTATTGTTATTATAACACATTTATATAGCCTTTCAGGTTTACAGAAAGTTTCCTTTCAACTTCACTGTGTTACTAAGAATAGTGATACCAAAAAATATAAGATAAAGGGAAAAAATAAGATCACAATCCAGAAAGTTTTCTTTAGGGGTTAGAAATTATCAAACTGCAAAGCTTTTTTCTCAAGAGGTTCTGAAGGAAGTCCCGTAACTAGAAACCTGAAAATATAGAGCCCCAAAGGAAATGGCTGGAGAAGCTGATTGATAGCCATCATCTATTAAATCACCTGTATTTCTGATGAGAAAAGAACTGGGGATGAAAGGTTAATAATGCAAAATTAGAATGGAGGAAGGGAGGAGGAAGGTAGTAACAAAACAGAAAGGAAAATTGATTGGGAAGTAGATTTGAGTGAGATCCCAATTTCATTATTGGGAAGTTGTGAGACCTTAGGAAAATTACTTAAGCTCTCTGGTTCTCTGTTTTCTTAGTAATAAAGGGTAAGCTCAGATTGGAAGATTTCAAAGTTCCATTAGAATTACAGATCATAGAATCATAGATTTTAGAGCTAGAAGGAGTAGTAGAGACCATCTCATCCAAAATCCTCATTTTAAAGATGTGGTTAAATGGTTTGTCCAAACTCATACAGGTAATGGCAAAGCATTTTAAGAATCTATAATCAACAAAAAATTTGCTTCAAAGTTTTCCCAGTATTTCTATCACTCAAGAAAAGAGACTTTATAGATATTTCCTAGACAAGTGAGTGCCACATCCCAAAGCAAAGGAAATATCTTAATTATAAAGAATTTTGCTAAAGATTTTTGGTTTTATATTTCTCGGTGAATAACCTTGACAATAATAGCTAGCTGTGTGACCTTGGGTAAATCACACTATCACTTTGCCTCATTTGGTTTTAGTTTACCCATTTGTGAAATGTATATAACAATAAATATATCATGGGGTCAGAGATCTAGAAGGGACATCAGAAGTCATCTAGGCAATCACCCACATTTACAAAGGAAGAAACTGAGGTCCAAAAATGGAATTTGAACCCAGGGCCTTGGAATCTAAAACCAGTGCTTTTTTTTTTAATTAGACCATTTGTACTACCTAGCTTATTATACAGATCAATGAGATAAAGAGTATCTGTGAAGTCCCTTGCAAATATTTTTAATACATGAAATATTTTTAGTCTGCTTTTTCATCAATAAGATCACTGAGAAATGTGACCTTGTGCTCCTAATATTTCTAAAGCATCCCTTTAGAATGGGGGCTGTCTCCCTTTTTCTGTGTCCCTCTTCCAAAGATCAGTCTTTCCTATGCCCAAGCCTTGTACAACTGTATTAAACTTGTTGCCTTTATCCTTTATCCATTCAAATTTGCATTTCTTAAATCAAAGAAGAAATTCAAATAATTGGTCCTCTACAGCTATATTCAGGGAACCAAAATGCATTTGCACCTTGAAGGAATTTCTGTAAGATCTTGTGATACAGTGAGAGAGTTGTCACGGGAGGAATGAACTTCAGAAGAGGGACCTAGTTCTGGGTTTCATCCAATAAGCACATCATATACATGCCATTTCTTTGCATAGATCTAAGGCCAAAGAATATTGATAAACATAAATCTGGACCATCCTGAAATGGAGCAACATTTTATTCTGAGACAAAGGGCCTCCACTATTGAAAAATTCTAGCCTCTTAGGGAGAAGGAAGGGGAGGGAGGGAGGGAAAAAATTTGAAACTCTAAATTTTATTTTTTTAATGAATGTTTAAAATTGTCTTTGCATATAATTAGAAAAAATACTATTTTAAAAGAAAAAAAGAAAGTTCCAGCCATAAAAATATATAGATTGAGAGAATAGATGATGAAGGATATAACTTTCATAGTTAATATAGAGTACAAAATGATTCTGATTGAAAAAGAGGAGAACAATGGAGGACATGTTAATAGGATCCTGTAGACTCACCAAAAACCTAAATATATTTCAAAAAGAAAATGTTTTTAAAATGCTACTTGTTAATAGTTTTTTTTTCCTCAAGCATCATTTCCTATAAAAGAGCCAGATCCCAAGCTGTGGTATATAAGTAGAAAGGGAGGATGGATGAAATTGCTCATTTTGTTGCAGTAAAAATCACTGTGGGAAGCTCAGGAAACTTTAAAGTCTTCTTTGGAAAAGGAACTAGGCTGATTGTTAAAGCAAGTAAGTTTTGTGACATAACCTGGCTTGTATTTTGCTTAAGGAGGAAAATATTTCCTAATAAAGGATGAAATACTATTTAAAAGAAGAAATAAATTGGAACTCATAATTTGATATGTTCATAATACTACTAGTCAAGAGATTCAGGTTAAGTAGAAATGATATAGAGTTAAGTTTTCACAGTCACTCTGTGAGAGACTTATTTTCCAGATTTAGTATCAGGTGTAACATTGGTACCTTTCCATTACTAGCTTTAATTTATCTTATCTATATCTTGTTTGTATATAGTTATTTATTTGCATGTTTTCATCCTCATTAGACTAAGAACTCCGAACTCCGAGAACAGAGGCTGCCTTTTACCTTTTTTTTTGCATTTTATGCATTAACTACCTTAGACTATCATATTGTGACAAAAATTCAGTCACTGGACAGTTTCAGGGTACCATTTTATAAAGGGGATTCACATGGAAGAGTCAATATCTTTGCTGTGCCTTATAGCATATTTATACAGTTATGATAATACTATATATTCTTATTATACTTTTATAGTTTTTCAAAGTACTTTTACATAAATTATTCCTGGCTTCTTCATTCTTCCTTGGCATAAAATGAAAATAATTCAATTTAAAATGTTTCTAAAATAAAACTGAAAGATTCACATCTGTCCCTCTGATATATAAGGTGGGTGACCATATACCAGTAAATGAGGCAGCAAGAAGTACATGAATGAGTCATGAATGAGAGACCCAAGAATCTTATTCAGATGTAGAAAAGGATACATTGGCTCCAAGTCGTGCTACACTTGTTCTTTTAATGTTATGTCTTAGTGTAAGATGCTGAAGACATTCTCACTCTGCCTCAGTCCTGGCAAAGTAAGAAATATCTGAGTGAAAAGGTAAGGCCTTCTTCACCAAAATGGCAGGGATGAGGCAGAAAAGTGGTAGTATGTCTGTCCATATTTATACAGATATGTCTCTCCCTGGATGAATAAAAAAGCATCAGTTTACCAGGTACTATGCTAAGCCCTAGAAATGAAAAATATAAAAAGTGAAATAGTCTTCATCATTAATAGGATGGATAGTGGGGTGGGGTGGGGGAGTAAAGCCAGGAAAGTTAGCAGTGGTCTGGGAAGTCACAGAGCTGGTAAATTTTCTCTATGATGTTTTGACAAATTTTTGAACTTCCAGGAAATAGAAACTATATTTATGGGCAGGTAGTTCACATTACAAAAGAAAACAACAGCCCAAAATAACAACACTTATAGTATGATGGATGAATTTAAAGCCATCATTTCTTCATCTCCAGACCATCCTCCTCAGCCCATTCAAAGGACCTTTGGATTCTTTTCCTAAATGATTGTTTTCTCTGAATACTAAGGCCCCATCTAAACATGTTTTTCCTTTAGGGTATTTTCAGGAATTATGTTTTCTTTTTATTTCTCTGCTCTTGGGAGAGTGGAGCTAGAGTAATGTGCCCTGTCCAACCCACCCAACTCTGCTTCCCAAAAACCCAGTAATAAAAATGTTTCTGCAATGAAGTTAGGAGCAACTGAGATAATTATAGGTCATTATAAACAATCCTTTGGCTTCAGAATCAACTATTTCTGCTTTAGGGGTCTGGCGGAGAGGTAAAAATCTCTTGATTCAGCTTAACACATCCCAGTCTATCTTATGGTATGTCATACCATAACCTTTTTGTAAGGCAGTAACCTAAAGTGTGAGTTATGGAAACAACCAATATATTTTTGGAAAGGGGACCCAAGTGGCAGTGATGTCAAGTAAGTATGGGAGTTCTTATTCATATTTGCCCCACACCTTGCACAGACACCAGACTTCATGAATTAGGTATTGCCACCTTCTAGGACCTTTTTCCTGTCCCTTATTTTATTTCTATCCCTGCTGTTCTATAACTTCTTGCAGCATCTCTGATCTCTCCTATAAGGTTTGTAATCCTTTACAATTCAGGACCCTATACAAGTATGACTATGAAGTTGGGAAATCAGAAAATCTCTTGTACTTCTCTGAAACGCTGTAATACAGATAGGAGCCAGATTCACTGGTAAAGAAAAAGAAATAACTGCATCTTGTTCTGAGTTCCGGACAGCTTAGGAACAGTTTAAAATCAGTGACCTTCACCTATACAGTCACTGAAACAGACAAGATGTTGAGAACCCTATAGTATAGAGAACAAAAACATGGAATTTTGTCCAGCTCATTATGACTGGGGACAGACTATACAGGATCAGAGGGTTTAGACAGGATCTAATAGATCAAGTTCACAATTCTCATTTTATGGAGGACACTGAGGCCCAGAGTGAAGAAACAACTTTCTCAAAATCACACTTAGTGATAAATAACAGAATCAAGACTCCAAGCCAAGTCCTCTGAATCCAAATCTAGTGCTATTTTCCATATTCCTCTTTTGTCTCATTTATCTGACAAATGAAAAAAAAAGTAAGAAAAGGCCAGAAAACTCAACATTTTCAGAGATGGTCCTTGGTAAACAATGACTTTAAAATTTGGTTCTCAGGGGCAACTAGGTGACACAGAGCACCGACCCTGGAATCAGGAGGACCTGAACTCAAATCCAGCCTAGGACACTTATTAATTACCTAGCTGTGTAGCCTTAGGCAAGTCACTTAATCCTACTGCCTTGCAAAAACTAAAAAATTATACATATATATATATTATATATATATATATATATATATTATATATATATATATGTTCTCATCCCCCTCAACCCATTCAAAGAATCCTTAGATACTTTTCCTAAATGATTGTTTCCTCTGAATACTAGGGTTCCCAGTGTCTCAGTCCTTTGACAATTTGCCATCTAAGTATGCTTTTCCTTCAGAGTACTTTCAGGAATTATGTTTCTTTTTATTCCTCTGCTCTCAGGAGAATTGGGGTGGAGGAATAACGTATCTGTCCAACTCACCCAGCTCTGCTCCTCAAAAAAAAAACCAAAACCCAGCTTCTGCAATGAAGTTAGGAGCAACTGAGACAATTCAGATAACACTCTTGAAATCTGGGTGAGTTGATAAGCCTAACTCAGTGAGTTATCTTTATTCAGTCCATATTGTGATCCATAGGGAAGGGGAACCCAAAAATTGAAGGAGGAAGTTGGGGGAGGGGAGGACAAAGTGGCAAAGGGAGACATAGAAAGATGGAGAGATAGAGAAAAAATATGAAAGAATGAATATTGTGATGTGAAATGGCTTATTGAAAAGAATGCCTTTAGGGTGTATAGCTGGTGGAAGTTACATTCTCATACATTCTCATCTATCCATGTGAGTTTTAGAGAAATGATAAAGGAAATTTTCCAGACAAAGAGGATTATGAAATGAACCCTCTGAGAGCAAACTATGATAAGTTCCTTTCCATTGATAAAGGGTTTGTCTAAGGGCTGTTTACTTATGTCTTTTAAGCTGAGAAGCTGATCAAAAGAAATTACTGAGAGTGAATTGAGTAAGAGCGTTTGTCTACTGATTTCTGAACATGTCTCCAGGCAATGATGCCATTTTCCAAAGTGAAGCCATTGGAAAAGATCTTCCTCCCTCAAGCTGTGAGGTTCAATACTTGCCACCTTACTCCTTGGCCTCCAGACCCTTCATCTTTCTTCCTCTTATTTTTTTTTTTAGTTTTTTGCAAGGCAAATGGGGTTAAGTGGCTTGCCCAAGGCCACACAGCTAGGTAATTATTAAGTGTCTGAGACCGGATTTGAACCCAGGTACTCCTGACTCCAAGGCCAGTGCTTTATCCGCTACGCCACCTAGCCACCCCGTCTTATTTTCTTAAATGGATATTTCCCCTAGTGATATGCCTATTAAATTCTATAGGGACAGATGCCTTATCTCAAAAGAAAACAGATCTGAGTTCTAATAGTTTTCCAGAATAAGACTTCCCTTTCCTTCCCCACAATGAGCCTCTTTTGCCTTGGTGATTGTGGTAATAATTCTATAATCTCTTTGGTATCTGGGATATAAATTACATTTTAGTTATTTAATGAAGTGACAAGGAAGAGATTGGTATAATAAGGGAGAAGAATTTGGGAAGTGGTATTGTTGTTATGATTAAAGTGACATAGGAAACGAATTTTCATGAACAGCACAACCATGAAATAGGTTTGTATAATGTAATGTGACAGTAAATTTGGAAGACGGCTTTAGGCAGCCATCTTGTGATACAAGGTACAGGTAGTTTGTTATGCTTTGAACCAGAGTGTACAAGCTAGAAATTCCATTTGGGGGAATGGGACCAGGCTCCAAATCCATGCAAGTAAATATCTTAATCTTCTAATTTGGTCAAAGGTTCAGTGATCACAATTTATTCTCATAGAATCTAAGTCTAAGCTTGTGTATCATTAGCTCACTTTTTATAGTTATTCAGCCCACTATTATGCTGGCTACTCAGCACTGGTTTAAAGGGTAAATTATTTGTTTACTGTTTTGCTATTATTCTTTTCTTATTCTATATCACTGTCACTTCTCACTGATTCAGCCCATCTCCTTAATAGAAATCTACCTCTCATCTCCATAACAAATAATCAGATTTAAGTAAAACAAATCAACACTAGTCACACCTAAAAATGTATGCCTCATTCCTTACTTCTAGTTCAAAACATCTCTAATGATTAGGGGGAGAAAATTCCTTCACCATTGGTCTTTCAAAGTCATGATTAATCAATTAGTTGATAAGGTTTCTAAGTTTTTTAAATGTTTTTTTTTATGACTATAACTATCATGCAAATTGTTCTCCTGATTCTGCTTGCTCCACTGTGCCTAAGAAGGTTACTTTCTAAAAGTAATTTGTGATTATAGTTTGGTGAGGAGGGCAGGGGAAAGAGAAAAGGGTGATAAAGAAAATTAGCTTCCCCAGCATTATGATAATATATTGATGACTTGTCATCTATGGCCATTTGAGACAAAAGGTTTTTTGAAGAGACAAAATAGGACTATGAATCTGAGATTTATTTGTCACCATCTGGGTGTCATTAAAAGAGATAAGTAAGCTCCTCAAGGTTCCTGAATTTTTGTCAATCATTTATAAGAATACTTGGACTAGGGCTATGAGAAAATATCAACAAAGAAATGAAATTAGTTCTTACCTAAAGAAGAGAGGGTAGGAAGACCTTTAAAATTGGACAAAAACATTTGGAGAGTTATTTTCCTTTGAGACCTACTCAAAGTATATTACAGTGGAAGTCTTACTCTGATGTTTATCATGATGCCTATATGATGACCAAATGGTTCTCAAAAGACCCAAACAATTCTCAAAGATAAATCCGGAGAGTTTTATCGCCAGAAAGGTTGACTATGTTAATTCATGAAATGAATGACTAAAATGTGGAGGAGTTTTGATCTAACTAGGCAGAGGAGGAGGGAAGAAAGGAAATATGCATTTATTAAGTGCCTGCTATATGCTGTGCCGAACACTTTACAAATATTATAACCATATCAGTGAATTCACAGCTCAGAGGACCATCTTTTGAAATACTTTGTAATTCTCATTTCTTCTACTAAAGTCCTGTCCTGGTCTTATCATGGTAGAGAAGTGACACTGAATTCTCAGAGACTGGGCCAACAAAACCCAAGCATGACCCTGAATGATAGATTGTACACCTTTTGTCCCCAAACAAACTTGACTAATTTCAAATAGATTCATCACCATGTTGATCACAAAGTGATGATTGGAAGAGCATGACCAGTGATTGAATACTAGAAATTCATAATCATAGTTATAGAAGGATTGAGATCTATATCAGTGGAAAGAATACTCATCCCAACAGAATCAGAGCATTAAAGTAAAAAAAAAAAGGCACTGTATATGTGTCTGCCATCTAGATTAAGCTCAAAACAAGAGTTTTTACTGCAGCAAAAGTAACATATTAAGCCTTTAAAAGTAATCCCTACCAATGAGAATTCCTTTCCCTTAAGATTCTCAACAACTGATTAGAATCTCATTTCTCAAAGGCAGTCTTTCTCTGTACTTCATGTCATCTTGTTTTCACTGTAAGATTCTCATAGTCCAAAAACCATGCCTTCCTCCCTTTGTTCTGGATTTGTGGTACTCTCTGAAAACCTATCATATTTCTTCAGGATCTTATGAAGTGGAAAGAGCATTTAAGAACAAAGTCTGATTCTTGCCTCCATCCTTCCCGAGTTGTAACACCCCGTGCAAGTCACAATCTCTCTAAGCCTCAGTTTCCTCTTCTATAAAATTAGGATCACTGTGAGGAAAGGAAAATGCTTTGCACATCTTAAAATGTCAAATAAAGGTGAGCATTATAGGTTCAATTTGGAAATTATTCAGGATTCCAATGGCTATGCTAGCAAGGCAGCAAAGAAGAGATGCATAATGCTTTAGCCAAAAGGGATCTGATTCCAAAGGTAAGCAGTTATCCCTCTTCCCAAGACCAAAAGGAGAAATGGATTATTCTCTGGAAGGTTTTCCAAAAACTATGCATTTTTCATATCTCAACAATGGGGGTTTTCTGCCTTTATAGTTAGAGCTGAGGGGCAGTAGTTTTTGTAGTGTATGATTCCACAGTGGGTAACAGAAGGAAACTACAAATTTACTTTTGGGAAAGGCAGCAAAGTGGTCGTTGTTCCTAGTAAGTAGACTGCAAAGTTGAGTGTCTGGGTTCTGCATGAGCTGCATGTAATTGTCTGCATCAATGTCTGCTTTGAACAATTTTTGTCTACATCAATTTCTGCTTGTGAGCAATTACTGAAGATGTGCTCCGAGCACTTGCCACACAGCAGTCTTGAGTGTTCAGTGATTTGATCAAATAGATTGAATAGAATCATAATGTTAGGAGGAAACACTGATGATCAATTCAGTTCAACAAATATTTGTCTGAAGTCAACTATATGCAGAGCACTACCAATTTTTTTTTAATGTGTTTTAGGGTTACAGACCCTTAGAGGTCATCTAATCCCACTTTCTTGTTCTACAGATGAGGCAGTAAAGGATTCTAGATCCTAAAAGGGACCCCCCCCCCAGAATCTCTATTTTCTTGCCTTCAAGGATTTATATAATCCCAGATAGATGGCTATTTTTATTTTGAAAAGTCTTCTCCAGGGAAATAGATTCAATGACCTCTAGGATTCATTACTGTTTTTTGTTTTTTTTACAGTTTATAGCCCTGCAGGTTTCAAGCAGCTTGAAACTCCTTCCTGGCATCCTATTTGAATTCTTTCTGCTTTGATAGCCAAAGGAAAAACTATTTTTTGAGATCCTGGATGTTGGAAATCAAAAGTGGAGCAGAGTATGTCTCTTCCCACATCCATCTAGGCTAGTAGAGAAATTCAAAGAGTATATGTCAAACTGCTACCTACCATGCACATCTTGAAGGCTATGATAAACTGCCTTATTTTTTTAGGTTTTTTGCAAGGCAATGGGGTTAAGTGGCTTGCCCAAGACCACACAGCTAGGTAATTATTAAGCGGGAGGCTGAATTTGAACTCGGGTACTCCTGACTCCAGGGTCAGTTCTCTATCCACTGCACCACCTAGTCACCCCGATAAACTGCCTTTTTGAGAAGGGACCAGGCTGACCATGTAGTCCTGTATTTATGATACAAATAATCACCAAAAATTATGTGGCAGGAACTAAAAGGATATCCAGATAGTGATTTATGACAGATGAGAACCAGTCTTTTCCACTCAGGAGGTTCCCCAATTTTTAAAGACTTCCACTTATCATATCTAAGAAAGAGACATGAGTATCAAGACAAGCAAATAGAAATAGAAATAGACAGGACAGTTTTTGTCAAGAATTCTTAACCTTTTTTGCGTGTCATGGACCCCTTTAGCAATCTGATGAGTTGTAAGTTGTAAGTTGTTGGGGACAAAAGCTGTACAATCCATCATTCAGGCTCATGCTCAATGCCTTTCCTGTTTGCTAAAAACCTACTAGAACTTGGGTTTTGTTGGCCTACATGATATTATAAAAGAAACCAATTATATTTAAATAAGGCTATCAAAAAATTTTTTTTGAAAAAAAGTTCATAGACCCTAGACTATATTCTTGATTTAGATATATATGTATATGTATTCATACATACATATATATATAGATATATACATACACACACATATAAAGTACCTCAGATGTTGTGTGCTTTAGAATAAAGCCAATGATATCAGCAATAGATAATCTAAATATTCTATAAATTATCTAAATTAATGGGCAAATATAAATTGCAAGGGGGTAGCTAAATTTTCTGGGATTAATAATAAGTACATTTAATATGACTCCTATTTCCAATGTGATAATCATTTGATTACAGTAGTGTTCATAAGATCATAACTCTAGGGACCTTAGAAGTCAGATCTAGTCTAATCCCCTCTTTTTATAGGTGGATAATGTCTAGCTCTGAAAAATTTTAGTAGCCTGGCCAAGGTCAATGTAAAGTCCAGATTGTTGACACTCTAATGGGGACAATTCTAATCTCACCACTGGGGAGGAGGGACAGAGGATACACTAAATCTGAATGAACTTTTCAAGGCTTGGTCATTGCTATAATACTACTATTAATGTTCCTCTCTAACCCCCACCCATCCACACATCTCCTTAACACTAAACTTAAGGAAAGTAGAGAGTCAGGTAATGAAATCCCAAGGGTTTGAAAGAGATTCTCGGGACAATTACATTAGCAGTGAATATCATTGTGAAGGTTAGTGCAAAGACCTCCTCTGCTGTGAGAACTTAGCAGGAGGTGGTGACAGTCTGATATTTGGATCCGGGACCAGGTTGAACATATATCCAAGTGAGTGAGTAGGCTGGGGCAAAGGAAAATAATGGTAATTAATCCTTCCATGCTCAAGATGATAGGTTTCCCTCCTTACAACTGCAAAATCATATTTTTCTTTCTCTCAAAAATTTTAGAAAACCAGGATTCAGTATTTGGGGGTAGAGAAACTCTATCCTCAGGCTGGATATTAGGAATATAAATGATAGAATAAAGGAAAGTCACTCTCTGAATACCTTGGGGAAAGAATTTGGACAACTGCATCTACCTTATACCTTCAATATTAGGGATTTACAAGTATTTCTGTGATATGGCATAGGGAGGAGGAAGAGTAGCTATCACTGCCTGAAGAAGAAAGTCTGAAAATGGAATAGTTATTATTCTAATAATCACTTCTTAATCCTCTGTTAAGAAATATATGGGACCAATGGTTTTCTGTAATGCTATCACTGATGGTGTAAATCCTGGAACCATAAATAAACTCACATTTGGGAAAGGTACCCAATTGACTGTCATATCTGGTGAGTCATCCTTCTCATGGGAACTATAGGATTTAGACCTAGAAGGGATCATAAGATGTTCAGTAAAGGTCATCTAGTCCAGTTCACTCATTTTAAAGATAAGGAAATGGACCTGAGAGATTGAGGGAAAGGATGGATTGGTTTTTGTTTTTTTAATCTCCAGCAGCTAGCACTATAGCACCTAGTCAATCAACAAGCATTTATTTAGTATTTAATTTATCCCAGGGAATACTGGGAATACAAAAAAAAGGGTAAAACAAAGGCTTACTAACTGATCTATTTACATACATGTAATGAGTAATTGAGACAGAACATTAGACATGGTTTCCTCCCTCAAAGAACTTATAGCTGAGCCAAAACTAAAACACATAGAATAGTAAGATTACAATAAGCTGTTAAAATATTATAAATTCAGTAGAAGTTGGGAGAGACTAAGGGTGAAGCATTCTTGGAAGCAGTGGAATTTGAGCTGAGCCATGGTAGATGGGTGGTACAAAAAGGAGCATCCTAGGCTCAACTGCATAAGTACGGAAAATGGAGGTAGGAATGCCAGTGGTTTGATTTTCTTGGTGGGGAGGGGAAGAATGTGGAGAAAATATTGAAAATAATGTTGAATAGAGCAATAGAAAGGTAGGCAGAGAAGTTGACTTTCTTAGAAATCTCAAGGGTGGCGAAAATAGGAGCATCAATGTCTTGAAATGAACAGAGGAGTCTGTAGTCAAAACTACACACAGGAATAAGAAAAGGAGCCCAGGCCAGAGCACCAGTCTGAAGCTGAGATCTTCTGTGAGGCCCATTTTCAGGTACTGCCTGCCTTTTTCTTGGAAAGAAGTTAGCCTATTATTTAACCGAGTGGGTATCTGGGACTTTCTGTAATGGGGTTATGGGAAGTGGTGAGTGGGAGATGTAATGCAAGCTCATCTTCATTCTTTAGTTCCTACATGGATCAACTGACCATTGGTACAGTTGTGATAAGTGAGTCAAGATTGCAAGATATAATGAGTTTTAGAATTGGAATTGGAAGACAAGTTCAGAATCCATCTTTGCCACTCAATTATTGCCTGTATGACTTTTTAGCAAGTTATTTCACTAATCCTGGCTTCAATTTCTCAATAAAATGAGGGAGTTTGAAGGGAGTTTTTCTTAAACCCCAACCAGCTCCAAGATCTATGATCCTTTGTGAGCTATAAGACCTGTTCTGAGAATACAAATTTGGTCTAGAACTATGGCCATGTTGTGAATTCAGATTTCTGAGCTCCTAGACCTGTATAAATACTATGTGAGCTACAGACCAGACATATACCTGCTTTGTGCCCTAGAAAATCTAAACATAGCTTTTTGACCATTTGCAGTTGGACTAGATTGAGACTTAGATTAGGTAAACTACCCTGCTGAGAAAGCGCCTCGACAAATCAAACAACTTCAGTACTCATATTTATGTAGCTTTTGTGCAAAATCAAATAGTACAAAAAAATTGTTTGGATTTTACACTTAACAATTGAAAGTGTTCTGGCCATCTTCCTGTTTTCTGGTGCCCTTAATCTGAAACTCTTCTTCCCTTCCTTATATTATTTCTTTCTTAATAAATTCTGTATTGCCCATTTTAAGTTGCATGCTACTTGAGGGTAAAGTCAATAAGCAGTTGCAAAACATCAAATATGTGCCAAGCACTCTTGGGGGAGGAGATAAACTAAAGAAAAGACAAATATAGCTTCTGCCCTCAAGAAATTTGTAATCTAATGATGGAGGGGGTAGACAGACAATCTGCAAACAATTCTGTATAAACCATTCTTCATTCTTGAATCTCAATCATTTAGCACACAGACTTGCATATAGTTGGACTGTTTTGGAGTTTTGGAATAAGGTAGAGAGGGGAAAGAAGTTGTTTGTTTTTAAGGAAGATGTTGGACTGAAGAAGAATAAGGGTAAAAATGGAATCTGTAAACTAAAATATTGGAACTAGTTTGAGGAGGGGCACCCAACAAGTTGTACATATCATATCAGATTGGGCTGATGAGGGAAGGTACGGTGGAAGAAAGGGCACCCATTAGCCCACAATGCCTCCAGGACAAAAGAGCAAAAAGTGAGGCTAAACTGATGTGACTCAGGTCTGGGCCCGCTGCCACTCAACTCTAGAAGCTTCTGAATTGCTTAGCCTGCTAAGTGGCTGCTTAGGGAACTGCTGAAAGAAGCCTTCCAAGTGACCCCATGCCTGGAACCTAAAGAAAACTGAGAAGCCAGACAGTAAATCCTGTAATGGGTTCTGCTACCCTCTGTCTCCTTGATTTTCAAAAAAACTTGAGGATGTTGGTTGCAAGTATAAAAGCTCCTTTGCTCACAGTTTAGGAAAGACTACCCAGCCAGATCATCTCCCTTTCTCCAAGCACTAACATCCTATAACCCATTGTATGCAGAGGAGAATCTAGCCTACCTACTTAAAAACAACAAGGGAAAGCAGTTACATAGGCTCCCCATAATCCATTCACGTGCTTACCAGTCTAATGAACACTCAAAATCTTACCTACTTTTCCCCTATTTCCTTCCTAATCTATTAATGCAAAGAGGGAGCTTCCTCCAATCCTATCTTTTTTTAAGTTCAACAAACCCCATTATTTTAGGAAGTGGGGCGGGGAGTGGGGGAAGACGAGAGTGTTTTCCTGGAAAAGAACAGACTTAATGGGTAATGGTAATAAAAATTCACATGGATATGTAAAATGCTTTATGGTTTACAGACTTTCCTCACAATAATTCTCAGGATGGGTAATAGAATGTGAATGCATACTTTTCAAATATCTGAATGGTGTTAACTTAAAGAAGTAGACTTTTCTACCACCTACTCTGTCTCCAAGTAGGGGCAATCCAATGCATAAAGGTCACCTCTCCAGTTTGTTTTTCTTTTGACTAAGCTTCTCTCATCTACGCCTAGGGCTTGGTTTCTCTACAGGTCTCAGTTCTGCAGGATGTTTTTGTAGCCAAGACCACAATGGTTTAGTATAAGATCTGCATAGAAAAAAACAAGCAATGCTGTGGGAGGCCTTTGGGCACAGGAGAATCAAACCCTAACTCTGTTCTACTTTCTGGGTGGCCTAGATGTGTTAATTTTTCCCTTCAAACTTCAACTTCTTCTAAACATAGGAAGTGGGGAAGTATATACAGGAAGAATCCCTAAAACCCTGAACATCTAAAAAAAAAAAAGCTGAACAAGTCCCAGAAATAAATGGAGTGTCCAGTTTCTACTTATTTCACAGAAGTAAGTTGTAGAGAGATATAATAGGTTTTAAAATGTTATAATAAGGCCATGAGGCATATACCATAATAAGTTATTGGATCAGAAATTTCCAACTGACAGGACAGTTATTCCAAATTGGTGTTGATATAAAACCCTTATAAGTTTGCCTCACTTTTGACATCACAAGGATACCTATGAAGAAAACAAGACATTCATCAGTCATTCATCTTTCTTAGCACATGGCCAGTCCAATCTGTCACTAGAACATTTCTTTCTTATCATCCTTTATTCCAGGTCTTCTCTCTAATTCCTTGTTTACAGTGTGTTGGCTCTTCACATTCACCATTTGCTGTCTCACTCATCATATGCCTTATTGATACCCATATTTTTTGAGAACTGTAAGGCTGATAATCATACAATAACGCCTGTAAAATATTGATATTGAAAATGGGACTGTTTCAGGGAGTTTTAGATCATTAATTTCCTAACTTTCCAAAAGTAACCCAACATACTCTCCAACCACTTCCCAATTCCAATCCCAACTCATTATCAATTTGAAGTATCTTTCCTTAATAATATATAGTGATTGGTAACCTATATAGGTAAAGATCTAACTATATATAATCTAACTATATATAACCTGTACATTATTGTCTGGATAATAATCATTATCTTTCCTAAACTATATCTCTTTGTTAGGGACTTTGGTCTGATTCTGCCTCTATCACAGTATATTTCATAGTATTTTTAAAAATTTTTGTTACTATCTTTGTTTTTATGTCACCTTCATTTCTAAATATCCACTTCACAAGCGTCATCTCTTATAACAAAAAACAAAAAATAAAAAAGGGGGAAGGAGAAAAAAGTTCAGTAAAACCATCCAACACATCTGACAATATATGTAATGCTCCACACCCCAGCCCCTCCCATTTCTACAAAGAAAAAAGTACACTTTGCCTTCTCTTCTTGAGGACCAAGTTTATCATTATAATTATATAATATTTAGCTATATTATTTTATTCTTTCAATACATACTGTTGAACTAATTGTTTTATACCATTTTCCAGGTTTTACTCATTTCACTTTGCACAGTAGTTCCTATAGGTCCTCCCATTTTTCTCTGTGTTTATCCTATAAATGGTTTCTTCCCCAAAACCTAGCTTGTTAATTGCAACATAGTAGGCACTTAATATATACTTACTGAATCATACTGAAGGAATAATCCATTTTACACCACAATTTGTTTAGTCATTCTTCCAATTAATGGATATCTATTTTTTTGCAGTTATGTTACTACAAGTGTTGCTGTATTTTTCATTGACCTTTGGGAGGAAGTATGTAATATCTATACACAGCATCTCTATTATCTATAATAATTATTCTCTCTAGTTTTAAAAGTCTGAAAATAGGGTCTGCTAGGTGGTATAGTAGATAGAACACTGAACCCGGAGTCAGGAGGACTTGAGTTCAAATCAAGCCTCTCAGACACTTAATAATTACCTAGCTGTGCCACTTTGAGCAAGTCACAACCCCATTGCCTTACAAAAACAAAAACAAAAAAGTCCGAAAACAGTATCTTCTGAGCAGGGTAGATTTACCTTTTTTAGATTCTGGTATAACAATTCCAGCTCATATAGTGAGTTAATATGAGGAAAGAAGGTGTAAGAAAAAGGGAAAAAACAGCATCTCTTAAACTCCATGCCTTTTCTGTTCACAGTTATCAATGATCCTCAGCCAGCTCTGTACCAACTAAGAAGCCCCAAGTCAAGTGACATTTCAGTCTGCCTCTTCACAGACTTTGATTCTAATAAGTCCATCAAAGATGCTCATACAAATAGTAGTGACCCAACAGTGCTGGAGATGATGACAATGGAATCTAAGAGTTATGGAGCAGTGGCATGGGGTGATAAATCAAGCATCGATTGCACAAAGGCATTCCAGCAAAACATGGTCAACTTGACTCAAGCCTCAGGTCAGTATGAAACTTTCCCTCAAGAAAATGGGACTCCCTTTGTAGGGGTTCTGCTGTGACTCTAGTCTAGATAAACAGCTTCTAAAATCAATTTCTTTTCCATAGTCTGTACTAAGGGACATCTCTACCTTATATCCAAGAAAAGGTCACTTACCTTATACTTTTATTACTGAGGGGTCTAGTGATCAGTAAACTTTCCATTCCTAATAGCAATCCTTTTTGAGCAGTGGAAAGAGGCATGGGGGAGATGGGGGAAGAAGTGCAGTGGTGGAAGGGAGTTGATCTAAAATGAACCAACCATGAAAAATCATAGAGAATAAATGGCTTTTGACAACCACTAGTGAGTTTTTCCCTCAAAAGCTAATGGTGCTAGGGTAGCTAGGTGGTGTAGTGGAAAAAGGACTGAACCTGGAGTCAGGAGGACCTGAGTTCAAATTTGACCTCAAACACTTAATAATTACCTAGCTGTGTGATCTTCAGCAAGTCACTTAGCCCCACTGCCTTACAAAAAAAAAAGAGCTGAAGGCACTATGTCTATTTTCTATGACACATGGCTTATCTTCCTAAATGATTTGATGTCTTCCTAAGATGGGTTAGAGGTACCACGCAATTCAAAAATCCATGAAGGTGATTGTTTTTTTTTCTATTTACAGGTTCCACATGCAAAGTCAAAGATGTAAAGCAAAGCTTTGAAACAGGTAAATACCAGAAATTATAAACTTTCTTAATACAGAATTTGAGAGTAGATGAAGAAAAAAAATGCATAGTAACCCTAAGAAGGACCAGAGTAGGCTAGAGCCAAGAAACCTTTCTCAGATGGGGTAAGGGAATAAAAGCAATACTTTATAACCTGAATGGTATTTTTTATTTTCTTTCCAATCACATAGGACTTAGAGCTAGAAGGGATCCCAGAAGTCATCTGATCCAAGGTTGCTTAACAATGCAAGGGGTCTATTGATAGATTTCAGATGATGGATAAACTTGCATGGGGAAAAATACATCTTGATTTTCACTAACTTCCAACAAAAATTTAGTATTTTCTTCGATTATGATTTTTAAAAACACTATTCTGAGAAGTGGTTATTGGCTTCACTATATTACCAAAGTGTCCATGACACAAAACCAAAAAAGCATCAGATCTAGCCCAACCCCTTCCACTTACAGAAAAGGAAACTGAGAACTAGAGAGATGAATTTTTCAAAGGTCACTCTCCTCCCACAGTCTTTATTTTTCTCCCTTCTTGGAGGCCATACCCTCTGAGGCTTGGTTCCTACAAGACCAAGTATTCATTTAAGGGCTCCTAAAATCTCTCAGTATTATTTTTCATATAGCCAAAATGAATTAATAGCAAAGATGAAAAATCTTTGAATGATATGCTTGGAATTGGCTAAACTATAATAGACCATTGAAAAACTGAGGTTATTTCCCCTCAGAACTAAGGACCTAACTAAGGACTCCTTTGTTTTGGGAGGTCAGTGTTAGTCTGTTATTTTTTTTTAAGTTGTACTCATTTCTCCTGAGAGAGTTATTGTCTACCTTAAGGATGCATTTGCTTCAGGTTATGTAGTCTTTTGGATTCAACCCATCTTTCAATCTAACCACCAGAAGTCAAATAATCAAAGAAACTTACTTAGTCTACAAATGCTTCAGGTATGAAGTCTAATAGAAAGCAAGTATTGCATAATAGAAATTCTCTGGATTGGAGTACTAAGGGTTTCTGTCATCTCTTCTTACTAGTTGTATGACTTATGTGTATCCCTTGGTCTCAGTTTCCTCACCTGTAAAATAAGTGTTGGGCTAGAACTGGATGATCCATAAGGTCCCTTTCATCTTTAACACCTATAGTTTAGTAGACAAGTAACTAAGGACAAAGTAGAGTCCAAAATTAGGAAGTTATTGTTATCCTTCATTCTTGAAGAGGAGGAGGAAAGAGAAACCAAGAGATAGCATGGTCAGTCCTCCCCTGTCTGATAGACTCAAACCTTCCTTAGAGAGAAGTAAGACCTCATTAATGAGTGGGACTCCAGTAACCTTATATACCAATTTGTTTTTTTAGACAAAGATTTGAACTCCATGAACCTGGTTCTGATTGTTTTCCGTGTCATCTTCTTGAAGACTGTGGGATTTAACCTGCTCATGACACTTCGTCTATGGTCAAACTAAAGTAAGTAATGTATCTTGTGATAGAGGGGATCAAAGATTGGAGGGAAGGGTTGGTCTAAGGATACTTGCCAAGTTTTAAGAACAAATCTGGTTTCACCCATCAGACTTTCCCACATCAGATTACAAAGAACAAATGTTAATAAGATTAACATTCAAAATTTCCATGGCACTTTATATTTTTTCAATTCACTCTCAAATCCATTATTTTATTGGGGCCTTAAGTTCCAATAAAGTGGTCAGAGAACAAGTAATCTTTGCATTATATGAGAAAAGTGTGACTAAGTATCTTGCCTAAGGTTGCAATTCCTATTCCATCAGCTTAATCAAATCATATTATCCAGAATTAGTTATTTGTGCTGTGCCCCTAGGTATCTGTATGGTGTGAGAACCATTTCTATTACAACACTAAACAATTCCAGCTGTTCTACCTGGCTAAGACCTTAATATTCCAGTGATTGATTTTCCTATTCTCTTTCTTCCTTCTAGGTCTGTAAAGATGGCAAATGAAATCCAAACTTCCAGCTCCTTTTTTTCTTCCTCTGTCCAACTCCTTTAGCATGACATGGGAATATCTGTTAAGACCCTGTTGAATGAATATACACCTAGACTCCCCAACCCCAGAGGAGTTGCCATAAACTGGATCCTACTAGGTATTTGAGATACCATAGTAGAAGAACCTCCCCAAATGCCAACCCAACCCTTTAAGTTCTCTTATTCCTGTTTTTAATACCTGTCGTTTAATGGACATAGTAAAGGCATGACCAGAAACTTCTGACTATGAAGAAATGTTATACCTGCATCCTCAGTCCTCTTGAGAGACTTCCAGAAGAGTGGAGGAGAGAATATTGTAGATCCCTAAAGGTTCCTTAGTATCTCCAAAACCTTTTTTCCAACTCCTTGGAAAAATTGACCTCTGACTCCTACTCCTTCCCTTCCCTATTCCCTCTCCCCATATAAGTGAGGATTATAAGAAGCTTTTATTTTTATAATAGAGTTCATTTAAAAATCCATTTGATTCTTTTTATTGTTGAACAAGAAATTATATAATTGAGTGAGACCAATTTTATTATGTATCTGAGCTGCACTGTATTCTGCCATCTAACCAAGATGAGAGACTTTATTAAAGTGTTAAAAAAAAAACAAAGACTCTGCTGTTACATCTCTGGTTGAGTTGGTATCAATGACATGGATGGAGATGATCACCATCTAAAGTATGAGGGAGAAGAAAAGGAAGCATCTCTCCAGTAGGTGTGTTGAAAGAGAGCCAGCCAGATGATGAATATCATGCTGGCTGCCATTAAGAGCCCAGTTAAGAGCTAGGCCACCTGTGCTCTAAAACTTGGGTCATCATCTCAAAGCCTACAACAGTGGGTGGTCAGAAAGCCACATCATGGAGAGCAAAAGGAGAAAGGTGACAGACACGAGCTCCAGAGTAAGTTTCACCTATAAAACTAAATAAAAAAGCATTCATACCTGACCACTGCCCTCTGGCACCATTTCCC
Source organism: Macrotis lagotis (assembly GCF_037893015.1). Taxonomy (NCBI): domain Eukaryota; kingdom Metazoa; phylum Chordata; class Mammalia; order Peramelemorphia; family Peramelidae; genus Macrotis; species Macrotis lagotis. The sequence goes on along the minus strand of NC_133661.1, from coordinate 183,162,459 downwards.
TGCCTTTTCCCTTCAAATACACCATCTGTTGGGTGGTCTATAAAAATGGCACACAATCTTTTAGACTACAGGATGATAAATAGAATTTTGCTCTAGGATACAAACAATACTACTTGTTCCTAAGAACAGAGGCAACTAAATAGTACAGTGAATAGAGCCCTGGGTCTAGAATTAAGAACTAAGTTCAAATCCAGCTTCAGATACACTGAGGCTAGACCACTATTCTTAGGATACACACACACACACACACACACACACACACACACATATATACATATATATGTATATATATATATGTATATATATATATCCTCTCAGACTCCTAGTATCTATTACAGTGATGGGTATATATTATGAGCCTCAGCAAATATTTATTTGATTTTTTGACAAAGGTTTGAATGACCTCAAAATCAGTCATACACTCAAGGATACACAAAAGAAACCTGAGGCTCAAATCTTCAGCATTCCCATAAACAACCAACATTTAAGAAGCACCTATTACATACAAGGCACTATGCTCATTTGAGACATTATGAAAGTAAATATTTCTTTATGCTACTCGAGAGTAGCATAAATTCTATTGAATGTAAGCTCAACAATGAGAATGTAGGAAGGGAAAGTAAAGTCACTCCTTCAAAGACTGATAGCATCGAAGAAATGAGAGAAAGATGATGATACCCCTCTGACTTAGCTGCAACAATTCCCTTGCTTTCAAGCCTCAAGGTCCTCATTCTTTCCAAAAGGTGTTCCTGAAGCAAGTCCTTCCTTTACCTCAGGAATTATTTTTGTGTCAGGGACTTTTGACAGTCTAGTGAAGTCTATAGTCCTTTCTCAAAATGTTTTTAAACAAATAAAACATATATAATTACAAGGGAAAATAATTTTAGTAAATTGTGTTTATAAAAAAGAAGTTGGGTTTTTTTTTTTCAGTTCACTGACTCCAGGTTAAGAGCCCCTAATCCAAACCAATATTGGAGCATCTTACTGTGGTACAATCAAAAGTTTTGAACTTGTTGTCAAAGGACTTGAGTTCAAATCCCAGTTCTGTCACTTTGTACCAGTGTGATATTGGGTAAATCTCTTAACCTTTCTGGGTTTCAGGTTCCTCACTTTTAAATGAGAGAATTGGACAAACTAATTTCTAAGGTCCCTTTCAACTCTAGATTCATAATTCTACAAACCTATGATCTTTTCATAGAGTCCAAGGAACTCCATCTGGAAGGAACCATAATGGTTACTTTATCTGTCCCCCTGCTTCTCTATATTTAAACCAAATAAAATCAATCTTTTCATCAATGTCCCCAGGGAAGGAGGATTCTATCATTTACTTCTTGAAAACTTTACCTAACCTCCAAGTGTGCCAATGCTTAGAATTAAATCCTATTTCCTCTTATCTCATTCTTCATGAAAATGTAGATGCTCAGTTCTCTATTTTCTATGTGATAGCCCTAAAGAGACTAAATGCAGGGGCACCTAGGGTTAACCCCCACGTGGAATATATACTCAGTTAAGATGATAACTTCTGGGGACATTCAGCACACACTTCATAATATAAAATTCCACAGGTCCATCCCTGTGTTTGTTCCATGGGGCAAAACCTCCACTAAACAAAAAGTTTAGTCACCTTCTCTTAGTTACTGTCAGCTTTCTCTCCTCGCAACCAAATCATTCCTTTCCAAATAGCTGCTTTCTTTGTAAAAGTTAAAGGTCCCTATCACTAGAATTCATAAGCCACCATTTCTCAATGCCTGTAATAGTGAGAGGAGATGACTCATGGTAGTCAAGGTAGAAAGGTTGCTGATGGAAACTACTGAGCAAGTTTCACTTTGAAAGAAGGCAGCCTGAAAAAGATATCTCATATCACAATAGGGCTGATCTCAAACACAGATAAAATTGGCCAAGGAGCCAAGAAAGCCACACTCCAAAAATATCTCCCCCACAAACCTGCTTGAGATTTTTACCATTTAGTGAAAGAAATTACATTCCCAACTACCTATGTTGAAATATAAATTCTCACATGCTAGAACAAGGCTGTAAATCAGTATTATAAATATTGTACCATTTTAATCAATAAAGAAACTTAAAACAATAAAGTGTAGTGGAAAGAAAACTAGATTGATACCAAATTTAAATCCTGGGTTTAAATCCTGGCTATGCCACTATTTGTATAACCTTGGACAATGCCTTCACCCCTACTAAGTCAAAATCTCACCAGAATAATGAGGAGATGGAACAAGAAATCTAAGTTTTCATGGAGTTTTAAATCTATATCCTATGAAGCTCAGAAAGTAAGTGATTCACTCAATATCACTTAATTAAAAAGTGGCAGTTATAATTAAACTCCATCCTCCAGATTCCAAGTCTTTCTACTGCATAGCTTGTGCTATAAACAGGATTCTGCAGGAATAAGATGTGAGCTAGAGAAGATTTCTTAAGATGGAAATTGGGGAAACATCTAAAAGCAGGAGGGATTACTAGTCCTGGGTGGGTTCATGACTGGAGAATGGAGAGGGATAAAGGGAGTGGGTATTAGAGGTAAGGAATTTAGGATTATTATTTCATCTGGAGAATTAAAGAAGATGGCCCCTTATTTCCAACTCTTCATCATTTCTTCTCTCATATGAAAACTATCTGGCAAGGATGGGAAGAAATATTAGAAGAATGGGTTTGAACAAGAAGATGCAAAGGAATAAAAGACAAACCAGTAGACTGTAAACAACTTAAAGATAAAGACTATTTTTTTGCCTCTTTTATTTATCCCCAACACTTTGCACAATGTCTAGCATATAATGCTGACCCTAGCTGTTGGGCTAGGCCTGGGATATTCAGGCAGTCTTCAGTATAGAACCTATGGTGTCTATATCAATCCCTATGGATTGATTTTTTGGCATTTTAATTTCCCCAAGGTCCACTAGGCATTTTTGAGAGGTGCTAAGACCCTGATTTATATGGTATTCCAAGAATGACACACCACCATATACACATAGAGAATAATTCTCCTTCCTTCAACCTTCTGCATCTAAGTTTAAATATTTCTATATGATTCATCAAGCCAAGTCAAAAGCTATCCTGAGGGAAGGGTCAGCACTGTCTCTTCAGAAATCTGTGTTTGAACAAACCTTGCCATAGAGAAAAGGTTTGAGACAAGGAATAACTTTTCTCAGAGTAAAATTAAGTCAATCAACAAGGGGAGTGGAGGAAAGAAGGAGAGGGCACTGCTAGGACCTACTAAAAACTGTTTAGAGCCAAAAGATCTTCTCTTCTCTCAGATCCAAGCCCTAATGAGAGCTAAGTAATTAAAGGGAAATCAAAAGGGCAAGACAAAGGGCTGTGGGCTTCTAAACTTGGAGCAAAATCCCTCTAAGCAGAGAACATTGCTTAGAGGTAAGGAATTCAGGATTATTATTTTATCTGGAGAAAAGGCTAAGAAGATAACATATTCTTAATCATCAGAGGGGAGAAATGGCTCCCCCAAAGAGCCACTGTGTAATTCCCTTTGGAAATAGGCTTAAACTAATTCAAGAAGAGTGAAGCCTGGTCGAGAGTATCCTGATAGGGAGAGGGTTAAAAAGCACATGATGGAAGGGGATACTCTGTCTTAGCAAAATGATTTAGCTACAGTCCACCCAAAAAGGAAAATTTGGGGAACACCCTAAATGACCTCTCGAAATCTGAAGACAGGATGTTTGAAGCCTTGCTCAATTCAGTTTTAAGTGATCTCCACAGTGCTTGCTCATGGTTCAAGTTACTGCACAGTTTTTAAATTAGTTCAATAGTATCTGAAAAAGAACTATAATCTAGTGAGGTTACTTTCACTAAAGAGGTATAATTAGTCTTATGAGTAAGTGAAGACAAACATGGTATGATCTCAGAGACCCTGGAAAAAATCCCTTGCCCCATTTATCAAACCTATCACTTATTCCAACATTATAGCTTTATTCCTATGAATCTTGAAGGTCTTTCAGTTTCTCTTGGTCCTTTATTAAAATACAATTACTCCCTGAATATTAAAGCCCTTATTAGCAAACATCTTTAGTAGTATGGTATTAAAAATGAAATGAAGATAAATGTAGATTTGAATCATGGTTCTGACATTCACTCAGTCAAGTGATGTGGCCAGATTATTTAACTAAATAGTCTTAGTTTTTTCATTTGCAAAATAGGAATAGTAAAATTTGTACTAGCTACCTCATAGGGCTGTTGAAAATAACTAGTTTATAAATATTAATCTGTATATGTGAACCATTTAATAAATTAATTAATATGAACATGTGGACCATTTAATAACATTTGTTTATTAAAAACATTCTATGTACCAGGTATTTTTTCATGGTACATGAATATAAAAATGAAGGATCCCCTGACCTCAAGGAGCTTACATATTGGGGAGACATGAACATATATAAGTATGTGTAGGATAAATTTAATACAATGTGATTAAATACAAAGTAATTAGGGAGAGAGGGCACTCGGAGTTGTGGGAATCACAATAGGCTTCCTACTTAGAAGGGTCTTGAGATGTATCCTGAAGTTAGTGGGGGATTCTATGAGACAGGGATAGGAAAAGTATAATCCAAGTAAGTGGACAAAGGAATGGAGATGTGAGATGGAGCCTACATTTAAGGAACAGAGAATAGGCTGGTTTGGCTGACCTACCGAGTGAGGAAAGGGAAGCAATGCATCATACAGAAAGAAATATAATATGGCTGAAGCTAAGTTGCAAGGGGCTTTAAATGCCAAACTTTTTATCCTAAGGGCAAGAGGGAGCCACTGAAGTTTATTGAATAAAGGAGTGAAATGGTAATGGTCAGAAGTCAGGCAAAAGTAGGTGTTGAGAGCTGGCCTGGGAGTAGGGAATCAACTTTTCCTTTTTCCTCTCCCAACTCTATCCAAATGGCTGCTAAATTTTGCCTCACTTCCATAACAACTTTTAAATCCATCTGGTTCTCTCCACTCACATAGCAACTACACTAGTTCAGGTCCCTCACTACCTCTCAATAATACCAAATAGCCTTATAATTGGTCCCCTTGCTTCCAGTATTTCCCTGAGCCAAGCCATCCTCCATTTACCTGCCAAATTAAGACAAGTTTGATCATGTCATTTACCTATTCTAAAATTGTCAGTAGCTCCATGTTGCTTCTAAGACATGAGTTCTTCACTCGGAGTTTATGAATAGACTTCAGGGCATCTGTTAGCTTGAATGGAAATGAAGTACATTTTAATTTTCACTGACCACTAAATGAAATTTAGCATTTCTTACTATTATTTTAAAAAATTATTCTGAGAGGGCATCCTTGGGCTTCACCAGACTGCAAAAAAAGGTTCATGGCATGCACAAACACACAAAAGTTAAGAATTTCTGCTCTGGGAAAAATACAAATTATTCTATTTGGCATTTAAAGCCCTCTCACAAACTAACCTCTCATTTACCTTTCAAGACTTATTTCAATGTTACTCCTCTTTCCACAACTCTGCATTCCAGTCAAACTGGTCTACTGAGTTCCCTGAACTCTTCATTCCAAATGTGGTCTCCAGGATTTTGCACAGGTTGGTCAAATGCCTGCAATTTACCCCCTCCTCACTTCTCTGCACTTTACAATCCCTACTTCTTCAAGAATCAGTTCAAGTGCCTTCTTTTTTTAAAAAAAATATTTGTTTTAAGTTTTACAATTTTTCTCCCAATCTTACTTCCCTCCCCCCAGCCCCCCTACAGAAAGCAATCTGTCAGTCTTTATTTTGTTTCCATGCTGTACATTGATCCAAACCGAATGTGATGAGAGAGAAATCACATCATTAAGGAAGAAACAAAAAGTATAAGAGATAACAAGATCAGACAATAAGATATCTAGTTTTTTTTTTTCTAAATTAAAGGGAATAGTCCTTGAAATTTGTTCAAACTCCATGGCTCTTTATCTGGATACAGATAGTATTCTCCATTTCAGACAGCCCAAAACTGTCCCTGGTTGTTGCATTGATGGAGTGAGCAAGACCATCAAGGTTGATCATCACCCTCATGTTGCTGTTAGGGTGTACAGTGTTTTTTTTAGTTCTGCTCATCTCACTCAGCATCAGTTCATGCAAATCCTTCCAGGCTTCCCTGAATTCCCATCCCTCCTAGTTTCTAATAGAACAAGTTTTCCATGACATACACATATACCACAGTTTGCTAAACCATTCCCCATTTGAAGGACATTTACTTGATTTCCAATTCTTCGCCACCACAAACAGGTCAAGTGCCTTCTTTACATGAAGCCTTTTCCTGCTATTTCCCCACCTCCAATTATTAGTTCTCTTCCTGAAATCTGTAGTCATTCAAAAGAATTCATCTCCACAATAAAACCAAGCACATGAAGAATGATTTTTGCCCATTCTATAATATGTGGTTAGATGGACCATAAAGCCGATCTATAAGTACATATAACTTAGACAGACATTGTAGATGTATAATGAATTGGGTCTAGAATCCAATAGAAGGGGAATGAGCTATATTGCCTTCGGAAAACTGTGCAATATTTTTAATGATGTAAGCTTCTCTCTGAAAAAAAAAGGCAACATCTTTAAACATCAATATTCTTTTACTCATGATACATGGCAGGGAGTCATGTAATATCACAGTCTCTAAAGAAATAAGGTTCAGGTCACTCAAAGTGCACCTGGAGGCACATAGTGGACATGAGTAATTACAATATATTACCGGTGGAAAATTGCATAGGAAAGGCTGCATGAAGGATATCATTAGAGCTGTATCCCGGGAAAAGGAGATGAGGTGGAAAGATAGCCAAGAGATAATCCAAATGCTTTAATCAAGTGAGGTCAAAAGGTTGAGCGGGAGACAACCCTGCCCCTCCCCCAGTTCATTGGTTGGACCCTCTATGTAGAGAACCTGTTTTAATGAGGTAACAAAGACATCAAAATAGTAAAGTCTGTGAACTCTATATTTTGTAACCCCTCAACAGAATGAAAATTCCTTGAGGGCAAGAACTACTGTTTATATGTGGTAATAGAGGATTAATCGGTGTTTGTTGAATTGAAACAAATGAAGAGGGTTGAGAGAGATTCCAGTGGTAATATTGCATAGTAGAGATAGTCTAATCAAGATCTGGTTCAAACCCTGCCTCTGATACCAGATCATGAACAAGCCCCTTAGTATCCCTAATTATTGCTAATCGGTAAGAATTGAATCACTACCAAGACCCAAAATGAAAATAACATTAAAACTGAATCCTTTGCAATGGGAATATTGGGAAATTAAAAGTCAAGAGTAGTATGTATTGATAATCACCATGGGCCAGTCATTAAACAAACACCATTATGGCTCCCATTTACTTAAGGTATTTGATGCACTTTCCAAAAACAAGGCTGTAAGGCAGAGCAGACACTTTCTACTCCCTGAAGAATCTCAGTGATTCGCCCCAAGTCAGTTAGGCGGGCGAGGATCTGAACGCCGATTAGAAGCTCCCGTGGCAAGGCGAAGCTCTCGGCAGCCCACCTGCACCAGGAGACACCCTCCTTTCTAACGCTGCCGGGCTGGTCCGGAGTCTTCTGAAGCCCGTCCTGCCCCGTGCCCCGTGCCCCGTGCCCCGTGCCCCCGCCCCTCCCCCACACCAGCTCGGGCTGCCTCCGGGCACCGCCGCGTGTGGGAGTTTAAATTAACCCACGGGGCAGGCGCGGGCGCCGGAGCCCAAGTGGGGCAGGAAGTGGAGGCTGCGGTCACCGCTTCCGCCCAGGTGTGGGGCGGGGGAGGGGCGGGGGCCCGGGGCCTGGCCCCATTTCCGTGACGTCGTTGCGGCGGCGCAGGGACAAGTAGGGCGTCCTTTGAAGCTCCCCCGCAAGAGCCACTTCCTCTGGAGAGCCGAGTTAAAAATACCGGGGCGCGGGGCGCGGGGCGCGCCGGGCCGGATGCCATCTCCGAGCCACGTGTCGGGGCCGGGGCGGCAGGGCCGTTGCGCCGCAGAGCGCAGGTGCGCCCGCCCCGCCCCCACCCCGCGCGCCCCCCACCCCGGGGAAGCCGTGACGTCACGTCCCCGGAGGCCCCGGGCGGGCTCGCGGCCCCACACACGCCCCCCCCCCCCCGGCCCGGAGGACCGGCTCCGGCCCCCCAGGGCAGCCCCCCGCGGGCCCCTCCCGCCGGCTCCGGGGGACGCCCCAAAGGGTGTGGGACCGGGGCTCCCCGGGCCCGCGGCCCCACGCGATTCCCAGCAAGCCCCGCCTGGGGGCGCCCGCGCTCCACCGCTGGCGCCTCCCGGGCCCGCGGACGGGGCGCCCCGCCGCCACCCCCGCCCGGGCGTGCCGAGTGTCCCGCGCCCTGCCGGAGGGCAGCGGCCTGTCCGCGGTCACCGCCGCCCCACGAGGGTGCCCAGACCGCCCACAGCAGAGCTGCGGCAGGGATGCCGATGGTGACGGGGCGCTGCCCAGCTGAGTGGAGCTGGCACTGGAGTGGGGGCAACTTGAGGCAGGAAGACCCACCCGAAAAATCACGGAATTGCCCGGGGTGGTAGCATAGAAGAGGTATAGGACAGGTGTTACATATAACATTAGAGCCCATACAGGGAAAATGATATCCCATACAGGGAAACTATTAATAGTAGTACAAATAGGAGCTAGTAAGATACACTATCATACTGTATATAATATACACTACCTGCAAGTAGTAAAGTACATATATATATATATATATATATATAAAAGTAGTTACTATTAATAGTAGCTTAAACATATAGTAATATATAGTATTGATGTAGTATATATTATTTATATTAATAGCAGTAGTTACTATTGCATTAATAGTTTCCCTGTCTGAAATGCTTTACAAACCTTAAAGTAATATATGTAACTTTAAGGTTTGCAAAGCACTTCATTTAACATATGCACATATATGAATGTTTATCATATGGGTATGTGTGTATAAATATATATATATGTATATATATATGCATACAAACTTTCATATATCATTTGCTTCCAACAGTCCTGTGAGGCAGATGCTATTATTTTCATCTCCAGTTTACTGATGGAATGACTGGGGGCAGACCTGTTAAGTGACTTGCCAGAGGGTTACACAGAAAAGAAGAGGAAAAAAGAATAAGCACTTATATAACAAATATTAAGAGCCTGCCAAGCAAAGGGAAGTGAAATAGTACTTTCCCTCTAGAAATTTACAGTATAAATATTAAGTATATATATATATACACACATATAAAATGCATACTCAGTGACTAGCATTATGGGGTAGTAGAAATTCAAGAAAGGCTTCCTCTACTATAGAAGTTGCTGCTGGATCTGAACCTGAAAGGAAACTAGTGATTTGGAAAAAAAAGGAGTACACTCTGATGGGGGGGGGGGGAGAATAAGGGAGGGTTGAAAATTGAATGTCCAGTACTAGAAACATCATTTCAATTGGAACACAGTGTGTTAAAGGGAGTCAGGGGCAGAAATGTGTAATAAAGCTGCAAAGGTAAATTGGGAGCCAGTTGCAAAGGATCTGAAATGCCAAACAGAAGGAGGCTACAGGAAGGATCTCATATATAACCTGGTAGCCTTTTAAATTTAAAATTGAAGGAAACAAAGAATTTTAAAGGGCAAAGGTAAGGAGAGAGGATATTTCTAGGCCTGAAGGAAAACCTGCACAAAGGTAAGGAGAGCAATAGGTAGTGTCATCTGATTTATTTACATTTATATATATATATAAATTAATATATAATATCTATATAGATATAGATATAGATAGATAGATATATGACCAGACTGTTTATAATCTATTGTCAAATTGGCTGAAAGCCCCCAAATTGCATCCCCAGAAGAATATAACCATTCAGAGAGGGAAGGGACCTTTTAGTTTTTGTCTTCCTTCCTATTTGCCTAACACAAGCCTAATATATGGGAAGGATGGGAAATATGGATTGAATCTCTAGGCTCCACTACCTCCTCAGCTCCTACTGTATCACACTGAGTTGGCCTAAGAGACTCCCTAAAATCTATCTAAAGTGTCAACCTAGATTGCAGCTCTGGGTTGAACATGAGGCCTATTTCTTCTAGCAAGTCCATTAAATGCCAATGATTGCTATAGAAGGAAGCAGCAATATATCTTAACACAAACAAAGAAATACTAACTTTATTCATTAAGTAATAGTTACTGAATCAATAAGCATTTTATTTTATTAAAAGCCTACTTATATGCCAAACACTGTGCTAGTCATTTTGCTAATCCTTACAATGAAATAATCATTATAAACATTTGATATTCTTATGGGGTTAGACAAATATGTAACTACATAAAAAATAACTGAAGTGAATAGAAATTTATGACAAATAGTCAAATATGAGGTAATTTGAGTGAGACAGTACATTTATGGGATCAAGAAAGGCTTCATACAGAAGATGATGCTTTGACTTAAAAAAAGAGAGAATTTCAGGAATGTAGTACAGCCAGTGCAAAGGCATGGTACTGAGCAATGGAGTGTCCTGAGATTAAATGTTCTGAATGAGACAGTGTGGAAAGGGGGGGAGAGGAAAGCATAATGTCTGAAGAGCTTGGAAGGTCAAGGACCTTAAAAAGCTAGAGTTTATACTTTATCCTGGAGACAATGGAAAGCCACTAAAGTTGACTGAATAGGGTCAAATCTGACGTTAGGAAAATTACTTTGGCAGCTGTGTGGAGAAGTAAGATTTAAAATACTCCAGGTTAGAAATGATGAGAGCCTGAATTTAAGTGGTAATTGTGAAAGTGGAGAGAAAGGTCTGGGTGTCAAATGTTGTGGAAGTAGAAATACCAATATTTGGCAATCAACTAAGGGAGTGAAAAATACCAGTTATGAACCTGGGAGATTGAAAGGTTGATGGTGCCTTCAACAGAAATAAGGATATTTGAAAGAGAAGAGGTTTGTGGGGAAAGATAAGTTTAGTTTTGAACATCCTGAGGTCAAGATTTCCAGGATATCCAGTTTGAAATGTCCATTAGAGAAAAAAAAAAATGGAACGTAAGTTCACAGTTGAAATGGACTAAATATCTATCTTCTGTGTAGTACATGTTATAGTTAAACCCATGGGCACTGATGAGGCAATGGGGGGCGGGAGTTAAGGGAAGAGACGAGGGCCTGAGATAGAATCTTGGAGAACAGTTAAGGGTATGATATGGTTGATGAGCGAGAACAGGCATTTGAACAGGTAGGAAATGACCAAGAGTGAAACATAAATCCAGAGATGAGAGAATATATAAGAATAGAAGATTATCAAGGGTCAAATGCAGCAAGAATGAAGACTAAGTGGGGTGGCTAGGTGGATAGAGCACCGGCCCTGGAGTCAGGAATACCTGAGTTCAAATCTGGCCTCAGACACTTAATAATTACCTAGCTGTGTGGCCTTGGGCAAGCCACTTAACCCCAACGCCTTGCTAAAACCTAAGGAAAAAAAAAAGAATGAAGACTGAGAAAAGACCTTCAGATTTGGCAAGCTTGCTGAGGTGAGGAGCCATATTGTAATGGATTTCAGTGATCAAAAGAAAGGAAGAAGTTGAGACAAGTGTGGTTAGCTTCTTCAGGGAGTTTGTCCAAGAAGGGAGGAGGTTTAAGAATAGTTTGGGGGGAGTGGTTGGGTCTACTGAAGTTTTTTGGGGTTTGAGTTTGACATTTTTAGGATGGAGGAGATTTGGGCATTTTTTGGATAGCAGGCATAGGGGAACCTCATCCTGCAGGTTGTATTGATCAATGTTGCCAAGACAACTACAGATGGGATTCAAAATTCAATAAATTTAGGAGTTTTTTAGAGGTGAATTAATTGATTAAATGTTTGACCAAATATAGCCTGTGAATAATAATATCCAAATGGCCTTTAGCAGAAAAAAGATTCCCCCACCATTGAGATAAAGGCTGAAGATTCAGGGGAAGGACTGAGGATGAAATCTGGAGAAGAGAAGAGATCAGTTACATACACAGGAATAGATCTCAGCATAAAGAAAGGTTGCCACCTATTTTTCAGAACCTGAGGAAGGGAAGATGATGTTAATGAAGGTTTTTAAGCACAGTGTTGACATACAAATATTACTTTCTATTTTACTCCTTTCATCAATGATATTGTCCTTAATACCCATGTTCATCACATTTGCCAAAACCAGACCTTCCAAAATGAGATTTCAGAAGCCATTTAATCTAATATTTATCTGAATAATGTTGTTCAGTGCTTTCAGTCTTATCTCGTTTTTTGTGACCCTTTGGGGTTTTCTTAGCCAAAGATACTGGAGTGGTTTACCATTTCCTTCTCCAGCTCATTTTAAATATGAGAAAGCTGAGGTAAACAAAATGAAGTGACTTGCCTAGGGTCGTGCAACTACTAAGTGTCAAAGGCCAGATTTAAACTTGGGAATATGTCTTCCTGACTTCAAGCTAGATACTCTCCACTGTAACACCTAGCTGCCCTGAATATTAACTTCCACAAAAAAAAAAGATGTCAAACACACTGCCCCACAATACTCTCCTACAGCCAGAATCAAAGTAAAATATAATTAGGAAATATTTAATAAAATAAAAATACAATAAAGCATCTAATATTAATATGTGACTTTCTAATTCAATATGCAGCTACAGGGATTCTTATACAGTTTAGTGACCTTGTTTCTATTTGAGTTTAACACCACTGCTCTATAACTTACCCTACAAGTGGTAACCTAGGCCTTGTTGGAAGGTCTTTACTATAGAAAGGACTCACTATCTCCTGAAGTATCTCTTACCACTTTTAGATATTTCGCATTGCTAAGTAGTTTTTCCTTATGTCAAGCTTTATAATAAAATGTAATAGGAGTTCCCCAGGTTTTTCTTCTATTGCACTTAGAGCACAATTTGGCAATAACATCAACATTCAAAATTTATTAATTTGAGTGATAAAATATGGATGCAACTTCTTTCAAGGTGATTTTGTCTCTCCACCTGTGACAGTTTGAAAGGGTCATTTGCTATAATGAGGCTCCATCATATTCAGTGTAAGATTGGTTTAGCTGTGCACTTTTGTTAATACAGTGGAGTCTGACCTGTGTAATTGCTGGCTCTATCCCTTATTAGCCAAGTGACCTTGAGCAAAACATTTCCTATTTCTTGGCTTCAGTTTTCTCATTTATAAAACATGTAATATTGAATTATGTACTCTAATCTTCTAGTGAAGAAATACTTCAGTATACCAATAGATTCATGATCTCAAATGTGGGCACTCCCTTCCAAAAAATGTAGTGTAATAGGGAAAATACTGTATTTAGAGTCAAAGAACCTATATTCAAATCCTGTTTCTGCTTACTACTCATATGTTCATGAGTAAGTAATTTAAACTTATCAGGGCCTGTTTCCTCATCTGTATGTATAGGAGATAGAGTTGAGAACAATTTTTCTAAGCTAAATTCTCATTTCGAAGTTTTCAAATAAAAACAAATACATCACAATAGCAATGTAACTCATAACTTTGGTGTATGCCAAACACTGTGCCCCACCTATATTTCCATAAATGCTTCAGAGAATTCTCTTTTTCTTATAAAGCCCTCTTCTTTTCTAGTTCCCATCCAGACTTTCTCTATTTCTGAAAAGTCTCCCATATGCTACGGATAACAAGTTCTAGAATAGAATTAATGGTAAGGAAACCCCAGAACTTTGGCACCAACTTTCCCTTGAGGATATTTATAAAGCCACATCATCCTTCAGTTAATAGGTAATTTGGGGTTAAACTTTACCTCCCTTCCCCAATATAAATTAGTGCATCAAAGATTAATGACAGTCTTCAATCTTGTTTTTACCTTTGATAAACCATTTGGCAATTTAAAGTCCCTATTTGGCAGTTCATTCACAGTAACACAATTCCCTCTACAGTTCCAGACCATTTCTTTTTGCTTCCAGTGAAGATGGAAAACATCTGGTCATCATCCTTGGCATAATAGTTTTTCAAATATTAGGAAAGTTAAATGTTCCCTTTGTCTCCAAGTCCATGAAGGAATACTGTATGGTAGATGAATCCCAATTCCTTTAACCTCTCATATGCCTCATATTCCAACTTTCTCTTATTTCTATTCTTCACCCAATTTCTATGTTACTTTCAACTTTACCCCAAATTCATAATAGAAAGCAACTATAATCCCACATTAGCATATTTGTATCCATACTAAATCTTTATAAATAACTCAATATGTCTTGAATAACAAAGGCTTTTTGCTTTCCCTTTCCTGTCAGGAAAGATCTCTGCATTCTATCCACTTAATTCCCTAAAGAATAAACTTTATAGCTCTTGGGCACAAAGGTACAACTAACATTTTTTTAAGACAATAATGGTTAAGTAACTTGTCCAGAGTCACACAGCTAATAAATGTGTGAGGTTAGATCTGAATTCAAATATTCCTGTCTAAGGCTGGTATGACCTAACATTCTTTACAGGGACCAAGAGAATTCATATTTGGTCATTCTAGGAGAAAATCTCATAACAGTATGAAGTACATTCAACTGTCAATCTAAGCTCCTTAAGGGCAAGTATTGTTTTGTACTTTATCTTTGTATTCCCAATATTTAGCACAGTGCTTTAAACATGATAAATGAAACATAAATGTTTATTGGATTATATCAGATAACAAATTAATAACCTTGTTTGGGGCCAGTGATTTCCACTCAAGATGGCACTTTTTTTCTTTTTTTTGGCAATAGATTAAGGTTATTAACATCATTGTGATTAAGAAGAATTCTGTTACTAACAACATGGTCACATGTTGTCCTGGGAAGAAGAAGAATGCTCCATCAACCAGAAGCAACCCAATGCAGGGAAATTCCAATTTTCAAAGACCCACACAAATTCCTCTAAGAACAAGGTGATCCAGGTGGAATTTTACCTTTCCCCATAACATCAACTTTACCAAGGAGGAAAAGACATGAAATTATCCAAAATGAACAATATATAAATATGAAAAGAGAAAAACATCAGATTAATGAAAGAATACTACATTAACGGTGAAAAATTACTATCATCTTGAAGAGAGGACAAATAGGAACTGGTTATTTATTCCCTAGATTTTCTGAAAGGAGGCAAATTGTAGCTAAAATTCTATCTAAATGGGAACTATTATAGTAAATTCTTGTTTGACTGGTGAATAAATGAAATAAATTACACTAGGAGAGAATCAGGTTTTCACCTTGGAAGAGATTTTCTACCTGTGAAGTTAGTGAAATAATAAATTACCAAAAGAAAGCTTTCACTAGTTGATCAACAAACATTTGTTAAATTTCTGTCTGCCCAGGAAACAGAAATACAAAGAATAAAATAATTCCTATATACAAGGAGCTTATGTTCTAATCATATTTATATAAAATTTCACCTATTTTTCAGTTTTTTAAGTTTCACTATAATCATTTCCATGAGATGATAAAAATAATTCAATATTTAATATTATTTAATATAATAAATTATAAATGTAATATAACAATGGCATAATATTATTAAGCTCCTACTTATATGAAAAGCAAAGAAAATAAGACAGGGAGCTGGACTGGAAGCTTAGAAGACCTGGATTCAAATGCTGCTTTGACATAGAATGTTAAATGTGATACCTTGGGCAAGTCCCTTAGCCTTAGCATTCTAAGCAGATTCTTTTAAGACTTTAAGTTGCAGAAAAGATGCTAACCTACTTTGATACTATTCCTTATCCTTATTCCTATGTGCAAGAGTTACTGCACATAATGTGAGCTTGGATGGACTAAGATATAGTACATTCACAAGTGAGGATAGTAGAAAGAAAATGGAGGATGAAAGCATTAACTAGGGCAGGAATCAATGAAAGCTTAAGAGATTGTATCTGAATGGAAACTAGAAGACAAGAATTATAAGGTGAAATGAAGAATTACTTGTGGGAGTGTGTATTTTCAAGAGAAGTTAATAGTTGAGCTTCACTGGAACACAGAGTTCAAGAATAGTCCTTTGCTCTGGAAGAAGACCATATCAGGGAGATAATGTCATGCATGACAAGCAGGTGAATTGGATTTGAATGAGAAGGGGCTGTGCTAAGTCACCAGCCTTTCTCCTCTGGAGCCATCTGGGTTAAGTGACTTGCCCAAGGGCAAGCAGCTAGTAAGTGTCAAGTGTCTGAAGCTGAATTCAAACTCTGGCCTCTGTGATCTATCCACTAAACCACCTAGCTGTCCTAGAATAATAAGATCATAGATATAGAGCTAGAAAATGCCTTGGAAATAATCTAATCCAACCCCTGCATTTTACAGATGAGCAATGAGATGGAGTGTCAAAGGTCACACAACTAAGTGCTAGGATCTGAACTCTTAACTAAACCCTAACAATAAATCCAGTTCTTTCCATCACAGTAATCAGAATGTGAAGTATCTTGAATGCTATGCTGAGAACTTTGCATTTTATCCACACAAAAAAAATTTGAAGTTTTTGCATGAGAGAATGAGACATAGTGCTATGCCTTATAGAGATTACTTTGGCAGCTCTATGGAAGATAAAGAATTGAGACTGGAAGCAGGAAAAACAGGAAGGAGGCTATTTTAGAAGTCCAGGGGCAAGAAGTAGTAGCTATGAGTAGAAAAATGAAAAGGTATAAGAAATGTGGAGGATAAGGGGCAGCTAGGTGGTGCAGTGGATAGGACACTGACCCTGGAGTCAGGAGGACCCAAGTTCAAATTCAGTCTCAAACACTTAAAAATTGCCTACCCATGTGACCTTGGGCAAGTCATTTAATCCCAATGCTTTAAATTTAAAAAAACATGTGGAGGTAGAATTAGCTAGTTTTGGTAAGTGGATTATAAGGGAAGGGAGGGGGGCGGCTAGATGGTGCAGTGGATAAAGCACTGGTTCTGGAGTCAGGAATACTTGGGTTCAAATCCCTCTCAGACACTTAATAATTTACCTAGCTGTGTGGCCTTGGGCAAGCCACTTAACCCCGATTACCTTGCAAAAACCTAAAAACAAACAAACAAACAAATAAGGGAAGGGAGGAAAGGAAGAGCAAAGGATGATCCAATGTTATTGAACATTTCAACCTGGGAGGATGGTTGTGCTGTCAACAGATATAGAGATGTTTTGAGGACAGACAAGTTGAAGGGGTAGGATAAAAAGGGGGAAGATGAAGCATTTTGAACATGTTGAATTTTGAGAGGTCTACAGGATAACCAAAAGTGATGGCCACCCAAATTGATGAAAACAGGAGAAATTATGGTTGTAAATATGAAAAAATGATTATTGAACCCAAGGAAGCAAATTATCAGTTTGTGACTTGCCCAAGGGTACAAAAAAAAAAAATTCATGTCAGTCATGACTATATTTCTGGCCTATGATTTTCTGAATACAGTATTACCCAGCAAGGTAGTCTTAAGTGAAGACTTACTTTGGAATGGGGATGGATGGATGAAGCACAGGGTCAAGCCACCAAGTTAGTAGCAAATCCTGGATTATACTGCCCCCCTGAATCCTAATTCTTTTCCTTTCTTTCTCTCTGCCTCTATTTCCACAACTGATAGTAGCACAGGAAAAAAAAAGCACAAATAAAGGGTTTTTTGAATTGTAGCAAGGGACTGACAGGTATTTACTGTTACAAATATTCCACTTTCCAAGTATAGTTCTGAGAATTAGACAATAGAACCACCAACTGCCCCCCTTCTTTTTTTATCCACCTAAAAACCAAGGACTATTAAGGTTGCAAAGGAAATAAATAAAAATATTGAATCTTTAATATCTTAAGACTCAAAAAGTTGTTGAAAGATTGGTCTATTAAACCAAAAAGCACTCACTCAAGCAGCAATTCAGTGAAAGATGTCAGTCTCACTCTCCTAAAACAAAGTACAAGAACTACCAATAGCTCTATTGATCCTTTTATTAAAAACCAGTGCAGTTGGATGTTCATCATCATTTCTGTTAGACAGCTAGGTGTCACAACAGATAATTGCACTGGTCAGGAAGACCAGAGTTTGAATTTAGCAAGGCAGGTGAAGCACTTAGTTCCTGTCTGCCTAAGTCTCTATCTGGAAAAGGCCAATACTACCTACTTTACAGGGTTGTTGTAAGAATAAATACAACAGTATCTGATGCATTAACTTTTTTCACAATCAGATCAGATGATTGATATTTCATAAATATTTCCATTCTTTTTCATTACTATGTTCATTATACACAAATTCTAACCTACCACTTATAGACAAAACTACTCATTTGAATTAGGAAACTGATTTTTTTCTTCCCACTTCTCTCTTCACCCAAGTGTCAGGTAGCTTCCAAAATATAATTTTACCCTCAATGAAAAGAAAAAATTTTTTTTAACATGACTGAGCATTTAGGAGACTGCAGTGGCCCAGGACAAAATCCAACATTGATCCCCAGCCTAGTTTTAGAGTAATATTAAATCTAGACTGGAAAATGAGGTTACATGGGTAAAATTACTTTAGGTTTTAGAAAGGTTACTAGCTTAAGATATAACCTGCCTGAGGAAGTTTGCTAAAATTCCAAAGGCAAAAAAAAAAAAACCCATAAAAAAAGTCTTTTGTGACCTCCCTGTTTTTTCACTCATTTTAAAAACATGTTTTGAAGCTTGAAATAAAAGAGGTTGATCAACAAGGAGGCCATGGGTGTCAGCTGTTAAAAGAAGAAAACAAGAGAGATGGTTTCCATGTGATAGGGGACAGGAAATGTGTAGGCTGGAGTTGTTCATTGCTGGGCTTCCTGCCATTTTAGAGAATAGCAAGGAATAGGTTGTATAAAGTAGTTGTGGTAAATACTTCCGGCCCTACAAAGAGCACACTAAACAAAAATAAACCCACCCTATAGAGGTATTGGGCTGGAGAAGAGAACAAAGAAAACAGCAAATGCAAGGTCATAGCTCACTGCCAATATAGAATTTTAGAAATCAATGCCTTCAACACTCAATACAATATTTGAGTACCCATGTACAGAGCACCACAGAAATGCAAAACCAAGATTTTAGGATTTGGAACTGAAAGGGATCATAGCTTCTAGTCCAGTTTCTCATTTATAGATGAACAAACTAAATACAAAAGACATGAAATACAGAGAGGTACTAAGAAGCAGAGCCAGGATTTGAACCTAATCCAATTCTACAAGCATTTAAAGCACCTACAATGTGTTCAGACAAGTCCTGAGTCAAAATAGTATTCTTCAGTGCAGCTGAGTTTGAAGATCAATACATAGTGTTATGTGACACTATATTCTAGGAAGAGAAGCAAACTCTTCCATTATGTTGATGCACATTAAGCCCAACTGAAAGAACTAATTATGGTGAAAATCTCACCATTTGAAGTGGAAAGAACATGCTTAATTTTAAATCAGAGCAGCTAACCTTTTAAATTAGACAACATTCACCACCCACCTGCTGCTACTTCCAGAAATTAATCTAATTATAAAGACAAGTAAATACAAAGTTGTCATTTTTATCTATAAAGAACTGTATTTCAGTGACTCTTCAAACTCAGACACCTCTTACATTTTCCACACGGTATTTTTTTCCCAGTTCAGTTTCAAAATAAGTGATTGCTGCAAAAACATGAAAGGCCAATTCGACAAACACCTAAGTACTTACTTTGTGTAACATGTTTAGTAAACTAGGTATAAGGGATAAACTAGACATGTATCTGCCTTCAAGGAGCTCACATGCTATGGTAGTAACATTGAAGTAATTCTTGTATAAAAGGTAATTTGAAAACACTAACAGGCGTGGAGATCAGAAAAGGCTTTGTGTATGAGATGACACCTGAACTGAGCCTTGGTCATAGAAGGGAGAGGTAGTAGAGTGAATTTTAGGTGAGATAGACAGTCTGTACAAAAAAAAAAACTAAAATGTGTTTGAGAACCAGGGAGTCAATCAGTTTAGGTAAAATATAGAATGCAACAAAACAGGAATATGAAATGTCTGGGAAAGGCGAGTTGAAGAGAAATTATGTGAGAACTTTCAATGCAAACTGAAGAGTTCACAAGTTATCCCAGAGGAAATAAGGATCCATTAATGATTTCTAAGCAAGGAATAATATGATCAGATCCAT
Source organism: Macrotis lagotis (assembly GCF_037893015.1). NCBI lineage: Eukaryota > Metazoa > Chordata > Mammalia > Peramelemorphia > Peramelidae > Macrotis > Macrotis lagotis. The sequence goes on along the minus strand of NC_133661.1, from coordinate 183,142,446 downwards.
CTGGGCCAGTGGATCTTGGCAGCTGTGTAGAAAAAAGGGAGACTGGATTAGGAGGCTATTGCAATAGCCTATTGAATGGTAATAATGGTTTGAAATAGATTAGGGGTTTTGAGGAGACAGATAAACTTAATAAACTTAAGGTACTAGGATGGTGGTGCCCAACAGAAATTGGTAAGTTTAGATGAGGGGTGAATTTAGGAAGGAAACAAGTTCTATTTTGAATACAGGGATTTTGATATGCTGGAGGAACACTCAGGTAGAGATATGGTAGTCTGGCATGCTGACAAGATCAGTGGATTTGGCATCAGGATTTAATTCCAACTCTACCATTAATTACCTGTGTCACAGTTTACCTCCCTGGGCCTGTTTTCCCAACTGTAACACAGATGGAAAATGTCCCTTTCAACCTTAAATACTATGATCCTAATGTACAAAAAGCAGTTGATTTTGGTATTTAAAGTTTCAGAGATCAGCACTGTATAGTTAGATTGAGAGTTTTCTGTATAGATACTTAAAGCAAGAGTGAAGAGAGAAAAGAGCAAAGAACAATCTTAAGGGATACCCATATTTAGGAATATTGGGCACACCTAATATGCCTGTCATTCCTAAATTTTCAATCCATTAATCTCAGGTTCCAATAGGAACACACTGTAGAACTAAAAGCTACTATTTTTATCCAAGGCATCCACTTTTATCCTTTAAAAGCATGAAAGTAATTTAATCACCCCAATGAGTCCCAGTCTTGTTCTCAACATAGGTTCCACAAGCTAAACATTCAAGTTTTAGAAGTGGAGCCTCAGAATAATCTTGCTTTTTCTGCAGAGCCCAGAGAAATCTTGAAATGATTTGTCCAGCACGGTGGAAGAATATCCTTAAAAAAAAAATCAAGGTCTTGGCTCCTGGTCCTGGTTCTTCCCAGTAACTTGCTTATCCATGATTTATAAATGATTTATATCATTTAACCTTATGCATTCAATTTCCTCATTTTTCAAAATGTGATACTATTCCCTTTACCTCAGAATCATGAGAATCAGATAACATATGGAAGTACTTTTTGAAAGTGTAAAGCTACACAGAAACAACCCATACTTTTCTCCAATTTACATTTCACCACTCTCTTTCAACACTGCCTACTTAGACCTGCATTTTATTTCCTATCACTTTTACCCACTCCCTTGGGTGATGAACACTACTATTTAGTCAGTTCAATTTATGACAGACTGCTTTATGACTGGGTTTCCTGGGATGCATTTTGTCATAAAATCAGGGATACCTGTACAAATTTTTTGGTTTTTGCCTGTACAAATTCTAAGGAATTAAAAGATTGTCTTCTCAAAGACAATAAATGATTTTAGTTTTACAGGGATACCTGTATATAACCTTTTAGCAATTTCAAACTGCATTTAATGAAAACCAGGAGGTTATGATGGACTCATTCATTGCATATTGTGGGGATCAGATAAAGTAAAGAATTCCAATATCAGATTAAAATAAAATGAAAACACAAAGCCCAGAGAAGACTAACAAAAAGCACTTTATTTGGAAGGCAAACAGGTTATTACAATGATGATGGCAGAGATCATGATGTTAAACGCTCATTACAAAACGCTTCAGAGGAAGGATAGCAGAGAATCTTCCCTTTATTTCCCACCTTGAATTTCAAAATAAAATAATGTCTGCATAACATCTGAAATATAAAAATCTGTTTGTCCTCAAGCTGATGTCATTTCTATTCAAGGGAGCCATGAAGTGAAAACCTGAAAAACAATAACAGAATGTAAGTAGACATCTAAAATCTTTAAAAAGTCTCTATAGACTACAGATAATCTACCAAATTTCCCTACCCTAAAATCAAAATCTCCAAAAGACACAATACAAGTTCAATCATCTGAATTGTGGGCAGTAGAATATAAATCAGCAATCCTGCAAAGTGTTTCCATAGGCACATGGAAGTGGTTTGCAGGAAAGTACCAAAAAGAACCTCCAAAGACATGAATCCCAGACACAAAAAAGCACTACTTTCAATAGGGGAAACAACACATCATCATCAATCGGGAGACAGAGGTTACAAGGCTAGCTTTACTAATAACTAGCTATGCAACCCTACCCAAAGTAAATTAAAGATATTATCTAAATCTTCTCCTCACAATAGCCCTATGAGTTAGAATGTTATTCTTTGTTTCTTTGTTGTTGTGTTGGGTTTTTTTTTTTTTTGGATTTTTGCAAGGCAATGGAGTTAAGTGGCTTGTCCAAGGCCACACAGCTAGGTAATTATTAAGTGTCTGAGGCCGCATTTGAACTCAGGTACTCCTGACTCCAGGGCCGGTGCTCTAACCACTGCACCACCTAGCCACCTCTAGATGTTATTCTTGTCCCTGTTTTACTGATGAAACTGAAGCTAAGAGAGTAGGTGACTTGATCAGGATCATACAATTACGTGGGAGAAGCAGGATTTGAAGTCAGGTCTTCTTAACTCCAAGTCTAGTATTCTATCTACTGTGTCATCAGTTAAAACTCTAGGCCTCAGTTTCCACTAGTATTATTTAAAAGTATTAGAACTCCTTCCATTCCTACAATTTCAAATTTTAAAGCATAGCATCTTTCCTTACATCCTAAATTGGGAGTTAGCAAACAGTAAAATGAAGTACCCAACCCAAAGGGTTTATGCATAAAAAGGACCAATATAAATCTATATCTATAGATATCTATATAGACATATAAGATAGAATAATGCATATTAAAAATAAGAATGTTGTGTTGCAGGAGGGATAAAAGGGATGCAAAAAAAGAGAATATGCCTGAAATGAAAAGGGGCAAGAACTAATAGGTTATCAGGGTCTCACATGTAGTTCAGGGCTCTGCTATCCTGAATAAAAAATTAAATTTACAGAAAGAAGACCACCTGATCTTACAAATGGGGTCAGCAGATCTACAGGGTAGGTAGGACTTAGTAGATAAGAGGGAGTGTCTATTAGTAGATAAGATTTTATCATTTTCTTGACTGAGTACTTTTTTTGAATCAAGTCACTAATTATGGACTTTATTAAAATATATATGCTTTAGAAACTCCTATGACAGAAAGAAAGGGGAGAATCAGAAGAGGAGTAGCATGAAAGTATTGCTCGTACAATCTTTGTACCAGACGGAGTTATTAAAATCCTAATGTGAACACCTCAACAATTAGCCCCATTCAACTTTCAAAGTTAAATCCTGTTCAATACAAACTAAATCCAAACTGAATAAATGTTTATTGAATGCAAATTCACCAATACTAGCCATTTCTCTTGTTCCCCAGGAAGTGCTAAATAATAGAACTTGACTTATGAGGGTATTTTAGTAAGAGGAAAAATAACTCAACTAATTTAGCAGAATAAAAATACAGTTTAGAACATATGGTGTTTCTCATTCATCAAAATAAAGTTCTATAAAATATCCTATATTCAGTGATAGGATGTTATAAGAAATGTTCCTTGCTGAATGACATGCTTCAATGTGGGCCCACAAAGGCAACACTGATTCAGGGGACAAAGAATCTCCTTGATGACAATTTTCTGAGAACTGAATAAAAGCTCTTGCCATTTCCTTTTTTAGATAAAAACCATTTTTCAGGATGATGCCATGAAAAGCAGAGGTGGTGACAACCCTTGAAAAGTTAAACCAATAAAAATGAACTCAGTTTAATAGTGCAAGAGAAAAAGAATGACAAGCTGAGAGCTTGACTGATAAAATTTCTCTTCTCTAATGCTGAGAAACAGAAAATAGGAGTTACCTATAGAGGAAAAAAAAAAATCAGTAATTAGATCAGTCTTTTAATAAACTTAGAGTAATCTATAGCAATGTATAAGAAATTAATTACGAGGCTTCACCAACTCATTTGTGGTTGAACTTTTATTTTTTTGAATAGTGATCTCTGTATGGACAATATTATCAAACAAATACCCCAAAAATTGAATCTTCTTTGAAATCTGTCAGAATGAGAAGATTTTTATCTTGGATCCAATCAATAAAATAAATTGCAAAAATAAAAATAAAATTGATCAATATGAAAAAGTAATTTAAGCTCTCTGAATTTTAACTTACTTAAATGCAAAATGAACTAGTTGGAACAACATGATCTAAGGTCTTTTCCAGGCCTAAATCTCACAACTAAATCTCATGACCTCAGTTTTACCATTTATAAAAGAGTAATAAGCCTAATATTTGCCACCTAACTTACAGTATTAAAATGACTCATTATTTGATGAAGAGAATGCTCAAATTTATATGAAAAAGGTTTTTGTCACAAAGAATCACCAATGCATCATTTGTTAGATAAGTTTATCCTAACTCATTGAGGGAGTCACTGGAGCATGGGAATATATGTAAAAAGTATGAATAAGACTAAATGGCTCACATCAATGGGCCTTCCATTATGTAATTCCTTTCACCCAAAATACTTTGCACTTGACTCCATCAACCATGAAACATCACAAAATGTCACCAACTCTACAGGTAAGTAAATGCTCACAGGAAGTCAAAAGCTTTACGATTAAACTATAATCAGATAGGGCTTTTCAGTAGGAAAAAGGAAAAAATGTTTTCCTAGTAATTACTCTGAATTATATCAAGAATATTTAGTAATGAAGGCAAGTAAGAAATTAATTTCACCTCTTTAAATAGAGAAAAGTCATATTAGGAAAGGAATACTAAGGCATACTCCTAAATGCCATTCTACAAAATCAGGTAATCATGTAGGGAAGATGGCTAGCCTTGTAATCCAAACACTGCTTCTTGTTTTGTGACTAAGTGTCCTAGTTAACATCTGAGCCACAATTTTCTCTTCATCTTAAAAAAAAATAGGGCTATAAGACCTGAAATATCACACCTATTTCTTCATAGAACTACTGTGAAACTCAAATGAAATAACATGTACTTGCCAACTATATACATTAGCAATATTGTTGATATTGTATAAATTAAACATGAATGTAAGCACCTTGAGGGTATGGCAGTGGTACCAGTGCCTGGCACAGCGTGGCACTAATGTTTTACTATTATGAGCTCTGTATGGTGGTAAGTTACCTCAATGATAATTTAATCCATAACACAAAAGGTGCTCCTGAACCTTATCATGGAAGGAAAAACTACACTACAAGAGATTGCACCCCATCATCTCTGAATCACCATCCAGTTCTCTAAAGATTCTGTGGGCCCTGGGTCTAGAAATTTGCCTGCTTTTAAAAAAAAAAATCTGTCTATTCTACGTAACTTTACTTTTGCTTTTAAAAACAGTCAGATAAGGAATCCATGACACACAAAAAGGTTGAGAAACCTGTTCCATGGCTTAGATATGCTAGAATTCTTCTACTTCTAATGAAATTTGAAGCTGAATTGCTAGTTTGAAAAATGGCCCTTTTCTTGATCCTTACTCTACACTGCCCACGTGTGGAAGGCAATTTTGTTTTCACTCAAAGTTTCTTCCATCTCTACTGCCCTCCTGTGACCAGAAGGAAAACTAAAGTTTTGCTGACCAACTACCTGGGTTCTTGCCCCATACGGCAATTTCTTACACTTCACAGCAATTTGAAATGAAAATGCCACTAGATGGCAGAAGAGTATAAAGAATAACAGCCAATCTTGTGTATTTTCTAGATTATTGTATCTCACTGGTGAACTCAAAAAAGCTGACAACAGAAGGTGTTGCACTCATTCTCTGCAGTCAGTCCTTCTGGGCAGCAGATAGGAATTATAAATTTAAAAATGTCTTTTTAAAAATATGCACTTACACATATGAGAACGTACAATCATAGAAATCAGAGGGAGGCAAAGAGTGAATTACTCACAAGCTGCTGTTGATTATGTTTAGTATATTTTCTTCTTCAAGTGATCACAACTTCAAAGAAAAAGTACAGAGAAATATACTACAGGGTTGTTCCCAGCAGAACAAAGTCACAGCTTCATAAGAACACAGACTGAGAATTTTAAGACCTTAGAGGTCATATAACATAATGAAGGAACGAGGGAACTGAGGCCCAAAGAAATTAAATGCTTTCATCCAGGTCACAGTTTTGGGGACTTCAACCCTAAAATCTTTTTCACTTTAAAGTCTTTGTAGCATTTATGCAGAGGAAGAAAAAAAGAAGCACTGAACTTCATAATCAAAGGATATGGATTTGAATTCAGGCTATGCCTCTTATTACTTATATGATCATGGTGAGTGATGATTAGTTGGCTAACATGTCAACATGACAGAGTAAGGATTAAAACTATCTCAGTGGGTTGGAATGATGAGCCAAATCTAAGATGAAACATAATAGGAATAAATGTAAAATATGATAACTGGTTTAGTATCAAGACTACCAGATTGTGAACTATGTGAACTATTGTGAACTGGCCTTCTCTTACTTTCTCTTCTTCTCTGTCCAAAGGGCAAAAAGCTTATGCCAAAGCTTCTAATTTTGGCTTATTTTGAATTCCTTTACCAGCTAGATAAATATCAATCTAATAGGAACTCATTTTTTTTTTATAATCCCAAGAGATTGAAGCTCCTTGAGGGCAAGGACTATATTTTGGTTTTCTTTCTACCCCTAGTACTTGGTACACTGCCTGGTACATAGCAGTTATCTAATAAAATGCTTGTTCCCTTCATTTGATTTATGGCAGAGAGGAAGAATATGTATTTATTGGCATACAGAGGTACAGAAATAATCAGGGTTTTAAACCCTGGGTGCACCAAGTTATCTTCTGACTAAAAGCTGAGCTAAATTGAGAAAAAGAATCTTATTATTTTGCTTTATTAGCAATTTTAAAATGAACTTCCCAAAAGGGGAAAAAAAATTTATCAAGTACCAGATGGAGGAAATCTGACTAGACAGTATCTCACATAAAAAAGAGTCAAGATTTTTGGTGGACTGCCATTCAGACACAACAGCCAAAAAATGCAATGTTCTCTTAAGCTACATTAAGAAAGGCAGAGTGTCAGTCCTAATCTTGGATCAGACCATGCCTTATGTTTAGTTTTAGCTGCTATCTTTTAGGACACCAACAAAAAGGAGAGCACCCAGGAAGACCACCTACCATGATGAAGCCTCCTCTAACCTCAGGGTGGCACATAAAGTTTCCTGAGATCAAGGATTTCCTTTTGCCTTGGTATACCCAGCACCAAGCACATAACAGGTCCTTAACTTGAGATCTTGCCATACAAGGATCAGTTTAAGGAACTAGAGATATTTAGTTTGAAGAAGAAAACAGGTGGATCATGACAGATATCTAAAAGAAGGAAGGCAGATCCAGGGTACAGAAAGTATGTGGGCAAATTCTGCCTGGAACTAAAAAAAAGTTACCCAGAAATGGATAGTTAACAAATGAGAAAAGTTTTAGTTGTGAATTCAACATTCCCAGAGATCTACAAGTGAAAGTTGGATTAACATTTGGTAGGAAGGTTAGAGAGGATTCTTATTCAAACAGAAGTGGGACTATTAAATGGACTTGAAAATTCATCTAACTCAGGTTTATATTTTTTTCTAAATATTTTTCTTATCAGTAAATGAAAATAATAATTCATTCCCCTCTCCTCACCTCCCGCCCACTACCATATTGTTGTTAAACAAATTAGACATTACAGGCAAAGGGTTTTCTAAGGCTACCATCTTTTACTTTAATTTCAAAGCACTTCAATATTCACACTGATACTCTTCAAAAACCCCACTCTCCCAATTCCTCAAATTCTATGACCTACTTCTCTACTCTATCACTGAAACAGAAATGGAGATAACCTGAACTTCACCATTAACAATTATCCACTAATAATCAAAACTTCTAATGTTCCTCTGAACATAATTTATTATTTCGTCTCATCTTATGCCTCATCTCTTCTAAAACCTTGCTCTTCTCGTGATTTTCTATCTCTTCATAGTGCTTTAATTTTGCTTTTCTATCTTCCCAGAATAGAACTTATACTTCTAAAGTTTCATATTCTCAAATCCCTTACCCAACTGTCTTACCCCAAACTCATCGTTGCAAAACCCTGCACCTCTAGATTATTCCCACAAGCTTCATTTCTATTTCTGTTTATATACTGTTGAATAATGCGAAAATCTCAAAAGTTCTTCCTACAAGGCAATCCTTTTATTTCCCTAATAAAATCCCTAATAGATTCTTGACAGAAACTATTGCAAACCTCCTCTTCTCTCCATAAACTATCCAATTCCCCTTTCACCTGAGGACATCACCTCTTAACCTTACCAAGAAAACTGAAGCCATTCATTCCTTCTTCCTTCATCTCCCAATTCTCTGACTTCCATCTCCCACTTGATCCTCCTTTTCTTCCATTTCCAATGAGATACCCCTTCTCCTTGTCAAGACCTAGACATGTGCTCTTAATCCTAAATACTTCAATCTTCTCTGGTAGACTGAACCTTTAATCACTTCCTTGTCTTTTCCATTGCTTTTAAATATGCCCAAGACTTTTTTAAAAAACTAATACACACATACACAAAAATCACTAGCTTGCTTCCCCACAACTTTCCTTCAAGCTACTGTCTTCTATTCCCCCCATTCCTTTCCTAGTCAAACTATCTAAACCCATTGCCCTCCACTCTACTCACTCCTTAATTATGATATTCCTTTTCCCAGTATTACAACCAAATGAAACTGTTCTTCAGTTATCAATGTTTTCTATCTGATGGTCATTTCTCAGTCATCATCTTTCTTGATTTATCTACTGCACTGATAAAGTTGACAACTTTCTATTCCTGGATATTCCTACTCTAGGTTTTCATGACACTCTCTCAAAGTTCACATTCTACAGGTGTAACCACTCTATTTCAGTCTCCTTTACTGTTTCATCATCCATAATCATGCTCTTTAACTGTAGGTATTCCCCAAGGTTGTCCAAGACATCCCCCTCCACCTTCTCTCTTACAAGGTGATCCTACAACCTCTCACAGGTTCAACTATCAGTTCTACACAAATAACTATTAAATCCAGCCTCATTCTTTTTCCTTGTAAGAGAAAAATCTAATCCAAACTGAATTCTTTATCTTTTCTCCCAAACTCAACTCAACCCCTTTTGAACTTCTGTATTCCTATCAAAATTAACATTATTTTTCTAATATCTCAAATTCATATTTTGATATAATCCTCAACTCCTTTCTATCTTCCACATAATCATTTGCTAAATTCTTCATTTTTATCTCAACAGCATCTCTCACATTTGACTCCTTTTTTCTCTACTCATTTTAATTCAGGCTTTCAATACTTCCTACTTAGGTAATTATTGCAATGATCTCCTATTTGTTCTCCCTGCTGTATCTTCCCATTACAATCCATCCTCCATACAATTGCAAAAAACAATTCTCCTTGAACCCATTGTCTGTATTTGATCGTTTCACTCCTCTACTTAATAAAGTCCAGTTACTCCATAATATAACTAGGATAAAATATATCTGTTGGACTTTTAAAGCCCTTCACAATTTGATACCAAATTATCTTTCTAGTCTCATTATATATTGTTCCCTCTTTACAAAATTTATAATATAACATTCTCTTTGTTACTCACACAAAAAACTTTATCTCCCATATCATTACTGACCATTCGTGCCACTCAGGGTACAATCTCTCAACGTATCTCTCCCAAAGAAGGGATTCTATTCCCCCAGAGGTAGCTTAATACTTCTATAGGAAGTCTTTCCCGAAGTCATCAACTGCAAATGGCCTCCCTCCCCAACTTGTATGAATATGCCAACATGCTATCTCCTTCCATAGAATGTAAACTATTATTCTGCCCCTTTTAAATATATTCAAAGAATTCCACAAATGATAGTACTCTAGGTCTTGGATTATAGCATATATGCTGCCCAGGGCCAAAAACTATGGGTTACATATATGTGTGAATGACAAATTTGGGGGGGGGGGGGCTAGATGGCACAATGAATAGAGCACCAGCCTTGGAGTCAGGAGTACCTGAGTTCAAATTTGACCCCAGACACTTAATTACCTAGCTCTGTGCCCTTGGGCAAGTCACTTAACCCTATTGCCTTGCAAAAAAAAAAAAACTTAAAAAAATAAATGTTTGGGGTTTTTTTTGGGGGGGGGTAATATGTACAGAATGTGCAGGAGTGCAATAAATATCAAACAGCCTTCAAGAGACTAGGAAGATAAAAAAGGAAGGGACAAAAAAAAAGATCTACCCACAATGCCCTAACTTTGTTAATATAAATTTATCCAAATGATAAAAGAAAGTATGGTTGCTGTTAAAGTATGAGCCAGAGAATGTTATTGACATACATATTAAGACATAATAATATTACCTATTTTTACACACATTAAGTGCTCAATAAATTGACAGACTGATTTACGGTTGATTTAGAAAGCTACAAAGCCTGTGGAACATCTGGAAAATCCTCATAGATGAGAAATTCTCCATCAAAATCATCATTCTAAAGTGAATGAAATACCATTTTGAAACTAAATCAAAATGAATAAAAAACTTGACTGTTCATGTATGTGACCTCTACACAATTTTGAGTCTAAACTTCACAATAAAGAGCAAAATTTTAAATTTTAAATTACAGTAGCAAACCAAGTTTATTCTTTAAGCAAAATCAGAAAGCAAAAACAGAAAATCTATTGAAGCATCTATATTTTAACAAAGTTTGTTTTTAAGAGAAAATTTAAAAAGCCAAAGAAGTAATCATTTACCTATCAAAATTTAAATGTTATCTTCATTCTCCAATTTCTTCAAATATGCAAATTCCAAAGGAAAAGGTTTGTTAATTTATCTACCTATAAAATTCATTTAACTTTAAAATTCCATTCATTATTAAATATTACAAGAAGTCTACCTCAAAAACTTATGGACTTAAAATGCCAGGCTCTACACTGTCCTAAGTTTCAGCATCATTTAAAGTTATTAAAATGTAAACGATTAAAGTTCCAAACTGTGGTAAGACTTTTGGATGCTCTGTATTCTAAATCATATAAATACATATTTTTTTTTTTTTTAGATTTTTCAAGGCAATAGGGTTAAGTGGCTTGCCCAAGGCCTCACAGCTAGGTAATTATTAAGTGTCTGAGGTCAGATTTGAACCCAGGTACTCCTGACTCCAAGGCTGATGCTCTATTCACTGAGCCACCTAGCCGCCCCAATAAATAATATTATTAACAAAGACAACTATGTGCTTGGAAAAGTTTAATTATTTTTTCTGAAAAATAAAAATTATAATAATAGAACTAACTGGCAAATAGAACTAAGATTATGCTGTTTTTCTTTTCCTGTTTGGCAAAATGACAGTATTCAGGAAAGATCACTGACTATATATTAAAGAAATTCAACCAGATTTCTTTCAGCAAAATATTTTCCTAGGCCCTCATCTGCCCAATGTTTCCCTAAATTCTAAGTGTTGAGTATAAACATATCCTCATTTTATGTTTAATTCATTAAGTTCCCCCTTAACTTCCAGTTCTTTCTCTTGCCAGGTAAGTTAAGTGTGGTCAAATTAATCTAGTCAATTGAAATGAACTGTTTCCTAGCTGTAAAAGAGGGTTGGACTGGTGATTTCTAAAGTCTCATCGCTTTAAAATGCTGTTTTACTATGATCCCATTTTAGGCTCCACCTTCCAACCAAATTCTACAGCACTCCTAAATATTACATCAAATGGTCAAATGACAAGGAATTAAGTCAAAAATCAAAGAAACTTGATCAACAACCTTAGAAGACATGCTTGCATTTTTTTGCATAGAAAAAAATATATTTTATGGGCCAGTAATTTTCTACTATCTTAAAAGTTTAGAAAGCATAGAAATGAAACATCAGAATCCTAGGATTTGAAGCTAGAAGTGATCTTGGATTTAATTTTGTCCAACCTTATACTACAGCAAAGGTAAAGTAAACTTCCTAAGGTTTCACAAATATTTCCCCATGTATAAGATGCAACCTTTTTCAAAAAATTTGGAGTCTAAAAACTGGGAGCTTACTAATCTGTAAATATATTTATCAAAATACATATGTACAATGCTAACCTGACTGTTTGCCAATGAGGGGAGGGGGCTGAGAGGGGAGGGGAGGATAGAAGAAAATGTTAGAACTTTAAAATATACATGTGCATATGGATGAAAATAATTTTTTTTAAAAAACTGGGAACATCTTATATAATGGTTGGAGATTTTTTACTTGCATTTCCCACTTTTTTGTGCTTATTGTCTTTGTGATCATTGTTTTGCATTTGTTACCAGTATATTAAGTTACATTTTGCCACATTCTGCCCAGAAATATTTCAGAAAAGATTTTCATACAGTGCTGAATTCAAGTTCAAAGTGATCCAGTTTGCAAAATTGAATGACAGTCGTGCTGCTGAACATAAGTTTGGTTCTACTCCAACTTAGAAAACAATCTCAGACTGGCTACAGGAAGAAGAAATCCTCCTGAAAATGACATGGCAGAAGAAGGCCATGACAGGCAAGTCAGCACAATGGCCTGATTTAAGGAGGGAATAGAAGAGATGGATTGAAGAACAAAGGGCAGTTGGAATTCCTGCGTCCACAAGGATGGTTCAGCATGGGGCAAGAGGAAATGCTGATGAAAAGAAAGTGACCAGGCAGCTAGGTGGCGCAGTGGATAAAGCACCAGCCCTGGAGTCAGGAGTATCTGGGTTCAAATTCGGTCTCAGACACTTAATAATTACCTAGCTGTGTGGCCTTGGGCAAGCCACTTAACCCCATTTGCCTTGCAAAAACCTGAAAAAAAATAAAGTGACTACTTCAAAGGAGGACACAATTAGTGCTTCAGGTTCATGAAAAGGAATGGACTAAGCATGAGTACATGCACCAGACTTGCCTAGGGAGTGCTTGTGGTCAACCATAGACCAGAGCACAGGCAGGAGAGCAGTCAGAGCCTCTCCTGAGACAGTGATTTTCATCAAACACAGATGAGGATGAGCTAATGGATGAGAGTTTTAACAGCGATGAGGAGTCGTGTGAATTTTATGATGAATAAAACTTCAGTTCAGTAACTTTATATATTATTTTTTTTCAAATTTTGGACCCCAAAATTAAGGTGGTCATATACATGGGAGCATCTTATATATGGGAAAATAAGAATGGGTCCATTTTACAAGCTAGGGAAAATTTCTGCAGACAAATATTTTATCAGGTCTTGAAAAATCCTAACAATGCTTACTCACATGTTTCTTTATTTCCTGTTTCAATGAATAGGAAGGATTCAGCCAACAAAGTTCATGACAACAAGATGTAGGATGGTGCTGGCAAAGAGGAAGTCAGCAAAAGCTCGTTCTGGAGAGATGCCCTGGAAATCTCCCTTGTTCTGTGGGTTGATCTGTATCCTCAGACAAACTATGAAAGAGATAAAATGAAACCGTTATTGTCAAAAATACACAAAAACTGGACTAATATAGAACTCTCATATTTCCTAATATAAGTTTCCCCAAAAACTGAAAGATAGGGCAAAGAAAAGAGAACAAGAAAAACAATTTATATCAAACAAAATCAATGTAGCTAAAATTAGATGAAAAACAGTAAACTAAAGAAAAATAATGAAGCATATTTCTCTAATATATTATTTCCAATATATATTTCCAAATATATAAGAATAAGAGATGTTCTTCTGCTGATATATGGTCAGTGAAAAGACATTTTCGTAGAAAGAAATCCAAAGGGAATAGTCAACAACTGGAAAATGGCTAAACAAATTATGGTATGTAAATGTAATGGAATATTATTACAACATAAGAAATGATGAAATGGATAGTTTCAAATATACCTGAAAAATCCGTATGGACTGATGAAGAGTGAAGTGAAAATGATCAGCAAGAAGAATAATTTATGTAAAAGCAATGATGTAGGATAAAACTTAACCCTTACCAACAACAATTTCAGAGGACTAAAGATGAAGTTATCCAACCTCTAGATAGGTGATGTACTTGAGACAACTTTTGGACATAACCAATTGACTATTCAAATTGGTACATTTTGTTTTAAAATGGATAGAGAGGGGGCAGCTACGTGGGGCACTGGCCCTGGAGTCAAGAGTACCAGGGTTCAAATCCGGTCTCAAACACTTAAATAATCACCTAGCTGTGTGGCCTTGGGCAAGCCACTATTACCTTGCAAAAAAAAAAATTATATATATATATATATATAATGGATAGAGAAAAGAGGTAGGAAAGAAAATAAAGATCCCTGAAAAAAAATTTAAAATGTTTTAGAGGTACTAGTATATTGCACAATACTTGGCTAGAAATCATCAGATCTGTATTCTAGTCCTCTTTTCCATTACATTATTTGTGTGATGTTGTTGCTTGATTTCTCTAGACTCCAGTTATGTGATCTATAAAAATCAGAAGTTTGAACTAAATAAACAAGGTATTTTCCAGCTCTTTAAGTCAAGAATAAAAAGTCACAGTGAGAAGCTAGATTCAAAACCAAGTTCAGTTAATTATATGACGAGCAAATCACAACTCTCTGGATACCTCAGTTTCCTAAAGTGTACAATGAGGAATCTATACCAGACACTCCTATAGTCACTACTAGCTCTAAATTTATAATCCTAAAACATCAGTGTTCATGAAGCTGAGTCTATGCCAGTCTAGTCATCCAAATCCCTCTCATTAAAATCAGTCTTGCTGGAACCAGGGGATACAAAATCAAAATGGAAACAGTCCCTCTGACCTCAAGAAAGCACATCTACAAATATATACAAATAAAGAGAGGAAAGGTAATTTTTGGGGAGAGGCACTTAAGTTAGGAAGAACAGAAAAGACCTCACATAGAAGGCAATACAATCTGGGCTTGGAAAGAAAGAAAGAATTCTAGGGAACAAATATAAGATGGCAGAATATTCCATTCTTAAAGGACAGTTTGTGAATGAGGGTGGAAGTTCGTACATGAGGAACAATAGGTCAATAAAGAGTGAAGGAAAGGCATATGGAATATTGCTTATATCTCAGACTTTCAATGTACTGATCAGTTTTGTTCTTTGTTTCTCTTTCCGCTTTACCAAAAAATATCCTTTGTTAAATAAAATGGCTCTCTAGAAGAGGAGGAACAATGGGAGAAATAATAATGTAAAAATAAATGATTCAATAAAAATATTTTTAAAAACAAGTCACTTAAATCAAGCATATTACAATCTAATAGGGGGTTGAATCATATATATATACAAATAAATATAATACAAGGTAAAAATATAATTAACTACAAAGAACAGTTCAAAAAGAAGAGCACAGGAGACTGAAGGATCACTTAACTGAAGGTAAAGGAGCAATAAGAAAAAGGGATCAGCTCTCTTCATTGAGGCGAAAGCTAAGCCTTAAAGAATTTCAACAAGTAGAGTTATATGGATAAAAGGAAACATCTGAGGAATAAGGGGAGGCACAGAATTAGAAAAAGGAAGGGCAAGAAAGATAAAGGATCATTGTATAGTTGTCTAGCTGGAATACCACACACAAAGGAAAGTATCACATCTTAAGACTAGAAAGGTAAGCTGCAGTTAGCTTGTAAAGGAATATATATGATTATTCAATAGGCAATGGGAAACCACTTAAGATTTTTAAACAGCAAAGATCACATTTGTGCATGAAATTAATAGTGTGAAGAAAGGATTGACTGGGGAGAGAATGGAGACAGGAGACTAACTGGAAGGAAATTACAATAATTGAAGTAGTTAATCAGCAAGTATTAAGTACCTACTAGGTACAAGGCACTGTCAAGCTGTGAGAATATTAGTATAAAGGCAAGAAGTCATGATCTGAATTAGGATAGCAGCAGCAGAAAAAGATTGATGTAAGAGTTATTTCCATAACTGAGAAATCAAGTTGGACATGATGATTGCTTAAATTTTGGATTAAATCAGAGGAAAATAAAAATGTGAAAAAAAAAATACTGAGTACTCAAGAAGTTTCACCTAGCATTAATTCAAATGAATCTGATGTTTGGATAAGTAAGGGGAAATGGAAAAAGCAAAGGTACTGCCTTTAATTTCAACTACTTCCTGTAAAATTTAACCAATGTTAAGCAATTACCACAAAAGGTAAATGAGTACACAAAGCATCTTAAGCAGCCAACACCTGATTTATTGCCAAACAGAGAGATGGCACTCAAAAGCAAACTGTAGCTGAGAATACAAAATTTATTTGTAATGTTTTTACTACTGAAGATAGCAAAAAATAACCCTACTGCCTCATAAAATAGCAGGATAAAAGTGAAAATGAAAACAAATCCACAAAAAGACTGGCATGAGTCCCAAACAAATCATCACAAGAACATTCATAGAAGAAACTGGCAAGAAGAAAATAAACAAATGGAAAATGAATTCATCAAGTATTTCTATAACCATCTATTTTCATTGCCAAGGACAATGGGAACCACATTAAATTTGGATCCCAATAATTCAATCCTTGATGTGCTATATAAAAGTTGAAATGGAACTTTAAAATTATGAATATAATGTGATAGTGATATGGTAATAGAATATTATTGTGTAGTGAGAAGTGATGAAAATCATTTTTTATTCTTTGATACAAGGGATGGCTCTCTGAAGAGGGGAGGGAGGACACAGAGGCAATATAAAAACCAAAGACATCAATACTTGTTTTAAAAAGGAAATATTGGGGAAGCTAGGTAGCACAGTAGATAGAGCACCAGCCTGGAGTCAGGAGGACCCGAGTTCAAAGTGGATCTCAGTCATTTAATAATTATCTACCTGTGTGACCTTGGGCAAGTCACTTAACCCCATTGCCTTGCAAAAACTAAGAAAAAAATTTGAAAGAAAATATTGAAGGAATTCAGAGAAACATGGGAAGATTAATATGAATGTAGAATGAAATAAGCAGAATCAGAAATACCATATACACAATGATTACAATAACATAAATGAAAGGAACACTAAATGAAAGCTGAAATCAGTGGCTCAGTAATTACAATGATCAATTTTGATCCCAGAAAATAGATTATGGAATATTCTTCCCTCCTCAGAGAAAGAGGGGACAATGGTACAGAATATTACATATGTTATCAGAAGCAACTGCCATACTGGGAACCTATGCTAAAACTTTTTCTTTGTTGCAAGAAAGGATTTTGGGGAGTGAAAGAAATGAAGGTGATACAAAAATAGAATTTATAAAAGTAATTGAACCAGATTTCAAGCACATATTGAAAGTGTACAATCTTGAAAGCAATGAAGGATAATCATTTTCACAAGATAATTGAAGGAGAATAAGCATATTTATTTATTATAGAATGTGAAATCCTCAGGAGCAGAGACTCTTTCTCTTTCCTTTTTTGGTATCTTTCTTTTGTGGTATACTCATTATTGCCCATGTCATGTAATACTTCTATCATAATGCTTGCTGTCTCGGGGAGGAAGAAGCTGGTAGGGAGGGAGAGAGAGAAAAATTTGAAATTCAGAATCTTATAAAAAATGAAAGTTGTAAACTATCTTTACATGTAATTGGAAAAAATACTATTTACAATAAACAGATGCTTACTGACTGGATTAGAAAAAGGAGACACTGAAATTAGTTATGAGGTAATTATAATTCATAGTTTGGACAACAGGTGAGAACAAAAATTGAATTAGGGAAGTGGCAGTATAAAGAAGAGTCTAAGTGCAAGAGGTACCAAAGAAATATCAATGGAGGGAGCCAGCAAGTGTCAATGTGTTGAGTTGAGGAAGGAAGAAGAAAGTCAAGGATGACGAAGAAGAAAGTCAAGGATGACTTTTAAGCCTAGGTACTTTGAAGGATAGTGGTATTAACAATAAAAATTACGAAATTGGGAGGAGTAGAGTCTGCATTGGGGAAGGAGGTAATAGGGACTGATTCCTTTTTTGTACTTGTACCCTACATAGTAGGGCCTTAAAATACACCTGCTTAATAATATGCTTGATGCCTTCAAGGGATATCTCAGTGAAAATATATTCAGAATACATCTGTAGAAGCTCAAGGGAGAAATCAGGGCTGTTGGTAAAAGGTCCATGGGAATAAAACAGATTATACCAAGACAAAGCATAGAGAAAAATCACAGGTCTTCGATAGATAGAATGATGAACAAGGGAAATAGATAAAAAAACACCAAAACCCCCAATCAGATAAATATGAGAATCAATGGAGTTAAGTGTCACAGAAGCCACAGAGTATCTACAAAGTGATAAGGTAATACTCTGAAATATTATAGGAAGATTAAAAAGAATGAATGGGAAAAAACCCTATGGAACAGAGGTGTATGGCCTTATTCAAACAATCTAATTGGTAATGCATATCTGCTGTCATGGGCAAGACATCAGAAATTAAAAGCTACCCTACCTTCCTTCTTCCTCCCACTCTGGTTAGCATGGGGTAAAGAATTGTCCAGCATGAAAGTTTCCAGCAAAGGATTAGGTTGAAAGAAAAAGGCAATCAGATGCAGCCTGCCATATGAAAGGCTAGAGTCAAAATAGTTTAAATATTCTGTTTACTGAACTAAGTTGAAAATCTATCTATAATGATGACATATATATATATATATATATATATATATATATATATATATATAGTAATTTATTTCAATCCTCAAGAAAATAAAAGGGTTATTTTTCTTCCTCAGTGAAATGGAGAACCTTGACTGTCACATTCTAGACTGACTTTTTTGCCATTAGCAAATATGAAAGGTACCAGGATAAGATACTTCAATGTATCTGTAAATTCAATGAAGGTTTCTTAGTACAGTCAGCAATGCATGCACATGCCTTCTCATTTCACACACTTATTATCCAAGTCATCCAAAAGTCTCTAGGGAAGACTTCCTATTAAATCAGTGGAGGCCTTCCCCAAGTTCTTCTGATAACACTAGTGCTAGTACATAAAAGCATTCCTAATTTTTGTTATTTGACTCAACCACTCCCTCTTTTATTATTGTTTGAATGATACTTTATTACATTTCTTGTACAAAAAGGGTCCCCAATTTTGTTTCTTTGGAAATTCTAATACTTCATGATTTACAGTAATATAGAATGACTGGGAAAATAAATATGAATGAATTGAATTTTTGTGTCAGGAAATAATCTGAGATCATTGAAACGTGTTGCACAATCTCTCAAATGCAATCCAGCCCATCCAATTCTTTAATTCTGCATACAGCTTAATTTACCAGCAATCTTGTCATAGCTACACAAACATACTGTATGATAAGACTAATTAAAAATGTTACCTATTGAACTATATAACATAAAAATCTCAGCAATAAGTTTTTCAACCCCTTGATATTCCATGTGGGAATTGTTACACCAAACATTTGAGTGGCTATGGATCTTCTTGAGAAGGACCTGTAATATTCTTGGGTTCAATGCAATCAGCAAAATGTCATCTACAAGTAGATGCTGCCAAAGGGCTTCATCATGTAAAAAGAATCTCTCTTCTCTACAGACCATTCTCCATGACAGTGATAAGTGTTGGCTAAGTCAAAAAGGCACTTTCCACATGCAAAACACCATCCTAGATGCTAGAACTACAAAAAGAAAGACTGCTTTCAAGGAGCTCACATTCTAATAGAAAAGACTAAACATCTCTAGAAAGTTTGAATTGTAAATTAGATGGAAAGGTCCCATCTGTATCTGTATCTTAAGATACAGCAGCAAAACATACTGCAATACAGCTTTTTTAATCTTCTAACCATAGAAAGCTATTATGGCAACAAGGAAGATCAAAACATCATTTCAAAGAGGACACTGGGAAAAAACCTATATGTAAAATCCCAGAGGGAAATAGGAATATATCTCAAGTCCAAAAATTCCTCTTGGAAAAGATCAGAAAGGATTTTTAAAATCAGCAAGAAAATAAAACCATATCTATTTCTGATGCTATACTGATAATACTTGATAATACAAGGACTTCAGTGGCAAGAATTCTCTTTCTGAGTCTGTTAGTAGCAATGCTTGCAAAAACTATCCAGGATGATGGTTCCAGGAGTTGGGACAGATAGAAAAAGAACTAGTGGAAGGAACAGTCAAGATGGTGAAGAGAAGCCGGGAACTTCCTGAACATTCCCCAGCTTCCCTCAGAAACAACATTTTATCAAGCCTCTAAACAGATTATGGAATGACAGAACCCCAAAAAAAGACATAAGTGGAGAATTTTTCAGCTTAAGATATCTTGGAAGGACTTCAGGAAAGGTCTGTCTCACTCAGTTGGAAAGGGAGTGTGAGGGTGGGGAAGGCAGGCACAAACAGATCAAATAAACAAGGTCCCAGGCCAGCAATACAGCAGTCCAAATGAGAGACCTCCAGGCCCAGCATAGAACGCAAATTATGAGTCCCAGAACCCCAGTGCAGTGGGGAAACCATTAATACCTGAGGCTCCAGCACATGGAAGGTTGGTGAACAAGCCTCCCCACTCCAAGCTCAGGAGCAGAATTCAAATTTAAAAACCACAGACTAGGTTAACGATGAACAGAAAACAGAAAACTACAATGGTGTTGAGAACAAAACTTCTCAGAAGACAATGCTGGAAAAAAGGTCTATATGTAAAGCCCCCAGAGAGGAATATGAATTGGCCTCAAGCCCAAAAAGTCCTCTTGGAAGAGACAAAAAGGATTTTAAAAATCAAGTAGAAAAATTGGGAAAAGAAATAGGAAGTATGCAGAAGAGAGTCAACAACTTGGAGAAAACAGAAAAATTGACTTAAGATAATTCCTTTAAAAATACAACTGGGCAAATGGAAAAGGGACTGCTAAAACTCCAAGGGCTCGTGGGCTCACTTGCTTTAAGTAGCAGTTGGTCAGCAGGAAGGAGAAGAGGTTCCTTTCTCTACAGTATCTGCTTCCCTCACTGATGGCTATAGAGACTGAGCTAGCATACTGTCAGCAGTTTAGAAAATATTGCTATTCCCTTGGCCCTTGGGTTCAGGATCCTTAGCTGTCTCCAATGAAGACTGAGGCAAAGTGATGTTTGAGGTGTGGTGGTGATTTGATCTGTCTGGCATAATGCCACCTCCTGTCTCTTCTCCAGGGTGTCCTACCACTTCAGGTAGTCAGGCTTGCCTGCCCAGCATTATCTTTGCAGTTGCCTGTATTGATAATTCTTATACTTTCTAAACATATATGTGGGAAAAAATAAGAAGCAGAGGGCAAGCCTTAAAGGTTACACTCTGCTCTATGCTTTTTTGCCAAATAATAATCACAACAACCTGGCCTTCAATGTTCTTGAATTCATGAGACTAGTCTTGGGATTGATTACTTGCCTTTACTTGCCTCTACCCTGCCTTCATCTCCTTACCAAGACTACTACAATGATTCAATTGGTCTTTCTGGCCTTAGTTTACTTAAGAAAAGTTTCCTTTTCAAAACATCCTTTGTTCAATAGTTCTACTTTTTTCTTTTTTTTTATTAAGAACTTAAAAATAAAAAAAAACGGGCATTTCCATAAAGATAGTAAAAGAGGAAGACATTTGTACATGAAATTAGGATTGCTGTTGTATTCTACTTTTTCTTTCAAATATTAAAAAAAAATTCCAAGATTCAATTTTCTGGCCTTTCTACTATTCTTTTCTGTGCATTTTAAAATATTCATAACCTGCTTTTCTTTTATTTTGCTATTTTATCATAGCCTAGCTCTCTTCCTTCCTACTCTAGCTCTAACTAAAAACAAGAAAAACCTTCTAACATTTTCTAACATTCACATGGCCAAGTAAAACAAATTTCACACTAGCTATGTCCAAAAACATGTCTTACTCTGTATCTTGGGTTCATTACCTCTATATCAGAAACAGCATGTCTCTGTCAAAAATATTCATAGCAGCTCTTTTTGAGGTGGCAAGGAACTGGAAAATGAGGGTGATGCCCATCAATTGGGGAATGATTGAACAAATTGTGGTATATGAATGTGATATATTGTTCCATAAGAAATCATGAGGGACAAGATTTCAGAAAACTTTGGCAAGACTTGCATGAATTAATGCTGAATGAAATGAGCAGAATCAGAAAAACATTATACACAATAACAACTTGGGGTAATAATCAATCATGATGGACTTCTTCATTTCAGCAGTACAATAAATCAAAGGTAATTTTAAAAAACTTATGATGGAAAATACCATCCATATCCAGAGAAGGAACTGTGGAGTTTAAATGAAAACCAAAGTTTACTATCTCTAATTTTTAAAAGTTGTCTAATGTATTATATCATTTTTTTTCTAAGTTTTTTTTTTTCCATTTGGATCTGATTCTTTTCTCACAGTATGATCAATATAGACTGCTTTCTGTCAGGGGGAGGGAGAAAAACTCAAAACCTTGTTTAAAAAAAGAAAGGTTAAAAACTACCATAGCATGTAGTTGGAAAAACAAATAATTTTTTAAAAAAAGAAAAGAAACAGCATGTCTATGGTCCTCTAGATTCAAGGTTGGTTAATGTATAGATAGAATTCTTAAGTCTTTCAAAGTTGTTTGTCTTTATAAAGTTATTATTAAATAAATCATTCTAATCCTACTCACTCCACTCTGCATCATCATATAAATTCTTCTAGGTTTTCTAAGGAACCATCCATTTCATTATTTTAATAGTATATTATTTCATTGTACTCATCTATCTTAATTCCTCAATGATGGACAGACACACTCCCTAAGTTTTCAGTTGTCACTACAAAAAGAGCTGTTATAATTTTTGGACATATGGGTCCTTTACTTCTCTCTTTGAACCCTTTGTTGTATAACCTAGAGTGGTATCATTGGGTCAAAGGCAGTGATTTTTTGACTCTGGTTCCAGATTGCTTTCCAGAACAACTGGACAAAGTCATAGGGATACCAATATCAGAAACATTAATTTCCTTAAGTCCTTTCAATAACATTCATTTTTTTTTGTCAACTTTGCCAATTTACTCAGATTGCATTTAGAGTAAAAAGTGGAATCTCAAAGACATTTAATTTGCATTTCTGTAATTATTAGTGATTTAGAGCATTTTTTTCATATGGTTGCTTACAGCCTAAACCTCTTCCTTTGATCTTTTAATTACTGCAAATAACTTTTCTTATGAAGTTGTTCCTTCTGACATATCTTTTTCAAAGAAACCTGCTACAAAGATTTTTTTTCCAAATACCTGTTTTCTTTCTAATTTTAAACTTCTAATATATTCTCCCTATTATCCAAATAAACCTTCCTAATACATTGCTATGATCATATCACTACACTACTAAAAAAACCTCATTAGTTCCCAATTGCCTATTTAAATAAGATATAAACTCCCAATCCCTTCAAGGTCTGCTATATAATTAGGTCTCATTGTACTTGTCCATCCTTACCCAACAATTCTCTCCACTGTATTTTTTTTAAATAGATGAGCAAAATCATATTATTCTTCACTCCTCATTCTTGCTCTACCTTCTGCCATCTGCACTGCTGGCCAGTAGGGCAATACAGATCCTTTCTCCTCTCCTCTCCCTTCCTTTCTTTCAGTTCACCACAGGGTATTCAAATCCTTACCTGCAGGTGCACTGTCCAAAGGAATGTAAATTTTGATTACTGACAAGTTGGCAAGATAGCTAAAACCAGAAGATGAGTCTTCCTGACTCCAGGCTCAGTACTCTACTGCAGCATCAAGCAGCCCATATATACTGAAATGATTATAAATTCATTGTGGACAAAGTATGCCAATTATTCACCTTACAGTTCCTAATGGTTAGTATAAATATTTGTTACCCATCCTTCAAAAGTAACCTCAAATCTCACTTCCTGTGTATGAGATTTTTACCCTCTATAAATCCTGTGATTTCTCACCTTCCTCTGAATTCCACCTGTACCCCTATTTAATATTTATTATCCATTACTATGTAAAAATTATCTATTTATGACTTTTCCATCTTATCTCTTCCAAAGCAGCTTTTAAGTATTGGTAGGACAGAGAATGGGGGAAAAGGAAGTATGAGATTCCAGAGAGACTAATCTCCTTATAGCCTATCAAAAAAAAAAAAAAAGAAAAAATCATCAGTACAAGTGTGATATAATCAAAAATGCCAGTCTTAGAATTAGAAGACCTAGGTTCAAGTCTTGATTCTGATCCTAGGAAAAGTCACATAACCTCTCTGAAATTCAGTGGTTAGTTTTCTTCGTCTAGTGGTAATACTTGTACTATCTACAACATAGTGTTGTGAGAAAAGCACTTATAAATCTTAAAGTGATACTTAAGTATGAAATTCTAAGAGCCTGGGTTCATATCCCAACCCTGCTACCTGTGAGACTTAAGTCATTTAATTAGTGACCTAAGGTTCTTCACCTATAAAATGAGATGACCAGACAAAATGATCTCTAAGGTTCATTGTGACTCTAAATCATATGTTTTGCTGATAATAACTACCCACTATTCTAGACCTTCATATCATTGATCTAGCCACCAGAGACTCTATATGATCTGGGCAGCAAGTACTAAATATAATAACAAGGCTATGATGCCAAGAAAACTCAGATGATCAGGGCTTAATGGGACTTGAGAACTGTTCAAAGCAGTAACTAAAATGTCTTTATCCTTTAACCCAAGATTCCATTAATAAGCATGGATTCTCAAGGAGCTCAATATAAAAGATCCACCATACACCAAACTATTTATAGCAATTGGGTTTTTTTTATCTTAGAAAAGAACTATAAACAACATATCATGCCCATTAATTAGGAAATGACTAAATAAGTGATGCACATGAATATAATGGATTACCCTTCTTGAAGAAGCCATGAATAACAGAGAGAGAAGCAAGGGCAAACTGACATGAACTAATGTAATGTAAATAGAACCAGGAAAGCTATATAAACAATGATGAAAATCATGTAAAAAAAAATCAAAATTGGATGCTTCAAATGTTTAATGGCCAAAAATGAATTCAGAGATAAAGTTCCTCTCCCTGATTCTTTGCAGAGATGGAAGAATATGGAAGTGGAATATTGAAGATGGCAAGAATTTTATGCTGTATTGTTTAATTCTGCTAAACTGTAATTTTTTTTCTTCTTTGTTACAATGGATGCCTCTTGAGGAAGGAGGACCACATTAGGAAATGTAATATAAAAGCCTAAGACTAATAAAATTTACTTTTTAAAAAAGCAAAAGGCTAAACAGAATGGATGAAGCCTTCTGTAGCAAGTTGGCTTCCACAAGTATGGCCTTTTACTCTCATCCCTTTTCTTTTTTTTTAAGTTTTTTGCAAGGCAATGGGGTGGCTTGCCCAAGGCCACACAGCTGGGTAATTATTAAGTGTCTGAGGCCGGATTTGAACTCAGGTACTCCTGACTCCAGGGCCAGTGCTCTATCCACTCCACCACCTAGCGTCCCTATTTTTTTTTAGGTTTTTTTTTTTTGCAAGGCAATGGGGTTAAGTGGCTTGCCCAAGGCCACACAACTAGGCAATTATTAAGTGTCTGAGACCAGATTTTGAACCTATGTACTCCTGACTCCAGGGCTGGTGCTTTATCCACTGAGCCACCTAGCCGCCCCTCTCATCCCTTTTCAAACTCCAATAGAAAGAGGGGTCATTAATCCAATCATATATAAGGATCCTCTGTAACAGGATACAGAACTAGGTTTTTAAATGTACTATTAATTATATTTTTCTGTATATTTTTGTTAAATAATCCTCAATAATGTTTTTGGGGTTTTTTTTAGGTTTCTGCAAGGCAAATGGAGTTAAGTGGCTTGCCCAAGGCCACACAGCTAGGTAATTATTAAGTGTCTGAGACCATATTTGAACCCAGGTACTCCTGACTCCAGGGCCCGTGCTTTATCCACTGCACCACCTAGCCGCCCCCTCAATGTTTTAATCTGGTTCTTACTGTGTCTAGTAGGGATTACTTGTTTGATAACTCTGCTTTATGATGACAATGTTTGTCCTTTCTAATTGAAGAGAACCATGGTGTCATATAATAAAGACATGACTTGAACAATTATGTTTATTACAGTGAGGGGAGTGTTGTGCAAAGACATTTCTTTTACTAGCCTTTACAAGAACCATTTCACCCCATGGTCTGATTTGACCGGAAACAGGACTTTTGGTGAGACTTAGAGAACATACATTTTAATAGAGGAGAAATATGTACATAAATATTTATACTATACAAAGGGTAAAAATTAAGTTATGCTACATTTAGCAAAAAAAAAGAAAGAAAATGTTACCAAGTCAAATCCTACCTCCTACCAGAAAACATCAGCATTCACCAGAAATCCAAGTCTGTGGTTGGTCTTAAGAGCATATGTAAAGAGATTGTGAATAAGTCCTACCCTGGGAATTCTAACTTCCAGATCTTTTTACCCCTAAAAGTCCTAAAAATGCAAAGTATGTAAAATATCATCAAACGTTTTAGAAAACTTTTAGTTCCAGGACCTTAAGCTTAGCTGAGACAAACCTCAGAAAGAACAAAGTAGTAATATAAGGAATCTGTCTATATAAAGTGAAGTTACAGTGAAGTCTCTTGACGAGATTATTACAGATATTAACTGAGTACTGACTACAGGGTCTAGTAAAGGTTTTTTGGGGGAATGGGAGAAGCTTGGACATGCTTTTAAGTTTACAGGAAAAGACTGAAGACCTTAAAACAAGGTAGAAAGAAGGAGAAGGAATCTGCAAAGATGGAAATAATTTATAAAGGTTTTCCAAAATAAAAAAGGAGACACCTCTTAATGTGAGATCTGAATGGAGGAAGCTATCTGATTACTCTGGTACATGAGAAATGAGGGAGAAAGATAAATGGCTTCAGTTTTTTCAGTCTTCAGCTAAACAGGTGGGGAACAAAGGGGTATGGTAGGAACTTTAGGTTTGAATAGAGATTAGAACAATTAATTAATTGAATTGTCATATAAATAGAATAGCATGAAATAGTGCATAGAAAGTTGGCCTTAGGGAAATCTGGCCCTAATCTGGCCTCTGTCACATACTGGTTGTGAGACCCTGCAAAAGTCACTTACATGATCTTTTCACTCTGATGCTGCTACCATCCAAGTGCAGACTCCTCATCATCTCATACCTGCAATTAGTACAAATACCCTTATGGTTAGTTTCCCCTCTCCTATTCATCTAACACTCTCCTACCAAAGTGAGCTTCCTATGCTATTGAATAAACTTTACCTTCAAGATCAAAAATGAAATACTATTTAGCTTTTAAAGCCCTTCATAACTAAGCCTCTTCCTCCTTTTCCATGCTTCTTAACATTTTATTCCCTTCCATGCATAGTGAGGCTGACCTTGGTGTTTCTCAAAAGAGATTGTCTCCAATTCAGCACTTTCACTATCACTGATACTTAGAACTCTCTCTCCTCAAGGGTGAAGTCAAGATGACAGAACACAGGCAGCAACCCCACTGAACTCTAAAAAAGCCCCCTCCAAGCAATTTTTAAATAACTCCTCAAATCAAATATTGGAACAGTAGAGTCAACCAAAGATCAGAGTGAGAAATTTTTCCAACTTAAGATAATTTAGAGGTTGGGTCTAAGAGGTTTGTGACCCCAGGGCGGGGACCAGTCCAGAGCACACCCCACAGCAGGCAGCTCATGCAGCCCTGACAGGCCCTGAAGAAGCTGTAGTAGGGCAGTAGCAGCTTTCAGAGCTCTTGGTCCAGAGAGGACTATAGAGGAGGTGGATTGTCAAATAATGAAAGAGATTAGAGGGGATCTTTTGCTATTACTGGGTACAGCTGGAGCTGAGTGGCAATTCAAGGGCGTATACATAATTCTGGATCACATTTCCAAGGCAGAGAGAGTGCTTGTGGTCAAGTCATAAGGAAACAGGGTTCAAATTCCAAGGCAGAGAGGACCACTAGCACTTATGGCTGCAGGAGAACACGAGCCCTTCCTGCTAAGACCAGAGTATGGAACATAAAAACACTGACCATACCTGTCCCCCATATCACTCACTTTGAAAAAAAAAACAGAAAATGTGTAGACCCTCTGAATTACCTCTGAAAATACAATACAAAAAAGCTTAAATTTTGTGACAATGCCTCCTCAACCCCCAAGTGAGCAGAGCCCAACTTTAACAAAAAGTTCAGGGGTGGCTAGGTGGCGCAGTTGATAAAGCACCACCCTCCTGGAGTCAGGAGTACCTGGGTTCAAATCCAGTCTCAGACATTTAATAATTACCTAGCTGTGTGGCCTTGGGCAAGCCACTTAACCCCATTTGCTTTGCAAAAAAAAAAAACCTAAAAAAAAGTTCAAAGTCAAGAAATAGGCAAACAAAAAAAAGAACTTGACCATAAAAAGTTACCATGGTGGCAGGGAAGACAAGAAAAATAGAGTGAAAATAGCTACAAAGCCTCAAAGGGGTAGGAATAACTAGATACAAGCCCAATGAGAATTCCTAAAAGAGTTAAAGAGATAAGAATAAAAGGAAAAAGTAGGAAAAGAGAGTAACTCAAGAAAAATATGAAGAAAATTAAAAACTTAGCAAAAGAGGCACAAAAGTTCACTATAGAAAAGAACAAAGAAAAAGAAATAATCAAATGGTAAGAAGAAGTACAAAAGTTGAAAAGAAAATCCTTAAAAATTAGAATTGGCCAAGTGGAAGCGAATGACTTCATCAGACTTAAAGAAACAATAAAACAAAGTCTAATGAATGAATATAAAAGATGAGGGAAATAAGTACTTGAATAAACTGTTGGTGCAGTTGTGGAGATCAATTTGGAACTATGCTGAATGCCCTATAAAAATGTGCATGCCCTCTGACAAAGCTATTAGGTCAGTATCCCAAAGAGATTAAAGAAAAAGGAAAAAGTTCCTTATACAAAAAATATTTATAGCAGTTTTTTTAGTGATGACAAAGAACTAGGAACCAAGGAGATGCTTAACAATTGAAGAATGAACACATTGTGGTATATGCTTGTGATAGAGTAATATTGTGCAATAAAAAAATGATGATGGGGATTAAGAGAAAAAAACATAACAAGATCTATATGAATTGATACTGCAGTTGATTTCAAAATCAGAGTACTGGCCTGGAGTCAAAACATGACCCTTCCTGAGTTCAAACCTGGACTCAGACACTTACTAGCTATGTGACCCTGGGTAAATCATTGAATTCTCTTTACTTCAGTTTTCTCTTAAGTAAAATGAGTTGGCAGAGCAAATGGCAAACCAGTCCAGTATCTTTGTGAAGAAAACCTCAAATAGGTCAAGAAGAGATGAATATGACTAATTACCAATACATGAACTGATGCTAAGTGAGATCATTGTGCACAGTAACAGAAATGTAAAGATGGATCAACTGTAAAAAATTTATAGCTTCTCTGATCAATACAAATGATACAAGGGGCTCACAATGAAAAATATACTAACTCTCTCCAGAGAACTAAATGAACTAAATGAAAATTGAAGCATAATTTCACATGCAAAATGCATGTGAAATTGAGTATTTTTGCAATAATATAGCCATATCTAATATGAAAATACATTGAAAATTTTCTTCATAGGGAGTAAGAACTTAAAATTAAAAAGAAAAAACATTAATGCTAGTACCTCCCATTGACTCCAAATTATCGCATATGTACAACACATACATTATATGCATATACACATGCCCACATGTATATTTAGTACACACTATGTATACATACACACACACACACACACATCTACCTTACTATGTATGTTGTCTCTCCCACTGAAGTATTAGCTCCTTAAGAGCACGGGTTGTTTTTGTTTTTGCCTTTCTTTGTATCTTCAACACTTAGCATAAAGGTTTGCAAAGAAAAAGTGCTTAATAAATATTTGCAGATTCACTGACCAACTTCTCAGTGTCCCAGAGACTCCCTCAGACAACATATTGCAATGGTGGTATAGTTCTGCACTGGTAGGAGGAGCTTGTTACAGACTCTTTCCAATGCTTCAATGTGGCATAGAAGTGATGCTGGATTGTGTGGTTAGGACAGCAAAGTACAATTCTGAGTATTTCTAAGAAGCTCAAAGCTATGTCTGGTCCAAGAGCCAGCTTGGCTAAAATGTTAAAAAAAAAAAATGACCAGGGTGATCATAGGGTAATAAAACAGACAGCCATAGGAAGTTCTCAAAGACTTCCCAAATTATGGATGAGTTGCAACCTGTATCACTGGAGGAAAGTCCCCATAAAGTGAAGTTACAGACTATGCCTGGAATAGGGGATGCTGGTTTATGTTTAAATGTCCCACAATCTCCAAGAGTGTAATGCTATCAATCAAAAAGTATTTATTAAGCCTCTAATTAGGGGTGTGTGTGTGTATATATGTAAGGAACACTGCTTAGAGCTGGGGATGGAAAGAACAACAGTGAAAACTGTTCTTGCCCTCAAGTAACTTACTTTCCTTTTTTTATTCCTGGTTTTTTTGCTTTGGTTTTTTTTTTAGATTTTTTTCAAGGCAATGGGGTTAAATGGCTTGCCCAAGGCCACACGGCTAGGTAATTATGTATCTGAGGTCGGATTTGAACCCAGGTACTCCTGGCTCCAAGGCCGGTGCTCTATCCACTGCGCCACCTAGCCACCCCACTTTCTATTAATAATGTAATAAGTTACATTATTACATATTAACAAGTTACATTATTAGGATTTTATATTAAAATTATTACTTGATTATGACAGAACTTATCTTTGGGCCAGTTTTCCTCAGGTACAGGGTGACAGGATTGGACATAGTACTAATAGTCCCTTTTATGTTCTATGATCAAATTCTAAGACAAATTATTCAACTAGAATAAACTTAGAAAAAGTTCTGGATTTCCCTGGAATGTCATTTTATGGGTCTTCCCACTCTAAGGAACTATAACTAACTATAAGTACTTGCAGGAAATTCCATCATATCAGTAAAACAACAAATACTCATCAACTATTTGCTACATACAACTTCTGTACAGAATTGTGTGGGTTATAGAAAAGAGCAAACATTATTTTGTTTTAAAGGTAGGAGAAATATACAGAGACATACAGCTACATTAAAAATGGTTTAAGAGAGGGGGCACTTAGGTGATGTAGTGCACCTACCCTGGAGTCAGGACGACCTGTGTGACCTTGGACAAGTCACCTAACCCTATGGTCTCATAAAGAGGTTGCCCAGGATGAATGTATGAAATTCAAGTACAGGTTCAAAGCAAAGATAAAAAAAGATTCCTAGTTTTAGTTTTAAAAGTTAGCAAGTACTTACAGACTACACATACTGTTTAATTAGGAAACAATCTTTTAATAAACATCTACTCTGTGCCAAAGTCTTTTACAAATAATACATTTGATCTCTACAGCATTCCCTGGAACTTGGTACCATTATTCTCATTTTACAGCTGAAGAAACTGCCCTCTCTGGCTTCCTTTAAAGCCTAGCTAAAAAATCTCACTTTCTAAAGAAGTCTTGCCAAACCCCTCTGCTAATTATTTTCTTTTTATTCTGTATAAAGTTTGCATTGTATATATTTGTTGGCAAGCATAAGACTGTAAACCCCTTGAGGGCAGAGGCCGGTTTCTATCTCTTTTTGAATCTCCACCCTTTTGCAAGTGCCTGGCACGTGGTGGGTGCTTAAAAAAATGTTTACTAAATTTTCTGGTCAACAAGGGCAGCATGTGAATTCGAGTCTTCCAGAATCCAAGCTCGACCCTAAGGCATGACCAGAGACTGGGCCTGAATTTTGTAAACTACTTGTTGATGAATGAAATCGGAGTACTGCTGGAAAGAAAAGCCATCTGGAGGAATGAGGATTTCACCGAATCTGTGGTTTTAAAGCGGGGGTCCCCCGACTCGGCGGGATGAGAACGGGGACAGGTCAGGAATGGAGTGGGGGTGAGCACTGGGGTCTAACAGAAAGGCCTTTCTAGAAGAGCCAGTGAGCTCACTCACTGTCTCTGTGCCTCAGGTTACCAAAAACCCAGCAAGGGGGCCATGGACTGCAGCTTCGGTCCAGACCCTTCATTCTAGGCAGGGGAAACTGAGGCCCAGAGAGGCGGGACCGGAAGGGGCGGGGAGGGAGGAGTAAGGCGAGCCCCCGCGGGCCTCGCGCCGTCGCCGGTGGTCATCTTTACCCGCCAGGATGAAGCTCCCCACACAGGAGATGAAGCCCGAGAGGAAGGAATTGAAGGGGAAGGTGCCCACGAGGAGGCAGTAGCCGAACTGCAGCGCTCCGGTCAGCAGGATGTAGAGCAGGTAGGCGTCCAGGAGCTTCAGGCGCTGCGGCGTGGTGCTCATGTACTCCTCCAGGAAGCGCGAGATCACCGACGCCACGGAGGCCGGCATGGCTGCGCCGTCCTGCCCGCGGCCCGCACCGCTCGCTCCTCGGCCGGACCCCACCACCATTCGAGCGGTGCTGTGCCCACGCATGCGCACTAACGACCACCCAGGCCGCCACGCCGACACTCGCGAGTCTTGGAGTCTGCGCAGCAGCCCCGAGGAGCTCCCCGCCCGCCCCGCCACGGGATTCTCGCCCGGCGCAGGCGCGGTAGAGTCCCCCGTCTACCGCCTCCGGGCGGAACGAGACGCGCCGAAGAGCGCTACCCGCTTAGGGAGACGTGTCCCTCCTGTCCTATCTCTGGAAGTCCGGGAGGTGACGCAAGCAGTTGCTGCGGTGAGAGACTAACAGGAAGCGGGGACGAGAAAAAAAGACGGACCAGGCTTCGGCCTGAGAGTTCCGGCCCTCTTCGTTCCGCCCAACCTCCCCAGAGAGCGCCGGAGGGGATAATCGGGCCCAAATGCTTTGGATGCCGCGACTTGTAGGGCCGGTTCTAACTCTAATTCGCGCGCGGAGCTGGAGCCGCCGTAGTTCCGCGGCCGTATCCGCTCACTGCGCAAGCGCCGCCGTAACCTCAGTCAGCCTTCTAGGGGAGGGGGTTCAGGCAAAGAGAGAGGAGGGGGAGGGGGAGAGCACGGCCGAGAGAGGAAGCCAGGGAAAAAGGCGGAGGAGCGGGAGGGTTTTTAATTTCATATTTTTTAAATTCATATAAATCGAAGTATTCATCTAAGCCTCTGCCTGACAGTGGCTGCTGTGTGGTCTTAGGTAAGTCACTTCCTCTCTCTCTGGGTACCAGCTGCCATCTCTGCACAATGCAGGGTGGTGCATCGCAGTGAGGAGCTCCCAGGTTCCCAAGGACCCCCAGCCACCCCTAACGTTCATCGAATATGTGAATTTATATTCATCACCACTAGATATTTACTTTGCATTACCCTTTATTCCGCCCCTCATAAAGATAATATGGTAGTCTTATTATTTATCATTTATATGGATAATATTGGGTTGATATTATATAGTATTCATATCATGCTCGATATTATTTCTATTAGACGTATCAATAGGGGAATTGTTGATACTACAGAGATAATGTATATTATTGCTATTCATATTAATATGGAAATTGACATCCATAATAATAAGCTAGATTTAGATAGTCCTTAAGGTTTGCAAATCATTTTGCAAATATTTAATTTGACACCCATAATAATAAGCTAGCATTTAGATAGTCCTTAAGATTTGCAAGTCATTTTGCAAATACTTAATTTGACATCAATAATAATAATAAGCTAGCATTTAGATAATCCTTAAGATTTGCAAATCATTTTGCAAATACTTGATTTTATCCTCACAGCCACCCTGGGAAGTAGATACTCTTAGTATTCCTCATTTAAAGATGAGAAAATTGAGGGAGAATAGTTAAGTGACTCACCCAGGGTCTCACTGTTGTCAACTGATGTAGATTTGAACTCAAGTGTTTGACTCCTGGTCTGTTGCTATTTAGCTACTTCTAGATGTTAAATCATACCCATTTTAAAGAAGAGGAAACTAAGGTTCAAAGAGGTTTACTTTAATAGCCTATAGTTACACAACATCTCCAAGAAGGGTTTGAACACAGGTTTCTAATCAGTCATTGCACTGCATTCTCCAAATTTAAATTTCTTTTACCCTTAGTTTTGTGAATTTGCATAAGTTTTTAATTTTAATTTTTTTAAATTTTAGTCCCTCAAATTGAAAATGGCAAACATTGAAGAAAAAGTCAACTGTGTTCTCTGGTTAGCTGAACTTAAATCAGCAACAGCTGTAAGAAGAAAATTTGCTTCCTATTATAAGAAAGAAGCTCCCCACAGAAACTTAATTAACAACTGGATGAAAAAATTCAAGGAGACTGGCTCAATTCATGACAAGCCTAGATCAGGGAGACCTCGAGTGAACGAAGAAACGGTGGCTGAAATTGCAAATGAAGTATTTATAGCACAAGATGGTGACTATGTTGAATTTTCATAAGAAACATATCAGTATTTTAAAATTTTAAATAATTTTTAAGTGTTATTTGTTTGTAGCATTTATACTTCCGAAGTTATTAAAGCTTGAAATTGCACTGATACTTTTGGGAGACCCTGTTTTTTGCAATCTGAAGGGCTGGGTTCCAATTATGTTTCTGCTGCTTTCCTCACATATGACCTAGGGTAACCCATTTAACCTCTCTACTTCAGTTTACTTATTAATAAAATAAGGGGATTGAATTAAAGGATCTCTAAGGTCCCTTCCAGCTCTAAATTCTGTAATCCAAGTTGAAATCTTTTTTATGGTCAGGATTAACTTTTTGTAATCTTGTGTCCTCCATTTCTGATATCCCTGACCTGTTTTGTGATATTTCATAACCAGACAGGTTCTAAAGTTAACATGAAAACTTTAAAAACCATACCTTAAATCTAAACAGCACTCAATGGCTTGTCTGGTTAAATTTAGAATGATGGCAACCCTAAGGGGGTTTGGAGTCCAGCAATCTTAGTTCCATTTACTCTTCATCAGCAGCACATAGATGCTCATCTTCTGACTGATTTCAATCAATCCACTTTCATGCTAGGAAAGGATCTAAAAGAATTGAAACTGCTAGGGTAAACTGGCAATCAACTATCTTACAGCCTAAAAGAACCATATAAACCTTTCTTTGTTTTGGTTCACACATAGACATTTTCATGACCCCATGGGCCATACTGTCCATGAGGTTCTCTTGGCAAAAATATTAAAGTGATTTGCCATTTCCTCCTCCTCCAGGTCATTTTAAAGATAAGGGAACTGAGGGGTGGCTAGGTGGCATAGTGCATAAAGCACTGGCCCTGGAGTCAGGAGTACCTGGGTTCAAATCCGGTCTCAGACACTTAATAATTACCTAGCTGTGTGACCTTGGGCAAGCCACTTTAACCCCCTTTGCCTTGCAAAAAAAAGATGAGGGAACTGAGGCAAACAGGGTTATGTTATTTTCCTAGGATCATACAGCTACGTCTAAGGCTAGATTTGAACTTGAGTCTCCCTGACTCCAGGTCCAGTACTCTAACCATTAAACTATGTAACTGTCCCTACATCATTATGTGATGACTTTCAGTCCTGTGATTGAGCTCTAGGTTGAAGTTGAAAGTCATGTGACCAAAATGGGCCTATGTATAGTCTTCCTAATCTCTGATTCAGCTGCTTTAGGTCAAAGACCATGTATGACAATATATCCTTTCCATTTGTAATATGTAGTACATTTTTTTGTTGATGTGACTTCTAGTATACCTTTGACTTTAGTAATTACACTCAACTAGCTTCCAGTGAAATGTGGGAACAGAACTATTCTGAGACTTGTTTATGAACTGTTAAGAGAATAGGAATATCTCTTAGACTGATATGGTACAGCTAATTTTCCTGGTAATTTTCACCCTCCTGCTTCATCAGGAAGTAAAAGGATCATTTTATCCAAAATTAAGTTTTATACATATTCCAAAGAACATTTTTTTCTGATTTAGAGTTAGATTACTCAAAGTAGTGATATAACTATTATACTATTCATCAGACCCTTTGCTGATGTATCTCTTGTTTTATCTGTCTTTCATTTCCTTCACCCATCATTATTTGCTTTTCCATAGGAAGAATAGAAGACAAAACAGGAAACATGAAAAAAACCAAATTGACTTGTTGAAAGCATGAATTCCAGAGTCTTGGACGCACCAGAATTTTTAATGAACAATTTAAGCAGTTCAGCAAAAACAGTGTTATCTGTCTGCAGGTAGCACCATGTCTATAAATGTTGCAGCATTTCTTACTCCGACGGACAACTTCTTAAGTTATTCATACAAATGACAGTTTAAATGGATCCTAACTGCACTCCTGGTTATTTTGAGGTAATTTATGCCAAGATTTATTTTGATATTTCTCCAGATAATCAAGTTACCTTTAGTACATAGCCCCTGATTTTGGTGGGATTGGCAGGAAACTGATCCCAACAAAAACAATTTGTAAATCTTGAATCTAGGTCTTCTAGTTCAGAGCTTTTCCGTTATCCTGCACCACTGTCTCTCCAGCAGCTACAGAATTGATCTATCCCTTTAAAAGTCAAATTGATGTTAAGTCATTGTGGCAAAATAAGTGGACTTTGAAAGGTTTTATGGTTATAACACTTGAAAACCTCCAAATAGTATTGAGTGGAAGTTATCAAAAGGTTCCTTTATCTGTAAAATGAACTGGAGACAGAAACGTCAAACTACTTCAATATCTTTGCCAAGAAAATCCCAAATGGGATTACAAAGGGTCAAACATGACTAAAAAAATAACAATAATAAATCAAAAGAAAAGAAAAAAATTTAATCTCTGAGAAAACAGTTGAGAGGCAATAGAAATCCTTTCTACTTTGGAGTGACCAGAAAGTCTACCACAGTTCCATTTTTGTCCCAAATTCTAGAAAACTAGATTCTGGTCAGCTTGGTTTTGTTTCAGGAGGAAGGGGTAGTGTTTCTTTTTGTATGTGTTGGAGGCAGAGCTCTAGTAAAATTATAGTTTAGGCTTGATATTGGTGAAGTAGAGGAAATGTTAAGAGAAATATGTATCTTACATTAACACTAAAGCACCTCCTCCCATTTCATTGTCTAAGGAATGAGATGAAATCCATGAACTTTTAATAAAATACCTCACCCCTCCCAGGCCAGGACTCCCATGCAATCCCTGCTACCAGGCTCAAAAATATCTATCAACAAAACAAGGAATCCTTGTCTTAAACTGAAAGTATTAAGTCTTTGATTTACCACCCCTCATCTACATATCCCTCATTACCTCATCTCTGTCCCATTCAACTTATACTTAATTACCTCATCTTCCAGCCCCTTTAAAAACTTCCTCCTAGGGGGCAGCTAGGTGGCGTAGTGGACAAAGCACCGGCCTTGGAGTCAGGCGTACCAGGGTTCAAATCTGGTCTCAGACACTTAATAATTACCTAGCTGTGTGGCTTTGGGCAAGCCACTTAACCCCATTTGCCTTGCAAGAAAAAAAACACCCTAAAAGTTCACTCCTCAGTTGAGTGACATCTTCCTTTGAGAAGCCCCAGGTAACCTTCTTGCTCCTATACCTTTCCTTATTGCTCATCCTTTCATGGTGACTTAAGTTGTTGATCCTGCTAATGTATCGGCTGAGCCTAATACCCTTAAAGGATCATTTATGTACTTTTCCCTAATACCCCATGATTATGTAATAAGAATATGGTGACATTTAGCTTTTCTGGGTGCACTTATTCCCACTCCTCTCTCCATCTGGAAATGCATCTGGGCTGTAAGTCATCAGAGTATGACAACTTGTGTGGTTTTTGGCACCTACTGAATCTGAGAGATCCTAGACTTTTTATGCAACTAGATAACCAGGAAGTTATATCTAAAAGACTGTGGCCAATTAGACCTTGGAGACAACTTTATCTTCAGATAAAGCTTCCCCCTCCCCCTAGGTTGAGGGTAGGATGAAAAGTTGCATCGGGGAAATGCTGGTCCTATGGAAGCTGGGAGAATGGGCTTTGGGTTAGGGTTAGGATTTAGGTGATTTGTTTTGGGTGAAGAAATCACCAGGCAGTTAAGAAAAATCATAACTTTAATTCACAAATTGTTCCAAAAGTTCACAGATTACTACAAAAAGTTGATAGATTAAATTCTTTGGAGAAGCAGTAAGATAATGAGTTTCAGTAGTAGAGGAGTTAAGTAAAGAAGTAACAGTCACAAGCTAGGCTGGTAAAAATATCAAGGACAGCTAAGGGGGAAGAATGGGTGGGAGGTTATTTGGGGGATCATGCTCTTCCAGAGTAGGCTCCTCCAAAGCAGGATGAGCATCTCAAATGAGCTACCTGAGTTTTAAGGATGAGGTAGGGAGATTAAAGTGGAGGTAGGTCATTGATAGATAATTTTGGTCTATGTTGATAGGTGCAATAACTCTAGAGAATAGAGATGGGATAATTAGGGATTTGTAGATGAGGGATGGTAGGTCAAAAACTTGGATAGTTTTGTTCAAAGGGGCTTTTGGCCTGGGGGCAGGGATTTACAGAGTCCCCAGGGAGGGGGTGAAGTACCTTTCTAAAAATTCAATGATCTGATCTCTTAGCTTGGACAATGGGATGGGAGGGGGCAAAAAGAGGAGGCAGGTATAAGGTACACCATTGGTACTAAGGGAATAGATTAATTATAGAATGCATTTTTCTTAAAATTTCCCCTACTTCACAATCACTTAATGTTATAATAAAAACTAAAAATTTCCTACCTCCAATTAACCTGCCATAAAGCTCATCAAGCACAGACAAAGTTCTCCTGCCCTACCAGGAGAAGTGATCAGGAGACCTAGAACCAATTCCAAGACC
The DNA here is from genome assembly GCF_037893015.1 of Macrotis lagotis. Classification (NCBI taxonomy): domain Eukaryota; kingdom Metazoa; phylum Chordata; class Mammalia; order Peramelemorphia; family Peramelidae; genus Macrotis; species Macrotis lagotis. The sequence continues at coordinate 183,103,914 of NC_133661.1, read as the reverse complement.
TCTTTCTCCTGCCTCACAAAGAACTCAGTCTCTCCCAAGGGTTTTGGCTAATTCCCTTAGATCAGAGGAAACTATCCAAGATCCCTTCCAGCTCTAGACCTCACACATCTCCAAAACACCTAATCGCTACACAGTTCCCTTCTTACAAGCATAAAATTCCTTATAATTCTCTGCAACCAGTCGACCTTACCACTACTAAAAGTGCTCACTCCAATTTTAATTCCCAATCCCAGTGACTTTGGGTGAGTCATACCCCCTGGACCCTTCTATAGGATGTGATTCCCCTGTTGATTAGCCCTCTTCTTATACAGTCTCTCCTCAGTCAGCTTCCATGACTATGCTCTCTCATTGCTCCTCCTGGGTCTCCTTTGATTTCATGCTTCATCTCTTGCTGCCTAAGCATCACCGAAGGCTCTAACATCATTCTTCTTTTTGCTATGTTCTTTCCTTTAGCAAACATAAAGCTTCATTTATCACCTCTATGCCAATAACTCCCAGTCCCATGTTTCTTGTGCTTCCTCAAACTCATGTCTAAAAACAAATCCCAAACCTGCCTCTCCCAGCTTTCCTATTTCTAATAAATAGCACCAGGATTGTTATAATCCTGGATCTGTAACCTCAATAGTTAGGTGGTGTCATGGATAGAATGCCAGGCCTGCCAACCAGGAAGACATCTGAGTTCAAATCTGACTTCAAATACCAACTGGGTGACCCCAGAAATGACACTTACCCCTTTTTGCCTTAGTTGCCTCATCTGTTAAAATAAAATGAGCTGAAGAAGGAAATGGCAAAACACTCCAGTATCTTTGCCAAGAGGACCACAAATGGGGTTACAAAGAATTGGACATGACTGAAAATGCCTGAACAGCAGCGACATCCTGTACTGTCTGGATTCCTCACTTGGAACTGTCCCTCTGCACCTCTAACCTTTTGAAATCTTTCTGTCCATTTAAGGAAACAAGCCTTTACCCCAAACTCCCCTAATAAAAATGTTTTCTCTCTCCTTTTCAGCTTTTTTCTTTTTAACATTTTGATAGAATCCTCTTTGCCCTAATCACATTTTGCCTTATATTTGTATTAAGGAGCTATTCTTCCACCCCAATCAGATTGTAAAATCCCTGAAGACAGAAAATGTAAATCCCTGCCCCCTAGCACAGTGCTTAGTTATCCCTCACTTGAACCAAACTAAACTTTTGAACCGGCTAAAATGAACTTGGAAGTCCAGGAAGCTTCAGGAGATTAGCTTTGAAGGTCTCAAGTCGGAGAGGACTCTACTTCCCAGGGCAGGTACAATAGAAAGTTAAAGTGAGGATAACAGTGTAAATGGCTTAGTGCTTCTTTAGAAAATCACTTCAGCCTTTCACACAATCTCCTCAGTCTCTCAGGAGCTGGGCGTCTCAAAATGCACACAGCTGGAAGCTCTTTGGAGGGGCAAATCTTTTTAAGACATCGCCCCGGGACGATGCTACCTTCTTTCAGAAACTAGGCACAGAGCTGCTAGAGCCAGCTCTCGGCCCTCCCTGCTGCCACCTGGGCCCCTCCCACCCATTCATAATCCCCTGGTCCCACCCACCTTTCTGCTTACCCATCTTTCTCTGAAGCACCTCTGGCCACGCCTCACTTTATTAGCCAATGCCGTCGGAGGTCAGCTGGTGCTGCCGTCAGGAGGAGGTTCTGGCTGGCTCCCTGCTACCCAGCCAGGCTTGTTTACTATGGCTGACGATCTGGAGCAGCAGTGAGTTGATTTCCCCGTCTGTCTCTTTCTCTCTTTCTGTGCTTCAGAGGCCTGGTTTTGGACATTCCCTACCTTTGTTCAGCTTTGTTTCAAGGAGAGGATTCTTCTTAGCTAAGAGAAGAAAGGGATTCAGGGGCAATAAGAAAGAAAGGCTTTGCTGAAAGTTAATATTTCTGACATTAACTTGTATTTCTCCCTGCTTCCCATCTTGTTGCTAAGACACCTGCTACTAAAGATTTTGGGAAACTCCGGAGTCATTAGCTGTTATGCCTGTAGTTTTCTGGAAGGTGGGTGGATGTAGGAGATTATTGGTTGGGCAGGAGTTGGGAGGAAAAGTTGGCAAGCCCCAGCTTGCCCCAAGAATGATCTCCAACATGCCTCTGGAACCCTGTAGTGAAGGTTGCTGGGGGGGAGGGGGGAGAAAGAATGTCTTTTCACTTGAACAGAATAGAAAAAGCTTTGGAAGGAATGGAGTATTTTTCTGTGCTGAAAATAGTCAGAAACAGTGTATGGGGATCTATTTGGTTCTCTGCCAAATCAAATCCTAGCTTCCTCAGACAAACGGGTAATGATTGTCCTCACACACTCTACATCTTGGATGTAGAGTTCAATGATTTCACTTCATCTGCAATTCAATTTTGGGGTTCCTGTGCTGTTTCTAAGCCTTCTCCCCTAAAACAAAGTAGCAACTGCTTTTTGTAGAATGACTCAGCAACTAGTCATGCCTACCTTACATGAGTACAGTGCCTTCCCTCTTCCTGGTGCACGTGAATTATTGCCTCCTTTTCATAGCTTCAGAACTGGCATCTTGATCTAAAGCAAAGAGAGGAGAATTGCCTTCCTTTAGCTATGAGAAATCTCAAAGAGCAAAGCTTTCTAAGCTGAAAGCCTCTGTAGACTCCTAGTACTCCAGGGCAGAAGTCAGAAGCTCTGAGTTTGAGGCCCAGCTGTGCCACTAATTAGCTAAATAGTCTCTTAGCTTCCCTGAGCTTCACTTTCCACCCCTATAAAATGGGAGAGAATAATTAAACTCCTTACTGTGCAGGGTTGTTGTGAGAATGTCTCAAATGAGACAGTCTGTGTAAGAGCCATATATAATGTAAGCTAATATAGTATTTATAAAATTATCTTGCCTAACCCCCGAATTTTACAGGTAAGGAAATAATAGATTAAGCAATGTACTTAAGATGTACATACAACATATCTAATTTCCCATCCCTTTCAGGAATCTCCTTTATAACATAACTAATAGTATTGACCTTTAGTAATGACAGAGGCATCCTTGTCACTAGAACTAATTCATGTAGGTATCATCTATTTCAATATTTTTAGGTTGATCTGACTTGAGTCTGGAGTTCAGAAGTCCAAAGTTCAGATCTAAATAATTTATCTAGCTATGTGACACTGGGCAAGTCCCTTAACCTCCTGTCTGTCTCAGGTTCCTCATTTAGAAAATGGGTATAATCACACTTCCCTTTCAAGATCCTTGTGAGGATCAAATGAGATATTTTGTAAAATGCTTAGCATATAGGTCATAGCAACTAGGAACTGCTTAATAAAATGCTTTGTTGATAGAAAAATTTCTATCAATAGTTATTTAGCAACTTTTGAATTTGCTAAATACTGAATATTGTGCTCAAGTCATTAGGGATGAGAGAGTAGAAGCTTATGGTACCTAGTCTTGAGGATTTTCAGGATGGAATTAAAAGATGACCTCTGTTCTAATCATAGGCCAATCTTAAGTAGCAAGAAACAACATAAGACAGAATGGCAGTCTAGGAGACATGTCTGACATACAGAAAAACTACTTCATAGCCAGTAAGTAGTACCAACAGTGAATGCCATAGGAGGCTTCTCTGAGGAGGTAGGAGCTAAGTGGAAGTAGTGTGGTCCTAGCTTCAAATCCTGCTTCCTATGCTTACTACCCATATAACCCTCAGCAAGTCACTAACCTCCCTGACCCTTAATTTCCTCATCTGTAAAATGAGAGGATTAGAATAGATGGTTTCTGACTTCCCTTCCCTTCCCTAGACTTGATTCTAAGATTATCTAAGAAGGATGAGTGAAAGTGTTAGGAGGGGGAAAGTTGGGGAAATTTCATAAAAAATAGAAGAAACTCGGCACATGCAAGGTACAGATGGTAGTCTAATTTTGTTGAATAATGGACCAGATACACAGAGGGTTGGGGGAGGAAGGGGGGAGCAAGACCATTAGGGTCAGAACAGGGACTCAATTCTGTAGACAAGGAGCACAGATGGCACAGGAACAAAGTGTTGTAGAGATATCTGCTCTTTACCAGATTAGGGTTGTATGGAAGAGATGTCATGGGTACAATTAAAAGATAGCCTGTGTTCTTGTCCCAGACCACTCTCAGCCAAAAAAGTATGGGTCAAAAACTCTGAACCACTGATTTCACCACTGTTACTTTGAGTAAATTATTTAACCTCTCTGAGCTTTTCTTCATCTGTAAAATGGAGATATTTGCATTATGGCTTTCACAAGTTATGAGGATCAATAGAATGTAACTATGGCATCTTGTTACCACCAGATACATCACACAACTATGCCAAAGTAAAGGGCAGCTGTCTTTGGGGTATTATCTCTCAAGATGCTTACATCTCAGAGGTGAACGGAGACTTCAGAGAACCTCAAATCTAACTTATAACTGGACAGAGATCTTCTATAACAACTCTGACAAGAGGTCATCTAACTTCACTTGAGAACTGCACAGCTTTCAAGTCAAGTTATTCCATTTTTTGGAGATCAGATTACTTGAAGTGTCTTCCACATATTTAGCTTAAAATCTACCTCTTAGCAACAGCTTAATAGGACCTAGTTATATTCCCTGGAAACAAGGGGATTGGGAATAAAGCTATGATTTCATTCATGCAGGAACTCTGGTGTAGAAATCCCCTCTCTCCAAATGCAAGTAGGCACGTCTTCTGCAACCTTATATAGTCTTGGAGTTTCCCAGAGCACCAAGGGGTTGAGTATCTTGTATAAAGTCATATGGCCAGTGTGGTATCCCACCATCAATGTATTTATCTGGTCTTTTCTCAGTTCAAATATGCTTCCTTCTAGAATTACAGACTGTTAGAAAGGTCCTTTGAGATCATCTATTCCAAATCTGTCTTTCATATATAAGAAAACTAGGTCTATAGAGGTGAAACAGTATGTCTGGCATCAACAGAAGCACAAGGACTGGAATTCAGATATGCAGCTATTAGTCCATAATTTTTCCCCTATACTTCATAGCTTTACAAGAACTATGATTTTATCTAAGTGCTCACTTCTTAATGAGTTATGAAGAAAAGATGTTGGATTAATGGCTTATAGTGATGAATCTGTATTTTGTTAAGCTACTTCTCAAACCACAGGGTTTTCTCAAAACACAGGGTCAATCTCCATTTCACATCTAGCTTCAAAGAATTATCTTCAGGCTATTATCCTGATCTATATGTTTGCCTGCTACATATTGCCTTAAAAGATGAAGGGTAGACCAAATGACCATTTGCTATCCTTCTTAGTACTAGGATTCTATGAAAAATGTCCTATATTGGCAGATAACTGATTAGGATAGCCCCCACTATGGGGCAGGGAAAGATCCCTGCCTGGTGCCTTAACATTGAGAAAAAGAAAAAAATCTACTTATCTGAAATTCTTCCACTAGACCAGAGTTCTAGAAAGGAAGGAGAAGGCATTGCTCTCCAGCATGTTAAGGGGTTCACTTGTCTTTTTTGCATCCATAAATAGAGTTTTATCCTCAGTTTAATAATTTGGAAACTGAGGCACAGAGGATAGTGACTTAGCTACACCCAGTGAACTAAAGCCAAAAGTTGGATCCAGTTCTCCTAATTCTGCTCTTCTCCTTCCCCAACTGCTTGTTCAGGGTTGAACTATCCCCAGAAGGAAATTGGACATCTATTGGTAATCTCGTGGGGGGGGTCATGTTTTTAGGAACAGAAAGGGAAAGAAAAAGCCAGGCCTGCTACTCTGAAAAAGCTCTTGGGGATGTAGTCTGCTTAGTGAAAGTCATCCTCAAGGATCACGAAAAAAGTGTCTGGTCGGTTCTTGATCTCTTTGAATATAGGTGAGTGACATTCTCTGCATGTAAATAGGTAATATTAGTCTTGTGTGTTACTGTAAATAGTCACTAACCCAAGGAGAAGAACAGTTTTAAAAATTTCATAGAAAAGAATGCTAGTTGCAAAAAGCTGGCACAAACTAATGGGGAGGGCAGGCAAGATGATGACATTCTGTTGTGTGACTGTCAATGAGGCTGAGAAAATCCATGTTCCCCTTCCAGTGTGGTCACTTTGCTTCTTTATCTCTCCCCAATTCCAGGCCTCAAGGCTGGCTGAGTAGCTGGCTACCTTCTTGGTGTCCAACTTCGATGTCTCAGCTGAAGAATGTGGAAGCCAGGATCCTACAGTGTAAGTAGATGAGTTCAGTTTGTCCTGTTTCAGGGCTTTCCCCAAGGAGGATATGTGGCAGGTCCAAGGTCTAGATTCACCATACAAGCCAGAAGTTAGGGAAGGTAGCCAAGGAAGGGATGGATTCCTTAGGATAATGGTTCTTCAATTTTCCCTCTTCTTTTCACTTTAACCCTTCAGTAAATATGTATACTCAAAAATAACCTCAAGAGGCACCCCTTCCAGTGCCTTATGTTATTCAATTTTTTATTTGTCTTTCCATAAAATTGTCATAAAGAATCCACCCAATAAACTGGAGGTTTTCTTCTGCTTCCTTTAACATTAGATGACACTAATCCATTCCTTTCTCAATACATTACAGACCCTCTTCCTTTTTCTGATCATAAACATCTTTGATGATTTATTTTTTTAATGTCCAGGGCCAGAGTTGTTCTTCCAAACTTACACATTCACATGATGATTCTTCATCTCGCTTTTTTTAATATTCTACCTTATCAGGAACCACACTTATCTGGTTACCACAGCTGTTTTGACTTGCCAGAGACTTGGCACATGGCCAGTGTAACATAGTCACATATCACAGCTTCTACCATTTAGGCTAGTTCCTCTGCCTCTCAATCACAATTCCTCATTTGATGGATGTCATCTCCCAAGGCTCTCCTAGGAATGACTTCCATTCCCTTAATACTCTAAGCAAGTTATAGAACTGTCAGTCTTTCAATAGGCATTTATTAAGGACCCACTTTGTGCTAAATTCTGAGGATACAGAAAGAGACAAGAGACATTCTCTTACTTCAGAATCATAATGTAATGTTATAATCTAAAGGTCTGCTCCCCAACCCCATCACCCAAACTCCCATCCTTTCTTTAACATCTCTTAAGGTACTAAAACCATGTCTCTTTCCAGACTTGCATTCTTCAAAATAAACACATGACAAAATTCTACTCCATTGCTAGACTGTGTTCCAAAATTAGTAAGCAAAATAAATCCCCATAGTTGTTAGAGTAGCCAGGAATGTCAGCCACCAGAACTCAGGCACACATGGGCATAGAAGTCAAGAACTGTTATCTCACATCTAGTGAAGAAGCTGCCCTGAGCTGTCTTAGATTACATTCTAAACCAGCCATGCAGATTTGCACTGACTAAAGTGTCAGCCGAAAGGACAGCAAGCAGTCAGTTCCAAAAAGGGACTAAAATAAAAACTCTTAAACATTTGGTTACTAGGGCAAGCTAAAAAATAGGGTTTGGGACTGGGAGAAATGTTTCAGTTTATGTTGGGTACATGGAGTTGTTGGATTTGTATGTATACAGGGAAGCATAGAAAAGAGTACCAGGAAGTCACTAGGTCAAAGGTTTGACATTGAAAGTAGTTAAAAGTCTTTGGTGAAAATCTAGCCAGCTGTCACATCATCATTGGAAAGACTATTCATTTTCCATGGACTCCCACTCTCCTTAGGTCTCCAGAATAAGTTCTTGGCCCGCTATGTGTCCCTCCCAAATCATAACAAGATATGGACCGTTACAGTGAGCCCAGAGTTGGAGGACCGAACACCCTTGGTGATGGTGCATGGCTTTGGGGGTGGCGTGGGTCTCTGGATCTTAAACATGGATTCACTGAGTGCTCGGCGTACAGTGCACACCTTCGATCTGCTGGGTTTTGGGAGAAGCTCAAGGCCAATATTTCCCCGTGATGCCCAGGGTGCTGAGGATGAGTTTGTGACTTCTATAGAGACCTGGCGGGAGACCATGGGTATCCCCAGCATGATTCTCCTGGGGCACAGCTTAGGAGGATTTCTTGCCACATCTTATTCTATCAAGTATCCTGAAAGGTAAGGAATGAGCTTCACTCTTTTGCCTCAACAAACCCTCCACTAATCAGCAAATCAGTAAACATTTATTTAATATCTGTCATGTGCCAGGTGTCAGGGCTACAAAGATAAAAAAGAAAGTCCCTACCTCAAGGAGTTTACATTTTAGAGGGGGAGACATATTTTAAAAGTATATAATATATACTCAAAATAAACATAAAATTGTTTTTGGTGGGGATGAGGAAAAACCTTATGAAGGAAGAAGATTTTTTGAGTTGAGCTTAGGAGGAATCAAGAAATTGAGAGGCAGAACTTAAGGGAGTGGGTTTGCAGAAGGCTCAGCATGTACCAAGGCAGAGGTTGAAGATGGAATGCGATATCTGGGGAACAGCAAGTACTCTTTTTCTGGACCATAGAATTAACGGGAGCTTCCCAATCATAGTCATTGTCCTAGTCCATCAGTTCTTTCTTCTGAGAGGATTTAAGGATTGCCATAAATCTGAGCTGTTAATCTTTGTCTTAATGTAGAGTCAAACACCTCATCTTGGTGGACCCATGGGGTTTCCCTCTTCGACCTACTGATCCCAGTGAAATCCGGGCACCCCCAACTTGGGTCAAGGCAGTTGTCTCTGTCCTGGGGCGTTCCAATCCTTTAGCTGTTTTAAGGGTGGCTGGACCCTGGGGTAAGTCTTCTTCCTAAGTGCATCCAGTCCTATTCTGGGATTGTCACCACATGTCACCACATTTAGTTTATTCTTGAAAAATAGAGGAGTAAACTTGGACATTCAGGAGTTAAGCTGAATCTGATATCTCTTATTAAGGTCTCACAATCCTCCATCTTCAGGGGAGATGGCTTCATCTGCATGGAACAAAGAGAACAGAATTCATTGTATACTTAAGGAGAAGCCTGGATTTCTTTTAATTTTTATTTATTTATTTAAGGCAATGAGATTAAGAGTGACTTGCCAAAGGTCATACAGCTAGGCAATTATTAAGTGTCTAAGGCTGGATTTGAACTCATGTCCTCCTGATTCTAGGGCCAGTGTTCTATCCACTGCACCACCTAGCTGCCCCCAAAGCCTGGATTTCTAATAGGGTCACAGAATTCTTATAGGAAGTGATTTCAGAGGGGCAGCTAGATGGCACAGTGGATAGAGCACTGGCCCTAGATTCAGGATGAAGTGACCTCAGAGGTCATCTAGTCCAACCCTCTCATTTTACAAATGAGGAAACTGAGCCAGAGAAGTTAAATGACTTGCTCCAGATCACACAGGGAAATCACAAAAAGAGCCAGAATTCATTTGAATATAGATGTAGGGTTTTCTGCACTCTTAGCAAGTTGCCGTTCACCTTCCAATGAAGAAATAAAAAGTAAATTATTTTCCATGTTAATAGATAAACAATCAAACTATGTCCCCCAGATTTCTCTAGAGCTGAAGACAAACTAGATCCATTATTTCCCTATGTTAATCAAAGTTAACATGGAAATAATAAATGATTGACCAATGCCAAGCTACTTTTCAAGTAAAACATATGGGTTGCTTCAGATGTATAATTGTGAGAAATCTTTGCTTCCATCTTTAGATCTGACCAAGTCAGATATAATCTAGGTCCCTAGTTAAGAATCTCTGAGCATCAGATCGAGGTGGTCCAGCCTCCCAGTCACACGGGATAGGTTCAAGCAGTGCAATAAAGTTTTCTCACAATTTCCATAATTGAATACAGTCTTCTCACAAGACAGAAACTGGACTAGACCCATAGTTGAATAAAAAAGGAGCTGAACTAGATTCAGAATTAAGTAAGTGTGGTTCACTTCCCAAATAAAGAAGCTCCTTTCATTCCTTTCCCAGCCTCCATACCTCTGCTCTCCCTGGCTTAACTTTTCTCCTTATGATAGATTGAAAAGAGCACTGAATTTGGTGATTTGGTGACAGAGGACTTGGGTTCAAACCCCCTACTTGGGTGACCTCACTAAACAAGACAGTTACTCTTTCAGGACTCAAGGCCAGTAGTTCTCAAAGTATGGTCCAGAAAGCTCTGGGGATCCCTGAGACAACCCCTTCAGGAGTCTCAAGTTCAAAAATATTCTTATAACTAAGATGCTTTAATTCCTAATATAATAAATATAAAACTCTTGGGGGGGCTCCTCAGTAATTTTTTAGAGTGGGTTCTGAGACAAATGTTCAAGAACTGTTGTTTCTCTAGGCAATTCTATACCTTATACTGCATCTCTAGAAGGAGGTTTCTCATCTGAGATTTCCCTTGACCCCTGAAATCAGAGGTCCATTTTTCATCCCTAGAGAAACAAGACACTGCTGCTTTCTTTATCCATTAACAAGGAGGATGATTACTTTTTTATTTATTCTAAGTGAAAATACACCAAGAATTGAGAATAGATGCTAGAAATGGAGAGTCTTCTTACTATGTAACCTTGGATATATCGCATACCTTTGGTTTTCAATTGTCTTATCTGTAAAAAGGAGGGAGTTGGACTAGATAATAATTCTAATTTTTGAGATCCTGTACTTTTCCAGAGATCTCAAGACTCAATAAGACAGGGAATATCTTAGAGACAAGTAAAATTAAACCAAGTTTGGAGGAAATAGCCAAGGCAAAAGTTGTATGTGGGGAGAAAAGAGTAAATATGTCAAGTAGTAATGAGAAACTTTATTTTCACCCATAGAATGTTTAGAGATTTAAAGCTTTTGAAAAGAATAATGTTCTGAGAACCTTGCATTTTTGCTGATTACGTTGTGGCTGCTCTAGTGATAGCAAGCAACTCCATGTACCTTGGCAGTCAGCTATTAGAGTTCTAATTAGAGACTTTTCTGAGAGGATCGCCTGCAAGTTTATGGTTGACTGCCAAAAATGAACAACTTAGAGGAATGGCAGTGGGAAGGTACAGTGTGGTCTGAGGGAGAAGGATGGGGGAGGGTGACAGGAGGAAGAGGAAAACAAGGGCATCAGGACCACCTCCAACTCTTACTATCTTCATGATTCTGAGTAAGTCTCTTAAACTCTCTTTAGTCTCAATTTCCCCATACATAAAATGGTAATACTATTTGTACCTACCTCAAAGGATTGTTGTGAGACTCAAATAAGATAATATACAGAAGGTGCTTTGTAAAACTTAAACCCTACTGGGGCGGCTAGGTGGCACAGTGGATAAAGCACTGGCCCTAGAGTCAGGAGTACCTGGGTTCAAATCCAGTCTCAGACAATTAATAATTACCTAGCCGTGTGGCCTTGAGCAAGTCACTTAACCCCATTGCCTTGCAAAAAATCTAAAATAAAATTATCCCATTTGAAATGAAATGACCTGGATTTGAGTCCCAACTTTGCCACATGTAGCACTATATATATATATCCTTGGCCAAACAGCCTCATTTTTCTGCTTCCAGTCAAATACTATGCTAAGAGCCTCAGTTTTCTCATTTATGAAATGAAAGAAAGAAGGAAGAAGAGAGGATTGCATACTTGTTATAAGCCAAGTACTATGCTAATTGCTTTATAATTATCTCATTTGATCCTTGCAACAACTGTAGGAGATAGACACAAATATTATCCTCATTTTACAATTGAGGAAACTGAGGCAGGCAATTTAAGTGACTTACCTAGGGTCACACAAGAAGTTCCTGAAGTCATTTTTACATTATTGGAATGTGCAATATTAGTAATATTAGTAAAGGTGGTAGCAATATTATTGAAGACTTTCTTCACAATGGTACTATAATGATCATATTTTCACTTCAATCACTTTCTTTTTTTTATTCCTCATACCTCTTAATAATCTGTTCAATAAATGTTCCTGCTAGTTTGTAATTCATTATAAATACTTTTATTGTCTTATGTGATAGGTATATAAATATTATTTTTATAAAATGAAGAAACCAAGGCACAATGAGGTCAGGAACATGCAATTATTAATATCAAAGCCTGGGTTTAAATTCATCCCTTTTGACTCCAGACCACTGTCCTTGCCATTAAATCACATTGTCTTTGATAATAATAATCTTGAGCCTAATATTTGTGATATCTGTAATCTATTTCTGTAGTTGGTACTAAAGCAGACTCTTTGTCCTTTCCCCCCTGACCTAGGACCTGGTCTAATACAGCGATTCCGTCCTGATTTTAAGCGAAAATTTGCTGATTTCTTTGAGGATGACACAATATCTGAGTATATCTACCACTGTAATGCCCAGAATCCCAGGTGAGTAAACCCTTGAGAAAATGAATGGGCCAATGTAGAAACTACAAAGTGTGTTAAGCTAGAAGCTCCAAGTCTCAGACACTTAATAATTACCTAGCTGTGTGGCCTTGGGCAAGCCACTTAACCCCATTTGCCGTGCAAAAATCTAAAAACAAAACAAAAAAAGAAAAAAAGATTCCCAAGTAGTAGACCGAGAGGAAAGGATGTCACAAGGTGACAATTTATTCTGGAGCACATCTTTAATAGTCATTGTACTAGGCTTATTCAGGAGAAAGATCTGGCCCTTTCCTTGATCCAGGAAGATAACTCAGGCCAGAATTTAGTAGTATAACCTGCTTATCCTTAAAACATGGAATCAGTACCTTGTACTGAAACTGGGATGAGGAGGACTTTTCCCTAACTTGTGGAAAACTTGGTGAGCATTGCAGAAGAATCCTGGAGTCTGAGCAAATACATTTCTATTTATGGCTTCTTTCCTCAAATGATTTGGGAGTGTTTGCTGTTTCAAAATTCTCAGCTTATCTATGAAGAAAAGTAAACCAGGGATCTTAGGGTTTAAAAGGGACCTTGAAAGGCATTTAATCTGCTCTTGTCACATACTCCATGGGTTCAGCTGAATGGAATTGCCTAGACAAGAGAAGAACAACAGACTACTCATCAGGGAAAAAAAAAATTAAATAGGACTTCATACTCTTGTCTTCCCCAAAGTCCTGCTTTTGAATTCACTCATCAAGCCTAGTCCTATCAGCATTTCCCTTGCCCTACCCTGCCCAGCTAGCTATCCTCCTAAACCCTGTGTAGCTTTATAAACAATGGAAGAAAGAAAGGGTGATTTGCTTTGAATGGGGAAACATTCATGAAAAACTACTCCATGAACCATAAAATCCTTTTCTGTCTCCCAAATTTTCATTTTTCTGCTATACCAGATTCCCAGTTCCCAAGGAAATGTGATTAAGACAAAGATATTAAATAACCAAGTAATAAATAATTCTTCTGGGTATAGCTAGAATACTCATAGAACTTTTGCTTCTACAACAAAGATAGTAACTCCTTGTAATAACTAGCTTCTGAGGGTATCAATGGAATGTTCCTAGAACTCTTTTTCCCCATCAAAGGGACAGTAAAGCCCCATAAGGGGACTAGGTCTAGAACCCATACACACACACACACATATATATATAGGCTAGGCAGGGGATTGTTAACAACTGGATAATCACTAAGCTCTCTTTGCTCCAACTCTTTAGTTCTAGGATCCTATGTCTTGGCATCTCAGATTCAAGTTAGCTTCCAGAAATCCAATCAATTCTCCTAACTCTAAGCAAGAATTATCCAATCTAGTACATATTGATGCCTTCCCAACCTTGCAAATAATAGCTTGAAGAGATGGTCCATTTGAGGAGACATTTAGATGGTAAATTAAATCTGATACATCTCACATTGTAACAGTTTCTACTCAAGTTGGATATGTGCCCCTCTCTCTTTTTTAATCTTATGGTTTCATCTCTCAGTAATCTCTCCCAATGTTTTACTGTATCATTGTGTCCAAACCAATCTCTTAGAGCAAGGAACCTCAATAATTTAATTTTTTTCACATATTTAGGTATTCATTATGGATAAAAACTCTATGCCAGGTATTTTGAAGGATATAAAGCTGTTTCAGGCAGATCTCTACAATTCCTATTTCTAGATCCCAAAGAATTAATCCATAATTTTTGGATTAGAAGATGAATATCTGGGTCTTTAATCTATTTCAAGACTATCTTTCTGTTATCAGTGGTGAGACAGCATTCAAGGCTATGATGGAGTCTTTTGGCTGGGCCCGGCGCCCTATGCTGGAGCGGATCCACCTAATTCGGAAAGATGTGCCTATCACCATGATCTATGGAGCCAACACCTGGATAGATACCAGTACTGGAGAGAAAGTAAAACTTAAGAGACCAGACTCCTATGTCCGAGATGTGGTGAGTTGGGGCAGAATGGGAAATAGCAAGAGAGATGAAAAGAATATCGTAGCCTGAAAATCAGAGCATTGATGTGATTATATGAATGAGAACATGTGAAAAGAGGAAAAAAATTGCCTATTAACTTATCTGGTGAAGATCAGTAGAAACAAGTAAGGATAGCCCAGGAAATCCTTTCTTGGTACTAGAGTTAATGTATGTGCCAGGCCTCATGCAATGTGCTGAGAACATAAAGACAAAAGACAGTCTCTGCTTTCAGGGAGCTCACAGTCTAATGGAAGAGACAAAATGCAGGAACTATATACAAACAAGATAGATACAGGATAAGTTATAAATCATTTAACAGAGGCAATGCAGTAGCATTAAGGAGGATTAGGAAAATAAAAGTTGAGATTTTAACTAAGATTTCAAAGAGACCAGGTAAGGGATGAGCAGAAAGATGAATCCAAAGACCCAGGCTATTGCATTGTTAAATATAGATGTGGCTGAAGCATCAGCTAATTAATTCCCAATTAGTACTATGTTTGTAGTTTCTGTGGAAGATTAACATTTAAATACTTAGCCACTGTTTCATACTATCATTTTTACCAAAGGTAAGGTGGCTGGCCACTGCAACTCTACCTTTCCTTTCCTCTCATTTGTCTTTCTTATTAACCTAAGTTAATATCTTTGAATGGGAAGAATCTCACTGGGAGCTCTAGATTTCTCACTCTATGGTTAGAGAGCCAGACCAAAGATGGGAAATATACTGTGATTTGGGTTCTAATAGCTCCCATAGGAGCTCTCCAAGTTCTTACCAGCAAAATAATTTGGAGTAGATGGAAGTGGAAAAATTTAATTGTTGTAGAGTTTTTGGCTTTGAGAAGATTTCTCCCATCCCATTCCTGATTTATTTCTTCTTCCTCCTGTAGGCTATTGAGGGTGCCTCACACCATGTCTATGCAGACCAACCACACATCTTCAATTCTGTGGTGGAAGAGATTTGTGAGTCAGTCGACTGAGCTGCCATCCTCAGGAAGAAAAAAAGAGCACAGAGACTCAGTCCTCATCTCCCTCTTTTTCCCTCTCTCCTATCTTTCCAACTAATATGTCATCTAGGCAGTCACATATTCTTCATAGGTGGAGCAGGAGGAGGGTGATGTCCACATCCTGGAGATGAGAAGCAGTAGTGTCCTGAAGTTCCCCATTTTAGGGATTTTCATAAAGGATCTGAGATCCCATTCTGTTCTCTTTTGCCAAAGTGTTAACAATGAGTTGGTTTTAAGTATTACATAAACCAAGAAATTTCATGTATTCTACTCTCCCAGTACATAATGTGCCAAAGGGTAGAGGTGCCCTCATCTAGAACAGAGAAACTAAAACTATCAAGTCTTTCTTGGATTGGGAAGATTGGGAATTTCCCATGACTATTGCTGGGAATAGACTCTTTGTGGAAACATTTCTCCTTTTATTTTCCCACCTTTTTTCTCTGGGATAGACCCCACATATCACATACCCACTTGTATTACATTGAAACTATCGTGAGGCCTGAAGTGGACCTTAGTCTTTGGGTTCCTTAGAATGACTTTTTTTAAGTCTTATTGCTAGGAGAGACCTAAGAGATCATTTACTCTAGTCACCTACATCAGAGGTAATGGAGGCTTAAATAAATGACTTCTCTAAGGGCATAATGTTAGTCAGTGGCAAAGTTTGGGATTACATCCCAGGTCTCTTGAGACTTAGTGAATCTCCAAATTTTATATTCTTGGAGAATGAAGCTGTGAAGCTGGTCCAACTGCCATATATATATATAGTCCCACCTATGATGGGCAGCACTCCCCCTCCTGATTCCACCTCAGCTTAGGCTGGCAGTGAGCCATTGACTGAGTCCAGTGTTATGCTGCCCCCTCCTGACTATTCACTTGGAGACCTTGGAGTCTCCCTCTGTGCCTTAGGTGATAAAACCCCTCATAGATTAAGAGTGATCCCTGGTGGGGAGATGAGGACAGTGACTTCAAGCCCACTCCCACTGCTGGACTCTCCTCTTAATTAACAAACTCTTGGCCACCAGCTAGCAGCCCCAACCCAAAGCCCTGGTCCTATTGGGGAGGGAACCTCATGCCAACTTGTCCTCAGTGCAGAGATTGTTCTCATTGTGTGACCCTCAATCTCAGTCCTTTGTCATTGTTGCCATTTTAGTCTTGTTTTTGGTCTGTCAACTTCCCATGCCTCATTGGGGCATTGCTGTAGGTTCTACCCTGCGGTGCTAGGTAATGTCAATGAAATAGCCACCTAATGCAGAGCATCTTCCATCTACCCCTCTTGTTTCATTTTTTTAGACCATATATTTCAACAGTATTTGTACCAGTCCGTTCATCTTGGGACCCTTTTTCTATATTAATAAAGAAATAAGGAAAATACTTAAATTATTGTTAATTAGTATTTTGTCTAGGGCTCTGGGGATCCTATTAAACACAGATTGTTGTTTAGTCATATCTGACTTTTTGTGACCCTGAGGACCAAAGTACACCAATACTGTCAGTGAGATTTTCTTGGCAGATAATGGACTGGTTTGCCATTTCCTCGTACAGTGGATTTTGAGGTAAACAGGTTAAGTGATTTGCCCAGGATCACACAGCTAGAACATGTCTGAGTTGGGATTTGAACTCAGGTTTTCCTGACTCCAAGTCATCCAGTTGCTTCATCAAACAGAATAGCCAAGTAAAATAATAGAATTGAAGTTTTGTGGAACCTGAAAGATGTTGAGACTTGACCACTAATAAGATTCTTCAAAGAAGGAAGAAATATATTTACTTTCACCTCCTAATGGAGGATTCAAGGTAACATATTCAGGCTATACTAGAGAAGCTCATGTATGTGGAAAAATATTTCCTGAATACATACGGCTTTCCCCAGAGTTGCCTGTTTGCCTCAGTTTCTCTAAAATGAACCAGAGAAGGAAATGGCAAATCACCCTAGTATCTTTGTCAAGAAACCCCTAAATGGGGTCACAAAGCAACAGAACTGAAAAAAAAATAGGAACAAATGGAAACCAAGATGTTTCCAGAGTTAGTCGTGGAATTTAGTTGATGATCTCAACATCTTTAAAAAGGTATATGATAGGGGTGGCTAGG
The DNA here is from genome assembly GCF_037893015.1 of Macrotis lagotis. Taxonomy (NCBI): domain Eukaryota; kingdom Metazoa; phylum Chordata; class Mammalia; order Peramelemorphia; family Peramelidae; genus Macrotis; species Macrotis lagotis. The sequence continues at coordinate 183,086,653 of NC_133661.1, read as the reverse complement.
TGGCACAGTGGATAAAGCACCTGCCCTGGAGTCAGGAGTACCTGGGTTCAAATCCGGTCTCAGACACTTAATAATTACCTAGCCATGTGGCCTTGGGCAAGCCACTTAACTCCATTGCCTTGCAAAAAAAAAAAATGTATGACAGAAACTGAAAATTTTCCAATGACTTGGAATGGTATCCACTGCATTTCTCTTTCTGAGGTGGTCCCCAATTGCTTCTATAATTGCAAAAAGAAAAGTCTAAATTTGAAGAATATCTTGCTATATTTCATCTGGATGGAGTCCATTAAAAGGACAGAAGAAATCAAGAAAAATATCCAAAAGTATTCTAAGGAATCCCAAGGGTAACAAAACTCAGTGAGATGGGAAGGATATGACGCAAAAGATGAGTTTTCTGAACACTAGAGATATGAGATTGAGTTCCTTGAATGTAGTCCAGATTTGTAATGTATGTGCCACAAAATAGCAAAGGAAATTAAAGATGCCATCAAAGGTGATACTTTCTTGTTATTTACAACAAGAGGAAGAGTCACATACTGGTGGCTGATGAGTCGCTATTGAGCTTACCTGATTTAATTTATTGCTGTGCTCTCCACCTGGAGTGTGGAGTTGGACACATGACAAGAAAGAGCCAACCAAGATTCATTAGATTTACCTCTTTCTAAGCAGGAAAATGAAGGACTTTAAGACAAGGATGTCTGTCTCATATAATCACAAGTAGTTCAGGAACAAAAGACAAACATGTAGGAGAGACTTGCCAAGATGGTGGAGGAGGAAGCAGCAATGCAAGCCCAGCTCTGCTGCTAATACATAATTCATTCCCTGATTCATATGTGGGCATAGCTGTCACTGATCCTGCTTGCTTAGAAAGGGGTAACTTCAGGATCAGTTCTCAGGCTAAGGAAAAGGACTTCTAATATTGATCCACAGAGGAGACTATCAGAGATTAATTAGATTTTGAGATAAGGAACAGGACCCCAGCACAGTCTGTCTGATCTTGGTCCCCACAAGAAGAGAGACCTAGAATCCAAGGATGCCTGTGACTAAACAGAAAACTTTTTTAACAAAATGCAAAATGCATTTGTTAAAAACAGCAGAAAAATGTAATAAAGGACCTTTTTTAAAAAATGATATTTCCAATTATATAGCTTGGTAGTTTATCAACATTTATCCATTTGCAGATTTCTAAGTTACACATTTTTCTACTAACCTCCCTTCCCTCCTCACTCCCTGATAAAGTTGCACATGTATTTAAAACATTTACATATAAGTCATTTTGTGTAAGGAATTAAGACTAAGGGAAAAGAAAGAAAACCATGATATAGGAAGGAAAAACATAAGAGAAGTTTTTTTTTTAAAAAATCGACATAGTATACATTTAGATTCTGTGGTTTGGTGGGGGGGGGGGGGTTGTTTGTTTTTTCCTCTGTCCATAATAGGTCTCAACAGAGTCTAGAAATGCTCCCTATAGTGACCAGAACAAAAAAAAAAAGAAATTAAAGGAAAAAGTGATAGAGAAACTAAATCCCTTTTTTTCAGGTGATATTATAATGTTCTTAATTCTAGACAGTTAAGTATAGCTTTAGCAAAGTTGCAGAATATAAAATAAATCCACATGAATCATCAGCATTTCTGTATACTGCCAATAAAGTCCAGCAGGAAAAAAAAGAATTTCTCTTTAAAATAACTACAGAAGGGCAGCTAGTTGGTACAGTGGATAGAGCACTGGCACTGGAAATGTGGCCTCAGACACTAATTATCTAGTTGTGTGACCTGCAACAGGTCACTTAGCTCCATTTCCTTGCAAAAACAAAAATAACCATAGAAGGTATAGTCTATCTCCCAAAAAACTGATAGGAATAATATGAATACTGCTACCAAAAACTGTTTATGGAAATGCAACTCAAAATAATTGAAGTTGGAATTTGCTCACAGGCAGGCCAAACCAATAAAATGAAAATTACAACCTTGCCTAAATTAATTTAAATATTCAGCAAAGGCAACTCTTATGTGTCAGGCACTATTCTAAGCACTTTTTACACATATCTTATTTGATATTCGCAGTAATCCTGAGAGGTAAATGCTATATTATTACCATTTAAATAAAAATTAAGTGACTTGTCAAAAAGCTAGTAAGTGTTGAGGCCAAATATGAACTCTGGACTTTCTGCCTCTGGGCCCAGTGTTGTTTCTATTACTGCTTCAAAGGATTATTTTCTAGAACTAAAAAAATTGCTAGAAATTTGTCTAAAAACAAAAAAGTCAAAAATATTAGGAGAGATAATAAAAAAGGGGAAGGAACATAATAAATAATTAGATCTCAATATTACCAAGCAGCAATCATCAAAACAATTTGGTACTAGCTAAGATATAGAGAGATTTATCGGGGAATAGAGTAAGTACATAACATAAATAAGGAAAAAGCTTCATAGATTAGTTTTAATAACAAAGACACAAGCTACTTAGATAAAAATTCACTATTTGAAAAACTTACTATGAAAACAATAGCAAACTAGAAAAAATGTGGCTTAGACCCACACCTCATATAAGTTCCAAAGGGGTATATTACCTAGCTATAAAAGGTCACATCACAAACAAAACAGAACAACAAAAAAAAATCATGTCTGATTCATGGATAGATTGATAATTCATTACCAAACAAAGGATAGAGGATCACAAAAATAAAATGACTAATTTTGATTATATAAAACTAATTTTGATATATAAAAAGCACAAACAAAGCCAATGTAGTTTTTACAGCAGTTTTCTTTGTAGTGGCAAATAAATGGAACTAAGGGGGTACATATCATAAACAAATTATGGCATATAAATGATGAAATATTGTTATGCCATAAGAAATAGTTTCAGAGAAACTTGGAAAGATTCATATGAAATGATGCAAAGTGAAATAAGCAAAACCAGTAAAATATAAAATCAATATTATGTCAAAACAAACCATAATTCTTAACTTTGATCATTGCAAAGCTGAATCATTATTCCAGAGGAATATTAAAGAATCTTGATCACTTCATGACATGGAGGTGATATATAAAATGCAAAATGAAATATACATTTTTTACATGGTCAGTATAAGAATTTGTTTTTGCTTAACTATGCTTGTTGTTTTCATTTTGTTTTTAGGTTTTTGCAAGGCAAATGGGGTTAAGTGACTTTCCCAAGGCCACACAGCTAGGTAATTATCAAATGTCTGAGGTCAGATTTGAACTCAGGTACTCCTGACTCCAGGGCTGGTGCTTTATCCACTGCGCCACCTAGCCACCCCTTAACTATGCTTGTTACAAGAGTTTTGTTTTTTACTGAAGGGTGAGATGAGGGGGAAAAAATACTTGATTATTGAAGGAAAAAATAAAAAAGAAACCTGAAAAGATTTATATGAGCTGATGCAAGGTGAGCACAGATCTAGGGGAACAACTTATTTAATAATGACATTGTAAAGACAAATAGGGCAGTGAGGTGGTGCAGTGGAGATAGAACACCAGTCAGGAGGACTCTGCTTGAATTCAAACCTGGCCTTAGACACTTGCGTGACCCTGGGCAAGTGTCTAAGGCCCAGCATTGGTTTCCTCATCTATAAAGTGATTTGAAGGAAATGGCAAGCCACTCCAGTATTTTTTTGCAAAGAGACCCCCAAAATGAGGTTGCAAAATGGGGCATGACTGGAAAACAACTAAACAACAAAAAAGACAACATTGTAAGCCTTAAAAAAAAAATGATCAATACAATACAATACAATACAAACACCAAAGAAACATTGGTAAAACCTAATACTTATCTTCTAAAACAGAGTTGACAGACTCACATTACAATTAGAATGTATTATATATTTCAAGAATTTGTTTTGCTTCACTATGCAAGTTACTAATGAGGTTTTTTCTTTTTTCTTTTTATTGTAGGATAGAGAAGTTGTTGAAGGAATTTTTTTCCTTCACTAAAAAAGAAGTTAAATTGAAAATATAGTTATAAAATGAGGATTTGTCGTAAGCAGAAACTACAAAAATTAAATTTAATAGAAATAAGTATAAATTTTTGCACTTGTTTTAATGGTAGATATCTGACAGTCAAATAATATAACCACCAAAAAAAGCTTCAGTGACAGTTATTTGAGTAATATATGTAAGGCACTATACCAGATAGGTAGTGTGGAGAGTACGAAAGATAAATGGTTTCCTGCCTTCATGGAGCTTAGATTAGGAGGCAAGATAAATAATCAGGAAGGCAAGAATACAAATGAGCAGTAAAATAGGAAATTTAAATGAAGAAAAATAGTTTTAATATATTCTACACTGGTCAGACAAACTTCTAGAATATTCTGGTAAGTTCTAGATCCTACTTTTTAAGGATATTGACAAGAAAAATTTGTCTAGTTCTTTCCTTCTTGAAATTAATTCCTTTATATTTGTTTGTTCCTTGACTCCTCTATTGGATTGTGAGGTCCTTGAGGCCAGAAGTTGTCTTTTGCATAACCCAGCACTTAGCATTTAGTAGCCTCTTAAATGTTTATTGACTATGTTCCACTCTCTTGGGCCCTTTGTATGTACTGGTAAACTTTTTAGAGTCCCTGTATATTAGCCTCATGTGCAACTAGCCTCCAGTCTAATAAAGTTTTTAGTATTATCAGGAATAATGGGAATAGAACCGTGAACAGTCTAGAAACTGTCATAAGAAGAATATAAAAAAAATAAAGAATTATCAGGAACTTGATTTCAAATATGCAAAGGATTATTATGTAGCATAAGTCATTTTGCTTTGCTCCAAAAGATCTTGAAGCAGAAATGACAGCTATGATAGGAAAGCATCTTTGAATCTCTCTTTACAGTAGATAGTCCTCTATGAGAGTGTGTTGGAATATCTCTGAATCTACAAAAATTTTCTATTTTGGTTGCTATATCTCTGTTTACTTATCACAACAGCCTTAGTTTCTGGAGTAGCCTTTTGTACTAGGGATTGACTCTTCTCTACTTTGAAGTAGAGTGATTGACTCAGCTAGTTTCTTTTCCATCTTGTAGGCTAGTCTTTGCCTACTGAGGATCTTTAAAGTTCAGATTGCTGGGTCTTCCAGACCCTCTCTAATGGCTCAAGGACAGAATGGAAGAGGCCTGGAATGACTTGGTCTGAACACTGGTCTCTGTCAGGGGTTCACTTAAAAGGAGCTCATGGGGCATCCAAACTGCCTATCATTAAATCTTCAGTGTAAGTATTTAATACCAAGAAATCAACAGCTACAAATCAGAGCTTGATTTGTTGGTTTGTTTGAACTTAAAAGTGATGGAGGATATATTCATAATGCAAATTACTCTTAAAAGTTTGTCATGGATACCAGAGAGTTGGTGCTAAAACATTTACTATCACGCCACTCTCTGATCCTCCTCATGGTTTTCAAGGTCCCAGCTATATGTTCCTAACTACCCTGGCACTTTCTACTGGAGTCTTCCCCTTTTGTTTCCTCAAAATACAGAGTCCTTCAAGGTACATGTGTTTCTAAATGAGCCAAGGTTTTTGTGCCTGTCTTGCATTGCTTTTACTAGAGTTCTCTTCCTTCCAACCTGAAAGGTTGACATTTTACACAGTTTTAGGATATCAAACATCACTGGTGATAGTTGCTCACTGGATTTCTTGATTATTATTTGACCTAGTTCAATTTTTAGGTTTTTGCTAAAGGTAGGCACAGAGTTCATCTGCCTGCTTTGTTCAATCCTGAAGTCCTCTCCCTCCAACTTCAAGATCTTCCAGTTTAGTGATGTGGATACATGTGAATGACAGATTAAGATGGAAGGAAGAGTAATTACAACAGCAGTTGTAAATGCCTAAGTTTTAGGTATGGAATATATGATTGAGATAAGGAGTAGGCTTAGTTTCAGTCTAGAAAGGGTGACAGATGTCTTTTAACTCTTATCTAATCATTTCAAGAAGGCACCACAGAGAAGGAGCATCTCGAAAATTACTTTCCTACTTTTCTTACACTTCCATCTCTTCCCTCTCCAAACCTGGCTCTGCTTTTCTAGAAGGCCCAACCAGGAGACTCAACTGTCTTCAGTAGCCATGGCTACAAATGAGGTCACAAACAGTTCCTTCTTCTGACTCTTTTCCAGTTAGTCTTTGCTGAGACATCGTGGCCTCCTTAACCTAGGGGGGGATCAGGTGGGAGGCCAGGTCACAGGATGGGAAATCTCCACTCCAGAAAACAAAAGTCAAAACAAAGGACCAAAGGACAAGTTCCAGTCTTAGAAGAGACAAGAAGGAGAAAGAGATTCCTCCATTACTTCCAAAGGAGAAATGGGGCTATTGTAAGTGTAGGGGTTGGGGCATTGGGGAAGGGAATATGTGGCACTACCTTGGGATGATCTGTTAACATTCACACCAGCTCCATCACCCAACATCATCCAACAGGGAGACATTGATTATACATCACCACAGCCTACAAGTGATTCTCACTACAAACACATGCAGAATTAAGGATAGCCCTGGGTAAATTTATGAAGTATCACTTTACTGTATAATTGTCTTTGTTCACTCTTTATTTTTTTATTATTTTTTTTTTTTTTAGTTTTTGCAAGGCAATGGGATTAAGTGACTTGCCCAAGGCCACACAGCTAGGTAATTATTAAGTGTCCGAGGCCAGATTTGAACTCAGGTATTCCTGACTCCAGGGCTGGTACTCTATCCACTGGACCACCTAGCCACCCCTTTTTTCCCTCTTTAGAACCTCTTCCCTTCCCCTCAGAGGACTGGAGTCCTCAGAAAATCTCACTGTGATGATCCAGCAGCTCTAGATCTCCAACAAAATATTTCTCTCTTTTTAAAAAATTTTATTTATTTAAGACAATGGGGTTAAAAGTGACTTGCCCAAAGTTTAACATCTAGGCAATTGTTATTAAGTATCTGAGGTCAGATTTTTCCTCTGGGTCACCTAGATGCCCCAAATTATATCTTTTAACATTCCTTTATTTGTTTTTTGAGAAAGTGAGGGATAATCTCTGATTAATTAGCTCCTTGTCTGTAATTTAGATTCTTAAAGTTGCTGGGGCAATTTAACTAGGAGGTTAAATGATGTGTTCATAATTACACAATCCATATGCTTATGGGAGACTTGAATCTAGGTCTTCCTAACTTCAAGTCAGGCTTGTATCCACTAAACCATGCTAACTCTCAAGTCACTAAGGAGTTCATTTAAAATTTTTCAAATCTGAAAAAGTAGGGCGGCTAGGTGCTAGGTGGCGTAGTGGATAAAGCACAGGCCTTGGAGTCAGGAGTACTTGGGTTCAAATCCGGTCTCAGACACTTAATAATTACCTAGCTGTGTGGCCTTGGGCAAGGCACTTAACCCCATTTGCCTTGCAAAAACCTAAAAAAACAAAACAAATCTGAAAAAGTAAATAGAGTTAAAACAAGAAACGTCTGCTGTAGTGGATAAAAACACTGAATTTGGAGCCTCTGGCTCTACGGTTTACCTCAAAGTCTTTTAACTTCCATAGCTACAACTTCCTCATTTACAAAGTCGGGGAGATAATGTTTCCACTACCTACCACTTCATCAGTTCATTGTGGCAATGAAAAGATAAAATGTATGCAAACTTTTGTTGGACTCTGATAGGGTTCAAAAAAACAAAAGCCTCATTCAGATTGCAGTCTCAAAGATAAGGGAGAATGCTTACTCTAATCCTTCAAATTGGGTCACATAAACACAGAATGTACAAACTTTATTTCTTACTAACACAAATGGACCAAATATACATATCCTATTTGATCATTTTTTTTTTCCAGATAGGGAAATATGTAGGAAATAATAGACTTTGGCATCTCCCAACATCTCATTCATTGTCCTGCATCTTCTAATCTACACTTGCTTCTGAGTATTCTTCCCTGTCTTACAGATCTAGATTAAGATAGGAAAATATTTAACAAAACAAATTTGAAAACACAATAAAACAGATAATATTACATTTTAAAACCTAGTGAATAATGTGGCCCACGGAGATTCTTATGTATATATTAGTGGCTCATGTTTCTACTTGAGTTTGATATCATTGTATTAAGGCACTCCTAGCCAGTTGCCCTCAATAATTGGTTCTTTGTATTCTCTTCCAGAAAAAAAATGATTCCCTGACCTCTCAGGAGAATCTGGATCCAAGCACGGAGACTTCGTCCTTTGACATGCCACCATCTAGGAATGAGAGCTTGGTCTGGCAGAGGCAGCCAGCTATAATAGCTGTAGTGCCTATACTGCCATGCTCTAAACTATGGGAGGCTGGAGATGGGGGTGAGAAGGAGGAGAACCATAGGTATCACCAGATAAGAAATACGCTGGTATCCTTCATACTAATGGAATCTGAGCTGCTCCCAGAGTAGCTGATAAAGCCTAGGGCTTCCTGGGCACCAAGGAACTTTGACCACTATATGAATATAGGGCATTCCTAGCTGTCAGGGCTTGAATCCTTAATACACTCAGCCTTCCCTGGCTACATGGGGAGGCAGGAACAAGAGAAGAAGGAATAAAGGGATTGGAGCATCTTACTTGGCTGTGACTAGAACAGAATCCCAGAACTGAGAACTGTTTGAACCTCATACTGAAAGATCTTAACACTAAACTAGAAGAGTATCACTTTGCATGCACTATTCCCCTGCTCCCATCTTAAGAAAACACCACTAGAGAGCCCCCATACCTTTCCACCCAAAAAAGAAAAAAGATCTTTTCCCCTGTTGACTGGTCAAGGTTCCACCATTAAATTTTAATTTTTTGGTTCTTTAAGACTTCTTTGTCCTTTGATCCTTTAATATAAGTTATAATTATCTAGTGCCTTCTCTGCCACAGATCAATCACTGGAAGTAGATAAGGTAACAAGAATGGAGAGAAGGGTGAGGCGAACTGAAAGAAAAACAAACTTCAAAGGTATAATTTTTGTCCTGGGTCCTTATAAGAAAAAGCATGAATTTTACTCACAGGAATTCCAATTAAGAGTCTTTAATCTTCAGGAGAAAGGTAATTTGAAGATGTTTGCACTTGTGATGAGTGGCACAATCAACCAAAGCATGAAACAAATCCATGCCTAAGTACAGTAACACCCTACATAGAAGAGATCATCCATTCAATGTCAATGTCAATGTTTGAAAAAAGCAAAAAAAAAGATTTCTTCTAAATAACCAAAGTCTATTCCCAGAAATTCTTATAATTTCTTCACAAAACTTTCTTATTTTGTCAAGAATTCTGGCAAACTTAAAAAAGTAATTTCCCAGCTCTCTGCAGAATAGATCTGGCAATTAAATAAGAAAGATGACCCCTGGAACAAACTTACTATGTCAGCAGTAAAAAGTGGCATCACCTCAACATCACATCAAGGGAGGAGGCAGATGACACAGGAACTCAAAAAGCATCATAGTCTAGGGTCATTTAATATAAGGGAAAACGACCTTACAAGACATTGCAATAGCATCTTAGCACATTACACTGATGATGATGATGATTGTCCTTCGTTCTTGAAAGGGGAGGAGATGCCATGACAAGCACAGCAATTGGATTTGAATTAGGGGGTGCTGGGCTAAGTCACCAGTCTCACTTTCTCCTCCAGTGTCACCTAGACCCAGTGGCCAGATATGAATGGAGACTACTGGAAATGGCCCTGGTTGCAAGGCAGTCAATGTTAAGTGACTTGCCCAAAATCACACAGCTAGTAAGTGTTAAGTGTCTGAGGCTGAATTTCAACTCCTGTCATCCTGACTCTAAGGCCAGTGCTCTATCCACTGTGCCACCTAGCTAGCTCAGTCAGAAGGGCATGAGACTCTTAATTTTCGCTTCATGGGTTCAGGTCCCTTGTTGATTCTCATAAGGTAGCTGAATTATATTTAATTAGCATGTTCTATTTAAGTGAGCTATAGATTGTGTAACACATTTTAGAAAGTTCTTTCCCAGACTGTGCAAATGTTAAAAAATGTACCAGGGCTTAGAGAGGGTTAAGTTTCAACTATCCAAGAAAACTCATCTATGGGAAATGTCTCAATATTGAGGAGTTGTTATACTTAAAGTAAATAAGACTTTGAGAAATTGATTTTTAGGAGTTAAAGGGACAAAAAGACAGCAGCACTGATTCCCATTTAAACATGGAGGTATTTTGCTTAAGATGAAGACAAACATCTAATTAGTATCCCATTCCTCTCAATGTGTAATCTAATTTGTCCAAGGTCTATTCATTTACAGAGATGGGTCTTAATATCTATCTATCTATCTATCTATCTATATATATATATATATATATATATATATATATATATATATATACTTACCCTACAAATTCTTCTCTTACCTATATTCTTCTTCCATCCCTTATTTCTTTCCTTTCCTTCCCTTTCAGGGTTAACCAGATATACTGACTTTTTCAGACAAGATAAAGCTTCAGAGCTTCACATCTTTTTCTGAAGGAAATTCAGTAGTAAATAACAGGGCATTATCCTATTTACAGCAGGGCAATACCATCAACTTCAGCTAGCTAAAGAGGTGATATCTCAATAGGCCAAATAGGTACACCTCTATGTAGGTATTAGTCAGCTCATTCTTTTTTTTTTTTTAGGTTTTTGCAAGGCAAATGGGGTTAAGTGGCTTGCCCAAGGCCACACAGCTAGGTAATTATTAAGGTCTGAGGCAGAATTTGAACTCAGGGACTCCTGACTCCAGAGCTGGTGCTCTATCCACTGCACCACCTAGCTGTCCCTCAGCTCATTCTTCTGTGCTAGTCCATGATAGAAAAAGTGAGGGTCAATTATCAACATTCCTCCCTCAGTACCATTTATCCTATTGCTGCCTTCATTCAGAACTACTTGCCATCCTCCAATGCTGATCAGTACCGTGTACTTTGGTCTTTTTTTTTGAGGAAAAAACAAGTAACACTAGCTTGGTCCCCAACAGAAACTCTTTAAAACTGGGCGTCATGAGAATGTTCACCTTGAAGATTGGATGACCTTGCTTTGGCCTGTGTCTCTTTCTGGCAGGCCTCTCCTTTTCTAAACAAAGGGCCCAGGTGCTGAGCTGACATGGTCAAGATAAAAGACAACAGAAATCACAGAGTTTTAGAAATTACCCAGTCTTGTTTACAGAAAAGGGAAAGGAGGCCCATAAGACTGATGTCCTTTGTCCAAGGTCATATTAAGAGTAGCAGAACTGACCTTTTATCTAGTGCTTTTTTTTTTTTGTGAATTCCACACAAGTCCTCTCACAGGGCCCATGTTCACCTCAAGCTCCATACCAATATAGACCACAATATAGAAGGGCAGGCTCTGTCCTTTACTATATTGCTCTGATTCAATTGTATCAATCCAAGTATATCAGGTTCCAGAGGGCTTAGTGTTTAATTTGCTTTATGAGCCATATGCCCAGCATCATGGCCCAGGAATATTCCTAATAAGACAATTACAGGCTAATTTTGTGATTTTTGCTGGGACTCCAGAAGTGATTCCTCTATGTAGGGCTAGTTCAAGAGTTCTAAAGTTAAGGGGAAAAAATCCATCTAATCAAATGACTCTAAAACAGCATTTCTAAGAATTCAGTCCAATTGAATGTTCCTCTGGAAAGGTGACTAACCATGGTTCAAATTAGATCCAGCCCTCTCCACCTCCATTTCCAGTAAAAAATGAATGAATCAAAGGGACAACAATCAAGAAAAATTCTTGCAAGAAAAATTTAATAGCAAACCTGCATTTATCAGATCCATGTTGCCCTTGACCTCTATTGTAGTTCCTACATATTGCATACTCCAATGACAATTTTTCTCAAGTCTAGGAATGCACTGTCTTAAAAGATTTGGAAAACAGAAGCAATGGACACTGAAGAATAAAGGAAACATTTCAAAAATTCAAAGTCAAAAAGTTTGGAAAAATATTGAGATAACTATTATCAAAAACAACTAAACCCTAAAAAAATTAACAAACCCTTAAAAACAGGGTTCAGAAGATTTAATATTTTCTGGTCACCAGAAGAGACTAAGAGATTTTTTTTAAAATTGTGAATTATCATTTTTTCAAGAGATCTTAAAATTATCCAGAAGAACTGAATCCGAAGGGTAAAGTGCACTCTGATAAAAATCTACAAGTACCCACCAGAAACTCTGGATCAAATAATCTGGAAATATGATTGCCAAATCTAGAGCTAGTAGATTAAAGAAAAACTATTGCAATTGACTAGGAAGAGACAAACTAGAGACCATGGAAATTTAGTCATATTTGTATAGCATTGTGATATAAGAGATATCTTTTTTTTTAGGTTTTGCAAGGCAAATGGGGTTAAGCAGCTTGCCAAAGGAAGAGATGTTTTTAATGTTATTTGCTTTTTTTCCTTTCCAAATTATTTGTGTATTTGCATTCCCAATCAGTTGTAATTTTGGTTTGTTTGGTGAAACTTTTCTCCACAAATTCAAGTTCTATTCTGCAAATATTTCTACTATGCAAGCCATAAATACTGTCTTCATAATTCTCATTTCTAAGAAACGCCATGTTGTGGTTTAACTTTCTCAAAATCCACAAGGTCTTTGCCTTATTTTCATTTGTTTTTTGAAGTATTCATAGATGCCTGAATTAATTTACTAGACCTGGAAGCCGTATTCTGATTTTTCCCCCTTTTGTTTTATCTGCTTATGCTTAAAATCATTGAGTTCTCTTCTTTATAAGAGCTTTGGCAATTTAAATACATTTTTCCTTATTTTTCTCATTGTTCACTTTCTGACTCCTCCTCCTCTGATGATGAGATGAGATTTTCCTGTGAAACTAGATCTCCAAACATCTCAGCTTCCTTTCATACCTTCTTCCATAGACACCAGTCTATCTCTGCCCCACTTAGACACTGGACTCTTTTTCTCAGGCTTAGTGGAGTGTCATATGGCCCCATATACACAGGGTCCTGTCCTGTGCCCTCTATTCATCAGCCAGTTGTCTGGACCACTAACAGACTACTTGCCATGCTGATGCAGCTGTGGCCTGGATAGATTTCTTGTCAGTTGGAGTATGGATCTCCAAAGTTCTAGGAGGACTGAAAGGTGGGGAGGAATGTCAAAGGAAGAGGCAGAGCTCTATTACAACACAAGTAACTTATCCTGTTCCCTCTATTCCTCCAGTCTGCTACAGAGCTTTGTTGCAACACAGAATGTTGTTGTGGCATTGACTATCAAGGTCTCAATAAATTTCTGCAGTTTGGAGCTTGGATTTCTATGGTACTAGAGAAAAGGGAGTGGGGTCAAGCTAGGGGGTTTAGTTTTGTTGCATACCTGGTTGGGATGCTATGTGGAGCATTGTAGGATGTTAGGGTAAGAGCAAGTTAAGCATTAGTTTAAGGAGTTTTTAACCTTTTGGGGGTTTTTTGCAAGGCAATGGGGTTAAGTGTCTTGCCCAAGGCCAAACAGCTAGGTAATTAGTAAGTGTCTGAGGCCTTTAACCTTCTTTTGGATAGATACTTTTGGAGTATACCATGGAGTCAGCTGAAGTTGCTTTATTTTTAGTACATAATTTTGGGTAGCTTTGAGAGGTCCTGAGGATCAGAAAATGTATCTAGGTCTCCAACTTATCATTCGAGGTTCTGCTATATCATAATATAACATAATATGGAAAAAGACTAGTATAATCATATGGGGGAAATGGACTTTTAATAGACCAATATTAATCCTTCCACATCAAGGAGTTTAGGAGTGCAACACCTCCACGATCTGGAAAATTTGTGTAAACTTTTTGACCCTCCCTTCATACATACAAAAGTCTGAATTTTTTCTTTTAAGACATGTTTACAGTACCTTACTGTAAAATTTGGGTTAAGTATATGATCATAGGCTCTATGTCACCTGTAACTTCTACAAAACTCCCCCCCAACCAATCCCACTTAATTTCTTAAGCTGACCCAGATATATCAAAACTGTAATGGAAAGTCTCTATGTGGGAGGAGTAATTGGACTTCTAAGCATTCCTTCTGAAAAAAAAAAACATGAGTAATGTCTTTGAAAGGCAATGACTGAGCAAAATAATTTAAGGAAGGTAAACAAAATTGAGAAACTTTTTTAAGAGCTATGTGGAACAGAGAGAAAATCTCACCATCTCTAAAGATCAAGGAAGGAACAAAAAGAACCTTGCTAAGAGTTCAAAGTATTCAAAAAACAAAAAAATCCTAAGAAAAGGGAAGATAAGGCTGAAGCTTTCTATTTAATGTATCCTTATTTTACATAAGAGAAAATTAAGACTAAGGTTTAATGGCTTTCTCAGGGACATACAAGTGTCTGAGGCTGTATTTCAACCTAGGTCTTCCTGATTCCAAGGTCAGCACTCTGTTATGTCACCTTTAATGGATAAAATTAGAAAAATTATTTAGCTGGGAAGATTTTTTCAAAAAGGTGGGGTGGAGAGAGGTTTATGATCATTTTAACATGTATAGTTGGAGTTCAAGGGAAGGTTTATAAACTAAAAAGCTGTGATAATAGCAATGCTCTGAAGTAATCAAAATCTAAGCTGAGATAGGGAGGTGGGTTTAGAGATAGAACTGAGAAACAGTGACTTCAAGCAAAACTAACAACTATGCGGGAACTGCTTGTGAAAAGAAAAAAAATATTAAGAACTAGTGATGTTCTATTAGAAGAAGGGAAGGAGAGCAGATTTGGATCAGATTGTTCCTTTCATTTTTCTTCTAGAAAAGGAGTAAGTAAAAAGAGAAATATTTTTTAAAATATTGATTTAATGGAAGAAAAAATGATTATAACTGTGAATGAGATGAACTCACCCTAAAAACTGAAGATGGCAAAGTAAATTGGAAAGCAAAACTCCAAAGGCTCATAAACCAAAAGTTGGAGTAAATTTATTATACTTAAGCCAAATCCATAAAAGAAATGCCAATTATGACATCAGAAAAGGAAAGTTAAGAGCAATTAAGAGCAAAAAGCAAGGAAATTCTATTTTAGTAACTGGCACATAGGTGCTTAGTAAATGTTTATGATTGACTAAATAATGGGTGAGAAAAAAAATCACAGAAATAATTGAATTAAAGAAGATAAAACAATTTACCAAATTTTATGAGAAGCAGTTAAAGCAGTCATTATAGGAACATTCATATTCCAAACTTACATACAAAAAATCAGTGAATTGAGAGTGAAATTAAAAATCTAATTAATAGGCAGCAGCCAGGTGGTGCAGTGGATAGGGCACTGGCCCTGCCTAGCTGTGTGACCTTTGCCTTAAATAGAATAAAAATCTAATATTTACAAAATAAACACAAAAGTAGAAATTCTAAAATTTCAAAGATAAAAAAAGATTATTGAGATGATGAAATTAAATTAAAAAAATTAATTTTATTTAAAAAGGAAATCAAATTGCCAAAATAAAATATCTAAAAGAGGAATTCTCAATGAATAGAATTGAAATAAAACATATAATTAGAATATCAAAGAATTATATGTCAGGGCGGCTAGGTGGTGCAGAGGATAGATCATTGGCCCTGGAGTCAGGAGTACCTGAGTTCAGATCTGACCTCAGACACTTAATAATTGCCTAGCTGTGTGACCGTGGGCAAGCCACTTAACCCCATTGCCTTGCCAAAAAAATGTGTCAGCAAAATTTAGTTTTAGCAATAAATGGCTATTTTTACCATAAAATATATTAATAAAATAGGAAATATAATTTTTCTTTAGGTTTTTGCAAGGCAAATGGGGTTAAGTGGCTTGCCCAAGGCCACACAGCTAGGCAATTATTAAGTGTCTGAGACCAGATTTGAACCCAGGTACTCCTGACTCCAAGGCCAGTACTTTATTCACTATGCCACCTAGCTGCCCCTAATAGGAAATATTCTAAACATCAGTCTCAAAAGAGAAAAGATGAGTAAAGTGCAGTTCCAAAGAAAAAACTCTTAACTGAATTTCTTTTTTTTAGTGATTAAAAGATTTTTAATTAAGACAACTTAATAAATGGCACACCTCAAGGCTTTGCTCCTGCCCCTTAGTGTCAGTCATTGGTTGGGGTCACAATCTAATTGATACAATTTGCCCCCATATGTTTACCCTGCTCTGCTCAAGAGCAAGAACAGCTACCTCCTTGAGCATGTGCAAAGGAAACTGACCAGACTATAATTAACTCAGCACTAGGTGGGGCAGACCTGACCTAATCTCAGGTTTTGATAAAAATTGAGGCTAAATCTTTTGTCTTAACTCAGTACCTACCCTTAGGCAGCTATACAGGCAGAGCCCAGTCTTTGTAATGTAAACTAACAATTCACCGTTCACATTCTTGTGGAACCCAAACACCCTCATATTCCTCACAATTCCTCCTTTTCTTTTTTAATATGAATTTGGATTCCACACCTTATTAGTGATTTCTTTCTTAAATCACAATCCTTGTTATTGACATGACCACTAACTTTTTCTTCTATCAAGATTTTTACTTCATTATCAGAGACATGGACCTGAGCTATTTTCCAGGTTTGTGCTGGAGTACAAACCAACTTTCTGATATCTTTTAACTACTTGCTGATTGTTATCTATCTTTAGACTGCAACTTGATAGATTCAATTTACCACAAATGCCTCCTCCTCCAATCAACAAGATTATCTAATACAACTCTATGTTGAATGACTGACTCTCTTGCTTGCATGATTTAGCCAGGCAGTAAGTCCAGGGCCCTAGGTGTCTAATTGGTAATTGTTTCCACTACAGTTTAGAATTCTAATCAGGATATACATTGAGGTTCCATATCCCCACTTCCCATCCTGAGCCCAGGTAACAGGCCTATAAATCTAGATAACTCCCTGACCAATCCTTGGCAGATGGGATATGCAGTGGTAATCACATCCTGACAAGGGATCCAGGTACCATCATTACATCTCACATGATTCTCAATTCACCTGTCTCTGTAAATTGCAGTCCAGAATATGTGTCTTGCTTCCAGGCATAAGTCCACAGATTTTTGCTATTCCCCAGGAAAATATCCTGGTATGGACTGGTATAGACAATAGTCTCCCTGAACTGACTCAGTCATATGGCACTGGTCTTTCTCTCCTCTGGATCAGAATTCTGTGCCACAGTGCACTGACCTGGAACTGAGAATCTAGGCCAGACCTAAGGGGACTGGCACCCAAGGCCAATTCTCAAACTTCTGTGAACCACTACAGTTAGCCACACCAAAATACTGGGCAATGACTTCTGTCAAGCTAGATTCTTCTCCCACTATTACTAATACCCTATTCTCTAAATCATAGATAGGACTCTCCCTAGATGGGATATACAGACTCATGTAGAATATAATCATAACACCCAATAATCTCCTTTTCTCTAAGTGAAGAACATCTTCACCCTGCCTCTCCTCCTCATTTTCTTCAAAACCTTCATTATAAGGAGAGGGAAGGGAAAGTTACAAGTATCAAAAGGGCTAGATCCCCTGACTAAACAATGTACACATAGGTGGGTGATGATGGAGATGAATTGGTCCAGTATCTCTCCTTCTGTCTTCTTCTCTGGAGATGCCCTATATCCTTCTGCATCTTCTGAATCCATTCCAAGAAGTCATCTCCAGCTCAGGTGACTTGTTGAGACCTTCTTCATACAACAGACTAGATCCAATCAGTTTCCTTCCTTCAAGCTTCTGGCTACCAGTTACTGGTCACCAGACTCCCTTGTTCCTTAAGTCTGCCCAATCTTCCCTATGGTGGGCTTTAAATTTCTTTTTGGGAAATTCCTGAGAGGGAACCCCCAAATCCCCTTCTCTCCCTTCAGGGCACCTTATTATCCTCTGGCCTCTCTTTGAGATAGATCTCCTGCCTGGAGAACTTCTCAGTCAGCCAGGGTGGTTCTGGCCACTACCCTACCACCCTGGAGATGCCCCCTTACCATGGTTCTTACCCCCAAGCCCCAGGCCCATCTTCCCAGGAATCTCTGAGATATTTCCCCTCCAGAGAACCCCAAGAAAGTGTGCTTGAAATCAAGCTGTTTGCACACATTATTTTCTTGTGTTCTTCTGGGAAAATACTGAAAAGATTTACATTATATCCTGATAGAGCTCCCAGAGTGATTAAAATAGTTTTTTATTAAGACATCTTAATAAATAGCACACCACTCTCAAGGGGAGAGGGACCTTAACTGAATTTCCAAGTCAGCCCTACCAAAGAACTAATGCTGTTGGAACATAAACTATTTATGAAATTAGAAAGAAAAAACCTTACCAAATGTCTTCTATAGAACAAGAATAGTCTTTCTATATAAACTAAGGAAAGATAAAGTAGGAAAAATGGACCAATATCATTAATGATTGTTATAACATTTGAATATAACATAAACAAAATACAGAGCATTTAAAATATTATGCAATATGACCAGGTTGAATTCAAACACACAAAAAACTCCATAAACATAATAAGCCACATTATTTTTAAATTAGTTTTTCATTGTCTTTTGGTTTTTCACATCACTATAGTTTTCCCTAGCATCTCCTCACCCTGTCCTTCCCAGAGAGCCATTTTATAAAAACAAATTGTACTAAAAAACAACATTGTCAAGAGATACTGTTGGGCAGCTAGGTGGCACAGTGGATAGAGCATTAACCCTGAAGTCAAGAGGACCTGAGTTCAAATTTGCCCTCAGATACTTAATAATTACCTAGCTGTGTGACCTTGGGCAAGTCACTTAACCCCATTGCCTGATTCTCCCCCCCCCCCAAAAAAGAGAGAGATATTGTCATACCAAATATTTAAAATCTACAAGTTGCTTGGAAGAAAAAAACTTAAAATATGGAGACTTAGCAATAGTATATCATGTGGGAAAAGGCTGAAGCATATATCATTCTAATTTTCCTATCTGCTATTGAAGTTGTCCTCTTAAATGCTTTCAGTAAATCTATAAAGCTTGGATCCCAATATTTTTATGTAATTACAAAATGTAATCATTTTTCTACCTACTTAATAGTCCAAAGAATAGTAAACATAAACAACTGTACAATAGCTACTTGTCCAAGGATTATTTCTACTTAAATTCCAGCAAATAATATGAGAAGAAAAGAAATAACAGGATCAAAAATTTTAAATCCACAGAAATAAAAGAGATGGGGGTGGAGACAATAGAAGAAAAATTTAATAATTTGTTAAAGTGAAAATACATATTTTAACAAATTATAAACAATTTATATATAATATAAACAAATTATATATAAATATAATATATAAATGTATATAATATATAACTATAAACAAATTTATATAATAAATTATAAATAAAAATGTGATTTTATTTAAGAATTCCTTATTTTGTATATTTTGATATTTTTCTAATTGGTTGCTATTTTTTTAAAGAAAAATTTAAAATAAGTTTAACATTCTTTTCATTTTAAATTTGGAGTTTCTAATTCTCTTCTTCATTTCCCCCCACTTCTCACATCCTCTCATGCCCACTGAGAAGGCGAGCAATGGGATATCTATTATACTTGTAAAATCATGCAAACATATTTCCATATTATCCATTTGCCAAAAAATGCAAGAAAAACAGTAAGAAAATTATATTTCAATTTGCACTGAAGAGTCCTCTCTCTCTGAAGGTGAATAGCAATTTTCATCATCAATCCTTTGGAATTATCTTGGATCATTGTATTGATTAGAGTAGACAAGTTTATCATAGTTGATCTCTACAACATGCTGCTACTGTGCACATGATCACTTACTTCTTCTCACATCACTTTGCATCAGTTCATATAGGACTTGCCATATTTTTCTGTAACAAGCCTCCTTGACATTTCTCATATCACACTAATACTATATCTCAATCTTATAACAATGGTCATTTAGTAACTCCCCTATTGTTGAGCATTCCCTCAATTTCCAATTCATTACCTTCACAAAAATAGCCACTATATTTTTGGTTCATACAGGTCTTTTTCCTTTTGCTTTGAACTCTTTGGGATACAGACCAAATAATGGTATTGCTGAATCAAAGGATGTACAGTTTTATAGTGCTCAAGTTGTTCTCCAGAATAGTTGGACCAGTTCTCTACTCCACCAACAATTAATCAATGTACCTATTTTTCTCCCATCTCCTCCAATCTGTGACTTTTCTGATAGGTATAAGTTCTTTTAATTTGCCTTTCTCTAATCAACGATGATTTAAAACATTTTTTCCCATATGACTATAGCTTTTATTTCTTCTTCTGAAAACTGTCTGTTTATATACTTTGACCATTTATCAATTAGAAAAAAATCTTTAATTTTTATGTTTGACTCAGTTCTATACTCAATATATATTACTCTTTTATATTTAACTTTTTATGTTTATCTTGACTCTTGTGTTGGAATGTCAAATTTTCTATTCAGCTCTGGAACGTTTTCTATTTCATTAAATAAACATTTTCTCTCAGAATGATTATACTCAATTATGTAGATAAGTAATTCTTGGTTGCAATTCTAGCTTCTTTGCATTCCAGAATATTGTATTCCAACACCCCTGCTTGTTTAACATGAAAGCTCCTTAAATCTTGTGTGATCCTGACCAAATGACTCCAAAATAATTTAATGTATCTTTCTAGCTGTTTGAAGTATTTTCTCTTTGACCTGGGAAATTTGGAATTTGGCCATAATATTCCTGGGAGTTTTCATATGGGGTCTCTTTGAGGCAGTGATCAGTAAGATCTTTTCATTTCTATTTTATCCCCTGAATTCAAGATATCAGTGCAGTTTTCTTGATAATTTCTTGAAATATGATATCTTCATTTTTTTCTAAATCACAGTTTTCAGGTAATTCAAAAATTCTTAACTTCTGTCTTCTTGATTTATTTTCTATGTCAGTTGTTTTTCCTATAAGAAAACTTATATTTCTATTTTTACCTTTGACTTAGTTTTTTTGGGGTTCTGGATAATTTTTAAGAAAATATATTCTTCAGTGAACTTTTTTACTTCTTTTTCCATTTGGCCAATTCTGTTTTTTAAGGTGTTATTTTCTTTAGTATTTTTTTCTGCCTCTTTTCCCAAACCATTAATTCTCCTTTCATAATTTTCTATACTTTCATTTCTTTTCCCAATTTTTCCTTTACCAGTATTATCTCTTTCTTTAGCTCTTCCAGGGCTTGGGTTCAATCAACATTTTTTTTTTAGATTTTTCAAGGCAATGGGGTTAAGAGGCTTGCCCAAGGCCACACAGCTAGGTAATTATTAAGTGTCTGAGGCCAGATTTGAACCCAGGTACTCCTAACTCCAAGGCCAGTGTTCTATTCACTGAGCCACCTAGCCACCCCCAACATTTTTCTTTGAGGCTGTTTTCAGCTGTTCTCACATTTCTGTAATCTTCTGAGTTTATGTCTTAGTCTTTCCTAGTCAATTTTTTTCTTATTATTTGTTCATTTTCCCAGACTATTTCCTGACTTGTTGGGTTCTGCTTTTCAGAGGACAGGAGAACTCTGTCCCAAACTTTAAACTTTTTTTATACTGCTGTTCTCAGAATCCGCAGGTTTGGGGTGCTTCTTAGGTAGTGTGAAATGGGGAGAGATGTGACTAGTGCTGGTCTGTTTTCTGTTCTTTACCTAGGAAAGATATCTGTTCTTCTGTAACTCTGTAACTTCAAGAGCTAGCATTCCTCTTGGCTCTGAAACGGAAATCAGGGCCCTTTCTTCTTTGTGACCAATCCCCAATGTTTTTCTTTGCTCTGGAACTGTAATATAGAACAGTGTAATGGGCAACAGTGCTGCCACTCAGGATCAATTGCTCCCTGAAATAGGAAAGAATAACCTGTAACCTCTTTCTGACAAGTTGTCTGACCCCCATGCCCCTTTTTACCACCATTTCTGGACATCCAGTTCCCAAAGGTGCTATAGCATAGAACCACTGTTGCTACCACTA
This sequence comes from Macrotis lagotis, assembly GCF_037893015.1. Taxonomy (NCBI): domain Eukaryota; kingdom Metazoa; phylum Chordata; class Mammalia; order Peramelemorphia; family Peramelidae; genus Macrotis; species Macrotis lagotis. Next base: position 183,064,825 of record NC_133661.1, on the reverse strand, counting down.
TTTGTGTGGGGTTTAGACAGGTTTCTACACCAGTGTCATAAACTACTTCTGCCAACCTCCTAAGTGTTCTTAGGCTAGAAAAATGTCCTATTCTCAATTTTATTTAAAGCATTATTTTGTCCTTTTTTTGGAGGGGAATGTTGAAAAAGTTCAGCTGGTTACCTCTAATTCATCATCTTGGCTGTACCCCCCCATCCACTTAATGTAAAACTACATTATTAACAAAAGATAATTTCAAATTGCTATTCAATAGACAGTTTGACAAAATACATTGCAAAATCAAAAATAATTTTTATTTATAACACTACGAACCATAAGAATAAGAGACCATTCCTTAATATAATCAAATTTATCTCTCTACAACCAAAAGTTAGCATTATTTATAATAGAAGTTTCCTAGAATGACCATAATAAAACATGAGATAATATTTCTACTATTAATTGATAGAGTTCAATAAAACTAGCTACAGAAATAAGATAAGAAAACAGAATGGAAAACATAAACAAATAATAAATAATTTTTATTTGAAAAAGATATGATTTAATCTTAAAACTCTAAAAGTTCAAGTTAAAATAATTAACCAAACCAATTAAAAGCACCAGTAGAGTAGCATGATATGAAATAAATACACAGAGATCATTATAATCTCTGTATATTGCTAAAATAATCAAAGAGTAAAGAATAGAAAGGAATATTCTAATCCAAATAACTTTAAAATGCATACACTAACCCACTAAGTTTTATATGAATAGAACTACAAAACTCCCTCTATAGAAAGAGAGGATGATTAGTAATTAAAGTTGCATTCTTTATTGATGGCTGGGCTATACTAAAGTAATAAGTCAAAACTATCCAAATTAATTTCTAGATATAGTGCTATAACAAACTGCTACCAGGTGACTTTACAAAGCTATAAGATAGTAACAAAATTCATTTAGAGGTCAAGAATCTCAAGGGAAATAATGAAAGTTGAAAAGTGAAGGTGGTCTAGCAATAACACTATATTAACAAAACAAAAATGTTCAAAACTATTAGATATAGATTAAAAATAGAAAACTAAACCACAGAGTAGATAAGAAAAACCCAGTAACCAATATAAATGCAAGAACACAAAACTACTATGTGAATGATTCCCAATTTAGCAAGAACTGCTGAGAAAATTAGAAAGCAGTTTGCCAGAAATTACATTTAGACCAGCAAGTTCTACTATATACTACAATATGTTCCAAATTGGCATGCAACTTAAATATAAAACACATCTTTGGTATGGGAGTAATTTTAATAGCAATTATCTGGGAAAGAATATTTTGAAAAAATATAGAGATAATGAATCAAACAATTTTGAATATATATGAGAATATAAGATTGGGAATATCAGTTGGGAGAAAATCTTTATTTTTTTTAAATGATCCAATTTTTTATTTAATATTTATTCTCATTTTGTACAAATAATATTTTTATACATTAATAAAATATTCTTGTTTAAGAGTAAACAAAATACCCCTCCCCCATAAATATAGAATTGTTTGAGCAATAAAGTAAAAGGGAGAGAAAAAAATTAAAATAAAAAAACAATAGTAATAATTGTAGGTATGGCCAGGTGGCACAATGGATGGAGCACCAGCCCTGGAGCCATGAGCACCTGAGCCCACATCCAGCCCCATACACCCAACAATCAGCTAGCCGTGTGACATGCAAGCCACCTGAACCCCACTGCCCTGCAAAAAACAAAAAAAGAAAAAAAGACCCAAAATAAAATAAAATAGTAATAATAGTAGGGGTGTCTGGGTGGTGGACAGAGCATTGGCCCTTGAGCCAGGAGCATCCAGGTCCAAATCCGGCCTCAGACACCCAACGATCACCCTGCTATGCAGCCCCAGGCAGGCCACCCAGCCCCATTTTCCCTGCACCCCCCAAAATAATAATAATAAAAATGTGCTTCAGTCTTTGTTCCAACACCAACAACTCTGTTGCGGGTGGATCACATTCTTTATGGTAAGTCCATCACAAAAGTTACTTCCATATTTTTTCACCATTGCCATTGCTGATCGCAACTCCCTCCTTTTGTATTTCTCCACTACCATGTACTATATTTTCTCTCTCCTTTCACTCTGACTCTGCTGTAGGGTAGCTGAGTGGTGCAGCAGACAGATCCCCGGCTCTGGGGCCAAGAGGCCCCGAGCCCCCATACCACCCCTTAGGCCCAGCATCCACCTGGCTCAATGGTTCCAGACTGGCTATCCAATCCCAGCTCCTTGCAAGAAGTGAAAAAGAAAATGTGTTATATCTGACCACTCTCCCCCCATGGTCCATCCTCTCCTCCATCACTCACATCACTCCCCTTCTCCCTGTCCCCACCTCCTTCTTTCTCCAGATGCCTATATCCCATTGAGTATATATGCTGTTTCCTCTCCTAACCACCTCTGATGAGAGCAAAGATTCCCTCATTCCCCCTTGCCTTACCCCCTTCCATATCATTGCAATAGCTCATTGTAATAAAGAAAAATCTTGTTATATGAAATATCTTGTCCTATTCCCCCTCTCCTTTTTCTTTCTCCCATTACATTTCCCTTTTTTCTATTGACTCCATTTTTACACCATATTTTGTCTTCAAATTCAGCTCTCTCCTGTGCTTCATCTATAAAATCTCCTTCTACTTGCTCTGTTAATTGAGAAAGTTCATATGAGTATTATCAGTGTCATTTTTCTATGCAGGAATACATGCAGTTCATCATCAAGTCCCTCATATTTTCCCCTTCTCCTCCAATCTCCATGCTTCACCTGAATCCTGTATCTGAAGATCAAACCTTCTGTTCAGCTCTGGCCATTCCAACAGGAACATTTGAAATTCCCCTGGTTCATTGAAAGTCCAACTTTTTCCCTGGAAGAGGACATTCAGCCTTGCTGGGTAGTTCATTCTTGGCTGCATTCTAAGCTCTTTTGCCTTCTGGTATATTATATTCCAAGCCCTGTGAGCTTCCAATGTAGTTGCTGCTAAGTCCTGTGTGATCCTGACTGCAGCTCCACGATATTTGAACTGTGTCCTTCTGGCTGCTTGTAATATTTTCTCTTTGACTTGGGAGTTCTGGAATTTAGCTATAATATTCCTAGGGGTTGGTTTTTTGGGATCTCTTTCTCAGGGGGATTGGTAGATTCTCTCCATTTCTATTTTGCCCTCTGCTTCTAGAATATCAGGGCAATTTTCCTGTAGTAATTCTTTGAAAATGATGTCAAGGCTCCTTTCCTGATCATGACTTTCAGGTATTCCAATAATTTTTAAATTATCTTTCCTAAGTCTGTTTTCCATATCAGTTGTTTTTTCAATGAGATGTTTCACATTTTCTTCTAATTTTTCATTCTTTTGGTTTTGAAGTATTGAGTCCTGATTTCTTGTAAATCCATCAATCTCCCTGAGTTCTATTCTTTGTCTGAAGGATTTGTTTTCCTCAGAGAGGTTTCTTATCTCTTTTTCCAACTGGCCAGTTCTGCTTTTTAAAGCATTCTTCTCCTCAATAACTTTTTGAACTGTTTTATCCATTTGACCTAAGCTGGTTTTAAGCATACTATTTTCTTCAGCATTTTTTTGGATTTCCTTGACTAGGCTGCTGACTTCATTTTCATGTTTTTCCTGCATCTCTCTCATTTCTTTTCCTAGTTTTTCTTCTAACTCCCTCATTTGGTTTTCAAAGTCTTTTTTGAACTCTGTCATAGCCTGAGCCCAATTTCTGTTTTTTCTTGGAGTCTTTAGATGCAGGAGCTTGTGCTTCCTCATCTTCAGACTGAGTATTTTGATCCTTCTTGGGCTCATATGCAAAATATTTCTCAATGGTGTTCCTCTTTTTTCTGTGCTTGCTCATTTTCCCAGCCTGAGCTTGGTTTTGGGGTGCTTCCCGAGCTTTTGGGACACTCCCACAAGAGTCTCAGTGTGTGAGGATCTGTCCTCCCTCCTAGTCTGTGAATGATCATATGTGCCCCCCTCTGCCACGAGGCTGAGGTGGAAGGGGCTCCTGCTGTTCTATGGGGGCCCCTAGACTGTGATCAGGATCTGAATGTGGTCAAAGCCCCAGAGTCCTGTTTCAGGGGCAGAGCTCAGCAGTCTCTCTCTTCACTCCCCTCCCTAGATTCAATGGGCTCATGCCCTGGGGGCTCCTGCTTACCAGCTCTGCCTGCTTCTGTTTCCTGGAACTCAGCTGAGCTGGCCAAGCTGCTCTCTGTGTGCCCTGAGGGCTGGGCTTCACATGTTAGCTCTGGCAAAGGTCCCCCGCTGTTCCCCCAATTTGTGCCCAGTTCTCCACAGGGCGTAGCTCAGGAAACTCTCCCGCTGATTTGAGCCACGGCTCCCAGAGCCCTGGGGCTGCCTCCAGGAGTTTGAAGCTCTGGCGGGCCACCCCTCTGGCAGGCCGCCCCTCCAACCCCAGGGAGAAGAGCCTTTCTGCTCTTTTCCAGCTTACCTTGAATAGGAGAACTGCCTCACTGGGTCCCTCTGTGGGTTCTGTCTCTCGAAAATTTAGTTAGAGTCCTTAGCTTATGAGTTTTATGAAAGAGCGCCTCAGATACACTCCGTTCTTGTCACCATCTTTGGAAGAAAATCTTCGTATTCAATATCTGATAGAAACTTAATAAAGATTCAAAATGAATTCAAGCAGATAGAAATGATCAAGAGTTATACAACAATAGATAAGTGTTCGAAGGATATGAACAAATATTTTTCCAAAGAAGAAATATGTTACAAACAATCATGAAAAATTCTCCAATTTACCAGTAATCAGATAAATACAATCAAAAGAACTCTGATGTTTCATGTCATATCTATCAAACTGGGAAATTATATATTACAGAAATAAGTCAATGCTGAAGGAGCTGTGAGAAGTTAGACACACTAGTTGTTTGTCCTTCAGTCTCAAAGGAAACCATGACATCAGGGAGGTAATGTCATGACATGCAAGTGAATTGGATTTAAATGAGGGGGAGGCTGTGTAAAGTCACCAGCCTCATTTTCTCCTCACAGCCATCTGGGTCCAGTAGCCAAAATGGATCAGGACCATTGGAGATGGCTGTGGGTACAATGAGAGAATTTGACCTTTTTGAGCTATGGTCACAGGTCTCAGTTTGATTGAGGCAATATTCATTCATTTATTAAGGCTAGGTAAGAAAAAGATGAGACAGACAAAAGAACCACTTTTCCTAGTCAAAAAAAAATCAAATTAAACTAGAGGGGCAAAGTTGATTGTGCTTAAGTGACTAAGGCTAGTAAGAAAGAAATGAAATAAATAGCCTTTTTTACATAGTAAAAAAAAAATTCAACCTGGGAGAAGACCCTCAAGGTTTCTGTTGGAGCTACACAGCTACACTCTGCACACCAATATAGTGTTGATGAAACTATGAATTCATTCAAATGCTCTGGAACACAAGAAGTAATCATATAAGAAAAGTCACAAAACTATTCATACCCTTTGATCCAGTACTTCTATTACTTGACATGCACTCCAAAGTTGTCAAAGATAGATTCTATATATACAAAATATTGATATAACAGGAAAAAAAAGAAGAAAACAGAACAGGTGACCATAGATTGAAGAATTGCTAAACAAAATGTGATGCATAAATAATGAAAAGAACTGTGATTTCATTGGTATAAGAAACTCACAGGTCAAGAGATTTCATATGTATATAGGTGTACAAATGGTATATATATAGTACCCTAGAAAACATGTTAAATAAGAGAAACTCATAGGAACATGAGAAAACTTGTGTGAACTGATATAGAGCAAAGAAAGCAAACTGAAAAATAATTACATAATGACTAAAAATATAAATAAAAACACTAAAAGGCAACTGAACTCAGATGAATTACAGATGAATTACAATGATGAATTACAGTTGAATTACAATAAATTACAGATGGATTACAATGACCAATCTTGATCCCAGGAAAAAAAAATGAAACATACTTATTTTGTCCCCTCAGTAGAGGGGTGAAGGACTGGAATGTCTCATATATTGTCAGAAGTGGTCATTTTATCATTCAGTTTTGCTTGAATATTTTTCTTAATTACAAAAGATTTTCTAAGGTTGTTGGGAGCAGGGATTGGGTAGGAAAGGGAGATGCACAATAAAAAATGACTATATTTTTAAAGGCATCAATAAAATATAAAAAAGGAAAGGAAAGATGGAAGAAGAGAATCCCTTCCATATGCTCCTGCCTAATTCAATGTTGAATGTTGTTTTTGTGGCAGGTGGGGACCTTCCAAACAGGGTCAAGAAGCAAATCAGAGATTGGGAACTGTATCCCTTCATAAGCAGGAGGCTCATGCTCCAGGACTAGAAACATGATCAGGGTCCTTCCTTATACCCTATCACTTGAGGCTCTCCAACACAGGAAAACAGGACTTCCCTCTGTCTCTGACATTCTATTTTCCCACAAGAAGATCTTCCTGCCATTTGGCCTGTGAAAAGAAGATAAGACCAATTCTAGATAGAAGTTTGAAGTGGGCAAAATTTATTTTTTTGTACCCTCTAATGTCCCTGTTTATATCCCTCTTCTACTTCTTGATCTCCCCACCTCCCTAACTCCACAACTAGATGCCAAATGATCTCATCCTTTCTAGTAATCTAGGGGACTTTCAAGTCCATATTCCTATGAAATCCAAAAGTCTATACACTACAATTCTTATATACTTGCCTCTTCCAAGTGGCCCATGTTCCCAAACTAACACTCCTGCTTCCCTATCAAGATTCCAAATTCCTCAGTCAAGTTAATAGATGACCATTTCCACACTCCTACCACACCAATAGCAACAACTTTTCCAGAGTTTTCTGTACTTTGAGAGGATATTTTTTTAATTTTTTAAATTTATGAATAATTTTCTCTCTCATGCCCCACCTCTTTATTTAAAAAAAGAAGAAAGTCCTTGTAACAAATATACATAGCCAAACAAAACACTCTCACATTAGTCATACCCAAAATATACATGCCTTATTCTACACTGTCATATCTCTGTCTGGAAGTGGATTTCAATGAATCATTGATCCTTTGAAATAATAATTAGTCTTTATTCTGATTAGAATTCTCAAGTCAGGGCGGCTAGGTGGCACAGTGGATAAAGCACCGGTCCTGGAGTCAGGAGTACCTGGGTTCAAATCTGGTCTCAGACAATTAATACTTACCTAGCCGTGTGGCCTTGGGCAAGCCACTTAACCCCATTGCCTTGCAAAAACAAAAAAGAATTCTCAAGTCTTTCCAAGTTGTTTGAAAGAAGGAACTTACTGATTCAAAGGAATCCTAATTTTTCAGAAATCACTGAAATATCTCATTGCCAGTGGACATTCCTGGAGTCTTATAGGGGCAAAAACATTATTATGAGTTTCACTGGATTATCAGAATTGAGAGTTTTTTGAGAGGCTTCAAATCAACTTTTTCCTAGTTTTACCCCTTCCCTTCCCTTCCTTCTCTTTTCAGTCTGTTCTTTTATCTTTCCTGAGTTGGGATATGTCAATAAAATTATCTCCAACCTTAGCCTTGCTCTTTGTGGGACCTAATAATGTTTGTCCTTCATTTTCTTTGTTTTTGTTTTTGCAAGGCAATGGGGTTAAGTGACTTGCCCAAGATCACACAGCTAGGTAATTAATGAGTGTCTGAGGTTGGTCTTCCTGACTCCAAGGCCGGTATGCTATCCACTGCACTACATAGCTGTACCCTTCATTTTCGAAGACATGACATCAGGGAACTGATGCCTTGACAAGCACATGATTTGGATTTGAGTGAGGGCATGCTATACTAAATCTCCAGCTTCATTTTCTCCTGCAGAGTCATCTGGGTCTAGTGGCCATATATGAATCAGGACAACTGAAGAGGGTCCTGAAGGGGAGGCAGTCGGGGTTAAGTGACTTGCCCAAGGTCACACAGCTAGTAAAAGTCAAGTGTCTGAGTTCAGATTTGAACTCCCATCCTCCTGACTCCAAGGTCTGTGCTCTATCCACTGTACCACCTATGAATTTTATCAATTACCTAAGGAATTAAGGATAAGAGCTATCAGAATAACTGATAGATTCTGTTTACTTAGGCTAAGTCTTTAGCACCTTCTGCTCATGGAATATTGTCTATTCAAAATTTCTAAAAAAAATACTGGAGATTGTTGACAGGTCATTCAAATTGGTTTGATGAGAGGAAAAGCCTGAGGAAGAGTCTACAGGCAGTATCGATCGTAATACTTCTGATGCTACAACAGTGAAGCTGGGTAATGTAGCCAATCTTTTGTCCCTTGCTTGTCACTGAGGAAATGATAGTTCTACTATTTTGAGTGAATAAAGATGAGAAGGTAATATACAGGCATATGATTGCAGAGAATTTCAACCAGACTGAGAGATTACTCATCTCTACCTTTGATACTAGGAGCATCCATCTTCACTGTGACTTATGGTGCAAATTAGGGTATCTAGAGAAGGAAATGCTAATAGGTGCTTCAAAGAGGTAAAAACCTGGTAAGCCTAAAATAGGCAATAGGAGGTTCATTTTTTTTCCTGAAGAAATTGGGGTAGGAGGAAAACAAACTGAAGAAAAGGGATGTAAAGAGTTTTGAGAGTTATTTTCTTGGTCCAGATTCTTGATCTAATTGGAGTAGGAAACTTCTTTCACTCATGCACATGGACATCTTATCTAACATAATCTTAGGAGTTTGGATCACTGAGAGTTTGTGACTTGCCCATTGTCACTCAACTAGGATGTGTCAGTACTCAGTCTTTTTGACTACAAGGCTCAATTTATTTTGCAAAACTGGATATCTCTGAGGCAAAGGAAGATATGATAATAATAGTAACTCATATTTCAAAAGCACTTTAAACTTCATAAAGCATTTTCTTCAGAATATAACCTAAGGATATAAGAACGACAATCATCTTAGAGATGAAGAAAACATAATTAAAGAAATTAACTCATCCAGTTAAAATTGAATCGTCTGATTCCAAGTGAAATCTTTCCTATACACTGTACAATAATAATGAGCTAATCCCCACAAACTATTTGAAGGTTTTTAGTACCTTGTTATTTTAGAATTTTGTCAATTTTAGGGGCTCATTTATAGAAATAATATGACCCCCAATCTTGGACTGCTTCCAATCATATTCATCATTCCCCAGTCTACTTTGTAGCAGGTCTTGTTGGATTGTATGACTACTAAAGGTCAAATTTTCTATGATTTGTGGACCTTTCAAGACTGATCTAAAAGGTTAGGGATCACTGGATATGCACCAAATGCAAATGGTAACTGGTTCAAGAACTCTACAGTCATTATAATAATGATAATTCACAGTCTTCTTCTTTATGAAGAGTATAGGAACCCCAGGAGGAGAAGTAAACCAAGAGATTAATCTCAAAAGAGGATTAATTTTAATGAACTCCCAAAGGGCCTTTTACCCTAATTCCAGAAGAAATAAATTCACCTACCAAACCCAGGGATGAAGGTGGAAAGATGCAGACCTCAGAAGTGATGAACTCATTATTATGACCCCTCAGACCAGAGGAGAATGACTGATAATAAACATTCCATGAAAAGATCTCACTCTATTATTTTCCAAAGTGATTGAATCCACATTCTATTCATAAACATTTATTAAAAATGCAAACTCCTCAAAGGGCAAGAATTTCTGGGTTTCTTTTTATTTAATATCCTCAGTGACTAACAGTGAAGACATCCACAGAGTATCTCATTTGGTCACAATACAGATTGGGTTGGAGTCCATGTTCTTTTTCATTTAAAGAAAGCTAGGGTCTACAATGACATTGGGTCTATGAATCGGGGACAAGAAGTCTCACCTCCCTGGTAAATGCTCCTGATCAAGAATTCAACTATCAGGGGTAGCTAGGTGGCACAGTGGATAGAGTACTGGCCCTAGAGTCAGGAGTACCTGAGTTCAAATCTGGCCTCAGACACTTAATAATTACCTAGCAAGTCACTTAACCCCATTACCTTGCAAAAAAAAAACCCTTAAAGAATTCAACTATCCAATTCCAAAATAAATTTAAAATTTATTTGACTATTCAGGCTATATGACCTGAATATTAAGTTTACACAGAAAAATTAAGAGAAAAGCAGATTATCTGCCATTTACAATTTTGGGTAGGGAATGAATTTGTAGCCAAGCAAGGGATAGAGACAATTATAAAAGTTAAAATAGAGAATATTGAATATATAAATTTGGAAAATTTTTACACGAAATTAAATATATCCAGAATAAGGGAAGCAGACACCTGGGGGGAAACTACATTAACATAACTGAGAAGGTCTTGATGTCCAAGAGACAAACACAGCTAGCAGAAATACATATGACCAAAAAACATTCCCCAAAGGAGAACTGGTCAAAGAAGAGTTATCAAAAGAACTGCAATCTATTAACAACCATATGAAAGAGAGCTCCACATTGCTAAGAAGACAAATGTATATCAAAACAAACCTGTAATTTTAGCTTACATTCAGCAGTTGGTAATGAGGAGAATTGTCAATACCAGAGGTGTTAAGATAAGTATGCTAATGTATTTTTCATAGAGATGTGAATCAATCTAACCATACTGAAATGTAATCTGGAATCATGAAAATGAAATTATTAAAATATCTATTCCTTTTGAAAATATTTCCCTTTAAAATAGTTATTCTCTATATGTATGCTAAGCATATACCAGGGGTGTTCTGAGGCTAGCTCACATCAGCTTGCAAGAAGAAATTGTTAAATTTTCAATGTAAGCAATTACCCCTTGGAAACTGGCAGATGCTACTAATCAAGTTTTGATTTATTGTTTTATTCATTGCCTAGACTTAAAAAGGTGATAGAGAAAAAGTTAAATATATATATATATATATATATATATATATATATATATATATATATGTACCAAGGAAGTCAATGACAAAAGAAAGAATATATAAATTTAAAAATTTATAATAGCACTTTTTTTGTGGTTGAAAAGATTTTTAAACAAAATAGATTCTCATTGAATAGGGAATGAGCAAACAATTGTGGCACATTAATATAATAGAATATTGCTATATTATAAAAATGAGGCTTGATGAATTCAGATAAGCATGGAAAGACATGTGAATTGATATAATGTAAATTAAACAAAGCCAGGAAAATGATATATGCAATAACTATAACAATGGAAATGGAAAGAACAGTAACCATAAGATAATCAAAACTGAAAGTTTCAAAATTATAAAAACCAAGCTTGACCCTCAAAAAAGATATGAAATGTCATTTTTCTATTCCCCTTCTCCTTTGTGGAAGTCAGGGGTCCACAAGAGTGGAACATTGCATATTAGATTTAATTGTTGCTGTTGAATGACTTTGCTGATCTTTTTCTCATCCTCTTTTAAGGAAAAAAAAGTCTGGAAGGGAATGGGGAGATATTCTTGGCACAGTTTCATGTCTGGTGCAATAAATCACTCAGAGCCAAAGGGTTCAGAAAAAAAAATCCCTTTAATAAAAACATCCAACAACCCCCAGGTAAAAGGCAATCCACAAGACAGTAAAAAAAAAAAAACAAAAAAACAAACAGCCCAGGAAAGTAAAAGCCAGGAGCAAGATATTAAAAGCAGACTGTAAAGAAGTTCTCTGGGATATCAGAACCCCAAATCCTAAAACTTTTTATATTCTTTTTACTCAAAGGACCCACAGCAATAATCCCAAATCAATCCACCTCAGGGAAAAATTCAGCTCTAACAGGTCTTCTCCACAGCCATGGCTGGTATGGGGATTAATTTAAACTTTCCCTATTCCACTAATGTTCTAGACCATAACAAAAGGATACTTAAGGGAAAGAGGAAGAAAAGTGAAGTAAAAACTAAGGATATCAAGATATCAATAAAAATATACTTTTTAAAAATGTTTTTAAATTCAGTGAACAATGAATGACTAGGGGATTAGAATAGTCAAGACGAGGGACATTTTTCAATTAAGGTCATTCCAGGTGGGATCAATGCATCACTCCTGGAGTGGGTTCATCATGTAGCCTCATGCCAATCTGCATCCTGGGTCAGTTATTATAAGGACCTCATAGAAGATCTGTATGGAATTCATTAATTTTGACCTGAGAATTCAGAAGCTCTCATACACTAGTTGATTTTTGGTAGCAACTGAGAAGTCAGTCCACAATACTTCTCAAATACATGGAATATTGTACAATTGATTGCTATTGTATGGAAGTCCAATTTTGTCTATCTTGGGCTAGAAATCTAGGCAGCACCTCTAAAGTCAGCTTGACTTGTTTAGTTTGAGAAAGAGCTCCAGCTTTCCTTAGTCTTCAAGCAAACCTGTTCTTGTGGTGCCTCTTTAATTCTCTTGTAGTGACGGAAATTTGCCAAGTGAGTTTACATTGTGTCTTAATGGAGTGATTAGAAGAAGTGGCCTGGTCTGAGTTAACAACAAATGAGTCTCTGTGGTTCCAATGAGCTTCTGGTGCAAGGCCTCTCTGTTGCCTCAGAGATTGGGGCAGAGCTTAGGTGTGGTGGCAGCTATTTGTGACCTGGTGGAGGGAAACAGTCATCTAGGTGAAGTGCATCTTACACCTAAGCAGTCAGACATAGACTGGAGAGCTATGATGCAAAAAGGAGTTACCAAGGGCATGACCCAAGATAATATAGATTAAAAAACAAGGGAAGAGTCATGGAGTAAGGGAACAGATAAAAGGGCAGTTCATATCTGTACAGATCAGAGAGCAAGGAAGCCCTAGGACAGTGCTAAGTAATAGCAATTATTCTGCAAAGTGGTCAATTTGCTTCCAACAGCATTTGGACAATAAAGATATTTGATAGGATACATATGGGGGAAATAAACCAGGATGGAAGATGGAAGCTTAAGTAGCACAGTCCTGTAGGAATGTCAGGAACATTGGGCAAGTCACTTAACCCCATTGCCTTAAATAAATTTTTTTTATAAAGAATGTCAGGAACCCTAAATCCTAGAATGAACTGAGGCTGGTGATGAGTGCTAAAGGCAAAAACAAACAAACAAGCAAACAAACAAACTTACTTTGGAGATAAAGGGGAGATCAAAGAACAGACAGGATCTTTCTTAGGATCAATGGGATGATCTTTACAGTAAATGGTGAATATTCAACTTTCATTATACTCTTGTTTTCCCTTAGATTCTGTGATTTTTCCAAGAACAATATCCTTTGGACTGGATAAAATAGGAGAAAGGGAGAAGAGTGAAAGAGATAGAGACAGAAAAAAACAAAGTTGGGGGGGGAGAGAAAGCCTGAGAGATAAATTAAAACTGAGAGACAGAAACAGAGACAAACAGACTCAAACACAGAGAAAGAATGAAGAAAAATGGAGTCCAAAGCTAACATATTTCCCCATGTATAAAATGCACCTTAACTTTGGGGCCTGAAATTTGAAAAACAATTTATTATATAAAGTTATTGTACTCAAGTTTTATTCAGCATGAAAGTCAAGAACCTTCTGCTCATAGCTTTCAGGCATCTTTTGGGCAAGTCTGGTGCATGGATGCATGCTTAGTCCACTCCATTTCATAAATCTGAAGCACCAGTTGTTTCCTCCTTTGAAATCAGTCACTTCTTTTTCATCAGCAGTTCTTGCCTCATACATCTTTGTGGACACAGGAATTCCAACTGCCCTTTGCTCTTCAATCCATCTCTTCAGTGCCCTCTCTAACTCAGGCATTGTACTGACTTTCCTCTTGGGGTCTTCTTCTGCCCTGGAGTTTTCAGTAGAGTTTCTTCTTCTCATAGCTAGTCTTGGATTGTTTCTCATTTGGAGGAGTCCCAAACTGATGTTCAGAAGCACAATTTCCATTCACTTTTGCAAACTGGATCACTTTGAACTTGAATTTAGCACTGGACGAAAATCTTTTCCAAGCCATTTCTGGGTAGGACAAAATATAACCTAATATATCAGTAACAAATGGAAACATTGAGTGTAAAGACAAGCATGAAAAAGCAGGAAATGTCAGTTAAAAAAATCTACAACAATGAGGGCAAAAATAAGCTTGAAAAAGTGAGAAATTCAAGTAAAAATATCTACAACTATATGTATGAGAGGCTCCCAGTTTTTAGACCCCCAATTTTTTGGAAAAGGTTGCATCTTATACATGGAGAAATATGGTAATAATCAGAGCCAAGAAACATTGGATTGAGCATGACCAAGGCTGGGAGTTCTGCCAGGAAAACAGATTGTTTCAGTCACAACTCTCTGGGAAATGTGGGGATTTAATAGTTCATGTGGGCATGGAGGTTAATTATTAGGAATTTGTGGAAAGCTCATGGGGTACATTTGCAGTGAACAAAACTCTTTGGATCTGGAAATCCAGAATCTCATCACTTGAAGAAATAACAGAAGAGGATTCCATAGAAGGGAACAGAGTGGATCAAATCTAAAGCATTTTCCAAGTTTTTAAGAAGCTTACAATTTAATTATGGGAAGTAAGACACAAGAACATGAAATTATTTTCCCTAATGTATGCTTACCACCAATGCAAAAGTGTATTAAAATAAAACAGTGTACCATACCTAGCTTGAGTTGTCGGGTTCTAATAACAGCTAGTGGGAATGCTCATATTTAGGAGACTTGTGAGTGAATGTCCTACCAGTAGGAATTTTCCCCCATTCATTTTATTCATATCCCTAGTACAGTGCCTAGAATATAGTAGGAACTCAATAAATATTTGCTGATTGACATGATGTCTTGGAAAATGCTGCCCTCTAAACAACCCAATGAGATAGCTATTTTGTCATCATCACCACTTAAGAGATGAGAAAGCTAAGGTTTAGAGAGAAGTTTATAAACTTTTGAGCCTCAACTTATCCTCAGGGCTTCTAAGACCACAGTTCTCCGGTGCCATATTAGACAAAGCCTTAACTCTATCAGATGTATGATGAGATCAAGTAACAAAGCTATTAACTGCAAGTAAGATCTATGTGTCTGTTTTTTTGCTTGTTTTTCTTTGTTATAAAGGGCTCAATGGAAGAGAGGAGCTAATGAGAAGTTATGTTACAATGAAAAGAAGACTAGTTCTAAAGAAAGAGGATCTGAATTGAAATCTCATCTCTGTGTGACTTTTATCAAATCCCTTAAGCTCTATGGGCCTCAGTTTTCCTGGTTAAAGTGGTTAGATTAGATAATTTTATGCAATTAGAAAGATGGTACCTTTTTAAAAAGATGTTGTTCATTGACTGGAGAGCCAGCTTAAACATAGCCTCTGACAGGAGCAGATCAGAGTGTGACCTAGATAGACTACACAACCTCTTCATAGGGGTCATCCAGTGGCACAATCCTGCCAAAAGCAAAGTGTCTACCAATCCTGGACTTCTAGGTACCTTACATTCATTTTCACGGGATTAGAAAATGGTCTTTATTAAGGTAGAAAGAGAGAGGCCACAGCTCTCTTTTGTCAGTGACCTTTATGGGACAGCATTCTTAGGAGTTACCATCTTTTCTTGACTAATGAAGCTCTGATACCAAGCCAAATTTCTCTGATTATCCCACATACAGTGTCATTGCGTAGGGTATAAATGAAAGGGTTGAGGAAAGGTGCCACCACACTGCTCAATACTGAGGGTATTTTGTTGATCTCCAAAGTTTCTTTCTGGGAGGGAGTTACATAGATAAAGACTGTGATGCCACCAGCAATCCCAACAATGGTCAAGTGAGATGTACAGGTATTAAATGCCTTTTTCCTCCCACTGGCTGATGGGATGCGTAAAATGGTCATGATTATGTAGGTATAGGAGTAACCAATGAGAATTAAGGAGATGAGGATGACAGTGGATGACAACAGAAAATCCATCAGCTCAATAGATGTCGTGTCTGTGCAGGCAAGGGCCAATAGAGGCCCACTGTCACAGAAAAAGTGGTTAATAATATTGGAGCCACAGAAGGGTAACCTTGAAATGAGTATGGTGGGGAAAAGAACAGACAAGAAACCACCCACCCATGAAAAAAGAACCAGTCCAATACACAAAGAAGGACTCATGATGGTGCTATACCTCAGTGGATTACAAATGGCAGCATATCGGTCATAGGACATGCAGGTCAGTAGAAGAAACTCCACTGTCCCCAGGAAGAAGTAGAAATAGCACTGGGTGATACACTCAGCAAAAGAGATAGTTTTATCCCCAGTGACCAAATTGGCCAGAACCTTTGGAGAAATGACAGAGGTGAAGAGGATGTCCAAGATGGAGAGATTGCAGAGGAAGAAGTACATAGGTGTGTAGAGGCGTGAGTAGGATATAACAATGCAGATGATGAAGATGTTCCCCAGGAGTGTCAGCAAGTATGTGGGCAGAAGGAGCACAAAGAACAGCAGTTCCATTTCTCTGCTGATGGGAAAACCGAGCAGAATGAACTCAGTTACTGTGGTGGTCTGATTCTTCATGGGCAAAGTCATCCTGGATTTCCTCCCCTAAGAAAACAACAGGAAAGAACTCTGTGGGAGGGATTTGAATGGATGAAGTTGACAACAGGTCACTAGGTAACCTGGGAAGAAAAGGAAACTTATGGGAAGAGGTTAATACTCTGGCCATTCCAACTCTAAGACATACCAGCAAGTTAAGAAAGAATACAAGAATATTTTAGGGTTTAAGCAAGAGAAAAGAACATGGCATATGACCAGGTAGAAGAAAAGTGTTTTTAAAAAAAAATAGAAGGTTTGGATCTTCTTTACCAAATTTTGACAAAGATCCTGACATCTTTTAAAAAATTTTTTTAGTATTTTCTATCTTTACAATTAAGAAATCTGATGGGGGGGGGAGGGAGAGAGAGAGAGAGAGAGAGAGAGAGAGAGAGAGAGAGAGAGAGAGAGAGAGAGAGAGAGATCGATCGAGAGAGATAACGTTGCAATGGAAACAACACTGGGATGGATCTTAAAGTTAAATTTACATTCTACATCTGCCACTAATTAATTGTGTGATCCTGAATAAATTGCCTCACTTCTTTGAGCCTCATTTGTCTCAAAAAGATGGGGTTGCACTACTTCTGAAGTTCAATATACACCTCTGAAATTCTCTGTCTCTATGAAATTACAAGATAAGATTTAAACAATGAACATGCCTAAATACCTCTTACAGCCTGACAACTAAATGTTGAAAACTTAGCAGAAAGCAGGTCATTTGTTTTCTGTCTTAAGTAATTCCCTTTTATTTTACAGAGACATTTAGAACTCTCTCATTTTTCAGCTTTTTGATTATGTTCATAAATATATCCTTTTTTCTCTGAGATGACTTTATCACTGTTATCCATTCTTCCTATTGTGATAATTACATATGTTAAAGATGCTGTTACTTAATGATTTGTGGTCCCTTATTCTCCCCAGCATATCAAAGAACCAGTGCCTGGAGTTGAGTTTGTCACTAGACTGTTCCAAACCATTGGTCTTCTAAACTCACTGCCTGCAATCTAGTAGCATGAAAAGTAAATAGTTTGGTAGAATTGGGATCATTATTGCAAGTGAAGAATACTCCATGTGGACAATCTCTGTTGTCAACATAGAACAAAAGGATGATGGATCTCCTTTTCTATATTATTAAGGTAACCCTTTCCTAGTCAGGAACAGAGTAATTAAAATGTGTACAACCAGACTTACAAATATGGAGCAAGGGGAAAGGAGGGAAAGAAGTGCGGGGTGGGGGTGGGATGAAATCATAGTTTTTAGAACCAGGGAGAATAGGAAGATGAGAAAGGATTAAAGGAGAGTAAAGGCACATTTGCCCTGAGCTGCATGCTAAGAAAGTTTAGACAAGGAATGGTTTATGAGAAAAAAAAAAATAGTCAGGGACAGTGGGTTTAACCAAGAAATAAGGAATTGACTGAAAACCAATAGAAAAATGACCTGGCTTCCTTTGTATAGAGAAGAGTTCTAGTTTGGACTGAGTATAAAAATAAGAGTGAACTAGGGAAAAACAGGAAGGGGGTTAAGAGTATAACTCTTCTATTGATTTGTTAATAGTATAATTATACTATAATTATTTTTATATATCTATTCTACCTTAAGATATCCCAGTCAGGAAGCTTTAGTCTTCTTACCACTCTACTTATGCTGTATACCATAGAGTTAAAGGGCAAAGTGATAGTGCCAGGAATATGAGAAACTTGAATCTGAGTTGGGTAAACAAGAATCTGATCAGTAGGGTTGGAGAACCTTTCTTTAGGGTTATTATTATTATAGGCTTATTATAGGCTTAAAAGAAAAAGTCTGAAATGGAATGAAATCACTCTCTAAATGATGCATCACATCAACAGAGAAAAGATGAATTTATTTACCATGTCCTGAAATGTTAAAATTTGGGACTGCTGTTTAATGCTTGAAAGAAATAGTAGAATTAAAAAAAATTTTACTGTTTCATGATAGTGAATCCAGGGAACTCACCACTCTAGGATTATATAAGCTAAAAACAAATAAAATCAAGGTTTTAAATATGTCATAAATGATACTTATCTCTGATGGGATTCTACATTCCCACCTCTAGAAAACTGCTAATGATCAATTGCTCACTTGGATTATACTCCCAAACTCTGTACCCCTGGTTACATTCTAAAAGCTCTACAGAAATTATCTAGAAATTTGTCATCATGGCATCTTTTATAGAAATCATTTTAAACTACTCTCCTCAAAAAATGATCTACATATTTATAGGGGTGATATTTTACAAATATAGACTATATCTTCCCAGCTAAATTCTTACCACTGAATTCTTTCTTTGGCACTTCATTGTTGGGTTTTTATTATGAATTCTTCCCTTAAAAATATCTATGCATTTCTATCTACACATTAGAAGGACCTTTCCTGTTTGATTGTTACATACTTTGAGCATTTGATGTCTATCACATGTAATCTCTGAGTTAGAGTTGCCCAGTGAATACCTATAAGAATCTCCTTTACAAAAATACTCAACAGTCACTCAAGTCTTTGCTTAAAGACTCTGAATGAAGGGAAACTTGTGTGAGTTTCAGTTCAATGAGTTCTATTCACTGATCTATTGATCCTTCATTAATAAGGAGAGGAGGAAGGCAGTTGGTAGGAGGAAGGGAGAGAAGGGTGATTATAAATCCAGGGGATAAATCCCAGGTGTCTAGAAATGACTGACAATCCAAGAATAGCTTGCAAGTCTTCTTCCAATTACACCATGCCTGTTACCTATTCATCTCTAAACTATGTGATGGAGACACAAAGCAGTAAACCGATGTTACAAATTATAGGGAATACTCAAATTTTAAGTCTCATTTTTTTTTACTCACCTGTCATGAAATCCCAAGATCACTAGTCATGGAATTGAAAGCTGAATGGAATTCCTTGTTATTCACCCTCAGCCACAAGGCACTGAATTTAGCGTCTGAAGACTCAGCTACAAAATCTGATTCTGCTGCTTATTTCATTTTTTTTTTTTACTTTGGAAAGTAAAATTTGACTTCTCTGAGCTGTAAAATGAAAAAGTTAGGCTGGATCAGCAAGTCTCAAAATGTAGTCCAAAGATCCCTGGGGGTCCCCAGGATGAAAACAATTTGCATAATAAACTGAGATGTTGTTTGCCTACTAAAACACTCCTCCTTTCCTACTACCTATCTGTGAGATCGACTGGATTTTCTTCATATACTTCACATAAAACAATATATGGCAACTGATTGAATGCAAAAAAGTAATTATAAGAATCTGTCTTTATTAAACTAGATATTAAAGAGATTCACAAAATTTTTTTTTAAAGTTTTTGCAAGGCAATGGGGTTAAGTGGCTTGCCCAAGGCCACACAACTAGGTAATTAACTATCTGAGACCGGATTTGAACCCAGGTACTCCTGACCCCAGGGCAGCTGCTTTATCCACTGCGCCACCTAGCCACCCCTGAGATTCACAAAAATTTGTAAAAATAATGCTACTCTTTTCACTAATTTTTTTGATTTTGAAGATGTTGTTTTTTGTGAAAATGTCCTATTTATGTTAATATGACTTGGATTTATTATTGCTATTTTAAAATAAATTAATAAACTATCGATTTTAGTATCTAATATGATAGATATTGATAGAAAAAAGTTATTTAAACAAGAATCCTCAATAAATTTTAAAAGTGTAAAGGGTCTTGAGACCAAAAAGTTTGAAAACCACTAGGCTAAATGATTTCTAAGATTCCATCCAATCCTATAACCTATAATCCTATGATTCAAAAGAGAAAAAAGAAATTACCTAACAGCTACCAAGTCACCTTCATAGTATCCCACACTTAGGGTAGGGAAGGGAACCAGACCTATGATTTCATTTATACTGGGGACTCTGGAAGGAGGAAACTCTCTCTATTAATACAGATTGACACCTTTTCTGCAACTTAAGGCTAAAGAGAGTTGCCTAGAGCTTAGACTAATTGACTTGCCTAAAATCATTCAGCAAATATGTGGCAGAAGTCTTGAATCTAGGCCTTCTTTGCTATGAGGTCAGCTATTAAATCCATATTAGATCATAAAGAGAGTCTTTTAAACAGGGCCTTTTGACTAATTGATTGAAGTTATTGCTGTATTTGGAACATCTAGTTGGCATAGTGGATACAGGGCCCTGCTTAGAGTCAGAGACTTTTCTTTCTGAGTATAAATCTGGCTTCTGATACTTACTAGCTGTGTGATCTTGGGGAAATCACTTAATCATGTTTGTCTCAGTTTCCTCATATGTAAAATGAGTTGGAGCAGAAAAATGGCAAATCACTCCAGTATCTTTGGCTTTAAATAGTCATGAAGTGTTGGATTTGACTGAAATGCTCAAGAAGAACATTACCCTACTTCTCCCTTACCTTTTCCTTTAACTATGGCATGCCATCAGAGCATTTCAGAGACCAACCAACCATAATACCATGCATATTCCTAAAATATAGTACAGAAACTCCACTCCTTGAATTCTTGAATTTTGAATCCTTCAGAATCTCAAATCCTTTTTGATTCTGTCCTATTGAGTATCAGTTCTGAAGGATTTAGAATTCAATATGCTTAAACTATCTTTCCCACTAAAGTGTTGGAAATCTTCCTCTGCCTTGACTGTGGTTAAGCTTGTCCCCCAAAAGCAACATTCTCTCATGGTCCTGGTATAATTTACTAACAAATTCATTTATCTGAGACTTTATATCCTGCTACTGCAAAACCCTCTTGAGACACAGGTAAATAAGAACCTATTAGGCACAGAACTGAAAGCTCTCTACCTACTTCTTAAATCCTTCTCTAGAAAAGTCAAATTTAAGGCAGCAAAATACTTACATTACCCTAACTGAGCAAGGAATTGCCAGTTGCCAGGGTTAATGTAGCCCATGGAGCAACAGACTAGAGCAGCTGCTATTTTTTTTTTTTATGCTGTGAGATCTCAGAATTCTGGGGCATCCAAGGCTTCAAGAGGCTTCTATATTGATTCTTTCCCTGCTCAGATTTACAGGGTCTCAGGCTTAGCCACATTCTGGCCTAAGAGGACAGTGGAGGGCAGACCACAAAGCAATATGGGCTTGGATTGGGTTATGGGAAATGGCAGTATCATTTTTGATTGAGATCAGGCTGCTCTACATGTAGAGTATTGTGATTCAGCAAAGGTACCTCTAGGACCAATCAATGTGGATTTCTCAAGGGGTACAATTTCTTAACTTGTCTCTGAGCACATAACCTCAATTCAATGCTCCTGAGGATTACTTAGGAGAGTAGGTCAAAACATGTATATACTAGAAGGATCTGAGGCCAGATTAATAGCCAAGATGAATAATTCCTATTCTGCTGTAATTCTGCTCCTTTGCAAAGTTTATTTAACCTAAAGATCAATAACCTGGGGTCCATAAATAGATTTCAAGAGATTCATGAATTTGGATGATGAAACAAAAAAATTTAGTGTTTTCTGCAATTATGAATGTAAACAACAAATATTATTCTGAGAAGAGGTCCATGACACACAAAAAGATAAAGAACCCTTGAAATAATTTATCATTTTATTTCCATACCATTCCCTTATCACTGAACATCTAGGGCACAGATAAAATCTTCTGTCTTCAGGCTCTCCCTCCTTGAATCCATTCTGTACTCGCTCTAAAAGATTACTCTTCCTAAAAATGTTACTTTAAACATATATGTGTATGTGTGTGTGTTGCTATGTTCCTGTTAAAAACAAAACCAAACCTAAAATGATTAGTCATTACTAATAAAATAAAGTCATTACCAATAAAATAAAGTCCAAATTGATTAGTCAATGATTCAGTGTTCTCTATAACCTTGTCCTTAGAGTGGAAAAGAAGTTCAGAGATCATTTAGCCCATCCCCTCATTTTACAGATGATATAACTGAGGTCAAGAGCTTAAGTGATTTACCCAAGAGCCCATGGGTGGTGTCAGAGTTAGTAGTTTCAGAGGGTCATAGGATCATTAATTTAGAGCTAAAAATTAATCTAGTCCAACCACCTCATTTTACAGAGGAAGAAACTGGGGCCCATGATAAGTAGTCTCAAAGTAATACAAGGAGCAAAGATCCTGTAAATCCAAATTTAGGGATCTTTCTATTATGCATCTCTTAAGTCTCTAATCCAGCCAAATGGGTCTACTCAAATCTTCTTTGGGTCTTCATGTTCCCATATCTTTGTTCATTTACACTCTATTCTGGAAACTCTTTTTTAAAGGCATGCCCAGTGGCCATACCCCAGTAAAACTATCTTGGCTGATATAGTATAGATGAGTTATACCAAGTTGGTAGACCTGAAACCTGTGGGAGAGTAGGGGGATGTCTACTCCAAACACATGAAGATTTTTTTCAGACAGAATGGGCAGATGAGAGCAATTTGTTCCAACAGTCATGAAGATGGCTGAAGTAGGTTCCATGGAGCACTTGGAGTTTGATCAAACATCAAAGATGCCAAGGATATCCACCACATCCCAAGCCATAGACAATTGGTTTTGATGTTTGTCCTGCCATTGGACTTCAATGACACTGGAAGACAGAATGAAACTAATGACTTTCTGCACTCTGCCTTATTATACAAGTCATCACCCATGATATTATTGGTCCTCTTCATAAATGAAGGATGAGCAACTATATGCCTTCCTTTCTTCCTGACTGAGAATCTTACTCATTTTTAAAAGCCCAATTCAGATGTCATCTCTTCAATGAAATCTTTTCTGACTCACCTTCTCTGGATCTCAGTTTCATCATATATATATGTATATATATATATATATATATATATATATACATATATATATATATATATATATATATATAAAGAAGGAATGAACTAGATAATTTCTAAAAAAAATAAAGGGAATGGAGCATTGCAGAATGGGGAGGCCAAGCAAGGCACAAATGATTCCTTAGAGAGCAACAAGAGACATCCCCAGGCCATGTCTGCTACTCTAGGGCTACAGAAGACAGATGAATCAACTGGAGGTTGGAATCTGATTGTACTTCTGCTAGTATTTAGGGAAGCCAAGTAGTGAAAAGATTGCTAGTGCCCATGAGTAGGGCTATAACACTAACATGATAGTGGTCATAACACTAAACTTAGTTTCAATTTCCATTTCTGACAATAAACAAGGAATATGACTGTGGGAAAGTCACACCCTCTCTGAGTTTGAGTTCCTCTTCTGTAAAATAGAACTATCTGCCTCACAGAGGTTCAGATAAAATACTATATATATATATATATATATATATATATATACAAAGCACTGTGAAAATTTTAAAGACATATGTAAATATCTGTTATTATTATCACAAAATAAGTTATGTAAGAGTAGGGAGAAAGATTAATTGAGGCTAAGGAGAGTGGTACAAAGTGACAAATATGCAAAGCAGCTAGTTCTCTTTTGCTTTATTATGATGAATGGGGAAAGTTCAGGGGTTTCTCTGTTGGTCCAGGGTTGAGTTCTATCCTGCTCCAGAGAATATTATGATTTGCTCTCTACAATGATAGGAACCAGTAGTGATAAAGATATAGTTCAAATCCAAACTAGAACTATCCTAAATAGAACTAGATATAGATATATAACACCAAATATCATTCCACAATGGTTAAGAGATCAAAAGCTAAAAACAGTTTTCAAAAGGAGAATCACAAATTATAAATGGCCCCTTGAAAATAATGCTTTAACTCATTAATATTACAAGAAATGCTGAATTAAACAACAGGTTTTACCTTGCACCATGAATGATGGAAAAGATGGGAAAAGTCAATTTTGGAGGGGCTGTGTAAAAGCATACTGTTAGTGGAACTGTGAAGTAGTTTAATCAGTCTAATTTTGTTAGGAATAATATGAGAAAAGTGACTCAGCTGTCTGTATTCTTTGACCCACCAATTGCACACCTTGACATATAATAAAAGAAAGTAAAATATGGAAATAAAGGTCTAATATATACCAAAAGGTTCATGAGAACATTCTTTGTGGTAGCAAAGAATGGAAAACAATATGGGTGACTTTTAGAAAGTGATTGAGACACTATAGTATGTTAATGAATGGGATATTGTTGTGTGGTAAGAAACAACATGAAAAATTAATAGGTAATCTCTATGAACACATTAGAAATGAAATAAGTAGAACTAAGAGAATAATATATGCAATGACTATAACAATAAAGGTGAAAAGATCAACAAAAAGGAGCTAATTCTGAGTAATGGGAAAAAACCTATTTTCTCATGTAGAAAGTTAGGATAATGATAACACCTACCTCCAAGATTGTTGTAAAGATCCAAAGAAATAATATATGGTATCACAATACATCTATCAATGACTAGGTTTGCAAAGACAATAGGGGTTGCTATATTTAGGATAAGGGTATCTGGAAAGGTAAATGAATTTTAGGTTATCAGTCAGGAAGTCTTCTGGTATTTGGCTTTATGGGGAGATCAAAAAACAGTTATCTATAAAGTTGTAGTTAACAAAAATTTCTTCAGCCAAATGACAAAATCAAGGAATTCATAAATTCAGCTTATGAACCATTTCCTTTGACTGGAGTAGTTTTTCTCCCTTATTGTATATACTACTAGTACAACTGTTCACTGACTAATAGAGATTAGGATTTTGCCAAACTTAATCATTTCTGTTTTGAGATACTATCAGCACCTAATGAGGCCACTGGTTGTCAGATATTTTTTAAAAAGTCAGAAATTTCAGATCAGAGCAGTAAAGATGAGCACAATCAATAGAGTTCAAACAGGAAGATCAGTTACTTTAGAAAATGTTCACATTTGGCAAAACTGTTTTTTTCTTTTCACCCTTTATTCCCTCCCCACCAAAAAAGATTCTCATTTCTTACCATAAACCTCTACAAAATATCCCCAAGAAATGCTTATTTCCCATTACTAGTGATCAGTATGCTTCTGGGCACATGCTTCTCTAATAAAATGAGCTATTCTTTTATTATTTCACTGGAGTGGTGGTGGTAGAGAGATGAAATGAGCTCTTAGAAAAGTGAGACTCTTCTTTCTCCTCATTTCTACAACTGACATTATAAGACATCTGGGTTCAATTTGGTCTATATTCTATAAATCCCCTCACTCACCTTGCTGATTGTTCTGCTATACTTAGCACATGGCTATAACAGTACAGTATGAGTTTTAACACAAGGTTGCCAAGCCATATTCCTCTTCTAGCCAAGTTTGATAAACTTTATCAAAAACAGAGTACTAGTCACATCTAATCACAGAGAAAAGTTTCAGTTTCAGAGATAGAGCAAGAACCAAGTAGGGTATGAAATGCCTAGGGCCTTGTTATCACAGTGCTACAAGGACTCTTAGGAGAAACTCTTTCTGTTCAGCTGAGAAGGGAGTAGATTACTATACATCTCCTCCAACTAGAGTGAGGCTTGTTACATCTCCCGCTCAGGTACCTAGGGGTACCTAGAGGTTTTGGGGTATCTTATCTAATGCTATCAATTAAGGGCCCCACCAACTATATTCCCTCTACTATTGCTTGAAAGTAACTAACACCCCAATTCCCTTTTACTACTTAACATCAAATAGATTTTACAAAGGAAATTTACTTCACTAACAAAAAGCAAAAGTACAAACATTTCTCCCCAACACCCCAAAGACTCTTTTCTCTTATACTGTCTTGATCTCTGGGAAAACTGGGTTCAGATAGTATAGTTTTTACATAGAATTAGGCCTACCAGTTTTAGGTCTAAGTTGGATTCATTACAGAATGAATCCTTGTCTCATTTACCACTGAACTGATTACCCAAAGTCACTCCCATAGGTCACTCCTTGCTCTCCACTCAGGCTTCTGGATTTCAAGACTCTCAGAATCCCAGAGTTTCATTCTCCACACTTTTCAAAATTCACAAGGTTGAAACTTCTGGATTAATCTTCACCAAAAAGCAAAGAACAAGTGGTAAACTAGTATGAATAGAGTACTGGACCTAGAGTAAAGAAGACCTGAATTCAAATCCAGACTCAGACACACATTAGTGTATGACCCTTAACTGAAATCAGGATAATAATAGCTCTTACCTTCCAAGGTTGTTGAGCTATATAAATGTAAGGTGTTTTTATCTTTACTGTGATCCAGTAGTTTTTATCAAAGAACTGAAGACAAAGAACATGCCCATCCTTTAGCTAAACAAATTTTGGTATATGACTGTTAAGGAAAAAAAGACAAAAGGGAGAGTTTCAGAGAGACCTGAGAAGACTTTATTCTTTCTTTGGGGATGATTCTCAGAACTATTTATCTGGTCCTATTCTCTCTTCTGCTTTCCAATCTTACACTCCCAGCTACTGGATATCTTAAACTGAATGTTCTGTACTCATCATAAACAGCATGTCTAAAACTGAATTCATTATCTCCTCCACCTCATCCCCAAACCATTCCCTTTTCCAAACTTGCCAATTTCTGTTGAGAACACCACCATCCTCCCAGTTATTCTGGCTCCCACCCTCAGTGTCATCTTAGACATCTTATTCTCATTCATCTCACATATCCAATCTGTTCCAAATTTTGACAATTCTACCTTCGTAACATTTCTCTTATTGTAGGCCCTCATCACTTCATGTTGGACTTTTGCAATAGGCTTCTGGTTGGTCAACCAAAACTTATCTCTCTCCATTGAAGTCCCACCAACACTCAGCTGCCAAAGTAATCTTCCTATAGTGTTATGAGTGGGCCTGAAATCAGCATCCTGTTCATTCATTCAGGTTTGATGTGGAGATGAAAGAGAGTGCTTACAAGTCATTGACAGTTAATCAAAGAAAGTTTGCTTTGTCTAATACAGCAAATGGGACATCTAAGAAGCATAGCAGATAAAAAGCTAGGCCTGGAGTTAGAAAGACTCATCATCCTGGGTTCAAATCTAGCCTCAGATATTTATTGTGATCCTGGGTAAGTCATTTAACCCTGTGCCTCAGTTTCCTTAGTTGTAAAATGAGTTGAAGAAAGGAAATTGCAAACCACTCCAGTACCTTTGCCTAGAAAAATCTCAAATGGAATCAAGAGTGATGCAGGGGAAAGATGAAGAGAATTGTGAATGTATTACTTGGGTGGAGATGTCTTTGACTGCCACCCACTCTTGAGATGTAAATTGACTAGAGAATTATGAAACATTTGTAATCTTAAATCTGCCTGGTCCCATTCTTGTTGTACCATTGATATATTGTTTAATGTAAATTGTATCCTGATCTCCTTAGGCTTTACCCTCTACCTAATTCAGGTCCAGTATAGGGGAAGGGAATTCACCTTTTGCCCTCTGGATGAGAGGCAAATCGTAAAAACCTGAGCTGGACTCCAGCTCGGGAGTGCCACAGTCTTCTCTGACCATGGCCCAGTCAACACTGCTTAACTATTCTTTGATCTCTGGTTGTTAAGAAAGGACATTCAGCATATGTCTAATTGACATATTTACCTACCTATAAATTGATGGAGAATTAAAATATGGGGGGAAACTTGGTACCAAAAAAAAAGCCCTCCAGCTGTGTGCTTGCCTCTTGGAAGGAATTAGATTTGACAAAAACAAAACATCTGAGTTCTGGGAAATTATCCTTGAGTGGTATTCTCTCTCTCTCTCTTTGAAATGCTCTCTCTCATTCTCTGCCTCCCCTACCCTCTGCAGAGGGAGGGGGGGAGGGAGAAGGGAACTCTTTCTTTTTAGAACTTTGAAACTCAAACCTGTATCTCAAATGGAATGCATGCTTTGATGCAGGAAGGATAAGACCTTCCCAAAACTTGTTTTGGCCCCATTGTTTAAAATAGGGGACTTCCATATCTTCTTTCTGGTTTGGAGAAGAGGGGAAAATGACCATATATTCCTTAGGCTACACATGTTTTTCAATTCCAAGCACCATTTAGCTGGGCTGAGAAAGTTCCACCCTTGGGAGGGGGAAGAGGAAATGGGCAGATTGATTGGGAAGTCTTGTGGTCAATTAGTTAAGAAAAAGAGGGGAAGATAACTTTTTCTGGGACTAGGAAATTCAGATTTCATCTTTTAAACCTGTGCTAATAACTAATGTCTCTGTAATAGAATAACTGGATTTGAACTTTATAAAGTTACTTAAGAATGCATTCAATTTTAACTAGAGGTTGGCTATTTCAAGATCTTTATATATATATATATATATATATATATAGATATATATATATATAGATATATATATATATGGTTCCTCAAGAACCTGATTGATTCTAAAAGTTATTTTTTGACTAGTCTTAATTGATGCATTCAAAAAAATATATAATAGAAATATATGTGCGTATGTATGTGTGTACATGTATATTTAAACATCAATGGGACATTTTCATATCTCCCCACTTGCTTGGAGAGGTGAGAAAATGTTTTTAAATTCTGAGGTTTGGTAGTGGCCAGGGTATCCAACAATCTCACCTTGGTAAATTTGAAATCTTTATATAAAAGAGTTGTTTCTGTGTGTTTATGCCTGTGTCTGTGTGTGCATGTAATTCAGATCTGAAATAGTTACAGTGAGTTAAATGTTACTCCGTTTAGTTTGGGTTTTGAATTTAATTGCTCAATTTAATTGCTTAAAAAGGTCTAATTTAAAATTAAGTAATTAATGAAGTTGGGATCTGAGCCTATCCCCCTTATACCATTTGAAAGGTTGTAAATGGCAAAGTTTGTGAAATGATCATATTTGTGGGTTAACTCCCTGCCCTTAAGATGCTTTGAAAAGAGGGCGGGAAGGCCTTTGATAGGAAAAGCTCACCACCTTGTGTTTAAAGAAAAATAAACTATCTGAGAGTAATTTAGTCACCTAAGTTTTGTAACAAGTCTTGAGAATTTGTGTATTTTATTAAGAAGGAAAATATAATTAGGATAAATTGTATGTCAAGGAATTTGGGAATATTGAATTATGTATAATATATCTACTGATTTCTTTTGGAAAGAGATATTGTATTAAATTTTGTAATCTGATTTTGTTTTGATGTTAATTGATAACATTGTCAGCAATTTCACAAGGTCTTTTTTTGGTAAAAGAAGAAACTTTGTAATCTTTGTTTCTTATCATCTATCATGTATTTATCAGTTATGTGATATTCTCTTGTCATTTCAAAGAAATACTAACAGTGTTTGGTTCTCTTGTGAACATGTAAGCTATTTGAATACTGTAAATATTAAAGCCTGGAATTAACATGTGATTGTTTTGAAGGGGTGGTAAGGGAAATATCACAAATTTTGACCCCCTTCTAAGATATATCTGTGGATTCATGCATAATATAATAGAAATATTATTTTGTAAAATTTAACAACTCATGTTGTTAATTAGCTTGAATGCCTAGTTGTTTTTTATTAATGTTTTATTGCATTGGAATCAATAACACATGTTAGAAATTTAAGGTTACCTAAGAGGTTCTAATGGTTTTAAAGAATTCTTAAAGTAATAATTTATATTCTGAAAATGGCTAGTAGTTAAGTTTATGTATAGATATTTCTAACTATATATGTAAACTGGGACCAAACTGATTAATTGTTTTGAGGGAAAAGTAGTTATGTAACAGAAGGAAGATAAAATAAAGATGATGATTTGAGATTTTTCTGTGGCAATCTCTAATTGTTATGTGAGAAGTATGGAGATGATGGGCAACCTCCTAGCCAGAAGGAAAATATTTAGTTACTTAAAACATTTTATATAAAATATGAATTAGGATTATTGCATTTCATTTATAGCACTGTCCTTAGTTTAGAGAAACAATTGAATTATGATTTTTTTCCCCCTGGATCTCTTATACCAAATTATATTCTGGCACACTCTTGACTTTCCTTAGTGCTTAAGTCACCTGAAGCTCTGGCTATAGGTAGCTGCTATATGACAACATAATGATAATTGATCTGCCTGACATCAGGTATGATAAAATAGGAAGACAATAATTTGGAATGAAGCCATTCAGTCTTATGGGGTTTGATGTTAAATGAAATGACCTTTGAAAGAACAACCCTAGCCTCACCTGGGATAGGATTCTTTTAAAAGTTCCCTCACAGGGGCGGCTAGGTGGCATAGTGGATAAAGCACCTGACCTGGAGTCAGGAGTACCTGGGTTCAAATCCAGTCTCTGACACTTAATAATTACCTAGCTGTATGGCCTTGGGCAAGCCACTTAACCTCATTTGCCTTGCAAAAACCTAAAATAAATAAATAAACAAACAAATAAGTAAATAAATAAAGATAAAAGTTCCCTAACCTGGCCCATTGAAAATTGTCTGTCATAAGGGAACATGTCCTGGTGTCCCTCTATGCTGTGAAATAGAAATTGCCATAATCATTCCAGGTGCATCATAGTTAAGTTCAAGAGTGAGCCAGTGGATCAGGATAAGGCCTATTGGTATACCTTTTAACTACTTTAAAAAGAGATACATTCTTCAACTAGAATTTTTGTTCATTCTAAACATGGACAAAGCTAAAATAGAAAATTTTGTTGCAAATTACTTTTCAGACATATGCAGTTTATTTATTTATTTACCCCCCCTTTATTTATTTATTTATTTTGTAGAAATTTTTTTATACATTACTAAAATATTCTTGTTTAAGAGTAAACATAATACCCTCTGCCCCCCCAAATATAGACCCTCATGAGTAATAAAGTAAAGAGAAAAAAATTAAAATTAAAATAATAATAATAGGGGCAGCCAGGTGGTACAATGGTTGGAGCACTGGCCCTGAAGCCAGGAGCACCTGAGCCCAAATCTGGCCCCAGACACCCAACAATCACCCAGCTGTGTGACCCTGGGCAAACCATCCCAACCCCACTGCCCTGAAAAAACCCAAACCAAAGTAAAATAAAATAAAATAAAATAATAATAATAATAATAGGGGCGGCTCAGTGGCACAGCAGACAGGGCACTGGCCATGTGCAGTTTTTAAAATGCCTTGGGGGCAGCTAGGTGGAGTAGTGGATAAAGCACCGGCCCTGGAGTCAGGAGTACCTGGGTTAAAATCCAGTCTCAGACATTTAATAATTACCTAGCTGTGTGGCCTTGGGCAAGCCACTTATCCCCATTTGCCTTACAAAAAAAAAATGAAGTGCCTTTTCAGTACATTTGTTTATACTATTTTTGAACTTTTGTTTTCAATTTATGTGGTATTCATCAACAAATCTGTGTTATATTGGAACCCATGTTCTTATAAAAGGTATTTTGAAACTGGCTTAAGATCATAAAGTATAATTCTTGCTCCTTATAGACCTTCTAGTTTTTCCCTAATTATTGGACCTTTGTTAAATAGCCTTCTCTGTTACAATACCTCTGGCTTTTGCTTGCTCAATTTTTTTCCTTGACTTTTGTTTCTCTTAGTTGTATAGCTCCAAGACCAGCCTCTGCAGGATGCCAACCAGCTATGCCAGCCAACCATTCCCTGGAGCCTGCCTCAATGAAGCCCTTGCTGTAATACATTCATCTCCAAATGGACTCTGAAAGACCCAAAATATCTGGTCCTAAACAATTTTTTGGGGGGGAGGGAATGATACAGGGGAAAGATGAAGAGAATTGTGAATGTAGCAATATGCTAAGCTTATTTTGTACTTGAAAACACAAGCTGTATATAATAAAGATATATGATTTCACATATAATCTTCTATTATGTTTTACTTTGTTTATAGAAATAAACTTTTTTGAATGATTATTAAATTCAAAATTTAAAAATTTAAACAAAATTAATAAAATTATATCAGATTTAAATGTATCAGTGACAAAGAAATAAATGTGACTGGGGTGGTAGGTGGAGCAGTGGATAGAGCACCGGCCCTGGAGTCAGGAGTACCAGAGTTCAAATCTGGCCTCAGACACTTAATAATTACCTAGCTGTGTGGCCTTGGGCAAGCCACTTAATCCCATTGTCTTACAAAAACTAAAAAAAAGAAAATGTGACTGGCAGCATACCAACAACCACCAAATTAAGAAAGGAAATGTTAAGTCAAGACAACAAAAATTTATTAAACATTTACTTAGTATCTGAGATGTGTGTCCTAAGAACTGGGTATACAAACAGAAACAAAAAGAAAAATAGTCCTGACTTCATAGTGTTTACATTCTAATGGAGAAAATTAGCACACAAAAAGTAGCTGAAAAGCAGGAACACAGTTAAATGGGAAAGATAAGAATGTTTCTGGCTGTGTGCAATATGTAGTATGGTAGTAAAGGCTGAGAAATCCAATGCAGAGTCAGGAAGGGAATAAAGGTCGGACAGCCTGGCCCCTGAGATGAACTGAACCACACAAATGATTAGATGGAAACCTGGTAAGAGGAAAATTCTATCACTTCAATAATAGAGAAGAATGCTTTTTTGTTCAGTTGGTTTTTGCAAGATAATGGAGTTAAGTGACTTGCTCAAGGTCACACAACTAAATATTAAGTGTCTCAGATCCTCCTGACTTCAAGGTTGGTACTGTATCCACTGCACTACCTAACTGCCCCTAGTATACATATTTTAATAAAATAAACAAGAAGAGTTATAGATTTCAATAGATCATGAAGCAAACTGAATTTGATAGCTACGAAGGAAATTACTGAAAGAAGTAGAGAACATGCATTTATTATATGAATATTCACAAAAATGAATATATTCTAGAATTATAAATACAAAACAAGACTAGTAATCAGCAAGGAATATAAGATCAAGAGCCATAAGCCTACGTGAAATGAGCAGTGAATTTGGAGTAAGAGTATTTAAATAAAATCCTGTTCTGCATCTAAGGATGCAGAAGGATGACAATAAATGTAAAATATTTTAGTGAAGAAAACTACTCAAGATTACTATTATACAAGCTGCTTTAATGACAGGGGACAACATTCTAATTAATTATGTCTTCAAGACAAATTTGGTTCTGCTCACCAAACTGAACAAAATTAAAATAAAAAAGAAACTATAGGCTAACATAATTAATAAACAGGAATAGAAAAAATAAATCTAATATTTGCCAACATATTGCATGTCTAAAAAGATCAATATTAGCTTCTTACTTTAATAATTCAAATAGCTCAACATCTCTGTAATCTTACTGGTGTGGAGAATCCCTCCAACAGTGCAGATCAAACTGTACATGCCCTTTCATTCTGAATGATTCTTTTCTATGAGCTCCCCCAAATCTTCCATATGGTGTCTATTCCGTATTCTAGGGGTCTTTCTATAGATTTCTTGATATTGCATGGGTAGTGATGGAGAGCATAAATTGTCTATTTGTTATTCCTTCCTCTCACTACATGATTCACCTTTTGGAAAAGGGAACAAGTAGAATGGGTTAAACAGTCTTTTACAAGCTACAGGGAATGCCATACTCTCTTAATGTTATCAGATTCCTTAGGAAATTCTCTATTTGATTAGAGATTTCCTTGAATCATGTCTTTAATATTCTATAATCATGTGGTTTAGGAAAACTCTTATCTTAATGCAGTTAAGGAATATTTAGAAAATCAAATTCCCATACAAGAAAATAGGAAGATCACAATAGGAAGATAATGTAAGTCATCTTTATTGAGTAGGAATGCTTACAAAATGAAAAGTAATTAGGGGTATTGATGGAGGTAGAAGAGGTCCTCTGAGTCTCCAAGAAGAATTAGGGGAATTAAGGGGGCCTTGGAGGAATGATGTCACCCTCTTCCAAATTAATAGTCTGGTCAGTTTTTAAAGAGTTCCTTGCAGGGGGCAGCTAGGTGGTGCAGTGGATAAAGCACCTGCCCTGGAGTCAGGAGTACCTGGGTTCAAATCTAGTCTCAAACACTTAATAATTACCCAGCTGTGTGGCCTTGGGCAAGCCACTTAACCCTATTTGCCTTGCAAAAACTTAAAAAAAAAAGAGTTCCTTGCTAGGTCTAGCAGGACCAGAAATTGAAGAGAGTGACAAGTCTAGATAGGGCACTGGTAATGATTAATTGGGGAGAGGGAGAAGGGAAAGCCTTACTCTGACAGGGTTTCTAAACTTTTTTAACTTCCCAGGGTCTTCGTCATTTAGAGGGTTAAAATGGCAGGATTCTATATGCCTCACACCTTTCCAGTTTGGTCAGGATTCCCCTGGTTCATTTTCTTTCTGTAAAAGGAAGACAACATAAGAACACAGAAAACATGATAAGATCATTAGAAAAAGAAACAAGAAAACCATTATCAGACTATGAAGCACTTGACTTCTAAGTTGTCCTATCTCACTATACTTCTCTAGGCTTATCAATTCAACTAGCATTTTATTGTTCAGTCATTTTTCAGTCCTGTCTCATTTTTCATGGACCCATTTGGAGTTTTCTTTGCAATTGTACTAGAGTGCTTTTCCATTTCCTTCTCCATTTCCTTTTATAGATGAGGAAACTGATGCAAACAGGATTCAGTGACTTATCCAGGGTTACACAACTAGTGTTATGAGGCCAGATTGGAACTCAGAAAAATGGCTTCAGACCCAATAAGCAATCTACTATACCACCTAGCTACATTAAGTACATATTATATTACAGACACTATTCCAGGTGCTGGGAATACATGCATGCACACATGTGCATACACACACACACATGCACACACACACACACACACACACACACACACACTGAAACTCTCCCTATCCTTGAAGAGTTTATATTCTATTGGAGAAACAGCATGCACATTATCCAAAAAAAATACCAAGTACATGCAAATGTGAGTGTGGGAGATATTTTGATAGGTTTCTTATAGGAGTTGGCACAAGCTTAACTATTACAGAATCTAGGGAGTCTGTAAGGCAACAGTGAAAAAGGAGTTACATTCCAGGCATAGGGACAGCCTGTAGTCATGAAACAGGAAGCATTCAGGGGGAAGAGCAAGTAATACAATTTGGCTAGAACTTATGAGGGCTTAAAAAAGAACAATGTGTCATAAGTCTGGAAAGGATAATTGGAGACACATTTTAAAGAGCTTTAAAAGTCATTACAGAGGAATTTATACTTTTGTCCTAGAGTCAAGAGGAAATCATTGATGCTTTTTGAGCATGGATGAATCTATCCTTTAGAAAAATCCATTTGGAATCTAAGTATAGAAAGGATTGGAAAAGGAGGAGAGAGACTGAAGACAACCACTGAGGAAGTTATTGAAGTAGTTCCAGTGGTAGGTAATTAGGACCTGAACTAGGGTGTTGGCTGAGTGAGTTCCAAGTAGAGGATTTGAGATATATTGTCCAGACAGGATAAACCAAGACTTGGCAATTTGAGGGGGAGAGAGAATGAAGAATTGAAAATTATCCCAAGATTGTGGGGTGAAAATGATGATGTTTGTCTTTCATTCTTGAAGAAGACCATGACATCAGGGAGGTGATGCCATTACAAGCGCATGAATTGAATTTAGTGAGGGGGTGCTGTGCTAAGTACCCAGACTCATTTTCTTTTCAGGAGTCATCTGGACCCAGGGGTCAGATATGGATCGGGATGAATGGAGATGGCCCTGGATGCAGGGCAATTGGGGTTAAGTGACTTGCCCAAAGTCACACAGTAATTGTCATGTCTGAAGTCTGGTGCTCTATCCTCTGCATCACTTAGCTGCATATGAAGGATGGTAGAAGAAGGACGTAATACTTAAAAAAGAACTAGGGAAATGGGGAAGAGAGGAGAGTTTAAAGGGAAGGATAAGAATATTTGTCCTATGATGTAACTTTACAACCTATCCTTCGAGGAAACTTTTTTTAAAACCTTCTTTAGTGAGAATAATATTTTTCTCTAAAAACTTTTTCCATCCTCCTAGGAAAAGCCGTTTAGAAAGTAAGTGCTTAGTCAGGACAAAGGGGTGGGGAGAAATTACACTCTTTAAATGAACAGATTAAGATAAATTTAAATAGATAAATTTAACTATTGTATTCACAAGGGGTAAGGTAAATGGCACAGTGATAGAGTGCTGGCCCTGGAATTAGGGAGAGTCATCTTGAGTTCAAATCTGGTCTCAGACAATTACTAGCCATTGTGATATATTAATGGAGGAGCTAGAGAAGTGGTCCAAGAGGAATGGAATAGTGATTCTTTTCTAAAATGTTAAAACAGACTATATTTTAAGATAAATTTGCCTTGTTCAAGATTCCTATAAACGTTTCCTGAAAAC
This sequence comes from Macrotis lagotis, assembly GCF_037893015.1. Classification (NCBI taxonomy): domain Eukaryota; kingdom Metazoa; phylum Chordata; class Mammalia; order Peramelemorphia; family Peramelidae; genus Macrotis; species Macrotis lagotis. The sequence goes on along the minus strand of NC_133661.1, from coordinate 183,028,345 downwards.
TTCTTGAAACAGAGAATCATGTTGGAGGGCAAGGAAAGCTATGCCAGTTTGGATATCTATCTCTCATCTGCTTTCTCTACTTTTGTCTGTCTGTCTCTATGTCTATCTATTTGTATCTCATTCTCTGTCTCTGCCTCTTTCTCTTTGCTGTCTGTCTCCCCCTCCTTTCTCTCTCTAAGATAAAAATTGCTTGGGTAGATTAATGTTATAAATTAAATAAAATTGATTCTGGTAGACCACTGCTTAAGAATCTAGAGTATACTAACAATATTAACTTCTTTTTTTTGACATTCCTGAACAAAAAAGAATTTCACTCCAATGTGAAATAGAGTTGGAAAGGTGGGGGAGAAGGTAGGGTTTTGAGAAAATATCAACATAAATAATGGATTCCTCAAATATATTAGCAGTAGTTAAGATGGAGAAGATGACTGTAAATCAATTATTTTACTTCTTGAGAAAGAAGTAAGAGTGATCTGGGAAAGCAAACTATTTTGAAGATAATGACAACAAGAATCTAGCCACTGGAAGGAAGGATAGACATAGACATGCAATGAATGAGTGTTGCCTCAGGCAGAAGAGAGAAATGTGGGGGCAGGGTGACACACCATAGAAGAAAGGAGGGAAAAGAGTATTAATGAATAGCTTAAAAATACATAATGTTTGTACTTCATTTTTGAAAAGGACCATAACATCAGGGAAGTGATGCCGGACAAGCACATGAATTGGATTTGAGTGAGGGGGATGTTGTGCTAAGACACCAATCTCACTTTTTCCTCCAAAGTCATCTGGGTCCTGTGGTCAGGTATAAATCAGAATGACTGGAAAAGACCCTGGATGGGAGGCAGAGTTAAGTGTCTTGCTCAAGGTCACACAGCAGTATGAGTCAAGTGTCTAAGAATATATTCGAATTCCCTGACTCTCCTGCAAAGAGGAAGTTTAAAGGGGTCACACAGACAGGCAGGGCAATGCTAGATCTACTAAGGTGAGTTTAAAAGGGCAACTAGGTAGAGCAATGATTAGAATACTGGCCCTGGAGTCAAGAAAACTCACTGAGTTCACATCTGGTCTCAGACACTATTTGACTCTGGACGAGTCACTTAATTTTGTTTACTTAGTTTCCTCATCTGTAAAATGAGTTGAAGAAGGAAATAGCAAACCACTTCAATATCTTTGCCAAGAAAATCCCAACTGGGATCAGAAAAAGTCTGACTAAAACAACCGAACAATCTACAAAGTTTGAATAATACAAAAAAAATGGATGGAGGAGGAATCAAAGAAAGAAGCAAAGTCATATGTAATAATGATTCATAGTTTCATTTGAAGTCTTCTTTTTTGTTGTTGTTCTTTGAATAGGAACATGCTCATGTTTGTCCAGTTATAATAACAAAAAAGGGAAAAAAGAATTAAATCAAACAAAAAAATTAACTACTGGGGGAGGCTAGGTGGCGCAGTGGATAAAGCACCAGCCTTGGAATCAGGAGTACCTGGGTTCAAATCCGGTCTCAGACACTTAATAATTACCTAGCTGTGTGGCCTTGGGCAAGCCACTTAACCTCATTGCCTTGCAAAAACCTAAAAAAAAAAATTAACTACTATTTGCTCAGAACAGAAAAATTTGGAAATTTATTAGGAGAACCCCACAGAGTTCCTGCTTGATTAAACAATAAAGTATCAGGCTTTCATTGTTCACAGAGTCTTTGGTTAAATGAACCTGTTACACAGTGTTCTTTCCTTAATCTTAAAGAAATAATCTCAAAAATTAGACCACAATACTTTTGACCAATTGAATTGTTTTAAGCTAATTCTCCCGTTAGAATTTAATAGAGATCTGGGCAGCTAGGTGGTATAGTGGATAAATCACTGGCCTTGGAGTCAGGAGTACCTGGGTTCAAATCCAGTCTCAGACACTTAATAATTACCTAACTGTGTGGCCTTGGGTAAGCCACTTAACCCCATTTGCCTTGCAAAAAAAAACACCTAAAAAAAAAAGAATTTAATAGAGATCAAATACAGGTATATGACCCCTATTCACACTGAGTCAAATCATTGACATAACCTTACTCACTCCCCTTCATTAACTTTGAAAGATACAAAAATGTATTTATCATAAAATAATCAGGTGGATCTGTGTTCTTATCAATGTGATACAGGTCAAAGCTGTTTTAACTATCTGAGAAGATACTTACCCATTTTTGCTTATCAATTCACTACAGGGCATCCACCCAATATATGAGTGACTGTCCTCACTTTCTCTTGACACCACCAATTCTAGAGGACTTTAAGATGAAGAGTAGGTGTTAGTCTGCATTGATAAAGGGATTTAATTCATCTGTAATTTCATTGTACCATTGAAATCATGGGTACAATTTCTATCTCTATCCCATCCAACAATAGAAAATACCAAAGGGATATCTTATTGATACCATTCACAAACCTCTTTCATAGCATCCTTTACATATTATAGATATTAGCACAATACTTAGAATATAATAATAAATATAGTGTATATTTAGAATATAGCATATTAATAAATGTGTTTTATTCATTCATAAGTCCTTGTTTCTAATATGTTGTAGACTATTCACTCTACCATGTGTCTCACATTTTCCTTATTTTCAGTTCTTAGGAGATTGCAGTATTTTTTGATTTGCAGCCATACAACAACATTCTATCAATAGTGGAATTAAAAAGATGGACTTCATTGATTGGGGAAATGACCAAATAAATTTAGGTACAAGATTAAGGCCTATAACTATTCTGTAAGAAATGATAAATACAGAGACGTAGAGGAAAACTTATTATGAACTGGTTCAAAATGAAGTAAGCAGAAGCAAGAAAACTACACACACAATTAGTACAGCAGTGTAAATGGAAAGACAATGACAGTCAAAAAAATCAAAACTGAAAGCTGCAAAATTATGGTGTCCAAGTTTAGTCCTAAAGAAAAGAAATGAAAAGATATGTCTCCCAACTTTTTGGCAGAGGTAGGGGACTGTGGATTTGAAATACTGCATATAATGTCGGAATTTTCTGATATGTTGCTAGTTTTCTTGAACTTTTTATTCTTTTTCTTCATTCTTTATTATAAAGAATGGCTATCCAGAAGGGGAAATAAAGGAAAGACATAATAGGAATGAAAGTGATATAAAAACAAAAGATATCACTAAAAATATTTTTACATTTTAGGGGAAAAATTGAGGTCTCCAACAGTTATGAATAACTTCCCAAAGGCAGCTTCCTACTCCTTTCCTCATTTTCAAAACTAGGTTTACTTAACTCATATTTGTATTGCATATTTGTAATGTTTGTCTATGATAAATATGTGTGTGTTGTTGACCTTTAATAACTAATCATATTGTATTAAAGGTCACTGGGTGTGCTGAAATCCTGAAGGAGAAATTCACTTTTGTGGGGGTCTGGCATAAATGATAAGGCACAAAAATCCTATGTTTGGGAAGTGCCATCCCTCCCAGAATCACTTCCTAGACACACCTCCTAAGTTGAAGATCACTCCCTTCCTTTGATGAACAAGCCAGAATTTCTTTTCAGATCCCAGCTTCCAATAGTGGAATATTTTTATAATAAAAAAGAAAACTTCAAAGCTGGATCTTTGGACTTTTGGCTCTTTTGTCACAGCCTGTATAACATGTACACCTACATAATGAACTAAAAAATTTAATAAAAACATTAATAAATTAGAAATTAATAAATATTAATAAAAATTAATAAATCCTTATGTATGATAACCTAATTCTGTTTTGCCTAAGGTCAAATCCTGGAGTTTAACTTGTCCCTTAATTAGGACAAATTCAGAGAGTTAACATATATTTCATTTAATTTTTATTTTAAGATCAAAATTCAGTGAGGGTCCCCCTCTTCAGGATGTGTGTGTTTGTGTGTGTGTGTGTGTGTGTGTGTGTGTGTGTGTGTGTGTGTGTGTGGACAAGTTCTATAAATTATCAATCAATACCATAATCTGAACAACAAACATTTCTTCATCTACACTTTCCCCATGGTGATAATTATATTAAATCCTTTTGAATGTTTTTGGATTCTCTACAGTGTTGATCAGAATTGGGACAAAAATATAATATAAAAAAAACCATCAATTATTTTGTATCAGAATTTACATGTAATATGCATATATATGGTGTCCAAGTCCATTTACATATATATAGTAGAAATATATAGTAGTGGTCCATACTATCTATCTATCTCTACATATCTATATCTATATGTATATATATCTATCTATCTAGTAGTGGAAAGAATTCTAGATTTGGAATCAAAGGACCTGGGTTCAAATATTAATATGGCATCCATCTTGCAACCTTGAATAAATAGCTTAACCTTCCTGGGCTTCATTTTCTTTCCCTGTAAAATGGGAGACATTGAACTAGATAATATCTAAAGTTCCTTTTAGCTTTAAATTGTTTGATATGCTGATACAATGAATAAAATATCTCAGACTCCAAGGACCAAATTATATTAAATTAAAATATTCAGGAGTTATTCAGCATACAACTGATCATTTCTTTCATACTTCTAAATCAAGAAGAAATGTTAATAAGTGCCCACTCAGGAGAATACCTTTAAAATACTCTCAGAATTCAGTCATATTATATGCAGTCTTGAGAGCTGAGAAAAGACTTTAAGAATATGGTGATCTATTCTCTATTCTTTTCTCCATTTGCCTCCATTTTCCCTTTTTTTCTTAGAACACAAAAGTTGCTTGATGTTTTGCTGACCTTTGAAATTGTATGAAATTGTATGAAATACAAAAAGTAAACAAGTCCCAATTCTCATTTCTCTTTCTTTGTTTCTTTGATTCTCTTTCTTTCTTTCTTTCTTTCTTTCTTTCTTTCTTGAACTGTGGAGGGAGAAGGATAACAAAAGTTCTTTATTACTTTAAAGCAATTGCCTATTCCTGGGTCCCAGGCTCCCTGAAGAGATCTGAAGGGTCTGCTGGAGGGGGTGGGGGGATAATCTGTTTGTAGCAGGTGTCTCATAGTAGTTCAGATTCTCCCAGTTGACAGAGCCAGGTTGCTTAAACTTTAATCAAAAGTAACTGTACTTCTTTGCCTGAACAAAGGAAACTTTTTAGAAACAAAGTTGGAGGAACTAATAGTCTAGGGACTGGAGCAGAGTTTGCAACCTTGAAATAATGAATCTCTGGGGATGCCCATCTCTATCAATACACATAGAAAGCATATCCCTAGATAGTTCAGTATTTGGGGGCTCTGTATCTTATCATTATATGAAAATAAAATAGCACCTCAAAGGCTTTAGATTTGGCACTTGCTCTACTGAGAGGCAAGGGTATTCTTGAGTTTATCTCAAAGTTGTCTACATCCATATTGTTCACAGAGATCTTGAAACTACTAGCCTAAAATAGCCTTTCAAGACCTATTTGGAATGAGATAAATTAATTCTATTCAACAGACAGCATCTGAAAAGAGGATGATTTGTATTGAATGCTTCTTTTTTTGTCATAGTTTTTTTGTACAAGAAACTCCTTCCTTTCCTTAGTAGAATCTAAAGGCAGTGTGATCCTGGAACAGGGCTAAAAAGTCAGAAGTCTCTGGGAGCTTGATGATCCCTATCTTATATCTTTATTAGAAGTGATATAAAGTTAATCTCTGTTTTGATCTGAAAGCATAGAGAGCATGTATGATTCAGCAGCAGAGAGATATTTCATTGAATACCACTGCGAGATCTATATCCAAGACATAAAAAAAAGAAAAGAGTGGGGGGGAAGGATGTATTTGAACAAGAATATTTGTAGCTTTTTGTCTTGGCTAAGGATTGGAAATTGAAAGGATACTCATGTGGCATATGACTATGATAGAATAATATTGTGCTATAAGAAATGACAAGCAGAACTGTCAGGGATTGTTGGGTGTGGGAGCACTGTAGACTATCATCACATGGTGTCTTTGAGCACAAGAGCCTTATTTTACTAAGTGCCACAGGAGTGGGAGTGGATTAGAGACTGGGAAAGTATTTAAGCATTGGTATTTTGGTAAATAAATGGAGACCTTGGAGACATGGGAGACCTTGGTGTATAGGGAGAAACTTGTCTTCCTTATCTCCCACCCCTCCAAAGCTCACCTGGTGAAGATTGAGGGAGTCTGGAAAAGGGACTCAACACAGAATGATTTCAGAAAAACCTGAAATGACTTGTATGAACATGCACAGTGAAATGAACAGAAACAGGAATGTTGTGCATAGTAACAGCAACATTGTTCAGTGAAGAGCTTTGAATTACTTAGCTATTCTCAGTAATACAATGATCTAAGACAATTCTAAAGGACTAAAGATGAAGTATACTATCCATCTACCGAAAAAAGAACTTATATTGTTTGACTACAGACTAAAAGCATACTATTTTTCACTTTCATTATTTTTCTTTGACTTGAGTCTCCTTAGACAAAATGACTTATGGAAGAGTTTTACATGTTTGAATATTTATAACTATATTCTTATTGCTTATCATCTCAGGGTGGGGGGAAGAAAAGGAGGGAGAAATAGAAGTTAGAACTCAAAACTGTAAGAAGTTTAAAAATTGTTTTAACATTGAGGAAAAATAAAATTTATATTTTAAAAAGAGAGATGGGTAATTGTAAAGCATTATCAATATAATTAGAAACACACACAATTAGAAATATACACAAAACAAAGAGGATATAATCTGACAATGCACACCCACAAACATAATCTTTCCTGGAACCAGAAGTGAAAACTAGATGTCTCCTGCAAATCCCAGCTGTGTGACCCTGGGCAGGTCTTTTCATCAAAGTTCAGATTTTTCCTTGATAAAATAGGTAAAATAATGATGTCAGTCTCACAATTCTCACTAAGGATCCCACAGAATCATTATGGCTAAATGTCATACTTTAAAGCACCTTAGAAAAATGAGGATTTCTATGCCTTTTATTCTTTTCCAATAGATATTTCTTTGTTACAGTTAATAGTCTGTGTTACGTATCACTTGTTGATACATATATTTTAGTTGCTACAATTAATTATACCTATTATATAACATTTTACCTTTTGAAAGTAGGTGTTTCTTAACTGAGGTTGACTTTCTTTATTCTCATATATACCTGTACTTTGTCAGAGTAAACATTTAGTATAGAGTTTGCTTTTCTTTTTATTTATGTTGCCTTTCTTTCTTTCTTTCTTTCTTTCTTTCTTTCTTTCTTTCTTTCTTTCTTCCTTCCTTCCTTCCTTCCTTCCTTCCTTCCTTCCTTCCTTCCTTCCTTCCTTCCTTTCTTTCTTTCTTTTGTTTTTGTAAGGCAGTGGGGTTAAGTGGCTTGCCCAAGGCCACACAGTTAGGTAATTATTAAGTGTCTGAGACCGCATTTGAATCCAGGTACTCCTGACTCCAAGGCCGGTGCTTTATCCACTGTGCCACCTAAGCCACCCCTTACTGATTTATTTCTCAAGAATGATAATACCTATTATCATCATTATGGTTATTATTATTATCACCATTTTTTATGAAGTTCAAATTGAAATGATCAGAGGACAAGCCACTATCCTGCCATTTATCAGTTATATTTTATGTTCTGTGGAACATTACATAGGTGGATTAAGTGACTGATTTTTTTATAATGAAAAAGAAGTCAGGCCTGCCTTCCATAGACTCTCTCAAAGCAAGTAGGAACAGTCCTAGGAGCAGACAGGACAATAGGGATGATATTGACTTCAACCTACTTTCACTTTGTATTGATGTCTTCTATTAGAACTTATATTTGAAAAGCTTTTCAATTCATTCCATTTGCTGATTATAAATGTTTAGTAGGGTGACCTATTAAAATTAAAAATTAAAAAATAAATTATTTTTCATGACTAAGATGTAAAATAAAACAGGAATGTACATGTACAACTTTCACCAGACTGTTCACCACCACAGGGAGTGGGGAGGGAAGGGAGGATGTTAGAAAAATATGGAACTCATAAATTTTCAAATGGATGAACAATGAAAAACTATCATTGAATGTAATTGGAAAAATAAAATAAAATTTCAATTAAATGTATTTGTTTTTAAATGTATATGCATTAGTGACATATCTAGGAAGCTGTGGGCAATTTTATCTTTAATAATGCTCCAGTTTTAGTACAGTTTACTGAATTCTTAATGATATCTTTGAGATTAATTTTTGTAGTATAGAAATTTATCGTGTATTTAAAAAGAGAATGAATTTTTAACAGTCTCATCTGATCTTTCTAAATAATTGCTGGGTAACAAAATTTGCAACTATTGTACCTTCTCCCTTCTTTTAACTGTATAATCTACATTGATCGGTAAGTCTGGACTCCTTAAAGATAAACTTTTCATAATTAAAGGTGATAATGACTTAATTTTTATTATTCTTGTTATCATCATTAACTCAATAATTTTATAAGTGGTTCAAGGACATGTCATTTTCCTTCTATTATTCTTATATTTTTAGTGTTCTGTGTACTGTTGCTGCTGTTCACTGTTTTCAGTCATGTCTAACTTTTTGTGACCCTATTTGGGGTTTTCTTGGCGAAGGTCCTGGAGTGGCTTGTCATTTCTTTCTCTTCATTTTATAGATGAGATAACTGATACAAACAGAGGTTAAGTCACTTATCTGGAGTCACACAGCTAGTAAGTGTCTGAGACCAGATCTGAACTCATGAAGAGTCTTTCTGACTACAGGTTCAGTGATTTATCCACTGTGCTACCTAACTGTCCATTCATCATTGTGGTTATTCAGTTGTTTTTCAGTCTTGTCCAACTCAACTTGACCCCATCAGGGGTTTTCTTGGCAGAGATATTAGAGTGGTTTGCTATTTCTTTTTCCAGCTAATTTTACAGATAAGGTAACTGGGGCAAATAGAGTTAAATGGTTTGCCTATCATTAAACACCTAGCAAATGTCTGAAATCAGATTTGAAGTCATGAAGAATCTTCCTCATCCCAATACTCTATACATCTAGTTTCCCATCTACCATTGTGCAGGTAGACAACATGATTGATTTTTATAACTGAATAATAGTTTTAGTATAAAAAATCATTTTCTGTAAACTCATTAAAAGAAATTTTTGGACACCTTCAGAAGCAGATAAAACATGGACTGATATGATATGCTCCTTGTTCCATTCCCACAGTTTCAATCTCTTTAGTTAGTTCTCTATATTTTGAAGGTTTTTATTTCATTAGATTGAAGGTTAGGAGAGTTTAATATAAGCTACATCTATTAAAAACATTGTCTTTAAATTTTTGTGGATCTATTGAAAGCAATAATTTGATTTTTAACGATAGTCCAGTTATTTTCTGAATTCTCAAGGATATTTCATACAGCATAGAGATCTGTCAACTATTTTTCTTTATTTTTGCAGGCAATGGGCTTAAGTGACTTGCCCAAAGTCACCCAGCTAAGTATGTATTAAGTGTCTGAGGTCATATTTAAACTCAGGTTCTCCTGACTCCAGGGCCAGTGCTCTATTCACTGTACCACCTAGCTGCCCTCCAGCTGCCCTCCAGCTGCCTCCCATCTATTTGTTTTTAAAAGAGAATCTAATGATCCTAGCTAACTGGATTTTTTTTGGTATACAGTTGATAATAAATTTTTGGAGCCTAAAATTATGTATTTCACAGTTTCTAACTTTTTAAGAATAGTTTTTTTCTATAATTTTTAAAGTAATAATGGCCTTGAGGTGGCTTTAGTTTTCTTTTTGGATAGAGTGCTGGACCTGGTGTCAGGAAAACTGGGTTCAAATATAGCTCAGATATATACTAATTTTATGGCCTTGGACAGCTTAGCCCCTGTTTGCCTTAATCCACTGAAAGAAGGAAATTGCAAACCACTCCAATGTTGTTTGTCCTTCATTCTCAAAGAAGACCATGACATCAGAGAAGAGATGCCATGACAAGCACATGAATTGGATTTGAGTGAGTGGGTATTGTCACCAGCCTCACTTCCCCCTTCAGAGCCACTCAGGTTCTGTGACCAGATATAAATCAGGATGACTGGAGATAGCCCTCAATGTGAGGCAATTAGGGTTAAGTGACTTGCTCGAGGTCACACAGCTACAAAGTGTCAAGTTGTCTGAGACTGGATTTGAATCCAGGTTCTCTTGACTCCAGAGTCAGTGCCCTATCCGCTCTACCACCTTGCTGCCCAAACTACTCCAATAACCTTGCCAAGAAAACCCAAAGGATAATGTTAATGTGCTATGATCCATAGAGTCATGAAGAGTGAAACGCAACTGAATAACTGGACAACAGAAACATGGAAGTTTAAATTCCTTTCTTGGAAGATGTCACATTTTATATCAATTATCATTGAAATTATTGAGTTGAATATTTCAACTCAACATTGGTAAAATATTTCAAATAGAGAACTGTTTTCCCATGAGGATATAAATATCTTTATATTCTCCTTATATTTAAGTTGATTTTACATATTGGCAGCACATGATTAAATCATAAGAGCAGAATTGAGTCTGTGTAAATGGTATATATGAAATATAAACAATATATAGCACACATATATGTGGGATATTATATAATAAATAATTTATACTTTAATGATTATAATATAATTCTTATCACATTTCTAAACTTGTGACTATATATATATTTTATACTGTCTTATATGTATGTCTGCATATATACATATATGTACACATTCATATACCCCTATGCACACATAAATAAATATGACTTTTTCAATAATCACCAAGTTGTTAATGAGTTACTCTTTACATAGCTAGATCTTTTTTGACACATCCTTTTTGTTCCTTGGTCAACATGTTCTTTTCTTATGTTTCTTGATTTTTTTGAGTAATACAAGTCAAGAATGCTTGCATAAACTACACAAACATGTAATTTGTTTTTATTTGAAGGGTCACTGATATTCTCATATTTTGGTAATAAATGTTATGTTTTCTGTTAAAAAAGATGGGATTACACTATTTTTGCTGATGAAGCTGATAAAATGCTTTCTGAGTTAATTATTTGCCATTAAGACACATTTAAGACAATAATCATGGATCTTATCCTCCCCCATCACTACTTTTCCTGTTTTGTCAAAAAGGTAGAATTTCAGTCATTTCTTTTGCTCTAACTCTTCTGTCATCCATTATATTAACTGGCATAACAATTCTCTCTTTCATATTCGATCCAATTTTGCCTTTCACTGTATTGGCCTTCATTATGATCATATAGATAAGCAGAAATTTCATATTCTCATTCTTTAGGGCTTTTCTTATTCCTATGTTCCCTTTGCTTCTTAAGTCTCTATCATGTAGTGTCTGATTAACATTTTTTTTTGTATTTTGTTCTTTGCACTGCTTTGATTCTTTGCATTGCCCCAAACTTTTAGCTTTCACTTTTAATTGCTGTAAAAGGGCTTCAAGAATTTCTGATAAACTTCTCTCTTCTGTTTTACATTCTGAATCTTTCTTTTATTGAGTGATGTATGTTTTCTACTCAGCATAATAACTAAATGTTGCTATAATTTTCCAGTGCCTTTCATCAGTCTTCAACAGTTTTCTCAAGTTACTTTTGCCGTGCAGGTACTTGAGACCTGTTCTTAGGAGGATTCCTAGGTTGTTTATTTTTTTTTTCCATGAACCTTGTCATGTCAGTGACTACAGCATATAGTGGTATATGCAAATCCTGAATTATTTCTACATTCTCTGTTGAATATTGTGGGGAAATGGGTTCATTCAAGATAGTTATATAGAATTCAATTTTTGTGAATAACTATCAAAATATAATTCTATGTTATGGAATTATGATTTAATAAGTGCATTTGTTTCATGAAATTCAAAAAAGAGCTTTAAGTATGCTCATCTCCTTTTCAAGACAATTTGATATGTTCATTTTTTGCTTTCCATTTCATTATTAGGTAACATCTCTGAATATTGTGTCAAGTATGGATTTTCAATGATTTTCTTTCTTAAAAAAGCTTTCATATGATTTTATTATTATTTATTATTTATTGTTATTTTATATTATATTTTATTATAATATTTTCATATTATTTATATCACCATAATTTCCTGCCCTTACTCCTCCTAAGGTACCATCTTATATAACAACAGTATTGTTTTCAGAGAGAGACAAGGAAGGGACAGAAACAAAGAGGGAGAGAGAAAAGGAAAAATCAGGATAACTGGTCAAATCATTGAAAAACCTAAAAATATATGTTATATATATATATATAATACATATATATGTATGTATATATACAACATATTGATCTCTTACCTCTTCAAAAAAATTTATTTATATAAGGCAATATGGTTAAGTGACTTGCCCAAGATCACATAGTTAGGCAATTACTAAATGTCTGAGGTTGGATTTGAACTTAGAAACTCTTGACTCCAGGGTTAGTGAGTGCTCTCTCTATCCATTGCACCACTAGCTGCTCCTAGCTCTTGCCTCTTAAGAGAATGGAGTATCTTCTCACGTTTCTTCTTTTGAATCAGGCTTATTTTTTGTAATTTTTTCAGCATTCATTTTTGTGTGTATGGTAGTTCTTTCCATTTACTTTATTGCAGTCATTGTGCATGTTTGGGTTGGGTTTTTTTGGTTTTGCTTACTGAACTGCACAGCATTCATGTAGATCTTTCCATGCTTATCTATATTCATCACATTCATCACTTCTTACAATTCATATATCACAATTTGTTTAACCATTCCTCAATTGTGGTCACCTACTTTGTATCCTATTTTTACTTTCAAAAAAAGTACTGCTCTGTATATGGGGATTTTCTTTATCAGTGACCTCCTCAGGGGATTTTTAGTGATTTACAAAGATTTTCTTCAGTCTTTCCCTTCTTTATATTTTTTTCACTCCTTAGTTTCTATTCTCCTTTCATCTATTTTGAGTTTGGCAATACAGTTATTTTTTATGATTGTTTCACATTAAAATTCATTATTAATTAATTATTAATGACAAAAAGTGATATATAATTGGCAAAGTCTGATTCCAGTTTTGTTTATAATCTAATAAAAGCATTTATATCTTTGCTGTAATTTATGAGTATGCAGGGTTTTCCATTTTAATGGTCAGTACCATTTGTACCAAAGCATAGTCAGCACTTGTTTTTGTTTTGTTCTGTTTTTGTTCTGATATCTCTTGCCTTCTAGTGATATCATAGCCAAAGGGAGTGCCACTTACTTTGCTCCAATGTCCTCTATGCAAAGCTGATTATCCCAACAGTTTCAAGTAGGGCTAGCCTGGAAACCTATCTTACCCCCTTCTATTTACTATATTTCTAGAGACAACTGTATTCCACTGATCAGAGTGCTGACCCAATTAGTGGTATTACCAGAAACCAAATGATTGCTGTTTTGAGTTCTTAACAGGTCTTCACAGTTTTATAGCAGTATGGGGGCACTCAGTATATTTGACCTTTATACCACCCAATTTAGCTATCTCTTCCTTGGCCATTGTATTCCAATCTACTTCCAATGTATGGACAAATAATTGGGTTTAGAAGGGGTTATTGCTTTTGTCACTATTTTTCTGAAAATCACCAAGAGTGAAGCTATCAATAATTCAACATTTGCAGTGATCCATAGGGTTACCTGAACCTTAACAGAGGGTTAGCATGGTGTGGAAAGCTACAATGTCCTAGTAGCTCCCTTCTTGTGATACTATAGCATGGAAATATTATATGGTAGCATTCCATCAATTTTTTGGCATCTACTCACACAGTTTAAAACAGTATACATTTTACCAAAGTTAATGACCGAATGAGTGAACACAGAGGAAATTTGCCTGGTCTATTTGTCAGTCAGTTAATCCCTACACTATGTTATTGTCACTCCTGAAAAATAAGAATGAAATTTAAGCAAAGTTCCTGAACTACACAAAGCAGGAAATGAAGTCCCTCTTCATAAGAATATTCTCCCTCCTCTCAGGCACTACTCCTTCTCACTCTATTAAGAGACCTATCTTCTCTGGAATCAGTCATGAAGCAACTGGGTTCAATCTCAAGGGAGTCTCCTCCTATTTAAGGCTAATGATGTCTTCATTCCTCTCCAGGTTTCATTGCTGTTGTTTTCCACAGGTCTTTATCTACTATGGTCCAAAGTTGAATACTTTCCCTTCTTTTCTTCCCTTTCAGCTCCCTTTTTTATGTTGTCTTCCTCCATTAGACTATAAGCCTTTGGAGAGAAGATAACTGTCTTTCTACTTCTATTTATATTCCCATCATTTAGGATAGTATTTCATGTATCTTAAGAGCTTAATAAATGCTTATTGACTGACAATCTGATAGCCTGGCCACCTAAAAGAAAAAAACAATTTTTCTAATATTTTTGACTTTTCGCATACCAACACCAGTATCCCTGGGGAAGATTTGCTTAAATCTTGTGTTTAACTTCATCTCTACAGACTCCCTAAAGTGAGGAATAGAAATATACACTATGTGCAATGTAAATCAGATATGGAAAAAATTTTATTTATTCTGTCTGAATGACAGAAAAATTTAAAACAGGCTTCAGTAAATTTATCAAAGCATGAAGTAGTTTACAAGAGTGCTGAATCAACATTGTTATACTTAACCTCAATTCTGAAGCCTCTCTTCAAAGTCAAATCTACTAGCCATCTAGGCTAGAGTTTGGGTTTCTTCTTATGTTGGGATCATCTTTCCAGTCTAAGAACCTCCCCTGTCACTAAAACAAATGGACCCAGACCTCTAAATATCACAAATCAACCAATAAATCAAATAACAAGTATTTATTAAGTGCCTGAACTCCAGGTCTTGACCCATATTTTGAAGTCAATGTCCAATCTCCTCTATTAGAGGAAGTAATACAACACAGGCAGCAAGAGTCCTAGGCTCAAGTTCACCTAGCTAAGCTCCCACTCTAGTTACCTCGTGGAATAGTTAACATGGGAGCTGCCAAGATAGAGAAGGGCTATCACTCACAGTCAGTCCTAGAGTTATATGGCACCACTTGGAAAGTCAAAGAAATTGAGAGCCAGGGCAGGGTCACTCTCTTTGTTACAGGTCTACTGAGGAAGCACTGGGTTATGTGAACAATAAGATGGAGAACTCAACACTTTCTCTGATTCTTCAACTTTTCAAGGCTCTCCAAAATAGGAATTATGCCCAAGAGATAAAGCAATTTTATCTGTCTTCATGGTTTAGGACACTAGAAATAGAGGTAATTTCCAATGAACTAAAATCAAAGAAGGCTAATTCCTAAACTCAGCATTCCCTCCCCAATTATTCATTATGCTTTGGCAGGAGTATGCAAGTGTGCAAAAAAATTCACTTTATCACACCCCTTCCTCATAATGTTGTGTAAAAACAAAAGGTAGGAGCTGTGACTGTTTAACACAGTACCATAACAATATTAAGCAAGAGAACTAAGGAAGAGATGGATTGGGGTAGGATACCAGAGTGCATGTGGATTTATCAGATAAGCCTGAAAAGAAGAACCTAGTAACAAAGTAGTCTCAATTCTGTACCACCATTCATCAAGGAAATCACTTGGAGCAGAGCCTGAAGTCAGTGAAATGTGAATTGCCCTATGTGAGAGAAAGCTGAAATGGTTTTAAAGTCTTGACTCTAGGAAAATCACAAACAGGAAAGAGTCAAAAAGTGAGCAATGGAGAAATATAAGGGGGAAAAAAAAGAGTGACACTAGCAAAGATCTTTAAAGGAGGAAAACTCAGTTAAAAACTTTGTGTATAATCAAATAAACCAATAGGGATAATATTAATAACAGAACAGAATATGACTCCATGTCAACTATAAAAAAGCCCAGATTTCTATGAATAAAAATTGTAATACAAAGGAAATAAGACAGAGGATTCTAAGAATTTCCAAAAGAGCAAGGATGAAAGAAGGATATTCCCAGATGGTTTAAAAGAGAAATAGAATTGTGAAAACAGAATCGATGACCTGAATGGCAGATATAAATAGTATAGTAGAAAAATTAGAATCCACAGCAATGATTCTTATCAAAGAAACAAAAGAAAAAATAACACTGAAAATAAAAATATATAGATGTGAAAAAGTATGTGGAAAAAAGAGAAAAAGAAAAAACATTAAAAGAAAATATGATCAAGGGTGGCTAGGTGGCACAGTGAATAGAGCACTGGCCCTGGAGTCAGGAGCACCTGAGTTCAAATCCGGTCTCAGACAATAATTACCTAGCTGTGTGGCCTTGGGCAAGCTACTTAACCCTATTGCCTTGCAAAAAAAAAAACCCTTAAAAAAAAAGAAAATACAATCTTCATATAAACAAAATATCAATTTCAAAGACAGAATGTGATCAGGGTGCCAACTCCTCTACATATTGACTCCTACTTGGTATCTTTCTTTCTCACCAAAGATCTGGAATCATGTATGTTTTCTGTTAAAGTTAGAGGAACTAGGGTCACTTCTCTTCCAAATTTTAGATAGCTCCACTCAACCTACAGGCAGGAAGTAAAAAGTAGCCATTATGCACCAATGAGGAGAGTCTTATACAAATGGACTTGTGCTGGGTTATATACACACATACACAAAAGGCATGCAATCACATATGTGTGTATGTTTATATAAACACATGAGTACTCATATATGTATGTGTATATAGTCTACCTCAGTTATCTGTTTCTGCTTCCATTTTCCCTAAAATATCCTTTTAAAAATATTTCTAGGGGCAGCTAGGTGGCACAGTGGATAGAGCACCAGCTCTGGAGTCAGGAGTACCTGAGTTCAAATCCAGTCTCACATACTTAATAATTACCTAGCTGTGTGACCTTGGGCAAGCCATTTAACCCCATTGCCTTGTAAAATTTCTAAGTTGGTCAAATTTCCTGAGCATCTACATAGGTCCCTTTAGACTAGGAGTTTGCTATTCATTATGATGAACACCAAAATATGAAATAGTTTTAAAAGAAATTTATTAGATCCTTTGGTAAGAAGGGAACTGGAAAGAAGGTGTGGCTTCTTCAACAAATCTCTGTGAGATTATAATGTATATTATGTAACAGACAAGGGTGTAAGGACATTTGCCTTATTGTACTCCTTTAGGCAATGATTAGGCTCCAGTAGAAGGATAGTTTAAGATGCCTATCAGCAGGTAAGTGAATCTAATTGGGGAAGTACAAAGCGCAAGCTTTGGGTGGAACACAAACATTGAATGGGACCTAAGAATTCCTTTCAACCATCTGGTTTTCCTGAAGCATCTCTGGGGTCAGCCTGACCTCTACAGTAGTCTTTCGGGTTGCACAATTTTCTAGCCACATAAAGTTAGGTACAATGATATTAATAAATAAAGCTTTTTGAACAATATAAAAAAAAATTTCCCTACAAGTTCTCAATCTCTTTTTTTTGTGTGTGTGATTTAGACCTTTTTGGTAATCTGGCCTTCTCAGGATAATGTTTTCAAATGCATTAGATACATTTGGATTACCAAAGAAACCAATTATATTGAAATACAGTTATCAAAAAAAATTTAAGCAAGGTCACAGATTTCAAATTATGAAATTCTACTTTAAGCAAAACTCTCTTTTCTTTCTCTTTGAGAATAATCTGTCAAGTATTCATTCAGCATTTACTATATCACATGAACTGAAAGGAGTATTAAGAATATAAAGATTGCAAAAACATTTTTCATTTTAACAGGGAAAATGATATATAAAAAACACAAATGCAAAGTAAATGAAAGATAACCTTAGAGGGATTAGATCCAACAGTTGAGGGAAATTGGGGAAAAGAAAACCAGGAAAGATCTCCTGAAAAATTTGATGCTTGAAATGAATCTTATAGTAAGCTAAAAAAATATAAGAACCAGAGGTTGAAAAGAAGAGTATTCCAGTCACAGGAAACAGCTAATACAAAGACACAAAGAAGGGAGTTGGGTTGTTGTATGTGAGAAACAATAAGAGGGTCAATGTGGTTGAATTGTTTTATACTAGTTTGTATCTAGGATGACACAATCCAACCATATTGATCCGCTTAATTAAAATAGGATGTCTAATTTTAAAAAATAATTATATTTTTATTTTACTATTCTTTTAAAAAATGTTTTGAGTTCTCAATTCCCTCTCTCCAATCCCTTCCTCATTCACTGAGAAGGCAAAAAAAATATCAATTATACCTGTGAAGTCATGAAAATGTATTTTTTTAAAAGTAAGTGAAAAAAGAATGCTTCACTGCAGTCAGAAATCATCAGTTCTGGAGCTGAATAATATTTTTCATCATGAGTTTTTCAGAATTGTCTTGGAACTATTAATCAGAGTAGCTAAGTCTTTCACAGTTGATCATCATTAAATATTGCTGTAAATGTTATGGTTCTGTTCACTTCCCTTTGCAGTAATTCATATGCACCTTCCCAGGTCTTTCTGAAACCATTCCTTCATAATTTCTTATAGCACAATAGTACTCCATCACAATCATAAACCACAACTTGTTCAGTTATTCTTCAATAATAGTTCCCAATTCTCTGTTTCTACAAAAAGAGTTGCTATAAATGTTTTTGTACATATAAATCCTTTTCTTTTTCTTAGATCTCTTTGAGAAATGAACTTTTTACTGGTATTGCTGGGTCTAAAAGTATGCATAATTTTATATAGGATGTATAATTCTTATTGATTTTTAACTCAGATTTTGAACTCTTTATTCCAGCTGAGGAAAGAGCAAGTTAGGTTCTCTTATGAAGCTTTGCCATGATCACATTATTCTAATAGCAGTGGAGGTTGGGGGGTGGAAAGGGAAAATAATGGATAACAACTTGAAGGGTAGCAATCAATCAATCTCTTTTTTTTAATTTTTTTTCAATCAATCTCTTGATCAATAACTACCAATACTAGCCTTCTTTAAAGCTTTGGAGACATTTGAATGTACAAGATGTTGTCATCCATATTGATACCATACATGACTGATTGCATTAATTTGATTGATTTGATGGAAAATGTATGTACATCCCACTCTAACCTGTATTGATAGAGTCATTGAATTGGGGATAGAAATAATAATTATCATAAGAGTTAATGTTTATATAGTATTTAATTTTTACAAAGTACTTTGTACATATCTCATTTTATCCTCACAATAACCCTATGAGGTAAATGCTATAATTCTTCTCATTTAACAGATGAAGAAATTGAAACTGAGAGAAGTTAAGTGATTTGTCCAAGACCACATAGCTAGCAGTTTTAGAAGCAAGATTCAAATTTAGGTCATCAGTCAATAAATATTTATTAAATGACTCCTACGAGTCTGACACTATACTATGCTATAAGACTTAAGTCTTCCTGATTCTAAATTCAATTCCTATCTACTACCCTACATAATACAATGTTCCAATAATAGCAAGCATTTACATAGTGCTTTAAGGTTGCAAAATGTTTTATATATATATATATATATATATATATATATATATATATATATGTATATATATATATGCACATACATATGTATATAAAACATGTATATATATGCATATATAAGCTGAGAATGTAAATATGTGTGTGTGTGTGTGCGTGTGTGTGTGTGTGTGAAATTTCATTTAATTCACACAAACCCAGTGAGGGAGGTGCTATTATTATTTACATTTTTACAGATTAGGAAACTGAGGCTAAGGCAGGTTAAATGATCTATACCAAGTCACAAATATAGTAAGCATGAGGCAGGATTCCAATTTAGGGCTTTCTGACTCTGAGAAGAGTACTCTATCCACTATAGCACCTTGCTTCACATCACATCTGGCTATCCATATAGGCCATCTTGCCTTCAGTCCTCCTACCTCTGTCTAATTTCTCCACACCTGAACCATTATTGTCTGCCCCAGACCTCCAGAATCCATGCCCCCAGTCTCTGGGAAAGTTAATTCATTCAGTTTTAGAACTCTGATCCTAAGACGGAACCATCTTGATTAAGTGAATTAAAATCTGCCCATCCTATTATGTCTATTGCCCAGAATACCATAACATGTCTCATTTCCCATCCAGCTGTCCTCCTAGGTATTTTAGCCAACTACCCTGCCATCACATTTGTTCCCACTCATACACACACACATACATTTTTAACTTCTTTGGGCACAATAATCAAATCAATACTCACATACACACACATACATTTTTAACTGGGCACAAAATCAAATCAATACTACCATATCTTCTGGAACTGTTGTTTAGTCATTTTAATCATGTCCAACTCAAATCATGACCCCATTTGGGGTTTTCTGGCAAAGACACTGCAGTGATTTGCTGATTCCTTCCCAGAGGAACTGACATAAACAGAATTAAGTGACTTGCCCAGGGTCCCACAGCTAGTATCTGAGGCCAGATATGAACTCATGAAGAGGAGTCTTTCTGACTCCAGGCCAATACTTTCTCCACTGTGCCACCTAGGTATATCAACTGATTGTCCTGTGGATCAAGTCATCATCCTAAGACCACCCAGACCAAAATGCCTTTCTCTGTTTGCCACTCTTCTATATCTGTTGTCATCCTTTGTCAGAATGTCTTAAAACAAATATGAGGCAGCTACGTGGTACAGTGGGTAGAGCACTGGCCCTGGAGTCAGGAGGACATGAGTTCAAATTCAGTCTCAGACACTTAATAATTATCTACCTGTATGACCTTGGGCAAGTCACTTAATCCCATTGTCTCACAAAACACAAAAAAACCAGAATGCTAGCTCTTTGAAGATAAGAATAGTCTGGGTGCTTATATTTCTAACCCAGAATTTAGCATAGTTTGTCACATAATAAAGCCTCAATACTTTTTCATAAATGATACATTATCTGAACCAATACATTTCATAAATGGTACGTTATCTGAACCACACCCTATCAATAAGGAATGGAAAGAACAAACAGAACAGAGAGGAGAAAACTGAAGAAGTAATTAAGCTGAGAACCAGAGTCAGAATAGCTGAGCATAGACTTGGGTTACTCTTAGAGGGAAAAGTGTCTAACCATGCAGCCTTCCCTGAGGAATCACCTGACCTCAGAGAAGGAAGTTCAAGGAGAGGCAATGACAGAATATTTTAAAAACTCCCAGAGGAACAATCAAGTGACCCCCGGAAGATGACAGTAAATAGAGGCATCATTGGATGATAAAAAAGTATTTATTAAACTTCATGCTCCCATCACTTTGATAAATTCAAAGAATACAAAAACAAAAGGGAACACTATCTCTGCCCTCAAGAAGACTATATTTTAAAAGGGAGAGAATTTGTGTTTATATATAATATTATGTTATATATATTATTTTAACATATATAATATATATATTATATTTAACAGTGGTGTGCTGGAACTTGATTATAAATTGGCTGACCAGCAAGAGCCAGTTGTTAAATTTTCAGTGAAAGCATTTACATTACAGAAATTAATCAATACTTAACCAAAATTAACTACACAGAACTTCTGAAGGAAGATGCTATCTGTATCCAGAGAAAGAATTGATAAATAGAATCATATAAAGAATGGTTTTACATATATATATATATTATATATACATATATATGCATATAAGTGTCTAATGGCAGTCATATTTAGGGCAGGGGCAGGGACAGGTATAGGAGAAGATATAACTTTATTATACCATATTTAAAAGGACTAACAAGTTGTAATTATAGATTTGCAGTTTCATATGCAATCATCTTTTTTTACTATACTATTATGAAATACTTGCTTTATTCCAAAAATTACAAATTAAATAAATACAAATTTAAAAAGAAATCAACCAATACTAAAACTCAGAGTTTATTTTAATAAAATAGTTATTGATTGTCTGGACTTAAGAAAGCAATGGACAAAATATGAATGATGCAAATTAAACTTAAAAATGTGTCTATGTATTTTTTCAGAAAATCAGTTGTTAAACATTTACCAGTCCAACACTGTATGTATATATATATATATGCAGTATGTGTGTCTGTGTGTGTGTTTATGTGTATACAGCTAGATCCCAATCATTAGAAATGATGAATCCCATGATGTGATCACATGTATCCAAATTCATATTGCATGTTTCCATTGGATTAGAGGCAATAATCATATTTTACATGATTATACTTTCAAAGAGCATAATCTTTTTCAGAAAAGCTGCTAACTTCCCATCCCTTCTTTAACATTTAAAGTTGAGATTTTCAATTCAAAGGTAAAACTGGATACTTATTCTATTAAATTTTTTCTTTCTTTTTTCCTTTCCTCCTTTCTTTCTTCTTCCTTCCTTCCTTTTTTCTTTCTTTCTTTTTTAGATTCAACTCAATGGTCTAGCCTGTCAAGATTTTTATGGATGTTTATTCAATCATAGAGTTTGTAATCACTCCCAATTTTGTATCATCTACAAACTGATTATAATTCTTCTTGGTACAGTAACTCTACTTTCTCTTTCTCAGAGGTTGAATTCAAGAATCCTCCCCTCTTCTCTCCAGAAGTCTGGAGAGTTCAAAGCTAAGGAATAATATGTCAAAGGGGATTTAGCAATAGGCACAAAATCAGAAGAACTATAGATAGCTTGACCACAATAATGTTTAAAAAAAAACAGCAGAGGAAGACGTTTTAGAACTCTAATCTATGTCTTGTCAAATGGCAACTTCAGAAGGCTAACAGTGACATGGTCTCCTGCCTCCTGGCAGAGAGGTGGTTGACTGTAGGCCCAGAATGAGCCCTACAATGTATTGGTGTGTTTTGAAGAATAAAACCATTAGGAAGTTATAATGGTTTTTTTTAAAAGCATGCATAAAACTTGAAAAAAAAATTTTTTTTTCTAAAAACAAAAGAACATTTGGGTTAGATTCTGTCCCTGATGCTTAGTAGGTTTGTTTTTATTTTAATTTCATTTTTAGGGTTTTTTTGCAAGGCAAATGGGGTTAAGTGGCTTGCCCAAGGCCACACAGCTAGATAATTATTAAGTGTCTGAGATTGGATTTGAACTCAGGTCCTCCTGACTCCAGGGCCGGTGCTTTATCCACTGAACCACCTAGCCACCCCTGCTTAGTAGGTTTGTAACCCAGAGCAAGTCATTTAACTCCTTTGAGCCTCTATTTCCTCATTTCTATAAAAGAGATAGTAACATAGAGTAGTTAGAAGGATCCAATGAGATATGAAAACATAGGGGAAACCTTAAATATCTGTGCTAATGTTGTGTGGAATAATGACCACAGGAATCAAGAGTTGGAGTCTGAGTCAGAGAGCAGGAAAGATCTTTAGTTCCTAATGAAGAAAGGACACAGTCCCCCTTGCAAAAATAGCATCAGCCAGGGAGTGTTCAAGATAGAAACTCACAGGCCTCCTTTTATAATAATAATAATAAACTTAACTTCAAATTCTATCTTATCCTATCATTGCTGGTAGGACAAGCTCACAATCTTTTTACTTATACTATCCAACCAGTGCAAATTCAATCCTCATTATTTTAATTATTCATTATTAATCTCTATTCTATTGGAAAGTTATAGTTTTCAATTCCTTATTACTATAATTATTCATAGCTAATCTATACTCTATTAAAAGTGATGTTTTATGGGGTGGCTAGGTGGCGTAGTGGATAAAGCACCGGCCCTGGAGTCAGGAGTACCTGAGTTCAAATCCAATCTCAGACACTTAATAATTATCTAGCTGTGTGGCCTTGGGTAAGCCACTTAACTCCATTTGCCTTGCAAAAACCTAAAAAAAAAAAGTGATGCTTTACAAAACCTCATAATGCATTTCCTCTGACTAAATTTGAACATGTCCAATAAAAAAGAGAGTCAATCTAGTTCTTCTTAAATTTACCACATTTTCCAAAAATCATGGCTACTATGGAAATTAGACAGTTTTGGTTTTTTTGCTTCTAAGATGGGACAAGAATGTATTCAAGGGGGTGGCTAGGTGGCACCATGGATAGAACACCAGCCCTGAAGTCAGGAGTACCAGCCTCAGACACTTAATAATTGCCTAACTGTGTGACCTTGGGCAAGTCCCTTAACCCCATTGCCTTGCAAAAAAAATGTATTCATGAAGAAGTTTTATTGAAGGAATTCTCATCATTTGTGTATAAGAACATTTTGATGAGGAACCTTCATATAAGTCCATCCCTCACAATGTCAGTTGGTAACACTGCTGAAAGCCTCTCCTAGTCCACTATTTCATTTGGGTTCTAGCCATGCTTCACTGTCCCTTTTCCCCAGCTTCATGTCATTTTGCCAACCACATTGGACACAAGGTTCTGAGGACATAATCTCTGCAGCTCTGGAAACAGCTCCCTATGACCTTGATGGTCTATCTGATTGAGTGGCTCATGTGGCTTAAAACATGCCTCAGCCATTTTTGCTATATTCCTGGGAAAAAAAATCTAACGATAAGATTGAATTGCATTGTGGTCTTGGGCTACATCAAGCAATCAGTTAAGAGGCATTTATTATGTCTATTGTTTCTCAAGCCCTACACTAAGCGTTTGGAATACAAAGAATGGAAAAAAAGCAAATAATTCTACTCAATCAACAATCAATCAGTAAACATTTATTGTGTCAACTACTGCCTAGGCACCTAGGTAGTGTGGAGGATGATAGAATGCCAGTCCTAAAGTCAAGAAGACTCATCGTTTTAGGTTTAAATCAGACCTCAGACAGTAATTGTGTAACCTTGAGTAAATAATTTTACCCTGTTTGCCTCATTTTCTAATCTGTAAAGTGAACTAAAGAAGGAAATGGCAACTAATTCAATATCTTTTCCAAGAAAACCTCAAGTGGGATCACAAAGAGTCAGATATGACTGAAAAAGAACATGTGAGAAGCACTATGCTAAGCAGTATTCCCAAGAATCATACTAACTGAAGAGACAACTATGCATAAATAAGATAAAGACTATATATATATATATATATATATATATATATATATATATAGAAGATTAAAGTGGGAAAGAATTTATGAAGGATGGCTCCTTAGCTGAATATGTTTGAAGGTTTTTTAAAATCTTATTTATTAAGGAAATGAGGTCAAGTGACTTGCCCAAGGTCACACAGCTAGTTAATTATTAAGTGTCTGAGGCTGGATTTGAACTCAGGTCCTCCTGACTCCAGGGCCAGTGCTCTACCCACTGCACCACCTAGCTGTCCCCCTAGCTGAGTCTTGAAGAAAACCTGGGAGGAAGAGGCACAGCCTCCAGGATTAGGTGATGCAATCTCTGCACTCTGCCCTGGTCAGAGGTCCTATGTTCAGTATGGGGTATTTTGGTTCAGAAAGGACATTGATAAGTCAGAGATCATCCAGAAAAAGGCAATGGGGATGATAAAAGGTCTTTAGTCTAAACTGAATTAGGATTAATTGAAAAAAACTGATTAACCCAGAGAAGAGAAAGCACAGAGTAAGAGAGTTCTTTTCAAATATCAAAAGGAAGAGGGATTAGATTCTTTCTGTTTAGTCTCAGGAAATAGAACCAAGAGCAATAGGAAGAAGTGTCAAAAAGGCAAATTGAGTATTAATGTCAGGAGTAAATTCCTAAAGCATAGAACTATCCACAGCTGAGCAAACTGACTCGGAAACAGGGGGTTGACCATCACTGAAGGTCTGCAAAGAGAATGTGTGGATTACAAATCTTTTTGGCAAGTTTGCAGCAAGATCATGTGCATATCATCCCATTATAAAGAAACTTCAAAGACTATGGGAACACTTTTTTTTTTACACAGTTGTTTTTCTTTATGTATGTATCAAAAACCTCAGGCTTTTGAGATGACACTTTTGAGATTTACATTGTTTATCATGCTGAAAGAACACTACATAAAAGCAAAATAAATCTGGTTTATTTTAAAAAAAGAGAGTGTGTGGGACTACATATAGGGTATGTATTGGGAAGATTTAAGAGGGAAAGGGAATGGGATTAGAAGTCACTTCCCACTTTAAGATCCTGTGGTTAGTCATCATAAATCATCATTTTGTAAATAAAAAGAACAAGTCCCTCAGATCTCAAAATCATTTGCCCAAGGTCATATGGCCCACAAAGAGAAGTGCTAGGATTGGTAGAAGGAGGATGATCATTTCCACCTTTTCTATGTGAACAGGAAGAAATGTATTAGGCAATCATCTAAATTATTACATCTCCAAGATCACTTTCTTTTCTCATAGTCTTAGAGTAGGAGTCTATGAAATTGCCTGAGAATCAAATGCAAACTTGTCTTGCTTTAAGAAAAGCTAATGCAGATTATGGCAAAAAAAAAAAAACCACCTTAGGGTAGTTTTAAGATTTAGTAGCTTGGGATACCCTGAATATTATATACTACATTGCAAATTTTAAAAATAAATATTTTGGAGGGTTATTGTGCACATCGGAATGATTATACAAATTTACCTAGAAAGAAAAATATTGATGGCCTTCATTTTCCTCATGCACTGAGCTCTTACCTCTGAGGCCCACCAGGCCCCCATCATGGCCATGCTGGTCAGACCCTGAGCATAATTTTCTCTGCCCATCTTCCTCCTCAAAACTTTTCAAATATTATCAAATGTTATACCTGCACAAATAAACTTTCTCAAAACTAATTTTATATCTTGGCCAAAACAAAGAAAGGAAAGCTTTTAGTCCCATTGTTGAAAAAAGTAAGTCAAGAGATTTAGAATGAGGCTGTGTCCTTGTTATCATCAAGTTATAATGAATCTCTGGGGAGCCCAGCCCCATCAACCAAGAAAAAGGAAGAGAATCTTGGGAGGGTTAACATTTGGTTTATGTCATTCAATGTTTCTATGGATACAAAGTAGCATCCCAAAGACTCTTATTTGCTCCACAGACTGCATATTCCACAAATATCTCATACACAAAACCCTATGTGCACACCTCAACCCCGTAAAAGAGTCATTTATCAATAAGCCCCCAGGGGTCCACCTAGGGATATATTAAATGAACCTCCACCAACCAGTCACCCTGTGACCCAGGAGGGAAAGAAGAAGGATTTATTTCCAATAAGGAACATGTTTGCTCTTCCTATCCATTTCTACACAAAGCTTCTACTCTTGCCACAAGAAGGTACTTAGAAGACAGGACTAGGGGGTGATACTATGATGAATCTGGCTGACAGAAGGGATCCAGAGATTATATTTCCTTTGATATAAATTTATTTGTAGCTTGTAATTATAATTAAGTGGCCACACATGAAGCTGAGGATGGTGATGCTGGAAATTTACCCAGTGGAGAGGCATGAAAACTAGATATGAGGAAAGAACACAATTTGATTTTATCAAATCACATATTAGCTCTCGGTGTTGGCAACAAGAATCAGACATCTCCTTCAGTTCTCTGAGTACAATGCTTAATAACCATCAGTAATAGAAGAAATCTAGAAGTATCCTTTACATTTGTCCTTTGGATTTTATGTACATTTTAATGGAATAAGGAGCAACACCTGGATTACTTAGTGACCATAGATCTGTCTTGTAGTCTGGTGTCTAGAAAGGTATACAGCCTGGTCCAGGAGTCATGAAGACCAGACTTCAAATCCTACCTCAGATATTTATTACCTGAGTGGCTCTGGGCAAGTCACTTAATTTCTGTCTTATTTTCCTCATCTGTCAAATGAAGATAACTATAGCACTTCCTTTCCAGGGTAATTGTGAGAATGAAATTAAATAACATTTGTAATTTATTATTATAAATTTTAAAGCACTAGATAAACTTCAGCTAAAATTATTATAATTACTAGCAAATTTGTTGATTATCAAGGAAATTTGTATGGATTGCTCTGTAAAGATTCTTCAGTCTTTACACTATATCATAGTCACATTTGAATAACTGAAAAATGCTGACAATATCAGGTTTAAGTAAAATCCTTGAGTTTTATAACACAGAAAAGTAAACGCATAGTTTCTCCATATATAATTGAACTATACAGACTCAGCATGAAACATGCCTTAAGGTAGGAAGGGGTAAGGTCACTGAGGCTGGGCATCTCCGAGAGATTTCCACAGTCTGTATACTCCATTCTCACACAATTCTGTATGAAATCAAAGCTACATTTTTAGACTAAGAGAAGAGAAGAATTTCCTCCTTTTCAGCAACATCCCATTGAGCAACCAGAACCTCTGCACCTGCTGTCAGTCACAGTCCTGGGAAAAAGGAAGAATGCCAAGAATTCCTGGGATGTTCAATCTCTCCTTCCCAGTCAGGTAAACTCTTACAAAATTGTTTCTTCATAACTAGTTTCACCCAATTTATTTCTGAGTAAAATGGAAAGAACTAAACTGATTATCAACTGGTACTCCTTTTGTCTTTCAGACCAATGTAAAATGCTGAGATGTCATCATTATTTTTATTGTGAATAAAAGAATGAAAAAGGATATTTTGAGAACTATTGTTCTCTCAGATCTCTTTCTTGAGTGCTTTCCTTTCAAGAACTCTAGGATCCTGATTTGCAGTTAGCTTATATTTCTCTAGGAATCTAAGGTCTGTTTCTAGTCACAATCAAATGCAACTCATATTCTCATCATCATAAAGGGGCACATGTTTCACTAATGAAGTATCTTATATATTCTTAATTAACCTGACCACTTCTCTAGTTGATTCTAGTGACACTAAATTTTATTCCTGTTGAAAATCTAGATACCCTTCTGAGGAGGTTGACCTCAACCTCAAACTTGATGATTACAGGAGTCAGATCTACCAACTGGTCTACCAGTATGTAAAAAATCATTAATCAATGTCACTCCTAGAATAATAAAATAAGAAATTTAACCATATTTTCTCTGAAACAGACTTTGAAAAATTATTTGACTATTATTCCCCTGCTTCTATTTAATACTTCAATAGTTTACTTATTTCCCTGGTATGATTGCTATTTATTATTTATGTAATACTCTTAGATTTTTAGGTATAGAGATATTATACAAATTACTTCAAATGCAATACATGCCAAGTAAATAACATTTCATATAAATATGCATCAAACAAAGTATTTTCCTAGTAGCCCAGTAGCTGGTCTGCCTACCACAAGTCTCTTCCCATGCTTTTTGTTTGTCAAAGAGATCTTCAAATCTAACCATATATTTTTCCTCAATTTCCTTCAGAATGAAGAGCAAAATCCTCTGAGATTATACAAGTCAACACTGATGCTCTAACAGTAAGATCCATGAGGTACCCACTCTAGGAAAATGTCCATATATGTCACAGACTTGAATGAGAGGTCTAGAAGATGGGAGAGGTGAAAGGTGAGATGGAGAATACTGCTTTACACACACACGCACGCAAACATGCACACACACACACACACACACACACAAACACACAGACACGGAATTCTTCAGCCTGAAAAGCTTCATTAATCTCCGGTTCCCTGCAATTTTATAACAAATGTGATCCCAGAACCTCATAGATTTTCTAATGAATGCCATGTTTCCCTGCTCCCAACATAGAACATGGGGAACAGCACCACTATCACTGAGATCATTCTTCTGGGACTCACAGATGACTGTGAATTCCAGATACCAATCTTCGTGGTGCTCCTTCTTACCTACCTCATCACCCTGCTAGGGAACCTCCTCATCATTGTCGTCACCCTGATGGATAGACGTCTATATACCCCCATGTACTACTTCTTAAGAAACTTTGCTGTTCTGGAGATCTGGTTCACTTCTATTATCTTTCCCAAGATGCTGAACAACATCCTAACAGGAAACAAGACCATCTCCTTATTGGGATGCTTCCTGCAGGGTTTTCTTTACTTCTTCCTAGGAACTACAGAATTTCTTCTCCTGGCTGTAATGTCCTTTGATCGATATGTGGCAATCTGTAACCCCTTACGTTATGCCACTATCATGAGCAAAAGGGTCTGTGTACAGCTGGTGCTGTCCTCATGGGTGGGAGGCTTCCTTCTCATCATTATACCTAGTGGCATCACATTTCAGCAGCCTTTCTGTGGCCCCAATGTCATCAATCACTTTTTCTGTGATAATTTCCCATTGTTAGAACTAGTATGTGCAGACACAAGCCTTGTGGAATTGATAGGCTTTGTTGTGGCCAATATTAGTCTGCTGGGTACTTTATCTGTCACTGCCCCGTGTTATGGTCATATTCTATACACAATCTTGCACATCCCCTCAGCCAAGGAGAGACAGAAAGCCTTTTCCACTTGTTCCTCTCACATTATTGTAGTATCACTTTTTTATGGCAGCTGCATTTTTATGTATGTCAGGGCAGGGAAGGGCAGTGAGGGAGAGAACCTAAACAAGGTGGTGGCCCTCCTCATCACTGTGGTAACCCCAATGCTCAACCCTTTCATCTACACCCTGAGGAACAAACAAGTGAAGCTAGTGATTAAGGAAAAGGTGGGCAAGTGGATCTCTCAGGTCTGAGCTAGACTCACAGAATTAGGAAAATTTGCCTCAGGGGACACAACTTTTTGTGTTCCCTAAAATCATAGTTCTTGGTGTCTCCCTCTCTACTGATCTAGATATATTTGTTTTGTTCTCTTAGCCTTGACCAAATGCCAGATTGAGTTATCCTGAATGCAAAGCCCTGACTTTTCTCAAAGACACCAAACCCTCTAAGTGTCCTGCTCTTCTCACCCTCTGAGGACTTGGTGATTTATTAGGTCAATGTAGATCAGGAGACAGAAAGGACAGCAAAGTCAACACCACTGTTGTGTCTGGTTTTTCTTGTTGCCTTTTTCCTACATGAGTCTGCATCCTAAGAGTGGATTCCTTCCTTATAATTCTTTATAACAAATTCAACCATTCATACTACATTTGAAATTGTTGGAACTTGCCTGTATTATCACCAAAAGCACTTCTGTTGGATCTGTCTTAAACATCTCATCTAAAGTAAGTCAAATTATTCTGTGAGTTTTTGATATAGATTAACATGCAAAGGTCAAGTGGAAAAAATGAAAGAATATTGAATAAATTCTTTTCTTATTCTTTTTTCCATATTCTTTATTTAAATAATTTATCCACAAAAATTAGAATCAAGAGAGAAGACATTTCATATCACAGTAGGTTAGGCTGGAGTCATATCCTCAGTTACAAATAGGAAAATTTCATTGCAATGATTCATTGATTTTTAAGAGGGGTATAAATAAACACAATTAGTGAAGATTCTCCAAACTCTCCAAATTCCCAGTGATTCCATCTCTTACCTCCCTGCATTCATAAAAGGTATTCCCTCATACTTGGAATACAGTAATTCCCTCTCTACTCAAATCCACTGCTTAGAATCTATAACATGTCTCAGATCTCAGCTCATGTCACCTGTTTTATGAAAGCTTCCCAGATCATAATCCTATTTCCTCCTCCAAAATATTAGCTCTCTTTCCCTCCTCAGATTATCTTATATCTATTTATCAGTGAAAAGATGACATCAATACCAGGATAATGCAAGCTTCTTTAGAACAGGTACTTTTTCTTTTTCAGTTTTGTACCCCAAATAAGAAGGAATAATGTTTGTTGAATTGAAGGATGTAGTACCTAATTTCATTCCCATAGGAGATCACTTAAACACAGGAGCAAGATGGGATGCCTTTGAGGATATATGCCATGTAGTGGAGATGATGAACTGGATATAAGCCAAGATGGAAATGAAATCATCAGGAAAAATTTAATCAAGGCTTTTGAAGGAGATTTGCTATTTAAGATGCAAAATGGTTGCTTATTTACCCAAGATCATAACATACATACATACATTGTTATAGAAAGCACTGTATTCAATTGAGAGATTTTTCCCACTCTCCTTTCTTGCTGAGTGAGAATAGGAAGAAAACCTAGAATTCTAAAAAATGATGTAGCATGGTCACAGGTAAGTTGGAGAAAACAATTTTGGTTATATTAGGAGTAGATTGTAGTTCACCAGGGAGATTAAGCTTCTAATGTCCAGGAAAGAAATTATCAAAGTATTATCAAGAATGGGACCCCAAGAATGCAGAGGAAGGAGCAAATTCAGAAGGTTTTTTTATAGATGGGACAAGGGTAGAATTTAGTTCCATAATAGATATATAGAGGGAAGGACAGTTGTACTTAGATTTTACTGCACTGCCTCCACTTCAACATTGTCAAAACTGAACCAAACATCTTCCTATCCAAAACCATCTTTCTTCCACATTTCCTCCACTGCTTAATGATACCACTATTCTCTAATTACACAGACTCAAATTCTGAAAACTTTTTTTCAGTTCCTCCTTTTCTTTCAAGTCTTTCCTTTTCATTGCCTTCTCTCAAAACCTTCCTACACAGATTCAACCTCTTCCCACCTTCCTCTGCCACCATATTTTCCATCATTATCCAAAAAGCTCAAGTGGTTCTCCTTTGCCCCAGTATAAAATCAAAACTTTATTTAGTATTTAAAGGCCTCCACAGCCTGACTCTTACCTACCTTTCTAGGCTTATTGTTTATCACTGTCCTTCACATACTCTATTTTTCGCCAAACTGGTCTCCTTGCTATCCCCTTTATATACTTTCCCATTTCTTCCTCATCATCACTTTAAGCAGACTGTCCCCAATTATCTTCCCTCCTCACCTTTACCTCACAGAATATCTAGATTACTTTAAACTTACCATGATCCCCAAGGCACTAGGCCCCTTTTCTCATTGAAATTATTTTTATTTATTGTTTCTATAATTTGCACATGCTTCTTTGTGAACATGTAGCTCCCCCCCCCCCAATAGAATATGAACTCAGTGAAGACAGGAACAGTTTTATTTTTTAATATGAGTCAATACACCTAGCTCAGTACCTAACACAGAGTGAATGTTTGATAGAGATTTTCTTGATTAAAAACTAATAAAAATTAAATATTAATTTAAATATTATGGAAAATTAATGAACTGAAAAATAAAATTAATTAAATAATGAATAATTATTGGATGTCCATAAAAGCCTCCAAACTTTTTATCTACACTCCCCCTAACCATCCTGTACAATTCTACCACCATAGTCTCTCTCTCATCTAAAATATACTTTGGTCATATCACACCTGGGAAATGCTCATCAGTTTGCTCATCAGTTCAAATTCAGACTCCTCATTCTGGAACTTCCATAAGTTTCCATAATATAAGCCCATGCTTCAAATCCAACCTTATCAACTACTACTCTGAACCATGGCCTGTGGTAAACAATATCATACCTCTGTTTTTAAAATCTATATAAATTCTATTTAAATGTGTTTTTTTGTCTGTTTGGGGGTCAAAATCTGTCCAGAGATTTGATAATCCTGATCTTTCTAGTATAGCTTCTCAGAGAGCAGATGTATCTGATACTGGAAGAAATGGTTGTCACCAAAGTACTTGAATGTAAGTCTTGGGTCATATAGGGTACATTATCTTCAGTTAGCAATCAGGATAGAGGAAGGAAAACTTGAATAAATTATCTGTAAAAGTCCCTTCAGAATGGAGAAAGGTAATCACCAATAAAGGGCTGATTATTTAGCTTCTACAATGCACAGAGCCCTGTGCCAGATACTGATGAACTAGAACATTTAGGTAAATTGTGGTCCCTGCCCTCATGGAGCTTATAGTCTAGAAGGACCTAAAATAAGATATAGTTGTAATACAAAATATTGCATGGTGAACACATTAGAAAGCTGTAGAGAGGAGGGGGTGGCTAGGTGGCACAGTGGATAGAGCACCAGCCTTGGAGTCAGGAGTACCTGGATTCAAATCCGACCTCAGACACTTAATAATTACCTAGCCGTGTGGCCTTGGGCAAGCCACTTAACCCCATTGCCTTGAAAAATCTAAAAAAAAAGCTGTAGAGTGACAATTATTAATTATTATTAATCATAACAACATGCATATAGTACATCTAGCACAGCTGTGCTAAATACTCTCCAACTATCTCATTTAATCCTCACAACAACTCTGTAGGGTGGGTACTGTCATCATCCCCATTACGTGGCTGAAAGAAAAATAAGGTAAATTGAGGTCAGGTGACTTGTCTGGGTCACAGTTAGTGTTCAAGTTATGACTTGAACTCAGGTCTTCCTGACTCCAGTCTCAGCAATCTATTCAGTGTACTACCTAGCTGAAAATAAAAACACTAGGGAATGAAATACTTTTCACTTCTCTAAAGAAAAAGAATTTTATGCTGAGTGGAGAGAGAATGACAGACAAAGAGACAAACAGAAAGACAGACAGTAAAATGGAGAGAGAGAGAGAGAGAGAGAGAGAGATTGAAATTTTCCTTACTCCAATATCTACTGAGACATTTGAGAGGGTAGTGGAGAACTTCTAAGCAAAGAGATCTGTGATTTCATTTATGTAGGAAGCCTAGGCCCCAGTAAGAACTTTTTGTCTATCAGACAAAAATTTAACCATCTTAGAGAATACTAATAGGTCAGGTCAGTTACATGTGCACCTACCCAGATAAACACAAATATATATAAATGTATAAGCATATATACAAATGAAACACATACATATGCATATATATCACATGGCTATATACATTTACATATTATATGTCTATACATATAAACTATTGTATATGTATGTATGTATTATTTAAGAGACAAAGAGAAATATAGAAAAATTCTTATTTTTCTCATAGCTTATCATAGTATGCTTGGCAAATATTAGGCACTTAATAAATACCGGTTATCTGATTTATTAATATTAATCATTAATTAATGATTAAGATCATATTGCAATCCACTCAGGTCCTCAGATTTTTTCCCTATAAATTTTTAACTATGCCTATCACCTTGTTCAATAAGTGAAATAGATATTTTGAATTCAAATATGAGATTTTAGAGTTAGTCTTCTAAATTTTTTCTTCTTAGATTTGACCCAGTGTTCTAACGTATCAAGATTTGAGGGGTGGCATCTTGACTCAGATATAATTATATTTATGATCTATTCTAGTTTATATCATCTGTAAAAGAATGATACTTCTTGGGATAGGAACCCTGCTTCTTTTTGAAGGGGTTGGAGTAAAGAACTCCTCCTTTTTCAGCACTCTAAGAATGTTCAGTGTTGGAAGGAGATATGGTATAATGAATATTGCACTGAGCTTAAAGAAATTATTAGTTACAGTAGAGCTGTCTACATGAGGACCATAAAAATTTAAAAGAAAACAACAGTCTGTTCCATGCAGTAACAAATGGTGACTTTAGAAGACCAAGACACAACTAGTCTCCGGCAGACAGGTGGTAGATTGTAGGAACAGAAGAAGCCATACAATGTGTTGATTTGTTCTGCTTGGTTGTACTGATTTTTGTTTTACAAAAGGGGATTTTAGATTTTGTGTGTGTATAATAATTAGGAAGCTACTAATGTAAAAAAAAGAGTTAACAAAATATTGAAGTTATATATGGATAACCTATGTCAAATTATTTGCTGTCAAGAGAAGGGGGGAGGGAGAAAAATGTGGAATTCAAAATTTACCAAAAATGAATGTTGAAAACTATCTTTGCATGTAATTGGAAAAATACATAAATAAATTCATCTTTAAAATAAAAAAAAAATTTAAGAGAGGAAAAGCACAATTTAGAGTTAGATTCCACCTGGTAGCTTAGTAGGTTTGTAATCCAAGTCATGTCATTTAGTCCTCTGAGCCTCTGTTTCCTCATCTCTAAAATAAAGATAGTGATAAAACTTGCTCACAGGGTAGTTGTGAGGATGAGATTTGTAAATATAGGGGAAATGTTACAATTCTAGATTAATATCAATTAGTGTCACTGGTGAATGCCTGTCTCATTTCACTATTTCAGCCAGATTCTAGCCATGTTTCACTTTCCCTTTTCCCCATCTTCATATAAGATACTTTGCTGTCTAGTCCAGACATAGCTTTTGAGGGCATAAGTCCTGCAGCTCTAGAAAGAGTTCCTTGTGACTTTGATGGTCTATCTGATAGAGAGCCTTATCTGACAATACATCAAGTATTCCCAGAGAAGCAGTGAGGTGGCATAATGGAAAGAGCTCTAGACTTGAAAACAAGGAGGACACATCTTTATGAATTCAAATCTGGCCTCAGACACTTACTGGCTGGGCAAGTCACTTAAACCTATTTCCTCATCTGAAAAATGAGTTGGAGAAGGTAATGGCAAATGACTCCAGCATCAGTGTGAAGAAAATCTCAAAAGGGGATCATGAAGAATCAGAAATGACTGAACATCAAATATCTCCAGTCATCTTTGCTCTATTCCAGGAGAAAGATCTAAAGGTAAGCATAGACTGAAATATGATTTTGGGACTACTGTGTCCCAATCCCTTTGCTAAGCAATTGGATTACAAAGAAAGGCAAAAAAGCAAACAATTGCTACTCAATCAACAATCAGTAAAAGTTTATTAAGTGTCTACACTGTGTCAGATTCTGTGCTTAACACTACTCTCAAGGTCTCCTCTTAATTGAAGAGACAACATTCAAACAACTATGCACAACAAAGAGAAAGACAATATACATTGGGAATGATCTTAGAGTTGAGGCGCTAATATTTAAGAGACTTAGGAAAAGGTTCATGAAGAACGTGGCATATTAGTTGAGACTTGAAGAAAATCTGGGGAGGAGAGGCATATATTTCTTTTTGTTTGTTTGTTTGTTTGTTTGTTTTTGTTAGATTTTTCAAGGCAGTGGAGTTAAGTGGCTTGCCTAAGGCCACAGGGCTAGATAATTACTAAGTGTCTAAAGTCAAATTTGAACCCAGGTACTCCTGACTCCAAGGCCGGTGGGCTATCTACCACCTAGCCGCCCCTGAGAGGCATATATTTCAGGAATTAGATGATACAATCTCTGTGCTCTACTCTGGTCAGGCTACATCTGGAACCCTGTGTTCAATCTGGGATATCCCAGGAAGGCCATTGATAAGTCAGAGAGCATCCAGAAAAAGGCAATCAGGATGATGAAAGGACTTCAGTCTAAAACAAATTAGATTCAGTTGAAAAAAAAAACTGAGAAAAGAATTTTTGAAATATCAGAAATATTCTGCCTTGAGGAAGAGGAATTAGATTCATTCTGTTGATCTCAGGAAGTAGAACTAGGAGTAATGGGAGAAGTGTCAAAATGGCAAATTGAATTTTTTTTTATTCATATAAGGCAATGGGTTAAGTGACTTTGCTCAAGGTCACATAGCTAGGGAATTGTTAAGTGTCTGTGGACAGACTTAAACTCTGGTCCTGCTGACTACAGGGCCAGTGCTCTATCCACTGTACTGCCTAGCTGCCCCAGGCAAATGGAGTCTTGATGACAGGAATAAATTCCTAAAGAATAGAGCCATCCACAGTTGAAGCAGGCTGCCTGGGAGGTATGGGCTTTTCATCACTGGAGGTTTTCAAACAGAATATGTTGGACCACATATAAGGGAAATTAAGAGTAAAAAGGGAATGGAACCAGAAATCACTTCCCACTTTAAAATTCTGTGACTCAGCCATCATAAATCAATTTGGTTCATCACTTTTTAAGTAACAAGAACAAGTCTTCCATACCTGAAAGTGACTTGCCCAAGGTCATATGGCTAGCAAGGAGAAGAGCCAGAATCGGTAAAGGAAGCTCATCATTCTCAGCTCTTCTCTTTGAATAGGATGAAATGCTCTCACAAAAAAAGGACAATGTATTATTAGGCAACCAACTAAATTATCACTCCTCCAAGATCTCCACAAAATACAAACATAAACAATAGTATATGTGTACACACATATATCATATATATATATAAAATATATATAAAATATGTGTATAACTATGTGATATATATGCATAGGTAAGAATTCATTTGTATATATGCATATACATGTATAGATAGGTAGATATAGATTTGTGTGTATGTGTTTGTGTATGAAATTGCCTGGGAAGTAAATGCAAATGTCCTGCTTTAAGAAAAACTTATACAGGTTGTAGCAAAAATCCTAGTGTAATTTTAAGCTTTAATAACTAAAAATTGCATAAAATATGCACTTAAAAGTGCATACTATATACCAAATTGCAAATTTAGAAAAGAAATAATTTGAGGACTATTGGATGCATTGGGAATGATTATACAAATATGTTACCAGAAAAGAGAGAAAAGGTTAAATTCCCTACCTTCTATACTTGGTATTGATAGGCTTCAGAAATAATACAGGGCTAACTTCCCTCATGCACTGAGGTTTGTTAACCTCTAGCCCCAAACAAACCCCTCTCCCCCTCGGCCACATTGGCCAGATCCTGGGCATAATTTTGTCTGCCTATCTTCCTCCTCCAAACTTCTCAAATATTATCAAATGTAACACCTGTACAGTTAAACTTTCTAAAAACTAACTGTATATCTTGACCGTAACAAGGAGAGGAAACTTTCAGTTCCAATGTTGGAAAAAGTAACAGCCAAGAGGTTTAGAATGAGACTGTGCCTTTGTCATCATCAAGTTATAATGAATCTCTGGGGAGCCCAGCCCCATCAACCAAGAAAGGGTAAGAGAACCTTGGGAAGGTCAAACTTGTCTTGTGTACTTCAATGTTTCCATGGAAACAAAGTAGCATCCCAAAGACTTGTATTTGTTCCACAGAGAGATAGCCTATTCCACAAATACCTCATAGACAAAGCCCTTTGTGCACACCTCACCCCTACATGTACAAGAGCCATTTATCAACAAGCTCCCAGGGGCCCATCTAGTGATATGTGAAATGAGCCTCCCTCAACCAAAGTCACCCTGTGACCCAGGAGGGAAAGAAGAAGGATATGTTCTCAAAAATGAACATATTTGCTCTTCCTGTTCATTTCTACACAAAGTTTCTTCTCTGGACATAAGAAGGTACATAAAAGTTGGGACCAGGGGATGATGCTATCTATGATGGTCCTGGTTGATAGGAGGGAATATAGAGATTGTATTTTCTTTGCTATGAAATTATTTGTGGTTTGTCATTATAGTTAGTTGACCATACAAGAAGCTGAGGATAAAGTTGTTAGAAATAATGGAGAGACATAAAAACTAGATATGAGAAAAAAAAAGACACAAATTGAAATATTAGTTCTAAGGGTTGGTAATGAAACTCAGAAGTCTCCTCCAGTGTTCTGAATACAATGCTTAATACCACCAGTAAAAGAAGGAATCCAAAAGTAACCTATGCATTTGGTCAGTGATAGGTAACAAATTTTAAGCATAATTTTAGGGAGTAGGGAGCAACTCAGGGATTACTTTAGAAAATCTGTCTTAGACTGGAGTCTAATAAGGCATACACCCTGGTCTGGGAATCATAAAAACTTGTCCTGCCTCAGACACTTAATATCTGTGTGACCCTGGACAAGTCACTGACCTCTGTCAAATAATAATAATTATAGCATCTACCTCCTAGGGAGATTGTAAGGATAAAATAAAATAACATTTTAAAATTACTTTGTACATTTTAAAGAGCTAGATAAACTTTAACTATTATTGTTAATTATTATTATTATACCATGAAATTTGTTGATTATCAGAGGAATCTGTATAGAATGCTCTCAAGTCTCATCTGTACAAAATGTCATAGTCACAGTTGAATAACCCAAAGATTCTGACAGTATCAGATTTGAGTAAAATCCTTGAATATCATTATACAGAAAAGGAAAACCATAGTTCCCTCCACATCTAAATGAACCACACAGACCCAGGATGAAACATGCCTTAAGGCACAACAGGGCAAAGTCACTGAGGCAGGATATCTCAGAGAAACCTCCATAGACTAAACACTTCACTCTTACATAACTATATGTGGAGCTAAAGCTACATTTTTAGATTGAGAAAACAACAGTTCATTGTGCATCCACAACCCCTACACCTCCTGTCAATCAGAGTCCTAAAAAAGAAAAGAATGCCAAGGATGTTAAATCCCTCCTTCATAGTCAGGTGAACTCTCACAAAGATGTTTCTTCATCATGAATTTATTTCTGACTAAAATAAGAAGAGTTGTTGGACCAATGTAAAGTGTTGAGGTGTCATCATTATTGTTTGTGAATGAAAGAATGAAAAAGTATCCACTGAAGACTTACTATTCTCCTCTCAGAGTTCTTTCAACAGTTTCCCCCCCAAGAACTCTAGGATGCTGACTGCATTTAGCTTATGTTTCTCTATGAACCTAAGGTCTGTTTCCAGCCATAAGCAAATTCATCCCAGATTCTCACCATCCCAAATGTATACTTTTGTCTTTTCTGAAGTATCTTAATCAATATGTAATCTTTCTTAATTAATCTGACCACATCTAATGTAGTCTACTGACACTGAATTTTACTGCTGTCAAAAAAACTAGATACCCTATTGAGCAGATTGACCTTAGCCTTAACTTAATGATTAGATATACACTCTACCATATGGATAATTTATAAAGTCTTTAACCAATATTTATTCCTTTAATAAATTCTTTATCATTAGTACTTATATTATCTGAAACTGACATTGAAACAAAATAATTTAACTGTTATTCTGGTATTATTCAATGCCTCAATAATTTGGCTTTTATTTACCTTAGTATAATTACCATTCTTTTTTATGTAATGTTTTTAGACTTCTAGATATTAGAAATTATACACATATCATATGATCACCAAATATAATCTGGGCCAAAACACAGGACAACCTTCAAACATGCATCAAAGAAAAGAAAATACCATTCTCATTTGCCCAAATTTTTTCTTCTTGTTTTATATATATTTTATATAGAATTGTTTTTCACATTTAAAATTTTATATCATCATCATCATTTATAATTATATTTAAGAGACACAAGTAATAATTATCAGACTGACAAATTAGAGAGGGCATTTCTTACCAATTCATTCATAAACAATGTGTGACATATCAAATTTGGAAAGAGATATGTTATTCATGGAATCAAAAGAAGATTCCTAGAGCAAGGGAAGCTATGGGAAAAGATAATCTAATGTCTTGAAGAAAGAAAGAAACAAAATTTGGGGGGAATGCAAATCTTATAAGGGCCAAAAAACAAGCAAAAAATATAAAGCCATTTTACTTAGGAATTTAAAGTCTTATAAATAAGGTCAGTAAGAACCAAATTATGTCTACAAAATTTTTATTCATAAGACAAACTATTATTACTAATCTTCGTGCTGCTCCTCTTGACAATTCTAGCCAACATTGAAATTCTAACATCAAGGTCCACAGGGCTCTCAATCAAGAAAAATATGTATTTTATGAGAAGTCTAGAAATGGGAGAGGTGAAAGGTGAGTTGAAGAATATTGCTACATAAAAAAAATGGAATCCTTCAGCTTGAAAAGATTCATTCATCTCCTCTTCCCTTAAGTTCAAGACCAAATATGATTCCAGAGCCTCATAGCCTCTCTAATTAATGCCACATCTCTCTGGCCCCCATGAACATGGGGAACAGTACCACTATTACTGAGATCATTCTTCTGGGACTCACAGATGCCTGTGAATTCCAGATACCAATCTTCATGGGGTTCCTCCTGACCTACCTCATCACCCTGCTAGGGAACCTACTCATCATTGTTGTCACCTTGATGGATCATCACCTTCACACCCCCATGTACTACTTTCTGAGAAACTTTGCCGTTCTGGAGATCTGGTTCACCTCTGCCATCTTTCCCAAGATGCTGAACAACATTCTGACAG
This sequence comes from Macrotis lagotis, assembly GCF_037893015.1. NCBI lineage: Eukaryota > Metazoa > Chordata > Mammalia > Peramelemorphia > Peramelidae > Macrotis > Macrotis lagotis. The sequence continues at coordinate 182,986,905 of NC_133661.1, read as the reverse complement.
GGAACAAGATCATCTCTTTACTGGGATGCTTTCTACAGTTCTTCTTCTACTTCTTCTTAGGAACTACAGAATTTCTTCTCTTGGCTGTAATGTCCTTTGATCGATACGTGGCGATCTGTAACCCCTTGCGTTATGCCACCATCATGAACAAAAGGGTCTGTGTGCAGCTGGTGCTGTCCTCATGGGTGGGAGGCTTCCTTCTCATCATTGTCCCAAGCTGTATCACATTTCATCAGCCTTTCTGTGGCCCCAATGTCATCAATCACTTTTTCTGTGACAGTTTCCCACTGCTAGAACTGGTTTGTGCAGATACAAGCCTGGTAGAACTAATAGGCTTTGTCATAGCCAATATCAGTCTCCTGGGGACTTTATCTGTCACTGCCTCCTGTTATGGCCAAATCCTATATACAATCCTGCGCATCCCCTCAGCCAAGGAGAGACAGAAAGCCTTTTCCACATGTTCTTCCCACATCATTGTGGTATCACTTTTTTATGGCAGCTGCATCTTTATGTATATCAGGGCAGGTAAGGGCAGTGAGGGAGAGAAACTAAACAAGGTGGTAGTCATCCTCAACACTGTGGTGACCCCAATGCTCAACCCTTTCATCTACACCCTGAGAAACAAACAGGTGAAGCGGGTGATTAGGGAAAAGGTGGGCAAGTGGATTTCACAGACCTGAACTAGAATTTCATAGCCAGGAAAATTCATTGGACACAGCCTTTTGTGGTTCCCTAAAATCATTGTCCTCTTAGCCTTGACCAAATGCCAGATTGAACTATTCTGGATGCAATGTCCCAACTCTTCTCATACATACCAAACCCCACAGTTATTCTGGCCTTTTCACTCTCCAGGAAACTGGTGATTTGTTAGGTCAATATAAGTTAGGAGATAGAGCACAGCAAAGTCAACACCACTATTGTGTCTGATTCTTCTTGTTGCCCATTTCCTACATGTGTCTGCATCCTAAGTGTGGATTCCTTCTTTATAATTCTTTAAAACAAATCCAGTCATTGATACTGCATTTGAAATTGTTGGAAATTACATGTATCATAACCAAAAGCATTTTTGTTGAAGCTGTCTTAAAAACCTCATCTAAAGTATGTCAAATGGTTCTGTGAATTTTTTTATATAGTTTAACATGCAACAGTCAAGTGGACAAAATCAATGAATATTGAACAAATGCTCTATTTAAAAAATTTATCAATACAAATGAAAATCAAGAGAGAAGACATTTCATGTCACAGTAGAAGGTTAGTTAGGTTGGAATCATACTCTCTATTACAATAGGGGAAAATTTCACTGGAATGTCTCATTGATTTTTAAGAGATGTATAAATAAACACAATTAGTAAAAATTCCTCAAACTCTCCTAATTCCCAATGATTCCAACTATTGCCTTCCTGCATTCATTTAAGGTATCTCCTCCTAGCTAGAACACTGTAATTCCTTATTTCCTCAATTCCACTGCTTAGAATATATATCATGTCTCAGATTTTAGCTTGTGTTACTTGCTTTATGAAAGCTTCCTGATCCTACAACCTTATTTCCTCCTCCAAGTATTTCCCTCTTCAGATTATCTTATATCTATGATGAATGAAAAGGTGATATCATTTCCAGTTTAATGTTAGTTTCTTGAGAACAGGTACTTTTTCTTTTTTAGTTTTGTTCCACAAATAAGAGGGAATAATGTTTGTTGAATTGAAGGCTATGGTCCCTAATTTCATTCCCATAGGAGATGACTTAAACACAGGAGTAGATGGGATGTCTTTGAGGATATTTACTTTGTAGTGGAGATGATAAACTGGGAAATAAGGCAAGATGGAAATGAAATCATCAGAAAATGTTCAATCAAGGAGTCTAAAGCAGATTCACTATTTGAAACTTTTTCTATTGGAGAATGAGGTCCTTTTTTTATTCAACAGATTTTTGATGATCTTTTACAATATATGATTCCCAAAGGATCATGTAATCATACATCCAAAATGGCAAGGAACTTCTGAAGATAAACCTTTTATAGATTAAGTCCAATTCTCCTTTCTAGATTAAGAATTTGGTATGCAAAGAGGTTGTGTAATTTGCCCATGATCATACAGGTTGTTAAAGAAACCCTTGGATTCAAATTCAGGTTATCTGACTTCAGATTGAATTTTTCTACTGCACTATATTGCTGAGTGAGAATAAGAAGTTACCTTATAATTAGACCCAGGGATATAGAATAGCCACAACAAAGTTGGAGGAAAAACTTTAGTTATATAAGTAGATTGTAGTTCAACAGGGAGATCATGCTTCTAATGTCCAGGAAGGAAAAAAGTGAAATATTATCAAGAATGTGACCTTAAGAATGCAGAGGAAGAAAAAAGCAATTAAATATTACATATGAAACAAGGGTAGAATGTAGTTCCATAAGGACAGTTGTACTTAGATTTTGCTACATTGCCTCAACTTCAACATTGGCACCACTGAACTAAACATCTTTCTACCCAAAACCTTCCTTCCACATTTCCTCCATTGCTTAATGGTCATCACTATTCTCCAATCAGAAAGACTCAAACTCTAAAAGTTTTCTTTTAGCTCCTCTTTTTCTTTCACATTCCACCTTTTCACTGACTTCTGTCAAAAGCTTCCTGCACAGATTCATCCTCTTCCCTTCCTCTGCCACCATGTTTTCCATCACTACCCAAGAAGCTACAGTAGTTCCCTTTGCCTCTAGTATAAAATCAAAACTTTATTTGTTTAATATTTAAAGATCTTCACAGCCTGACTCTAGCCTGCTTTTCTAGGCTTATTATTTATCACTGTCCTTCACATACTCTATTTTTAGTCAAACTAGACTCCGCATTATTCTCTATACATGATATTACATTTCTCACTCATCATTACTTTAAGCAGACTGTCTTTATCTTCCCTCCTCACCTCTGCCTCATAGAATATCTAGATTTCTTCAAGGCTCAGCTCAAGTGCCACCTCCTCCACAAGACTTACCATGATCCCCAAGTCACTAGTCCACTTCCCTGACTGAAATTATTTTTATTTACTGTTTCTATAATTTTCATATGCTTCTCTGTGAACATGTAGTTTTCCCCCAATAAAATATAAGAAAGGAATAGTTTTACTTTTGAATATGAATAAATAACATCTAGCCCAGTACCAAACACATAGTAAAGCTTAATAAAGACTTTCTTAATCAATGAATAAACATTAATAAATTAAATATCAATTTAAATATTAAATATTAAAATTAATGAATTAATGAGCAAAATTAATGAAATATGAGTTACTAATGGATTTTCCTTAAGAGCCTCCAAACTTTTTAATCTCCCTCCTTCAAACTATCCTGTACAATGCTCCCACCCTGGTATCTCTAATCTAAGGTTTATTTTGATCATGTCATACCTGAGAAATGTTCCCTGATGGTTTATCAACTCAAATTTGGGCTCCTCATCTTGAAATTCCTAACCTTTCATAACATGAGCCCAAACTTCAAATTCAAGCTTATCAACTACCACTCTGAACCACGGCCTATGATTAACAATTTCATACCTCTGTTTTAAAATCTCTGTAAATTGTTTAAATGTGTTTATCTGTTCTGGAATCAAAATCTGTCCAGAGATTTAATAACACCCTGGTCTTTCTAGGATAGTGTCTCAGAGAGCAGATGTATCTGATACTGGGAGAGATGGTTATCACCAAAGTACTTGAATGAAAGTCTTGAGTCAAACAGGCTACAATATATATTCAGCTAGCAATCAGGATAGAGGAAGGAAAACTTGAAGAAATTATCTAAGAAATTCCCTTCAGACTAAAGAAAGGTAATCATCAATAAACAGCTGATTGTTCAGCTTCTATAATGTGCAGAACCCTATGCTAGATACCAGAGACCTAGAACATCTAGGTAAATTGTGGTCCCTGCCCTCATGGAGCTTACAGTCTAGTGGGAACTAAGACAATGTACTACAAACCATGTACACATAGTAGTACAAAATATTACATGGTGAGCACATTAGAAAGCTGTAGAACAATTATCAACTATTAGCAACAGCATACATATAGCACATACTATATAGTAGGCACTTGTGCTAAATACTCTACAGACATCTCATTTGATCCTTACAACAATTCTGTGGGGTAGTTTGTTGTCATTACCCCCGTTTTGCAGCTAAAAAAAAATAAGGCAAACCATGGTCAGGTGGCTAGCGTGAGTCACAGCTAATGAGTATTCAAGACATGACTTGAACTTTGGTCTAACTCCATTCTCAGCAGTCTATTCCGAGTACTACCTAGCTGAAAATAAAAACACTAGGGGAAAGAAATACTTCTTTCTTCTCTAAGTGAGACAAATTCCATGTTGAGTGGAGAGAGAATGACAGAGAGACAAACAAATAGACTATAGAATAGAGAGAGAGAGACAGAGACGGGAATTTTTTCTTCTCCAATATCTGTTTAATCCTTGAGAGGATAGAGAAGAACTTCCAAACAAAGGGATATGTGAGTTCATTAATGTAGGGAGCCCAGGCCCCAGTGACAACTTTGTCTATCAGTGCTTATTAGCAACTGTTCTACAATTTAACCACCTTAGAGAATTATTGGAGATGCTAATATTTCAGGTGAGTAATCAAGGATCACATGGCTAGTATGTGTCAGAAGGGGTCTTGATCCAGGGGAATCCTGGCTTTTTTTAATGTTTTTTTTATTTCTTAAAAATTCTATAATGTGTTTTTAAATTTAATATTAATTTATTCTCATTTTATACAAATAATGTTTTTATATATTAATAAAATATTCTTGTTTAAGAGTAAACAAAATACCCCCTCCCCCAAAGAATATAGATTCGCTTGAGCGATAAATAAAGGGGAGAGAAAATATCTCTTCAATTAAGAGGAGACCTTGAGAGTAGTGCTAAGCACAGAATCTGACACAGTGTAGACACTTAATAAACTTTTACTGATTGTTGACTGAGTAGCAATTGTTTGCTTTTTTGCCTTTCTTTGTATTCCAATTGCTTAGCAAAGGGATTGGGACACAGTAGTCCCAAGATCTTATTTCAGTCTATTCTTTTTTTTATATATTTTTTTAATTTAATATTTATTCTCATTTTGTACAAATGTTTTTTTTACATTAATAAAACATTCTTGTTTAAGAGTAAATGAAATACCCCTTCCCCCCTAAATATAGACTTGCTTGAGTGATAAAGTAAAGGGGAGAGAAAAAAATTAAAATTAAAAAAAATTATAGTAATAATTATAGGTATGGCCAGGTGGCGCAATAAACGGAGCACCAGCCCTGGAGCTACGAGCACCCGAGCCCACATCCAGCCCCGTACACTGAACAAACACCCAGCCATGTGACATGCAAGCCACCTGAACCCCACTACCCTGCAAAAACCAAAAAAAAGAGAAAAAAGACCCAAAATAAAATAAAATAGTAATAATAGTAGGGGCTAGGTGGCAGACAGAGCATTGGCCCTTGAGCCAGGAGCACCTGGGTCCAAATCTGGCCTCAGACACCCAACGATCACCCTGCTATGCAGCCCCAGGCAGGCTACCCAGCCCCATTTGCCCTGCACCCCCCCCAAAATAATAATAATAATAATAATAAATGTGCTTCAGTCTGTGTTCCAACACCAACAACTCTGTTGTGGGTGGATCACATTCTTTATGGTAAGTCCACCACAAAAGTTACTTCCATAGTTTTCCACCATTGCCATTGCTGATTGCAACTTTCTCCTTTTGTATTTCTCCACTACCATGTACTATATTTTCTCTCTCCTTTCACTCTGACTCTGCTGTAGGGTAGCTGAGTGGGGCAGGAGAAAGATCCCTGGCCCTGGGGGTAAGAGGCCCCAAGCCCCCATATCACCCCTTAGGTCCAGCATCTACCTGGCTCTATGGTCCTGGACAGGCCTTCCAATCCCAGCCCCTTGCAACAAGTAAAAAAGAAAATGTGTTATATCTGACGACTCTTCCCCCATGGTCCATCCTCTCCTCCATTCACATCCCCACCCCTTCCCCCGTCCCCCCCCTTCTTACTTCATATGCCTATACCCCATTGAGTATATATGCTGTTTCCTCTCCTAGCCACCTCTGATGAGAGCAAAGATTCCCTCATTCCCCCTTGCCTTCCCCCCCTTCCATATCATTGCAATTGCCCATTGTAATAAAGAAAAATCTTATTATATGAAATATCTTGGCTTATTTCCCCTCTCCTTTTTCTTTCTCCCATTACATTTCCTTTTTTTCTAGTGACTCCATTTTTACACCGTATTTTATCTTCAAATTCAGCTTTCTCCTGTGCTTCATCTATAAAATCTCCTTCTATCTGCTCTGTTAATTGAGAAGGTTCATATGAGTATTATCAGTGTCATTTTTCTATGCAGGAATACATGCAATTCAGCATCATTAAGTCCCTCATATTTTCCCCTTCTCCTCCAATCTCCATGTTTCACCTGAGTCCTATATTTGAAGATCAAACCTTGTGTTCAGCTCTGGCCATTCCAACAGGAACATTTGAAATTCTCCTGGTTCATTGAAAGTCCATCTTTTTCCCTGGAAGAGGACATTCAGTTTTGCTGGGTAGTTGATTCTCAGTTACATTCTAAGCTCTTTTGCCTTCTGGTATATTATATTCCAAGCTCTACGAGCTTTTTTATTTCTTTTTTAATTTATTTTTTATTCTCATTTTGTACAAATGTTTTTTTTTTACATTAATAAAATATTCTTGTTTACAAGTAAACAAAATACCCCTCCCCTGCATGAATATACATAGACTTGCTTGGGCGAAAAAAGTAAAGGGGAGAGAAAAAAATTAAAATTAAAAAAAATAATAGTAATAATTGTAGGTATGGCCAGGTGGCGCAATGGATGAAGCACCAGCCCTGGAGCCCCAAGCACCTGAGCCTATATCCAGCCTCGTAAACCCAACAATCACCCAGCCATGTGACATGCAAGCCACCCGATCCCCACTGCTCTGCAAAAACCAAAAAGAAGAAAAAAAAAGACCCAAAATTAAAATAAAATAGTAATAATAGTAGGGGTGGCTGGGTGGCAGACAGAACATTGGCCCTTGAGCCAGGAGCACCTGGGTCCAAATCCGGCCCCAGACACCCAAAGATACCCCTGCTATGTGGCCCCAGGCAGGACACCAAGCCCCACTTGCCCTGCACCCTCTCCTAAATAATAATAACAAAAATTGTGCTTCAGTCTTTGTTCCAACACCAACAACTCTATCATGGGTGGATCTCATTCTTTATGATAAGTCCATCACAAAAGTTACTTCCATATTTTTCCAACGCTGCCATTGCTGATCGCAACTCCCTCCTTTCTTATTTCTCCACTACCATGTACTATATTTTCTCTCTCCTTTCACTCTGACTCTACTGTAGGGTAGCTGAGTGGCACAGCAGACAGATCCCTGGTCCTGGGGCCAAGAAGCCCTGAGCTCCCCTACCTCCCCTTAGGCCCAGAATCGACCTGGCCCCACGGTCCTGGGCAGGCCTTCCAATCCCAGCCCCTTGCAAGAAGTAAAAAAGAAAATGTGTTATATCTGACCACTCTCCCCCCATGGCCCATCCTCTCCTCCTTTATTCACATCCCCCCCTTCCCCCTGTCCCTCCCCTTCTTACTTCAGATGCCTATACCCCATTGAGTATATTTGCTGTTTCCTCTCCTAGCCATCTCTGATGAGAGCAAAGGGTTTCCTCATTCCCCCCTTGCCTCCCCCCTTCCATATCATTGCAATAGCTCATTGTAATAAAAAAAAATCTTATTACATGAAATATCTTGGACTATTCCCCCTCTTCTTTTTCTTTCTCCCATTCCATTTCCCTTTTTTCTATTGACTCCATTTTTACACCATATTTTATCTTCGAATTCAGCTTTCTCCTGTGCTTCAACTATAAAAGCTCCCTCTACTTGTTCTATTAACTGAGAAGGTTTATATGAGTATTATCAGTGTCATTTTTCTATGCAGGAATACATGCAGTTCATCTTCATTAAATCCCTCATATTTTCCCCCTCTCCTCCAATCTCCATGCTTCACCTAAGTCCTGTATCTGAAGATCAAACCTGTTCAGCTCTGGCCATTCCAAAAGGAACATTTGAAATTCCCCTGGTTCATTGAAAGTCCATCTTTTTCCCTGGAAGAGGACATTCAGCCTTGCTGGGTAGTTCATTCTTGGCTGCATTCTAAGCTCTTTTGCCTTCCCGTATAGCCCCATGAGCTTCCAATGCAGTTGCTGCTAAGTCCTGTGTGATCCTGATTGCAGCTCCATGATATTTGAACTGTGTCCTTCTGGCTGCTTGTAATATTTTCTCTTTGACTTGGGAGTTCTGGAACTTGGCTATAATATTCCTAAGGGTTGGTTTTTTGGGATCTCTTTCTCGGGAGGATCGGTAGATTCTCTCCATTTCTATTTTTCCCTCTGCTTCTAGAATATCAGGGCAATTTTCCTGTAGTAATTCTTTGAAAATGATGTCAAGGCTCTTCTCCTGATCATGACTTTCAGGTATTCCACTAATTTTCAAATTATCTTTCCTAAGTCTGTTTGCCATATCAGTTGTTTTTTCAATGAGATATTTCACATTCTCTTCTAATTTTTCATTTTTTTGGTTTTGAAGTATTGATTCCTGATTTCTGGTAAATTCATCAATCTCCCTGAATTCTATTCTTTGTCTGAAGGATTTGTTCTCCTCAGAGAGTTTTCTCATCTCTTTTTCCATCTGGCCAATTTTGCTTTTTAAAGCATTCTTCTCCTCAATAACTTTTTGAATTGTTTTATCCATTTGACCTAAGCTGGTTTTTAGCATACTATTTTCTTCAGCATTTTTTTGGATTTCCTTGACTAAGCTGCTGACTTCATTTTCATGTTTTTCCTTCATCTCTCTCCTTTCTTTTCCCAGTTTTTCTTCCAACTCCCTCATTTGATTTTCAAAGTCGTTTTTGAGCTCTGTCATAGCCTGAGCCCAATTTCTGTTTTTCTTGGAGTCTTTAGATGCAGGAGCTTGTGCTTCCTCATCTTCAGACTGAGTATTTTGATCCTTCTTGGGCTCATTTGCAAAATATTTCTCAATAGTCTTCCTTTTGTTTCTCTGCTTGCTCATTTTCCTAGCCTGGGCCTGGTTTGGGGTGCTTCCTGAGCTTTTGGGACACTCCCACAAGGGTCTCAGCGTGTGAGGCTCTGTCCTCCCTCCTGGTCTGTGAATGACCATAGGTGCCCCCCTCTGCCACGGGGCTGAGGTAGGGGGGCTCTGCTGTTCTATGGGGGGGCCTAGACTGCGATCAGGATCTGAATGTGGTCAGAGTCCCAGAGTCCTGTTCCAGAGGCAGAGGGGAGCTCTGCAGTCTCTCTTTACTCCCCTCCCTCAGCTCAATGGGCTCATGCCCTGGAGGCTCCTGCTTACCAGCTCTGCCTGCTTCTGTTTCCTGGATCAGGGCTGGGGAAAGACCAAGCTGCTGGTTGTGTGCCCTGAGGGCTGGGCTCCATATGCTCTCTGGCAGAGGTCCCCCGCTGTTTCCCTACTTTGTGCCCGGTGCTCCCCGGGGTGCAGCTCAGGAGACTCCCCCACTGCTGTGAGCCACGGCTCCCAGTGCCCTGGGGCTGCCTCTGGGAGGCTTAAGTTCTTTCACTCTGACGGGCCACCCCTCCGACCCTGGGGAGCAGAGCCTTTCTGCTCTTTTCCAGGTCACCTTGAGTAGGTGAACTGCCTCACTGGGTCCCTCTGTGGGTTCTGTCTCTCGAAAATTTAGTTAGAGTCCTTATTTTATAAATTTTATGAGAGAGTGCCTAAGAGAGGTCCTTCTCTTGTCGCCATCTTGGCTCCACCCCCGTAATCCTGACTTTCAGACCACCTTCCCAATATACTGAATGATAACAACTCTTTGTGTCCATATTGAGTGGGAATTCATGTGTGTCTGTGTTAACCTTTGTGTATGAAAATATAGTGGCTAGAGGAGATTTCTTCTCAAACCAAGAACTGGAACAGACCTCCTAGAAGAGGATTCTTCAAGAGTTCTTAAGATGGACAAAAGAATGACTATATGCAAATGAAGGAAGAGAGGCCAGAGAAGGGAAGATTAAATAAACAGATAACAAACAGATGGACTTTATATAGAGTAAACAGATGGACTTTATATAGAGTGTATATGTATGCAAATATATATCTTACTCTTCTGAAGTTGATTTTTTATAACATGTGTAAAAGTTTTTCTTTATCTTTATTGAATTTCATTTATCAAAGTCATCTTAATGCTCCATCCAAACTATTAAGATTATATTTTGGATCCTGATTTTGTTGTCCATTGTTGTTACAGTTTGGTATCAACTAAGAATTTCAAAGCATACCATTTTTTTCTTTTGTATAGAGTGTTGACTAGCTATTTTGCATATCCAATAGGATCAAACAAGAAATTGGCTTAAACTGAAACACTAAGGCAAGTTAGCACTAACAAAAAAATTCCTGACTTATTGTCAGAATATGGGTTAGATAGGAATATTGTGAAATCTATTCCTTTAAATGCTTTTGAAACCTGGATAGTTGAGTGTGAAATTTCTTGAGGGCATGGAGATAAGGATATGAATTAGATGACTTCTAAATTCCCTTCATTTTATAGAAGTATGAAATCTGTCTTTTGCCTAATTCTCTTTGATAACTAAGGACTCTTAGTCCACTATTTCAGCCAGATTCCAACCATGCTACATTTCCTTCCTTCCCCATTTTCATGTAAAATCCTTTGCTGCCCAGACCAGACATAGGTTCTAAAGGCATAAGTCCTGAAACTCTGGAGTTCCCTATGACCTTGATAGTCTATCTGATAGAGTGTCTCACCTGAATTATTATATCAAACTTGCCCCAGCCAAGAAGTAAGGTGACGTAATAGATAAAGCAGGAAGACTCATCTTCATGAGTTCAAATCTGTCCTCAGACACTTACTAGCTGTACAAGTTATGTAACCCTATTTGCTTCAGATTTCTCATCTGAAAAACAAGCTGGAGAAGGGAATAGCAAACAACTCCAGTTCTTTACAAGAAAATCCACAAAGGGGATCACAAAGTGTCAGAAATGACTGCACAACAAATACCTGTCATCTTTGCTCTACTCCAAGAGAAAGAGCTAAAGGAAGAAGTAGACTGCAATGTGGTCTTGGGGTTACTATATCCCAATTCCTGTGCAATGCAATTGGAATACAAAGAAAGGAAAAGAGCAAACAATTGCTACTTAATCAACAATCAATCAGTAAATGTTTATTAAGTGTATACTCTGCCAGGCATTCCCAACACAGGGATTTACAATAAACCCACACCAGGTGTATGAGTTCAACCATTCACAACTGGAGAGACAACATAAAAAAATAATGTACAAACAAGATAAAAACAATACACATTGGGAATGGTCTTAGAGGAAAGGCACTAAGAATAGAGAGAACTGGGAAAGAGTTCCTGAAGAAGGTGATCCATTAGTTGAGACTGGAAGCAAACCAGGGAAGAACCAGGAATCAGGTAATATGATCTCCATGCTCTACCCTGGTCAGGCTACATCTGGAGCCCAATGTTCAATTTGGGATGTCCTGGTTCAGAAAGGTCATGGCAAATCCAGAAAAAGGCAATCAGGATGATAAAAAAAAAATTGTCAGTCTAAGCTGAATTAGGACCAATTGAAAAAAAGTTAATTAACCTAGAGAACTGAAGAACTCTTTTGAATGGCAGCCATGAGGAAGAGGAATTAGATTCATTGTTTGGTCTCAGAAAATAAAATCGGGGAAAGAGAAGTATCAAAAAGTCAAATTGAGTCTTGTGATGTCAGGAGCAAATTCCTTAAGAGTATAGCTATCCATAACTGAACAGACTGCAGGGGAGAAAGGGGTTGCCCATCACTGGAGGTCTTCAAAGAGAATTTGTGAGACCACAGGGTATGTTTAGGGAGGGTTAAAAGTGAAAAGGGAATGGGACAAGAAATCACTTCTCACTTTAAAATTTTGTGATTCAATGATCATATATCATGGACTCCATCAATTTACAAATGAAAAGAACAGAGCTGGAAGTGACTTGCCCAAAGTCATATGGCCAACAAGTCAAAAAGCCAGGATTGGAAGTGGAGGATGATCATTCCCACCTCTTTCAGTTTTCGTAACACAGAACATCTTTTCAAACAGAAAGAAGTGCCTGGAAGAAGAAGGACAATGTATTAGGCAATCAACTAAATCATTAGATCTCCAAGATTACTTTCAGTTCTTATAGTCTGAGTATAGGAATCTATGAAATTACCTGGGGACCAAATGCAAACTTACCTTGTTTTAAGAAAAACTTAGGGAGATTGTCAAGGTCTGAGGGCACTTTTAGGATTTAATAGCTTAACTTGCACAAGATGTTTGGGACACCTTGTATACTATATATGAAATTAGAAATACATAAAATAAATTAGTCACATTGTAATAGCCATACAGAAAAAAAAAGATCTTTGTGGCCAATTCTCTGTATTGCTTAAGGAAGAAGTGAAATAAGTTTCAGACACAATACAGTGCTAACTTCCCTCATGCACTGAACTCCTAACCTCTGGCCCCAACCAGTCCTCCACCATGGTTATATTGGCCAGACCCTAGGCATAATTTTTTTCTGTTCATTTTCTTCCTCCAAATCTCTCAAATCATTATCCAATATTAACACCTATACAGTTATATTTTTCTCAAACTAATTGTATGTCTTGTCCAAAACAAGGAGAGGAAACTTTTAGTCTCAATGTTGGAAAAAGTAACAGTCAAGAGGCTTGGAATGAGACTATCCTTGTTATCATCAAGTTATAATGAATCTCTGGGGAGCCCAGACCAATCAACCAAGAAAGAGGAAGATCATCCTGGGAGGGTCAAACTTAGTTTGTTTACTTCCGTGTTTCCATGGAAACAAAGTGGCATCCCAAAGACTACAGAACTGGTATTTACTCCACAGAGAGACTGCCTATTCCACAAATACTTCATACACAAAGCTCTTTGTGCACACCTCACTCCTATATGTACAAGAGCCATTTATCAACAAGCCCTCAGAGGCCAACCTAGTGATATGTTAAATGAGCCTTCATCAGTCAGTCACTCTATGACCCAGGAGGAAAGGAAGAGGAATTTATTTCTAATAATGAACATGTTTACTTTTTCCTATCCATTTCTAGAAAATTTCTTCTCTGGATACAAAAAAGGTATTTAGAGGAAGGGACCAGGGGATGAAGCTATGATGGACTTGGCAGACAGGAGGGATCAAAGATTGTATTTTCTTTGCTATGAAGTTATTTTTAGCATGTAATTATAATTAGCTGACCACACATGAAGCTGAGGATGGAGCTGCTAGAAACTAACCCAATGGAAAGACATGAAAACTTAGATATGAGAAAAAGGCTGATTTTGTTTAGGTTCTACTGAGCAGATATTAGCTCTGAGAGTAGGTGATGAGAATCAGCTGTCTCTTCCAACTTTCTGAGTAATGCTTAATACCACTAGTAATAGAAGGTATGCAAAAGTGCCATAATCATTTGGCCAGTGATAGGTAATGTAAATTCTATGCACATTTTTAGGGAAGTAGAGAGCAACACAGGGGTTACTTCAATGAACTTAGAAAAATCTGTCTTGTAGACTGGAGTCAAATAAGGAATATACCCTGGCCTGGGAAATCATGAAGACCTGAATTCAAATCCTGCCTCAGTTAATATCCTTGTGATCCTAAGCAAGTCAGTCTCATTCTTCATATGTGTCAAATGAGAATAATTATGTCTCTCAGAGTAACTGTGAAGATAAAATGAAATAAAATTTGTAAATTACTTTGTAAACCTTAAAGTGTTAGATAAGCTTTAGCTATTATTGTTAATTATTATTGTTGTTATTATATAGGAGACTCTAGAAAATTTGTTGATCATCAAGGCAATCTGTATGGAATGCTCTTTCAAGGCTATTCAACCTCATAACATGTCATAATCACAATTGAATAACCCAAAGATTCTGACAGCATCAGGTTTGAGTAAAATCTTTGAGTATACTTACACAGAAAAGGAAAATCATAGTTTTCATATCTAACTGAACCACACGGTCCCAGAATGAAACATGCCTTAAGGTGTGACAGAGCAAAGCTATCCAGGCAGGGTATCTCAGACAGAACTCCAAGCTTAAACATTTTGCTCTCACATAACTTTATGTAGAGTCAAAGCTACATTTTAAGACTGAGAGAAGAGGATTCCCTCTCTTTGAACGACAGCCCATTGAGCATCCAGATCCCCTGCACCTTTTGTCAGAGTCCTGAAAAAAAAGGAAAAATGCCTAGGATGTTAAATCCCTCCTTTACTGACAGTCAGGTGAGCACTCACAAAGCTAATACTTTATGATTTTAGTTTCATGAATTTATTTCTAAATAAGATAGGAAGTGCTGCTAGACCAAAGTGCTGAGTTGCCATCATAATTGTTATAGTGAATGAAAGAATGATAAAAGCATTTTTGAAGTCTTACTATGCTCCTCTCAGAGTTCTTTCTTGACTACTTACCCTCTCCCACAAAAACAAGGTTGCTGACTTGCATTGAGCTTATGTTTCCCTATGAACATAAGTTCTGTTTCCAGCCATAATCAAATCTATCCCATCTTAATGTGTACTTTTATCTCTTCTGAATTATCTTATACAATATGTAATCTTTCATAATTAATCTGGTCACTTCTCTAATTTAGTCTACTGACACTGAATTTTACCATTGTCAAAAAAAAAACTAGATACCTTATTAAGATACTTAACATGATTAGAGGTAAGCTCTACCATCTGGATCATTTATAAAGTTATCAACCAATATTGTTCTATTAACAAATTCTTTATAAGCAGTACTTTATATATCTGTAACTGAAATTAAAAAAAATTAGCTGTTATTCTTCTGCAACTATTCAATGCTTAAATAATTTTATTTTTATTTTCCCTAATATAATTACTGTTCTTTTTTATGTAATACTTTTAGACTTCTGGGTATTAGAGACAATACACATATTGTATGACCACCAAAGATAATCTGTGTCAAAGACACAGTACAACCTTCAAATATGCATCAATGAAAAGAAAATATCATTCTTATTTGGCCAATTTTTTCTTCTATTAGTTTTTATATAATTTATGTAGAATTGTATTTTTCACATTTAAAATTTTTATATTATCATCATCATCATTATATTTAAGAGACAAAAGTGGCAAAATTATCAAACTGATAATTAGAAAGGGCATTCTTTCCCAACTCATTCATAAAAGATCCATGACATGTTATATTTGCAAAGAGATATGTTATTCATGAAAGCAAAAAAAAAGGATTCCTAGAGCAAGGGAAACTATGAGAAAAGATAACCTAACATTCTGAGAAAAAATAAAGGAGCAAAAACTTTTGAGAATTCAATTTTTATAAGGAACAAATAAAACAAAAAAGCAAACCAATTTTACCTAGGAATTTAGGCTCTTTTTAATAAGGGGATTGATAAGGATAGGGTTTTGCCTAAAAATTTTCATCCAGAAGTCAAACTTATTATTAATGTTGATGTTGCTTTTCTTGACAATCCCAATCAAGAATGAAATTCTAACCAACATCCACAGTTTTCCCAAACCAGGAAAATATGTATACATATCTGATGAAGAGTCTAGAAATGGGAGAGGTGAAAGGTAAAATGGAGGTTATTGCCACACACACACACGCACACACACACACACACACACAAAATGGAATCCATCAGCTTAAAATATTTTATCCATCTTCTGTTCCATTCAGTTTTAGACCAGAGTCCCATAGCCTCTCTTATTAATGCCATGTTTCTTTGGCCCCAACATAGAACATAGGGAACAGTACCACTATTACTGAGATCATTCTTCTGGGACTCACAGATGCCTGTGAATTCCAGATACCAATTTTCATGGGGCTCCTCCTGACCTACCTCATCACCCTGCTAGGGAACCTCCTCATCATTGTCGTCACCCTGATGGACAGACGTCTATATACCCCCATGTACTACTTCCTAAGAAACTTTGCTGTTCTAGAGATCTGGTTCACTTCTATTATCTTTCCCAAGATGCTGAACAACATCCTAACAGGAAACAAGACCATCTCCTTATTGGGATGCTTCCTGCAGGGTTTTCTTTACTTCTTCCTAGGAACTACAGAATTTCTTCTCCTGGCTGTAATGTCCTTTGATCGATATGTGGCAATCTGTAACCCTTTATGTTATGCCATTATCATGAGCAAAAGGGTCTGTGTACAGCTGGTGCTGTCCTCATGGGTGGGAGGCTTCCTTCTCATCATTATACCTAGTGGCATCACATTTCAGCAGCCTTTCTGTGGCCCCAATGTCATCAATCACTTTTTCTGTGATAATTTCCCATTGTTAGAACTAGTATGTGCAGACACAAGCCTTGTGGAATTGATAGGCTTTGTTGTGGCCAATATTAGTCTGCTGGGTACTTTATCTGTCACTGCCCCGTGTTATGGTCATATTCTATACACAATCTTGCACATCCCCTCAGCCAAGGAGAGACAGAAAGCCTTTTCCACTTGTTCCTCTCACATCATTGTGGTATCACTTTTTTATGGCAGCTGCATTTTTATGTATGTCAGGGCAGGGAAGGGCAGTGAAGGGGAGAACCTAAACAAGGTGGTGGCCATCCTCAACACTGTGGTAACCCCAATGCTCAACCCTTTCATCTACACCCTGAGGAACAAACAGGTGAAACTGGTGATTAGGGAAAAGGTGGGCAAGTGGATCACCTAGACCTGAGCTGGAGCTGCAGAGGAGAGAGAGTTCTCCATAGGAGGCAAAGGTTCTTGTAGTTTCCTGAGAAGATTGTTCTTGGGGTTATCTTGACTATTCATCCAGATTTTTTCCCCTTTCTCTCTTCCCTTTTGCCAACAAAGTCCCTGACCTCTTCTCAATACATTGTCCCAGCCCCTCCCAATAGAACTAAACCATAGTGCTCTATTAGCCTGCTCACAGCATGGAAATATGGTGATTATTCAGTTCCTCTAGTTAAGGAGGCAGAGAACACAGGGAAGTCAACTCCATTCTGGTGGCAAATCTTTCCTGGTGTCTACTTCATTAGCCATGTCTGCATGCAAGTGATAGTTTCTATCACGCATTGTTCATCAGTCATTTATAATGAACAGATACTATTCCTACTGGGATAAAATCTGCTTAAAATGATAAAAATTGCCATCCCCCAAAGTCCTCTTTTGCATTAGTATATACACCTATTCAAAAATGTTAAATAAAACTATTCAAATATCATACAAAGGTATTCAAAAATATACAATACTTGCCTCTTGAGATTATATTATATAAAATATGCAAATTTAATATAGATGATGATGATGATGCTAAGGACATAGCAAAAGCAAACAAACACTTAAAAATTCAAATTAAATGATGCAGCAATATAAATTGTTCCCAATAAGTGAGTTATTCAAGTTCAGGTAGTTTGTGAACAGGTTGGATTTGTGCCTAGAGAAGTTCTCCCTGGAAAAGCAACTTTGTCTAGAGCTATTTGGATGAAGGAAGAAGGTATGACAACCCCTACAGAAAAATTATTGTGACACTATTTTGCTGGCATATAAGACAACATTCAATTGTAGAAAATATTCAGATGAAGAAACTGACTAAATTTCTCTGCTAGAAAGAGGATCAAAACAAGGAAAGTGGGGTCAACAGGGCATGTTTTACTAAAGTTTTTTGAAGAATACCATGAGGTTCTTAAATCAGATCCAGAGTATAAAAGGAGAGTATCATAGATTCCTAAAAAGTGGTATGGAATAAACAAAAAAAAGGCTAAGAAAACAATTTTGGTTATGATTTAAGAATAGATTATTGGTTAGAAAGGAGATGAGTCTTGTAATGCCCAGGTAAGAAATTGCTTGGGACCAAAGCAAAGTAAATATCTGATATGAGAGAAAGAATTCAATTCAAGAGATATTATCTAAGGTAAAATTATATGCTTTGATTCCAATTGGCTGTATAAAGGGAAGGGCATTTATACTCTGATGCCACACTATTACCTCTATAGAAAGAACAATAACTTCATTACTGACAGGAAGGTCTATCCAACAAAAATGAATCTCCTGCTTTGATTTGCATAGACCACATGTATGGTTAGATACATGGTTTGATAAAAATCAAAAGGAATTTTCTTCATTGAGCCAAAGAGTAGATTGAATTAAAGGAATGTAACTTCAGACAGCTGAAAAGTAATTGTAAAAAAAAGAAAATAAATTAGAAAAACTATTCATACAATGACCATAACATTATAAATGAAAACAAATTTGATAGACAAGAATTCAGATTAATTTAATGATGAATTGTGACTACAGAAGATTGATGATAAAATTTGTCTTTCAGTTCAGGATGGGTTGGTGAAGAGCTCTAGGTACAAAATGGTATATACATTTGCAGAAACAGCCAATACAAAACAAGTTTGATTGACCATTCTGTTGTTGTTCAGTTGTTTTCAGTTCTCCTTGACTCTTCAGGACCCCATTTGGAGTTTCCTTGATAAAAATACTGAAATGTTTTGCCTTTTCCTTCTCCAGTTCATTTTACAAATGAGGAAACTTAGGCAAACAGGATAAAGTGACTTCCTTAGAATCACATAGGTAACTAGTGTCTGAGGGCAGATTTGGATTCAGGACAATGGGTCTTCCTGCCTCCAGCCCTGTTCCCCATCCACTGTGCCACATAGCTGCCCAGCTTTGTTTGACTATACTTATTTGTTAACTTGAGAGAGATTTCAATTTGCAGTAAGTGAGGAGAGTAGAAAAAGATAGTGAAGCAAAAAAAAAAGAGAGAGAACTTTAATGAAACATTTAAAAATACATGGAAAAGAGCAGAAGGAGTTCAGATAAGCAGGGACATATTGGCACTACCATATTAAATTTTATACATATTAAAAAACAAAATATCTATAAAACGTTCACAGTATTAAACACAATTCTCTTTTCCTGAACTTGTTTGAATATGAAAATGTTCATGTTTGCTGATGATATTCTAGTATGTATTTTAAAAAGACAATGTATAAGAATTTCTCTAGCTGGCTATCAGACTAGCTGGCTGTGACTCTAAATATTAAAGTGTTTATCCAGCCCTTAAGTCTATGGACTAAAACAATTGAAAGTTCTACCCCTAAAGTAGTGGAGAACCCACAAAGAATGATTCAGGAAAGACATGGGTAAGATGCAGAAATAGACAGAGCAGTTCATTGTGTAATACCGTTTCCAGAGCTGCTACGTTGTTTATCTAAATATCATTTGACTTAAACTGGTCTGTCCTTTAGTTGATTTGGCAGGAAAAATAATAATAGATGTTCATCATTTGTGTTTTTGAATGGATCCAAAAGATCTCCAGAAACCCATATAGCTTTCAGGTCACTGATCTCCATCAACCTCTTTGGATCTTTGACAATTAGAAAGTTCAAATCTCATGGGTAAGATAAGAAAGATATAGGCAGCTTATATTACATTGGATACCAGAATCCAGTCAGAAGTCAGGCAATAAAAGATATATTAAACATCTACAATATTCATGCACTATGCCAAATGCTGGGGATTTTTAAAAGACAAAAAATAGTCTCTGCTCTCAAGCAGTTCACAGTCTAGTGAGGAGGAAAAAGAGGTAACAAACAACTATATATAAACAAGCAATATACAGAATAAATAGGACATAATGAGAACACTCAATAACTTCTGTAATAAAACATCATCATAAAAATATTGTTGCTCAAATCAGAGTAGCCCACCCTCCTTCTCCTATTTAAATCTGGGTTTAGTCCATGTCATAAAGCTTCCAGTCATATCAAATTCATGCTTCCCACTCTTCCCATTAAGTGAGGAAATATTAAATATTAGATCCATGTTCTCCATCTCTTTCTTTAATCATAATAATCCTAGGAGATTTAATAATAATTCAAATAAATGAGAAGATAATATGTGGACCCAGATTATATTCTTATTACTGTTTGTTTCCTTTATTCTTCATTTTTCCCTCCTTCTAACCAAGTGAGCCATTAAAAACAAAAAAAAAAACTTGCATAACAATACCACTTCTCAGTGTTGTTCTGGTAAAGGTTTAACAACCAATTCTCTGGAAAAGAAAATTCTACCTCTTATATACTTTTAAGCTTAATCTTCAATATTAACATTTTCTTCATCACCTTCCAAAGCACAAATAATCAACAAAATTATAAATCAAGCCCTGATTTATAGCATTCAACAATTTCCAAAGTGTAAATGCGCACAATTAAAATTTAACTATTAGTTCTTGTAAGCAAGTATGAGGTGGTTCCACTATACCCCTGCTTCTTCTCCTTTATGCTTAATTGAACTCATCTAAATATTTTCTACCATACTTGTCACCTACAATCCTAAGCTTCTTCATATGAGTGCCTACATTTCAATATTTTGAATTTTGTAGTTTTGTCATTGTACACATTCCCTCCTCCAATACAGATCACAACCTTTACAACTTAACAGTTGGTCTTCAATATTTCCTGAGGCTGTGAAATTCATTACCCTGAGTTAATTTAGTTAGAAATGTCTCCACACCTGGCAAAGCTAGGTCCTTGGACAACAGATTTACATAATCTATCTCTGACCTCCTACTTGAAAAAACTACACCTTGGTGGAACTTGTAGAACCTCTACTCTGGGAATTTTGTCTTTGAGAGTATAGGGTCATTCCAGCATCAGGATAAGGCATCCTAGTAGGACTTCAATGGGGACTTCACATAAGAATGTGATTCTAAAATACAATTACATCTAATTCTCCTTTCCTTCCTCATTTTTATTTATTCTGTTCCTTTTGGATTTAATTCTTCTCTATCCTCATTCCAACCATGAATTCCATGATACCCAGTCTCAGCAACACCTGTGAGATCAAATGTTTCTTCTTGCATTGTGATTTCTCATTTATGCCATTGACTCAAATGAACTTGTGATCTCATAGATGTAGGCATGCCCTCTTACTATATAATATCACATTTTATCCATTCTACCCATTTTGTCCAATTCTTCTTGATATTTTCCCATAAGCTGAATACAGGAAGTCCCCACCTAATATGCTTGGAGTCTTTGTTATCCTTGCTTTCTCTTGATATCATAAGGATATAAATGGAACATACAGACTTTTTGGTGCCCCTTACTCATTACATGATCAACCTATCTTTTTTTTTTACTTAATTTCTTTTTATTCCCTTCTACTCCTTTTATTTATGAAATGTTGCAGCCTGATCATACCACCATGTCCTTTCTTCTTGCTCTTTTTATGATCCTCAGTTTCAGTGTGCGGCACATAGTAAGCTCTTTCAAAAAAGCTTTTTCATTCATTCATTTATTCCTCAGTTTTAATTCTTCAGAGACTGTAGTGTACTATGATTCACACTCATAGAACAGTAATGGTATTATATTGATATTAAAATGATGGGCCATTGTTTTAGAGAGAAGTTTGGAAACACTAAAAGAACTTTGCAAAACATAATCTAGCCTACGTGTCTTCTTTCTTGGTCAAATAATCATCCTTTTATAATGCTTTTTCTAAGAGAGAGAGAAAGAGAGAGAGAGAGAGAGAGAGAGAAAATCTGTAAACCTACTTTGCCTCATATTCTGCATAATAGTCATTCTTCATCCTTTCAGATTTTTTTTCTATATGGATAATGAGAATAAGCTCTTTTGAGTTATTATAGATAGCATCCAGGAAGATAGGCGAGCTCTTTTATCTACATGAGAGAGTAGACATATGGATCAATAATTACTAAGCTTCCTCAGATGTTTCTTTCAGAATAATAAACTGAGCTTGAGATTTCGTCTCACTTTTGTTGTCTTTCACTCCTTGAAAATCAAACATCCTTGAAACTATCACCTCCAACATAAAGCTCTTCTACCTCTCCTTGGGTCCGCCCACTACTTTTTCTCATCTTTGTTCTCTTTAGGACTATTTCTGTATCCTTTATAAACATACCTTTAAAAAAAGACTAAAATAAATAGAAATTGGTAAATATGGCAAGAAAAAAAGAGAAAAAAGAAAGAAGGAAAGAAATGAGGAAGGAAAAGAAGGCAAGCAGGCAAGCAGGAAAGAAGGAAGGAAGGAAGATTGAGTGAGAGAGAGAGAGAGAGAGAGATATCTGAGATGATATTAGAAGCTAAATGTGGTGACTCAATAGTTCTTGATTATGAAAAAAATTTTTAAAGAATATTTGCAGAACTTTTCCATCTTTGTTTTTTAGTTATCTTTGACTCAGTTTCATCCCTTGATACTGTTAGGGTGATTTTGCTTGGCTATGCCTCATGCTAAGTTTTCTTTTTTTTCTTTTTTTTGTTTTTTCTTTTTTTTCTAAGCTTTCTTTAGAATCATTTGACCCTCTATTGCTTCTCTGTTTTATTAAATGATTCTGTTCATAATAATCCCTCATCCTTCTAAACTTAACATTTAGTAAATATATATAATATATAAAATATAATAATAATATAACATATAAAATATAATAATAATATGATATATTATATATATACATATTCTAAACCAATATTGTCCCTGGTTGCCATATCTATTTTTCAAGCAAATAAAATGTTTTCTGGCTAAAGAGGTTTCTTTTGTTTTTTTTCATTATGGCAATTTATTTTTATCAAACACCTGTATAAAATTATTGCAGTCATTAGTCTTCTCTTCTAATCTATTAGAATGTAAACCACTTAAGAACAAGGACTCTGTTTATGCCTTGCTTTTTATCTTTAGCACTTAGCTGGAGTGAGTCTTAATAAATGGCTAGCATTTATCTAGTTTTAACATTTGCAAAGGTATTCACAAATATTGTACCATTTTATTCTCTACCCTGAGTAGTAGGTTTGTTATTATCCCCATTTTACAAATAAGTAAACTGAAAGCATACAAAGGCTAAGTGACTTGCCCAGTGACACATAGCAATTAAGTATAGATTTGAACTCAGGCCTTCTTGAATTCACATTCAACTTACTTTTTTAAATCAACTCGTTGGCAAGTGGATGAATGTTGAAAAACTTCCATAACATATAATTAGGAAAATAAAATAAAATAGCAATCAAAAAATAAATCTATCTGGTTGGAATTGCTTTCATCTAGCGCTGCATCTTTTTTTTAATTTTTATTCTTTCTTATAACTTAATATTAATTTTGACCATTGCTCTAAAGTCAGTGGTCTGAAAATACACAAACAGTTAATTCAGAAATTACTGTCACCTCAGGAAACAGTTGTTTTTTTATCTCTATAACTACAGCCAATTTCATTTTTTAAAAATATTATTCAGCATTGGACCTATTTTAGTACCTTTTGATTCATTCATGGTGTTTAGGTAACACTTCTGTGCAATTTATGAGTCTTTGGTCTCTTCTGTTCCTTACTCATGAACCATATTTTTCGATCTATTTCTTACCATCTTTCTTTATTCTCACTTTTTTTGAAGTTTCCGTGTGTGTGTGTGTGTGTGTGTGTGTGTGTGTGTGTGTGTGTGTGTATGTGTATGTGTGTAATAAATGATCTTATCAGTATCAAAGGATTTCTCTGATTTGTCCATTAGGGACAGCTAGGAGGCACAGTAGATAGAGCATCAAGTTTGGAGTCAGGACATGTGACTCTAGGCAAGTCATTTAACCCTGTTCACTTCAGTATCCTTATCTGTAAAATAAGCTAGAGAAAGAAATGGCAAACTCTTGTATCTTTGCCAAGAAAATCCCAAATGAGGAGTTTCACACAAAGAGTTGGACACATTAGAACAACAAAACAACAAATTTATTCATTATTCATCCACTGCAACTGATGTTGGCAATTAAGTTATATATACTTTCATCATGGTGTTTGTTTTGTTATTGTAGATACTCATCATTTTCAGTGAAATAGAAATGACAAAGTTTTAGATGAAATGATGCTTCTTGATACTTTTGGACACAAGATATGACCAAATCTGCAAATTACTCTCTAAGGAAAACTTGTGAGCTGTACTTCAAATGTCTTGTCTCTTTAAAGAAAGAAATGTCAAGACTGACTGTAATATGTATCTCTGTATACTATATAACATGTATACTCACTGGCCAATAGACAATGATCTTAAGTTTTCTGTAATGAAAACCAATAAAATCTAATGTTGAAAGGTTAAAATTGAATGACATATCTCCTGTACCCTTTCTTCCTCCATCACTGCAGAACATCTGAGACATTGGAGTTTTATTTGTTTGTTTTGTTTATTTTTTATTGACTTCTAGGATTTGAAGAATTAATTCATGGCTCTTCCTCTTGCTATTTGTGCTAGAGGTGTTCCACTCTATGAAAAGTTTAAAATATATACAGGTTTTCTCACTACCCCTCCCTTTTCTCCTTAAAGCCTAGATGAGATTTGCAGTCATAATTTTCTCTCCTCTCATACCATAAATCACCCTAATTCAGGTCCTGGAAGGCAGCTACATAGGGGTCATTTTTTTTTATTTCATTAGGTATTAAGGTTAAAAAAAATTCATTACTTAAGTAATCAGCCTATTGATGAGTATTCATACTTGGTCCTCAGAAAGCTTGTTGAGAACAAACTTGAAAGCCTTTTTTTTTTTTGAAGCACAATGGTACTTTCCAGAGCTTATGCTCTAGTAATACACAAGAAACCAAGATTTACTCCACACCACATATGAAAATCCTCCCTTTTAGTTTCTCTAGAAGCTGGGTGACTCAGTGGATAGAGCACCGGCCCTAGAGTCACGGGGGCCTGAGTTCAAATTCTGCCTCGGACACTTAATAATTATCTAGCTGTGTGACCTTGGACAAGTCACTTAGCCCCATTTCCTTGCAAAAAATAAAAAATAAAAAAAAACAAAAAAGGTCTTTCTAGACTCCTAAGAAAGTCTCCTGGAAAGTTCAGGACAAAATCAGATGCCTCCTATGTGCTAGATATTTAAACCCTAAGGTTTTCTCTAAGAACTCAAAGTCTAATGGAGAGGACAAGATGCAAAGAATCATATAAAAACAAATAATCAGTCAAGGGAAGGCAATAGAACTGAGGGATGGAAAAGGACTCCTGTAGGGAAAAAAGAAAAAAAAAAGACTTCTCTAGGAAATTAAGAGTGATAACTCTAAATTTAACTCTAGTCTTATTTATTTCCCTAACCCAGAAGAGATTAGGTTACTACCTCAACTTAATGGCCTCTCCTCCTTATTTATCCTCATGAAAAGTTTGGTCCACCTTTTTTTTTTTTTTTTTTTTTTTAGGTTTTTGCAAGGTAATGGGGTTAAGTGGCTTGCCCAAGGCCACAAAACTAGGTAATTATTAAATGTCTGAGATCGGATTTGAACCCAGGTACTCCTGACTCCATGGCCGGTGCTCTATCCACTGTGCCACCTAGCCACCCCAATCTGACCTTTTTCAAAGAGAAAGAAATAAGATTATCAATGGAAGGCAGAAAATGGGGGAGAGCTCCAGGAAAAATGGAATAATGACTTGAATGCTCAACTCTGGAATGTATTTTAAGATATCTTTTTCTTGTCCAAGATTCCTATAAATGTTATCTGAAACACTGGAGCAGAATCACATCAGAGGACACAGGAAAATATGATAATGTGAACATTTCTTTGAATGAGAAATGACTGGTTATAGATTAATATTAAATTAAATCAGACTGCTTCTCATAGACAAAGCTAAATCACAGAGCACAATATCAATCCTGTTTTTTTTTCCTTCAACAAGTAAGACTGTATAGTTCTCTCCATTTGTTATACAGAATTTGGGAATAACTCTCTGAGACAATGGGATTTTGTTTGTTTTTATTATCTTCTAGGATTTTTGTATCTGATGAATTACTGGTCAATTCCCTTCCCATTTTTTTGTGCTGAAGTTGCTACTCTTAATGGTATCTGGTTTAGCATATATACAACTTTTTTCACAACCCCTCCTTTTCCAGTTTAAAGCCCTGATGAGATTTGCAGCCATAATTGTCTCCCCTCTCATACTACAACCACCCTAGTTCTCTTCACCTCAGGCTTTGAATTTTTGAAAACTTCTTCTAATTGGCGTTCCCTTCCTTTCTCCAATCCATTCTCTATAAACCTGTCAAGTTAATTAATATTCCTGTTTTTAATCAACAGATCTCACTAGTTATTTCCCTACTGACACACTCCAGTGGTTCCCAATTGCCTCTAGGAAAAAATATAAACTAACTAATTTGCTTGGAATTAAAGATCATCATAGTCTGTCTCTAGACCTCTGTCTTTCCTTCACACACACAAAAATTTAATAACACATTCTCAAGTGGTACAGTGGATAAAATACCAGCCCTGGAGTCAGCAGGATCTGGGTTCAAATCCTGCCGGAGATATTGGACACTTACTAGCTGTGTGACCTTGGGCAAGTCACTTAACCCTGATTGCCTCCCATCCAGAGCTATCACCAGATGTCCTGATTCAAATCTGGCTTCTGGACCTGGATGACTCTGGAGGAGAAAGCGAGGCTGGTGACTTAGCATAGCAACCCCTCACTCAAATCCAATTCATTTGCATGTCATGGCATCACCTCCCTGATGTCATGGTCTTCTTCAAGAATGAAGGACAGTGTGGGCTGGCGGGAGGGCAGACAGGTGGGTGCTGCTGGCCCCGTTGTGTTGCAGCTGCTGCTTGCCTGTGAGTCCTCCCACTTTGCCATGGAGCCCAGGGGCCCCACCATCAGCAAAGGTTGATTCCAGCAGATGTGCAGCCTATGGCTGGGCCAGGCCATGTTCCCACAGGTGGACGAGCCACTCCACCACCAGCGCTCCCCACCAGGAGAGCCTGGTCTTCCTCAACAAGACCTATGGCAACGTCCTGATCCTGGATGAAGTCATCCAATGTACAGAGAGGTTTGAATTCTCATACCAGGAGATGATTGCCAACCTGCCCCTCTACAGTCATCCCAGTCCATGAAAGGTACTAATCATTGGTGGTGGGGACAGGGGCATCCTTTGGGCTGTGGTGAAGCATCCCTTTATGGAGTCTGTGGTCCAATGCCATATTGATGAGGACATGATACAGGTCTCTAAGAAATATTTGCTGGGCATGGCTGTGGGCTACTCCAGTCTGAAGTTGACCTTGCACATTAGTGATAGATTTGAATTCATGCAGCAGATCCAGGATGCCTTTGATATCATCATGGACTCCTCAGACCCCAAGGGTCTTGCTGGGAGTTTATTCAAAGAGTCTTATTATCAACTGATGAAGTCAGCTCTGAAGGATGATGGGATCCTCTGCTGTCAGGGTGAGTGCCAGTGGTAGCATCTGGACCTCATCAAGGAGATGCAACACTTCTGCAAGTCTCTGTTCCCTGTTGTGGAACAATAGTTCCACTTGTTAACTCAGTGTTCAACTTAGGATGATCTACTATGAACCCCAATGAACTACCCTGTTCACACATAGACACCTGTTCCTTATCTTTAGTATTTGCCATTATTATCCTTTCATCCACTTGACTTTAAAGAACTGCATTTTGTTGTGTTTTCTTTTGACAGACATGTATCCATTGTTGTTGTTGTTGTTGATTAGGCATTTTTCCCCACCTTACCCCAGTAGCCAGGCTGGCTTCATGCTCTGCAGCAAGACTCTGAGCACTAACTTCCAGGAGCCAGTGCAGCAGCTGAACCATGAACAAGTAGAGAAAATGGACCTCAAGTACTACAGTTCAGATGTCCACTGCAAGGCCTTTGTGTTGCCCGAGTTTGCCCGCAAGGTCCTAAGTGATGTGCGAGGAGATTGGTATGGCCACTTCGGCCTCTCCCAGGGACTTCAAGCAACAAATACCTATTCCAGGATGCCCCTCTTCTTGCGCTGAGAGCATTGACTGGCACTTCCCGACTGAGGACCTGCCCCTTGCCAGCCAACCCCACTTGTTGACCAAGAGTAACTGAACCCAAGACATAATTGAGGGGCTCCCTGTGCCATGCTCTGCTGGGCAGGTGGAGGGCAGTACAAGATGTCTGTCTGTCTGTCTTTCTCTGTCTCTGTCCAGTCTGGTCAATTAGTGTCTATAATATTGATCATCTGTGTACAGAACGATTCTTTTCACCTCTAACGAGGCCCCTCACCAAACAAACAAAAAAAATGAAGGACAAACAGCAGCAGCAGCAGCTTCTACAAAGTCTGTCTCCCATGGCTGCAATGCCTTCCTCAGCTTTATCAAACTTGGACCATCCTTCAAGTTCAACTCAAGTACTACTCCTACATAAAGCTTATTCTGATCCCCAGTTGTTAATAATATTTATTATACTAATAATAACAACTAATATTCATGTGGACTTAATATGTGTCAACCACTGTGCTAAGCACTTTACAATTATTTCATTTGAAATCACATCAACCCTGCCAAGTAGATGTTATCATCCTCATTTTATTGCTGAGAAAACTGAGACAACAGAAGTTAAATGACTTGCCCAGGGTCATAGCATCCTCTTGCTCTAAATTATTTATGCATATACTTGTCAGTTTTCTCTCCTCCCCCACTGAACACAATTGAGTATAAGCTCCTGGAGGTTCAGAATTGTATAATTTTCTTTGGGTTTGTTTTTCTGAGACTTGGCATAATATCCAACATATAATACTTGAATAAATGGATTAATTAAACTACCTCAACTTCCTTAGTATTTGTTGTCTCTGCCATATAGTCTAGTGTTTTTTAAATATTTTAACTTCCAAACTAGAGTGCAAGCTATTCAGGTAAAATATAAAAACTGTCTTTTGAAAATTTGTATTCCCACCTCATTTGTTATAATGCTTTACAGTGTGGGTAAATATCAGTATATATATATATATATATATATACATATATATATATATGTATATACACATATACATACATACAGATATGTATAGTTCTCTCTATCTATATAAAATGTTCAATACATACCCCCAGATAGCTCAGTGGATAGAGCATCCATCCTGAGTTCAGGAAGGCTTTACTTCATTGGTTCAGATAGTCCTCAGACACTTACTGGCAACTCACTTAATCCTGTTTGCCACAGTGTTCTCATCTGTAAAATGAGTTGGGGGAAGACAAGAGAGACTATTCTAGTATTTTTTTGCCAAGAAAACCTCAAATGGGGTCACAGAGAGTCAATACATGTCTGTCAAAAGAAAATACAACAAAATGCAGTTCTTTAAAGTCAAGTGGATGAAAGGATAATAATGGCAAATACTAAAGATAAGGAACAGGTGTCTATGTGTGAACAGGGTAGTTCATTGGGGTTCATAGTAGATCATCCTAAATTGAACACTGAGTTAACAAATGGAACTATTGTAAAACAAAGGGAAGTAAGGAGGTGGAACCTATTCTAATCAGAGCATATATTATGCTTATGAAACAATAACAACCATGGACAGCTAGGTGGTACAGTGGCTAGAGTACCAAGTCTGGAGGAACAAAGACTCAACTTCCTGAGTTTAAATCCAGCCTTGGGCATTTACTAACTTAAATAATCAAGTCTTTTAACCCTGTTTGCTTCAGTTTCCTTATCTGAGACCTTTTTTTTTTTTAGGTTTTTGCAAGGCTAATGGGGTTAAGTGGCTTGCTCAAGGCCACACAGCTAGGTAATTATTAAGTGTCTGAGATCGGATTTGAACCCAGGTACTCCTGACTCCAGGGCCGGTGCTTTATCCAGTGCACCACCTAGCTGCCCCATCAGTTTCCTTATCTGAAGAGTGACCTGGAGAAGAAAATGGAAAATCACTCTAGTGTCTTTGCCAAGAAAACCCCAAATGGAGTCATGAAGAATCAGACACAACTGAACAACAATAACAATATGCTCTTGATGCTGCTTTGGGTCAGAGGGGCTGGGAATTCCCCTTTTCTCTCTCCATTAAGGAACTGTTCTCATTCTCTTCATACTTGATGAAAGGTCTCACTTTAAAGAGAAAAGTCACCTTCTTTCACCTCATCTTTTTATTTTTAGATGCTCCCATTGCAGAAACTGGGGGAAATTATTCAAAGCTTAGATTTGCCTTATATCTAGGTTCTTTCCAAAAAAGAGAGGAGTAGAAATCTTTTCAAAGTAAATCTTGTATGAACAGCTATTTATTTCTTCTATACAAGACAAATGCTGAACATTCACAAGAACCGTAATGTAAATGACAGTAATTAACCTTGACTATAATAATTATATAGAGGAGTTTTTTACCAACATGTTTTTATGCTGTCTTCCCTATTAGACCATGAGCTCCTCAAAGATTGTCTTTTGTTTTTTATTAGAGTGTCTAACACATAGTGGGCATTTAAAAGTGCTTCTTGACCACATATCATTTGACTATTTATCTTTTGAGAAAGCATAAGACCCATGCTCCCAGAGTAGGGAAGAGCAGTTCCCACCATTAGCCTTTTATAGGAAGCCCTAGGAAAGAAGTTTACTTGCTACTTTAAAAGCTGAAGAATCATAAAGTTTCGCCTTCTTAAATAATGCAGCAACTCACTCTCCTATGGGTACTAGGACTACCAAACTTTGTTGTCATAGCAAAGTGCCAAGTCCTTTCAGCACTAACTTACATGTTTCCCCAGAAGGGCCTTGGAGACTAGTTTAGGACTCCATGGAGTGACAGAGTAGTCTAGGGGAATCTGCTGTATACTCCCTATTATATATAGCAATGCCACCAGTATGCCACTATATGAGTTAATATTGATAAGTGTTTCAGTTTTTACTAACAAGAGAACTCTTTTGCTACAAAACTGTTCATGCCCTTTGACCCAGTGAGCCCACTCAGGATTATGTCCATATGATGCTATCAATTGAAGGGCTTGAGGGAGAGAGCATATTTGTATATGAATATTTACCAATATAATTACAAAATAACAAAAATTAGGATATGGTGTCCAGAGATTTGAGTTGGTTAAAATAAATTTGTAATATATATATATATATATATGTTGTTGTATACAGTTTACAATTATTAATTGCTATATTCAAGATGCTGGAGATAAAAGACAAAAATTAAATTATTCCTACACTCAAATACTTTCCCCCCTTCCACTCCATTGCAAAAGTTTTTTCTTACCTCTTTTCCATGAAATATGTTGGCCCATTCTATCTCTCATTTCCCTTTCTCCTAGTACATTCCTTTCTTGCCCATTAATTCCATCATATTCAACTCCCTCTCGTGCCTTGACTATATATGCTCCTTCTAACTGCTCTAATAAATGAGAAGGTTCATTTGAGTTATCAGTATCATCTTCCCATGAAGGAATACAAGCAATTCAACATCATTAAATCCCTCATAATTTGCCTTTCTCGTCCACCCTCTCTAAGCTTCACCTGAGTCCTGTACTTGAAGATCAAACTTTCTTTTCAGCTCTGGCCATCTCAACAGGAGTTTGAAAGTTCCCTTAATTCACTGAATATCCATCTTTTCCCCTGAAAGAGGATGTTCAGCTTTGCTGGGTAGTTGATTCTTCATTGTAATCCAAGCTCTTTTGCCTTCCAGAATATCATATTCCAAGCCCTAAGAGCCCTTAATAAAGACATTACTAAATCCTGTATAATTCTGACCATAGCTCCATGATATTTGAATTGTTTCTTTCTGTCTGTTTGTAATATTTTCTCCTTGACTTGGGAGTTTTGGAATTTGGCTATAATATAACTGAGAGTTTTTATTTTGAGATCTCTTTGAGAAGGTGATTGGAGGATTCCTTCAATTTTTATATTATCCTTTGCTTCTAGGATATCAGAACAATTTTCCTAGAGAATTTCTTTAAAAATGCAGTGCAAACATACTAGATAATTTTGATTACATCAAACTAGACAAAACCACTGGAATCAAGATAAAAAGAAATATAGTAAATTGAGAAACAATTTTTACAACTATTATTTCTGACAAAGGACTCATTTCTAAAATTTACAGAGAACTGAGTCAATTTTTTTAAAAAGCTACTCCCTAATTGACAAATGGTCAAAAGGATATGCAAAGGCAATTTACAGATGAGGAAACCAAAGCAATCCATAGTAACATAAAAAATTGCTCTAGGGGCAGCTGGGTGGCTCAGTGAACAGAGCACCAGCCCTGGAATCAGGAGTACCTGAGTTCAAATCTGGCCTCAAACACTTAATAATTACCTAGTTGTGTGGCCTTGGGCAAGCCACTTAACCCCACTGCCTTGCAAAAACCTAAAAACAAACAAACAAACAAAAATTGCTCTAAATCACTACTTATTAGCAAAATACAAATTAAGGCATCTCTGAGGTATTACCTTACACCTCTCAAACTGCTCAGAAAGAACAATGATCAATGTTGGAAGGGATGTGGGAAATCTGGGTCACTAACGCATTGTTAGTGGAGTTGTGAACTGATCCAACCTTTCTGAAGAGCAATTTGGAATTATACCCAGAGGGAAATAAAAATGTGCATACCCTTTGATCCAGAAATTCCACTACTGGGTCTATACCCTGAAGAGAACATGAAAAAGTGTAAAAATCCCACATGTACAAAAATATTCATAGCAGCTTTGTTTGTTTTGGCAAAGAATTGGAAATTGAGGGGATGTTCAATTATTGGGGAATGGTTGAATAAATTGTGGTATATGAATATGATGGAGCTCTGTTGTTCTATAAGAAATCATGAGGGATGGGATTTCAGAAAAACCTGGAAAGACTTACATGAATTAATGCTGAGAGAGATAAGCAGAACCAAAAGAATATCATATACACTAACAACATGGGATGATGAGCAACCATGAAGGACTTTTTCACCCTATCAATGCAATAATCAGGGACAATTTTAGGGGATCTGTGACAGAGAAGGAACTGTGGAGTTTAAATGAAGACCAAAGCTTATTATTGTCAATTTTTAAAAGTTGTCTTAAGAATTATGTAATTTTGTTATTTAATGTTTTCTTTTTTCCTTTTGGATCTGATTCTTCTCTCACAACACATTCAATTTTGACTATGCATATCATGAAAGCAAATGTAAAAGCTATATCAGATTGCCTACTGTTGTGGGGGAGGGAGAAAGAAATGTAAAACTCAAAATCTTGCAAAAAAATTGGTAGAAACTACATTCTATGAAAATGGAAAACAAATAAAATATTTATATAAAAAAATGAAGTCTAGGCTCTTTTCCTAGTCTTAATTTTCAGGTAGCCCAATAATTTTTTAATTAGCTCTTCTAGAACTGTTTTCCAGGTCAGTTGCTTTTCCAGTGAGATATTTCACATTTTCTTCTAATTTTTCATTCTTTTGGTTTTGTTTTATTGTTTCTTGATATTTCAGTCATCAACTTCCCTTAGTTCCATTCCACATTTGAAGAAATTATTTTCTTCAGAGAGTTTTTTTAATCTCCTTTTCCATTTGATCAATTCTACTTTTTTAAGGTATTCTCCTCATTGACCATGTGGACTGGTTTTTTACATCTCCTTCACCAAGCTGCTGACTAGGTTTTCATAATTTTCCTGCATTGCTCTCATTTCTCTTTCCAATTTTTCCTCTACCTACCATACTTGCTTTATAAAATCTTATTTGAGTTCTTCCATAGCCTGACTCTAATTCATATTTTTCTTGAAGGCTTTGGATACAAAATTTTTACTTTCTCATCTTCTGAGAGTCTGAGAATCATTGATTCTCCATAGGACCAAAGTAATTTTCTATGATGATTCTTTTCCCTCTCTTTGTTCATTTCCCCAACAACCTGATTTTAACTCTTTGTTAAGTTGGAGTTCTGCTTCCAGGTTGGAGGATGCACTTTCCAAAGCTTTTCAGTTTTTTTGAGGGGATTCCCCCTAGTGGTCCTCAATTCCTTCATGGTCTTAGGAGAGGCTCTGACTGCTCTCCTAGCTTATGTTCTAGTCTGTAGATAACCACAAGCACTCCCCTCTGCCCTGGTGCTGAGAGGAGGGTCCCTGCTCTGCTATGGCAGTATGGGGCCCCAGACTATGATCTGGATCTGAGTAAGGGCAAAACAACATAGTCTTGCCCCAGGGATAGATAGCAAAGAGATCTCTGCAATATCCCCCAACTCCCTTACTGTCTGTGGGCTTAACACTCTGGAAGCAACTGCTGGGTGACTCCACAGGCCTGTTTCTGGTTCCCAGGCTGGGTTGTAATGAGGCCTTTGCTGAGGCCTGTGCTGGCCTGAGCTCCAGGCTCACTCTGGCAGAGTTATCCCACTGACCTTCCAAGTTGTCCTTGGAAATCCCTGGACTGAGAGGTCTGGAATCTGCCCCACCCCCCAGAAACCCCACCCCTACCCCCAACCCCTCCAGGGATCTACTCTCCTTGCCAGCTATTCCTGAAAGGCTGGATCTCAGTTACTTTGGTGCAGAGCAGCCATGCACAGCCCTTTCCAACACCAGTGGAACAGACCCTTCTTGTGGATCTTCTAGAAAGCTGGTTTACTCAGTCTTTCTGAGTGGTTTATAACCTTTCTAGAATTTGGTTAAAGTTGTAATTTTAAGGCATTTGAAGTGGCTTGGGGGAGAGCTCTGGGAATTCTTGCTTCTACTCTGCCATCTTGGCTCCAAAGAGTAATGTCAATAGGTCAAGAATACTAACACCTAGGAGAGACAAGAAATGTCCTAAAACAGGTGATATTCTGGGGACCATCACAGTAATATAATACAATATTATTGTGCCATAAGAAATATCAAATATTAAATGATTAGTATATTTGGTAATTAGTAAATACTATAAAGAATATGGAAATATTTAAATAGTAAGATTTAGAGTAAAGAAAGCAAGTTTAAAGAACTTTAGTAACTATAAAATTTTTAAAAATAGTGAGAGATAGGGCAGCCAGAGAGAGATTTAGAGTAAAGAAAGGAAGTTTTAGAACTTTAGTAACTATAATAAAAGTTTTTGAAACAGAGAGAGATAGGACAATATAGTCCCAGACATTTACTAGCTCTGAGATCCTGGCTACATCACTTAACCCTGTTTGCCTTAGTTTCCTTATCTGTAAAATGATCTGAAGAAGGAAATGGAAAACTACTCCAATACTTTTGCCAAGAAAGCCCCAAAAAGTCAGGCACAGGTGAACAACAAGAACAAATACAGAGAAAAGGGAAGGATAACAATAGGATAAATTTATTCATTACTTTGCTAAAATTAAGTATTTTGTTATAAATTTTTTATTTCATGTACAATTTTCTAATTCTTTGTAGATCTGAAATCTTTTTTTAAGAAAAAAGAGTAATGGGATCAACTTTTTAATTTTACAGTTGAAATTGTCTTTTAATCTTTTAGTATAACACCTAATTCTTGATTGATTAAGACTTCTCCCCCCCCCCCCATTCCTTACCAGATATCAGTGAATAGTTAATTCTTCAATTATTTTATAAAAATGATTTCTTATATTTTGGTTGTGTATATATTTGAAACTAATCATACTGTATAACCATCTGTAAA
This sequence comes from Macrotis lagotis, assembly GCF_037893015.1. Taxonomy (NCBI): domain Eukaryota; kingdom Metazoa; phylum Chordata; class Mammalia; order Peramelemorphia; family Peramelidae; genus Macrotis; species Macrotis lagotis. The sequence goes on along the minus strand of NC_133661.1, from coordinate 182,951,538 downwards.
TTTAACTATTTGAAGACTTAGTGTATTACACTTTCTTAGTGGAGATAAAATACTGGCCCCTGAATAAATGCTTGTTAAATGAATGATTAGTACAAAGTGATTTGCTGGGGACCATCTTTAATGGGGTCAGAAATTAGGCAGAAATTCAAGAATTTAAAGTTCATATAACTTTGCTCTCAGGTCTCTGTAGAAATTTTCACAAGTGATATTTTCTCTAACCCTTATTTTTAGCATCTACAAAATGAGCATAGTAAATCACTATAGTCATGACATAAATACATTCAACACAAAATGCTGCTAATCCTCTACCATCTCCCTCTAAGTCTATCTCTTTATGGGAAAACTCATGACCCACAGAAGAGAGTATCAGATTGTGTATAATTGAATGGGAACTGGGGCGGCTAGGTGGTGTAGTGGATAAAGCACCGGCCTTGGAGTCAAGGTTCAAATCTGGTCTCAGACACTTAATAATTACCTAGCTGTGTGGCCTTGGGCAAGCCACTTAACCCCATTTGCCTTGCAAAAAAAAAATTGAATGGGAACTCTGAATGTCTTGCTCCATCCTAACTCCCTCCACACCCTAGAGATGAGGTAGAATATTAATAATGTCTATAATATTTGTAATCGAAAACAACTTCTGGAAGACCTATATATCATACTGGCACTTAGAATAAATGTGCCTGTTACCAAAAACTTGACTAGAGAGTCGGAGGCTTTCAGAAAATCAAATAATGCTACATTTAGTTGAATCTTGTCACACTATATCACCCAGGGCTTAAAGGTTACAAATGCATCAATTCACTTAATGGTAGTGTCTATGAAAGGCCTTGCAAGTACATCATCAATTAGTTCATTTATTCAAAGATTTTTCTCTTCCTTTGACAAACAATTATTAAGTATCTATTTTATGAAAGCACTGTTTAAATCACTGAGGATACAAAGATGACATCGTTTTTCCCTCAAATTGCTTTCTTTTACTAGAAGAAAATAATCAAATATATAGATAGAAATACATTCATAAAATATGTATTTACATATACATATATGTATAAACACACAAATATAGTGCTTAGCACATAATAGGCACTAGTAACTATTAATTGACATACCTGTGAATGTTTAAATGCATGGGGATATACGTGTGGGTGTGGGTGTGGGTGTGTGTGTGCATACAAGCATATACCAAATAAATGTAAAGAGTATTATATAAGGAATATATCTAGATTTGGCTTAAAGGAATAAATGAAGAGAGGCCCATATTTCTGCAGGAAGAGAAAGTAAAAAGTTGGAGCTAGAGATTGGTTATTCTACTCTCCTCGAAAACAGTGCGTACTGAATTTGAACTACATCTACCTGCCCCCCATTAATATTGTTAGTCTAGAGGAAATAATGTCTAGGTTTGGGTTGCCCTCCTGATCACTATACCTTAATAGAGGAGTATCCCCAAGCTCTATATCCAAGACTTAACTCCCTTTCCATCACAAACACCATTCATAATAAATAGCAAATTATCCCATTTATCCAAACCAAGAGCAAAAAAAAAAAACTCAGAGCAGGAAAAAAAACGAGAATAAGCTAGATGACGTATGGATTTAATGAGTTTTTATTTTATATCTCAGCTTAACCATGAGAGAAACTCCCAGATTGCAAGGGAAAATTCCCAGAAGTCTCCAGTATAGTAAGTTAGGGATACAGATGTAATCAAGATATCAGGTTCTCTATATATCAGCTTTTTCTGAAGTCTTTCTCTCCCTTCAGAGATCTGAAGAGATTCTGGAACCAGATGTCTTCTTTCTCAAAACTGGAGATCAACAGAACAGAATCTCTCTTCCTCCAAATCCTCATTAACTGCCCCTCATGTGGCCATGAAACACTGAGTGTAATATTTCTACCAATCAAGAGAGTCAAATAAGTTTTAACCTACAAGTAACAGCCAAGAGTATCTGAGTTCAAATTTGACCTTAGATACTTACCTGAGCAAGTCACTTAATCTTGTTTATCTCAATTCTTCTTCTGTAAAATGAGCTGAAAAATGAAATGACAAATCATTTCAGTATCTTTGCCAAGGAAACTCCAAATGGAGTCATAGAAAATTGGAAATGACACAACAACTACAGTGGAAAAAACACTACACTAGATTTGGATTTGGAGAATGCAAAATCTTAGCTCTGATACATCACATGAATGATCTTCTCTAGGTCTCAGTTGCTTCATTTTTAATATGAAAAGACTGGACTACGTGACCTCTGATGTTGCTTTTGATTCCAGAGTTAAAAAAAATTATTTTCTCAATGCTAAATGCATCATATTAATCTTTATTTCTTTAGATTCTTTATATTTATCATTTCTTATCTGGGCCTGAAGGAATTTTACAAATTTCAAATATTCTCCCTTTCCTCCTGGATTCCAAAAGCTCCTGTATTCCATCTGAGAGAGTAGAATTTTGAAGCAGTCTGCTCTCCACTCTGGCATATACTAGGTGGCCTTAGAAAAAGTCATTGAGTCATAGTTTCTTCCATAAAATAGAAGACACTTATATCTGATCAATCTATCTCAAAAGGTAAAGAATGAAAAAAAAGAATCTAAAAGCAATTTGTAATCTATAAGCACTACATGAATATTTATCATGATGTCTGTATGACTGTTCCTATTCTGAAACTATTACTTCCAGATCTTTTGAGTACTCTTTATGTGAAAAACAAGACATAGGAGTGTAGTGTAGAGAGTTTAGTGAATAGATCAAAAAAAAGATGTCCAGCAGTTTCCAAGAATGCCAAACACTACCACATTCCCCCTTTTGCACACACATGCACACACACATACACACGTACACATACATGTACACACACGTACACACTCAAGCACTCACACACAAAATATATATGGTTCAACTTATCTCATTGGCTACTGGGTAGATTCTCAATTGCCCTCTGGGATGAGTCTGAGAATATGTACAGGGTTGCCAGAAACAGCTGGTTCCTTAAGGATGTGATGTAATCTACAACTCCTGGGCAAGTCAAATTGTGTCCTTTTTCTTTTTATGCATAACCACATGTAGCTTTTTTTATCACTAAATCATTATCATTTCTCAACATAACAGATTCTTCTTTTATGAGCTATAATTGTCATAGACCCCAGAGTTATTTGAGATAGGACCCCTCATCATTCAGACCAAGTGGGCTGACCAAACTCTGAGTATTTTTCCTATCCCTTCAATTCTATCGATGAATTATATTCTGATGCAGGTCATAACTATGATGTGTAATATATCTCTTACCTCTGCTAAGGGTTGAAAGGGTTGAATTTTCAATAAAAGAATGATAGATTTAGAATCAAAGAACCTGGGTTACAGTCTTTATCCTTTTACTATTTTTGTGAGTGACCAGGTCACTTAAATTCTTTTCTATAAAAGGATGAAGTGGAACTTTGATGATCTCTAAGTTTTCTTCCAATTCTAAACCTTTCTTATACTATGAAATGAACTCAGAGGTCAAGAGTACTTTACTTAGTCTGATATATCCTGGCTATATGATCTTGTTCAATCATGTCAGACTCTTTGTGACCCTATTACATACTCCTAATGTAATGTTGGCTACTGGAGGTTCATTTTGATCATCCTCAGATCAACCTGAGGGGTTGGTAAATGGCTCTTGGCAATGTGCCCTTAGAGACATATGACATTTGTGGAGTAAAAATCAATCATCTTACTTTTCCATAGATAGCAGTCCCCCAACATTTGAGTTGTTGCTTCATTTTCATGGAAATTCAGAAGCATGGAATTTAGCCAGGGTTCTCCTCCCTTTGTACCAATTGAGCTGGGCTTCCTTATGGAATCATAAAACTGATAAGAAGACTCTAGTCACTTCAAAAGTCCTTTGGTTCTTACTACAAGTTTGTTTCAGAGAAGATTCAATCTTTACCTGTGATAACACTTAGCAAACTTGGTTAAGGGGCCAGAGGAAGAAGATGGGAGACAAGCACATAAGCTATGTTTGTCAAAATCTTAAATCTATTATTTTATTCATCACTGATAAATGAGAGATAGCTGTGACATGATCTTACCATTTACATAAGATTTCAGGTGATTCTTTGATTGAACCCAAGCAACGACTTATTCATAATTACAGTATGTTCTGATCCCAATTTGGAAAATCTTGAAAATTTTGCTTACCTGTCATTCATATCGCTGGGTCTTAGGTCAGTCCTGACCATAAAGACAAAAAGAAAAGGAGAACAAAGGAATAGATAGCATGTGACATATTTCCAAGACACCAAAACTTGAACTGAAATTCTCATGGTCAAATCTTTTATAGACTGAGAAAACAAGATGGTGGAACAGGACAGAGAAAGTTTCTCGGAATACCTGGCTTTGTTGTTATGCTGTCAATTCGACTCTTCATGACCCCATTTGAAATTTTCTTGGCAAAGATGTTGGAGTGATTTGCTATTTCCTTCTCCAGCTCATTTTGCAGATGAAAAAAACTGAGGCAAACAGGGTTAAGTGACTAGCCTAGCCTGGGTCACACAGTAAGTCACACTCAGTAAAAGGAATCTTCCTAACTTCAGACCTAGTGCTCTATCCATTGTATCACCTAGTTGCCCATAAAGCCCAGCTTACTCTTAACCATGTTCCAACATTCTACTAACCACAATATTAACTAGCTTGGGTGAGTAGTCAGTGTTCCCTGCCAGCAGCAAGATACTGAAAGGATAAGCTCTGATCACCAGAATTTTTGTCTTCTTCCAATTCCATATCCTGTACCGTGAGATGGTAAGACTCAGAACTAGATTTGCTTTGTTCTTGATTTAGTGATTGACCCTACTAGATGCATAAGTCAAACTTCCATTTATAATTGGTTGTATTTCCTACTCTCCTTTCCTTATTCAAAGGTATACTTCTCTATAGCTTCTGGGTTCAGAGATCTTATTGGTTGGGAATACCCTGGATCTGGGAGAAACTGATGTATTCAACCCCAAAGAATAGGTTTTTATGATATACTATATATTCCTTTACTGATTCTATACACACACACACACACACACAGAGAGAGAGAGAGAGAGAGAGAGAGAGAGAGAGAGAGAGGGAGAGATACCATTTATCATATCCAAGCAAGACCATCTATTCCTATGGGGAGCCAAGTGCATTATGGCAAGGTCTTATGACTAAACTTCAATTAAATAGAACAAATTCAGGGAAGAGGTAAGGATTTTGCCAGCAGAGGCATTGAGAACCATATTAATTATATAAATCCACACCAAACTCACTGTTTGTACTATTAAGACAAGGCACTCATTCAAAGAGAAAGAGAAAAAAAGATGAAGCTGAGAAGCAGGAGGTCGTGAAGTCTCTAAGAACTCAGAAAGAGATTTGTACTTCCCCAACACCCTTTTCTTGTTGAATTAGATCAGGTTAACATTGATCCATTGTGGTTAAATTTGCAATGCTACCAGACACTAGAGTCATATCTAAGATTACATTACTAAAAAAGACTATATGACATAATGGTTAGAGAACTCATTTCTGAGTCAGGAAGACCTGAGTTCAAGTCTCAGTCTGATATATCCTGGCTATATGAGCTTGTTCAGTCATGTCAGACTCTTTGTGACCCCATTAGCAGTTTTCTTGGCAAAGATACTGGAATAATTCATCATTTCCCCATCATAATCCAGATAAGGAAATGGAGGCAAGCAGGGTTCTGTGATTTACTCTGGATTACACAGCTAGTAAATATCTAAGGCCAGATTTTAGTTCATGTACATGAGTCCTCCTGAGTCTAGGCCTGGTGTTCTGTTTGCTGACCCTTGGTAAATCACTTTGCCAGCAAACTCTTGACTATTTTTTTTCCTGGACCATCTAGCTTTGGAAAAGGCAAATGAGCTGCTTTGGGGCCTCTGGATGAGAAAGAGTCTTGGGCCCTCTCTCTTTTCCTCTCTTTTCCTGACATAAAACTGAGAGAGTCTATGGTCCTACTCTTGATTCCTGAATCTATTCTATCCTTCTTTAAGATAGAGGAGATTGGAAATGGTTATAACCTTAGGCACTTTGCAAGATCAGGGGAGCTTGAAAACTTCAGTCCATGTCACTTAAAGAAGGAAAGAAGTGAGGATGAACTACATGACCTTTCTGACTCACCCCAGCAGTTGCAGAGATGTGGATTCATCCATCTGTTGACCATGTCACATTTAGAAGTGAAACTGGTGGAGCAAATTTTATGTAGAAATTGCCTTAAATCTGAATACATTCTCCTTGAGAATCAAAGTGGTATAGGAGAGAGAGTGTCCTGACATATCTGGAAAATATATGTGATTGTGTCCATACTATATTTTTATTCCTCTGTAAATCTTTTTTTAAGTGCTTCATGTGACTCTAAGGCTAGAAATTTAAGTATTGATTTTCATTGGTAAAGATATTTCCTCACTGGTATTCCCTCCCTACCTCACCCTCAACATGTACCTAAGAGAGCATAATCTTAGTCTGAACAAAAAAAGAGTCTCAGCCTGAGAATATAGTCTTAACTCTCATAGCAAACAAGATATTGATGTCTATTTTGAGATCAATCAATTAACAAACATCTGGACTGGGCACTATGATAAGAGGAGATAAATATACATGTGAATTATAAGATGTTCTGCTATAGAGGGATAGCTGTAACATACCCCCAAAGAGAAGATATAACTATCATCAAGTCTTCCACTAAAAAGCATTAATATATAGGCTTAAATCATTTTATCAACTGCTGAATATGTACAAGTTGGAATAAAATTGAAAGTTACTAAGCATCTCTGATCATTCCCAGCAATGGAGGAATTCTAGAGGCTACAAAAATAAACATAAGACAAACTCCCTGATCTCAAACTTTTCAACTAAATAATGAAGTCTACTCAGTAAGTAGTAAACAATAAATACTAAGTGATCCAATGCTGATTGTAAATACAGTTCAGAAAAGGAAGAGGCTAAAGTCAAATTCTGGAAAGGGAGCTCTCCCACATGATGTCTCTCTGAGTACCCCTCTTCTAATTAGGTAGGTCCAGGTCCAGGTGATTTGGGATTTGAGTTATAGCTTCATTCCTACCCCTTTTTTATTTAATGTGGGTTGTTTATGTGTTCTAGATTATCAAAAACCTTAACTGTAGATAGAAACATGCCTGTGTATACTTTCCACTAGCAAAAATTGTAATCAGGGATTGCACAAAGCCTGGGAATAGCATCCTTTTCAACTTTTTAGTCAAAGATGACTCAGACTGATGGACTTGCCCTCTGAGATGATGAAGTAAACCCCTTATTGTACACTGAACAAGAAAAAACAGTCTCTCTCTTCCCTTCTTTTCCCTCCTCTTCTCCATACAGAGAAATGTTTACTTGGGTGTGGGTCATCACTAATTGACCTGACTTTTGTCCTACCTTGGCACTTTAATGAGTCAGGAGAGGAGTGAGGCTGACAACTTTACACAACTCTGCCTCACTTAAATCCAATTCTCAAGCCAGTCAAGATATCACTCTTGGGATGTCATTGCTCCTCTTCAAAAACAAAGCATCAACAACAATAACAAGAAGAAAATGTAAAGTTGGTGCCTGGAAGTGTTGAAAGAAATAGAGCTTACCCTATCCTTTATCCTGCCTGCCATAGGGCCATGGGCACAAGACAGCTGAAGCCAAGTCCTACCTAGATAACCCTGATTTTGTTTTGCAGTATCTCTTCTGTGTTTATTTTCTGAACTTAAATGAATGACCACTGACCCTGACAGGTCCAGGCTTAGATACTACCCTGTGAGTTTGAGAGGTTTGGAGACCCTAAGTACTTTGACTGCATCTGACTAGCAGTAGCAGGAGGAATCAACAACAGAAAAGGTAATTCCCATCAATAGAATGAACCCAAAATCTAGCCCAGTTTCATAGAAGACATCTGCTGTGAGTGGGACAGCACAGAATTAAAGTGGATTCTTATTTGGTAACTGCAAAAAAGACTTCATTTTCCAGGATTTGTGACTCAGTTTCCCAGAAGATTATAATAGTAGTATGTCCCTGATTATCTATATCTTGTCAATGATTAACTATTGGTCACTCAGAACTGAAAAAAGTTTTAGAAAGAAATTTATTAAGTCATCCATCAAGGAAAAGAGCCCAAAAAAGAGTGACCACTCCCCCCAGATCTCTGTAAGTTTTACATTACATAGAAATCAAACAAAGGAACAAGGAAACACCACCTGATTTCTCAGAACAGTCAATTTCTAGATAAGAAACATAAATTACTTGAAGTATATAGAGAGAGGAAACTCTTACATTCCTTTAGCTCCTCTGGAAGGTTGTTTTGGGGGTCAGCATAACCTGCAGTCCTAAGTTAATCATTAAACAAGTCTGTTCTTTAAGCAACAAATCTGGTCTCTCAACCACATAGTGTCAGATTCAAATAATGCAATAAAGTTTTCCCATATGCCATGAATTTTTTTTTTAGCATTTCATTTGTATTTTGGAAATAATTACCTGCCATATATCTGATTCACAATGTTCACTGAGCATATTTTTGTTCCTCACTTTAAACCTAAGTTTAATGAAATGAAGAATATAAGAAAAGGGGGTCAATTATCCTAATTAAATTTCAGCATGAATCTGTTCACAACCAAATATCTGGGTCCAGAGATAACATGAGAAGGACAAAGAAGAGGGACAATTACTGCACCTCCAGGGCTTAGCATTAGTTATTAATGTTAGAAAAAAAAGGAATGAAAGGAAAGGGAAATAGACCTCCAACACCTTGAGAACTATTATTTCAGTCTTCCCTGTTTAATCGTGTTCCAATCACATCATTTCTTTCTGACTAATAATGATAATTTTAAGTCCTACAAAGCACTTTACATACAGTGTCTCATTCAAATTTCACAACAACCTAGTTTAGAAGATATTGAAGATATTATTACCCTCCTTTCTCAGAATATAGACTCAAAGATGAGAAAATACAACTTCAAAGAATTAAATAATCTGTTTATGCTCACATACCTCATATGGGTCAGAGACAGGGTTCAAATTCAGTTCTCTCTGACTCCAAATCACTGAACCATCAGCTTCCTCTTAAGTCTGACTTTGATTATAGTTCCTATTCAAAAAACATCTGTTGGCTTTCTACTCTTGGTAAAAAACAAACTACCAACTCCATAACCTGCTTTCATGGGCTTTTCATACTCCTGGTTCCACTACTCCTTTCCTCTATACTTCCAAAGCTCTTTGTATGTTCTTTAAGGCTGAAATACCATCCCAATCCCCTCCAAAACCCTCACACCCATGCTCTGCATTTTAAATCTTATTCATCCCCTCAGATCTAATTCAAATGCCACCTCTACCATGAATGGAAAGGACAGTATGGCATAGTAAAAAGGTTATGGTTTAGAGTCAGAAAATCAGTTATTTAGGGAAGAAAGAAATTTTGGCTGTTAAAGGGGGGGGGAGGGAGTAGTGGTAGAAGTATAGCAAATGTCTCCAGATTCACCTGCTCTGCCAAATTCATCACTCTGATTTTTCAGGAGATCAAGTTGGTATTGTGGGAATAGAAAAGAATTCTCTTATTCTAAGTAAAATAAGAATTGAGTGTGCCATTTCCTCCACCCTTCCAAGTGGCAGCATGAAAAATAAAGGAAAGGAAAAAAAAAGACAAACTGAAATACCTTAGAAGTTCTGTCTTGCCAGCTGGGTCCAATTTGTTGGCATATAAATCACCACAAAACTGAAATATGCTTAGGTGATAAGCTTTTGAAAATTGAGATACTAGTAACTCCAATGGCAGTTCAAAGAAGAGGCTGAAATATGGCTGAAGATCAATGGATAAGAGCAGAGCACACTCCCAACAAGCCCTTAACAAAGAAGTTAAATCACAACTGAACACAAGAAGATGACAATAGAAAGCAATTTGTTCCATAGAGAGCAGCAACAGGTCAGCAGAGATGCCAACAGAGAGAGAGCAGTTCAGCAGTGATAAACAGGACGATGATATCACTAGAAGACACTGGCTGCTCTGCAGAAACAGATATAATTGCTCTGGTCACAGCTTACTTTAGGTTTGTCAGTTCCCATAGGGATAAAAGATCCCTCCCATGTTGACGGAATCCCATTCATGAACATTCCATACCTACATATGTGACCCACTGGCGGTGTTCCCTTCACTTATGTTTTCCTAGTTATTCAGCTCTTTAGAGATAACAGACCCAAGTAAGCTGTACCCATTTAGTAAGACCCATAGGCATTTAAATCTGTTTTGAATTTCTTTTACTTTAGTTGCCAGCAATTATCTCATCTCCTCAAATCTTACTTGCCTAAAAGTGAGAACACTTCTTTCAAAACCTTTCCAATTCCACTTGATGGCCAGCAATAACCCATGCAGATCAAAGAGAGTTGGTAAAGTTGGAAAATTTCCCAACTAGCAGTCAAAATATCTATACTCCCAATCCTGGCTGTATTACTTATTTCATGAATGACTGTGGTCAAATTTCTTCACCTCTCTTGCCCTTAACTTTTCTCATGTGTAAAAAGGCAGGAGTTCAACTAAATCATCCCTAAGATCTTTTTTTCAGTGCTGGTTGAGGGAAATGAGGTTGGGAAAGTCATGAAGAATCTTGAAAGGAGGGCCAAGGAACATGATCACTGTAACTTCTAAAAAGTAGGAACTATTTCATACTTGTCTTTGGATGCTCCATTACTTGGCACATGATAGATGCTTAATAAATATTCGTTAGACATTGAAAAGTTTTTGAATAAAATCATGACATGATACAAGAAAAAAATGAAGGAAAATATGGAATTTTAGGAAGATTACTGAAAGCCACATAGGGTGAATTAAAAGGAGAACTTAGAAGAGGGGAGACAAATTAGGAAGTCATTATTCTACTGCAGATGTGAGGTGATCAGGTCCAATAATCAAATGGTAGCAATGAAAATGGGGAAAAAATAAGATTAGAGAAACAATACAAAGGAGCCACAATGGGTATTATACATCATAACTGATATTTTGCTCTCAATTTCTTCTAGTATAGACATGTTTTTAATCCTCAGGAGCACTGAATTAAGGTTTTTGTGCTCAGAGACAAGTAAATTGTGTCTCTTGGGGTATCTCCTATAATTGAGTCCTGAAGCTAACTTTCCTAAATAAAAATCCTTTGCTACTCTATAGCTCTATCTATCATGTCTATCATGTATTGTCCTACAACCAAGTCCAAGAGCCATTCTATGGTTGGTTTTCCATTGTGCCTTCAGGGCAAATGTCATAAGTCAAAGCCCTTGAAAATCTTAGCATCAGGAGTCTCAGCACAGTAGCCTTCTTCAGGATAAAGACACCTTGGAATGCTGAGAGCACAAAGAGAGCCACACTGTCTCTGGTCAGTTGTCATATGGATGAATGGCTCCTAGATCCTGGCATCACCAGTCTCAGTCAGAATGATGTAAGTATTTGCAGTTTCATCAAACTGTTGACTCTACTGGAGAAAAAGAAGGAAAAGTGGGGACAACGGTTTTAATTTCTCTATCCTAAAAGGGCAAGGAGAGAAACGCTTGCCACATCCTTCTAAAAAGAATGACCTTCTCTCATTGCCAAATGAGAAATGCTATGTAGGGTAATATTAACTTATTTATTTATGAATTTATTTATAATTTACACTAACTAGGTACAGGCACTATTGTTAGGAGGGCAAGCCAAAAATCACAACAAGAAAGATTGACTTTTTATTTTGTATAATGCATATTAATGAAGATGCAATTTGATGTTCAGTATTATAAAAAAAAAATCCTCGTGAATGAAGTCCTTTAACAGTCTTTATTGTATTTCAGTAATACACATGGTGCTAAATTTGCATGACCTGGTCAGTCTCTAACATGGTGTTTGTGAGGGGGAAACTGGAGTTGTTGAAGAGAGATAGGGGGCAAAGAAGGTGACTATTTGGATTCTGTTTGGCAGCTTCCTATCTTTATAATCATGAGATCATAGGTTTTAGTATTTAAAAGACTACTTAGAGATCAATTAGTCTAATTCCCTGATTTGATTACTGCTATTAAATAATAAAAACAATAATGATAGGAATAATAGTTAACATTTATATAGTACTTTAAGATTTATAAAACACTTCATATTTTATCTCATTTGATCCTCACAACAATGCTGTGAAGAGCTTATTATCCCCTTTTTACAGAGGAGAAAACTGAAGTTGAGAGAGTTTTGATGACTTACCCATGATCACATAACAGGAAAGTGTTTGAGGTAAAATCTGAATTTAAGTCTTCCTGTTTCTGAGTCCAACATTCTCACTTACCGTGCCAGACTAAGCCCCTCAACAGTTAAATGAGTTGGTCAGTCACACAGAGAGAAAACAGGAAAGCCAAAATTGTAACTAGGTCCTCTGACTCCAAATTTAGTGGTCTTTTCTATGTTCTTTTTCTGTGGCCAAGAGGAATGATAAAGATTGTGCTGTTTGGTTGTGAGGAACAAGGGAGCTTTAGAATAGAATGTGGGTTTTGAAACAAATAAACTTTGAGCCCTAAACCTAGGATCTTTGTTTCCTATGAAAAGTGAAGAGAAATGAAAGCAGAAGGAGAAAAAGAATAATGCAGCAGCTTGTTAACAGGCTTACTGCTGATTCCGTACCAAAGTCTGCACAGGACTGGCAGCAGGGAGGGATCTAAATGGTAGATGAGGTATTCCTGAACTCCAGACATTTCTCAGCACCTAGACCTATTATCACCATCTCATTAACCAGTTGAGGCAAGCCTTAAAACCTTATGCATGTCTCACTGGGTTGGAAGGGGTTGTGAATTCTGCCCACAGTAAGCAGAGATCCTTAAGTGTAGATTGGATGGTCGCTTGTCAAGTATGTTGTATAAGGGATTCTAGTTTCAGGTACAAATTGACCTGGACAATCCAAATCTTAGGTTCTGTGGTTCTGGTTTTCTAGACAACAAACTTCTGAGATGCAAAAGAATCAAAGAAAAGAGGCCTCTCTAATTAGTGGATAAAATGAACACATATTTGTAAGAGAAGAATCAGAGCAAGTTTAATGGAATGTATCTAAAAGCATGATCTGATCTAGATAAAGTGAATCATAAAATAAACAAGAAAGAAATTAAGGAGGTAAATAGATTGTTAGAAAAATTAGATATGGTAGACTTGTGGAGGAAACTGAACAGGGATAGAAAGGAATATACCTTTTCCTCTGCAGTACATGGAACTTATACAAAAATTGACCATGTACTAGGACATAAAAACCTAATGATCAACTGCAGAAAGGCAGAAATAGTGAATACATCTTTCTCAGATCACAATGCAATAAAAGTCATATACAATATTGGGCCAAGGAGATATAGACCCAGAACCAATTGGAAACTGAATAACCTCATTTTAAAAAATGAGTGGACCAAAAAAGCAAATTAAAGAATTAACCATTTTATCCTAGATAATAATAATAATGAAACAACATACCAAAATCCATGGGATTCATTCAAAGTGACTCTTAGGGGATATATTATAGCTTTAAATGCTTACATGAATAAATTGGAGAAAGAGAAAATCAATAAACTAAACATGTAACTAAAAAAATTAGAGAAAGAACAAATCAAATATCCCCAATTAAATACCAAATTAGAAATTCTAAAAATTAAAGGAGAAATTAATAAAAGCAAAAGCAAAAAAAAAACTATTGAATTAATAAATAAAACCAAAAGTTGGTATTATGAAAAAAACCAATAAAATTGATAAACCTCTGGTCAATTTGATTAAAAAAAGAAAGAAGAAAACCAAATTGCTAGTATCATAAAGGAAAAAGATGAACTCACCACCAATTGGGAGGAAATTAAAGTAGTAATTCAAAATTATTTTGCCCAACTCTATGCCAATAAATTTCATAATGTAAGTGAAATGGATGAATATTTACAAAAATATAAGTTACCCAGGTTAAATGAAGAAGAGATTAAATACCTAAACAACCCTATCTCAGAAAAAGAAATTCAACAAGCCATCATTGAACTCCCTATGAAAAAATCTCCAGGGCCTGATGGATTCACAAACAAATTCTACCAAACATTTAAGGAACAATTGCTTCCAATTCTATATAAATCTTTGGGAAAATAGGGAAAGATGGAACTCTGCCTAACTCTTTCTATGAAATCAATATGGTGCTGTTACCTAAACCAGGAAGAGTTAAAACAGAGAAAGAAAATTATACACCTATTTCCCTGATGAATATAGATGCAAAAATCTTAAATAAAATTTTAGCAAAATGATTATAAGTTATCACTAGGATAATACATTATGATCAAGTAGGATTTATTCCAGGAATGCAGGGTTGGTTCAATATTAGGAAAACTGTTAGTATACTCAATTATATCAACAACAAACACATCAGAAATCATATGATCATATCAATAAATGCTGAAAAAGCTTTTGACAAAATACAGCATCCATTCCCACTAAAAACACTAGAGAGTGTAGGAATAAATGGACTTTTCCTTAGAATAATTAGCAGTATCTATCTGAAACCATCAACAAGCATTATATTCAATGGGGAGAGACTAGAGGCATTCCCAATAAGATCAGGGGTGAAACAAGGGTGCCCATTATCACCACTACTATTCAATATTGTATTAGAAATGTTAGCTTCAGCAATTAGAGAAGAAAAAGAAATTGAAGGAATTAGAATTGGGAAGGAAGAGACAAAACTCTCATTCTTTGCAGATGACATGATGGTCTACCTAGAGAATCCCAAGAAATCATCCAAAAAACTACTGGAAACAATTAGCAATTTTAGCAAAGTTGCAGGTTATAAAATAAAGCCCCATAAATCCTTAACTTTTCTATAGATGTCTAGCAAGATACAGCAGGAAGAGTTAGAAAGTGAAATCCCATTCAAAGTAACCTCAGACAATATAAAATACTTGGAAGTCTATTTGCCAAGACAGACTCAGAATCTTTTTGAAAACAATTATAAAACACTTCTCACATAAATTAAATCAGATTTAAATAACTGGGCAAATATCAACTGCTCATGGATAGGTAGAACTAATATAATAAAAATGACAATTCTACCAAAACTAAACTGTTTAGTGCCCTACCAATCAAAGATCCAAAAAATTACTTTAATGAGTTAGAAACAATTGTAAGTAAATACATATGGAGGAATAAAAAGTCAAGAATTTCCAGGAGCTTAATGCAAAAAAGTGCAAAAGAAGGTAGCTTAGCCCTACCTGATGTAAAATTATATTATAAAGCATCAGTCATCAAAACTGTTTGGTATTGGCTAAGAAACAGAGTGGTGGACCAGTGGAATAGACTAGGTGTAAAAGCAGGAGATGATTATAGTAATCTGCTGTTTGATAAACCCAAAGATTCCAGCCATTGGGATAAAAACTCCCTCTTTGATAAAAACTGTTGGGATAATTGGAAGTTAGTATGGAAGAAACTTAGATTAGACCAACACCTCACACCCTTTACCAAGATAAGATACAGATGGTTACAGGACTAAGACATAAAAAACAATACTATAAGCAAATTAGAAGATCAAGGACTAGCTTACCTGTCAGATCTATGGAAAGGGGAGCAGTTTATGACTAAGGAAGAGTTGGAGAACATCACCAAAAACCAGTTAGATGATTTAGATTACATTAAATTAAAAAGCTTTTGTACAGATAAAACCACTGTAACCAAGATCAAAAGAAATGTAGTAAATTGGGAAACAATCTTTACAATTAATGATTCTAACAAAGGACTCATTTCTAAAATATACAGAGAACTGAGTCATATTTTTAAAACAAGAAGCCATTCCCCAATTGACAAATGGTCAAAGGATATGCAAAGGCAATTTACAGATGAGGAGATCAAAACAATCCATAACCATATGAAAAATGCTCTAAATCATTAATTATTAGAGAAATGCAAATTAAAGTTTCTCTGAGGCACCACCTCACACCTCTCAGACTGGCCAATATGACCAGAAAGGATAATGATCATTGTTGGAAGGGTTGTGGGATATCTGGGACACTATTACACTGTTGGTGGAGCTGTGAACTCATCCAACCTTTCTGGAGAGCTATTTGGAACTGTGCCCCAAGGGCAACAAAAATGTGCATACCCTTTGACCCAGCAATACCACTATTGGGTCTATATCCTGAAGAGATGATGAAAAAGGGTAAAAACATCACTTGTACAAAAATATTTATAGCAGCCCTGTTTGTGGTGGCAAAGAATTGGAAATAAAATAAATGTCCTTCAGTTGGGGAATGGCTTAGCAAACTGTAGTATATATATGTCATGGAACACTATTGTTCTGTTAGAAACCAGGAGGGATGGGATTTCAGGGAAGCCTGGAGGATTTGAATGAACTGATGCTGAGTGAGATGAACAGAACCAGAAAAGCACTGTATACCCTAACAGCAACCTAGAAGTGATGATCAACCTTGAAGGACTTGCTCATTCCATCAGTGCACCAATTGGGAACAATTTTGGGCTGTCTGCAAAAGAGAGTGCCATCTGTATCTAGATAAGGAGCTTGAACAAAATACAAGGACTATTCCCTTTAATTTAGAAAAAACAGATATCTTATTGTCTGATCTTGTTACCTCTTAGACTTTTTGTCTCTTCTTTAAGGATATGATTTCTCTCTCATCACAATCAATTTGGATCAAGGTACAACATGGAAACAAAGTAAAGACTGACAGATTGCTTTCTGGGGCCGGGGGTGGGGGGTGGGAAGTAAGATTGGAGGGAAAGTTGTAAAACTCAAATAATATCTTTAATAAAAATTAATTTTAAAAGGCATGATCTGAGTTCCAAAAGCATGAACTAAGCTAAAAAAATGAATTTGCATTTGCAGATATTGTGTCAGTAAATATGTAGATGAGTTTTTTCCCTAGAGAAGGAAAATGGCAGAGGTTCTTAACCTAATAACCATGAACTTAAAAAAATTGGTAATTAAATTTTTTCTTGCAAGGCAATGGGATTAAGTGGTTTGCCCAAAGCCACACAGCTAGGTAATTATTAAGTGTCTGAGACCGGATCTGAACCCAGGTACTCCTGACTCCAGGGCCGGTGCCTTATGCACTGTGCCACCTAGCTGCCCCGGTAATTATATTTCAATATAATTAATTGATTTTCCTTGTAAAAAAATGCACACGTTTTATTTTATGCATAAAAAAACACTACTCTGAAAAGAGGTCCATTTGGGCTTCACTCAACTACCAAAGGGTCTCATAACACACAAATTAAGAATTATTATAATAATGGAAATGATTGGGCAATGAAGTCAGAAGGATCTTAGCTAAAATCTGACTTCAGATACTTGACATTTACTAGAAGTGTGACCCTGGGCAAGTCACTTAGCCCATTGCCACACAAACACACACAAACACACACACACACACACACACAAATAACTAAAAACAAACAAAAAAATAATGAAAGTAATTAGATGTGGCAGCAAATTCCAATTATCAGAAACAAACTCAAGAAGTGAAACTGGAAAAGATACAGATGAATTTATAAGCCATGAAGCAAATGGCCAGTTGCCTTTTTGGTGCTTTTCTAATTTGAGTTCATCTTCACATTCTTTCTTATCTTTTTCAGTTTTCCAGAAGTAGGACTAGCAAAGGCTCATCATCAGTGAATCAAAAATGTTTTTTGATTCTATTAATTTTTAAATTTTTATGACTCATAAGAGTAGTAAATTCTCTGAGTTCAATACTTATTGCTTAAAGTTGTAATTCATTTTTTTAATTCAACAATTATTTCCCACATTCTAATATTTGAGGATATCCATGTTTACCCTATCCATGTCCTTCAATATTTTTAAAACTTTGTATTTATTCTATCTCAGACTTTTCCTTTTAGACTAAGAAGTTCTATATTTTTAACTTGCTTTTGCATTAGAAATGCTTCATCCCTGTGACAGAAAGCCCCACGTGGAGATTCCCTAAAATCATGTATACTGGCCCTACTCAGATTCACTGTGGTTTCTTCTCCCCAGTCCATGTTCTTATCACTATGTCTTCTCCACTCAGTTCTGTAGTACTTGACTCTTACAATGTTCTATGAAACATATAGATTAAGAAGAGTAGTTAGAAAGCAAATACTACTTAGTTTAACTGTGTGTGTAGAGATTCCAGCGTTTAAATTATATAAGGCTATTAATTATTGGCTCTTTTGGCTCTGGCCTGTACAGACACAACATTTATTGAGCTGATGGATTTCCTGCTGTCTTCATTGGTTATCCTCTGCTCCCTAATCCTCATTGAATACTCCTGTGTTTAAATCATCATGATATAGATATCAACTCATTACTTTCTTTATACAAGTTAATATGAAAATAAAACTTTTAGTAGTCCTATCTAGTTCTATTTTCTAGTTTGTTATTTTTACCACCACCACTCCTAGCAGCAATCAGAATGCTAGTCAAAGAAGAAATAAGATCCCTTTTGAATTATCTAGTCACTTCCTAGTCAAACTCTAAAAGTAAAATCCATATGTTTCTCCTGTTTTACTGTTCACCAACCATCCCTGATCTAGACTCTCCTCATCTACAAGTCAAGACAGATATCCAACAAATCTTGGTTCTTCCTTAATCCTTTTGCTAATTTTACATACTTTGCCCATAATCACCCATCCAAATAGCATTTCTAAAACAATTAATGTGGACCATTGTGGTCTCAGCTGGGCTAAGGTTACCTGATGATATTTGTCCTTATTCTCAAAAAAAGACCATGATATCAATGAGGTGATGTCATGATAAGCATATGAACTGGATTGAGTGAGGGGTTGCTGTGCAAAGTCACCATTCTCACTTTCTCTTCCAGAGTAATCTGGGTCTAGTGGTAAGACATAAATCAAGATGACTGGAGATAGCCCTGGATGTGAGGTAATCAGGGTTAAAGTGACTTGCCCAAGGATACACAGCTAGTAAGTGGCATGTTTCTTAGGTGGATTTGAACTTAGGTCCTCCTGACTCTAAGGTCAATGCTCTATCCACTGCACCACCAAGATTCCCATATGATTCCAGGGAGATGCTCAGAGGCCACCACTCATTGCTCACACAGAACTCAATAAGCAATGTGCTTTAAATGCAAGACTATACTGCAACCTCAATTTCTAATAAAAAACTCATTTTTTAATGCCACTGGATCCCAAAGGATTGAGATGAAGTAATCAATGGTTATGATGCAGAATGAACCATTTAATTTAAACACACAGATGTCTTGAGCTACTGGAGAAAACTTAGAACCAAGAATTATTAAGAATTCCAAGATGGATTCCTGGACAAACTTGCATGTTAGTTTATTCTCCTGCCACAGCATATTGAAGCTGGTGAATAAAGAATGCTGAATCTGGAATGGGGGGGTGGGGTGGAGCCAAGATGGCAACAAGAGAGGATCCTCTCTTAGAAGCTCTCTCATAAAACTTTGAAACTAAGGACTCTAACTAAACTTTCAAGAGACAGAACACACAGAGGGACCCAATGAGGCAGTTCTCCTACTCAAGGTAACCTGAAAAAGAGCAGAAAGGCTCTGCTCCCCGGGGTTGGAGGGGCGGCAGACCTGAGCAAAAGAACTTCAGTCTCCGGAAGGCAGGCCCAGGGTGCTGGGATCCTCTGCTCACAGCAGCAGGGGAGTCTCCTGAGGGAAAGGGGGGAGGACCTTGCCAGAGCAAGCATATGAAACCCAGCCCTCAGGGCACACAGCTAGCAGCCCAGATCCAGGAACAGAAGCAGGTGGAGCAGGTAAGCAGGAGTCCCCAGGGCATGAGCCTATTGAACCTAGGGAGGGGAGTGAAGAGAGAGACTGCTGAGCTTTGTCCTCTGCCCCTGTAACAGGACTCTGACCACATTCAGATCCTGATCACAATCTAGGGCCCCCCAGTAGAACAGCAGGGGCCCCCTCCACCTCAGCCCTGTGGCAGAGGGGGGCACATATGGTCATTCACAGACCAGGAGGGAGAACAGAACCTCTCACACTGAGACCCTTGTGGGAGTGTCCCAAAAGCTCAGGAAGTACCCAAAAACCAGGCTCAGGCTGGGAAAATGAGCAAGCAGAGAAAAAACAGGAACACCATTGAGAAATATTTTGCATATGAGCCCAAGAAGGATCAAAATACTCAGTCTGAAGATGAGGAAGCACAAGCTCCTGCATCTAAAGACTCCAAGAAAAACAGAAATTGGGATCAGGCTATGACAGAGCTCAAAAAAGACTTTGAAAATCAAATGAGGGAGTTGGAAGAAAAACTGGGAAAAGAAAGGAGAGAGATGCAGGAAAAACATGAAAATGAAGTCAGCACCTAGTCAAGGAAATCCAAAAAAATGCTGAAGAAAATAGCATGCTAAAAACCAGCTTAGGTCAAATGGATAAAACAGTTCAAAAAGTTATTGAGGAGAAGAATGCTTTAAAAAGCAAAATTGGCCAGATGGAAAAAGAGATAAGAAACATCTCTGAGGAAAACAAATCCTTCAGACAAAGAATAGAACTCAGGGAGATTGATGAATTTACGAAAAACCAGGATTCATTACTTCAAAACCAAAAAAATGAAAAATTAGAAGAAAATGTGAAACATCTCATTGAAAAAAATAACTGATATGGAAAACAGACTTAGGAAAGATAATTTAAAAATTATTGGAATACCTGAAAGTCATGATCAGGAAAAGAGCTTTGACATCATTTTCAAAGAATTACTATAGGAAAATTGCCCTGATATTCTAGAAGCAGAGGGCAAAATAGAAATAGAGAGAATCCACCAATCCCCTCGAGAAAGAGATCCCAAAAAACCAACCCCTAGGAATATTATAGCCAAATTCCAGAACTCCTAAGTCAAAGAGAAAATATTACAAGCAGCCAGAAGGACACAGTTCAAATATCATGGAGCTGCAGTCAGGATCACACAGGACTTAGCAGCAACTACATTGGAAGCTCATAGGGCTTGGAATATAATATACCAGAAGGCAAAAGAGCTTAGAATGCAGCCAAGAATGAACTAACCAGCAAGGCTGAATGTCCTCTTCCAGGGAAAAAGATAGACTTTCAATGAACCAGGGGAATTTCAAATGTTCCTGTTGGAATGGACAGAGCTGAACAGAAGGTTTGATCTTCAGATATAAGACTCAGGTGAAGCATAGAGAGTGGAGGAGAAGGGGGAAATATGAGGGACTTAATGATGATGAACTACATGTATTCCTGCATAGAAAAATGACACTGATAATACTCATATGAACCTTCTCAGTTAATAGAGCAGGTAGAGGGAGCTTTTATAGTTGAAGCACAGGAGAAAGCTGAATTTGAAGATAAAATACGGTGTAAAAATGGAGTCAATAGGAAAAAAAGGAAATGTAATGGGAGAAAGAAAAAGGAGAGGGGGGAATAGGCCAAGATATTTCATATAATAAGATTTTTTCTTTATTACAATGAGCTATTGCAATGATGTGGAAGGGAGAAGGCAAGGGGGAAATGAGAGATTCTTCGCTCTCATCAGAGGCGGCTAGGAGAGGAAACAGCACATATACTCAATAGGGTATAGACATCTGGAGTAAGAAGGAAAGGGGGGGGACAGGGGGAAGGGGGGGATGTGAGTGATGGAGGAGAGGATGGACCATGGGGGGAGAGTGGTCAGATATAACACATTTTCCTTTTTACTTCTTGCAAGGGGCTGGGATTGGATGGCCTGTCCAGGACCACAGGGCCAGGTGGATGCTGGGCCTAAGGGGTGGTAGGGGGGCTTGGGGCCTCTTGGCCCCAGGACCAGGGATCTGTCTGCTGTGCCACTCATCTACCCTACAGCAGAGTCAGAGTAAAAGGAGAGAGAAAATAAAGTACATGGCTGTGGAAAAATACGAAAGGAGGGAGTTGCGATCAGCAATGGCAATGGTGGAAAAATATGGAAGTAACTTTTGCAATGGACTTACCATAAAGAATGTGATCCACCCGCAACAGAGTTGTTGGTGTTGGAACAAAAACTGAAGCACATTTTTTAGTATTATTATTTGGGGGGGGGTACAGGGCAAATGGGACTGGGTGGCCTGCCTGGAACCGCATAGCAAGGTGATCGTTGGGTATCTGAGGCTGAATTTGGACCCAGGTGCTCCTGGCTCAAGGGCCTATACTCTGTCCGCCACCCAGCCACCCCTACTATTATTACTATTTTATTTTATTTTGAGTCTTTTTTTTTCTTTTTTTGTTTTTTTGCAGGGCAGTGGGGTTGGGGTGGCTTTCATGTCACACAGCTGGGTGATTGTTGGGTGTATGGGGCCAGATATGGGCTTAGGTGCTCCTAGCTCCAGGGCTGGGGCTCTGTCCATTGCGCCACCTGGCCATACCTACAATTATTACTATTATTTTTTTATTTTAATTTTTTTCTCTCCCCTTTATAATATCGTTCAAACAAGTCTATATTTTGTAGGGGGAGGGGGTATTCTGTTTACTCTCTTTTTTTTTTAGGTTTATTTGCAAGGCAAACAGGGTTAAGTGGCTTGCCCAAGGCCACACAGCTAGGTAATTATTAAATGTCTGAGACGGATTTGAACCCAGGTACTCCTGACTCCAGGGCTGGTGCTTTATCTACTGCGCCACCTAGCCGCCCCTCTGTTTACTCTTAAACAAGAATATTTTATTAATGTATAAAAAACATTATTTTTACAAAAAGAGAATAAATAAATATTAAAAAAATTATTAAGCCACAGTAGGCCTTATTTTATACATGTTTCTCATGATAGAACAATTAATGCTAATGATTAAGGCATCTCGGAGAGAAGAGGAAAAGTAGCTATTTCACTTGGAAAGTTTAATTTCAGATAACCATTTTCTCTTTATTTTATTCATGAGTTCTAAGATGAATAAATTTAAGAGATTTACTTTTAAAGGGGAAAATATTCTGATTACAAGGTGGAGTGGGTACTTTTATTACATAAAGACTCTGAAAATTATTTCCTAGAAGTTGGTGGAAAAGACCTAGAGTCTTTGTTTTCAATTAGATTTCCTATGCTTGATCACATACCATAGCCATGTCCTTAGGCTATCCTTGAAAAATTATTTTTTTAACTCTGGTTGTCCTGATTTTTTTTATTTCCAATATAACATTTTCTTCACATAAGTTTTCTTTCTTTCTTTCTTTCTTTCTTTCTTTCTTTCTTTCTTTCTTTCTTTCTTTCTTTCTTTCTTTCTTTCTTTTTCTTTCTTTCTTTCTATTGTGACCTA
Organism: Macrotis lagotis; assembly: GCF_037893015.1. Taxonomy (NCBI): domain Eukaryota; kingdom Metazoa; phylum Chordata; class Mammalia; order Peramelemorphia; family Peramelidae; genus Macrotis; species Macrotis lagotis. The sequence continues at coordinate 182,928,350 of NC_133661.1, read as the reverse complement.
GACAGAAGCTGTAGATTTCATCCATTCATTTCTATCTCACAGAATTTTTTTTCATTGATGTTACAGATACCAAGATGACCATCCCAAAAGAGAATCAGACTACCACATTCATTGAATTAATTCTTCTCAGTTTTCCCATCAGCAGAGAAGTGGAGCTACTGCTCCTGGTACTTTTCTTGCCCATGTACCTACTGACATTCCTGGGAAACATCCTTATCATCTGCATTGTTGTGTCCTACTGCTGCCTTTACACATCCATGTAATCTCTCCATCTTAGACATCCTCTTTACTTCTGTCATTTCCCCCAAGGTTCTGATGAATTTGGCCACTGGAGATAAGACCATCTCCTTTTCTGAGTGTATCACCCAGTGCTTTTTCTACTTCTTCCTGGGGATGGTGGAGTTTATTTTACCGACATCCATGTCCTATGACTGGTATGTTGCCATTTGTAACCCACTGAGGTATAGCATTATCATGAGGCCTTCTGCATGCATTAGACTGGTTCTTTTCTCATGGGTGGGTGGTTTCTTGTCTGTTATCTGCCCTATCACATTTATCTCCATGTTGCCCTTTTGTGGATCCAATATCATCAGCCACTTTTTCTGCGACAGTGGGCCTCTATTGGCTCTGGCCTGTATAGACACATTTATTGAGCTGATGGATTTCCTGCTATCTTCATTAGTTATCCTCTGCTCCCTAATCCTCATTGGATACTCCTATGTTTATATCATTATGACCATCTTATGCATCCCATCAGTCAGTGGGAGGAAGAAAGCCTTTAACACCTGTGCTTCTCACTTGACTATTGTGGTGATTGCTGGTGGAATCACAGTCTTTGTCTATGTGACTCCTTCCCAGAAAGAAACCTTGGAGATCAACAAAATACCCTCAGTGTTGAACAGTGTGGTGGCACCTTTCCTCAACCCTTTCATCTATACCTTGCACAATGAAACTGTGCTGAGAATCCTCAGGGAAGTGTGGGTGAGAATCAGAGCATTTTTAGTGGAAAGGGGAGAGGGAACTGCTTAGTAGAGTAGCTAAAAAAGATTACTGATAAAAAAAATTAAATGGTCTTTCTCTTCACCTGAATAAGGACCATTTTCTTATATTATATAAATATATTTTAACATAATATTCAAACTATAACAACATATTTGGCACAATAATATATTTAATAAAATATTTCTAATATAGTATCTAATATTTATTATATGATCATAAAAATTATACAATAAATCCTTTTAATATTTACATCAGTTATTTCAACATATACCAACTTCTTTCTTCCTTAGAATTTAAGATTCCTTAAGGGTTAAAAAAAATTAGGCCAAAACATTTAATACAGTAACTATATTTGACAATCTGACTATATATGATATTCTTTCTTAGTAACTTCCCATATATTTGCCATAACAGGAAAAGAATTTTTACAGATTGTTAACTGGTTTCAATTTTCTCAGATTTTCTATTAAGAAGGCAGAGGGAGGGGGCAGCTAGGTGGCACAGTGGATAGAGCACTGACCTGGAATCAGGAGTACCTGAGTTCAAATCTGGCCTCAGATACTTAATAATTACTTAGCTATATGACCTTGGGTAAGTCACTTAACTCCATTGCCTTAAATAAAAAGAAAGGAGAGGGGAATAAACATTTATGAAGTTCCTACTATTTACCAAGAATTGTCCTTAGTGATTTACAAATATAATTTCATTTAATCCTCACAATAAAACTGGGAATCTGTTGCTATAATTATCGATATTTTATCAGTAAGAAAATTGAAGTAGAAAGATATTAAGTAATTTGCCCAGGATCAAAAAACTATTACATGTCTGAGTTAGGATTTGAACTCAGGTCTTCTTGACTCCAGGACAAATGATTTATCCTCTATGCCACCCAAGTGCCTTGCAATGAACTTTCCATTTACATAAACATTATACACTCTCTCTCTCTCTCTCTCTCCATATATATATATTCCTGTGACATAATTTTTTCACTCATTTTCCAATCAATGGGCTTGACTTTCCAATTCTTTACTGCCAGAAAGAGAGTTTCTATGGCAAGCAATTTTGATTTTATCAATGATCAATGAATGAACCAACCATGATTCCAGAGCTCTCATGAGGAAATGAGCTATTTGCTTTTCTCTGCCTTACATCTCCCGAAAGGTAAGTTTTTTGATACATGAATGCTGAAGAATTTTTTTTCACTTGAATATATATGTTTATACATATATATATGAAGAAAATTGGGAAAAGAAATGAGAATGATGCAAGAACAATGAAAAGACAATTATCAGTTTGATAAAAGAGGCAAAAAAAATCTAAAAGAAAATAACACCTTAAAAGAGGCACAAAGGGTAGGTGGCTCAGTGGATAGAGCACTGGCCCTGGAGTCAGGAGTACCTGGGTTCAAATCCAGCCTCAGACACTTAATAATTACCTAGCTGTGTGGCCTTGGGCAAGCCACTTAACCCCATTTGCCTTGCAAAAATCTTTTTAAAAAAAGAAGCACAAAACTACACTAAAAAAAAGGAAAATGTCATAAAAACAGATCAAATAGAAAAATTCAATAACTTCTTAACAAGTAAGAATTAGTCAAATAATAAAAAGTTCCCTGAAGAAAATAAATTCCTTAAAAATTAGAATTGAGCAAGTAGAAGCTAATGACTCCATGAGACATCAAGAAATAATAAAACAAGGTCAAAAGAATGATAAAATGAAAACAAATGTGAAATGTTTCATTGAGAAAACAGCTGATATGGAAAATAATTCAAGGAAAAATAATTTAAGAATTATTGGACCACCTGAAAGACATGATCAAAGAAAGAACCTAGATATTATATTTCAAGAAATTAGCAAGAAAAAACTGTCCTGATATCTTATATCCAGAGAATAAAATAGAAATTGAAAGAAATCACTGATCATCTCCTCAAAGAGACCTCAAAATAAAAACTCCCAGGAATAATCTAGTCAAATTCCATAGATATCAGGTCAAAGAGAAAATACTTCAAGCAGCCAGAGAGAAAGAATTCCAATATCATGGAATCACAGTCAGGATCATACATTTAGCAGCTTCTACATTAAATGAGCAGAGGATTTGAACTATGATATTCTAAAAGAAAAAAGAACTAGGATTACAGCCAAGAATAATCTACCCAGCAAAACAGATCATTAACCTGGGGGGAGTAGAGGGAGGAAATTTATATTTGTATTTGTTTATATTCATATTTATATTTATATTGAAAGAAATAATAAACTTTTAAGTATTCCAAATGAAAATCCCAGAACTGATAGAAAATCGAACATTCAAATACAAGGGAAGTATAGAAAGGTAAAGTATAGAAAGATAAACATGAAAGAGTAGTCATAAGAGGCAGTTAGGTAGTGCAGTAGTTAGAATGCCAGGTCTAAAGCTAAGAAGATTCAGATTTACTTTTTTAGTGTAGTTTTGTGCCTCTTTTAAGGTGTTATTTTCTTTTAGTTTTTTTTTGCCTCTTTTATCAAGCTGATAATTGTCTTTTTATAATGTTTTTGCATCCAGCTTTATATCCCTGGAAAAATCATTTAAGCTTCTTTGCCTTAATCACCCTTTCTATAAAATGAGTTGGAGAAAGAAATGACAAAGCTCTCCAGTATCTTTGCCAAGAAATACCCAAATGGAATCACAAAGAGGTAAACCCAACTAAAAACGACTGAACAACAATTATGAGAGACTTAATAAAGTTAAACTGTTTACATTGCAATATGGGAAGATGATAAATGTAACTGCTAAGAACTTTATCATTATTAGAACTATTATAAAGAGTGCACATACACAGTAGGCAAGAGTGAGTCAATTATACTGGGATGATCTCAAAAAAAAGATGAAAGGAAGAAAAAGAGAGATTTATTAGGAGAAAAGGGAGAGGTAGAATGGGGGAAATGTTCTCACATAAAAGAGGTATGCAAGGAAAATCTTTTATACTATAGAAATGGAAGTAGGTTTAGCTGGCATATGCATGAACTTCATTCTCATTGGAATTGGTTTCAATAGCAAAAAAAAATATATATATATATGTATATATATGTATGTAAATACAAAAATGCAACTTACCCAATAAGGTAATAGGACGAGAAAGAGACAAGAGAAAGGAGGTGGGTGGGTAATGTTAAAAGAGAGGGCAGATTAAGAGAGACAAAGTGGTCTTTCTTAATGGTCAGAAGCAAAACCAGGTTTTGAGGAGAGACAGGTTAAAAAGAGAAAAATAAATATAAAAAGGAAAAAATAGGATAGAGAGAAATTCAATTAGTATTTGAACTTGAATATAAATGGGATGACTTTACACATAAGGCAGAAGCAGACAGTAGATTATATTAGAATCCATGACCCAATATTATTCTGTTTGCAAGAGAAACACAAGTTAAAATAAAGGGATTCAGTAGATTGAAAAAAATGCAGAGGTAACAATCATGATCTCAGATAAAGCAAAAACAAAACTAGATCTAACTAAAAGAGATTATCAGAAAAACTACATAAAGTTAAAAGGTATCATAAACAATGATAAAGCAACAAAAAAGTTTTACAGAAAGTTTTTCTGATAAAGGTCTCATTTCTCAAATATATATGAGCATATAACTGAGTCAAATTTATAATAAAAGAGCTATTCCCCAACTCATTAAAGAAAATAAAATGGCATTTTTCTGAAGAAGAAATCAAAGCTCTCTATAGTCATATAAAAAAATGCTCTAAATCATTATTGATTCCAAATTAAACCAAATTAAAACAAATCTGAGGGGATGGAGCCAAGATGATAAAATTCCCTGCTCTCCCCCAGACCACTCCAAATGCCTTAAAATTATGACTCTAACCAAATTCTAGAGTAGCTGAACCTTTAGAAAGACTGAGTGAAACAATTTTCTGGTAGCCCAAGACAATTTAGAAGATCTGTAGGAAGGGTCTGTTCCACTGGAGTTGGAAAGGGTTGGAAAGTATTGCAGCATGTGGGCAGAGTGAAATAGCTTCAGTCTTCCAAGAACAGTCCACAGGACACCCAGGTCCCTGGGAGCACTTGAATCCATGGCAGCTGGGGTGGTTTCCAGATCTCTCAACCCAGGGATTGCCAAGGACAACTTGGAAGGTCAGTAGGAAAACCCTGCCCTACCCCAATGAACATGGAACCCAGGTCAGTGCAGGTTGCAGCACAGCCCAGGCCCAGGAACCAAAAGCAGGTCTGCCGAGTCACCCAGCAGCTGCTTCCAGAGTGCTCAGTCCACAAATGGTAAGGGGGTTGGGCAGACTACAGAAGTCTTTCTACAATTCCTGGGACAGGACTCTGTTGCTTTGCCCATACTCAGATCTAGCCACAGTCTGTGACTCCATACTGCCACAGCAGAGTAGGGATCCTCTTTTCAGCTCCAGGGCAGAGGGGAGTGCTTGTGATCATCCACAGACCAGAACACAGGCAAGGAAAACAGTCAAAGCCTCTCATAAGACCTTGAAGGAATTGAGGGCCCTAGATGGGTTATACAAAAAAACCCTCAAAAGCTTGGGAAAGTGCATCCTCCATCCTGGAAGCAGAGCCCCCCCTTAACAAAGAGTTAAAATTGGATTATAGGTTGGGGAAATGAGCAAACAACAAAAGAAAAATAGTCTGACTATAGACAATTGCTTTGGTCCCATGGAGGATCAAAATGCACACTCAGAAGATGATAAAGTCAAAGCTTCTATATCCAAAGTCTCCAAGAAAAATAGTAATTGGTCTCAGGCTATGGAAAAACTCAAAAAAGATTTTGAGAATAAAGTAAAGAATATAGAGGGGAAAAATTAGGAAGAGAAAGGAGAGCAATGCAGGAAAATCATGAAAAGCATGTCAGCAGGTTGGTGAAGGAGATACAAAAGAATACTAAAGAAAATAACATCTTAAAAGCCAGTTAAGGTCAAATGGAAAAAACAGTTCAAAAGTTCAATGAGGAGATGAATACTTTAAAAAGCAGAATTGATCAGATGGAAAAGGAGATAAAAAAGCTCTCTGAAGAAAATAATTCCCACAAATATAAAATGGAGCTAAGAAGCTGATGATTTTGTGAGAAATCAAGAAACAATAAAACAAAACCAAAAGAATGAAAAAATAGGAGAAAATGTGAAATATCTCATTGGAAAAACAACTGACTTGGAAAAAGATTCAGAAGAGATAATTTAAAAATTATTGGGCTACTTGAAAGTTATGACAAGGAAAAGAGCCTAGACATTTTTAAAGAAATTCTTTAGGAAAATTTCCCTAATATCCAAAAAGCAGAGGGCAAAATAAAAATTGAGGGAATCCACCAATCACCTCCTGAAAGAGATTCCAAAATAAAATCTTTCAGAAATATTACAGGCAAATCCCAGAACTCCCAAGACAAAGAGAAAATATTACAAACAGGAAAGAAAGAAACAATTCAAATACTTTGGAGCTACAGTCAGGATTACACAGGATTTAGCAGCATCTACATTTTAAAGGTTCATGAAGTTTGAAATGTATTCCAAATGCCAAAGGACTTGGATTACAACAGAGAATCAATCACCCAGCAAAACTGAACATCCCCTTTCAGGGGGAAAAAAATGAACATTCAGTGAAATAGGGGACTTTCAAACTTTCCTTTGCAATAACCTTACAGAAAGTTTGATCTTCAAATACAGGACTCAGGTAAAGCATAGAGAGGCTGAATGGGAAGAACAAATTATGAGGGATTTAATGGTGTTCAATTGCTTGTATTCCTGGGAAGATAACACTGATAATTCAAATGAATCTTCTTATTAATAAAGCAGTTAGAAGGAACATATTTAGACAAGGCACAGGAGGGAGCTAAATATAAAGTTAATGCGTGAGAAAGGAATGTACTGAGAGAAAGGAAAAGGAGAGGTAGAATGGTCTAAACTATTTTATGTAAAAGAAGCAAGAAAAAACTTTTGTCTTAACCCCATTTGCCTTGCAAAAACCTAAAAAAAAAAACTTTTGCTATGGAGTGGAAGGGGGGAAGGTGAGAGGAAATGAGTGAGCCTTCATTCTCATTGGAATTGGCTCAGAGAGGAAACAATATACATACTCAATAAGGTATAGAAATCTATTTTACTCTAAAAAAAGGAGAGGAAAGGGATGGGAGAAAGGGGAGGGAGGTATAGATGATAGAAGAGAGGGAAGATTGTGGTAGACAAATACAATACACTTTTGATGAGGGACAGAGTAAAACGAGACAGAGAACAGAGTAAATGGGTTTGGGAAGGAATAGGATGGAGGGAAATACAGCTAGTAGTAGCAATTGTGGAAAAAAATATTGAAACAACTTCTCTGATGGACTTATGATAAAGAATGAGATCCATCCCATAGACAGATCTGATAGCACTTTTTTTCTCTCAGTTTATTTTTCTTGAGGCTTCTCTATCTTTGTGAAAAGAGGGAGGATTATGTTTACTTTTATAAAAAGACTATTATAGCAATGTGAAAATAAATTAATAAAGAAAAACAATTCTGAGGTACATACCTATCAGAAATGGCAAATGCTGAAGGGGATTGTGGGAAAATAGGGATACTAACAAACTGTTGGTAGTAAAGTGAACTGTTCCAACTATGCATACACTTTAAGCCAGCAATACTACTACTAGGTCTATATACCCAAAAGATCAACAACAAAAATAGAAAAGGTCATAGATATATAAAAACATTTATAACAGCTCTTTCTGAGATAGAAAGAATTGGAAATTGAGGGAATGCTCATCAATAGCTGAAGTGATGGCATATGTTGTAAAGGATTACTATTTTCCTAATAAAAATGATGAGGAAGGTAGTTTCAGAAAATCATGACAATAACTAGATGAACTGATGCAAAAAGAAATGAGAAGAACTGGGAGATCATTTTGCATCGTAATAGCAATGTTGTAATGATGATCAAAGATTTGACTACTCTGATCAATACAATGATCCAAGATAATTCCAAAGGAATCATGATGAAAAATGTCATCCACTTCCAGAGAGAGAGAACTTTGAATAAATATTAAAGTATAATTTTCTCACTCTTTTTATTTTTCTGGTTTTTTAAAATATGACCAATATGAAAATAAGTTTTGCATGATTTCACATGTATAAATTGATAGCATATAGTGGATAGAGCGGGGGGGGAAGGAGAGATAATTTTAGAACTTAAAATTTAAAAAGAAAAGAATGTGAAAAAGAAATAAAAGAAATAAATTTTGAAAAACAAAATAAAATAATCATGGTGGAAAAGTCAGCCTCAGGGTCAGGAAGATCTTTGTTCAAGTTCAGCCTCTGACTATGTGACCCTGGATAAGTCATTCAGTTTCTTAGTGCTTCTGGTCAAATCTCTAAGCCTATAAGCCACATGCATTGGCCTTTCTGCTTTAGTTGAGGAACCTTCTTCATCAGGAGTTCCACAAATCAAGTGAAATCACAGGTTCAAATCAATAAATAATCTTATTTTAAAAATAAGCACTAAAAAACTTTAAAATGTTCCTTATTTAAATATTCTAATATAAATTTTTAAAAAAAATATAAGCTTTACCAGGTCTCTCTAAAACATCTCTTTCACCTTTTCTTATAGCAATAGAATTTCATTACAGAAATATAGAGAATGCTTTCTATTTTTATTTGAAAAAAATGTTCTCACAAATAAGGGGTATGTATTTAGCCATCCAATGAATAAGGAAAGTTCTCTGAGATTGTCTCATGACAATCTCAGGTCCCAACAAATTTGAAAAGGATCTCTATCACCAAACAGATCTATGAATCAGATAGTTGTTGCCATGGTAGTTCGTCCTTCATCCTCAAAGAGTAACAATGACATCATGAGGGTTATGATTTACAAGCAGCTTAGATTTAAATGAGGCAGAGCTGCTCCTCCAATGTCATCTGAGTTCGTGTGAAGATTATTGGCAATGGTCAAACATAGTGTGAGACCTTGGTCTTTGTAAACTAAATTCCATCCTAGATCTCAGTTTGTCTGAGGCAACACCCATAACAAACCTAGTGAGTGTCAATGAACTTAGCTCTCCTCAGCAATAAAATAATCAAAGATAATTCTAAAGGACATGAGATGGAAAATACCATCTTCATTCATAGAAAGAACTATTGAGTCTGAATGCAGATCAAAACACACTATTTTCCATTAAAATTTTTGTTCTATACCTTGTTTTTATCCTCTCATGGTTTTTTTTGTTCCCCTGTGTTCTGATACATCTTTCACAACATGACTAATATGGAAATATATTTAACATAGTTACATATTATAATCTATATCAGATTGCTTGCTGTCAAGGGGAAGTGGGAGGGAAAGAAGAGAGGAAGAAAAATGTGGAACTCAAAATCTTACAAAAAAATGAATGTTAAAAACTATCTTTGCACATAGTTGGAATAATTTTAAAACTGATTGTTAGATAAAGAATTGGCTAAGGAGAAAAGAGTTTGTTAATGAGAGAGAAGTATCCAAAAAGAGTCCCACTTGGATGGACAAACTTGGGGTTCTTTTGATAAAACAAAATGGGACTAGATAGAGAGTCAATCAACAACATTACTCAACAGAAAAGGAAGAGGGAGGAATTATAAAAGTCTCAAGGAATTGGAAAAAAATCAGGTTTGTTCCTGTGGGAAAATGAACTTATCTGTGATTAGTAGTAATCTTTAAGAAAGAGTAGGTCTCCTTAAAGATAAAATAAGTCTTGTTCTTCATGTAAATATCCTTGAGGAATAAAAAAAAAAAAGAAAAAAATTAAAACTAATTTTTTTCTTAAATGTCCTTGAAAAGGGAAACAGAATATAGTCTCAGGGTGTCTCTTGTTGCTCCATAGCTCTATTCTGAAGCCTTGAAAGTTTCTTCATCTGGGAACAAGATGTTTTCTCAAAATTCTCAGGCTCATGTTCATCTTTTGCCACAACCCTTTTAGCTATAATATTTCATGAGTCTGTGAAGCTTACTGGGAGCAAGCACAAGGCTGTGCTCCTTTGAGAACATGTCAAATGCAGCAAAACTTCAAATTTACAAAACAAATAAATCAGGGAGGAGATTAAGAAAAGTTATACTGGACAAGACTTATATTTAATCATTCAATTAACAAACATTTATTGAGAGTCTACTAAATGTGTTGGCTGCTATGTTGGATGCTGGTGCTACAAATATAAACCTGAAGCAAGGACCTTCTGGTCTATCAGGAATACATTTGCATCACTTATACACCCAAGTAGATACAGAATAGACCATATATATATGAAGAAGGAAGCCATTTGGAAAGATGAGAGGAAGCCCCCACAACTAGTGGAAGGAGTATTAAGGAAAGGCCTCCTGTAGGAGATGGCATGTGTGCTGAATTTTGAAGAAAACTAAGGGATCCTTAGAAGTGGTAAGATAAGTCTCTGATTTGCTGGGACTACATCTGGCAGCATGGGAATGGAAAATAATTTTTTTTCACTCTAGATAAATTGAGTTTAGAGTTTAAAATGAGCCATATAGAAGATTTTTTAAAAAGTTCTAAAGACAGATAAATGCTTTAGGAATTTAGCTAGCCAACAAGAGGCAGCTGACCACAATCTACATCTCCAAACTTCAAAAATAGCCTCAATATAAGAATATTTTAGAGCAGCAGGTCAACAAAGAAGTACATCACAACTGAAGTCCACTGGACAGCCCCAGAAAAGTATAGTAGAGAAGCAGAAATACCAAAGAAAGAAAGAACAGATATGCCCAGGAGAGAACATCTCACTGCAGAAGAATAATTGCATTAACAGAGGGTCCTTGGGGGGGGGGGGGTCTAAGATGCCTCAACATCAAACCTTCCTAAACCATGGATGGTCCCTCCATGAGTTTCCCTGACCACTCATGTTTCCTGAATATTTCACAATTAAGTCTAAATCTGTTAGAATCTTTTATTAATCTCTTTTTATCTCTCCTCCTTTGGGGTAAAATATGAAGAGATGTCTCTCAGCTAAATAAGAAGATTACTTTGAACCAATTTCCATTCTTCACCAGCAATATAAAGAACATCGTGCCCCGCCCCCCACAGAAAGCTCAGTTTATCACCTAAAATACCCATGAAGAATGATTCAGATTCAGATTCAGATACCCTCAGGTGCCTCTCCCCTCTGATTGGAGGGCTGGAGGGTAGAGCACCAAACTCCTCCCAAAACCTTCCTTTAGAGTGGGCTCATAATATTTCAGGTGACTCCATTTTCCATGAATAGGTTTGCTTGGGGTCCTCCCAGCTTTCTTTCTGTACTGTCTTCTTACATTAGATTGTGCCTCCTTGAGGATAACTGTCTCTTTTTCTTATTTATATTCCAAATACCCATCACACTACCAGAAAATAGTAGGCACTTAATGTTTATTGAGTTGAATTGAATTTAGCCTCCATGATGCCAAGATGCCCAGTAAGTAGAGAGTGGATGACACTAGTAGAGCAGTAAATCTCTAACCTACTCCCTTGTCCCAAACTCCTAAAACTCAGCAACCAAAATAACCATACTCCCAATTTTAAAATACTAGCTATGCTACAAGTATTAACTTGTGTGACTTCATACAAGTCACTGACCCGTTTTTGTATTCAGTTATTTTGTCTGTAAAGTGAGAGTTGGAGGTGGTCTCTAAGATCTCTTTCAATCTTGAATTCTAAGAATTATCCTTAAGGGACAAGATTGTAGAAGATCCCAAATGGTAGGTTAAGTAGTTTAGGCTTTAGGGCTCCTGGGAGACTTGGGATCATTTGCTTTTGTATTGTCTTTGTAACCTTGTACACAATGCTAGGCAAATAACAAACATTTAATAAAGACATTTTGAATTGAATTTACCCCACAGATAATAGCTAGACAATAAATGGTTTTTGAGTACACTTGCTCTGAAGTGAAAAGGGAAAGGTAAGGACAGGTTTAATCAGTTCTGTAAATCGAATAAGAGGTGAGAGGTGTGGTTTTACAGTAGAAAGTGGGGTTCAAACTAAATGAACTTTCAGCTCTGAACTAAGATCTGATGAGCTTAGTCAAATATAATTATAAGTACAACTATTCCTGGCCAAAGGTCAATATTTCTTAACTATCCTAGAAGAATGGAATGTGTCCTCCTTAGACTTTGAAAGGAAGACTAGTCCTGCCCTCCTTAATAAAGGAAGATCTTATCCTGCCCTCCTAATTCAAGAAAGAATTCTGTCCTTGTTTAGACTAGGAAAACAAGTACTCACCCTACCCTCCTAGTACTTAAACTCAAAAAACATGTTACCTCCCCCTAGCAAAATAGCATATCTGATAACAAATAATAGATGGTCTCCAGGCAAGTTTAAAGTTTTGTACACTCCTGTTAGGTATATTCTGTTCCCCTCCCCTAGTTACTGTATAAATTCTCTCATCTTCCTCAGCTGTGTGTGATCTTTACTAGAATGGGGTCCACCTAACAGTAATGGTAAATCTCAGAAAATAAAACTTTATGTTTTATATATATATATATATTTGTTGTTATTGTTATATTATTTAAACCCTATGTTTTAAGGTTCTTATAACTTTAGGTTTTAGTGCCATCATTGGGATCTAGACTAGTGAAGTGAAAGAACAAAGACTTTTCCTCCAGGTGGAACCACAAGAAGGGATTTCTAGAAATCTAGGACAGATTTTGAATCTGACACAGTGGTCTTGTCTGAAGCTAAGGTTTCTTTACTTTTTCAAACTTCTCTAGTCTGAACTGTTGGTTTTTGTTTGGGTTTTTTTTTTTAATTGAAGTTTTTCTGGAAGATTACTTTTGGTTTTGGGAATTCTCACAGGTTGGTGAGAATTGTTTTGACTTTAAGCAGCCAGATAGTTTCTGAGGATTTTATTCCTAGATCTAAGTGTGGCCTTTTTTTGATGAAGTGGTCTAGTGGTTAGATCTGGCACTTTTGATAAAGAGTAAGGAATTTGTCTGGCATCCCTGTGTCCATTGTCTAGTGTCCATTATATGGTTTTCTATTTCTTTGTTTAATATTTCATTGTGTTTTTATTTTATGTATAGTTATTGCTGTTTAATTGATAATTATTTCTCATCATGGTGTTGCCTCAGAGTTCAGTATTCTCCTGTAATTAATCATTCCCAGACCCAGGAATGCAGGTGTAAAAAGAAAAATAGAGATTTATTAAAAAAAAAAAAGAAGTTACAACACAAAAGAAAGTGATAGAGAAGTCAAAAAGAGATTAAAGAGAATCCAAAAGGATTGTTAATTAATCTTGGCAGGCCAGCTTCAGGTTAAACAAAAGCCAGGAAGCAAGAAGTGATGCAAGAGAGCAAGCCTTGCTGGATATCTTCTTAAATCTTAAATCCCCTTCTCAGGGTCCATGGGAAGAGGTGGTGACTTGGGAGTTGGCCAAGTTCCAATTAATTTCAATATTCTCTTTTGCCCATGGTCCTCTGCATCAGTGGAACAATTTAAAACTTGAATTAGAGATGCAGTAGATAGAATACCTCCTTTATATGTGACTAAAAAGCATTATGACACAAATGACCATGCATTTTGTCAAGCATTGGTGTAAATTTAAAAAAGTGATAATTTTGAATTATGTTGTTTGAGATGGGATGTTTTGAAAGATCTAAATTTAACTATCTTAAAACAAAATTAACTTTAAAAATGATTAGGACTTCTCATAACGAATGGGAAATTGCCTCATTTAGGGCTCATAAAAGGTTTTTAGATGTGTTTCTCCCCCCACAAGAAACTAGTCCTTGCTCCAAACCTCTCACCTTCCTCAGCTTCAGCCCTCCCCCTACAGAGCCCATAGTGTCTTCAAAACTCACTCTACTAGGGGAGGCTAGGTGGTACAATGGATAGAGCACTGGCCTTGGAGTCAGGAGTACCTGAGTTCAAATCTGGCCTCAGACTCCTACCTAGCCATGTGGCCTTGGGCAAGCCACTTAACCCCATTGCCTTGCAAAAAACAAACGGAAAAAAAAAACCCTCACTCTTCTGCCCTCTTGAAAAGCTATTTTGTCTTTATCAGCTTCTGTTCCTCATGCCTTCTTTATCTCCTAAAGATGCTGGTTTTGAGGGGATCTATCCTGTTGAATCCTAGCCTGAGTTTCACTGTTGCTCAGTAGAGCCCCATTGATTATCCTTTCCCAAGGGTTTAAACCCTCCATAGAAACACCAAATAATGCATAATCTCACTTTAGTGAACCCCCAAACAAAATATATCCTCCAAGGAGACCCCAATGGGTCCCAGTCCCTAGAGAAACCATACCACCCTCTCTCCTGTATCTCATACCCTATTAAAAAACTTGCTCTCCCCACTACCCACTGCTGGAGTCTGCTTGGATCTAGCCCATTTTAATAAACAGCTTTGGGTTCACTTCCATTAATAGTGCCATATCCTTTTTTTCCCCCAAGGGTTCACTTTTGACTTTTCACATCCCTTCTGCAAACCTGGGTCACAAACTAAATCCCAGAAAAATCCCATTGTTATCAATTTCCCTCCATCCTACCTTCCCTAGTGCTAAGTTTCTACATCTTTCTCCTACTGTCTCTCATTCTTTTTCTTCCCTTCCTTGTTCTTTCCTCCTTCTAATAATCCCCCTTTTCTCATCCTTTTATTTTCTCTCATCCTTATTCCTGTAGCATTCATTCTTCTCTTTGCAACCAATTCCTTCTTTTTGTTTCTGTAGCTGCTGGCTATTTGAGTTCAGTTCTGTCTATGAGGAATCATATTCAGACTCCTGAAAAAAGGGTGGAAAGAAAACAAAAATTTACTAAAAGAAGTTACAACACATAAGAACATAATAGGTAAAGAGAGACAGAGATAAAAGAGCAGTCAAGCAGAACTGACTGGACCAGCAAAACAGAGAGGTCCCACCCAGATTTTTATAGTCTTGTCCTTATCCAGAGGGCAAAAGGTGGTTTCCCTTCCCCTTACTGGACCCGGAATTAGGTAGAGGGTGAAGCCCAAGGAGATCTGTATACAAATTTTACATTAAACAATGAAACAATGGTAAATTACTTTACATCTCAAGAATGGGGAATCTCCACCCAATTTGACAAGGGTTAGCAGGCTTTAAGATTATAAATTTTGATTCTGTTACATTCATAATTCTCTATATCTTGTCAATTTACATCTCAAGAGCAGGAAACCTCCACCCAATTTGATAAAATTAGCAGCCTTTAAGATTACAGATTTTGTTTCTGTTACAATCATAATTCTCTTTTCCCTGCATCATTTCTACTCCTTATCCCTCCAATAGTAATCCCTACATTATCTCTTCTCTTTGTTCTTCAATTTCTTCCCCTTGCTCTTTTGTTACCCTAATGACTGGTGGATTTTGGATTGGGGCTGCTTATATCTTTGTTTTTCTGACCCTATTTCTGACCTCAGCCTTTTCCAACTAAAGTTATGATTAACTGGCAAATGTCTGGAATCCCAGAGTGATAGGATTTTCCTGAAAAATTATGTTGTTTTTGGAGGAGAATGGGGTTCAATTTTCTCTTCCTAATATTTTTTTATTTTAGTTTGATTGACTGACAGTGTTTTGCATACTGATTGGCTAATTAAAATTTTAATAAACATATGAGGTACCTAAAGAAAATTATAATTGTCCCTAAAATTATTTTGTAACCTGTTTAAATTATCATGATTAAAAAACAATAATATTTTAAAGCAGAGATCTGTGTGTGTGCTTCCCTCAGCAGGTCTTCTCTAGTCTCCATTGACCCAGAGAATTGAGAAGAGGTCACTGGTCTTTTCTTGAGGTTTGGGAGGGCTAGGCCAGAGCCCTTAAAATATCAACACACAGTTTTTATTTCTTTTGAAAATTGTCTATATAAATATGATGTGTGTTTGTGTGTTCCTATTTCTTGTATTGTGGGGCGGGGAGAGGAATATATGTTATCAGGACTTAAGGACCTATAAATCCAGATTTGATTTAATCCAAAATTTAGTTCTGAAGAAAAAATGCACAGGACTACCTAAATTAAGAAATGTATTAAAGCTATACAATCACCTTTTTAAATTTAAATAACCATATATGGGTTGATTTCTGTGCATTACTAAAAATGTATATTGTATCAACTTGAAGATTTTTTAAATTTAGGGATTTAGTAAAGGGATTTGATTTAAGGTTGTTTGTCTAGGATGAAAATTGTGAATTTGTTCATTTGAATTATTGGGGCATGTAGTAAGTAGATGAAACATTTTGGACAGAGAAATATATTTTATAATTGATTAAATTATTCCCTCTGAACTGATTCAAAGCAGTTTAGGCCCCTACCCCATCCCAGTTTTCAAGTACTTGAGATGAGGTCAATAAACTTTTAGGATTTCTCCTGGTATAAGGCAAACCCTTTTTAACAAAACAATGGATCCCTGGGCTGGTTTGAAAGGATTAAAAGGATTAAATCTTTGAACTATTGCCCCTCATCTACATGTCCTTCATTACCTCATCCCTGAACTGAGTATTTGAGGTTATTTTGAGTGTTAAATAGGAAATGTAATGGTAAATCTACCCTTGCAAGAATATGTCTTAGAATTCTGGGAAAATCCTTACACAAAATGGGGGGTGTAATTTTGTAATTACAATTTTCAAGCTTACTTCATCTATTTATAAATTAAGGTGAAGATATATATAAATCAGTCATTTATAAATTTATAAAAGTACCTTTCTGAGGGGCGGCTAGGTGGCGTAGTGGATAGAGCACTGGCCTTGGAGTCAGGAGTACCTGGGTTCAAATCCGACCTCAGACACTTAATAATTACCTAGCCTTGTGGCCTTGGGCAAGCCACTTAACTCCATTGCCTTGAAAATCTAAAAAAAAAGTCCCTTTCTGAAAAAAAGTTTTCATAGATAAATTCATTGTAATTCATTGCAATATTAATCTGATACTGATGATAACAGCTGTGTACAGTTTTGATTTATGAAATCAGGGACAGGGAACCTTGTATATTTTCATTGTGTTGCTGTTTTGAACTAAATGTGTTGCCATTGCATGGCTTAACCAAAAGTTATCTAAATCTTGAAATTAACATATGTGTAAATAATATGATATATATTTAAATTCCTAATGAATCTCATTTTCTTTTGAGAATGATGAGCATAATTTTGAAATTAAGAAAAGTTCTATGTTGTTTTGACAGTTCTAAGAAATAAGATTTGAGTATGAAAACATGTTTAGTGAAATATAATAATTCATATTACCCTACTTGGAAATCTAATTGTTCTTATGGTTGTTTTGTTTGAAATTAGTAACACCTATTGTTACTATAAACATTTTTTGATAAAGCCTTTTTCAAGAAGCAATTGGGATTATTGATTTTTTAATGTCATTTATTTCATTGTTTAAAATACAATCCTTTTGTGCAACAATAGAATTGAGTTGTGAGGTTCTTCCATAATGACAATATTGTTTCTGGTGAAAGGGAAAGATGAAGAGAATTGTGAATGTAGAACTTGGGATAGAGATATTTTTAACTACCACCCACTCTTGTGATGTAAATTGACTAGAAGTCGAAATTTATGATTGTAACAGAAACAATTGTAATTTTAAGAGCTGCTTGAGTGGAGACCCTCCCCATTCTTAAGTGTAAAATTTGTATCCTGATCTCCTGAGGCTTTACCCTCTACCTAATTCCAGTTCCAGTATAGGGGAAAGGAGTTCACCTTTTGCCTTCTGGATGAGAGTCAAGACAAAAACCTGGGTTGGACTCAGGCTCAAGGCCTCAGTCTTCTCTGACCATGGCCCAGCCAATGCTTCTTGGCTGTTCTTTTATCTCTCTCTCTCTCTCCCTAGCCCTTCCTATGTCTTGTAACCTTTTTAATAAATTCTGAATAATGATTCATCATAAGCAGAACTGAACACAACTATCCAACAGCTACATAAATGACGAGCCAGCTAGGAGATTCTGCCCAGACTGGGAAACTGGATCAAGCTATGTAGGTGAGCACACTCCCCTTTTTTTTTTTTAGATCCTAGATTTTTAGAAAAGTAGGAAAATTATTAGACTTCTAGCCCTTCTTCTGTGTTTCCCTTTTTTTCTGGAAAATGGAAAAAGTTTGAGTTTTATGGAGAGTCAGCTAAGCTCATCCCATGTGATATTTTGCACTAGCCCTTGTATGGGCCTGCCCTGTTTTTAGACTGACCAGAGGAATGGCAGTTCTGAGGTGTGTTAGGTTTATACCTCACTGTGAGTGAGGGTTGTTAAAGGAAGGATGTTCAGCATGTGTCCAATTGACATGCTTGTCTACCTGTAAATTGATGAGAACCACCACCACCACCACCACCACCACCACGACCACCACCACCCCGCGCAAAAAAAAAAAAATTGGTTTTGGCCCCATTGTGTAAAGTAGGGGACTCCCATGCCTTCTTCCTGGTTTGGGGAAGAGAAGGGGAAATGACCGTGTTTTTCTTAGGCTACAGGAGTTGATGAATTCCAAGCACCATTTAGCTGGGCTGGGAAAATCCCACCCTTGGGCAGATTAATTGGGCCTTGTGGTCAATTAGTTAAAGAAAAAGGGAAGATAACTTTTCCTAGGACAAGGAAATTCAGATTTCATCTTTTAAGCCTGTGCTAATAACTAATATCTCTGTAATAGAGTAACTGGATTTGAACTTTATAAAGTTCCTTAAGAATACATTCAACTTTAACTATTGATTGGCTATTTCAAGATCTTAATGAATATATATATGAGGTTCCTCAAGAAATTCCAATTGATTCTAAAAAGTTATTTTTTGACTGATCTTAATTGCTACATTCAAAAAATATAATGTAAATATATGTGTGTGTGTGTGTGTATGTGTATTTAAATATCAATGGGATGTTTTCACAACTCTCTACTGGCCTGGAGAGGTGAGGAAATGTCTCTATATTCTGAGATCTGGTAACCACCAGGGTAACAATCTCAACTTGGTAAATTTGATACAGAAGAGTTGTTTCTGTTGTGTGTATGTATTTCAGATCTGAAATAGTTACAGTTACCTGAGTTAAATGTTACTCCTTTTAGATTAGGTTTTGAATTTTATTGCTCAAAAGTAATTAATGAAGTTGAGATCTGAGCCTATCCCCTTATACCATTTAAAAGTTCGTAAGTGGCAAAGTTTGAAATGATTTCAGGTGTGAACTAAGTTTTTGTTAACCTAATATTGACTGAAGGCTGTATTCAATTTAGGTTAATGAAGGCTTTAAGGATTAGTAAATTCAGACTCCCTGCCCTCAAGAAGCTTTGAAAAGAGAGCAGGAAGGCCTTTGATAGGAAAAGTTCACTGCCTTGTGTTTAAAGAAAGAAGAAACAGTAATTTGGTCACCTAGTTTTGTAACAAGTCTTGTGAATTTATATGTGTTATTAAGAAGGAAAATATAATTGGGATCAAGGAATTTGGGAATATTAAATCATATAATATATCTACTGATTTCTGTGGGGGAAGAGATATTGTACTAAATTTTGTAAATTTGATGCTAAATTGATATACCTTGTCAACAATTTTACAAGGTATTTTGTTAAAGGAAGAACTTTTCTAATCTTTGTCTCATCACATGCCTATGGAAGGGAATATATATGTATATGTGTATCAGTTATGTGACATTCTTTTGTAACTTCAAAGAAATTATATTAACAGTGTTTGGTTCTCTTGTGAACATGTAAGCTATTTGAAGACTGTAATGTTAAAGCCTAAAATTAACATGTGATTGTTTTGAAAGGGTGGTAAGGGAAGTATCACAAATTTTGACTCCTTCTGGGATAAATCTGTGGATTCATGCATAATAACTCATGTTGTTAATTGATTTGAATGCCTGGTTGTTGTTTTTTAATTGCATTAGAATCAATAACACATGTTAGAAATTTAAAGTTACTTAAGATGTTCTAATGGGGTTTTTTTTAAGAATTCTGAAAGTAATTTGTATTCTGAAGATGGCTAGTGGTTAAGTTTATGTATAGAAGTTTCTAGCTATATATATGCAAAACTGAGACCAAACTGATTACTCGATTTGAGGGAAAAGCACCCATGTAACATGAGGAAGATAAAATAAAGATGAGGATTTGAGATTTCTCTGTGGCAATCTCTAGCCAATTGTTATGTGAGAAGTATGGAGATGATGGGCAACCTCTTAGCCAGAAGGAGATGTTTAGTTATTTTAAACAGTTAATAACTAAATGGGTTCTTTGTAAAAGGTTGATTTTATTAAATATATGTATATATATATGAATTATGATTATTTTTACATCTCAAAATCTGTTTATTGCATTTCATTTACAGCACTGTCCTTAGCTATATTAGCAACAATTGAATTATGATTTTTTTCCTGAATCTTTTATACTAAATTACATAGCCTGGCACACTTTTGGTTCTCATAGATTTAAATATACCTTTTGCAATTTTCCCTATATAAGAATGATGAAGGTCCAATTGAATTCTTTATCATTTACATCCATAACTTCAGAAATTTTTATTTTATTCTGTCAACCTTTGTCTTTTGAGACTTGAGAAATTTAATATTTTTAGTCTCTCTTCATATGGAAATTGCTCCATTCCTTTGACAAAAAGCCTCAAGAGGAAGTTTCCCCAAGTGCTGCTGGCTAATTTCCCACTGGACTTAACTAGATTCATTGAGATTTCTACTCTCTATTTCCCAAGGTAATATTGCAGACATCACTCTGCAAGTTTTATTTCCTAGCTCACTCTTACTTCCATCTACAACTTAACTGAAACTTTAGGACACCAAGAAAATAAGTTTCTCTTTGTATTGATTCAAGGTCTAGTCCTAGTTTCTGGTCAAAATTCTATCAAATTCAAAGCTCCTGCTCTCCGTTTTCTGTTCACAGACTATTCTTGGTCTAGATATTTTCTAAGCATCAGCTAAGACCAATGTCCAAGAAAAACAACTTTGATTTCCCTTAATCCTTCCTCAATTTCCCCCAAACTAGTTTCCTCTAAAACTCTGTTCCTCTAAAAATGGATTGTTTTTCTTCCTTGCTCATACACTTCTACCACCACCACCTCTAAAATATCTTAAGACCATTTAAGTTTTGTTTACTCAGGGGTTGATGGGGTTGACTCATGATGTGAGAAACTAGTTAAAGGCCACCAACTCTTTCCTTGAATAAGACATACCTTTAAGATACAAAACAGGAAAACTAGATGCCAGTGATGCCATCTCAGAGGGAGGGAGAAGACTAATGTAATAGGGAGATTAGTTTCCAACAACCAATAAATTAGACTTTTCTATGCATTTTATCCATAATCTTCTGAGTTTGACCAAAAAAGAAACTGAAAAAATGAGAGTGGTTAAAATGTGTAAAGTTCTTAGCACAATTTCTGACAATAAGTACATGCTCTCTTCTTTTCTATGAAGATTTTCTAATTCTAAGGTGAGATTGCTGATATTTATTTTGTGAAAACTTCCAAGAATGTTTACTAAAGTTGTAAGAGAAGACCAATAGTATCTTACTTTTGACTCCTTTTCTTTACCCAGCTACCCATCAATGCCATATTCTAAGATAACTCTTAAAGATATCAGTAGAGTAAAAATTATTTTTGAAAAAGCTAACAAGATCAACAAACTTTTAGCTAAACTTAAAGGGGGGAGAGAAATTGAATGACTAAAATAAAATATGAACAAGGTAAAAAGCACAGAAATAAAGAAATTAAAACATATTTTGGTATTATATACCAGAATGATTTTTTCATAGTGATAAATCTGTTTGCTCTTCCTAGCTATTTCCATAGAAAGTTTCCTTCCCTTCCCCTATCTCTAACCTCCAGTGGCCACAAAGATAAGAAATGAAGTCAATCTCAAATCTCAGGATCAAGGATAGGATTAGAAGAAAGAAAAAGAATTTATATGATGCTGTGATGAAGAGAGCTAAAAGAAAGATTTCAGAGATGATTTCTACTGTGCATTTGTTGGGAGCCAGGGTCTCTAAGCTGTTTGACACAGTCTCGGCAAGAAGACTCAAGGCGGCCACACTGTCTGATGGAACATTTCCTTCTTCGATATATATATAGGGATTCCATGTATACCCATATTTATAGGTCTATTATTTTTATTTTTTTTAGGGGTTTTTTTTGCAAGGCAAATGGGGTTAAGTGGCTTGCCCAAGGCCACACAGCTAGGTAATTATTAAGTGTCTGAGATCGGATTTGAACCCAAGTACTCCTGACTCCAGGGCGGGTGCTTTATCCACTGCGCCACCTAGCCACCCCTTATAGGTCATTATTGATTGCAAAACTTACTCATCCTAATAGTGGAATGACTATAAAGGAAGGATTTCAGAGAAATTCCTTGAATAAAACAGATTGTGAACTCTGTCCAAATTTAACAGGATTGCCTCTCCCTGAGACATAGAAAAGGCTTCAACATTATGAAATCTTTGGAAAATACAGCACTGGGAGTTCCAGGGAGACATCAGAATATATACAGGGAAAACAGATACAAGATGGGTCAGATAGAATTCCAGGGAAATTAACAGTTTTGCCCCCTTTATCATACACAGGAATATATGATAAAGATGGTGAGAGAATAGCTAGTATAAGTGACCAATATGTGAACTATAATAGCCTTAGTTTATTGGGAAAGAATAAAACTGTAGTGTCTACCAACAAGGGCTGAAAGGAAAATTGGTTATTGAAGGAATCAATGGACAGGTGGACAAACATAACTGCCCTCACCATAGGTTGTCAAGGGAGCATATTGAAAAACATTATGTATGCAGCACAAAAACATAAAGGCATTCCATTAAACAAATTATATCAAAGATTATTATCAGGAAAGTTCTGTTTAATAATTTTACTATGCGGCAACAAACTAGGCAATAGACAGGTTGAGGTCATCACGGTCTGAGTAGGGACAAGAAAATTAACTACATGATTGATAATCACACTTGTAACCATTACATGATCAAACTTATAACCATATGAACTATATGGTTAATGATGAAAATTGTATACTTTTGTAACCAAGGAAATGATTTTAGTTTGCTTGTTTGATATGATTCTGAGACTATAAAAATAAATCCAAGCAGCTGACAAGTCAGTCAACCTGCTCCTGCCTTTAACCCTGTGTTGACTCAACTCATTTCACCGACTCTATCCCTCCTGTCAGGTTCCAAGGACCCCTCGGAGGGAGGCTGGACTCCCGCATGCATTGATAAACAGTTGCTTCTTATACAAGAAGATGCTTTGCTGGAAAACAAATCTAATCAGACAGAAACATCAGTACAATAAAAGAAATTTGCTTAGGATATACACACAGAATGGAATAGACATCTAGGGTTGGCAAAGAGAAATACATGTCTCCTGCAACTGCATGGAAAGCACTATCAATATTTCCAGGAGTAAAACTATCCCAGAAGAGAACTGAGCATTTGTCTAGTAACAAGTGGGATTAAGTTGAGTTTTATTCTAAGGGATAGGGATAGGGAACAGCACAAGAGTTCCATACTAGTCAGGAAACTCTGACTTAAGAGTTTACCGTATGCTTTTGGATTTTGTTATGTTCTTTTATTTTTAATTTACCCCTAAAGTATAATTTATCTAGAGTGAAGATAGTTTCCTAACCCTGCTTTGCCAAGGCTGTTGAACCCTCTCTGCATAGTTAACTAGCACATATAGAACATTCAAATTTTCAAAAGCATCAGGTCTCAGTAAAATCCTTGAGCATACCAAAAGATGGAGAGAAAATCACATTCCCATTCCACAAAGACCAAAGTGGGAAAAGACCACCCAGAGCATCACAATAATCACTTCCAGCTTGACACTTTCTAGGAAGCCATGTCACACAATGGATAGAAAATTGGTAGTGGAGTTAGAAAGACCTGAATTAAAATCCAGCTTCAGATACCTATTAGCTGTACGAACCTCAGAAAAATCTCCACCTCTATTTGCCTAGTTTCTTATCTGCAAAATGAGGATAATAGTAGTTGTAAGTATCAAATGAGATAATATATCTGGTATATAGTAGGTGCCTAATAAATGCTTGTTCCCTTCCCACTCCATACTCAGATGACCCTACAAAGAGAAAAGGCTACATTTAAACTAAAGGAGGTGACCTAGGTTGTGCTTTCAGTGACTATAAAATTGAAAAATAAGATGTCTCTGAATACAGATTTTGCTCCCCAGTCAAACTCCTAGGAAGAGATAAGGATACCAAAGTACATCTAGGCAGACTCTCAGAAAGCTTTCCCATCATGGCTTTAGTTTTGTGAATTTATTTCCTGAGAAACACCAGAGAAACTTGAATACCAAGTGGTCCTTAGGCTCCATGCTGGGTCCACTCATAGTGCTACATAAATATGAGACCTTATTGTTACTATATAAGGCCCTCAGTATAGGTCACTATCTTGTAGTCTTTTTATTTTCTTTTTTAAAGTGCATTCTCAACTCATGATGCTTTATTACTAAAAACTAAAAACAAATCCCAAAAGTTTTATGCTTAGTTGTAGAGTTTCCAACTTAGATTTTTAAAAACAGTTCTTCACACCATCAAAAGAATAAATTCTCTTCAAACTCCCAAAGATACAAAGATATAACAGTAACCTGCCTTTTGCAAAATTTCAGGCATATATAATAAAAATTCTAACAATATTGCAAAATATAACTTTCCAATGAAGTGGGAGATTACAGTGCTGCATGTGCATAAAATAAGTAAACAATCTGCTGAACAAAAGGAAGTCAGCATTATATATAGAGTATGTGAGATGAGTTTTTCAGTATTGGGGTTTTCTAATGTAATACTAAATTATTTGATTTTGCATAAATGAATTGAACAATTTAAAAGCAGTTTCGAGAAAAGAAGTTATTTAAAGGTGGAAGATTACTATACAGTGCTCTACTTTCTTTTATTTATTTTTTTTAATACTTCACTAGAAAAAAAACGTAATCCAACATCCCAACAATGGCAAAAACACATACGCCTTTCTTTTTAAGGGAAATAGATCTCATTTTTAGAAGGAAAGTTTTCTGCTTATGAGTGTTGCTTTTAAACAATAATTCTGAAAGCTTAAAGAGTTTCTTGATAAATTTTAAAATAAAAGGAGTTTCAAATACCAGTATTTATTACTCCCTTTTAGAGGAGTGGATTAATGAAGCTTGGTGATAACTATATTCTTATTTGCTTTACTTTTTCAACAGAGTTCTATTATACTAACTTGTTTTCAGTTGATACTCCATTAGAAACCCAAAAGATTTTTTTCCTAATCATTCAAATAACAAGTTTTTGCTATTGTATTTGAATCTCTCCTCTTGAAGTATCCCAGCAAAAATTTAATCTTAATAAACCTCCCTCTATTGAACTTCACTATTTCTAGATATCAGATGGGAGACTGTGTATAGAATACTGATTAAGAAGACTTGAATAGAAAATCTGACCTTAGACACTTACTAGTTGTGTGACCATGGGTAAGTCCCTTTAGGGCTATTTGCCTCAGTTTCCTCAACTGTAAAATGGGGATAATAGAGGACTTAGCTCCCAGGGTAGTTGTGAGAAGCAAAGAAGATAATTATAAAGCCCATAGTGTACACAGTAGGTGTTTAATAAATGCTCTTTCCTTCCACAGTTTATACATTCACCCTCAACTGTTCCAAATAAAAAGTAGATACCTTTCCCAAGTCACTTAGCCACATCCTTTTATTTAATGATTAAGGTTGACCAAAGACTTTTTTCCATGGTTCTACAGTCTAAACATTACCCAATTAATGACCTGGACTGTACCTCTGACTTTCTCAACTCTAACAGGTAAAAATTTTGTCTCATATAGCCAGGATCCAAACCTTCCTGCAATTTCCTAGTCTCACTATGTTCTCCTTCATATACCCTTGACTGTACCTTTCCAAAACTTAACCTTCTTGAAGGCAGAGATTGTCTTGTTTGCCTGTCTTTGAATCTCCAGTGAATAAAAAAATGTTTGGCACAAAATATGTCATTAATAAATGTTCTATCTATACATGTATCACAACAGATCTACCATTTATGGCACAATAACCAAAACTGGGTTTTAACTAAATTCTTGAGAACTAGCATTACTTATTATCTTCTGAAGTTGATACTGAACAATTTTCACTATTATGTCCTTGGTGTTAATAAAGTTCATAATTTCTACAGTGTTTAAGAGTTTTAGATACTATGCATAATAGTAAAATTAGATGTCTGCTCTAATTTTATTATTTTAAATCATATTATATTCATGTGTATATAAAATTTCTGCTATCTAAATATGTCAAATACATACCCCTGAATCATTCAATCATAATAGCTATCACTTGTTATTGCCAAATGCCTTTTTTAACTTAGTTTTATTTGTTATTCAGAAGAGTTGTATTTTTTAATGTCTTCATTTTCTTATTTCTTAAAAAAAATTAATACAGGTCTCAGTAGAGCAAATTATTGGACATAGGAGGTTGAATTTCTTCCCACATTCTACAAGACATGGATTTGGAAGATAAAAAGTTGTTTTCTGAATTAAGAAGATGACACAGAGTATAGGCAAATGGAAAAATATTAGCAAAAGAAATGTAGAACATATGAACCTGATTTGGTTAGGAAGTTAGAATAGAAGAGGTGACAGAGTTTGCCCATATAGTCATCAGTCAAAAAAAACTAGTGTTAAGCTTTAAGGCATTCTATCAGCAGACTCTGGAGACTCTTAAACTATAATCCCAAGGTCTACAGAATTCCTAATATATGTCATAGCCAATGTTATAGACTGTAGAAATCTTTTTCTACCCTGATTATTTCATCCAATTTATTATCTATCCCACACAGGTTTTTATCCCGCTTAAATTTGTTGTATTTATTATCTATACCTTTAATCAAGTTATTTATTAAAATGTTAAAGATCAAGGAGAGATCCCTAAGAACATTACTCTAGAAATCTGCTTGCACCTTAATATTATTCTAATATTCCAGATTCAGTAGTATAACAATGGATCCAAGAGGTTGAGGAGCTCAGGAAACTATCAAGTTTCATTTTTCAAAAGAATGGATTACTTTTCAATTTGTCTGTGGAAGGAGGGGAATGAGAAAGGACTTATCCTAGGAACAATTTCTTAGTAGACAAAGTTTGTCTTTGGTATAATATCTACTCCCCTTTCCACACCCCTCTTGATTTTTCTCACCCCTCTATTGCCTCTTCAGTAATTTATTAAGAAAGGTTTTGATAATATGATTACTTATTTTGTGAATAATAAAACACAAAGTGTGTTGTCTTTGGAATCAGATGATTTTGATCCAAATTTTGACTCTGCTCTTTTACCCATGTGAAATCGAAAAAATTCTTTTACTTCACTAGGCTTCAG
This sequence comes from Macrotis lagotis, assembly GCF_037893015.1. Lineage (NCBI taxonomy): Eukaryota > Metazoa > Chordata > Mammalia > Peramelemorphia > Peramelidae > Macrotis > Macrotis lagotis. Next base: position 182,901,106 of record NC_133661.1, on the reverse strand, counting down.
GTTATTCATTTATATCAGATTGGGCTAGATGACCCTTCTAATTCTAATTGTATGATACTAGCAATTTTCATCAAATCCTATCATAGGAAAAACTATGTTTCATGATTTCAGTTAAACAGAAGTATTTGTCAATAGTATATTTCCATTCAAATCCAGCCTCAGACACTTAATAATTACCTAGCTGTGTGGCCTTGGGCAAGCCACTTAACCCCCATTGCCTTGCAAAAAACCTAAAAAAAACTCCAGTATATTTCCAGAATAAGTTCTAATTCAACTGTAGATGTCATTTATCTGGATATATATATATATATATATATATATTAGAGGACTTTGATTCTTAAATAAAATGTTATAATTAATTTTAAGCCATCTTTTCAAATTATCCCTTCCAATTCTAACATTCTATGAGTCTCATTTTAAGAAAAGTGATATAGGGGCAGCTAGGTGGCACAGTGGATAGAGCACAAGCCCTGGATTCAGGAGTACCTGAGTTCAAATCCAGCCTCAGACACTTAATAATTACCTAGCCGTGTGGCCTTGGGCAAGCCATTTTAACCCTATTGCCTTGCAAAATGTGAAAAAAAAAGAAAAGAAAAAGAAAGAAAAGTTATATATAAAAATCCAAACATACAAAATAATTAAAAGGAGATTGTTTACTCACTAGGAAATGTGCTTGGAAAGAGAGAAAAAGTAAAATCAGCCTTTAGTTCTCTCCAAAATAAGGTGTTTTGTATCAACAGACTTTACCCTAACCAGTGCTAGCTTTTCTCTTATCATGGATTCCCCCCAAAACCAACCACTACCTTTCCACAGCTACATTGACCAGACTATTGAACAAAAGTTTATCTGCTCATCTTCCTCCTCCAAGTATCTCAAAGTATTATCAAAAATAACTCATTCTTGGAACAATTAGAGTTTGTCAAGGGTAATTCTATTTCCTGGCAACAATAAAGGAAACTTTTAGTCCCAGTGCTGGAAAAAAGTAACAACCAATTGGGTTGTAATAAGACTGAGTCCTTGTTACAGTAGAGTTATAATGAATCTCTAGAGAGTTCATTCCCATTATCTCAGAGGAAGGAACAGATCCCTGAGCAGGTCCATACTTTGGGATTGTGTGCATTTTTATCTCCATGAAAACAAAAGAGCAACCCAAATATCACAGCTCTTGTTCCTGTTCCACAGAGATACCTAAAGTCTATTTCATCAAGTCTTATATACAAAGTCCTCTGTGACTTCAATGTCCTGAGATATGAAAGAACTACTTATCAACAATCCCCTAAGGCTGACCTGGGTATGAGCTAAGTGAGCCCGTAAAAGATACTCCTTTGGTCTAGGATGGGAGGATGATTTGCAACCAGTGATTAACATATCTTGTTTCTATGACCTTTTATTGGAAGCTTACTCCTCACCATTCTCCAAGAGTATAGAAATATAAATTTGAACAAAATTCATTGTCAACTTATGATATCATAAGACAAAAAGTTCCCAAAAGGAAAGCAAAAGACTGTATGAGATCAGTGTGATGCTATATTGAGACTGGCTGAGAAGAGTAGTCCAGAGAAAGTATCTTCTCTCTCTCATTTTGAGGTGAAGAATGGATTGATAGCAACCTGGGGAGCCAAAAAAGGGTGTTGCTGGGAAACAAAGAACTTACTGAGAAATATGGCAGCCCAGTCCAAGAAAAGAGAGGACACTTAACTCTTTCATCTTTGCAGACCACATGCTGTCCCCTGGAGCTAGTGGAGAGAATCAGATGTACCCTGCCACTCAGTGAGTAGAAACATCAATATTATCAATTGACACAGAGGGAAATTAGAATATTAGCCAAGTGACTTGTAGCATAATTTACACAGAGGACCCTTTTGTAAGGAGATAAGGGCTGAGGCAGGATTTGCATGGGAACCCCTATTAGGTGCCTTATCATCAGTTTTTTTAGTTGTTTATGCACAAAGCCTAATCTGACATAGATTGGACATTCTAGGAAAAAACAAAGATGGATAGGCAAAAGGAAGGAATGTCATTGAAATTCATCTTGCCTGGCATATCATAGTAGTCTGGTTCCATTGACCCTGTTTCTATTTCAACTGAAAAAGTCAAAGGTCCTGATTGCCTCAAGTTAGGGTTTAGGTGAAATCCTTTAGTGTCCTTACACCAGATAAAAATATCACATACCCTCTATGAGTAAAACTATCAAAGAATCTGAGACTGCCTAAACCAACCTTTAGCTGTCCAAGAATTCTTCTGCAAATACCAATAAAGAAAATCCCATCTTTTCTTGAGAGGAACTCATTTCCACCAAAAGCAGTTATTTTACTTTTAAAAGCCTCTAAACATTAGGGACAGCTAGTTTTCTCAGTGAATAGAGCACTAGGATAGGAATCAGGAAGATTCATCTTCCTGTGTTCAAATCTGGTCTTAGTCATTTAACTCCATTTGCCTCAGTTTTCTCATTAAAATAAATTGGAGAACTACTTCAGTATCTTTGCCAAGAAAATTCCAAATGGGTTCATAGTCAAATGTGACGCAACTACAACAGTCATTAGGAAGTCTCACTTAAATCTGTCTTCTTGCAGATGCTTAGATCTGCCTCTGTGACCAAACAGAACAAGTCTAATCCCTCCCCTGACTGACAGTCTTTCAGATACCTGGAGATAGCTATTATATCCTCACACTTCAGCTCTGTAATAAACATCCCTACTTCCTTCAACTCCTCTTCATATAGCATGATTCAATGCCCTAAAATTGTGGTCCTTCAGTTTAACAACATCCTTAAAAAGGTGTAGCTCAGAACTGGAGACAATATTGCAGATGTAGACTGAACAATGAAGGAGAGAGAAAAATGATCACATTCCTACTGTAGGCATTATGCCTAGGTTTGGGAAGTGGTCTTTCACTTATGACTCATGGGGCTTGTAACCCATTAAAACCCCCAGAGCTTTTTCAGACAAACTGCTGTCTAGCGAAACCTTTCTCATCTTCTATTTACAGCATAAATATGACTCTACATTTATCCCTTACTGCATACCCACTTATAAGATTCAACCAAATTTTTAACCAGCTAAAGAAATAATGACTAACATTACTTGGGGATTTAAGAGTTATAAAGCACTTTATAGATATCAGCTTATTTGATCCTCACAAAAGACTTGTAAAGTACATGTTAACCAACTCTCCTGCATATAACATCTGCAACATTGGATAAGCATAACTTCTCTGACTTTACCCAAGGCTCTGATAGAAATCTTAACCAACATATGGCCAGGCTCATAACTCTACATGATATCATTATACATTTTCTTTGATGTTCATACAAGCCATTAAAGACTATTATTTGAGTCTAACCATTAAAGCAGTTGTAACCTATCAGAACACATCTTTCCATCTTATCCATAAGAAGAGCCTGAGAGATTTTGTTAAATTTTTTAGTCAAATCAAGGTAGACTTCATTTATAAGATTTCCTTGACCACTCACCTATTAATTCTTTCAAGTAGAATTGGACAAACCCAGGATAAAACATAGTCTAAAATTTCATGAAATAAGACCACCTTGACCAAAGCCGGGCAATAGGAAGAATACAAATTAAGAAACCATTACAGACTCTAGAAGAGTGAAAACAAAGATCTGAACAGGGATGGTAGGCATATAAGTAGAGAGAAGGGAACAGATATATAATATCCATCAACTGGAAAGTAATTAGATACAGTGGATAAGGATTATACAGTAACCCAAAGAGCTTCAGCATTAGTGAGTTATGACTGATGTTTCCCTCATCAGAATCAGAGTTTAGAGTAGTGGCACATTCAAGGAGATCGATTAAAATTGTATTTTTAACAGATGAAGTCTGAAATGCTCACTATCTGGCAGTTCATAATGTGTGTTGAGGAGTTGAAAAAAGAAGTTAATGGATCTTTGAGCTCACTGATGAAAATACTTTCTCCAAAAGGTGGAGATTGCAATACATTCATCAGTGCTTACAAAATTAGCTATGTTTCCCATAAATACTCCATAGTCTTTTTTTTTTTTAGGTTTTTGCAAGGCAAATGGGGTTAAGTGGCTTTCCCAAGTCCACACAGCTAGGTAATTATTAAATGTCTGAGTATGGATTTAAACTCAGGTTCTCCTGACTCCAGGGCTGGTACTCTATCCACTGCACCACCTAGCTGCCCCTCCATAGTCTATTAACCAAAATTTTACTCAGAATATTGATCAATACTTTCAATGTCATTCTGTTCTTACTATTGTTCAACTCAGAATACTCATTAAATAGAAGACAGTATCATACATAGTATCATACATAAGTACCTGATTTTTATCTGTATGATATATTGAATGCTTAGCACATGTATTCCTCAGAAAAAATGTCAGCAAAAATGTCATTCTCTTTGATCCAGTTTCATTCTTGCTTTTGTTTTAATAATTTCTTTTTTTATCACTACTTTCTTGCTTCTTGTTAATTTCTCTATTAATTGTTATTGTTAATTGTTAATTTATCTAGTCTTGCTAATATCTCTATGATATATTGAATGCTTAGCAGATGTTATCCTCAGAAAAAATTGTCACCCAAAATGTCATTTTCTTTGAGCCAGTTTCATTCTTGCTTTTGTTTTAATCACTTCTTTTTTTGCTTCTTGTTGATTTCTTTTTCTTTCTTTTTACAATGTTAATATAAAATATATAAAGTGAATTCTTAAAATGAGGAAGTTTATAAAGTATTTTATTTTTTTTGTTTTTGTTAGGTTTTTGCAAGGCAAATGGGGTTAAAATGGCTTGCCCAAGGCCACACAGCTAGGTAATTATTAAGTGTCTGAGACCAGATTTGAACCCAGGTACTCTTGACTCCAAGGCCGGTGCTTTATCCACTACACCACCTAGCCGCCCCTAAAATAAGTATTTTATAATGCTTTTTATTCTGACTGCTCTCCCATTAATCAATTTTAAAAATTAAAATCTTTTTTTTAAATACATATAGTTTAGACAAAATAAATTCTTCCATTGGTTATACCCCAAAATGTATGTCTCATCCTGCATGTTATATCTGGCAGGATGTGAGTGGCATATTGCATTTTTATTCCTCTGGCACATGTTTTATCATTGCATTGACCAGCCCTTTAAAGTCTTGCAAAGTTGTTTGTCTCTATAATATTATCATAGTATAAAAACTGCTCAGCTTCCTCTGAAACTATCTACTTTGTCATCTCTTATAACACAATATTTCATTATAATCATGTACCACAATTTGTTTAACCATTTCAATTAGAGAACATTCCCTTAACTTCAAGTTTTAGAGTATTACAAAAAAGGTTACTATAAATATGTGTGCTTGTGGATATAAATACACACACATACATATATATATATATATATATATATACACACATATATATAAATATTAAATATAAATATATAAAATGTCACTGGGAGTTATATATGCATATGTATATGTGTATATATGTATATAATTTTCCTCTTTTTATTTCATTGGGAGATATGCCTCATTTGTGGTAGTGTTGGGTTAAATCCACAATTTAAATAACATTGGAAGCATAGTTTCAAATTGTTTTCCAGGATATTTGGATCAATTTCACCAGTTCCACCAATAGTGCACTTGGTGTGCCTATCTTTCTCCAGTCCCTCCAACATTTATCTTTTTCTTCTTTTGCCATCTTTGTCAAGCAGATAGGCATGAGGAAGAACCTCAGAATTATTTTACCTAATGCTCCTCTACTTACTAGTGATCTGATGTATTTAAAAATGAGGCGGTTTTTTTAAAAAGCAGTTCATATAAGAAGAGACATTAGACTAACTTGTTCCCCATATACTTGATGCAAGGATTCAATATTGGAAAAATAAGGAAGGAATAGCTGGATAAATAAGCTAGTTTGCTTTGAATGATGTGAAGGATAAAGGGTTATAGGAAGGGATATGTTTAATGGAATCATGAGATGATATCTGGAGTGCAAATAAGTTTGTTGTTTTTTATTTTTAGGTTTTTTTGCAAGGCAAATGGGGTTAAATGGCTTGCCCAAGGCCACACAGCTGGGTAATTATTAAGTGTCTGAGACCAAATTTGAACCCAGGTACTCCTGACTCCAAGGCCAGTGCTTTATCCACTATGCCACCTAAGCCACCCTGCAAATAAGTTTAAAAAAAAAAAGAAATGATCTACAATTTGGCCTAAAAGAAAGGAGAAGTGTTGAGAACAGGTTATCTTATAAGGAACAGGGTAAGTGCAGAAAGAATGAACCCGACTTGGTTGGGAAACTAAAATAATTAACAGTTTGACCAACACATGCTTTAGTCAAGTATCTGAGTTATAATTCAGCTTTACACTGCTAACTTAGTTCCCAATCCAAGGCAAAGTCTGTATAAATAATTCAATGGCTAAGAAGCTAAAAGAAGTGAATGTGGATATGAAGGTTGAAGTTATTGCTGTAAATGAAAATAAAGGGCTCCTGGAAAAAACTTTTTTCTTCTCCTATTCCCTCCATTTCCAAATCAATTGTGATCTTACACTACCACAGTTTCTTATGCTAATATTATTTCTTTTTCTCCAACAAGGAACATGGGGAACAGTACCACTATCACTGAGATCATTCTTTTGGGACTCACAGATGCCTGTGAAGTTCAAATGCTGATATTTGTGGGGCTCCTCCTGACCTATCTTATCACACTGCTAGGGAATGTCCTCATCATTGTTGTCACCCTGATAGATCATCGTCTTCACACCCCCATGTACTACTTCCTTAGAAATTTTGCTGTTCTGGAGATCTGGTTCACTTCTGTTATCTTTCCCAAGATGCTAGACAATATCCTAACAGGGAACAAGACCATCTCCTTATTGGGATGCTTCCTGCAGAGTTTTCTTTATTTCTTCCTAGGAACTACAGAATTCCTTCTCTTGGCTGTAATGTCCTTTGATCGATATGTGGCAATCTGTAACCCCTTGCGTTATGCCACCATCATGAGCAAAAAGGTCTGTGTGCAACTGGTGCTGTCCTCATGGGTGGGAGCTTTCTTTCTCATCATTGTCCCAAGTTATATCATGCTTCAGCAACCTTTCTGTGGCCCCAATGTCATCAATCACTTTTTCTGTGACAATTTCCCACTGTTAGAATTAGTATGTGCAGACACAAGTCTGATGGAACTGATAGGGTTTGTCATAGCTAATGTCAGTCTCCTGGGTACCTTATCTGTCACTTCCTCCTGTTATGGCCATATCCTTTATACAATCTTGCGCATCCCCTCAGCCAAAGAGAGACAGAAAGCCTTTTCCACTTGTTCCTCCCACATCATTGTGGTGTCACTTTTTTATGGCAGCTGCATCTTTATGTATATCAGGACAGGGAAGGGCAGTGAAGGGGAGAACCTGAACAAAGTGGTGGCCATCCTCAACACTGTGGTGACTCCAATGCTCAACCCTTTCATCTACACTCTGAGGAACAAACAGGTGAAACTGGTGATTAGGGAAAAGGTAGACAAGTGGATCTCCCAGACCTGAGCTGGAGCTAAAGAAAAGGGAGAATTCTCCATAAGAGGCAGAATCTCTTGTAGTTCCTTAAGAAGGCTGTTCTTGGGATCATCTTGGCTATTCACCTAGATTTTTTCCCTTCCTCTCCTCCCTTTTGCCATTGTCCCCAGCCCTCCCAAAGGACCTAAACCACAGTGCCCTCTAACCCTGCTCACATCATGGGAACCTACTGATTATTCAGTTCTTCTAATTAAAGTGGTAGAGAACATAGGTGGCAGGGTTTTCCTGGTGTCTGCAGAAAGTGACAATTTCTGTCATTCTTACTTCATTCATTCACAACAGATCTAATCCTATCCCTCCTGGGATAACATCTGCTTAAAAAAAAATTATCATCATACAAAACCTTTTTGCTATACTTTTCTGGAAAATGTTAGATAAAGTTATTCAAAAATATACAACATTTGCCCTCTTGGATGTTATTAAAATATGCAAATTAAATATGAAAAATGTCAAGGTCATACCAAAAGCAAACAAACTTTAAATATTCAGATTAAATGCTGCATCTATCTTCATCTAAGTTGAAACCAATAGTTGGGCTATCTAAGTTCAGGTAATTTGGAAACTGGCTGGATCACCTCATTTGCACCTGGGGATGATCTCACTGGAAAAGGAACCTTATCCAGAATCATTTGAATGAAGGAAGAAGATATGATGACCCACACAGAAAGATAATTGTGATACTATGTTGTTGACAGAGAAGACAAGACTGCTATAAAAACAGTTGAGAGAAAGATGGCGGGGCGGCTAGGTGGTACAGTAAATAGAGCACCAGCCTTGGAGTCAGGAGTACCTGGGTTCAAATCTGACCTCAGACACTTAATAATTACCTAGCCGTGTGGCCTTGGGCAAGCCACTTAACCCCACTGCCTTGAAAAAAAACCTAAAAAAAAATAAGGAAGTTGGCACAGTGATTAGAATACCAAATTTGAAGTCATGAAGACTCATCTGGCCTCAGTCAGACACTAGCTGTGTGACCCTAGGAAAGTGGTTTAACCCTGTTTGTCTCTGTTTCTCCAACTGTAAAATGAGTTGGAGAAGGTAATAGAAAACCATTCCAAGATCTTTGCCAAGAAAACCCCAAATGAAATCAAAAAGAATTAGATTTGGCTGAAAACAACTGAATAAAAATGAGGTGATGAGGGATAGTTTCAGGGGAGCAGCAGTTTCAGAAGAGAGGGAGAGATACAAGAAATGTTATGTAGATAGAAATGACAGGATGTGGCAAATGATCAGATATGTAAGTGGAGAGATAGCAAGGAGTTGAGAGTGACATTTAAATTGTTGCCCTGGGGGCGGCTAGGTGTAGTGGTAAAGCACCTGCCCTGGAGTCAGGAGTACCTGGGTTCAAATCTGGTCTCAGACTTAATAATTACCTAGCTGTGTGGCCTTGGGCAAGCCACTTAACCCCATTGCCTTGCAAAAAAACCCCTAAAAATAAATAAATGAATGAATGAATAAATAAACAAACAAACAAACAAAAAATAAATAAATTGCTGCCCTAGAGAGACTAGGGAGGATAGTGTTGTCCTCCATAATAATAAGAAAGTTAGGAGGGTAGGAGGATTTAAGGAGAAAGATTATGGGAAGTAAGCTCAATTAAGTTTGTTTACTAAAGGCTTTTGAAATATACCATGAGTTTCTTAAACCTGATGCTGAGCATATGAAGATGTAAAATTCTAAACATGTGGAAGATATAGTCAAAGTGAAGGCTAGGCAAACAATTTTGATGTTTGAAGAACAGATCATCCATTGATGGGGAGAGGCAAGAAATTTCTGGCTAAAGTAAAGAGGTGATCTGAGAGAAAGGAACAAATATGGGAGGTGCCATGTAGAGGAAAACAGTAGGATTTAGCTCCACTGGTTGTATAAAGATGATGAAAGGATTTTTTTTAAGAACTGAAAGAGCTCTATTGGGGGTTCACATAATTAATTCAATTTTGTTGATAGCTGTTTTGTTTTGTTTTTGTTGTCTCAAACATTATTGGCCTTTATCATTATTTCCTTTCCTCCTAAGCACTTTATGACTACTAAAAAGGACTAAAGAGAACTTTGATAGTTCAAGGAAGTTTTTCACTTCTCTTTATTCAATTTGATAAAGCACATACTTAACAAATGATTATTGACAGACTGATAAAGTAGGTGTTCTTTGGTCTAGTATAAATTGCTAAGTTAAAAGGGACACATTCTTTACTTAGTAAAAAAAGATACACTCTTTTGCTGTAATATCTTTTGCTGCCTATTAGTCAACTAGGTCTGAACAAATCACTTTGTAAGAGGCATATTTCCATCATCATCATCATCATCATTATTATTATTATTACTCTTTCAGTTTTTGAGAGAAGGTACATAGATTATAGACAGATAGATAGATGATAGGTAGGTAGGTAGATAAATGGAGGGATGTATAGATATGTCACCTGCAGCATTATCAGACACATATTCTCCAGTCAATGCTGGCTTGTGTCATATTCCTAAATGAATAAACTGAAATAAATAAGAGAACATAAGGAGTTCAGAAGAGGACACAGATAAGCAGGACAATGTTGGCATTACAATACTAAAATAATAGATATATAACACACAAACATATATGTATATACATCTTCACAGTTTCATGCACAATTTTCTTTCCTTGGCTTTCTTTGTATATGGAAATGTTCACATCTGTCACTGATATTCTAGGTCATATTAAAAGAGAATTTAAAAGACAATGTCTAAGGATTTCTCTAGTTGACTATCAGACTAGCTAACTATAGTTCTAAATTCTAAAAAGTTGGAACCATCCTCTAAGTATGTGAACTAAAATAGTTGAAAATTCTATTGCCATTTAGGGGAGAAGGAGCAGAAAATGATTCAGGAGATGCATAGTGAGGAAAAGTCTTCTAAGCATTTTGGTCTTAAAAATAATAAATTAAATATGTGTTAACCCTCATAGTTTGTCCTAATAAGGGACCACATTAACCTCCAGATTTTGTCCTTAAGAAAAAGTAAAACAGAATTAAGTTAACATATACATTTATTAATATTGCTCTAAGTTCACTGATTACACAGGCATGCATGGGAGACACCTGACTAGGGAGCGAAAACCCCAAAGATACAGCTTTGAAAAAGGTTTTTTTAAAAAATATATTCCACTATCAGAAAACAGGATCTGAAAGGGTACTTCTGGTCTAACATACGTATTAGGAGGCGTGTTCAGTGGGTCATGCCTGCAAGAACAGCTCCTCCCAAACCCAGGATCTTTATGCCTTATCAGTTATGAGAGGACCTTGACAAATCTGAAACTCTCCTTCAGGATGTTGGCATACCAAGTGACCTTTGAGACAATGGGATTAGTTATTAGAGATCAACAGTAGTATGCAGGAATAGATGAAGTAGTTCATGTTATTTAATTAAATATCATTTGCTTTGAACTGAATGTCCTTTGGATGGTTTGGCAGAAGAACTATTAATGGATCCTTGTCATTTGTGGTTTGGAATGAATGCTGATCCAAAAGATCTTCTGAAACCAGATAGCTTTCAGAAAGTCTTCAATTGAGGAATTCAATTCCACTTCCAATTCAACTCTTCAACTGTCCTGAATTTACCTACCTCCTCAAGATTCCCATTCCTAACAAATGACTTCACTATCCTCTAGATAATCCAGAATCCAGATCCAAAGGTCATCTTTCAACTCCTCCCTTTCCTAAACACTCTTATTTGTTTTCAGGTTCTCTTGATAATAAAGCTTAGATACAGCCTGTTCCCTGAATGCCCATTCTCACTATGAAATCTATCTGTTGACATCTGGATTACACCTACAGTAACTTTTTTACTTTTAAATCTCCCTACCTCCAAACCATCTTGCTCAGCACTGCTAACTTAATCCTCCTAAAATATTGTTTTTCACAGAGACTATGATGATTAAATCACATTCCCCTCCATTCTATAGAGTAGTTTTTGTGTGAAAGATATTGAGAAGTGGCCTTCAATGTCACAGAGCAACCAGGCCACATTGATATCTAGGAATTCTGAGTTCTCATTCTCATCTATTAATATTTTGTTGTTCCACTAATCATGCCTATCTGGCACTGAAAAAACAATGACAGTAGAGGCTATGGAAATATAATCACTGGAAGAAGTGTCAGTGATGAAACACATTGAAGATTTACTTTCCCTCCTTTCTCCTTTTTTTCCAGCAGAAGGTCTACAGAGAACTGACCTCTGACATACATTAATCTGACTGTATGATCAAAGCAACTCACATTGAGAAATAAATGACTTTATAGTATCTCATAGGCTTAGAGTTTGAAGAGACTTTACACATAGATCATCTTAGAACATTAGAGCACTGGGTCTAGAGTCAGGAAGACCAAAATTAAATCTTACCAAGGTACATGCTAGTTGTGTGACACTGGCAAATCATTTAATCTCTGTTTACCACAATTTCCTCATCTATAAAATGAGTATAATAATCTGGAGGAGACATGCTGGGTAAATTAGAGGAGAGCCTAAAAGGGGGAGACAAATTAGAAAATCATTCTGCTGCAGATGTGAAGTGATCACGTGCAAGAGTCAAGTGTTAGCAATGAGAATAGAAAAAAAACAGGAAAGATTGGAGAAACAATAAAAAGGAAGAAGGAATAGAACTAGGTAACAGCAATAGATATTACACATCATACTATGGAAAGGGAAGCAGTTTATGACTAAGGAAGAGATGGAGAACATCACTAAAAAACAAACTAGATGATTTCAATTACATTAAATTAAAAGGCTTTTGCACAGATAAAACCACTGTAACCAAAAGAAATGTAGTAAACTGGGAAATAATCTTTACAACTAATGTTTCTGACAAAGGACTCATTTCTAAAATATACAGAGAACTGAGTCATATTTTTTTTTAAAAAAAGCCATTCCCCAATTGGCAAATGGTCAAAGGATATGCAAAGGCAATTTGCAGATGAAGAGATCAAAGCAATCCATAGCCATATGAAAAAATGCTGTAAATCATTAATTATTAGAGAAATGCAAATTTAAGCTTCTCTGAGGTACCACCTCACACATCTCAGACTGGCCAATATGACCAGAAAGGATAATGATCATTGTTGGAAGGGTTGTGGGAAATCTGGGACACTATTACACTGTTGGTAGAGCTGTGAACTCATCCAACCTTTCTGGAGAGAAATTTGGAACTATGCCCAAAGGGCAACAAAAATGTACATACCCTTTGATCCAGGAATACCACTACTGGGTCTATCTATACCCTGAAGAGATGATGAAAAAGGGTAAAAACATCACTTGTACAAAAATATTTATAGCAGCCCTGTTTGTGGTGACAAAGAATTGGAAATCAAGTAAATGTCCTTCAATTGGGGAATGGCTTAGCAAACTGTGGTATATGTATGTCATGGAACACTATTGTTTTGTTAGAAATCAGGAGGGATGGGAATTCAGAGAAGCCTGGAGGGATTTGCATGAACTGATGCTGAGTGAGATGAGCAGAACCAGAAAAACACTGTACACCCTAACAGCAACATGGGGGTGATGATCAACCTTGATGGACTTGCTCATTCCATCAGTGCAACAATCAGGGACAATTTGGGGCTCTCTGCAATGGAGAATACTATTTGTATCCAGATAAAGAATTGTGGAGTTTGAACAAAGTCTGAGGACTATTTCATTTCATTTAGAAAAAAAAACTTATATTGTTTGATCTAGTTGTCTCTTTTACTTTATGTTTCTTCCTTAAGGATATGATTTTTCTCTCATCACACTCAATTTGGATCAATGTACAACATGGAAACAATGTAAAGACCGACAAACTATTTCTGTGGGGGGTAGGGGAGGGAAGTAAGATTAGGGGAAAAATTGTAAAACTCAAAATAAATAAAATCTTTAATAAAAAATTTTAAAAACAGATATTACACATCATAGCTAATATTTTGTTCCCAACTTCTTGTATAGACACATTTGACTTGGCCCAGTCTCCAGGTTATTTAAACCTAAAGAATATTATTGAACTGAGATTTTGTGCTCAGAGACAAATAAATTGTATCCCTTGGGGCATCTCCTATGATTGGGTCCTAGAACTAACTTTTCTCCTTCTGCTACTCCATGGCACCCTAGTCTCTGTCAAAAATCATGTTCTATCATGTTCTATGACCAAACCCAAGAACCATTCTGTGGTCTGCCTTCCATTGTGCCATCAGAGCAAATGTATATAGACCTGAGACCTTGAAAGTATCAATAGAGCAGCCTTCTGCAGGACCAAGAAGCCTTGGAATTCTGAGATCTCAGAGGACAAAAAGCAACATTGCCTCCAGTCAGGAGGTCCTTGCATGAAGGGCATCTGGATGCTGGCATTGTCAGTCTCAGATGATGTGAGTATTTGCAATTTCATCAAATTTGTCCACTCTATTGGAGAAGAGAAGGAATGGAGGAAACAAAAAGTTTTCATTTCTCTAACCTAGGAGAGCAAGGAGAAAGCCTTGTAATATCACAATAGGAAAAATGATATTTTCTCTCATTACCAAAAGGATATGCTATCTTGGACAACATTGAAGGACAAGCCAAAAACCACAATAAGAAAGGTTGGTCTTTTACTTTGAACAATGAAGATGCACTTTGATGTTCAATATTTCAGTATGATTAAAAAAAAATCATGGTAAATAGTAAAGTCCCTTTAAATAAGTTCTATTCAGTAATACACATGGTGCTAAGCTTGCCTTTGACCTGGTGTTCTGTGGGTGGGAAACTGGAGTTGGAGGAAAGGGAGAGAGGGAAGGAAAGTGACTATTTGGATTCTGTTTGATAGTTCCCTTTCTTTATAATCATGAGATCATAGGTTTTATTATTTAAAAGAATTCTAAAAGATCTGCTAGTCTGATTCCCTGGTTTTATTACTACTACTACTAAATAATAAAAATATAATAATGATAGTAATAATATTTATATAATGATGTAAGGTTTACAAAGTACTGTATATACATTATCTCATTTGATTCTCACAATAATGCTGTGAAGAAGATCCTCTTATTATCCCTATTCTACCGAGGAGGAAGCTAAAGTCAAGAGAAGTTTGATGACTTGCCCATGGTTGCAACTGTTAAGTATCTAAATTGAGATTTGAACTTAAGATTTTCTGATTCCAAGGTCAACAATCTCACCTAATGTGCCAAACTGAGGCCCTCCACTGTTTAAATGGGTTGCCAGGGAGAACACAGGAGAGTCAAAATTGTAACCTAGGACTTCTGACTCCAAATTCAGTGTTCTTTTCCTCTCTATTTTTGTTCTGTGGTCAAAGAGGAATGACAAAAAATGTGTTACTAGGTTGTGAGGAGCAAGGAAAGCTTGAGAGTAGAATGTGGGTTTTGAAATAAATTAACTTTTGGGGCAGCTAGGTGGTGCAATGGATAGAGCACCGGCCCTGGAGTCAGGAGGACCTGAGTTCAAATTTGACCTCAGACACTTAGTAATTACCTAGCTGTGTGGCCTTGGGCAAGACACTTAACCCCATTGCCTTGTAAAAAAAAAAACAAAAAAGAAAGAAAGAAATTAACTTTTGAACTCTAAAACTATAATTTTTGGTGAGGAGAAAAAAAGTGGGAAAAAGAGCAACTTGTAATCCAAACCAGTCTGCACAAGACCAGGCATCAGGGAGGGGTCTAAATGGTAGATACAAAGAATTCCTGAGACTCCAGACATTTCTCCAAACTTAAACCTATCGTCACCATCTCATTAAGCAAGACCTTGTGTACTCCATCTTGTTGAAAGAGCTTGTGGGTTCTACCTCAGTAGAGATCTTAAGTATAGACGAGATGATCACTTGTTAAGTAGGTCATAGAAAGGATTCTTGTTTCAAGTATAAATTGAACTGGACAATCCAATTCTTAGGTTTTTGAGGTTCTAATTCTGTAGATGATAGACGTCAAACTCTTGAAATGTAAAAGAATCAAAAAGAAGAGACTCTTCTAATGAATGACCAAAGAGAACACATATTTGTTCCCGAATTCTAATATCCCAGGATTTAATGAAGATTCATGTTCACCCATCCATACACTTCAATATTTTAGAAACTTCTACCTCAGGCTTTGTCTTTTTTAGTCTAAAGAGTCCAATTTTTTAAATCTACTTTTACTTTAGAAATGCTTCATCTTTGTGCAGGGGGAGAGCCCTAAAAAGAGATTGCTTAATGCTATTCCTACTGGTTCAAGTCAGATTGATTCAGCCCATGTTCCCACCACTCTGGCAGGAAATCTTGTCTCATCAGTTTTTCCTCCCATAGTGTTCTCTGAGGTATGTGACTAAGGTGCAGTGGATAGAGCATCAGCTTTGTAGTCAGGAGGATGGAAGTTCAAATCTGGCCTCAGACATTTGTCTCTGACCAGCTGTGTGACTTTGGGCAAGTCACTTAACCCTGATTGCCTTCCATCCAGGGCCATCTCTAGTTGTCTTGATTCATATCTGGCCACTGGATCCAGATGACTCTGGAGGAGAAAGTGAGGCTGGAGACTTAGCTTAGCATCCCCTCACTCAAATAGGACTAGATGAGAGATGCTAAAAGTTGTATATTCATACTAATCTGTGCCAGCTTAAAGCAAGTAATGAGCTGATAGCTTTAATTGCTTTCCTGTATATGATTGAACTTATGGATCTACACACACACACACACACACACACACACACACACACACACACACACACACACTGAAGCAAAGCAGCTTTTGCACTCGATTTTTCTTAAGCTACATTGATTGATGTTTATCCTTCATTCTCAAAGAAGACCATGACATCAGGGAGGTGATGCCAAGACAGGTACATGAACTAGATTTGAGTGAGGGGATGCTAAGCTAAGTCTCCAGCCTCACTTTCTCCTCCAGAATCATCTGGATCCAGTGGCCAGATATGAATCAAGACAACTAGAGATGGCCCTGGATGGAAGGCAATCAGGGTTAAGTGACTTGCCCAAAGTCACACAGCTGGTCAGAGACAAATGTCTGAGGCCAGATTTGTACTTCCATATCATTCCAGAGAGATGTTTGGAGGCCACCATTCCCTTGCTCATACTGCTCACCAAGTGTCTATAAGAAATATGCTCTAAATGCAAGAATTTGTTACACTCTCGATCCCTGACAAAAGTCTTATTTTTGATACTCCTGGATCCCAGGGACTGAGATGAGGGAATCAATGGCAATGGTGCAGAATGAATTACATGATTTAAATATACTCTGATACACAAGTCTTCTGAGCAACTGATAAGAATTTAGGCTCATGACATTTCCCACATGATAGAAAAGTAAACACTATTGACAAAGACATCTCAGAAAGAAGAGATGGGCAATTTAGTTTTAGACAACTACTTTCTTTTTGTTTTATCCATAAGCTCAAAGTTGGAGAAGTTTAGGGAACTTACCTTTAAATAAAAGATGAAAGTTTGTCTTTCCTCTACACAATGAAGGGGATATGAATATAATGTTGGAAACTGAAAGAAGATATGAGTTGTTGAACATTATTTGTATTATTTTGTTAGAATTATATAAATGGGAACTGGATTTGTAATCTCGTTCAGTCTCTTTATTTTACAAATGATGGGTCTGAGCTGAAAAGGATGAAGTGATTTGCTCCAGATCACACAGTTCATTAGTAGTGGGGATAGCATTTAAACAGATTTCTTAAAACTAGGCCCAGTGGTCATTTCACTAAACATGATTACAAGTTTGAACTTGTATAAAGAAGTATCAGAGTACTTCTTTAAAATTGATGAAAAAGACTTATAGTCTCTGTTTTCAATCTGATTTCTTCTGGCTGGCCATATTGTTAGGCTATCACTGAAAAATGAGTTTTTAAGCTCTAGTATGTTCTGGATTTTTTATTTCTAGTATAACATTTTCTTTACATAAGTTTTCTTTCATTCTATGTTATCTAAATAGAAGTTGTATATTTTATCTACATTTCATTTCCATCACATAGAACTTTTTCCCATTGTTCCCACAGAAACCTAAGATGACCACACCAAAAAAGAATCAGACTTCCACAGTGACTGAGTTCATTTTGCTTGGTTTTCCCATCAGCAGAGAGGTAGAACTGTTATTCTATGTGCTCCCTCTGTCCACTACCTGGTTACACTCCTGGGAAACATCCTCATCATCTTCATTGTTGTGCACTACTCACACCTCTATATACCCATGTATTTTGTCCTCTGTAATCTCTCCATCTTGGATATCCTCTTCACCTCTGTCATTTCCCTAAAAGTTCTGACCAATTTAGTCACTGGAGATAAAACTATCCCTTTTTCTGGGTGTATCACCCAGTGCTTTTTCTACTTTTTCCTGGCAACAGTGAGTTTCTTCTGCTGACATCTATGCTGATATCTTCTGCTGACATTGGTCCTATGACCGATACATTGCCATCTGTAACATACTCTGGAATAGTACCATTATGAGTCCTTCTGTATGCATTGGACTGGTTCTTTTCTCATTGGTGGGTAGTTTCTTGTCTGTTATGTGCCCTATCACATTTTTCTCCATGTTGCCCTTCTGTGGTTCTGATATCATTAACCACTATTTCTGTGACAAAGGGCCTCTATTGGCCCTGGCCTGTACAGATATAATATTTATTGAGCGGATAGACTTCCTGCTATCTTCCCTAGTCATTCTCTGCTCCTCAATACTCACTGGTTACTCCTGTGTTTACATCATCATGACCATTTTATGCATCCCATCAGTCAGTGGAAGAAGGCTTTTAACACTTGTGCTTCTCATTTGACCATTGTGATGGCTGGAAGTATCATAGCCTTTATCTATGTGACTCCCTCCCAGAAAGAAACCTTGGAGATCAACAAAATTCCCTCTGTGTTGAGCAGTGTGGTGGCACTTTTCCTCAACCCCTTCATCCATACTCTGCTCAATGACACAATATTAGGGATCTTCAGGGAGGTGTAGACGGGAGTCAGAGCATTTTTGGTGGGAAGAGGAAGAGAACTGCTGAGTAAAGTATCTAAAAAAGATTATTGACAAAAGAATTTAATCCTTTCTATATTCAGCTGAATAAGGACCATTTTCTTGTCTTATATAAATATATGTTGAATATATAATATATATTATTATATGATTTTTATATAATATTTAATACTGATTATATAATCATATGAATATATACAATCAAGCCTTTTAATATTGACATCATAATTGATTCAACATATACCACTCTCCCTAATGGTTAAAAAAAATTATGCGAAAATATTTATTACAATGATTCCAGCATACAAATTATATTCTATCCTAGGAACTCCCTATCTATCTGCCATAACATGAAAAGAATTTTTATTGTTTTTTTCCCAAATCACATACTTCTTTTTCATTTGTGCAGATTTTCTTTTAGAGGAAGAATGGGGAGGAAAATAAGAATTTATGAAGCACCTACTATTTGCCAAGAACAATGCTAAATGTTTTATAAGTACTCTCTCATTTAATACCAAAACCCTGCCCCGGGAGGCCTCTGTTATTTTATTCTTATTTTACAGGTGAGGAAACTGAGGCAAATATAGTTTAATGACTTGCCCAGGGTCACATGATTTGCAAGTTTCTGAAACAGTATTTGAATTCAATTCATCTTAACTCTAGGTCTAGCATTGCATCCATTATGCCCCCTTGCTGCCTTTTCTTTCCATTTACATAGCCATTGTATATTGTATATATTCTCTTGCTTCTACTTTATCTATATAACTTCAAAAAAATCTTTTCTTATTTCTCTGAATTCTTCCTATTTATCATTCCCTACTCTACTATTTTATTCAGTTACATTCCTATGACATCAGTTTTGAAAGTCTCTCTAATCAGTGAACATGCTGCTGTCACAAACAACTTTAAAAGACTTAAGGTCTCTGATCAATGAGACCAACAGAATTCTAGAAAACTCATGAAGAAACAATTCATTCTGCCTCTCATCCTGAAAGGTGATAGACTTTGGATGCAAAATAGGAATTTTTTTTCCTTGACAGAGTGTTTTTTTTAATCAGTTCCCTTGCTATTCTTTCTATTTTGTTGCTCCAGATGAATTGTTATTATTTTTTCTAGCTCAGTAAAGTAGTAATTTGGTAGTTTGATTGGTATGATACCGAATAAGCAATTAAATTTGGATAGAATTGTCATTTTTATTGCATTAGCTCAACTTAACCATGAGCATTTGACATTTTTCCAATTATTTAGATGTGATTTTATTTGGGTGAGAAGTACTTTATAATTGTGTTCATACAGTTTCTAGGTTTGTCTTAAGAGGTAGATTCCCAAATAGTTAATGTTATCTGTAGTTATTTTAAATAGAATTTCTTTTTTCTATCTCTTGTTCTTGGGCTTTTGTTCGTATATAGAAATGCTGATGATTTATGTGGGTTTATTTTATATCCTGCTACTTTGCTGAATTTGAAAATTGTTTCAAGGGGCTTTTTAGAAGATTTTTCTCAGGATCTCTTAACTGTAACATCATATCATCTGCAAAGAGTAAAAGTTTTACTTCCTCATTGCCAATTCTGATTCCTTCAATTTCTTTTTCTTCTCTTATTGCTACTGCTAGCATTTCTAATACTATATTAAATAGTAATGGTGATAATAGGCATCCTTGTTTCACCCCTGATTTTATTGGAAATGCTTTGAGTTTTTTACCATTACATATAATATTTGTTGATGCTTTTAGATAGATACTATTTATTATTTTAAGGAAAACTCCATTTATTCCTAAACTTCTTTCCCCAATTTCTCTAAAACCATCCGTTTCATCATTTCTCATTGTACAATAGCCTTCTATTACAGTCATGTTTTTTACTTTAACATGAAAATTTTCCTCATAAATGAGGGGAACATATTTTTCCATCCACTGAAAAAAGAAAGCTCTAAGGAATCTGTCTCATGAGTTCCAACCTCAGGCCTCAACAGGTCTGAGAAGGAATTTTAATCATCAAACAGATATGTGGATCAGATTGAATGTTAGAAAAACAAAGGATTAGCTAAGGTGAAAGAGTTTATTAGTAAGAAGGAAGTAACCAAAGAGAGTCCCACTTGGATGGACAAACTTTTGTTTCTTATAACAAAAAGGGGGGCTGGGTACAGAGCCAATCAGAAACATCATTCAGTAGGAAGAAAAGGAGGAAGAGGCAATTGTGAAAGTCTCAAAGAGTTAACAAAAATCAAGTTTGTTCCTGTGGGAAAATTAAACCTTTGGTGGTTAATAACCTCTAAGATAACAGAGGTTTCCTTAAAGATAGAATCAGTCTTGCTCTTCTTGCAAATGTCCTTGAGGAGGGAAACAGAATACAGTCTAAGCATTGATATTGCCCCATATCCCATACCTCTATTTCTACAGCCTTGGAGGTTTCTTTATCTGGATAGTAATTTTGTTGTTATTGTTGCTGTTCAGCTGCATCCAACTCTTCATGACCCCATGGATCACAGAATACCAGGTCCTTCTATCCTTCACTATTTCTTGAAGTTTATTCAAGTTTATGTTCACTGTTTCCATGACACTATCTATCCATCTCATCCTCTGCTATCTTCTTTTCCTTTTGTCTTCAATCTTTCCCAACATTATGGTCTTTTCCAACAAATCCCATCTTCTCCTTTATGTGGCCAAAGTATTTAAGCTTCAGCTTCAGTATTTGACCTTCCAATAAATATCTTGAACTGATTTCTTTAACTTTTGACTGTTTTGATCTCTTTGTTGTTCAAGGGATTCTTAAAAATGTTCTCCAGCACCACAATTTGCAAATCTTTCTCAAAATCATACCTTGATGCTGAAAAAACTATGTTTTCTCAAATTTTACAATGTTCAGGTTCATCTCCTCCACAACCCTTTCAGCTGTATTATTTCATAAGTCTGTGGAGTTTACTGGGAGCAAATACCAGTGTGTGCTCCTTTGAGAATATGACAAATGCAAAAATCCAGATTTATGAAACAAATAAGTCCAGGTAGGGAGAGTATGAAAAGTTATTCAATTCAAATATTCAATCATTCAATTAACAAACACTTATTAAGAGCCTGCTAAGAGTGTTGGCTGCTGTGTTGGATGTTGGTACTACAAACACAAACCTGAAAAGTGCAGATTCTCAAGGAGCTTCTGGTCTATCAGGAACACAATATCTCTATCACTTATACACCTAAGAAGATACAGAATAAAGCATATTCACGAAGGAAGAAGAAGGCCATTGGGCAAGATGAGAGGAGATACTAACAGCTAGTGGAAAGGGTATTCAGGAAAGACTTAGGATATGACATTTGTGCTGAACTTGAAGAAAAGTAAGGAATCTTTAAGAGGTGGTGAGGGGATCCTCTGACACAAATTTGATTTGCAGGGACTACATCTGGCAGTATGGGAGTGGAAAATAATTTTTCTCACTATAGGTAAATTAATACTTTAAAGTTTAGAAAAAACTATAAAACAGATTTTTAAAAAAAGTTCAAATAGGGGTGGCTAGGTAGAGTACCTGGCCCTGGAGTCAGAAGTACCTGAGTTCAAATCCAGCCTCAGACACTTAATAATTACCTAGCTGTGTGGCCTCAGGCAAGCCACTTAACCCTATTTGCCTTGCAAAAACTAAAAAAAAAAAGTTCAAATGACAGACAAATGATTCAGGAATTTTTGAACTGTCCAACCAGAGGCAGTTGACTACAATCTAAATCTCCAAAGTTCAAAAATAGCTTCAGGATAGGAACTTTTTAAAATAGCATTTTATTTTTTCCAGTTATATGTAAAGACAATTTTTTAAATTCATATAATTATCTCCCTTCCTTTCTCACCACCCCATGAGTAAGCAATTTGACAAAAATTATGTATGTGCAAATGTATTTCCATATTACTCATGTTATGAAAGAAGAGACAGAACAAAAGTGAAGAACCATTAAAAAAACTAGAAAGTGAAAACTATGCTTTGATCTGCATTCAGACTGCATCAGTTATTTCTTTGGATGTGGATAGTATTTTCCATTATGTGTCCTTTGGATTTGTCTTGGAGCATTGTACTATTGAGAATAGCTATGAAGTTCACAGTTACTCATCACAAAATGATAAAAACTATATATTGCATAGGAAGTTCTCATTCTGCTCACTTCACTTTGCATTAGTTCATATAAGCCTTTCCAGATTTTTCTGAAATTTGCTGCTTTTCATTTCTTATAGAATAATAATATTCCATTGCATTCATATTCCACAATTTCTTCAGTCTAAGGGATCTTAAGAGGTGGTGAGGCAAGCCTCTGATAAATCTGATTTGCAAGGACTACATCTGGCAGTATGGGAATTGGAAAAGAATTTTTCTCACTATAGGTAAATTAATACTTCAGAGTTTAGAGAGATCCATAAAGCAGATTTTTAAAAAAAGTTCAAATTACAGACAAATGCTTCAGTAATTTTCTAGATAGCCAACCAGAGGCAGTTGACTGAAATCTAAATCTCCAAAGTTTAAAAAAATAGCTTCAGAATAGGAACTTTTTAAAATAGCATTTTATTTTTTCCAATTACATATATGAATGTCCTTTCAATTTCTAATTTTTCACAAAAAGATCTGCTAAAATACTTTTGTTCATATAGCTCTTTTTCCCTTTTTTGTGATCTCCATGGGATACAGACCTAGTAGTGGTATTGCTGGATCAAAGGGTTGGCACAATTTGATTGCCCTTTGGTCATAGTTCCAAATTGCTCTCCAGAATGGTTAGACCAACTGACAACTCCATCAACAATGCATTAGTGTTCCAATTGCTCACATCCTCTCCAACATTTATCATTTTCTTTTACTGTCTTATTTGCCAATCAGATAGATGTAAGATAGTATCTCAGACCTGATTTTTTTTAGGTTGTTTTTTTTTTTTTTTGCAAGGCAGTGGGGTTAAGTGGCTTGCCTGAGGCCACACAGCTAGGTAATTATTAAGTGTCTGAGGCTGGATTTGAACTCAGGTACTCCTGACTCCAGGGCCAGTGCTCTTTCCACTATACCACCTAGCTGCCCCTCAGACTTGTTTTAATTTGTACTTCTCTAATCAATAGTGATATAGAGCATTTTTTCATATGACTATAAATAACTAATTTTTTCATTTGAAAACTGCCTTTGGATATGGAAGTTTGGAGCTGAGAATCTAATAGCCTCAGCAGCAGCTTAGCAAAGAAGCACTTTACTTTAGCCCACTTGAATAGCCTCAAAACAGGGGAGCAGAGAAGCAGAAATACCAAAGAGAGAAAAGATATGCCCAGGAGAGAGTATCTCACTGCTGAGCAGTAGTCACAGGGTGGCATCTTCAGAGGGTCCTGAGGGCTCCCAAGTAGCAGAGACCTGAGCTGCCCCAACTACAAACCTTCCTAAGTCATACACAGAGGGAGCTCTGGAAGTGACACTCCATGTATTTTCCCTGTCTACTTGTGTTTCCTGAATATTTCACAATAAAGTTTAAATCCCTGTTTAGAGTCTTTTGTTTTCTTTCCTCCTGGAGTAAAATATGAAGAGCTATCTCTCAGCAAAAGAGAAGATTCCTTTGAACCTGTTTCCATTCTTCATCATCAGCTCTGCTGGGCTTCCTCTTCAAAGGAACATCATGCTCCCCTCCACAGTAAGATAAGCTGCTCTCCTAAAATCTCATACCCATGAAGAATGACCCAGTTTTGGAGACCTTCAGCTGCTTCTCCCCTCTGATTGCAGGGTTGGAGCATCAAATCCTCCCAAACCTTCTTTTAGAGATGGCTCACACTATTCCAGGTGGCTCCATTCTCCACCAGCAAGTTTGTTGGAGTCCAATCTAGAGAATAATATGCCCAGTTTCAGACAGTCCCCTTTTTGTCACCCCTTCAGTTTTCAGCTTCCTTCTGTGCTGACTTCTTCCTTGAGATTATAGCTCCTTGAGGGCAGCAGCTGTCTCTTTTTCTGACTTGTATCTTATTTGTGCTTAGTACAATGCTAAGATATGATTGACAAATATTGGCTATAGTATGTCACAGACTTAGAGTTGGAAAAGATCTTAAAATTTATATTGACATAGTGTCAATAGCCTGGACCTGGAGTTAGGAAGACCTGGCCTCAGTCACTTTCTAGCTCAATGACTAGCAAATCACCTAATTTCAATTTACTTTATGTAGTCATTGGTTAAATGGAGATAATAAGAGCCCTTCCTCCCAGATCTGTTATGTGGATCAAATGAGATTATAATTATAAAGTGCTTAGTATGATGCCTGCCACATGGGATGTGCTACAATAAAGTTTACCTATTATTAATAAAACTCTCTCATGATGATCTTTGGCCTTTGTTCTCAAAGAAGACCCTGACATCAGGGAGGTGATGCCATGACAGATTACATGAATTGGATTTAAGTCAGAGGAAGCTGTGCTAAGGTACCAGCCTCACTTTCTCTTCTGGAGCCGTCTGAGTTCAATGACCAGATATAAATCAGGATGACCCAATATGGCTCCAGAAGTGCAGTAATCCAGGTAAGAGTCTTGCCTTAGGTCACACAATTAGTAAGTGTATAGTCTAAGGTTAAATTTGAACTCAGATCCCCCTGACTTCAGGACTTATACTCTATCCACTACACAACCTCTCAAGGGGGAAACAAAAGGGTTCAGTGGATAATGTTGGATTTGGAGTCAAGAATTCAATCTGGTTCACTCTCTAGGTTGTTGTGGAAGCGGCATGCTGAGAGAGGAAGAAAAAATGCTTATTCTTACACCACCCACCATCTTGTTCTGTCTTGTTATGAACTTTTTTAAAAGAAGAAAAACAGGGCCTGAAACTCATGGAAACTCTGTCTTGTAGTTTGGAATCTGGGTGGGTATGTATGTGGGTGGGTCTGTGTTGGTGAGTGTGTATGGGGTAGGGGGGTGGGGAGGGTATGTGGGGGTGGGAGGTGGATATATGTGGGGGTGGGTGGGGGTGGGAGGTGTATGGGGTGTTGGGGGTGGATAGTTGTGGATGGATGTGGGGGTGTGGGGGGTGTGGGGTGGAATGGGAGGGTGGGGGATGGGTATAGGGGTGTTTGTGTGTGTGTGTGTGTGTGTGTGTACATAGCATTTTTTCTTGGCTCCCTCTTCTGTGGTTCATCATGGATACTCAGTCTTTAAGTCATGGCACCAGAGTAGGAAACCTATAGACAGCACAAACATATTCTTTACAGAAGTTTTTATAAACCATTTTCAGAGCAATCATATCATTTGATTTTCACAATTTTCCTTACCTCACAGATGAATAAACTGAGATTCAGACAGATTAAATAACTGCTTCAGGTTTTCCCCACAAGCATCAGAGGTGAACCCACTGTCTCCAACTTGGGGTTTTTGTTTTTTTTCCCTTGCTGCACCAGTTGCTTTCCTGTTCACTTCTCCCACTAGAAGAAAAAGACTACCCTTGGCTCCTGGACCAGCTTCCTCTCAGGTCATCTAGAGTCAGGAAGGAAGGGGAGAATCTAGGGATTTACAAGGTAGACATTTTTTTTTCTCCAACAATCACATCTTCTTCACAATCTTTTCATTCCTCATCTCCCTGCACTACTTTGGGACTTGTCTAATTTCTCCAAGCTAGTCCAGGAAGTTAATCATTGGAAAAGCCTCTTCAACCTGTAGGATCCCATTAGCTTTGATATGGCACCTATCACTATTCTTTGCTCCACTAATTGGAGGGTAGAGTCACAAACTTCAAAAACCTCCATTTAAGGAAGGAGTTCAGCTCAAAACATCTCCTCACTTCTCATCTGTCTACTCTGAGACTTCTCAGAACTCACCATGTTCCCTCTTCCTTGTCCTTTTTCATCTTCTAATCATGTGTTGTAATCCCCCATTAGATTGTAAGTTTCTTGATGGCAGGGAACAGACAAATTATAGGCACTTAATAAATGCTTGTGGAATTTACAAGAAAGAAGTAAACTATTTTACATGATACCATAAACCTGCCTTTTTTGCCACTTAACAGAATTATTTAACTTTAACAAAGTAATAATAATTATTTCTTTATAGTCTCCTTTCCTTCCACTTCAATTTCTGCAAAATCTTCAGATTATTACTGCTACTATTATTCACATAGTTGTAATATGTGTTTATGCTGTTCTTTTGATTTCTCTTTTGTCACCCTGCATCATTTTCAAAAAGTCTTTCCAAATCCCTTTATTTTCTTCATATTTACCATTTCATATAGGAGAGAAAATATTTAGATTTAGAGATAATAGGAACTTCAGTAGTCATTTAGTCCAGACTTATTTTACAGATGAAAAAACTGAGTCACATTTAAATGAGTGGGTAGGGGGGTAGCCCATCAGAGCGAAAGAACTCCAGCCTCTGGGAGGCTCACAGCAGTGGGGGCAGTTTCCTGACCTACACTTGGGGAGCACCAGACACAACTTGGAAGATGGGGGGGGTTCTGCCAGAGCAAGCACATGAACCCCAGCACTCAAGGCACTCAGCGAGCAGTGTGGCCCCAGCAGCCCAGATCCAGGACCCAGAAGCAGAAGCCAGTCAGCAGGAGCCCCCAGGGCATGAGTGCTGAACCGAGGGAGGGGAGTGGAGAGAGACTATAGAGCTCTGTCCTCTGTCCCTGAAACAGGACTCTGGGGCTCTGACCACATTCAGATCCTGATTGCAGTCTAGAACCCCCATAGAACAGCAGGGCCCCCCCACCTCAGCCCCGTGGCAGAGGGGGTGTGCTTGTGGTCACTCGCAGACCAGGAGGCAAGACAGAGCCTCACACAGAGGTCCTTGTGGGAGGGGAGTATGTCCCAATAATACTCAAAAGCTCAGGAAGCACCCCAAAACCAGGCACAGGCTGGATAAATGAGTAAGCAGAGAAAAAAGAAGAACACCATTGAGAAATATTTTGCCTATGATCCCAAGAGGGATCAAAACACTCAATCTGAAGATGAGGAAGTCCAAGCTCCTGTATCTAAAGACTCCAAGAAAAACAGAAATTGGGCTCAGGCTATGATAGAGCTCAAAAAAGACTTTGAAAATCAAGTAAGGGAAATAGAAGAAAAATTGGAAAAAGAAATGAGAGAGATGCAGGAAAAACATGAAAATGAAGTCAGCAGCTTAGTTAAGAAGATCCAAAAAAAAATGCTGAAGAAAATAACATGTTAAAAACCAGCACAGGTCAAAAAGTTCAAAAAGTTATTGAGGAGAAGAATGCTTTAAAAAGCATAATTGGCCAGATGGAAAAGGAGATAAGAAAGCTGAGGAAAACAAATCCTTCAGATGTAGAATGGAAATGAGGGAGGCTGCTGATTTTAAGAAAAATCAGCACACAATACTTCAAAACCAAAAGAATGAAAAATTAGAAGAAAATGTGAAACATCTTATTGACAAAACAACTGATATGGAAAACAGATTTAGGAAAGATAATCTAAAAATTATTGGAATACCTGAAAGTCATGAACAGGAAAAGAGCCTTGACATCATTTTCAAATATTTACTACAGGAAAATTGCGCAGATACTAGAAGCAGAGGGTAAAATAGAAATTGAGAGAATCCACCAATCTCCCTTGGAAAGAGATCCAAAATAAAACAACCCCCAGGAATATTATATCCAAGTTCCAGAACTCCCAAGTCAAAGAGAAAATATTACAAGCAGCCAGGACACAATTCAAATATCATGGAGCTGCAGTCAGGATCACACAGGACTTAGCAGCAACTACATTAAAAGCTCATAGGACTTGGAATATAATATTCCAGAAGGCAAAAGAGCTCGGAATGCAACCAAGACTCAACTACCCAGCAAAACTGAATGTTCTCTTCCAGGGAAAAAGATGGGCTTTCAATGAACCAGGGGAATTTAAAATGTTCCTGTTAGAAAGGCCAGAGTTGAGGGGCAGCTAGGTGGCATAGTGGATAAAGCACCGGCCCTGAAGTCAGAAGTACCTGGGTTCAAATCCGGTCTCAGACACTTAATAATTACCTAGCTGTGTGGCCTTGGGCAAGCCACTTAACCCCGTTTGCCTTGCAAAATCCTTAAAAAAAAAAGCCAGAGCTGAACAGAAGGTTTGATCTTCAAATACAGGACTCAGGTGAAGCATAGAGAGTGGAGGAGAAGGAGAAAAATATAAGGGACTCAATGATGATGAACTACATGTACTTCTGCATAGAAAAATGATACTGATAATACTCAGATGAACCTTCTCATTTAAAAGAGCAGGTAAAAGGAGCTTTTATAGATGAAGTACAGGAGAGAGCTGAATTTGAAGATATAATGTGGTGTAAAAATGGAGTCAATAGCTAAAAGGGAAATGTAATGGGAGAAAGGAGAAGTGAAATAGGCTAAAATATTTCATATAAGATTTTTTTTATTACAATGAGCTATTGCAATGATATGGAAGGGGGAAAGACAAGGGGGAATGAGGGAATCTTCGCTCTCATCAGAGGTGGCTAGGAGAGGAAACAGCATATATACTTAATGGGGTATAGGCATCTGGAGTAAGAAGGGGGGGACAGGGGGGAAGGGGGGGATGTGAGTGATGGAGGAGAGGATGGACCATGGGGGAGAGTGGTCAGATATAACACATTTTCTTTTTCACTTCTTGCAAGGGGCTGGGATTGGATGGCCTGTCTGGGACCATAGGGCCAGGTGGATGCTGGGCCTAAGGGGTGGTAGGTCATCTCAGGGTCTCTTGACCCAGGACCAGGGATCTGTCTGCTGCACCACTACAGCAGAGTCAGAGTGAAAGGAGAGAGAAAATATAGTACATAGTAGTGGAGAAATACGAAAGGAGGGAGTTGCGATCAGCAATGGCAATGGTGGAAAAATATGGAAGTAACTTGTGATGGACTTATCCTAAAGAATGTGATCCACCCGCAACAGAGTTGTTCGTGTTGGAACAAAGACTCAAGCACATTTTCTATCATTATTATTATTTGGGGGGGGGGTGCAGGGCAAATAGGGCTGGGTGGCCTGCCTGGGGCTGCATAGCAAGGTGATCGTTGGGTGTCTGAGGCCGGATTTGGACCCAGGTGCTCCTGGCTCAAGGGCCAATGCTCTGTCTGCCACCCAGCCACCCCTACTATTATTACTATTTTATTTTATTTTGGGGTTTTTTTTTTCCTTATTTTTGGTTTTTGCAGGGCAGTGGGGTTGGGGTGGCTTGCATGTCACACAGTTGGGTGATTGTTGGGTGTATGGGGCCAGATATGGGCTCAGGTGCTCCTGGCTCCAGGACTGGTGCTCCATCCATAGTGCCACCTGGCCATACCTACAATTATTACTATTATTTTTTTAATTTTAATTTTTTCCTTTCCCCTTTACTTTATCGCTCAAACGAGTCTTTATTTGGGGGGGGTTGTTTACTCTTAAAGAAGAATATTTTATTAATGTATAAAAAACATTATTTGTACAAAATGAGAATAAATATTAAATATTTTAAAAATTGATAAAAAAATAAACTCAATGGGGGTATAGACATCTGGAGTAAGAAGGAGAGAAAGGGGATGGGGGAAGGGGGGGATGTGAGTAATAGAGGAGAGGGTGGACCATGGGGGGGGAGTGGTCAGATATAACACATTTTCTTTTTTACTTCTTGCAAGGGGCTGGGATTGGATAGCCTGTTTGGGACCATAGGGCCAGGTGGATGCTGGGCCTAAGGGGTGGTATGTGGTCTCAGGGCCTCTTGGCCCCAGAGCCAGGGATCTGTCTGCTGCACCACTCAGGTACTCTGTAGCAGAGACAGAGTGAAAAGATAGAGAAAATATAGTATATGTTAGTGGAGAAGTACAAATGGAGGAAGTTGCGATCAGCAATGGCAACGGTGGAAAAATATGGAAGTAACTTTTGTGATGGACTTATCATAAAGAATGTGATCCACCCATGACAGAGCTGGAAGTATTGGAAGACTGAAACACATGTTTTATTATTATTTGGGGTGGGGGTTGCGGGACAAATGGGGCTGGGTGGCTTGCCTGGGGCTGCACAGCTGGGTGATTGTTAGGTGTCTAAGGTCAGATTTGGACCCTGGTGCTCCTGGCTCTAGGGCCGATGCTCTGTCTACCACCTGGCCACCCCTACTATTATTACTATTTTATTTTATTTTATTTTGGGTCTTTTTTTTTGGTTTTTTCAGGGCAATGGGGTGGGGTAGCTTGCCTAGGGTCACACAGCTGGGTGAATGTTGGATGTCTGGGGCCGGATTTGGGCTCAGATGCTTCTGGTTCCAGGGCCAGTGCTCTGTCCACTGCACCACATAGTCACACTTACTATTATTATTTTTTTATTTTTTTATTTTTCATTTATTTTTTATTATTATTTATATATTATTTATATATTATTATTATTCATTTATTTTTTTATTTTTCATTTTAATTTTTTTCTCTCTCCTTTACATTACCCCTATATTTTTGGGGGGAGGGGGTATTATGTTTCTTAAACAAGAACATTAATAGTAATGTATAACATTAATAGTAATGTATAAAAAACATTATTTGTATAAAATAAGAATGTATAAAAAACATTATTTGTATAAAATAAGAATAAATAAAATTTTAAAAAAATATTAAAAAAAAATAAATGAGTGGCCAGAAATCACAAAGATACATAGCTAGAATTTGAACTAAGTTTCTTTGACTCTATGGCCCAATCAATTTCCTCTGTACCACACTGCCAATGGCACAAGAATGTTTCATTATATTTATACATTATATTTATACATTCACTCTTTGAATACTTGGATACTGGTATTCTTTCCAGTTTTGCTATTATAAAAAATGCTGGTAAGATATCTTGCTGAAAGATATTTTTCCAGGCAATAAAATCAGTAGGTTATAGAACCATTATATAACTGAATCATTGGGTCAAAGAGTGTAAAAGGCTTTGTAAGACACATTTTCAAACAAGTGTAGGAGAACTGAATCAACTCTAATTCACTCAAAGTTTTCCACATAGTCCCATGGACTGAAAACAGATAGATAAATAAATATCTATCTGTACATGATTCAAGGACTGACCTACCAAAGGCTAACATACCTCTATAACATATTTTGCTATTGTTCAAGTCATTTTTCAGTTGTGCTGATTCTTTCTGATTCCATTGGGGGGTTTTCTTGGCATGGAATGGTTTGCCATTTCCTTCTTCAGATCATTTTACAGGTAAGGAAACTGAGGCGAACAGGGCTAAGTGAGTTGCCCCATGTCCTAGGTCAGATTTGAGCTCAGAAAGATAATTCTTTCTGCCTCCAAGTCTGGAACTCTATCCAATGAGCAACCCAGCTGCCCCCTATTATATGTATACAACTAGTAATAATATAAAACATTAAAGACTAAAGTGGTATAAAAGAGATGTCAAATGCTAGGAAATTTGAAAGAAAAGAGATAAATTCAGTTTGGGAGTGATATCACAAGAAGCTTCCTTGAAGAGGTGGAATTTGAATTGAACAAACATGGGTCTGATATCCAGAGGTGGAAATGAGGGGCATGGAAGGTGTGGTATAAGCGAAAACTAAGAGGAAAACAAAGCAGGACATGATCAGAGAATGAATACCAAGTAGTTCACTTTGGCTGAAGAGCATGGTATGTGAGGGAGAGTGAAGGTTAATAGAGATAAGGCGGGGAAAGTAGCCTTCAGTCATAGAATTAAGACCTTAAAGATCAATCAAGGTAAGGAGTTTTAACTTTAATCCAGTCAAACTGAAATAGAAATGGAGACCACTAAATCATTCATAGGAATCCCTAAAAGCACATATTGACTTAAAAAAACATTTATTAGAATTATTTGTTTTATCACATTTTGATTTATTTTGTCAAATATTCTCTAATTGTATTTTCTGTACCATGCAACAATGAGGAATATCATAGGCCATGTCTATTATTGTAAGTGATATGGAATGATTGAGGGTCTCTGAATTGGGAATTGGTGATTGGAGATGTACTCAGGATGATGTATCTGGATTAGAGAGATAAGAACCCATAGTCAGAAGGAAATAAAAATTACAAATGTTGGGGAGACAAAGAGAAGACCAGACATACTAAGGGGTTCCATTAAAGGAGCCATGAATTTATTCAACCACTGGAAAGTTGTCCTAAAATGTACTAGACCCTCTGACTCAGCAATACTACTATTAGGTCTACAATCCAAAGAGATCAAAGAACAAGGGAAAGGAGACATATGTACATGAACTAATTATAATCATTCTTTTGGCAAAGTAAAACAGCTAAGGGTGTGCCTTGATCACTTGATTTCAGAGAAACCTGAGGAGACATATAAAATGATGTAGAATGAAGTGAGCAGATCCAGTGGAACAATTTATATAATAACAAAAAACGTTATAAAGACAAACAACTCTGAAGCATTTAAGAACTCTGGTCAGTGCAATGACCTGCCATGATCCCAGGAGACTGGTAAGGATACATGCTCTCAACTTCCTGACAGAGAGCTGATAAATTTGGTGAAAAAAAATGAGATCTATAATTGTCCATAACATAGACAATAATAGGAATTTGTTTTGACTATGCATGTTTGTTCTGTTCAAAGTCAAGCTTTTTCATAAATCAAATTTACAATTATAATTGAGATGGGTCTTTTTTTACTTTTAATTTTCCCAATGCAGTGTGGAGAGGAAAAAGAGAGAAAATAGATTTTTGACATTTGAAAAAAATAAAATTTAAAAATATTTGTAAAGATAGATTTGACAAGATTTGCCAATCAATTGATTTGGAGCAGCAGTGAAGAGGAGGAAAATAGTTAAGAAAGACTGAAATTTTGAATCTAATTGACTGGAAATCTTGAGAAAAATAGAGAAGCTTGTAGAAAGAATGGTCCTTAGTAGAGAAATGAATTAATTCCCTTTTAGACATCTTTAATTTTAGATGCCTATGAGACATCCAGGCACAGGTGCTCAATAGGCACTTGGTTATGCGGGAAAGGAATCAGAGCTAAATATATATTTGGGAGAGTCATTTGTTTACAACTTTCCTAGAGGAGTTGATGAAATTATCAAAAAGAATATGTGGAATGAAGACAGAGATTTAGGGGTAGAAAATAAATGATGAATCACTAAAGGAGACTATAAGGAAAGGTTACATAGAAAGAGAACCAGGAGAGAGCTATGTCATGGAAGTCAATGGAGGAAAGTGTATCCAAGAGGAGAGGGTACAATAATGTTTGTGACAATAATGTCACAAACCACAGAAAGATCAAGGAAGATGAGAACTGAGGAAAAAGGTCATTGGATTTAGCATTTCAGAGATGGTTGATAATCTTGGAGACAGAAGTTTCAGTTGAGTGATGGGGTCAAAGTACAAGGGACTGAAAAGTGAGTGATGGGGAACTAGAAACCAAGAAGATAATACAGCTATTTCTAGTATTTTGACCATGAAAAGGAGGAGAGAAATAGAATGATAGATTTTTTTCTTAAAAGCTGAAGGAAAACAAGTATATTGTGGATAGACCTGGTAGAAAGGAAGAGGTTAATGATAAGGGAGAGGGAAGGAATGATCACTGGGCATAACTTCCTGAGGACATTGGAGAAGATATGATTAAGTATATAAATAGAGAAATTAGTGTTGCCTAACAAAAGAGCCATCTTTTCCTTGGAGGGAACTGGTAAAAATGTTTATAAAATTTTGTGGAGAAAAATAGGAGGTGAGGGAATGCATGATGGTCCTAAAGACAAGCAGCTTCTTGTGTTCCAAGGAATAAGAATATAGACTCACAGGTGCCAGGAGACAGTCATTCAGTAAAAGTCAGAAGAAGAGGAAGTGAGTGGTTGGGGTTCATTATTAAGAGGGTCCTTGGCAGTCATAAATGATCCTAACACACCCAGCACTAAAACATACTGTCTTTCTAGGGAAGTTACCCAAGATACTGCAGAAAGTCTTCTGTAACTTATTAAACTTCATAACCATTATTCACTTTTGGTGATTCATGTGAGGACAAATAGTGCCCCCAAAAAGGCCCCTAGAAAGCATTACTAGAAATAATGAAGTCAAGTATCTGAGATATAGCTGGTGTTTTTGTTACCAACATCCCTCTCTCTCTTCCAGAGATATCAAAGTCTGATGGTAAAACAAAAGTCAAGATGACTGGAAACAGTCCAGGATGCAACAATGGATGATTTTGGCATCTTCAATGTCTGAGCAAGCTCTAAGAGATGCACCATAGATCCTGCTTCAGTCACCTTCATGGTCATTGAAACAAATTGTTTTCATCTACCCAGTCTGTCAGGGAAGACTTCACATGCCTAGAGGAGAAATCTCTCTAACTCACCTGTTAATTACTCTTCATTTGGTTTAGTTCACCTGACAACATGATTTTACCAGTGTGACCACTATGCATGCTATAGTTTCTTGGACCCAAAGGTAAGAGTCTGGTGAAGAGTGGACATCAAAGATAGAAGAGCAGTTCTGAAAATCCCCCCTCACACCAGAGGAGCTAGTCCTCTGTGTGAACAATACATACATCCAGATGACTCACTGGATAGAGTGCTGGGCCTGGAGTCAAGTAGTCTCTTCTTACCTTCAAATCTGCCCTCAGAAACTTCCTTATCTGTGTGATCCTGGGCACTTAATGCTGTTTGCCTCAGTTTCCTCATTTTTAAAATGAAATGAAGAAAGAAATGACAAACCACTCCAAGAAAAGCGCAAATGGGGTCACAAAGAGGCAGAAACAACTGAAAAATGACTCAACAACAACAAATTTCCATAGTAGACTTTTTGCAGATGATGAAACTGAGGGCTAAATATGTAAAGTTACTTGTCCAAGGTAACAAAGCTTTAAATGGTAGAACTGAGACTTGAAACCAAGTCCTCTGACTT
The DNA here is from genome assembly GCF_037893015.1 of Macrotis lagotis. Taxonomy (NCBI): domain Eukaryota; kingdom Metazoa; phylum Chordata; class Mammalia; order Peramelemorphia; family Peramelidae; genus Macrotis; species Macrotis lagotis. The sequence goes on along the minus strand of NC_133661.1, from coordinate 182,865,857 downwards.
CAAATCTAGCATACTCTCCATTGTTCTATGCTAACCCTCTAGATGTGGGTTAGATGATGGTATAGTTAGATAGAATTGTATATTAGTTTATTGACCAGACTCAGAATTACTGATATATTAATATTTGTTTGAAGGCGAACACCAGAAGAATGTGATATGTGTATGTGCTTCACTCTATACTATTTAACTATATTTGTCAATGGCCTGAATGAAGGCTAGATGCTATGTTTTCAAATGTACAGATGACGTATAATTAATTGGAAGGGACAGCTGACATTTTGGACAACTAGATCATAATCCCAAAAAAGTTCCCAAATTCTGAGGGGAGAGACAAAACAATACCCTGAATGTGGAGCTTCAGATCTTGAGTTCAAACCCTAATTTTGCAGGTTGCTACCTATGTAACTTTGAACACATTACATTAACTCTCTAGATCTCAATTTTTTCATGTGAATAATGATGATGATGATGTTGATGGCAGCTAGAATGCATCTTATTTATCCTTATTATTAAATTTTAACTTTAAAATGCTTTACAAAATTCCCACATTTGATCCCCACAACCACTGTAAGGTTATTGTTTCTATTATTCATATTTTAGAAATGTGTAAACTGAAGCTGTGAGAGGTTGAGTGACTTGTCAAAGTTTATAAAACTAGTAAATACTTGGTGAAAGGAGCTGTTTCCAAGCCCCCCTGACTCCAAATCCAACATTATCCCCTATCTTCTTAGGTTTCATTTGTGAGGGTTGGACTAGAAAACATACAAGGTCTCTTCCTACTCTAAGCTGTGAAACACTATTAATGGCCATTAATCATTCACACCTCATTGTAAGTTACTTTAATCATACAATTGGATTAATCTATGCCAGTGGTCAGTTCTCTGGTAGAACTTCTACCAGAAAAAAAGGAGAAAAAGCACATCCATCAATGAGTTCCACTATTGACATCTCTTCAACTGATTACATTTCCCTAGTTTCTACTTTCATCATTCTTTCAGGGCTAGACAGACATGACTAGTGTTATCACAAAATATGAAGGTGAAAATGCAGAACTTTATATGACATTAAAGATTGGTTTCAAATCTCTCTCACATAAAAATTACCCTATAGAATGGAAGGGAATGTGAATCAAATCATCTCCAGTCTCTATGGAAAGTAATATTTTAGGAAGATTAAGTTAATTGTGTTATGCAAGATTTGGAGGTAGGGAGATTTAAAAGTAAAAATGTTGCTGTAGGTGTAATCCAGATGTCAACAGATAGATTTCATGGTGAGAGTGGGCATGAAGGGAACAGGTTGTATCTACGTGCTATTGTCAAGGGAACTATTGAGAGAACCCAAAGACAAATAAAAATGTTTAGGAAAGGGAAGAATTGAAAGATGAGCTCTAGTATGGGTTATCTAGAGAATAGTGATGGCATTTGGAGGAGGTTAGGTTAATTTGGGACATATTGAATTGAAAGTGTATCCTGGGATATTTCTCAATTGAGGACCTTCTAAAAGCTATCTGGGTTTCAGAGATCTTTTGTATTCATTCAAAACCACAAATGACAAATATCTATTCATAATTCTTTTGCCAAAGCAAACAAAGGACATACCAGTTTAAAACACATAATATTTAACCAACAACATAGCAGCTCTGGTGATGGTATTATACTAAAGACAGCTTTGTCTATTTCTGCATACTACCAATGTATACTAACTATACATACTCTGCTGGTTCTCCAATGAATAAAAGTAGAATTTTCAACCATTTCAGTTCATAGACTCAGGGACTGGTTAAATACTTTGGGATTTAAAGCCACAATCAGAAAGTCTGATAGCCAGCCAGAGAAATACTTAGACATTGTCTTTAAAAAAATTTTTTAATATGAAATAGAATAGGGGCAGCTCAGTGGCCCAGTGGATAGAGCGCCAGCCCTGGAGTCAGGAGTACCTGAGTTCAAATTCGGCTTCAGACACTTAATAATTACCTAGCTGTGTGACCTTGGGCAAATCATTTAACCCCATTGCCTTGCAAAAAACCTAAAAAAAAATGAAATAGAAAATCATCAGTAAATATGAACATTTCCATATTCAAACAAGGCTAGGAAAAGACAATTGTATATAAAACTATGAATCTATTATGTATATATATGTACATATATATATATATATATATAGTTTGTATTCTTTTTTATTGATATTTTATTTTTCCAAATACATGTTATAAAAGTTTTTCAGAATTCATCCATATGCCTATGTATATTTTTAAGTTACAAAATTTCCTTTAACCCTCCCTTCCCACCCCCATCCCCTCCGTGATGAATAATCAGGTTATTATTGTACATGCACATTTGTGTTAAATATGTTTACAGATCATTCATTTTTAGTATGAGGAATAAGGATTAAGGGAAAGAGCTACATAAGATATTTTTTAAAAAATGAATATAATGTTCATCAGATTCTGAAGGATTTTTTTGTTGGTTGTTTTGTTTTGTTTTTCTTCTTCTGAATGGGTATATTGCATTGTCCATAGCCAGTCTAATACAGTTGCCCTAGCTCTCTGAGCTGCTGAGAGGAGCTGCTTCCATCAAGGTTGTTCATGTCACAATGTTGTTGTTAATGTGTACATTGTTCTAGTTCGGCTCCCTTCACTCAGCATCAGATCCAGTTAAGTCATTCCATGCTTCTCTAGAGTCTGATCATTTATGGTTTCTTATAGAACAGTAATATTCCATAGTATTCATGTATCATAACTTGTTTAGTCATTCCCCAATTGATGAGCATCTCCTCAATTTCCAATTCTTTGCCACTACAAAAGAACTGCTATGAATATTTTAGAACATGTGGGAGTTTTCCCATTTTTTATGATTTATTCTGGATATGGGTCTAGAATTGGAATTGCTGGGTCAAATATGAACAGTTTTATTGCTCTTTGGGTATAGTTCCATATTGCTCTCCAGAATGGTTGGATCATTTCACAGCAATGCATCCATGTCCCAATCCTCCCACAACCTTTCCAATATTGTTCATTTTCCCTTTTTTTCTCATCTTAGCCAATCTGATAGGTGTGAGATGCCTCAGAGTTGTTTTAATTTGCATTTTTCTAATTAATAATGTTTTGGAGTATTTTTTAATATGATTATATATACCTTTAATTTCTTCATTTGAAAATTGTCTATTCATATCATTTGGCCATTTATCAATTGGGGAATGATGTAACCTTATACATTTGATGCAGTTCTCTATATATTTTAGAAATGAAACCTTTATCAGACTTCCTAATTGTGAAGATTGTTTCCCAGCTTTCTGCTTTCCTTTCTATTTTTAGCACCATTGATTTTATTAGTGCAAAACCTTTTTAATTTAATATAATCAAAATCATTCATTTTGCAGTTTATAATGTAATCTATTTATTTTTTGGTCATAAATTTGTCTCCTTTCCATAGATCTGATAGATAGAATATTTCTTGGTCTATTAATTTATCTATGGTGTTGCTAAATCTTGTATCCATTTTGATCCTATTTTAGTATAGGGTGTGAGGTGTGGGTCCATGCCTAGTTTTTGCCATACTATTTTCCAGTTTTCCCAACAATTTTAGTCAAACAGTGAGTTCTTATCCCAGATGCCAATGTCTTTGGGTCACACAGTAGATATCTGTAGTCATTTACAACTGTTCTTTGGAACCTCTCCTAATCCTCTGATCCATTGCTCTCTTTCCTAATCAATACCAGCAGTTTTGATGACTGCTGCTTTATAATATGGTTTTAGATCTGGTAGAGCTAGGCCACCTTCCTTTACATTTTTTTTTCATCAGTTCCTTTGCTATTCTTGACCTTTTGTTAATCCTGATGAATTTTGTTAATGTTTTTTTCTAGTTTGGCAAAATAATTATTTGGTAGTTTGATTAGTATGGCACTGAACAAGTAATTCAATTTGGGTAGAATTGTCATTCTTATTATATTAGCTCAACCTAACCATGAGCAATTGACATTTTTCCAATTTTTAAAATCTGACTTTATTTGGGTGAGAAATGCTTTATAATTGTGATCATACAGTTTATGGGTTTGTCTGGGGAGGTAAATTTTTTTAGGGTTTTTTTTTTGCAAGGCAATGGGGTTAAGTGGCTTGCCCAAGGCCACACAGCTAGGTAATTCTTAAGTGTCTGAGGTCAGATTTGAACTCAGGTACTCTTGACTCCAGGGCCAGTTCTCTATCCACTGTGCCACCTAGCCTCCCCTACAGTTAAGTTTAAATGGAATTTCTTTTATCTGAACTCCTTCAGTTCTCTTCTATGCATTTTTTTTTTAGGTTTTTGCAAGGCAAAGGGTGTTAAGTGGCTTGCGCAAGGCCACACAGCTAGGTAATTATTAAGTGTCTGAGACTGGATTTGAACCCAGGTACTCCTGACTCCAGGACCAGTGCTTTATCCACTACGCCACCTAGCAGCCCCTTCTATGCATTTTAAAATGTTTTCTTAAAAGTTCTCTTCTCTCTTCTTTTGCAATTCTATCATTTTTTTCCTATCCTTCTTCCTTACCAGAAATATAAACCTATCTCTTATTAACAAATATAGTCAAACAAAGCTGGATAGTCACATGGTCCAGCAGATAGAGGAATAGGGCCAGAGATCAGAAGACACATTCTCTTGAGTCCAAAGCTGCTCCCAGACACTTAGGAGCTATGTAACTCTAATCAAGTCACTTAAACTTTTTTGATTGTTTCATCATCTGTAAAATGAGCTAGAGAAGGAAATAGCAAAACCACTGCAGTATCTTTTGGCAAGAAAAGCCCATCTGGGATCATAGTCAGACAGAATTGAAAACAAATGAACAAATACAAAATAGTCAAATAAAATTTGTTGATTTGGTTGGTTCTGAAAATATAAATACCATTTTGTACTTAGAACCCTTCACTAGTTCATCCTAAATTGGAAGAGAAGGTTAATTATCAGTATTCTGGAGTCATAAATGGTCATGAAATTGATCATAATTCTTGTCTTTCAGAGTTGTTTGTGTTTATAATGTATGAATTCATCATATGAATAGTTCTCCTAATTTACTGTATTTTTTTAAATTGCTTTTCATCTACCTGAAGTAGCACTCCTTTATTCATTCTACTCTTTGAGCTAGATGGAGAAAATTCCTTTTGATTCCTATCAACTCTAACCATACATATGGTCTATGCAAATCCAAGCAGGAGATTCATTTTTGTTGGATAGACTTTCTTGACAGAAATGAAGTTATTGTTCTCTCTACAGAGGTAATAGTATGTTGTAAATGCCCTTCCCTTTATACAGTCAGTTGGAACCAAAACATATTATTTTACCTTAGATAAAATCTCCTGGATTAGATTCTTTCTCTCGGGTTTCTTTACTTTGGGTCCCAGCAATTTCTTGTCTGGGCATTACAAGCCTCATCTCCTTTTTTTTTTTAGGTTTTTGCAAGGCAAATGGGGTTAAGTGGCTTGCCCAAGGCCATACAGCTAGGTAATTATTAAGTGTCTGAGACTGGATTTGAACCCAGGTACTCCTGACTCCAGGACCAGTGCTTTATCCACTGCACCACCTAGGCGCCCCACCTCATCTCCTTTCTAATCAACATTCTATTTTTAAATCATAAGCAAAGTTGTTTTATTAGACTTCATTTTTTCTATTCCTTGCACTTTTCTAGGTTTCTTTGATACCTTCCTATTATACTCTGGATCATGATATACTTGAAAAACCTGTAGTAAACTTGTCCTGATGTCCTCATTTTCCTTGTTTTGATCCTCTTCCTAGCATAGAAATTTAGTCAATCTCTTCATATGAATATTTCCTTCGAATGAGCCTTGTCTGATATGTCAGCAACATAGTACCATGATAGTCTTTCTGTAGGAGTTAACCATGTTTCATCCAAACAGCTCTGGTCACTTTTCCAGTGAGATCTTCTCCATGTGAAAATGAGGTTGTTTCCAGCCTATTTCCAAATTACCTGAACTAGTATAGTACACCTATTGCCTACAATTTATATAGTTGCATTACTTAATCTGAATTTTTTTTTTAACATTTTAGAGTACTTTTATATAACAATGCTAAAAAGAGCATTGGGTGATGATAATTTTCATCATTTTAAGAAGCTGTTATCCCAGAAGGATTAGTACCTGAAATTGTTGTAAATGAATGATGAACTATGAATGATAGAATCTATCATTTGTATGTATGCTTGGATCAGAAGCCAGACACCAGGAAATACACCAGAGAGGAGTTGACTTCACTGTGTCCTCTGCCTCCTTGACTGGACAAATTGAATTATCACCAGGTTTCCATGATGTGAGCAGGGTAAAAGAGCACTGTGATTTAGTTCTGTTGAGAAGGTTGGGGGTAAAAATATTAAGAAGAGGGCAGGGATTTTATTGGCAAAAGGGAGGAGAGGCAGGGAAAAAATCTGGGTGAATAGCCAAGATGACCCCAAGAACAGTCTTCTTAGAGAATTGCAAAAGCCTTTGCCTCCCATGGAGAACTCTCCCTACTTTGCCCTCCCTCAGGCCTGAGAGATCCACTTGCCTACCTTTTCCCTAATCACCAGTTTCACCTGTTTGTTCCTCAGAGTGTAGATGAAAGGGTTGAGCATTGGAGTCACTGCAGTGTTGAGTATAGCCAACACCTTGTTCATGTCCTCCCCTTCACTGCCCTTCCCTGCCCTGACATACATAAAGACGCAGCTACCATAAAAAAGTGATACCACAATGATGTGGGAGGAACAAGTAGAATAGGCTTTCTGTCTCTCCTTGGCTGAAGGAATGTGAAAGATTGTATAGAGGATGTGTCCATAACAGGAGGCAGTGACAGATAAGGTGCCCAGAAGACTGACATTAGCTTCCATTAAGCCTATCAGTTCCACAAGGCTTGTATCGGCACAAACCAGTTCTAGCAATGGGAAATTGTCACAGAAAAAGTGATTGATGACATTAGGGCCACAGAAAGGCTGCTTAAATGTGATGCAGCCTGGGATAATGGTGAGAAGGAAACCTCCCACCCATGAGGTCAGCACAAGCTGCACACAAACCTTTTTGCTCATGATGGTGGCATAACGTAAAGGGTTACAGATCGCCACATATCGATCAAAGGACATTACAGCCAAGAGGAGGAATTCTGTAGTTCCTAGGAAGAAGTACAGAAAACACTGCAAGAAGCATCCCAGTAGGGAAATGGTCTTGTTCCCTGTTAGGATGTTGTTCAGCATCTTGGGGAAGATGACAGAAGTGAACCAGATCTCCAGAACAGCAAAATTTCTAAGAAAATAGTACATAGGGGTGTGAAGGCGATGATCCATTAGGGTGACAACAATGATGAGAAAATTTCCTACCAGTGTGATAAGGTAGGTCAGGAGGAACCCCACAAATAACAGCATTTGAACTTCACAGGCATCTGTGAGTCCCTGAAGAATGATCTCAGTGATTGTGGTGCTGTTCCCCATGTCCTCTATTGGGGGAAAAAGAGAAGAGAGTATAAGCACAAGAAGTTATGACACTGTAGGATTCCAGTTGATTTCAGGAATTGGAGATGAAGGAAGCTTTTCCAGCTGAAAGACTATTTATTTTCATGTACAAAAATATCTTCAATCTCCAGATCTACATTCATCATAACTCTTGGACCAATGAATAACCTATATAGAATTTACCTTAGATTGGGAACAAAGTGAGATTAGCAATGTAAAGCTAAATGATAACTCAGATAGTTGACTGAAGAAAGTGTGGGACAAATTCTTATCTACTTTAGTTTCCCAACCAAGGCAGGTCCATTCTTTCTGTACTTAGCAGTTCTCAACTCATCTCTTTTCTTTTATCCCAGATTGTGGATAATTTTTTTTATGTTGTTTGACATCTTTTTTGTAATATCTTAAGGCTTGAAGGGTAAGAAAGTGCCCTCTTATTGGTGAATGGTTAAAAATTAAGGTATATGAATATAATGAAATATGCCATAAGAAATTATTTGAAAGAACAGTTTCAAGGGAAACTAAGCCCAACTCTTACAAAAATGATAGAGTGGAGTAAGAGAATTAATTTATACCATGACATTTTTAAGAAAAACAACTTTGCAAGATTTTCAAACTCTTATCATTGATTAATGGTTGATAAACCCAATGTGCAAAGAACTAAAGATGAAATATGCAACTCATCTCTTGCCAAGAAGGTAATGAATTTAATGAATACAACATACATTGTTGGATATATGGCGGGGGGGAGCCAAAATGGTGACAGGAGGCAAGCCTCTCTTAGGTACTCTGTCTCAAAACTTATAAAATAAGGACTCTAACTAAATGTTCAAGAGACAGAACCCACAGAGGGATCCAGTGAGGCAATTCTCCAGCCCAAGGTAACCTGGAAAATAGTGGAAAGGCTCCATTCCATGGGGTTAGAGGAGTGGCCTGCCAGAGTGAAAGAACTTCAGCCTCCCGGAGGCAGCCCCAGGGTGCCTGGGAACCATGGCTCAGGGCAGTGGGGGCAGTTTCCTGGCCTACACCCTGGGAAGCACCGGGCACAACTTGGAAGATCATCAGGGACCTCTGCCAGAGCAAGCACATGAAGCCCAGCCCTCGGGGCACTCAATGAGCAGTGTGGCTGGGGCAACCCAGATCCAGAAACCAGAAGCAGGTGGAGCCCATAAGCAGGAGCCCCCAGGCAACTGAGCCTTGAGTCCTCACCTTACCAAAGGGAGGGGAGTGGAGAGAGACTTCTGAGATTTGTCCTCTGTCCCTGGAACAGGACTCTGGGGCTCTGACCACATTCAGAATTTGATCACAATCTAGGCCCCCCCATAGAACAGCAGGGCCCCACACACACCTCAGCCCCATGGCAGAGGGGTAAACTTGTGGTCATGCACAGACCAAGAGGAAAAACAGAGCTTCACACACTGTGATCCTTGTGGGTGGGTCCCCCAATAATACTCAAAAGCTCAGGAAGCACCCCAAGACCAGGCACAGGCTGGGGAAATGAGTAAACAGAGAAAAAAGCAGAACATCACTGAGAAATACATTGTCTATGATCCCAAGAAGGATCAAAATACTCAATCTGAAGATGAGAAAGTACAAGCTCCTGCATCTAAATACTGCAAGAAAAACAGAAATTGGGCTCAGGCTATGAGAGAGTTCAAAAAAGATTTTGAAAACCAAGTGAGGGAGATAAAAGGAAAATTGGGAAAAGAAATGAGAGAGATGCAGGAAAAACACGAAAATGAAGGCAGCAGCTTAGTCAAGGAGATCCAAAAAATGCTGAAAAAAATAACATGTTAAAAACCAGCATAGGAGGTGGCTAGGTGGAGTAGTGGATAAAGCACCAGCCCTGGAGTCAGGAGTACCTGGGTTCAAATCCGGTCTCAGACACTTAATAATTACCTAGCTGTGTGGCCTTGGCCAAGCCACTTAACCTCCTCTGCCTTGAAAAAACCTTAAAAAAAATTATTGGGATACCTGAAAGTCATGATCAGGAAAGTCATGATCAGGAAAAGAGGCTTGACATCATTTTTAAAGAATTCCTACAGGAAAATTGCCCAGATATCCTAGAAGCAGAGGGTAAAATAGAAATGGAGAAAATCCACCAATCTCCCTTGGAAAGAGATACAAAAAAAAAAAACCAACCCCCAGGAATATTATATCCAAGTTCCAGAACTCCCAAGTCAAAGAGAAAATATTACAGGCAACGGGTGGCTAGGTGGCGTAGTGGATAAAGCACCAGCCTTGGAGTCAGGAGTACCTGGGTTCAAATCTGGTCTCAGACACTTAATAATTACCTAGCTGTGTGGCATTGGGCAAGCCAATTAACCCCATTTGCCTTGCAAAAACCTAATAAAAAAAATTTTAAAAAAGAAAAAAAAAGAAAATATTACAGGCAGTCAGAAGGACACAATTCAAATATTGTGGAGCTGCAGTCAGGATCACACAGGACTTAGCAACAACTACATTAAAAAGCTCATAGTGCTTGGAATATAATATTCCAGAAGGCAAAAGAGCTTGGAATGCAACCAAGACTCAACTACCCAGCAAAACTGAATGTCCTCTTACAGGGAAAAAGATGGACTTTCAATGAACCAGGGGAATTTAAAATGTTCCTGTTAGAAAGGCCAGAGATGAACAGAAGGTTTGATCTTCAAATACAGGACTCAGGTGTAGCATAGAAAGTGGAGGAGAAGGAGAAAAATATAAGGGACTCAATAATGATGAACTACATGTACTTCTGCATAGAAAAATGATACTGATAATACTCAGATGAACCTTCTCATTTAAAAGAGCAGGTAAAAGGAGCTTTTATAGATGAAGTATGGGAGAGAGCTGAATTTGAAGATATAATGCAGTGTAAAAATGGAGTCAATAGCTAAAAGGGAAATGTAATGGGAGAAAGGAGAAGTGAAATAGGCTAAAATATTTCATATAATAAGATTTTTTTTATTACAATGAGCTATTGCAATGATATGGAAGGCCTTCTGGCCAAGATGGCTGAGAGAAGACAGGCACAGTTCCAAAGTCTCTTGATCTTTCCCCATCTATGATATGAAACAAACCTCTTAACAGAAATCCGACTCACAAAACCCAGAAAGAAAAGCCAGGAGAAAGAACAACTACCTCAGGATTTGTCTCCTGCAGCAGCCTTGGGCAAATCTGGGCAGAGTGATTCTGGGCTCAGAGAGTGGATCAGCCCCAGATCAGCCAGATTAGCAGCTGAATTGGACCCGGGGAGTCTGAGGCCTGAGAGATGGACCTGCTGGATCAGTGGAGGGACTAGACCACTGGGGCTTGAGTGTCAGCACTGACCCTCTGGAGCTTGCCGACAGGGCTGGGGGGAGAGTTCCGGTGCAGGAGAGCTGTGGACACCATACTTGGGCTCCTTGGGTCTGAGGAACTCTGAGTCCACACCTCTATTGCTGCTGAAGCCTCTTCCCAGAACAAACAATAGCAGACTACTTCTGCCTCATGCACAGATGTGTGAGCAGAAGAACCAGCCCAGCTGACAATAGGGAGAGGAATGACCTCACCTCAGGGTAAAGCCCACCATTGATTGAAGGCAAAAGGATTCAATAGCTCTAACCCCTCCCTTCAAGCTAAGGGAGAAGGCCTCAATCAAGGTCACAGACACTCCAGAGAAAGCAACAAGCACCTCCTACTGGCCAGCCAGAGAAATTGCACTCAAAGAGTAAAGCCTCTAGTGATCCCAAACCCCTGTGAACCAGCCCCTCCCCAACTCAAGGTCTTAGCAAAATGAAGAAGGGTCAGCAGAAAGGTGGATCCATACAAAAATTCTTGGAAGGAAAAGACCCTAACTCAGAAAGACCTAGAACCTCTGAGGAGAATATGATCTGGTCTTCAGCACAGAAAGACTTCCTTGAAGAAATAAGGAAGGAGTTTAAAAATCAACTTGAAAATTTGGAAAAAGAAACCCAAGAGAAGATTAACACCTTGCAACAAGAAAACAAATCCTTAGAAAATACAATTGGACAAATACAAAATGAAAATAAATCTCTCAGATCTTCAATTGGATAAATACAAAATGAGAATAAATCTCTCACATCATCAATTGGACAAATACAAAATGAGAATAATTCTCTCAGATCCTCAATTGGTCAAATGGAAAGCTCTTTCAAAAGTAGAATTAACCAATTGGAAAAGGAGTTGCAAAAGGTTAATGAAGAAAACTCCTCCCTAAAAAAAAAAGAATGGAGTCTGCAAAAACTAATGACTTCATGAGACAGCAAGAGCCAGTTAAACAAAATCAAAAAGTAGAAAAAATAGAAGAAAATGTAAAATACCTCATCAGCAAAACCACTGATCTCGAGAACAGATCGAGGAGGGGCAACCTGAGAATTATTGGACTTCCTGAAAACACTGAAGAGAAAAAAAGCCTGGACTTAATATTACAAGATCTAGGGGTGGAAAATTGCCCTGATATCATGGAACCAGAGGGCAAAGTATTTATTGAAAGAATACATCAATCCCCTCCAGAAAAAGATCCTAAAATAAAAACACTAAGGAATGTTTTAGCCAAATTCCAGAACAATCAGATAAAAGAGAAAATCCTGCAAGCAGCCAGAAGAAAACAATTTAAATATCAAGGAGCCACAGTAAGGATTACACAATGATATGGAAAGGGGGAAGGGGAGGGGGAATGAGGGGACCTTTACTCTCATCAGAGGTGGCCCGATTGTCATTTCAAACTTTTTTTTTGTCTGATTAGTTGTGATTAACTCTTTGTAATTTCATCTGCTTTTCTTGGCAATGGTGCAATTTCCTGTTTTCTTCTCCATTTCATTTTACAGATGAGGAAACTGAAACAAAAAAATAAGTAATTTGCTCAGGTTCATATAACTAGTAAATGTCTGAGGCCACATTTGAATTCTGGTCTTTGTGACTCTAGGTACAGCCCTCTATCCACTGTATCACCTTAGCTACCTGAAACTACCTTTGACTGTTGTCTTTTCCTCATTCACCATATCTGATCACTATCAATTAATCTAGATACCATATGTACAATCATTTCTCACAGACATTCTCTTTTCTCTACTTAGATGTCTACCATCCCAGTTCAGACCTTTGCCATCTCTCTCCTAGAGACTCCTTAAGGTACTCTTAATTTGCATTCTTCCTATTCTCTCCCTTTTCCAATTCATGCTCCCCAAAGGGGCTAAAGTCATCCTTCTAAGCACAATTTCCCAACCTTACCTCCCCTGCTTAACACATTCAGAGGTGAGGAAAGAACCAAGATGGCAGTGTAAAGGCAAAATTGCCCTCCAAATAACTTTGAAATGACACTTCAAAATAAATTTTGTAGAGACAGAACCAAAAGGATGTGAAACAACTTTTTCAGCCCAAGATTACTCAGAAGTTGGCAGAAAAGATCTGTCTTACTGGAATGAGAGTAGAGTGCAGTCCAGTACAGGCCATACCCTAGCAAACCAGTAGCAGACTTTTGGAGGGGAAGATGCTTGAACCAGCAACAATGGCTTTTGGAACTCTCAGCTCATAGAAAGTAAGAAGGTTAGACCAGTAATCAGAAGGATATTACAAGGGCACTATTTGTTGGCACTGTTGATGCTTTTGTATTGCTCATGAGTGATTTGGGTCATAGCCCCCAGGGAAGGAGGTATACTAGCACTCTTCAGTAAGAAGTTGCCAGTGAGTGGGGACCCCAGGCACAGTTTCAGGGAAGAAAAGAGCAATTATAATCACTCACAGACAAGAACACTGGGCAGCAGAGCAATGACCACACCTCTCCAGAGATTATACCGCCTTGAAAGAACTGAAAACTTACAAATCCCCAGAACTAGTTTTAAAATAGTATCTTGAAAAATGTGAAGTTGAGGACAGTAACTCTTCCACTCCAGGAGCCAAGCTCAATTTTAACAAGAAGTTAAAATTCAAATAAATGAGCAAACAACAAAATAAGAATCTGATCTGATAGTTTGGTGACAAGGAAGATCAAAACAGAAACTCAGAAGACAACAAAGTCAAAATAGCTACATAGAAAAACTCAAAGAAAAATGTGAATAGATCTCAGGTACAAAAAAACTTTCTGAAAGTGCTCAAAAAAGAACTTTAAAAATCAAATAAGGGGGGTGGCTAGGTGGTGCAGTGGATAGAGTACTGGCCCTGGAGTCAGGAGTACCTGAATTCAAATCTGACCTCAGACACTTAAAAATTACCTAGCTGTGTTGCCTTGGGCAGTCACTTAACCCCATTTGCTTTGCAAAAATCTAAAAAACAAAAAAAAAATCAAATAAGAGAAAGAAAAAATTGGGGAAAGAAATAAAGTAATATAAGAAAATTATGAAAAAATCAACAGATTTGAAAAGGAAGCACAAAAATTACTAAAGAAAATAATACCTTTTAAAAAAAGAATAGATCAAATGATAAAAGATGAAAAAAAACTCAATGAAGAAAAGAACCTCGTAAAAAGTAGAATTAACCAAGTAGAAAAGGAGATACAAAGGCTCAGTGAAGAAAATAATTCCTTAAAAATTAGAATTGGCCAAGTAGAAGCTAATGACTCCTTTAGACATCAAAAAATAACAAAGTAAATTTTTTGAAATGAGAAAATAGAAAAAAATGTTAATTAACTGACCTAAAAATAGATTGAATAGATAATTTAAGAATTATTGTACTACTTGAAAGTCATGATTTAAAAAAAAGAGCCTAGACATTATATTTCAAGAAATGACCAAGGAAAAGTTCCTTGATATTCTAGAATCAAGAGAGTAAAATAAAAATTGAAAGAATCCACTGATCACATCTGAAAGAGATCCCAAAATGAAAGAAAGATATATAAAATAGTCAAGTTGCAGAGTTCCTGAGTTAAGGAGAAAAACTTTCAAGCAACCAAAAGGAAATCAGAGAATTTGGAATATAATATTTCAAAGGGCAAAGGAACCAGAATTACAACCAAGAATCACCCACACAGCAAAACTGAGGATAATTCTTCAGAGGAAAAATGGACATTCAATGAAATTGAGAACTTTCAAGCATTCCTGACCAGAGCTGAATAGAAAATTTTATTTTCAAATACAAAACTCAAGAAAAGCATAAAATGCTAAATTGGAAAGAAAAATCATAGGGAATTCATTAAGATTAAACTGTTTATATTCCTACATGGGAAAATCATATTTATAGTTCCTAAGAACTATATCACTATTAGGGCAGTTAGAAGGAGTCGATATAGGCAGAGAACATCAATGTGAGTTGAATAGCATGGGATCATATCTAAAAAAATTAAACTAAGGGATGAGAATAACTCTGAAGGGATGAAAGCTAAAAAATATAATTAACAGGTAATAAAAAAGGATGACTGGGAAAAGAAGAAATGGAGAGGAACAATGGATAAATTATTTCACATAAGAGAGGCAAGAAAGAGTTTTTACAGTGGAGGGAAAGATTGGGGAGGGTGTGCCAACATACAACACTTGAATCTTACTCTCCTCAGAAGTGGCTCAAAGAAAAAAATAACACACATACTCACTTAGGTATAGAAATCTATCTTGCAGGGAAAGTAGGAGGGTAAGGGGATAAAAGAAGGGGGACAACTGATAGAAGAAATAGAAGATTCAAGGAGACAGTGGTCATAAGCAAAACACTTTTGAGGAAAGATAGGGTGAAAGGAGAGAGAGAGAGAGAGAGAGAGAGAGAGAGAGAGAGAGAGAGAGAGAGAGAAGCATAAATAGGAAAAAATACATAGGATAGAGGGAAATGCATAGTAATCATAACTGAAAAAATTTTTAGCAAATTTCTCTAATAAAGGCACCATTTCCAAACCATAAAGAGAACTAAGTCAAATTTATAAGAATACAAGTTATTCCCCATTTGATAATTGATCAGAGGATACGAACAGGTAGTTTTCAGAAGAAGAAATAAAAGCTATCTATAGTCATACAAAAAATGCTCTAAGTCATCATTGATTAGGAAAAAGTCATATTCAGGAAAAAGGAATAGGAAAATAGTCACATATCAGATTGGCTAATATTACAGAAAAGGAAAATGATGTGTGGTGGGATGTAGGAAATTTGGGACTAGAGCATTGTTGGAATTGTGAACTGATCCAACCATTACAGAGAGTAATGGTTCCAAAAATTGCAGTTTTGGAACTATGCCCAAAGGTATATAAAACTGTGCATATCCTCCAGCAATATCACTATTAGATCTGTATCCCAAAGAGATAAAAAGTGAGAATGGGAGCAGAGAGGAGGGGAGGTGTGGAAGAAGACCTAAAGAATCTATATGGACAAAAATATTTATAGCAGTCCTTTTTGTTGGTGACAAAGAATTGGAAATTGAGTGGATGTCCATCAATTGGGGAATGGCTGAGGAAGTTGTGGTATATGATGGTGATGGAATATTATTCTACTATAAGAGATTATGAACTTGATGCTTTCAGAAAAAGCTAATGGACTTTGAATGCAGACTGAAGCATGCTTTTTTTAAAACTGTCTATTTTTGTTGGGGTTATTTTTGGGGGGAGGTTGTGTTTTCTTTCATAACATGACTAATTTGGAATTATGTCTTATATGACTACTTATTGATATCAAACCACTTGTTTTCTCAGAGAGGGGGAAGAGAAAGGAGAGAGGGAGAAAATTTGAGACTCAAGATTTTTTAAAAAGAATAATAAGGGTTACAGTAGATACAGCACCAATCCTGGAGTCAAGAGTACCTGAGTTCAAATCTGACCTCAGACACTTTATAATTACCTAGCTGCACAAGGTAGTTTTGTAAAGTGAGACTCCCTAATGCTTGTTGTTGTTCTGTCACATTTGACTCTTTATGACCTCGTTTGGGGTTTTCTTAGCAAAGATTCTAGAGTATTTTGCCATTTCCTTCTCCAGTTCATTTTACAGATGAGGAAACTAAGGCAAACAGGGTTAAGTGACTTGTCCAGGGTCACTTACCTACTAAGTGAGACAGGATTTGGACTCAGGAAAATGAGTTTTTCTGATTCCAGTCCCAGTGCTCTATCCACTGCACCACCCAACTGCTCCTGATGATTAAAAGTATCCAAAAATAGAATGACTACTTTTCAGGCTAGTGAATTCCCTTCAGGCAAAGGTAGGATGTTTCTTTATTGGTGTTTTGCAAAAGGAGTTCTTGGTCAGATAAAGGTTGGTCTAGGCAACTTCTGAGTATCCTTTCTACTCTGAGATTCTATGATAGTTTTACATATGAAGGGTTTGTGGTTTTTATCCTGTGTAAGGACCTTAAGAGATTTAACTTAAACCCTAATTCAACTTTTTTCCAGTGGGGACAATAACATGGTCCATGGGGTCAGACAACCCTGATATGCCAGGCAAAATGAATTTCAGTGATGTATTTTCCTTCCTTTTGGTTATCATCACTTTTTCTAGAATGCCAAATCTAGGTCATTAGACTTTGTAGGTGAACAGCTAAAAAACTGGTGACTACAAGGTCACTACCAGTGACCTGTGGCAAATACTCAAATTTCCCTCTGGGTCAGTTGCTCTTCTGGTAATACTGAGGGTGCTACTCACAGGTTGGCAGGGGTACATCTGTTTCTCCCCATGAGCTCCAGGGGACAGCATGTGGTGTGCAGATCTGAAACAGTCAGGTGTCCTTTTTTCCTTGGATTGGGCTGCCAAGCTTCTCAGGAAGTTTAGTATTTCCCTGTCACACCCTTTTCTTAGCTCTCCTACACTATTATCAATCCTTTTCTCATCTTTTTAATTATAGAGAGGACACTTTCTCTGGACCACTCTTCTCAACCAGTCTCAGTATAGCATCACACTAGTCTTACACAGCCCTTTGCTGTGTTTCCCTTTTGGAAACTTCTTGTTTTTCTAGCATCCTAACATTGGAAGTTGACAATGACCCCTGCTCTGATCTATATCTCTATACTCTCTTGGAGGGTGGTGAGAAGTAGGTTCCAATGGAAATGGGTATAGAAGCAAGATGTGTTCATTATTGGTTGCAAATCATCCTCCCATCCTAAACCAAAGAGATAACTTTTACTGGGAGTGCCTTACTTAGATCGTTCCACCGTCATCCTAAAGGATCTATTGTTAAATGGTTCTTTCATTTCTTGGGACATTGTGTCCATAGAGGATTTTTTACAAGATACTTTGGTGAAATAGACTTTCAAAGTCTCTGTGGAGCAGGAATAAGACCTGTAATATTTGAAATGGCTCATTTGTTTTCATGGAGATAGAGATGTACACAATTCCATACTATAGGCCCACTCAGGGATCTCCTCCCTCCTCTGAATTAATGGGACTGAGCTCTCTAGAGATTCATTATAGCATTCTTATAACAAGGACTCAACCTCATCATAATCAATTGGCTGCTACTTTCTCCAGCACTGAGACTGAAAGTTTCCTTTATTCTTGCCAAGAAAGAGAAATACTTTTTTATAAACTTTAATTGTACCAATAATTAGTTATTTTTTACTGCTTACTTTGATAATGATTTGAGGCACTTGGAGGAAGATGGGCAGACAAGATTGTGTCAACAGACTGACCAATGTAGACATGGAAGGGTATGGTAGTAGTTGGTTTGGGGAAACTAAAAGCAGGAGAAAAACTAGCAATGGCAAGGGTCTAAAGTCTGTTAATAATGGCCACCTTATTTTGGAAGGAACTTTAGGCTGATTTTACATTTTTTCTCTCTCTTTCTAAGCATATTCCCTAGTGTATTAGCAATATCTCTTTATTTTGTAAGTTTGAATTTTTGTACACCAGTTTTTCTCAGATCCATTGAATGTTATAACAGGAAGGGATCAATTTAAATAGAAGACTAAAAACTGATACTAATATTTTATATCAGAATCAAAAGCTTTTCAGGACATATACATATATATGCATATATATACACATATACATACACACACACACACACACACACACACACACACACACACATACACACACCCCTATATAAATGATGCCTACAATTGAAATAGAACTTACACTGGAACTGTATATCTGAAAAACAAAAACAATCCCAACTATATAGCTAAAGGGATGAAACCTATGGAAACTATAGTCTTTCCCATAAGGACGAGGGATCATGATGTGATGAAAATTCATGGCATAATGAATTCCATTTCTAAAATGAAAGAACCACTAGAGATCATCTAGCTCAATTTTACAAAGGTAAAAATCAACAGCCCTCGTCAGCAAGTTGGATTTAAGCAGTGAAAGATAGTGAGGACTTGAGAATATCTAGATTGGGAAAATAGTAGTCCCCTTTATATTAATAGGGAAAGTAGGAAGACAAGAGTTTTTGGGGAAAGATTTCAGTATAATCAGGCTGAGGACTGACCCAGAGGGCAATCAGGTAGTCCATGACCCCACCTGAATGAGATATATATATATATAGATAGATAGATAGATAGATAGATAGATAGATAGATAGATAGATATAGATATAGATATAGATATAGATATAGATATATAGATATATATACACATATATTATATATATATATATATATATGTTTTAGGCCTATTTTGTTTAATTTTCAGTTCCAAATTCTCTCATTTTTCTTCCTTTCTTCTACCCAATAAGAAAGCAAGACATAAAATCTATTATAAATAAGTCTAGACAAAACAAATTTCAAATTAGAATGTTCAAAAGAAAAAGAGAAAGAAAAATTGATTCAGTCTACACTTTGAGTCTATCAGTTCTCTTTCTAAAGGTAGATATTTCACCATAAATGCCCTCCAGTATTTGCCATTTTCCTTTTTTTTAATCATCTTAGCAAATACAATGGATTTGAAATGGCATCTCAGAGTTGTTTTAATTTCCATTTCCCTAATATCTGATAACAGAACCATTTTTCATAAGTCTATTGTAAGCTTTGGTTTCACTCTCTGAAAATTACCTATTCATATTTTGTTGTTGTTCAGTCATTTCAGTTGTGTCCAACTCTTTGCAAATCCATTTTGGGATTTTCATGGCCAAGATGTTAGAGCGCTTTACCATGTCCTTTTCTAGTTCATTTTACAAATGAGGAACTGAGGCAAATATTATTAAGTAACTTGCCAGAAGTGAAACAACTAGCAAATGTCTGAGGCATATTTGTTAGCCATTTATTAATTGAGGGATGTCTCTTGTTTTTATGACTTCATCTGAGAAAGTTGCTGAAAAGATTTTTTTCCTAGTTTCCAGCTTTTCTCCTAATTTACCATCGTCCTAATCATAGGCATCATCCTTGACTCTTGGGTTTTCTTGTTCAAAAACCTTTAATTTTATATAATCAAATTATCTAGTTTACTTCTTGTAAACTCTATTTCTCTCTCTTATTTGGTCATGAATTCTTCCTCTATATGTAGATCTAATAGGTAATTTCTTCCATGCTCCACTGATTTGCTTATATCAAGCCTTGCTATCTAAATTATGTACCTATTTTGAAATTATCTTGATTAATAAGATGTTGTAATGTGAAATATGCCTAACTTCTGACAGACTACTTTTCAGTTATACCCAGTTTTTGTTATATAACGAGTTCTTGTCCCAACAGCTAGGATCTCTGGATTTATCAAATAGGTTACTGAAGTCATTTGTGTCTATGTATTATGTATCTAATCTGTTCCACTGATGAACCTGTTTCTCAGGTGGTGCTCAATTATTTTAATAATTACAACTTTGCAATATAATGATCTAGTACTGTTAGACTCCCTCCCTTTTTTCTTTTTTTCCTTTAATTTCCTTGATATTCTTGACTGTTCCTTCAGATGAATTTTGTTGCGATTTTTATAGCTCCATAAAGTAATTTTTTGGTAATTTTGTTAGCATGGCACTGAATGAGT
Organism: Macrotis lagotis; assembly: GCF_037893015.1. Taxonomy (NCBI): domain Eukaryota; kingdom Metazoa; phylum Chordata; class Mammalia; order Peramelemorphia; family Peramelidae; genus Macrotis; species Macrotis lagotis. Next base: position 182,845,599 of record NC_133661.1, on the reverse strand, counting down.
AAATTAATTTAGGAACTACTGTCATTTTTATTACATTGATTTGGCTCACCCATGGGCAACTAATACTTCTCCAATTATATAGATGCCTTTGTTTATGTGAAGAGTGCTTTGTAATGGTGCTCATATAATTTCTGTTTGTGTCATGGCAAGTACAGTCCCAAGTATTTTTTACTGTCTATAGTTATTTTAAATGAGATTTCTCTGTTTCTTTCTTGCTTGTAACACAGAAATGAGAATATCCTGTAGCTTTGCTGAAGCTGTTAATTGCTTTGATTGATTTTTTTAGTTGACTCTCTAGGGTTCTGTAAGGGCAGCTTGGTAGCTCAGTTCAAATATGGCTTTCAGACACTTAGCTGTATGACCCTAGGCAAGTCACTTAACCCTATTTGCCTCAGTTTCCTGATCTACAAAATGAACTGGAAAAGGAAATGGCAAATCACTCCAGTGTCTTAGCCCTTCCCCCCTCCCCCAAAAAAAGAGATCATGAGGAGTCAGAAATGAGTGAAACAAATGAACAACAAATTATCTCACTTAATGAATTGGAGTTGATTTAATTCTCCTTTGTCTCACTGAAAATATCTCTTACAAAACTCTTCAGTCTTTGATCCAATGATCCAATTATATAATGGTATCATAGCTGATTGACTTTATTGATAGGAAAAAAATCTTTCAGCAAAGATATCTTTACTAGATTTTTTTGTAGTAGCAAAACTGGAAACAACTCAAATATCCAATTGTTCAAAGAGTGTGTATAAATGTAATGAAACACTCTTGTGCCACGAGAACTATGGTTTAGAGGCAATCAAAAAGTCAAAGATCTTAGTTCAAATCCCAGCTGAGTATCTGTATGATCCCAAGCAACTCATTTAATTGTGAATTAATTTCTTCATCTATAAAACGAATTTGGATTAGATGACCACTGAGGTCCTTTCTCTTAAATCTAAATAATTTCCTCCCCATAGGAAATGATAAATATGAAGAATATAAAGATATATGGAAAGATTTATTGGAAATTATATAGATAAAAGAGGAATCAAGAGAATAATCAATGTATTAGTATAACTATGTTAATAACAATGAAAAAATATATATATAATGAAATAGAGGGGAAAAGGAAATCTATAAAGAAATGAATTTTCTATAATTTTGTTAAAATAAATTTGAATAATTTTGTTGTAAATGATTTATGATTTCATGTAAAATAATTTTGTCCTTTATATATATATATATGTCAAGGTACATGATTGTTGGAAAGAAAAGATTATTTATAAGTCTCTAGGGTCTCCCTTTCCTTCAGGGTTCAAGATAACCTGAAATAGTTCAGTAAACAAAAGCAGTCTTTTCTCCCACTGGGAGAGGGTAACAGGAAAGCAACCTGATGCAGCAGGAGGGAAAAAACTCACAACTTGGAGTCACAGTAAGTTCAAATCTCACCTCTAGTATCTGCAAGATGACTTTAGGCAATTATTTAATTCCTGTGAGTCTCAGTTTCTTCATTTGTGAGATAAAGATAATGTTCTCTACCCTATTGTAAATATTGAATTATATGACAAGTTTGAAAGTAGTTTATAAAAACTGCTGTACACTGTATGTATGGGATGTCTGTAGGTCTCCTATTCTGAGATCATGATTCAAATAATGAGCATCCATTATAAGACAAAGATAAGGGATAGAGGTTTATGAGACAGTAATACATACATAAAGATTCCAAATTACAAGCAGAGTTTCCATGAGCTCAAGGCATTATTTTTCCTTTCTTACACAGGAAGAAGAAGAGAAAGAAAGAAAGAAAGAAAGAAAGAAAGAAAGAAAGAAAGAAAGAAAGAAAGAAAGAAAGAAAGAAAGAAAGAAAGGAAGAAAGGAAGGAAGGAAGGAAGGAAGGAAGGAAGGAAGGAAGGAAGGAAGGAAGGAAGGAAGGAAGGAAAGAAGAAAGAAAGAAAGGAAGAAAGAAAGAAAGAAAGAAAGGAAAGAAAATGATGATGATGATGATGATGATGATGATGATGATGATGATGATGATGATGATTCAAGTTGGGTCAAGGTTCAACCAGAATGTTACTGAAAGATGTCTGATAGTCCTCCATGGAAGTTCCAGGATGATACTGAGATCTTTCCCTCAAAACCCTCCTTTCTTCCTACTTACCTTGTTATTGTCAAGGACACTACCATAGTCCTAATCATAGGCATCATCCTTGACTCTTTTCTCTCCCCCCCCAATCCAATCTGTTTCCAAGACCTGGCAATTTTATCTTTGCAATATTTCTTGAATATACCTTCTTCCCTCCTCCAACACTGCCATCACCCAAATATAAGCCCTCATCACCTCACCACTAAACTACTGCAATAGCTTTCTGGTTTGTCCCCTTGCCTCAATCTATCCCCTATCCAGTCCAACCTCCAGTCAGCTGTCATATTGGTCTTCCCTAAAGTACAATTTTGACTATGCTACCCCGCCTAAAAACAACAAATTTTCAGTGGCCCCCTGAAACGTAAAATGTAAAATCTGTTTGCCATTCTAAGCCCTTCATAACCTAGCCTCTTCCTTTTCAGACTTCTTATATCTTAAAACCCTCAGCAGACTCTATAATTCAGTAATATCTTGCTGTTCCTTGAGCACCAGTAACTCCCTCTCTGTACACTCTGTATTTTCACTGGCTGTCTCCCCATGCTTGGACTTTTTCACTTTCTCATCTCTACCTTCTGGCTTCCATGGCTTCCTTTACATTCCAACTAAAACCTTACCTTCTGCCTAAAGTCTTTCCCAATCCTCCCAAATGCCAGTACCTTCCTTCTGTTATCTCCTACATATCCTTCCATATTTTATGTATACATAGCTGTTTTCATGATATCTCCCCCATTAAACTGTGACCTTCTTGAAAACAGGGGCTGGTTCTGCCTATCTTTGAACCATGTTCCCAGTGCTTAAAGGAGCATTTAGCACATAGTTAGCAATAAATAAATGTTTGTCAACCTGTCAGAGGGTGACTGACAGCTTTTGAAGCTAATCATAGTCTCTATGCCCCAACAACAGAGATCATATTCTTTTTTCCTTTATTTATTGATTTTTGCAAGTCAATGGCAGGGGGGGGTGGTTAAGTGACCTGCCCAAGGTCACACAGCTGGGTAAAATATAAAGTGTCTGAGGATGCATTTGAACTCAGGTCCTCCTAACTCCAGGGTCGGTGCTCTATCCACTGAGCCATCTAACTGCCCCCAGAGATCATATTCTTTTGGTCTTTTATGTGTCAAAGCTATTTCTCTTATAGTCAGTACCTTTTCTTAATCATATCTCCTCTAAGACAGCTTCTTTTACGTGATATCAGTGATACAGACCCCAGACCAACTCAAGAGCACAGGTTCTACCTATCATTCAGTTTACCTGGAGTGATCAAGCTCTTAGGATATTCCTTTCATTCCAAACCACAGGATATTCTGTTCTGTTGCTGGCTTGAACTATGACCTATTAAATTTGAACTCTATTTTGGGGGATTTTCAGAGGGGGAAAAATGTTGGCTTGGGGTTGGAATTCTACTTTCACCACATCCTACTTGTGTGATTCTAGGTCTCAATTTCCCCATCAATAAAACAAGGACGTTTGGATCATATCCTTTCTAAGGTCCTTTCCAGATTTAAATACATATATTGAATTAGAATAATTAGTGAATTAGTAGCTTATTTGGAGAAATCAATCATCCTCTTCGCTCTCAGGGCCACATTGGCTGATGGAGGTTGTTTCATCTTCAGCATGTGCCCCCAGAGAAATTTGTGAATGAGATCTTTGTGGAAGACCTTGTCACCCTTTGCAGCAAGTTCCAGTTCTGCAGCACACAAAATATTGTTTTGTTTCCACAGAAACAGAAGTAGGCAGTCCATAATATCTACCTGTCTAGTGATCCCCCTACCTTCTCTGGGATGTTGAGACTGGGTTTATCCAAGGAATTAGTTTAACACTGTGAAAACAAGGCCCCAGCTACTTCACAAGTCTCTTAGCTATTAGTTTAAAAAGGGAACTAAAACTTTTCTGTTTCAAATGTGACAGGAACTTTACTTGTGATGAAGTTTAGTGACCTTTGTCAAAGGCCTAGAGGAGGAAGATAAGAGGACAGCCCAGCTTTAAAGCTGTGGTTACTTCTCTTTCAGCTAAGGGTAGGCCAGAGAATAATACTATGCTTGGGGGGATTTAGAAACTGTGGGTTAGATATAAACAAAGGTCAGCAATGTGAATATGTCTATGTGGGTCGTTTTGTTGGATTTGGTGGGGGGGATAGGGAGGTTCCTAAGAGAGACTCTTACCTTTACCTCTTCTTCCAAAAAACCTCCTCCCCTACTTTCGGTCATGTACGTAAAATAATAAATAGCATTTCTTTTCCAAGAAGTCATCTGGCCAGAAATCAAAGGCTTTGGGGAACAAAAAGCTGGATACCCTTTTGGAATAAAGAATGTGGAGAGAAAATTTGCATTTTCCAAGAATGAAGCATTTTCATAAATTCCTTTCCTTCTGTGAGAAGTCAACTGAAGATGCTCATTTGGACTGTGATAGGCTGAAGCTAATGATTTTTTTAAAAACCTGATAATGGTTTTTATATACACAAAAATATTTATAGCAGCACTTTTTAGACCAACCAGGAATGGGAAAAAAAATGAGTGCCCAACATTTGGGAAATGACTAAACAAATTGTGTGGTATGTGAATGAATGGAATGTTATTTTGCCATTAGAAAACAATCAATAGGAAAAATACAGGGAAACTTGGAAAGACTTGTACAAACTGATCAAAAAAGAGAGAGAAATAACCAAACCAGGAAAACAATTTATCCAATGATTATAATAAAGTAAAAGAAATCAACACTCAGGTGGCTAGGTGGTGCAGTGGATAAAGCAGGAGTACCTGGGTTAATAATTACCTAGCTGTGTGGCCTTGGGCAAGCCACATAACTCCATTTGCCTTGCAAAAGCCTAAACAAAACAAAAAAAGAAATCAACATTCAAAGACCAGAATCCTTTTTAATGTTAATTTTATTTTTTTTTCTAATTACACGTAAAGACAGTTTTCAACATTCATTTTTTGTAAGATTTTGAGTTCCACATTTTTCTACATCCCTTCCTTCTCCCCTCATGATGAGAGCAAGCGATGTGATATAAGTCATACAAACATTGGCATGTTTACCATATTTCCATATTTGTCATGTTACAAAAAAGGAATCAGAACAAGTGGGGAAAAAATCAGGAGAAAGAAAAAAATCATAAATTTTTAAAATTGAAAATGTTAAGTCTTGATCTGCATTCAGACTCCCTGGTTCTTTCTCTGGATGTGAATGGTATTTTCTATCACAAGACTTCAGAATCCTAATCAATGCAATAACCAATCACAACTTCAGAAAACTGATGATTGGGCAGGCCTCCTACCTTGTAACACAAAGTGGTAGTAGACTAAAGGAATTAAGGAGATTTACTTTTGTCAATCATGGTCAATGTGTTTAATTTGTTTTGCTTAATTGTTCAAAGGAATATTTTACTTAGGAGTGTGTGGGGAAAGTCAATGGGTAGGCAGGAATTCTTTTTTAAAGAGTATTCATAAAATATTTTTTAACAGATAGCTAGCTTCCAAATTGAAAGTCATCATCTATATGACAACACAAGGCATTGATAGCCTTGTCAACCTGAAAGTTCACTCTGCCCTTGGTCTCTCCTTTCCCTGGTTCACTCTACCCTTTGGCCTCCTCACACTGGAAATACATGCCTGCTACCCTTTCTTCTGATTGGTTTTATCCTCCCCAAATATTCATTTTAAGGAAAGTTCCTAGGCCATCCATGTTTTCATTTTTTTCTCCAAGTTTTACACCTCACTCTCCACTACGTGTATAACTTTTCTTTCCCCATCCCCTTCCTTTTAGGACCCTTTTATGTGATGCTTTCCCTTATCAGAATGTAAGCTCCTTGAGAACAGGGGCTGTCTTTCTATTTGTCTTTGTATGTCAGTGCTTAGAATAGTGCTTTCTGATTTGACTTTATTTAACCAGTCTTCCTTCAATAGCAAGAGGATATGAGTACAGGGTGAGATGAAGTTACTGATTACCTACACCAGCACCAAGCTCAAATACTGCTATTAGGCATACTATTTTCACCTTTAAAATTTCATTTTTGGCATGTTTCTTTTTTTGTTTTGATCCTTTATTTTCACAGCATGACTAATATGGAAATACAGTTGTACATGTATAACCTTTATCAGAATTCTTGCTATTCTAGGTTGGGAGGAGGAAAGGATGGGAGGGAGAACTTTACAAAAAATGAATGTTGAAAATTATCTTAATGTATAATTGGAAAGATAAATAACAAACAAACAAAAACTGCTATTTGAGAGAAGCTTTAACCTCTCCTTTGGTTGAAGATGTATTTTTCTTTGAGGAAAGTTCCAAATCTAATTTTGCCTATGAGACTACTAACAAGTTTGTCAGTTTATGGAGGTATGTAAACTTTGGGGAAAAAAACAGAAAGTTTTGTCAAAGCCAGCAAAAACTTCTTAAGTACCTGTGATGGACCCATGGTCACTCAGTCTTAACATCTGCTGCCCTGTCCAGCTCCATTCTACAAGATGCCCCTCCCAAGATAAGCTCATCACTTCTAAACTCACCCCCATGCTGCCACTTGGTCCTGATTGACTCCACTTCCCTCAGCTTCCTCTGCCCTCTGGAAACACAGTATCCTTTACAAAGGGCAGAATCTGAATTCAGATCACGCCTCTTTGCATCTACTGCCCTGCCTGCTTTCAAGGTCATGCAAAAAAGATGCCTCTGAGCCAGATACCTCCTGGGGTTCCCATTCCTCCTCCCGCAACTTTCCTGTTTCCTTCTGTGTGTTGTCTCCCCCTTTAGAGTGTGAGCTCATTGAGGGCAGAGATTGATGTTTATTCATTGGCCATCTGGCTTCTCCAAGTACATTCATATAATATGTTTAGAGAGGTGATAGACTTCAAATGCAGACCAAGACATACTTTTTTTTTAAACCTGGACAATAAGGGAATTTATTTGTTTGATTTTGTATATTTGTTACAAGAATTTTTTTCTTTTACTTCTTCCAGTGGGGGAATTAAGAATGAGAAAAAAATGCTTATTAACTGAAACAAATAAAACTTTATTTAAAAAAAAACAAAACAAAGGAAGTAGAACTCAAATGCCAAAAGAGTGTTTGGGAAACAGAATGAACCAATCTGACTGCAATGAACAATTAACAGGAAAGATACAGCAGAAAGGGGAGTATATGTGAAATCATAAGATTTTCATTATAATCCTAACTCTGCTACTCACTGTGTAACTTGGGGTAAGTTACTTCACTTCTGACCTCAGTTTCCTCATATGTAAATAAGAGATTGGACTACTTCAACACCAAGGGCCTATCAACTCTAGCTATGAGTTACAAGAAACAAGGCTAGATAAGGGGCAGGATTTTAGAAAGTCTTGGATATCATCCTATAGAGTTTGGCTAAACATTATAAATATGACAATTTAGAAGATTAGTCTGGAATATAAGATAAATTGGAGAGAAAGAGCCTGGAGGTAACACAAGTTGGAAGTCTGTTATTGCAAGCCAGATACTTCCATAAGGTCCTATACGTAGAGTGGTAAGACTGAGAACAGAAAGAGACAAACTGGAAATACTATGACAGATTAGAGAAATTTTTCAAAGGAAGAAGAAAAAGGGATTTGGCTGCAGTAGTGAAGTTTTGTTCACCTTGGCTGATATTCCAGTATAGACATGTTTGAGCAATCCTCAGGAGCACTGCACTAAGGTTTTGTGCTGGGGGACAAGTTTTTAAATTGTGCCTCTGGAGGAATCTCCATTGATTGGGTCCTAGAGGTGCCTTTGCTGAAAGAGAATAGTCCCTCCCATCAACAATGCACTGGTCTCAATTAGAGGTGATCCTGCCATGTCCCATAACCCAAGTCCAAAGTTCCCATGGTCCCATTCTACATTGTCTTGTCAGGGCAGAGTGTACTCAGACCCAAGACCCACCAACTCAGAGCAGAGGAAGACTCCATACAGCAGCCTCTGGGAAGCAGTGGTGGTCCTAGAATTCTGAGATCTCTGAGGTCAAAAATAACAGCAACACCTGCAAGCCAGTTGCTCAATGGAACAATGGATCCAAGATTCTGCCATTGCCTATCTCGGTTAGGGTAATGTGAGTATTTTGTAGTCTCAAATTTACTGATTCTATTAGAGATAATAAAAAGTTGAGAAGGGACTGCTTTCAATTCTCTCTGCAGAAGTAAGAACATTGCTATCCTGGACAAGGGAGTGGAGAAAATGGCCTTCATTCTCAGTAGCAAACAACATGTAATGACTAGAATAAGATGATTTTATATATGAATTACAATGGGATGATGTAACTGAAGAGAAAAAGCTTACCACCGTTAACAGCAAAGTTTAACTTCCTATGCTTAAGTGTGTGTGAGAGAGAGATGCACCTGAGGGATGTGATTTGATCCTTAATATAACTGAAACAATAATGAGGCTCCTTATAACAGATTTTAACTGTATGTCATTATAATGTTGATACTTTACATATTGACCTCAGGTTAGGACCTGAGGAGCCATAGGTAAAGCTAAATGATCAAAACTTTGCTTCATCAAAGGGCCACATTTAGAAGGTGCTAATAGTACACCTTAGCACCTTAGAAACAACTGAATTTAGCACCCAGTTATCAAGAATAATAAATTAAAATAGTTACTAGTTGGCAGTCTTCCTCTCCCACTCCTTCATAAGACCTAGGTTTATTCTTTCTAATATAGCCCTAAGTAGCATCCAAAAGTAGTATAATAATATTACAGAAGTCCTAATTGCAAGAAATGTTTCCTAGTCCTTTATGTTAATGCCTTCCCTCTTAAAATACACCCATTTTACACCATATATAGCTTTTTTTTCATGTTGTCTCCCCTTTGAACCAGAAGCTTCTTAGGGGCAGGGACTGCTCTCCCTTGTATCTCCAGAAATTACCATAATAGTAGATGCTTAATAAATTTACTGACTTGACTAGCAGACCAGTCTCCACCTTTAAGAAGAGGCAGTGTCCCAAATTCATCGGTCTCGAAGATGAGGGTAGTTTCCCCAAAATTTGACTCCAGGGCTGGTGCTCTATCCACTGAACCACTTAGCCACCCCTTGAATTTATTTTTTTAAAACTTGTTTCAGAGCATTTCAAGTTTCTTGTTTAGGGAATCAAAATTGTTAAAGATCTGATGGCCTGTCAGTTTCTAAAATCTTATGGTATAGTTGCAAAATAGAAGTTCAAGCAGGGAAAGAGCATGGTGCCTAGTTGGTAATTTTTTATTCTCCCTCTTTTGAAGCTAAGATAAGGACTTTAAGACTGAAAAGAACTTGAAAAATCTAGTCCATCCATCTAGTCCAACTAATTTAACTCTTCAAATGAAACTATGGCCCAGGACATTTGTGACTTTTCCTAGGTCTAACTAGTAGTAAATAGCAGAATCAGAATTTGTACTGAAGTCTTTTAATGGAAAATCCAGTGCCTTAAAAAAAAAAAAACAACACCCATATACTTACTTTGTATCAGGGCATAACAAAGACAGAGTTGCTTGATTTAGAGGAGAAAGGGAAACTTGGGGGTAGAATGATTTAAGATGAAATGAATTTCCAGTTCTAATTCTAAAGAGAAGGAAGAGAAAGGGGGGGGGGAGGGAAATAACAAATCACCTCAAAGAATAAGCTCCAGTGTTTGTTCCTGAATTGATCAGATAGCAGGAAACTGTAAGAAGTTCCTGTTATATCAGACAGTTCTGTGTATCTAGACTAAACCATAGATAAGGTCTCTTTTGGGTGGCATGTTGACTTAGAAAATCACATTTTAGCATTATCTGTGTTCTATTGTATTTTTATTTATTTTGTTAAATATTTCCCAATTACATTTTAATCTGGATGATTCCCACTGCCTCTCTTCCAATATTTAGCCAAATATCAGACAAGGCCAATAGAACTTTAAAAACAGCACTCAGTTGGAAGAAGTAATGGATTTCTCCTCACCAGAGGTCTTCAGACAAAGACTGGATTATTTCTCAAGAATCTTATAAAGGGAATTTTTAAAATTCAGATATAGGTTAGACTATTCCTTTCCAACTCAGATTGCATGACTGACTTTGTGAGAGTCAAAGATCAAATTTTTGCATTGTGTGTAAGAAAAATAAAATTTAATTAGGCTTTTCTAATAAGCTGCCATTAGGGCTCACATACTTGTCAGGGAAGAATTTATAGCAAGAAATAAAGGGAGGGGAAGAGAGTATTTGTATGCTTTATGCCAGTCATGATGGTAAGCACTTTTTTTTTTTTTTACAAATAACATTTGATCCTGTAAAGTTGATGCAAGGTCAAAGAAGTTGGGTGGATAATCCAAATGAGTTGAGAAAAAGTCAATAAATGCTTATGAAATATTTTACCATGAATATCTATTGGGGATCAAGTGGTGACTATAAAGAAAATATATGACAGCAGTAAGACAACCAGCAGAGTCAAACACAAAAAAGTGGAGTTTCCATCAGCATCCAGTTTAAGGAGGATAAGAAGGTGACTCAAGGTGGGACTAATCATAGAAAGCAACCAGATAGCCTTCTGACTCATAAATTAAGATGCACCTTTTGCAGTTTTTTTTTTTGTGAAAATAAAAGAACATGAATCATTAATAAATAGCTTTGCTTTCCTAAGAGAGGAAGTAGTAGTAGAATAGATATAGAACCAGCCTCAAAGCCAAGAAGACCTAATTCAGATCTTACCTCTGACACATCAGGACTATGTGATCTTGGGCAAATGACTTAACCTCTCAGTGCCCCTAAGCAACTCTCAAAGATTATAAATTCAATTGCTCAAGAAGACATTTACTAAGCACTTACTATGTGAAAGATGTGTAAAATACCAAACATACAAAAAGAGGCAAAAGACAGTCCCTACCCTGAAGGAGTTACAATCTAATAAGAGAGACAACATGCAAACAAATATGAACAAATATGTAGGATAATTAGAAAATAAATAAACAGAAGAAAGGCACTGGAATTAAGAGGGGATGGGAAAAGCTTCTGGGGGATGCCAGTCAACTCATTACAGTAATATAGTGAGATACTTGTGAGAGATTGACAGCACTACATTTCCTTATAGTTAGATGGTATTCCTTATCTATGATTGATGATCCAGTGAGAGCAAAGGAATGCTGACCCTCAAAACTCTCTCCTTAGGGAACTTCAGAGTGATAAAAATGTAAAAGATGGGGAAAGTGCTGATCTGCACTGGTGGAAGAACTTCACTGCTGAAATCATAGGTTCCATTAATATATATATATATATATGAAAATTTTCAGAGATTAAACTCACCCAGTAAGTTTGAGGTAGCTACTTCAAACAGGGATAGGATAAGCTTTCCTTTTAGTTTTGAGGTGGGGATGGAGGGGAAGGGAATGGGAACTAGGAACTGGAAGGCACAACCATTGTTTAACCACTGTCATGTCATTAAATGATAGAATTTCAAAGATGAAAATCTGACCAGAAGTCCAGTCTGACTCCTCATTTCCAAAATGAGGAAACTCAGATCTAGAGAGATAAAGTGATTGATTCATGGTCACAGAACTAGTTAGTGCAGCGATGACACTAAAAGTCCTATCTCAATATTCTTTTGAGGACAACATAAATCCTCTAACATTTGTGTATTTCCTAACTGTAAGGTGTGGTTACTGTTAGTTTTAACTGTTTATAAAGAGGTCTGAAAATAGAAGAGAGTTAAGAAGATTTAATGTCTGTTTTCTAACAGGTTATGTTTAGTGGGAATTTGGGGAGGTCTTGGGAGAGAAGAGGTTTTGGTCCAGTCACACACCCTGTCCATATCCCTTGCTTTAAACCATGAAAAATTCAAATCCTAGTTCTTAACATTCTAGTATGTCCCAAAGTTATGATACCCAAGGTAAAACAGATTTAATTTCCTATTGTGAGTTGCTTAGAAAAAACTTAAAGAGTTCATCAATTCAGTTCTATCCTACAGATTTTTTTCCTATTGCTCCTTCATGGGGAGAGATCCAGGATAACTTCACCATACAAGGAGAATCAGACCACTACAGTGATTGAATTAATTCTGCTTGGTTTTCCTATCAGCAGAGAGGTGGAGCTGCTAGTCTTCTTGCTCCTTCTGCCCACATACCTGATTACCCTCCTGGGAAATATCCTCATCATTTACATCATTGTGTCTCATTCAAACCTCTTCACACCCATGTACTTCTTCCTCTGCAATCTCTCCATCTTGGACATCCTCTTCACTTCTGTCATTTCCCCGAGGGTAATGGACAACTTGGCCACTGGGGATAAGACCATCTCCTTTGCTGGGTGTATCACCCAGTGCTATTTCTACTTCTTCCTGGGGACAGTGAAGTTTATTCTACTGACATCCATGTCCTATGACTGGTATGCTACCATTTGTAACCCACTAAGGTATAGCACCATCATGAGTCCTTCTGCATGCATTGGGCTGGTTCTATTCTCATGGGTGGGTGGTTTCTTATCTGTTCTTTCCCCCACAGTACTCATCTCCAGGTTACCCTTCTGTGGCTCCAATATCATTAACCACTATTTCTGTGATAGTGGACCTCTATTGGCCTTAGCCTGTACAGACACAACATCCATTGAGCTGATGGATTTCCTGCTGTCATCAACAGTCATTATCTTTTCCATAATTTTCACTGGGTATTCATATGCTTGCATCATTATGACCATCTTAAGAATTCCATCAGCCAGTGGAAGGAAAAAAGCCTTTAACACTTGTGCTTCTCACCTGACGATTGTTGTGATAGCTGGAGGCATCACAGCTTTTATCTATGTGACTCCCTCCCAGAAAGCAACCTTGGAGATCAACAAAATACCCTCCATAATAAGCAGTGTGGTGGCACCTTTCCTCAACCCTTTCATTTACACCCTGTGCAATGACACTGTACAGGGGATCCTCAGGGGATTGTGGGTGGGATTCAGAGAAGTTTTAGTGGGAAAAGGAAGAGAACTGTTGAGCAGAGTGTCCAAAAAAGATCACTGAGAAGAGATCCTTCTTTCCACTCACACAAGGACCATTTTTTAATCCCATATAAAGCACCATATAAATAACCTAATTAGGAGAGTAGGTCATAAGTCTGTACCAGTAGAGATGCAGACTTTAATGCTATAGAGGTAGGGGTTTTTTCCCCATGGAGGTATTAAAAAGGACAGCCCAGCATATAATTAGACTCTCAAGCTTCCCTTATCTAATTCTCCCTCTCAGCCTGTATGCTCAAATTGTCTCACATTCATAGAATGTTCCTCTCCATATCTGCAGAGGGATAGGAGCAGTATTTCCCTCCATCTGGACCCAATCCCATTCATGCTAGGTTAGTTGAAACATTCCTTGAGAATTGGTTAGTTCAAGGGACTAAGGGCTCATATTCCTGACTTCCAAATTGCCAAAGATAAGGCAATCACAAGAAATAAAAGAAGCTCTCAAATGATTGGCTAGTGGATTCCAATGAGAACTTCACTTCGTGGAATCAACTCAGATTCTCAATATTATATTTATTGAAGATCCTTCCTATATATAAGTGGTCAAAGGATATGAAAAGTCAATTTTCAATATAAGAAATGTAAGCTGCCAATTACTATCTGGAAAAAATTTTCCAATTCATTGATAGGAGCAATGCAAATTAATTTTTAAAAAGATAACAATAAAAATTTATTTTTTTAAAAGAAAAAAGGCAAATTAAAAACAATTTTGAGGTTTCATCTAAGAATATCATCTATAATTTGGCAAAGATGACAAAAGATGAAAATGATAAATGTTAGAAAGAGTATACAGATAGGTAAATTTAGGTTGGTAAAGAGATATGAATTGACCTAATTGTTCTGGGAAGCAATTTGTAAGTATGATAGAAAAATCACAGAACTACACATAATCTTTGATCCCCTGATACCACTACTAGGTATAGCATAAGGAAGTCAAAATGTACAAAACATTTATTGCCACACAGTTTGTGACAGCAAAAAAAAAAAGTGAAAAAAAAAAGTAGGTGCCTTGGGATATGGGAAGTGACTGAACAAATTAGGGTTTATAAATGAATGAAATGGAATATTATTGTACCATAAGAAATAATAAATACATTGAATTCAGAGAAACTTGGAAAATTTGTATTAACTAATGCAGAGTAAACAAAAGAAACAAAAAAATAATTATACAATGACTACAATGATGTAAAGAAAAACAAAAATGAAAAAAATCAGAACTCTAAGTAATGTAATGACCAATAATAACGCCAAAGGACTGATGGTGAAATTCATATAGGAAGGATGAATTGTATATTGCCTGACATAACCAATATGATTACCTAATAGAGAGACCACTTGACTTGAAATCTAAAAAATATGGGTTCAAATACCACCTGAGATACTTGGTACTTGTATGTTCATGGGCAAATTCCTTATATCTCTGAATCGTTCCTCAACTTAAAATGAAAAAGGAAATAGCACTTATATGATTGGGTTGAGGAACTAGATAAATGTGAATTTTTTTAATTACTTCTTTATTACAAAGGAAGGTTCTTAGAGGAAGCAATGATTAGGAATGACTAATGATTTTTAAAGTGTCAATAAAACATTAAAAGCATTTTTTTAAATCATACTTGCCTTGTGACTTCTGTCATTACTTTTAATCTGCCATATTAGTATCCTACCCTTTCCTGGCTTCCTCTTCTATTCTTTTTTGGACTCTACTTCTGTCTGTCCTTTTTATGACTGACCTTCCATGACCTGTCCTTTTTATGGCTAGACTGGCTAGACCATGCCTATGATGACTTGTTTTCACTGTGACTCTTCAGAATATAGCTTACCTTACATTTAATTTACAAACAGTTGTCCAACCTTATTATCACCAGATACTTTCACACTTAAGTTTCACCTCCATTTTCCAAGGCAACAGAGAGCCTGCAGTTAGTAGGAGCTAACCAACCTTTTTCTGCTTTTAGCTTATATCAGGAAGGTCCTTCCAAATACCCCACTTCTACAAGATAACCTGGAAAACTGATTCAAATTCACTTTTATAGGAGCCATCATTTCCCAGATAATTGCACAAACATGGGACTCCCCACAACTTGCCCAACAAAACTGGCCATTTGATCATAGTATCTGAGAATAATGGTCTTTGAGACCTGTAGTGGAAAGAACCTGTCAGTTAATAAATTGAAGAAAAGTCATATGCTGCTCTGTATAATTATCAGTTCTTCATTGATATTAATTTAGGACCTGTGCAAGAATGTCTGCTCTGTTGATCTACTTCCAGGATTCAATGATTCCATTTGAAAAGAACTTGCCTTACTGAAGGTAGCCATTGACTTTACCTTCCCTAATTCACCAGAATCTCTGAACTCCAGACCCAGAACCCACACAAGGAAATCTACACTTTGTCATGCACAACAGACTGTGTCAAGGTCTTTCTACTTGGGATGAATTTTGATGGATTCCCAAAAGACAAACAAAATTCTGAAAAAACAAGCCCTGATAACCCTAAAAAAAAACATCCTTAGTGCTTCCTGGGGTTTTCAAACTGTTATTTCTTTCATTTACCTTAGATGAGTTATATAAATCCTTGGATCCTCAGTTCATTTCATCTGTAAAATGGGAATAAATAAGAGTACTTGTATTACCTACCTCCCTTTTTAATCTGACCCTCCTCAAAAGTCTGTTTTGCTTCTAACTACTGACTTTCTTACTCTGCCTTCCCTTTAATTATTGTCTTTCTCTTTTCTTTTATTCCTTCACCTCCTATTTCCCTACTAGGTAAGTTATATTTTTGTACATAACTGAATGAGAATATATATTCTCTCTTTGAACCAATTCCAGTGAGAATTCATTGCTCTCCAACCTGCATTTTCTCTTTCACTAAAAAGTTCCTCCTTACTTGCTTCGTTTGTATGAGAAAATTTCCCCCATTCTATCCCTTTCTTCCCCCTTTTCCTAATGCATCCCTCTTTCTCACCCCTTCATTTTTTTAAAAGATCATCCTAACATAGGTGACTTACATCCTTGTCCTCCTTCTATGTTGATTCCTTCTAATTACCCTAAAAATGATTAGGTCTTTAGGAGCTACATGTATCATATTCTCATATAGGAATATAAACAGTTTAAACATATTTAGTTTCTTCTGATTTCATGTTCACCTTTCTACATTTCACTTGAGTCATGTATTTGAATGTCAAATTTTCTATTCAGTTTTGGTCTTTCATGAGGAAGCTTCAAAGTCCTTTGTTTCTAAATATCAATTTTTTTCCCCCTGAAGGATTATATTCAGTTTTGCTGGGTAATTCATTCTTGATTGTAATCCTAGATCTTTTGCCTATCATATACCAAGTCTTTTGCTTCTTTAATGTGGAAGCTTGCTAAAACTTGTGTGATCTTGATTGTGGTACATGAAATTTGAATAGTCTCTTTCTGGATGATTAAACTATTTTCTCCTTGACCTGGAATCTCTAGAATTGACTATGATATTATTCCTGTAGGTTTTCAATTTGAGATCTCTTTCAGAAGATGATCAGTAGATCCTTTCAATTTTCATTTTGCTCTTGAATCTAAATTATAGAAGCCATTTTCCTTGATAATTTTTGGAAATATGATGTCTAGGCTCTTTTTGTTAAATCATCACTTTAAGGTAGTCCAGTAATTCTTATATTATCTTTCCTCAATCTGTTTTTCAGGTCAGTTTTTTTTCCAATAAGATATTTAGGATATTCCTTCTATTTTTTCATTTTTTTGACTTTGTTTTTATTGTTTCCTTATGTCTTATGGAGTCATTAACTTCCACTTGCCCAATTCTAATTTTTAAGGAAATATTCACTCATCTCATTTTTCCATTTGACCAATTCTACTTTTTAAGGAGTTATTTTCTTCAGTGAATTTTTATGTCCCTTTTGCCATTTAGCCAATTCTAGTTTTTTTAATATTTCATTTATTTGTTTTGGGACCGTGAACTACATGCAATGGTAGTTTTTACCAATTTTTTTTTGGCAAGGTTTTAAGTTTTTTAATTTTTCTCTCTCCCTCCCTCTCCTCCTAACAGAAAGCAATCTGATATGGGTTCTATATTTATAACTATGCTAAACATGGATCAATATGTTGTGAGAGAAGAATCAGTTCCAAAAAAAAAAGGAAGAAAACATTTCAGAGAAAAAAATGGCATAATATATAAGAGAACTTTTAAAAATTGAATATAAGCTTCAGTCCCTCCTCTGAATTAGGATGTTATCCATAACAAATCTCTTAAAATTGTCTTTGATCGGGGCGGCTAGGTAGCATAGTGGATAAAGCACCAGCCTTGGAGTCAGGAGTACCTGTGTTCAAATCTAGGCTCAGACACTTAATAATTACCTAGCTGTGTGTCCTTCGGCAAGCCACTTAACCCCATTTGCCTTGCCAAAACCTAAAAAAAAAAAAAATTGTCTTTCATTGGGGCGGCTAGGTGGCACATAGGAGCAGCTAGGTAGCCCAGTGGATAAAGCATCAGCCCTGGAGTCAGGAGTACCTGGGTTCAAATCTAGGCTCAGAGACTTAATAATTACCTAGCTGTGTGGCCTTGGGCAAGCCACTTAACCCCATTTGCCTTGCAAAATCCTAATTAAAAAAAATTGTCTTTGATTATTGTACTGCTGAAATGAACAAGTCCATTATGGTTGAGCATCACCCCATCTTGTTGTTAATGTGTCTAATGTTTTTCTTGTTCTGCTCATTTCACTCAGCATCAATTCTTGCATGTCTTTCCAGGCTTTTCTGAAATCTCATCTCTCATGATTTCATATAATACAATTGTGTTCCATCACATACATATACCACAGTTTGTTCAACCATTCCTCTATTGATGGACGTCCCCTCAATTTCCAATTCTTTGCCACTAAGAAAAGTGCTGTTATGAATATTTTTGTAACATGTAAGATTTCTACTCTTTTTTATGATCTCTTCAAGATACAGACCCAGTAGTAATATTGCTGGATCACAGGGTATCCACATTTTTATTGCCCTTTCGGCATAATACCTAATTGTTCTCTAGAGAGGCTGGATCAGTTCACAACTCCACCAATAATGCTTTAATGTCCCAATTTTTCCACATGCCCTCCAACATTGATCATTTTCCTTTCTAATCAAATTGGACAATCTGAGAGGTGTGAGGTGGTACCTTGGAGCTCTTTTAATTTGCATTTCTCTACTCAAAAGTGATTTAAAGCAATTTTTCATATTACTCTAGTCAATACTGTTTTTTAAGTTATTATTTTCTTCAGTATTTTTGGTGTCTCTTTTACCAAGATGTTAATTCTCTTCTCATAATTTTCTGGCATCATTCTCATTTCTTTCCCCACCCAGTTTTTCCTCTAATACTCTTATCTCTTTCTTAGCTCTTCTAGGAATTCTTCTTGAGTTTGAATCTAATTATCAATTTTGTTTGATGTTTTGCTTGTAGCTGTTTTAACATTGTTGTCTTCTTTTGCATTAATGTCTTGGTCTTCCCTACCACCATAAGTATATTTTTATGGTCAAGTTCTTTTTATTATTGTTTGCTCATTTATCCAAACTATTTCTTGATTGTGAACTTTATGTTAAAGTTGGGTTCTACTCACCCAGAGGTGGGGAAGCACAGTTCTAAGATTCATGTTTTTTATGCTGCTGTTTTCAAAGATAGTTCTGGGGATCTCCAAATTTTCAGTGCATCCAAGGCTGTTTTGATGCAGGGAGAGAAGTGTTTTCCAGGTCTGTCCTCTTGTCTTTATCCAGAAAGGACCCTGTTTCCCAGTGGCTAAAGGTGCTAGTGCTTTTCCTAGTCTTGAAATTGTAGCCAGAGCTCCTGCTTCCCTTGATTATAAGACTAGATTGAAACTCAGGAAGATGATTCTTCCTGACTTCAGGCCCAGCATTCTATTCATTGTGCCACCTAACTGCCCAAAATAGGCATACCCTAGAGATATTGTTTCAAACTATCACCATAAAACAACTATTGCAATAAAGCAAATCATGTGAACTTTTTGGTTTTCCAGTGCATATAAAAGTTATGTTTATGCTATATTGTAGTCTATTAAGTGTGTGATAATATCATGTCTTCAAAAATGTACATAACCATCTCTACCATATATTTGGAACTTCCTGGTGTTCATAGGATCGCAGTACTAGAGCTGGAAGGGACCTCAGAGACCATCTAGTCCAACCCTTTCTTTTATAGATGATATAACTGAAACTTGTTTTGCCCAAGGTCATATAGGTAGTAAGCATCCAAAGTCGGATTTGAACCAGGACTTATAACTCCAGAGGTAGGGCTTTTTCCTCTATTCTACATTGCTTCTCCCTCAGTTTAGCAGATTATTAAATGTTACTTTATATCATCCTTTAATTGTCTCATGCTTATAAATTGTCTCCCTAGCAAGATTTATAAACTCTTTGAATATTATAACTGTATTATATATATACTTCTTTTGAATTTCAGTGTCTAGCCAGTATAATAGGATGGACCTCAGACTTGGAGTCAGCAAATAACTAGATCAAATCTAGGCTTCAACACTTATTAAGTATGTAACCCTAGACAAGTCTTTTAATTCCTCTGAGGTTCGGTTTTCCCATCTATAAAAGGGGATGATAATAATATAGGATCTGCAAACCCTAATTTGTTCCACTATTATAAATTTAATAAACTTTAATGTGTCGTGATAACTTCATGGTAGACACTCAACAAGTATGAATTTGCATAGAATGGCTATACCAATTCAAAAATAATTATGAGGTTTTATGCTTGAAGAGGCTTTAAAATAATTTCCATACGTGAGATAACTTTGAAAGATTTAGAAATTCTGATCAATTCAATGTCCAACCATAAGTACAGAGAATTAATGATAAAATATCACTGACAGAGAGCTGATGAACTCAGGGTGCAGAGTAAGAGGTATATATTTTTTTAACTTAGCCAAAACAGGAATTTGTTTTGCTTGACTATGCATGTTTGTAACAAGAGTTTTCTTTCATGAGAGGGGGAGGGTATTAGGAAGAAAAATAGAGAAAAAGTAAATTTTTATTCATTGAGAAAAGATAATTTTCAAAATGGAAGAGAACATTTAAAAAAAATATATATTGATGTCTTTCACTGTGATAGAAGATAAAATCTTGCATTAAAATTAACCTGCTCTGAATTCCCTCACTTCCCATTCTAGTCAGATCTTCCTTACTTTCCCCTGTAGGTTCAGTGCTACTTGGGTTCTGAAAGAGTTCTGGTCCTAAGCAGGAGTTATGTTAGTAAATCCTAATAAAGGATTAATTCCAAATCTAGTATTTTTTCTAAATAAATTTTTATTGCTACCTTTTGTTTTTACGGTCTCTAAGTTTTCATCTCTATTCTCAACTTTGATCATGTTTCCCAATTTACTAGGTTTAATATGAAATTCCCAGATTCTTTTGATCTGCATTTTTCTTATTTATTAGTGATTTAGAACATTTTCAGAACTATTTGTTTGGATCCTTTGACTACTAATCTATTGGAAAAAGACTTTTGATCCCATATGTCTTCATTATCTCAAAAAGCATTTATTACTTTGTCCCAAAACCTTCTAATGCCAGTATCTTCCCTCGACTGATTACTTCCTATTTATTCTATGTATAATTATGTACGTAATTGCTTACATGTTGTCTCCCCTGTTAGAGTGTGAGCTCCTCTTAGAGAGCAGGGATTATCTTTTGCCTTTCTTTACATCCTCAGCATTACTAAGCACAGTGCCCAGCACATAGTAAAAGCTTAATAAATGCTTATCAATAGTCTGGCTTTTAAACACTATGCTAAGCACTGGAAAACAAAGACAAAAATACAATGTACGTCCTCAAGGAGTTCCATTTCTAACAGTGAGACAACATGCAAGTAACTTTGTACATACAAATCACCAACATTGTAAAGGAGAAGCCACTGTCTCTTAGCTGCCTGTATACAAGATCCATTCTAATTTCTTGCCTCTTGTTTCTATCTAGATCCCCTACCTAAATTCTTAACCTTTGTTCCTTGTCATCTACACTAGGTTTCTCGTGAGGATATAGATACTTATAACTCCAGAGTCTGATTAGCATCCCTCACCTGTCTAATCTGAATGTGTTTACCTAGCAGTTCCCTCCAAGACTCCTCCTTAATCCCCCTGAATTAGTCACAATCTCTGCCTAGACTTTGGGTGCCTTCCTGCTTCTCCCTATCTTTAACTAACCTCCTTTGATAATCACTGATCTCACAACTTGGAGGGACCTACTAGCCTTATCTAGAAATACTCCTGATCCTGGTTCCCCATAGACTGTTCCCTCCTTACCACCCAAAACACCCTGGAGAAAAATTATTGAAAGAAGGCAAGCAACACTGTCTTTAACAGAAATATTTTCCTGTCAGGATCATTTCTCAAAGAGCTCCTCCAATTTAAAAGTGACAAAGGACATGTTAATTTGTAGCATTTTAATAACTGCTGTGACCACTTTTCCCAATTAAAAAGATATTCCCAAATTCATTAATTTAGGCTGGATGGAATATCAGATGGGAACTTTGAAGCTACAGAATTTCCTTTTCTTCTGGTTTTGTAGGCTTCAACCAGTACCAGAAAAAAACTTAAAGTTCCAATCTAGAACTGAACCTTTCAGTGACCAGAGGGACCAGAAAGAACAATAAAATCTTACAGCACTCAGAAACAAGACATTATCATGGTGAGGAGGGATCTGGACCTGAGCGGGCACACTTTAAGAGCGGCTATCATAACTACAGATCCAAAATACTAGTTTTCCAGAAAGTGGTGAACTTATCAATAGCCAAAGACACAATTCAGGGGCAGTATGATCATCTCACTGTAAGTCCAACTGGATGTCTATAGGGAAAACTTAATGAGCACTTTGGGATGTTGATTTCCTGGGACATAGTGCTCAATTGATGCCATTTAGGGATTCCTACTTAAATTATTCTACTCCAGACACTTTAGGGCAGCCTCTGTGGTATACTGACCAATGAAATAGGCCATCTGTTGGCCAATTTGATTGGCAGCCACAATGATTATTGCCTTTGATAGCTCTCTAAAGGAACTTCAGGATGCTTCTGATGTTTTACTCAAAACTTACCCACCACTTGTGAACTGACCCAACGATTCTGGAGAGCAATTTGGAACTCTGTCCAGAAGGCTATAAAAATGTGTACATCCTTTGATTCAGCAATACCACTACTAGGTCTGAATCCCAAAGAGATCATAAAAAAGAGAAAAAGACCTACATGAACAAAAATAATTATAGTAGCTCTTTTGGTAGTGGCAAAGAACTGGAAATTGAGGAGATGCTCATAAATTAGGTAATGGCTGAACAAATTGTGTTATATGAATGTGATGGAATACTGCTGTTCTATAAAGAATCAGGAGCAGGTGGATTTCAGAAAAGTCCAGAAAGGCTTACATGAACTAATGCTGAGTGAGTGAGCAGAGCCAGGAAAGCATTGTGTACATTAAGAGCAACATTATATGATGATCAACTATGATGGACATACAGTAATCAGAGACAATTCTAAAAGACTTATGATGGAGAGTGCCATCCACAGCCAGAGTCTCTGGATGCAGATCAAAGCAGATTATTTTCACTTTTTAACATATCATTTATATTTTTTCCTTCCCATTTTTTTCTTTTGTTCTGATTCTTCTTTCACAATATAACTAATATGGAAATATGTTAAACATAGTTGTACATATATAACCTACATCAGATTATTCACTGTCAAGAGGAGGGAAGAAGGATGAAAGGGAGGGAGAAAAATTTGAAACTCAAAATCTTACCTAAAAATGAATGTTGAAATGTAATTGGAGGGAGGGTGGGGTTAGGTGGCACAATGGATAGAGCACCAGCTCTGGAGTAAGGAGGACCTGAGTTCAAATGTGGGCTCAGACTCTTAAAAATTGCCTAGCTGAAGGGGTGGCTAGGTGGTGTAGTGGATAAAGCACCAGCCCTGGAGTCAGGAGTACCTGAGTTCAAATCTGCCTCAATAAGATTTAAAAAAGAAAGAAAAGAAACATAATTGGGGAAAAGATTTTTAATAATTTTTTTTTAATTTACCCACCAGGGCAGCTAGGTGGTGCAGTGGAAAGAGCACCGGCCTGGGAGTCAGGAGTACCTGAGTTCAAATCTGCCTCAGACACTAAATAATTACCTAATTGTGTGGCCTTGGGCACACTTAACCCCATTTGCCTTGCCAAAAAAACTGAAATAAATAAATAAATAAATGATAGATAGATATAGATAGATAGATAGATAGATAAATTTACCAACCAACAGATTTGCTGATCCTGGGAAAGTACAATACTTTCTCCCATTCTATCCCAGGCATCTTATGGAAGTAGTTAACATTGATGAATCTGTTTAGAGATCCTTGGCAAATCTAATCTAATCTAAGATGATTTTCTCAAAATAGTGTTTTTAGAGAATCTTTGACAACTGTTAGATTTCATCAAGTAACTCACTATGATAAAAATCCCTCTTAGTCACAATTGTATTGATAACCTAAGCACAGTCCACATCCAGCCCAAACTCTCATCCTAAATCTTATACTCCTCAATACACAAAAGCCTATGTAACTTGGAGGGGCCCAACCCAAACTAACACCAAAGAGGCATTGGAAAGGACATATTTGCATTAGGATCTCCAAGGGTGTGACTTAGTGGAATGATCAGCCAAAGGAAATGTAAGGATTCTGCTGTGTGGTGACCTCCATTTGCCATCCCCCAGTCTACCAAGACTGTCATCCCAAATGTTCCTGCTCCTCAAAATGGAAGCACCAGGACACTAGTTGCTCTGGGTCCAAGTCTTGATGAGTTCAGAAAACTCAGAAAATTTTCTAAATAAGTCATCACTGCAGAAGTCACATGTGCCTCTTGATAGACAGTCTTTATAATCAGAGCCTGGGAATTACATGCTGGATATCAGGCATAACCTAGTATCACATATTTCTTATCATCCTATGGTGAACTGAGCACAATCTGACATTTCTTAGGAATCAGGGTAGCCTTGGTCAACTTTGAATATTACTATTTGCAGTATTCAAGGGGTCCATGGCAAATGGCCTCCCCAGAACTAGATATCACATTTCCTGCACCATATCAGCAACACTAAGACATGTTCCATACCACATAGGAAAAAATGCCCTCCCCACACAGACCACGGGACTACAAAATTTATTTGATTCCAGGTGTCTCCAATTCTCTCAAGCCACAACTATTCACTCAACTAGACCCAAGAAAGAAATGCTCCGGGAATTTCCAGAAAAAAAAAATATACCTAAAGAAATTATTACTCTTTCTACCTCTCCTTCCAAGGTAAAAAAAAAGTATATTAAAAATTAATTAAAAAATAATAAAGAATCAAGGCTCTGTCATGATTATCAGGGTATTGTGGCCTGGTATATGGTATTTTCAAATTACTAGCCTTGCCAGATTAGGCAATTAGCATCAAATGGAAACTGCTAAAAATCCATAACCTGATCCAATTCCATCAAGAGGATGGCAAATCAAATTATTAGGAATAGCATAAATAAAAAGGAATATCTATTTGATTGTGGAATGTCCCCATAATTTTCTAATACTTTATGAAATGACTTTTCTCAAAGTGACAAACCAGGTGAAATTCAGTGTATTCAGGAGCATATACAGAGGTGATTGGTGGCTCAGTATATGGAATACTGGGCCTGGAATCAGTAAGATCTGAATTCCAATCCCATCTCTCAGGGTTGTTGTGAGATAACTTGATTTAACAGTGCCAGTGACTGTCTTCACCTTAAACACTCCCTTCCATTTGAACTGTGAATTTCATTACAAAATTTTCAACCTACTGTGATGATGACTGATAACAACCTGGGGAAACTGGAAATAACTCAGGAGACTAACAGAAAGTATTACCAGTGGTTAAAGATTCTTATGAGAAGAGTCATAGAGTCTGGTGGGAGGGACAGGTTTGAATGTTAGAAGACCAAGTATGATCAAGAACTGAGAATTTCAAAATTGGTCGCCTTCAAAAAGAAAATTAGGAGAGTGAGATGACTTTTCTCAATTTTCCAGAAAACAAATCAAGTGACCTAAAGATGACAATACTAAACCTCACTGCATATTTATATTCATCTCACCTTTTACATTTCTGTTCCATCACATACATTGCTAGTGAAGGGTGGGTCATGAAAAGTTTCTCAACAAGAAGACTACTCAACAAGTTTTAGCCACTGAGTTAATAGAAGCCTTCTACTGATAGTTTCCCCACCAATCCAAAGCCCAAGAATATTCCCAAGGAAGAAAAGCTTACATAAATCTTAGAGATCAGCATTTCCTTAGAAACAGGACATATAATAGAAAAATGTCCCAAATTTCTCTTATGAGAAAACACTAAACCTGGGTTGAGAGATTTCTGAGTCTTAATCTGGAAACCAGTTCTACTGGACGAATTGGGTCAAACATCAGTTGGGGAGTATGTTATATTTTCCTTTACTTCTTTACAGGAGAAGCAGTAACACAGTATAAATTAGGTCTTTCTTGAAACTTTTGGGATTCAAATAGCTTATGTACTTACTTTCTAGGAGCAGCTTTGTTGAAGCTATGAGACACACAGCTGTATGATAAATGTCTTATGATGCATTATTTTATTATTTTTATTGATTCTGTGCCAAGAATAAAATGTTGTATATAGTATCTAAGGTGTCTGTCCACTTCTGAGGGGAATTGATTTTATTATGTCAAAGTCACATGACTAGATCTGTAAATTATACCAGATTTCAGGGAAGTGGCAAGGTTTGTCAGATGTGAGCTTACATATAAATTTATCTGTTAAATCCATTCCCACAAAATGTGTGGGGGGGAATGGATATGGACATCCAGTTCATAGACTGTATAAGGCCCTCGAAATCATTTGGTCTTGGTGCTGCCACAGCAATCAGGACTTGAAATTCAATAAGTTTAGGAATTTTTAAGGGGTGAATTTTTTTCTTCTTTTCTTAATTGATATTTTATTTTTCCAAATACATATTATAAAAGTTTTTTCAACATTCATCCATGTGCATATATAAATTTTTAATTTACAAAATTTCCTTCCACCTTCCCTTCCCACCCCCTTCCCCTCAGCAGTGAACAGTCAGGCTAACATTGTACATACATGTGTTTATGATCATGTTTACAGAATGACCATTTTTGGTATAAGGAATTAGAATTAAAGGAAAGAGAAATATAAAAGATAATTTTTGTAAAGTGTTCATCAAATTCTGAAGGATTTTTTTTTTGTTTTGTTTTTCTTCTTCTGGATGGGGATAACATTGTCCATAGCCAATCTAATATGGTTGTCTTAGCTCTCTGAATTGCTGAGAGGAGCTGCATCCATCAAGGTTGATCATCTCACAATGTTGCTGTTAATGTGTACATTGTTCTCTTGATTCTGCTGCCTTCATTCAGCATCAGATCCTACAACTCATTCCATGCTTCTCTAGTCTTTAAGAGGTGAATTAATTAATTAAATATTTGATCAAATATAACAGGCTAATTTTTAAGTTGATAATTTTGTATGACCCGAGAATGGTATTATATTTGAAACTGGGTCCTCTGACTCCATAACTCTTTCCTCTACCTAAAATAAAACATCATCAAATAACTTAATTTTGTGTCTAAATTATGCTTTTTATTTTATTTTTTTGGCAAGGCAAAGGGGGTTAAGTGGCTTGCCCAAGGCCACACAGCTAGGTAATTATTAAGTGTCTGAGGTCAGATTTGAACTCAGGTACTCCTGACTCCAAGGCCGGTGCTTTATCCACTATGCCACCTAGCCGCCCCTAAATTATGCTTTTTAAAAGGAACTCTAATTTTCATTTCTTTTAATTATTTTAATTGAGTGGAAATCTAAAACATTAGTATTTTAAGAATATTTTTCTCTATCACATCCTTCCAAGATTCCATCCTTCTCTCCCGTGCCCTAATTCTCCTCCTGTTCAGGGTAAATATCATTCAGCTCCCTGGGGCCAAACTGGCCTTCACTGAGAGGCATTTAAAGGATAGTAGCTGGGAACCAGCTTCAGGCTCTGTGCCATTCTCTCTGTCGCTCTGCCCAGGCAGGGCAAGATTCAGATACTCAAAACTTTTAACAAGCACAGGGAAATCAGTTAGCCAGGAACACATGCCCTGAGGAGTAAAGTTCACTTTTAATTGTGCTCTCTCTTTAATCACCTAGAAAACTTGGGCAAGGAAGTCACAATTACAACAAAGTTCTCATTAGCTCAGCTATCTCTAGAGGAAGCTTCCTCAGCTGGGGCAAAGCCTAGAGTACACTCCACAGGATAACTTATAGAATAATGGTAATATTATACAGGGAATGGCTCTTACTCCCTAGTGCCCTCTCCATAGGATCACTACTCCTCTGTTTTTGTTGCTGGCCTCCAGCCACCTCTGGATTAGGATGGGGTTAGCCATCTAGGAGCCATACTATCAGAACAGTTTAGTTGATTGAGATACAGCTGGATATTGAGACACTTGGGTTTACACACCAGATTTACCTCTGACTCTATGGATAAGCTGAACAGGAACTCCTACTGTGTGCCTCCAACCCTCCTACCTATGAAATGTGGGGGTACTGTGAAGACTCCTCATATCCCAAAGCTCTGAACTCCTTAGAGGCAGACACTGAAGGGTATGAATATGGAGCTCTGCACATTCAATGTCTGTCACACACTTTTGCACATGATTAATGGAATGCAATTCCCAGACTGGATAGCTGAATGGAATTTATGACCCAGGCTTATAAATATTTTTCCAATTTTCCACCCAACTATCTTCACTTATAGTTACAAAATTCCTTATTAGAAGCTGCTGAGAGGATGCTCATATCAAAAACTCTCCCTGGATGCGATTGGTGCTCCTTGATGGGCAGTAATCCAGTAGGGGAATGTGATGATGTTATGTCAAGTGTATTGATGAACAATACAGAAATTGTTCTGTAAGCTATATAAAGCTTTAAACTTTCCTTGAGTGTCTGTGTTATCAATAAACAAGTATTTGCTGAGTATCTGCTATGTTCTTAGCACTCCACAGGGATGTGTAATATATACAAAACTAGAAGATATGGTCCTTTAAGTAGTTAAAATCAAACTGGAGTGAAAATTAACTTTATATAAATATAACAATTAAAGAATAATTAAATGCCAAACTGTATGGCACTTTCTTAGAAATAGGACCTGTGGCCCAGAATTCCAGACTTTGATTCTAACTTTACTTTTAGCAGCCCCTAAAATAATTTCTCTTTGTCTTATTTTGCCCCCACCTAGAGTTGCCTCTGGGAAATCTTAGAATAACTCATGCAAAAGTGTCCATAGATATGAAGGGTACCCATCTTCCAAGAAAGTATTAAAAATGACAATGCATATATGAGGTTCAGAAGAAACTTGATCTCATAAAAAATACATAAATGTCTCACAATAACCCTTTGATGAAGTTCTTATTCTTTTCCCCAGAGGCTAAACAGTCCCCTAGACCCATAGAATTATACTATGTAGGAGCAGCTAGGTGGCACAGTGGATAGAGCACTGGCCCTAGAGTCAGGAGTACCTGAATTCAAATCCAGCCTCAGACACTTAATAATTACCTATGTGGCCTTGTGAAAGCCATTTAACCCCATTGCCTTGCAAAAATAAAAAAACCTAAAAAAAAAAAAAAAAAGAATCATACTATGTATTAGATTTCTCCTTGAAAGGGGAAACATAGGGTGGCCAAACATAATACCCTCTGAAATGCCAACAAGTCTCACTTTTGCCCCAGAGACTCATTTGGGCTTGTAGCTTTACAATACTTCCCCAAGTTTTTGTACTCAATTGAAAGGGAAAAAATTTATATTTTCAAAAGAAGTGAATTGTTCAAATAATAAAAGGGCAAACTCCAAGTCTTTCCTTTGATCCTTCATATCATGGCTTTAGCCCCTTGTTGTTACTTTAGCTAAGGAGAGTCATGTGCTCAATTCTCTTTTTCTCAAAATGGTGGAGTCATGTGCTCAATTCTCTTTTTCTCAAAATGGTAGCAATGACCAGGAATACTTTCTTGCGGCAGCAAGATGGCACAGTGAATAGAGTAATGGAATTGAAGTCTTTAGGACCAGAGTTTGAATCCTGAATCAAATGCTTGTTAGTTGTGAGCTTGGGCAAGTCATTTATTCTCTCTTAACTTTGGTTTCTTCATTTATAAAATGGAGATAATAGTACTTCTCAGGATGGTTGTAAAAACCAAATGGTCCTATAAGTAAAGAGTTTTGTAAGTCATAAAGTGTTATATAAATCCCAGTGTTATATAAATCCTTCTCATTTCCATATTCTTCTTATTAATAAGTTCAAAAGATGGAGAAGCTCCAAAGATGCCTTCCAAGTTTTCCCCTTTAGCAGAAGAAAAGTTCCATCTCTGATAAATATTAGAGATTCTCCCTTACGTTTAGGGGGTTCCTATAGGTTACCAATAGGGAAGCAAAGCATACTCTGTTAACTCCTGTTTCTGATCCACATTGGGATTTTTGAACATTGTAATTTGTTGAAGGGTTAATAGTTACAATAGGAATTTTATCATAGAGGCAATAGGGAGTGATTGAACCTTCTTAAACTGAGAAATTTGTGTGTTATCTTAAAGAAAATAAGGATATGGGGCAGGTAAGTGATGCAATGGATAGCATGCCAGGCTTAAAATCAGAAAGACTCATTGTTCTGAGTTCAAATCTGATCTCAGACACTTACTAGCTGTGTGACCCTGGATAAGTCACTTAAAGCAGTTTACCTAGGTTTTCTCATCTTTAAATTGAAATGAAAAGAAAAAAACTAAATCACTCTAGTAACTTTGCCAAGAAAATCCCAAATGAGTCATAAAGAGTCAAACACAACTAAAATGACTGAATAACAGGGAAGTAGAGAGAGAATGACTAATTTTAGTCTTTTTATTTTAATAATTAGGTGCCTGCTCTTCATGGTCTGAGTAAGGCTTCTAATTAACTTTTCCCTATATAAGAGACCATGATTTCAAACAAAGAAGTGCCATAGTTTGTCCACAACCTGAATTTCTGTTTTAGCTCAACTCCTTTGTGCAAGTCTTTAGAGTGTAAAATACACTGATGAAACAATGAGCAAGTTACCATTCACTCTAGATTCTGTGTTCAGATCTTCATTTTGAGGTGTCTTGCAGCTTAGAGAGAAGTCAACAGCCAAAGACCAGAACTAGATAGTTCCTATCATAGTATATACAAAGTGGAATGCCAAATTTGAAAAATTATAAATGGTGTGCTTTGACTGGAACACAAGAGTACATATCGAACTGAAGAGTTTACATTTTGTCCTAGAGGTCATAGGGAAGTTTCTTGAGCTAAGGAGTTTGAAGGTTATCCTAAAGGAAATAAGGAGTCACTAGAGATTTTTGAGCAAGAGACTTGTATTTTAAGAAGATTATTTTGACAAATGTATGAACAATCTGTTTTAGTCATAGATCTCATTAAAGTACAATAATGTTATGTAAGTTGAAGTAACCAGCACAATATTATCTGCAAAAAGGATCATCCAAAGATTAAGGATATAAGGAATCTCTCTCTTCCATTTGGGACTTAGATTACAAACTTGAGGTCAGGAACAGTTTTTTGCTTCTTTTCATATCCCCAGTCCTTAGCACTGTGCCTAGTACACAGTACATATTTGATAAATATTTTACTGATTAAAAAAAAAACATCTTCCGTGATAGTGACAAATAGCCTTGGTAAGTATATATATATCTCCCATTTTTATGCCTTCTTTGATATTATTAACTAGAGGATCATTGAACTGAGTTGTCTTTATAGTTATGTTTGTCAAGGAATCTTATATGATCTTAACATTTGAGATGCTTCAGCCCAATGAATCTTTTTTTTAATAAGCAAATAATAAATGCATCATAATCTTTTGTTATTCTCAATATCTTGCAGTTAGTGGTGTGATTGAAAATATAAGATCTGGCATATAGAAACCAAGGCATAAACTTGCAAGTTTTACATTTTACTTACTACTGATATACACATAGATTTGAATATTTTATAAAGATGAAAAAGTTGATAATTAGTTATCATTCTGGTCTCTCAATCACCAATCTAGGGCAGCAACATTACCCATGATTTTTTTTTCCATTCTTCTAGTATTTTCCTATCCCTGAGCCTTCTTGTAAAATAATCTTACAAAACTTTTCCATTGGATCTGCTAGGCCATGAAAATAGGATGGTCTGCTTCTCTAGGCAGTTTAACAGCCTAGCACAGACTGACTAGCACCTATCTTGACTACTAAAAACACACAGGAGTCCAGTTTGGGACGCAAATAACAAATTATGTCAGCTTAGAGGGGTGGGGAAGGACTTCATCTGTGACATATTCAGGACTTCCTGCATATGTCCTGGATTCATTGTTTCTGGATAATATGGCACCTCAAAAAGACAAGTTCAGGAGACCCCTTAACATTCCTTAACAGTACAAATAAGAAGTAATCAAGACAAACTGGAAATAATCAGGAGATGGAAGGCATTAGAATTCAGGGAGATTAGAGATAGGATTTTATTTAGCTGGCAC
Organism: Macrotis lagotis; assembly: GCF_037893015.1. Lineage (NCBI taxonomy): Eukaryota > Metazoa > Chordata > Mammalia > Peramelemorphia > Peramelidae > Macrotis > Macrotis lagotis. The sequence continues at coordinate 182,813,961 of NC_133661.1, read as the reverse complement.
TTGAAGGAGTTCAAGAGATTGAGGAAAAAAAGCATTCCAGGCATGAGGTACAGTCAGTGAAAACCCTGCTGTCAGGAAATGGAGCATCTCATTTGAGGAACTACAAAGAAGCCAGTATCACTGGACAGCAAAAGAGTTGTAGAGGAAAGGGAGATGAAAGAAAATTAAAAAGAGTTGGCTTTTTCAGTTTTCCATTTTTCATTATAAGCAGTTCATTTAAATAGATTCAGTTGACATCATCATTATTATTGTTTTTCTTCTCATCTTGAGTCATCTAATTTGATGTTATTTTTTACCTTTGCCCTAATTCATAGTTTGAATTTCCTAGTATATTCTAGAACTTTGTCCAGAATCACAGTTAAGTTCCCCAAGCAATTGATTTTTAAAAATCAGTATATCTGCCCTTCTACAATCCTTCGGTACCTTTTGAATCTTTTGACTGAGGTGGCATCACCATTTAGTGGCATCATCTCAAAATGGCAGGTTAATTTTTGAGGGATAAATAGGCCTATTTTAGAAATTGTCTGCAAAACATTGAATTATGAAATGATAGTAATGACAGGTTCCCCAAATATAGATCCCAACTACTGTTCAGGGACTAATAAGTTAAAATCAGTTTTCCTTGTAGAAGAAAGAAATCTACAGAAACCTAGAATTATTGCAAGTTCTATTTTGATTTACATAAAATATATTGTGGGATCAATCCCAGTTTCCACAAAACTGAATTCTATAATGTTTTGCTGCCACCTTTGTTATCAGGTCCAAACTCCTTGGCCTCTCAAATCTCTTTATGGTCTGGTCTTACCCTATATATCCAGATTTATGGATATATTCAAAAAATGAACTATTCAGTCTGTTTCTCCATTTCAGGTAAGTCCTACCCATTCTGTTCTCTCTGTCCCTTAGAGTTAAAACCAAGAGTTTTAACCTAGATATATTCATAGTATAGATAGTAGTGCCAATGCCAACAGGTCAGTCATATTTTGATAAGAAAATCTGTAGCAATAACATTTTATTCAGATGAAGGACCAGAAGTAAGGCACAAGTCATTCAAAGCAATTGATTCTGTTGTCAGAGTAGCTAACAAAGTAACCCAGGAGGCAGGAAGTATATCCAAGTTCCAAAAATGCAAGTCAGCAATGTGGTGATACAAGACCTGAAGAATAAAATAGAACATTATATCAAAGACTAGGGCAAGTGTTTAAGATACCAGATACTCAAACAGGTTTGAGTTTATAAAAAAAGATGTCTCCAATTAGAGTTCTTCCCTGCAGTGATCATCCCTACAGAACATTTAGAGTTAACTTATCCCACTTCCTCATAATCCTGAATGAAACTCAGCTGTAAATAGTTCCCTGCTAATATCAACATTTCCCACATGAAAAAAAAACTGTGTTTATCTGATGTTGGACACCCCTGGGGCTACAGAACAGCTGTGTATGTTGGCTTCGAGGAAGTCTGCTCACCCAGGCTGCTCTGTATGTTTACCTCCAACTCTCCAGGTCATCAAAGAAGAATAATGTCTTCATTACATCCCACAAGCTCACATAGCAGTCTGATCTTGGAGCCGATAGAATACAGATGAATCAGAAGGAGGGAAGTTAACATCTTTGTCAAATATCTGCTAAGGGAGAATGAAATTCTAGCATTTACATTTTTAAGAAGATATGGAAAAAATTACTGGGATCTGGAGGGGGGAGTCAGAGAATGAAGAAGGGGGGGGGAAGCTTACTGGTCATGATTTTCCATGACTACAATGAAGTCATAATGACTCCTCTATATTAAAGACCTCTCAGTTGTGAAACAAGAAAGAAGAGCTGAAGTTGTTCCTTTTAGAGACATAGGATGGGAAATTTGACCTGCAGAAAGGAAGTACCCAGACAAGCCCTAGATTTCTGGGAGCACATGAAGGAAAAAGAAGAGGAGTACTTTGTCTTCAGATTTAAAAGGAACAAGAAGATTGTAAATGTGTTAGACTGGAATCCCTAGATTCTAATAAGGTGTTAGCAATCACTCTCTCGCCATTTCCCCCCAACAACACATGCAAACTCCATCTCTCTCATTCACACATCCATTTATACACTTACACCCATAAATGGAAAGACATAGACATGGATCATATAGGCCCTCACAGTTTTACCTATAAGGATTCACAAGAGGATGCTGAAAAGAAAAAAGCCCTTGTTGCACAGAGCTTCCTATATTCTAGATGGATGATGGGAATCATGCAATCCTAAAATGTTATGGAGCTAGAAGGATCTTTGAGACAGTCTATTCCAATCCTTTAGTTTTACAGATGAGGAAATAAACCCAGGGAAGTGAAATGTTCTGTCTCAGGTCCCATGGACCTTACTGGCAAGGTAGAAACCTAAACTATTTTGTTCCAGTCCTCCAAGGAAACTTCACAACTTTCCCTTAATCATCTGTCACAGTGTTTTAACAATTCTTATTGCCAGGAAGTACTTCCAACTGTCTATGTTGACTAAATGTTTGTTCACTGACTGATAAATCCTTCCTTAGTTGAATTCTGTCCTCTGGTTCTATGTCAATAAGAAAGATAAAAAGCTTCAGAATCGAAAAGTCAATCTTAGCCTTTCTTCTATACTCTAAGTAACCCCAGTTTCATTCCTTTCTTCATAGGTCCTATTTTCCAACCTTTTATTATCTTCATGAAATGTGCCTGAGTTTTTAAAAAAATTTTCAATATTTATTCGATTCTTCATTAGTCATAAAACTCCAACTCTACATAATGCTCTAAGAAAGGCCTTAATGATATTTACCAAAGTTTAAAGATTAGTCCTTAATCCCTATCTTAATCCCTACCAACCTTTCTGTTTTTTTAATAGATCCCATTATCATGTTGGAATTATTAATTAGCATTACATAGCTGATGCCAATTCAAAACAGGATCCACTATTATTTCTACTATCTTTCCTCTTACATTGTGCTTAGCTTTTCCTTCATCATAAGTGAAAATATTGGTTTTCTTTGTTTTTTGTTTCATTTTGGCATTTTTTAAAACAGATCAACTCATATGGCCCTACCATATGTTAATTCTAGAACATCAGGTTGCCCTTGCTATGCCCAGTCCACTGAGGGCAGTGACAGCCAAGTTGGCAATATCAGATGGGTGAAGTGCTCCCAGTGGGTCAGAGACATCTCTTCCTGCTGTCTATCTCCCCAAGAGACCCAGGAACAGACTGAAAGGGAACAGAAGTACAAATGCCTACATCTGATGGAGGAGCTAGCTGACCTGATGCAAGATGGAGAGGTGTTCCATAAGGAAATGAATGGCTGTTAAGAAAACATGTCCCTCACCACCAAACACCTGCTGGCCCTCTGGCAACCCCAATTGAATGAGGACCATCCAATCTATCATATCCCCCCATTACTACCACCAGCAACTCCATTCTCCCCTGTGGGTCTATGACAACAGCCATGACTGAAGTACCTGGAGAAGGGATACTCCTAACTGCAAGGATATTAGAAAAGGTAACTGACCAGATCTGGGTCTTCATGTGTCAGGAATTAAAGCTGATTTTCTTTGTAATCTGGTTTATTGAATTACAAATAAGGCCCCTTTGATGGGATCGTAGATGTTCATAGGATCATAAATTTACAATCTACAATTGGAAGAGACCTTAGAAGCCATCTGGACTGACATTCTCATTTTAAAGATGAGGCTACTAAGACTCAGAGGGGTAAACTGTCTTGCTCAAAATTTAACTCCACTAAAGAGAGTTGAGGCAAAGCTGAATCTGGAAAGCTCTTCTGACTCCAAATCAAAGGTACTTTCCCTGAATGGTGCCATTTTGTGGAACTCCTGATTAGTCCACAAGATACCAGAGAATTTAGAGCTAGAAGAAACCTTAGAGGTTATCATATCCACTGTATTTATAAAAGAATGATTTTCCTTATCAAAATCCCCTATATCATTGGTTCTCAACATGAAAGCCGAGGAGGATTGCATATATTTTTCTATTATTTATCCACTCTAACACTTCATAGTGAATCTATTAGTGTGTGTGTGTATATATATATATATATATATATATATATATATATATATAAAATAAGTATTTATAAAGAATAAAGAGGAAAATAAGACTTTCTACAACAAAAGGCAAGAAAGGAGGCTATTAAACTATAACATGGAAAGGTTTTCATCATATATACCACCTTCCTTATAAAATTTGCCTATTCCTCAGGACCTTATGTGAGATGACTCACATAAGCTAATTCATTTTGAGGTATTAATATGACTGATAATGGATTAATATATTTTCTATCTCAGTGATATGTCTATTGCTGGAAAAAGAATTGCTGAGGATGGTAATTGTTTTACTTAAAGATGTGAAGTCATGGGGCAGCTAGGTAGCACTGTGGATAGAACACCAGCGCTGGAGTCATGAGTCGAGTTCAAATCCAGCCTCAGACACTTAATAATTACCTAGCTGTGGAGTTAAGTCCCATTTGCCTTACAAAAAAAAAGTTAAAATAAAAATTAAAAAATAAAATAAAAGATGTGAAGTCATAAGGAAAACAAAAATACAGGGGGAGATTAATTAGGGTTTTTTTCTTTAAGTTACAAGATGTTTCTTTTTAAACTAAACAATATGAGGCTTTCACTTTTAAAAACACTAACTTTTTGATATATATGTATGGTTAAAAAAAAGGTTCATGTATTTATATCTGGCTTTTGCTCAACTAGAAATATTCAATACCTGTGATTTTTATGTAAGACTACCTGCACCATCTGATCCTGTGCCCTGAAGTTCTCAAATATATATGTACAACTCTCAAATACATGAGTAAGATTCCTGTATGCCTCTAGGGAAAGATACTTAACAAAAATATATGAGATCGCAAAGTGAAAAGCTGTGTTAAAGGAAAGATGTGGTAGTGTCAATCAACCTGTGACTGCTACAAAATTCTTGGATCCCATATTCAAAAGACTGGGTAGGTGGGTGGGTGGGTGGATGGATGGATGGATGGATGGATGGATAGATGGATGACTATGTACCAGTTACTGTCCTAAAAACTGGGGATACAACTAAGAGCAAGCAAAGAAGTCCCTGCCCTCAAAGAGCTTACACTTTAATGGGAAAAGACAATACATAAAGAGGAATGAAAAAGGTTGAGGGGATAAGAGTGTGAAGAGGCTTGGTTGAGGTGGGAAAAACATCTAGGTGAGGCAAAATAAAAAGTTATTTATCATAGCCTTGCTACTACTTGACTTAATTGGAAACTTTAAAGGGCTATATAAATGCTAGTCATTGAAAATTACAAAATAAGCAGCACACTCAAAAGTTCTTTCAGTTCAGTTGATAGAATGGAAGCTCCTATGTAGAATTATAAAATTCTTGAAGGAGAAAGTTGTTTATTTCTCCTCTGTGTATCTCCAGTACCTCAACGTAGGATCTTGGACATAATAAGTCAAATAAAGATTTGTCCGATTAAATTGAATGTCAACAAATAAAAACTCACATTTAAAGTGAGTGAGGCATTATCCTTACAATGACCCTGTGGGTCAGGTTATGATTATGTATTTTATGGGTGGGAAAGTCAAAGTTATGAGAAGTTAAATGACTTGCCCATGGGTCAATCATATAATGATGATGTTTGTCCTTCATTCTCAAAGAAGACCTTGATATCAGGGAAGATGAGCCCATGACGAGCACATGAATTGGATTTGAAGGAGGGGATGCTGTGCTGAGTTACCAGTCTCACTTTCTCCTCCAGAACCATCTGGATCTAGTAGCCAGATATGACTTGGCATGGCTAGAAATGGGCCCGGATTCAAGGCAATTCAGGGTTAAATGATTTATCCAAGGTCACACAGCTGGTCAGTGTCAAGTGTCAATGCTGGATTCAAACTCCTGGCCTCCTGACTGCAAGACTAGTGCTCTATCCCCAATGCCACCTAGCTGTCCTCATCAGTTATATAGCTTAATAACTGTCCGAGGTAGGATTTAAAGGTGGCACTAGGTGGCGCAGTGGATAGAGCACCATAATCAGACTGAGTTCAAATTTAATCTAAGGCACTTAAATCTAAATCCAAGACACTTAAAATAGCTGTGTGACTGCTTGCAAAAAAAAAAAAAAAATAATAACTTCAAATACTTCTGGCCTTATTGATGCTGACCCTTGAAGCCCTGTGGGTATTGGGTCACTGTGGAAGACAGCAAATGAGCAAGAGGTGATTCCCCTATAAAGTTTATAATCTAGTAGGAAAATTAAGATATGTACTCGAATAAATATGACAGGAAGTAGAATATGAAACACAAAAATACAAAGTGTATAGAAATACAGAAAAATCAAAAGATTACTTTTGATGGAAAGTGGATCAGGGGAGGCTTCAAGGACAAGCTAACATGAGTATCTCTTCATTTAACTGCAACAACACAAAAACACAACTGGCTCCATGAACATTAGATTGGGTTCAATAATAAGAGTCTTGCCCCTAAAAAGAAAGGTAAGTCTTTTTTTTCTCAGATTCTTGGGATTTTTTACACCCCACCTCTGAAGGCCCAAAGAGGATCACTTAAGGTTTAAATTTAGTTGGTGTCTGGATCTCCCCCAAAAGTAAGTAGAAAGCTACTCAGTATACATTATAGGTTATATATTTCATTAATATTTCCCAAAAGTTTAAAATATAAAAGATTCAAAAGTACACATTAACAACAATTTTTAGAGATAGCAAGATGGTGCAGTAGATAGACTGCTGGACCTAGGGGTAGGAAGAATTCAAATCTGATCTCAGATATTTAAAATTATGTGACCTTGGTCAAGACACTTAGCCTCTGACTTAGTTTCCTCATCTTTTAAGTGCAGCTAATAATCCCATCTATCTCCCGGAATTGTGAAAATAAAATGAGACAATATTTATAAAGTGTTTAAGACATCTATTAAAGACATAGTAGGTATTAAGTTGATATTTATTTCCTACCCTCCTTATTTAAACATGAAACAAACTAATAATTACAATTACACTCTCTTCAGAAATTAATATTTCAAACTTTTTTTAAACATAAAGCAGTTGGGGCAGCTAGGTGGTGCAGTGGATAAAGCACCGGCCTTGGAGTCAGGAGTACCTGGGTTCAAATCTCGTCTCAGACACTTAATAATTACCTAGCTGTGTGGCCTTGCACAAGCCACTTAACCCCATTTGCCTTGCAAAAAAAAAAAACAACAACCTAAAAAAATAAATAAACATAAAGCAGTTAGTGGGACTGTTGAATAGTCAGCTCACCTTCACCTCAGTACCGAAGAATATAGTCTGAACAACTCTCTCTTAAAATCCATGTCTTCTGCCAAGCAAGGCCAGGGATAATGCTCACTTTCCAGTTAGCAACTGTCTTCTCCTCCAAAAGTGTTCTCATAGCTATAGGTGGCACTTCTCAAAGTGCAAGTGGCAACAACAGAGAGAACAAGGAATTCCTGACATCTTGAATTCACGAAAGTGTTTCCAAAGTGAGAAAAGTCCATCGCAGGATCATTGTTGGATCACCTATGCTCAGGCCAAGAAACACATGGTAGTCAGGGTCTTAGGATCCCACCTTAGGCTTGCCTGAATGCAAAGAGAGAGAGCACATGCAAGAGAGAGCAAGAGAGCGAGAGCAAGAGCGAGAGCAAGAGAGAGAGAGAGAGAGAGAGAGAGAGAGAGAGAAGTGAGGAGACCCATATCACCTGTTCAGAAAAGTAGAAGTGGAAAGGAATCTGTTTCTCTGGTTCAATTGATGCAACATTAATAATAAAGACAAGGAGGAAAAAAGCAGAAAGAACATGTGATATTCCATACCTATAATATTCTCTGGGCAAAGCTTGAAGAGACTAGATTTATTAAATTTTTTTAGTTTTTGTTATATTTTTATACTTATTTGGTCTCCTCTTCAACCCTTTCAAAGTGCTTTGAACACTATAGGCCCTTAATGTGTATTGATAAATAAATTAGCTTTGATACAGAATAGTTACTTCAGTTGGTACAAGAATGAAGTATGAAATGTTATCTAGCATTCCTACCATAATATAAAAGTTAGTCTTTGTAAAACTCATTCTGTGATTCCATTTTTTTCTCATCTATGAAATAAGTTGATCTATGTTTGGAAATACACCAAGTCAAAAAAAGCAAAAAACCTAAAACTAAAACAAGACAGGGCAAAGAAAATTGTCTTATTAGATTCAATTCCGAGGCCAAGAAAAGAATTAAAAAAGAATCATCTGGAGGTTTAAATCTACTGATGATGATAGTTCAGAAAATGAGACTGATTAGGTAAGAATTCAAGGTAGGGGTGGCTAGGTGGTGTAGTGGATAAAGAACTGGCCTTGGAGTCAGGAGTACCTGGGTTCAAATCCGGTCTTAGACACTTAATAATTATCTAGCTGTGTGGCCTTGGGCAAGCCACTTAATTCCATTTGCCTTACAAAAAAAAAAAACACATTGCTATTGACATTCTGAAGGAAAGTTCATAAAAGTAATTTTATTTTATTAGTATGCCTCCAAACTGAATATAACATTCCTGGAAAGGTCTGTTCAATATTAAGTAAAGCAAAGCACTATTGTTGGTGCTATTGGGGACAAACCAGTTTCTAAGCTCAAGAAGGGCAGTATATAAGCACCAGTTATATAAATAATTATAATATCGTACAAAGATAAGTGCTGGAAGAGAGATGTAAAAATAAAATTCCACAGAAGTTCTAAAAAGGGAACAATCTCAACAGTTTGTGGATATCAAGAAAGTAAACCAAATAGTGTTATAACTATAAACTAATTTCAAGAAAAAAATTATTTGAGATGGTTCATATTTCAAAAGGCAGAAATGAGGGGGCAAAGGGATTTCAAATAGAAGAACTACTCTGAGCAAAGGTTTGGTTGGACATAAAGAACATGTCCAAAGGTCAATAAGTCAACTTGATTGTGGTATATAATAGGAATGTGAGATAGGACAGGAAAGATAAACTGTAGAGGACCTTAAAGAACTCACAAGTATATATGACCAGGTTGAAAAGTTAGGTAAAAATTATGAAATGCAATATTTCTTGAAAGTTCCATGATTTTTTAACCTGAATTTCTAACAAAGTATTTTAAGAGTAAATTTAATTAATAAATTTGTCTCATTTGAATCATCTACACTTTTAAATTTATTAAATTAAATATATAAGTAAATTAAATGTAAATTATACTAAATCTCATTTTACAAACCATAGTTGTATATTATATATTCTATCTTCTCAAATTAATAAATTGTCTTTAGGTTTCTTTAAGGCACCTAAAAATAAGTATTATATACATTTCTACTTTTCTCAATATTTTACCTTCCAAACTTTTCATGCCCCTTATTGGCATTAGAATTTCTAAAAATTTTACATTTCAAATCTTAATCAAAGGAATGATAGGCATTTTAGAACCAGAAATAGGTTGATGAAAATATTTCAGCAGTATTCCTCAAACCGAACAAACTGCACTAAAGAAGACCAGCCAAGGGTCTGAGGGAGCAGGAATAGAGAACTGACTTTACAGAAAATGAATCCTGAGTGCTTCAATTTTATTTATTTATATGTTTGTTTATTTGTTTGCTAATTTGTTTATTTGTTTGCTAATTTGTTTATTTGTTTGTTTGTTTATTAGGTTTTTGCAAGGCAAATGGAGTTAAGTGGCTTGCCCAAGGCCACACAGCTAGGTAATTATTAAGTGTCTGAGGCCAGATTTGAACTCAAGTACTCCTGACTCCAGGGCCAGTGCTCTGTCCACTGCTCCACCTAGCCACCCCCAATTATATTTATTTACACTGATGTTCTCTTATCATGGGAAAAGATCTAGGAAACTTTATGTAAGCTGAAACAGGATTTAAGTGATATGTAACAGTTACTGTGTATTCTAACAAAAACTTTATAGACGGCAGTGACCAATCCTTTGTTCTTACAGAGGAAAATGTCAAATGTTGATTTCCTGGCAAAACAGACTGCAAGTCTCAAAGCCCACTATCTTCCATTATGTACATTGGACCTCATTATATAGAAAGAATCAGAACCAGGTAAAGTCCTCCAAGTTAAGGCTAGGGCATTTTGCCTTCTATCACTAAACCAATAAAATAACCCATTGTGTATTTTAAGAAGTATGGATGACCCCTGGAGGCAGAGATTATTCACCCTGCCTTACAAATGGGGAAGTTAAGTGAACACACTGGCATTTCACCTTCCTAATAAAGTCTTTTAGAGAGACTGAGATCACATGGATATGAAAACTCAGGTTTCCTAACACTCAAACCACAGCTCAGTACAATAAATTGCCTGCCAACATGGCTCCTAAATAGCCAATCTCTCCTAGTCTAGAGGTTAGTTATAGGTCAAGTAGAAAAGAACAGAGACCACTTGGGGAAGGCAGGAAAATGAGTCTTTCTATATCTTTGATCTCCCTGCCTCCAGCTACCCCCTGGATTGTACTATAGGCTCTGCCTCAGCAAAGGACCTCTCCAGAGAAAACTGAGTTAATGAGACCTCTGTCGTAATTGTGCCTCCCTGCCCAAATTTTGACAGGTGATTAAGGAAGGAGCATAATTAAAAGTGAACTCTACTCCCCAAGGCACAAGCTCCTGGCCAGTTATGATTTCCCTGTGCTTGTTTAAAGTTTGTGCATGAATCTCAGCCTCTCAGGATAGAGACTCAAGGAGGACTGTCCTGACTCATTCAATCCAATGTCATTCTCTTTTTTTTTTAATCAAAATTGCCTAAGGTACTAACTCTTAACAAAATTTTGCATACAGTATTTCTAGTAAATGTGTCAAAAAAAATGAACTGGAAGGAACTAGTAAATAGAAAGAGCTAAAGAGAATGTTTTCTGGTTCCCATTTTTCTCAATAAATAAAAAATTTCACTGATGCCTTTTTTACACCAGTCATTTCCCAATAAATCAAAAAATAATTCACATTTAAAGTGTGTGAGGTACTATCCTTAAAATGATCCTGTGGGGTCAGCTAGGGGGCACAGTGGATAGAGCACTGGCCTTGGAGTCAGGAGGAAGGGAGTTCAAATCCAAATCAGACACTTGACACTTTACTAGCTGTGTGACCTTGGGCAAGTCACTTAAACCTGGCCTCTCATCTCCAGTCAAACTGATTCATACCTGACCACTGGACCCAGACAGCTCTAAAGGAGAAAGTGAAGCTGTGACTTAGCATAGCACCCCCTCACTTAAATCCAATTCATGTACTTATCATGGCATCACCTCCCTAATAATATGATCTTCAAGAATGAAGGACAAACATCATCATCATCATCACCCAATAAATCACATATCTTCAACAACAAACTTTCCCTTATAACAAAGAAAAGACAATTAAGCAAAGACATATCTGAAAATCCTGCTTGTTCAACCATCTTTTAAAGCTGTTTTCATTTATATCATTGTAGATATTGTTTTCCTGGTCCTGTTTTTATTTTTTTGCTCTACATGAGTTCATACAAGTCTTCCTTTATTTTTTCTTGAGTGCTTCAAGTAATGATGGGTCCAGCTCACAGATATTTGAGACCATTTCTGGATATGTATAAGATAGAGACCCATCATCTACTTCAGAGCATACACAGGTATTCTATGACTATTTCCAATATATTTTCTGCGTAATGAAGGGAATCTGTGGAGCTAAACTAAGTGTGCATATAAAATGTACAAACGTTCCAAATCTGTCTTTTCCCCACAAGAAATGGAATAAATACTATTAAATTCTGGGTGGGTAAGACAGTTCTTGCATCCTCATCTCCTAATCTGGGCCAATGGCTGGCATATGAACAAGTGACCCTGAATTTTCTGACCATTGTTATTCTTTCCTGATCTTAGGTGAAAAAGCATTGAAATTAGTACTACTAAGCTATAAACCTTAAGCTTCAAAAGGTAGGAAGTGCCACCAGAGGACTAAGAGGAGGCTCAGGGATGAAGTCTGTGATGAGCCCTATTCCTGAGAAGCAACCTGCTTAAACCCAGCTCAGCATTGAATGGATGCCATGTCATACATACAAGGCAGTAATTGGTTGTGTCATACCCCAAACTAAACAAGGTCATGGGAGGAGTATTTAGAGCAGTCACTTTTATTTTGAACCCATTCTCCCTGGAAGTAAGATGGCAGAGGGGAAAATGTGCCCTAGTCCTGGATATGTTTCTACTTCTATTCTTGCTGTATATTCTCAGTAAAAACCATTTTGTAAAGCTAATAGATGTTAATTGAATGTATACTGAGATATTAACAGGTCAAATGTTATTGTGGCACGATATGCTACGACCCTAGTAAAAGTTACTTTAGCTTAATAGTCATTGCTACAACCATATTGTCTCAGTTCAGAAAAGGGAAACAATACTATAAAACTGATGACAAAAAAAATAATTACCATATTCCCCAATTAAGTGAAGATCTAGCCAAATAAAAGAATCCTTGACTACAGTCTAGATTGGTTTTGTTGTTGCTGTTGTTATTCAGTCATTTCAGTCATATCCAGTTCCCCATGACCCTGTTTGTGGTTTTCTTGGCAAAGATAATGGAGTGCCATTTCCTTTTCCAGTTCATTGTATAGATGAAGAAACTGAAGCAAATAGAATTAAGAGAATTGCCCAGGATTACACAGCTTGTAAATGTCTGAGGCCAGATTTGAACTCAGGAAGATGAGTTTTCTTTACTCTAAGCCCAGCATTATGCCACCTAGCTTCCCCAGTCTGACTTAGTACTAGACCCTATCTTTTCCCAATCCTTAATGTGCTCTCTCTCTTTATTATACTTTTCAGTCTTTTGTACATGCTCAGGAAAAATTTGGCAATAAGATTTGACTTTTTCTATGTAGTTCAGTCTCAGCCCAGTGCTATTTCGTGAGGTACTTACCTTGATCAATAGCCAACACTGTCTCTCACATTCATATGTATGAGAGTATATTTGACTCACATCTCATATTTATTCAGTTGCCAAGTTCTATAAATTCTACCTTTATAGTATTCCTGGCATCTGACTATACCCTCTCCATTCCTGTTGTCACTATCCTCATTATATATAGACCTTTACTTCTACCTGCTGAACTATTGCAATTAGTCTCCTCACAAGTCTTCCCCACCTCTACTCTCTTCCCCTTCTAATCCATCATATCACCAAAGTAATTCTATCACTCAGCTTGAAACTTTTAGTATTTCTCTAACTGCTCTACCTGTCCATTCAAGGCATTCTATAATCTGGCATCAACTTGCCTTTCCAAAATCATCACAAGCTACTACCCTAAACACTCTAACCTCATTGGACTATTCTCTGCCCCTAAAAACATCCACTGTGCTCTCATACATATGTGCCTTTGATCACACTTTTCACTGTGCCTAGAACACCTTCCCTTCCTTTCTTTACTATTGAATTCTGAACAATTAAAGCCCAATTTAAAGGATCCCAGGATCTACAGTAGAGGGGGAGAGGGAGTCCTCCATTTTACAGATGAGGTTACTGGGGTCCAAAGATGCTGAATAACTTAGCCAAAACTTAGCCAAAATAGTAACGTGACTAGGATTTGAATTCTGTATTCTAGCTCCAAATCCACATCTCCTTTCACCATTTTTACATGGCTGACCTCCTCCATAAAGCTCCCATGGTAATGATTATGTGCCCACCAAATCTGACATAATATTTTAGTTTGTGACTGCAACATTTATCATATGATATTGTATGTTATAGTGGTCTGTACTTGTATCTTATACCTCACTAGACTATTATATGCTCATTAAAAGCAGGAACTGTGTCTTATATAAACTTTGTATTTACCCCAGATCCTAGCACAATTAGCTATATACAATAAGTACTAAATAAATGTCTCCTGTACATACAATATTATGATCCTTATTTGACCCTTTCCCAGATTTCCATAATAGCAAATCAACTCTTCCATTTTGTTTTCCCTTCCTCTATTTCTTCCCTCTCATCCTTCCCTAGGCCTGGAACTTTACCTTGAAGAAGACATTAGTTTAAGATGCAAGGGGAGAAGTGAAAGGCATACCTTGGAGTCTATAATATGTTGGGCACTGAGCTAAACACTTTACAAATATTATCTCATTTGATTTTCAAAACAACTCTGGGAGGCAAATGCTATTAATTTTTTACAGTTGAGAAAACTGAAGCAGACTCACCAAGGGGTCACAAAGACAAGAAATCTCTGAAACTATGGTTGAACCTAGGTCTTCTGACTCCAGTCTCAGCACTCTATCCACTGAAGATCAGTTAATCTGTAAAATGAGGAGACTGAACTAAATGCTTCACAGATTTTTTAATGGCTCCAGATCAATAATCTTAAAATCTAATGAATTTTTTCCATTCCCTAACTGTACAACAAAGACTAAAATATAAATAAATAAATGCAAATAGAAAAAGAATGCATTTCACTAGGAATTTTTTTTAATAGGAGGAAACTGAACTGGAGATTTTCCTTTGTAGGAGAATGTCTCTAGAATAAAAAGAAACAGGGGAGCATGGGGGAAAGAGAAAAGATATAAGTAGAGAGATGGGTCAGGGGAGGGAGCAGCCTTGAAGTCAAAAAACAGAGTGTTAGATTTTGCAAATAAGACACTGGGGTTTCAGTTATAAAAGAAATGAAAATAACTGAAGGCAAGCAGAATCAAGTCAGCTATTTTTCCAGACTAGGTCAACTCAACCAAATCCATTAAGGACTGAAAAATGAACAGAAAAATTAGGAGTAGGGAAGACATCTGCACATTTTCACTTAAATACCAAAGCAAATGACATACTAATGAGTCTATCTGTTAGGACCAAAGTAGACACTGGGTTAATGTTCAAATAATGAAAAAGCTATTAGCAAATTCATTAATTGGAATCTTAATTTATTTATGTTGTATCCAGTTAGCACGACCAACACTGAGTCTTACAGAGAACCGACAACCTGTGAAAATCTTTACTAAGGATCCCTAGGGAGAGGAACTATCAGACCCATGTAATTGACATTATGTGAAGAAATCTAAATTTATTCTTCCTTAATGACATGCAGTAATAAGTTAACAGTTTAAGGAAATCTCAGAACAACAGAGGTGACTCCCCCCAAAAAAGAGGTATGATCCTAATTAGCAAATTTGCTAATCCTCAAACCCTTGTTTATAGGCAGGAGGTAAAGTTAAGTCTGATAAATATATATAGATATAGATATAGATATAGATATAGATATAGATATAGATATAGATATAGATATAGATATAGATATAGATATAGATATAGATATAGATAGTATGAAGTCTTCAAAATAATAATAATAATACTAGGGGCAGCTAGGTGGCACAGTAGATAGAGCACCAGTCCTGGAATCAGGAGTACCTGCGTTCAAATTTGGCCTCAGACATTTAACAATTACCTAGCTGTGTGGCCTTGGGCAAGCCACTTAACCCCAGTGCCTTGCAAAAAAAAAAAACTAAAAAAAATAATAATATTTAGCATCTATATAGTACTTAATACATGTCAGATCCTGTGCTAAATGATCCTTGAAACAACCCTGGAAAGTGTGTGTGCTATTATTCTCATTTTACAGAAGAGGAAACTAAGGAAAAAGAGTTTGCCCAGGGTCACATAGCTGCCAAGTGTCTGAAACTGGAACTTAACTCAGGTCTTACTTACTCAAGTACTTACTTGCTACCACCTAGCTAACTCAAATTTTTATTATCAGTTTCAGATAACTTAGAAATTATCTGTTAAAAAAGGACACAAAAATAAATTTTTGAAAGTTTAGAATGAATATCATTCTAAGTATCTTAAGTCTTTGAACAACTGTAGTATATAAAATATTATTTCAGATCCTAGAATTTATGGAAAATAAAAAAGTAAACCGTGTCCTATGACTAGCAAAACCAAAGTCATCTTTATCCATTCTCAAGAGAGATACCACCTACCACCAGAAATATTAAAGATTTTATTATACCCACAAATTAAGTTAAAGATTTACAACTAGGGGGCGGCTAGGTGGCACAGTGAATAGAGCACTGGCCTTGGAGTCAGGAGTACCTGGGTTCAAATCCAACCTCAGACACTTAATAATTGCTAGCCGTGTGGCCTTGGGCAAGCCACTTAACCCCATTGCCTTGAAAAATCTAAAAAAAAAAAAAAAAGATTTACAACTGCAAAAGGATTTTGTGACTCATTGAATTTTTGAGCTGGAAAGAACTTATATGGAGATCATATAGTCCAGATAATGAAACCAACACCCAGAGAAATCAAATGACTTACCCAAGGCCACACAGCTACAAATGGAGTTGAGACTGGAACATAAATCTGAATTGCAGAAAAGTGTCTTTCTTCTATGTCATACTATGTCTGGTTTCAAGATATGTTAATTTACATACTTTGGCTATGAAAGCCATAGCAGTGGTCTTTGAGGATAGCGATTACTGTAATAAAACCATTATGTCTTTTTTTCTATAACTCCTTTTTACTTAGAACTCCATTCAGACTAAAGCTACAGTTGCATGATGGAACCCAAGTGTTTAACTAATGCTAAGATCCTGAAGGACTTTTCTTCATTACTTCCAACCCTGACTTCATGTCAGCAATACACACCTAAGCAGAGAGACCTGCAAGAAGCCCCACCACAGATTAAACTGCATTCCCCAAACTGCCCTGCGTGGGGAGGTGAGAGCTCGCCTGTGAAGACAGGTAAGCCTGCTGTGCATTTGGGAGACTTTTAATTAAGCAGAGTTTATTTAATTAAGTCCTAATTCAGGTGTTCATTCTCATAGCCTTCTGATTAATAGCTTGAAACAGAGCTCCCTTAAGCTCCCTAACTGCTCCATTAGATGACTTCAGTTTAATTGTCTCTCAGATGAGGGTCTCTTATCCACATTTAAAGGTCATCTTAGGAATTTCATGCTTACCTATCTATATTATTGTACTTTTTGTTTTTATGAAAAAGACAACCAGGAAGAAAAGAATTCCAAATGAACACAGGATGCTGATGGGCAGAGATAAACAATTCCATTCAACAAACATTTAAGTCCCTATTATGTGCAAGATAGAGCAGCAGCATGGGGGGATAGAAAATAGGTCTGAGAATGAAGAAGATGAGAATGCAAGTCCCATATGTCTGGTACCTTCTGACTATGTGACCCTGGGTAAGTTTCTCTTAACTTCTCTGGGACTCTGAAGCTCACAGTTTTGTGCTGATTTGCAGGGATGAAGGAGTTTCCTGGTTAGTAATTCCTCATACACACGAAATAGTGAAATGGTTTTTTTTAAAAAAATAAACATTCAAGCTGTGTTTGTTTTTGCTGGTCAAGCTTCAGTCCTCTCTGACTCTGGTATTGATTTTCCAGAAATCAGAACCATGCCCTAGAGTAGGATCATCTTCGTTCCCCTTACCACATCATTCTTTTCAGTTCTTCTGTGTATAGTTTTTCATCTTTAGAATGTAAACTCCCTGAAGACAGGGACTGTCTTTCCTTTTGCTTGTTTTTGTATCACCATTGCTTAATACAGTTGTCTTGCACATAGAAAATGCTTTTAAAAATGCTTGTTACTTTATCTTACCTTGCCTTTTCTGATCAGCACTCTCAAGTAGTTTACTGGGAGAACAAGGTATATACAAAGTTAAATTCCACTGATATTGGGAGTGGGAGGGTCAAGGAAGACTCTCAATAGGAAGGAGCCGCTGAGCAGCTCTTTGAAAGAGGGTAAAATAGAAGATATCCAGAGACTGGGGAACAGTCTGTCTGAAAAGACCCTAAGACAAGCAATGAATGGTATATCACATACAGGAAATAGCTAATAGACAGTCTGACTGAGAGGTATCTTGGGAAGTTCAAGGAAACAGAATTGGGAAGGGAGAAGGAAATCATATTGTGAAAAGATTTAAATGCCAGGTAGAGAGATGGTCATCTACTGAAAATGTAGAATGCAAGTAAAATGATCAGCCATTTAAGACTCTTCACATTTCTGAAGTCTAGGAGCTACACCTGGAAGGTGTAGCCTGATCACCAGTGTTGCTGTAATGGGGAAGAAGCATCAACCTTGTCTTGCTTGGGCTCAGACTGCAGAGAGTGAAATCTGAAGTATAACAGGAGGCCAAAGGAGGTTGGAACTACTCATCACTGGGGTCCTCAAGCAGAACATGGAGGACCAGTTGTCAGGGATGTTCTTAGAGGCCTCTCATGTCCTTTCCAGCTCTGAAATTCTATAATTCTATGACCCAGAGATTGGGGACAGAGGGAAACAAACTTCTTATTGTCACCCTGAACTATTGAAGAAACACACTGTTTCCTCAAAAATCACACTGGGAACCTTTCCAGCCCTCCTCAAATCTAAGGCATTTGTCCTAAAGAGCCTGGAGTATGTGAGTGACTGAGTGAGTGTGTATGTTTGTGTGTGTGTGTGTGTGTGTGTGTGTGTGTGTGTGTGTGTGTCTGTGTCTGTGTCTGTGTCTGTGTCTGTGTTGGTGTACATTTGTGTGAAAACACCAATGTAAATGATATAAAGGTAATCGACTGTAACTCCCACATAGGAGAATGTGGGAGGTGTAATAAATGTCAGATCTATAGTATTTAAAATTTTTTAAGGAAATAACATAAAATATTTTTTCCCATACTGATATGTAACTGAGCTATGCAAATCTCTAGGAAGGGACATGCTGGACAGAGCCTCTGAGCTGAACTTGGACAATGTTTGAGGGTAGGAGGGCATGTTGAAGATATAGGTGGTATGAAGGTATATTTTTTTTAGTTTTTGCAAGGCAATGGGGTTAAGTGGCTTGCCCAAGGCCACATAGCTAGGTAATTATTAAGTGTCTGAGGCTGGATTTGAACTTAGGTATTCCTGACTCCCTCCACCTCCAGTACTCTCTCCACTGCACCACCTAGCCGAGGGTATTTTTTAAATGAAATTATAGCATCAAACAAAGAACTAGCTGTTGCTTCCAATATAGCTGTTGTTTCAAAAGCTATAGGAACAACTTTCCAAACTTTATCTTATCTTAAGAATCAGTACAATAGGAAATAAAAAGAGAAAACCAGAAGAGAGAAAGATCATGAAAGTTATCCCAACCCCTTCATTTAAAGAGAGAGAGAGAGAGAGAGAGAGAGAGAGAGAGAGAGAGGAGAGAGAGAATTTTGGCCCAAAGAATAAAGTAACTTGTCCAAGGTCATACAACTAGTATCAAAGTCAAGACAAAGTCCAGGTCTCCTGACTCCTTTAGGTCACCACTTCCACCATACCCTGATCCAAAATGTGCTAATGGGCATAGACTCAACAAGTGGGGGGGGGGTCGGATGGGTAAATTTAAATGCCCCCAAAACAAGAGGCCTAGGCAGAAGTTTCTTCTCTTTAGAGTCCAATGGGACTAAAGCTGATTAAAGAAAAAAATGCCACAACAATCTCAAATCTAAAATTGAAGGAAAATAGACTGGAAAAGAGAGTGAAATGCTTTCTGATGCTTGTTGAATTGCATTGAACACAACCTAGGCTTGTATATGGAGACAGGATTAACTAGAAATAAAATAACAGTAATAATAATAATAATAATAACAAACTTATATAAGGTTTTGAGGATTACGTATTTCATTTATATTGTCTTATTTGCTACTACAGTCTTGTAGGGTAAATAATATAGGTGTTATAGGCTAGCTCTGACACTTAGTAACTATGAAGAATTTTTCCCTTCTTTTGATCCTCAGGTTATCACAAGTTATCACAAGTCAAACCTTCTGTTTGCAGATGTGACCCATTTATCACAAGGTTTCTCTATGAAGTGCTCAAATTCTATTAAAAATAATAGAATAAAATGCAATTAAAATTTCCAGGAAAAATAGCCTCAAAAATCTTTTCACTGATGATTCTTTCCATAGAGGGTTCAGAACAAAGCCCTTTCTTAAATAGATTCCCCTGTGAACAGATAATCCCAGTAACTCAATATGTATCCTTTCTCACCACTCAATTATCTCTTCTGTTGACTAAAGAAATGGGAACATGAAAAGAATAGGAATTTCAAGCTGATAACTACAACTTTGCACAATACAAACAGAAATTTGTTATCCATGAAGATAGGGTAATTTTTTTCCCCTAAATCTTTACTTCTCTTTCAGTAACAACTTTTACTACAATGCACTTTCTGATGCAAACTTTACCAGTCCATATACTGAAATTAGATAATATGGAGAAGCATAGTCCCTAGGCAAGAATGACATGCAAACCTGTGAAGTATTGCATACTTTTAAAGGCCTCTTTTCCCTCCCCCTCTGTGTCTTGAATCAGAACCATGAAATCTCAAAGAAAAAAAAAGAATTCCGGTTTTCAACAACCAGCCCTACTAAGATTAAATGATATATTCACTTAAGAAGAGAGAAAGATCTATCAAATAAAATATTTCCCAATATGTGATAAGCTGGAAATAAAATTCAAATTAATATCACTAAAAAAATGTTTTGACCTTTCTCTTCTCCCACAGAAGTTGTATCTATCCATTAAAAGAAAAGTATACAGGATAATTTCAGATAATTCAAGGCTCAAAAAAAAAACAACTGGATTTCAACTATAATACTCAGTAGCAATATTCTGACTATTATAATAGTCTCCTAATCTCCCAATGGGTCTCTTTGTCTCAAATATCTTCCCTCTCCAATCATCATCCAAGTACCTGCCAAAAGTAATTTTCCTAAAACAAAGCTCTGACCACATCACTGTCCTGCTCAATAAACCCTAGTGACTCCCAATTACCTCTAGGATCAAATAAAAACTCCTTCATTTAGCATTTATACCCCTTCGCAACTGAACTTCAAACTACCTTTCCAGCTTCATTAGACATTATTCCCCCTTCACTCACCCTAGAATAAAACTGACTTTCTTATTGTTTATCAAACAAGAGTTGCCAGTTCCAAATCTTTAGGCTTCCTGTTCCCCATGCCTCAAATTCAACCCCTTTTCATCTTTCAGAATCCCTTCTTTCTTTCAAAGATCCGATCCAGCACCACTTTCTACATAAGGCCTTTTCTGATATCTCCCAACTACTATGGCCTCCTCCAAAATGATGTCTTTTCGGTATACTGTATTTACTTTGTCTCTTATTTTACTTAAATAGGAATATAACTGGACTCTGGCACATGCACAGGTTCCATCAATCATCCTGCTTCACTGATACACCTCCTCCAAATAGAGGAGGACAGGGAGATTGCTTTTGGGAGAATTATAATGATGAGGAATGAAAATACCTTGGAGAGATTGTGAAGTATATGTAGATTTTCTGTATATGACCCTACTTGGCTAAGAGAAAACATTCAAAAAGACCTATTAGCATCAGCTACTTCCTCTCTTGGGTCTCCTTTGGTGACTTTTTCAGGATATCTAACAGGAAGCAATTCTGTAAGGGCTTTTTTCCCCCTCTGAAACCATTTAGCCCCAAAGAAGACCTTGGTCCTTGGCCTCTGCATTTGTGCTCTTACCCTTCTAGTAGAAAGGATAAGGGTCCCCCAACTTTTTGAATTCAAAGGGTCTATAAAGCAATTCAGTAAACTCATGAGCCAGAATCTTCAAGTTTACAATCAGTATCATATCAGTGCCCCAGAGGGGAGCACTCCTTTGGGAGTGACAATCAAAACCCAAGACAGCAGCAGCTGAGACATTTACTTGGCAGTCATGCTACATCTGGACCTCAACTTGGTGGGACTAAAGCTCTATAGGAACTGAATTAGATTTAGCCTTCTCCCTCAGAGACGAAGAGATATAGAGAAGAGAATGAAAATTTGTTCTTGCTATATCTTTCAAATAAAAACACCTTTGCAAAAGTCAATCAGTGTTAAGGAGTTAAATGGAACTGGGCCTGATAATCTGACCCCTAACAATAAGAATACAGCCAGTGGTGGCTCAAGCAAATGGCAATAGAAAAAAGACAACCCACAAATAGCTTAGAATACCCTAGATCCCTGGATAGAAAATGTAGCAACCTGACTGGAAAAGAAAGTCAGAACATACTGGTATCTATAGTATCTCCCCTTAATAAAATGTATTCCCCTTAAGGATAGGACTATTTCATTTTCATTTTTGTATATCTAGGGCTTAGCATAGTATTTAGGACAAAGCAGGTGCTAAATAAATGCTTATTCTTTGATCTATTGATATTTAAGGCAAAGGTAATTTAGGGGCTTCAGTTATCTGGATATTTATCACTTTTTCTTTTGCATGGATTGATAAAGCCTAAAGAAATTCTTCTATTTAGTCATTGGTTTTCAAAATCAAAGACCTGATGTAAGCTTGGTAATGAATTCCTCATGATTTCTCATTTGTGTGACTATATAAATAGGACTAAAAGGATCTAACAGATAAATACTCAATACCCTTTATCCCCCACTGTGGCAAGTAGGAAAAAGCTATAAAGCTATAAAGTCTGATAGAAACAGAAATCTTCCTATACCACATAGCAAGTAAGAACATTGCAGGTTATTCTGATTAACTTCAACTACATGTTTTGTTGTTTTTTGTATTTTTCACTATGTTTGTATACCCAGATCGTTTACACAGGTTTCACTCAGGAAGTTTCAATTCAACCTAATCTAGGTCACAGACAAGGAACTGGAGCTAAACACCAGACACTAAGATACACAATGTCTCTCTTGCCAAGTCCTCTTTTTAGTAGCATTCATTGGAAAAGAAAGTAGGGTTGTGAGATCATTATCAAAGTCTGCAGTTCCTCTTTGTCCCTCTCCTTTAACCCTTTCAAGACTTTAGGATTAAAGAAGCCTTGCTCAAAATGGGTTTCTTTTTCATTGCTGCTCTGCTATACCTACCAGAGTAGGTAGTGGCATTTTTAATTAATGATCCAATAAGCAGAATTTGTGCCCACTCTGAACAGGGAACAATCACTTGAATTGTCTTGTTAACCATAATTTTCTTAGGCTAAAAATGAAATAACAAAGTTAGTTTATAACTGAAGTTTTAATTCTCTAGGATCTTACCAAAACCCACAGGTGGATGTCATCCTTACACATGCCAACATCAAGACAAAATTTGGGGAGCATTTTATACAAAATGAAGAAAGAATCATAAAATTTTTGGTGGCCAACCAATGAGATTACACATAGATGACATGGTTTTACAATATGTTTCTCTCAAATCTTATAATACTTACTTAAAATTCCTATTGACAAGAATTCAACTTATGCTGAAGAGTAAATATTTACAAATAACAATAGGACTTTTTTTCTCTGCTCATCCAGGATGTCTCTTATCTTTAAGTTTGTTGATCAGGTACTAACATTGAGAGAACCAGATAGTATTAACACAAGTGAAGTCAACATTGTAGGAGAGGCCTTACATAGCAGACTGACATTTTTAACTTTTAAAGGATAAAAAACTAACTTATGATCAGAAATATATAGAATTACTTGAAGGAAAATAAATGAATGGAGATGAACCTTAAAAAGAAATAGAAGTTATGGCCCCTGATGTGGGGAAGGTTAAAATACTATAAAGGAAACAGGGCAGCTTGGTGTCCTAGTGGATAGAGCGCCGGCCCTGGAGTCAGGAGTACCTGGGTTTGGATCCGGTCTCAGACACTTAATAATTACCTAGCTGTGTGGCTTTGAGCAAGCCACTTAACCCCGTTTGCCTTGCAAAAACCTAAAAAAAATAAAAAAATAAAAAAAAAGGAAACAGGAAACAGGACAAAATATCCAGGAAAAAAATATTCCTTTTGAAAACATATAAAGAATACACAAAACAGATACAAACTTGAAGTGTATTCCTTTGAGAAAGGGTTCCTGGGGCACTTCCTACTTGAAGACCAAAAATCAGTGAATAACTTGGACAATAAAGGTTCCATGGAAAGAGGAACACTTGGGGCAGCTAGGTGGCACAGTGGATAGAACACTGGCCCTGGAGTCAGGAGGACCTGAGTTCAAATCCAATCTCAGACACTTAATAATAATAATAATAATGACCTTGGACAAGTCACTGAACCCCATTGTCTTGCAAAAACCAAAAAAATAAAATAAAAAAGAAAGAAAGAGGAACACTTGTTCAACAACTCCCAGAATATGTTTGACTGCCCTGGTGTAGTACAGATAGAAGTTGTCACTTCAAGTCAGGAGAAAGCATGTAAAGTTCTTTGTGAAAGAGGGACTCATCAGAATGACAGTAAGAATATCCCCCAATTAAGTATTCTTCCAAAGGGAGTCATCAGTCTATATTGCTCCTGAGGTCCAGTGAATTCTGAGAATCATTAGGTTTAATTATCGAGTTCACTACCCAATATCCATACTGAACACTAACTGCTTTATGAAAGTTGAGGGACTTGTTACTCAGGAGTCAAACTTAAACTTTATTTTGAAGATTTATTGGAATTAATTCCAGGTGGAGGCAATGAACCATAGAAAGAAATTAATCCTCTTGGGAATCAAAACCTAAAAATAAAACTGGTCCTTATGAGCCCTCAGTCCTTGGGAGGGTAGAGAACAGGTAAAAGTTTACATCTATGCAATTTCTACTTTCTTTTCTGTGAGCACATTGAATCCCCTGATAGAATGTAAGTTCCTTCAGAGCAAGAACTGTTATACTTTTCTATTTATAACCTTGATAACCAGCACAAAGCCAAGAATTAAATAGGTTCTTTAATAAACAGTTATTGATCATTTAATTTTGTGAATTTTAGGTGGGACAAGTTGTATGATTGAATTCTGATCTTTTTCTGGTGTTGATTGAAGGAAGACTCCATACACAGATAATTGTGAAATTTTGAATGAAGTAAACCCTAGGTAGCACTATTTTGTCTTAGCTCTAAGTCTTGGACCAGAGGAATAAGAGTGAAGGGTTATTTTTAAAGAATTGGAGGAGAAAAAAAAAGCAAGGAACCTACTCTAGTAACTTTTTGTCAGGTATTACAAACCCACTAAATCAAGTTTACCTTATAGGCTTATTATTATCTAAAGCATAAGAAAGACAATATTTCTCTACCATTGCATAAAAAAAGAGCTTCCTCACAGCTTGCTTGAAATTACTTTAACAAAAGTCAAAGCTTTTCAGCCTACAATTAGAAATAAAAGGTTTTTTTTTAAAAAGAAAATTTTACCTGTAAGAATTTGCATATTGATATGAATGTTGATGTGAATTTCAATGAAAATATACATGGCATCAGATCCTTTAATGTTCTGAGAGCTTGGGATTGGAAAACAAGAGAGTACAAATCAAATGGATGAAGAAAGAGGAGGGGATACTACTAAACAGTGAAAAAAGTCCTAAAAAGGAGAGCCTGGAGACCTCAACAATCTCTTGACTTCATAATTTTTTACCCCTGCCAGTTTCTTTTGTTTAACTTCACCTGTTTTAAGAATAACAGAAAATTTTCCTGTTGTAGAATAGCACCTTAGATACAATGTAGATATAATTTGGGGACCTTATAGTAAGCCGCCAGCATCACAAAATTCCTATGGTTACATTCTAATTTCTGTTCTGTTAATTCCTTCTCCTGTTTCTGCCTATTATCGCCAAAGTTCTCCTCCTTGATGTTCTCATCTATGACCACAAGGTCTCTAATATTTTAACCCATAAGAGTAATTCTCAACTGTCTTTTAAACAAGGGAAAATAAAGCTGATGATTGAATTCTTTATTAGATTATAATATTTTTCGCTATCTGAACCCTGGACAAAAATTCCTACTATGACTGGTATGTGGTTTCCCAATTCTTTTTTTTTAGGTTTTTGCAAGGCAAATGGGGTTAAGTGGCTTGCCCAAGGCCACACAGCTAGGTAATTATTAAGTGTCTGAGGTCAGATTTGAACCCAAGTACTCCTGACTCCAGGGCAGGTGCTTTATCCACTGCGCCACCTAGCCGCCCCAGGTTTCCCAATTCTTGATGGAAAATGCATTGTTCATCGGTATGCCTGCAGGAGCATAAATTCTTCCCCTTTGTCTCAGCACAAATAGATAAAAAAAAGAAGCTACATCTATAAAGTCAAGCTGTAAGGTTGAGAGATCTCATTCAGTGGTCTCTGGACACTAAGAGATCATGAGAAATCTCCAATCAGAATGGTAAGGAAATCAACCATGTGTTACAAGTTATTACTGAAGAAATTTAAGGCTATGAAGACAGTGGGGCAAAAGACTATGAGGATATTTCTAGTATGTCTATATTTGGGAAACCCAAACATACCTACAAAAGAACTGACACATTACCCAGTCTTCTGTTACCTTCTTGTGGTTGTACCCATCAATTCACCCTGGTAGTAACCCTACCTCTGAGGGCATTGCCTAGGATATTTGCCTTACTGGAGTTTCTTTGGGGCAGTTGAGTGGTGAAGAAAGACTTTTTTCCTGAGCTCAAATCTGTCCTCAAGTACTTACTAGCTGGGTGATCCTGGGCAAGTCACTTAACTCTAGTTGCCTCATCTGTAGAATGAACAAGCTAAATATAAATCATGACTAAACAACAAAAACAATCTCTTCCAGCTGTAAAGCGCTAATCTTAAAATTTCTGATTTTGCAGATAGGAGAACAGAAGCACAGAGAGATTAAGTCCATAATAAAAAAAAAAACTAATAAGTGTTAGAAGCAAGATTCAAATACAGGTCTCTGTTGATTCCAGGTCTAAGATCACCAATAACCTATCAAAACCTCAACCTGAGAACTATTATCATAGAATAATAGAATCCCTGAGGTAGGTGGGAAATCAGAGGTCTGGTTAGTTTAAGCCACACCTAAGCAGGAATTCTCTGAACTGAAAGTCAAAATGGAATGGTGGAACAGATAATCTCAATAGTCCCTTACAGCCATAAAAATTTATGATCTACAAACTGGAAGACAGGCAACTAAGATCAGAACAATTGGCAGAGCTTAATAGGGCTGCAAAGTCTCTTCATGGAAGTTGCTACAATTTACTAAGTGTCATATAATTAAAATCCAGTACTTTTAAGGTATTTAAAAACGAAATCATCTGAAAAATAATCCAAAGCCCTTGAAAAATATAATATAGAGCCATGCTTAACAAAGTTACATGCTTTTAATTTTTCTTCTTGAAAAGATATTCAAGATAACATGAGCTATTTTGTCTTCAGAGTTCCACTATTTTCAAACTAACTTTTTTGAGATGCCAACTGCATGGAAGCTAAAAATAGATTTAGCACCAGACCTCTTGAGGGGAAAATCCCAGTTAGATAAATACCTGCAGGGATAATGAATGGCACCACTGTTCCAAGTGAGCATGAGATTTGAGCTAGGCCCTCAAAGCCTGTACTCTACTGTAGGAGAACAACTATTGAAATGGGAAGACCACTAGGCACAAATTCAGAAGACCTGGATTTGAACCCTGCTTTAACATTTCCTGGATATGTGACCCTGGACATCTTTACCTTTTATGAATCTCTGTATCCTCATCTGTAAAAGGAAAATATTATTTGTACCATCTAGTTCCCAGATCTGTTATGAGTGTTTTGTAACCTTTAAAATGCTATTTAAATGTGATTTTTTTCTTGTCGTTGTTATTGGAGGGAAAAAAATATGTTCAATCTATGTGGTACAAAACATTATTTTTGTTTTGTTTGTTGAACCCTTCGTTTTGTTAGGGGCAAAATGAACACTTAGCCCTGAGCTAAATTTTCAGTTAAGAAGCTTGAATAGAATAAAAACCTACTTATTAAAGTTGGCAACTAATTCTAAGGACAACAAAAAGGGCTTTTTGGCTATGTCCCTAGCAGGAAGAAAATCAAAGAAAGGCTTTGACCACTGAATAGTATGGACCAGAGAGAATACAGAGCTGGTCAAGTCTTATTCTACTTCAAATTTCTCTGCTGTGGTGATTCTCTTTGGACAAGGAAGTACAGAATTAAAGTGATTAATGGAGAATTAAAACTTGTGTTGAATCAAATGAGGAGATGGTAAGAAGTGACTTAAAGGAAGAGATGGCAAAAGCCTTTAGCACACTAAAACATCAGCAGCTGGAGAGGGCCAGACCTCCCCCACCCCATCCTACCTAATTCCAACCCTGAGGTGCTTTCATGGACAGGAGTAAAACAATTTATCTATTAGGGTAAAACAATCCTGACTGGTAGACCTCTCTATGAGGTAGGATTAGGGTTATCTCAGCTCCCACCCCATTACATCATCAATGGGAAATGGAATTAGAGCTGAAGAGAGGACCAGAGCCCTCAGAAGATGGGATTTGTCCTATGGAGCTGCACCCTCCCCTACTGGCTAGCTGAACACTACTAAGCAAGGTTAAAACATGGGATTCATTCAGACTGACTCTGTCCCAAAGGACAATCCTTTGTACAATTCCCTCTTTGGTCCTAACTATTCTTGGTGCAACACCACAATTAGACCTGTACTGCTCCTCTGTTTTCAATTGTATCATACTAATCCCTGATGTTTATGCCAAATCAGTTGAAGTAAGCTATAAACCAGGGGACTCAAAACTTAGAAAACAAATATGTGTTCACAAGTGTTGCAAAACTTGGGGCAGCTTGGTGATGCAGTTGATAGAGCACCAGTCCAGGAGTCAGGAGGACCTGAGTTCAATTCGGCCTCAGACATTTAATAATTACTTAGCTGTGTGACCTTGGGTAAGTCACTTAACCCCATTGCCTTGCTGAAAAAAAGTGTTGCAAAACTCATAATCTCGTTTCCTACAATGTCATAAAAATTGAACAAATAGTTAAGTAGTCACATTCTCATATATCCCTTAAGGAGGCAAATCTTGTCAGATAGGCACTATTGGTAAACTAAGTCAGGTTACAAATTGATGATGCTATTTATCCTTCTATCTTGAAGAAGACCATGACATCAGGGAGGTGATGCCATGACAAGCACATGAATTGGATTTGAGTGAGGTGTAGTGCTCTAAGTCATCTGCTCACTTTCTCCTTCAGAGCCATCTGGGTCCGGCAGTAAGATATGAATCAGTATCATTGGAGGTAGCTCTGGATTGAGGCAGTCAGGGATAAGTGATTTGCCCAAGGTCCTACAACTAGTAAGTGTCAAGTGTCTTAAGGCAAATTTGAACTCAAGTCTTCCTAAGCACCTAGGGCTGGTGCTCTATCCACATAGAGGGCTCACCATGTACTAATTTGAGCAGAGAGATTTATATATTATCACCAAGGTCATTGAGAAAACTCAATAAACATAAACATTGTGAAACAAAATAAAATAAAAACCCAAAAGACTATAATAAAAGTAATCAATATCAAGTTCCTTGTTAACTGGCAACCCACTCTAATATTCATTTAATCAGCATATTTCACCTTGAATCCCAGTAGTCATCTGCTCCTTAGAAGTATTTTCCCTTGAATATTATGGAATAGAACTCATTCTCAGGGCAGCTCTAAAGGTCCTCCTAGTAGATCTGTTTCATAGGTTCTGTGTAACTTCCAAAGATTCCTAGGAAATTCTGCTAAAATCTGTGAGTAACAAGACTTGATACAATTTAGGATAACCTCTTCTAAACTTGAAATATTTTAATTTAAGGTCTGTTGATGCTAAATTAGCTCAAACATGTAACTTTAATGCAAACATATATTCATAATTTTCATAAGTGATAACCAAATAATTATATAGTCATTTTAGAACAAACTATTCCATTAAATTTTGACAATTTTCAAATATTTTGACCACATTCTTTTAACAGTTCAATTCATAATGTAACAGCATCCAAATTAAAGAAGTTACTTTATTAACAGTATTTCTGAAGAAAAGGTTTCACCAAATTTCACAATATAAGAAATTTTTAGAAACATAATAATATACATAATAATATTATGTATTTAAAACATAAAACAAAACATTACCAGGTGACATCAATTCAGTCAAATGCATTTCCAAATTCTCTTACATAGAGAATCATTTATCTTATCACCTTTGGCATTCTATACAAATTGCATTCAAGATCAATATACAGTGCTTACATTTACTAATATGTATATAGTATTTGTCATGTGCTAGGAACTGTTCTAAACATGTTACAATTATGTCATTTGATCTCACAATAATCCTGGAAGGTAGATAATATTATTTTTCTTTACGGTTTAGGAAATCAGTAAATCTGAGGTGAAATAATTTGCTTAAGGTCACACACATAAATTTCCAAGATTGTATTTGAACTCCGGGTTTTCCAAATCCATATATTTTCCCAGGTATTGTCTTAATGCAAATGTACTTTGCATTAAATTCTGTTTTACCAAAATTATCCTCATAGGAGAACACATTTTACTTTGAATGAGACCATATTATGATTTAATGTCAGG
The DNA here is from genome assembly GCF_037893015.1 of Macrotis lagotis. NCBI lineage: Eukaryota > Metazoa > Chordata > Mammalia > Peramelemorphia > Peramelidae > Macrotis > Macrotis lagotis. Next base: position 182,783,749 of record NC_133661.1, on the reverse strand, counting down.
ACAAATTTTAACCAAATTAAATTTGGATTATAATCACGAATGACAAAATTCAAAACTCAGTTTTCCCAAGAACCATTAGCTGCCAACAGCTTAAATTTCAGGGTTCATTGTTTTTAGCTAGCTCACATTCACAAAAAAAAAATTGGTGGCATTCTCACCTCCTTATAACCTTTTTTTTGATTTCTTTAAAATTGTCCAATGAATAAAATTAACTCCTTTGTGTCCTTAACTAACTCCATCAGAATAATGTAAGAAAGTAGATAGAGAGCACACTTTTTTCCCAGCCACCTCCTATTCTTGAAGTCCTAACCCTAAGGAATACAAGGTAACGCAAAGGAAAAGTGTTTCATGCGGCAGGTTCATATTCCCATCCCCCCACCTTTGAAGATCACAGTTTTAATGATTAGGATATATTCTTCAAATGGTGTTTCAAGGAAAGACTACTACTATCTGCCTGAAATTGCTAATAGGCAATTTCTCTAAAAGTTCCTCCACCCTTTCTTATCTCAATGCAATCAAGCCTTTCTAACTTCTTTCTCTTGTCCTTTTCCTTTTATACCCCTGCAGAGGACTTTGATCAAAGCTTACCAACTTTGACACTAACTTTTCAGTTTATACTCTGATTACTGACTTCTTACACTATTTTCTTAACTCTATCTCATCTTATTTCTTAATCATATTCTAGTCTAACATTTCACTGCATAATCTATCTCAATTTAGGTGAGTTTACTACTAATTTGCCCAACCAATTAAATTATGTTGAATAATTTCATACTAGATTCAGTTCTGTTTATACTTCAAGGGGGTAAAATCAACTTCTACTGCAACACATCTATTGCCCTCCAGGAAGGGGAGAAAGGTATGGGCTTTTTATCCTTAATCTAAATTCTAGCTTCAAATCTCCAAAATCCACTAAGGTGTTTTTAGCAGTTATCATAATTTGGAAATTTATGGTGGAGATAATATATTTCAGTCACAATTTATAATCTCTAATTAATTTGCAATGACATAAATTTCTACAAACCAGGAAAACTATTTCCATCCTTTTTTTTTGGTCTTTATCTCTGAAATTTCCAACTTGACCAGGTTGTGAAGGCAGAGAGAATTAAAAGCCTAATCAAAATTCAAATGAGGGCCGACTAGGTGGAGCAGTGGATAGAGCACCTGCTCTGTAGTCAGGAGTACCTGAGTTCAAATCTGGTCTCAGGCACTTAATAATTACCTAACTGTATGGCCTTGGGCAAGCCGCTTAACCCCATTGCCTTGCAAAAAAAAAAGTCAAATGAAAGGCCTTGCTTAAGATTTTCAACAACTGAGATTAGTGCTAAGAGAGTGGAGTAGGACAGGCAGATGGCAAATCAATTAGAATGCGAGGTCTGAAATCAGGAAGATTCATCTCTTGAATTCAAATCTGGCCTCAGAATAGTTGTGTAATCATTTAACTGTTTGCCTCAGTTCCTTATCTGTAATATGAACTGGAAATGAGATGGCAAAACTAATATCTTTGCCAAAAAAATTTGAAATAGGGTTATAAAGAGTTGGACACAACTGAACAAAAACAGAGGGATAGCTCTCAGGAGAGGGGAGTAACCTTCCCTCCGGAGATGGATTTAGTCTTAATGGGGCAGCTCTCTCCTGCAGGCTGGTAGAACACTTTATCCAAAGGTTAAACAAGGTTAAAATGTGGGGGTCACTCAGATTGACTATCTCAATAAGGCAGCTAGGTGGTGCAGTAGCAGGAGCACGGATGATGGGAGTTCAACACCAATCTCAGATATTTGACTCTTCCTAGCTATGTGACTTTGGCAAGTCACTTAACCCTGATATCCTCGAAGCCAGAGCTATCTGTAGTCATACGGATTCATATCTGGCCAAAGGACCCAAATGGCTCTGGAGGAAAAAGTGAGACCAGTGACTTAGCACAGCACTCACTCAAATCCAATTCATGCGCTTTTCATGGCATCACCTCCCTGATGACATGGTCTTTTTCGAAAATGAAGGACATACATTAATACTATACCAATGACTAACTTGGTATAATAGAGTCCTCAAACTACTAACCAATATATTTGAATTTGATTATAGAAAAAAATTCTAAAGCAAATTCTAAAGGGGTTTTTTTTTATATGTAAAGGAAGTAAACAGATGAGTCCCTTCGATCTGCTGGTCAGTGGGTCACATTCAGGGATGTGCTGCCAAATGTCTTTTTTTTATCTTTTTTTTTGCTTTTAAATGACTTGCCCAAGGTCACACAAGTTAGGTAATTTTTAAGTGTCTGAGGCAGATTTGAACTCAGATCCTCCTATGTCCAGAACCTGTGCTCTGTCCACCGCACCACCTAGCTACCCCTCTGTTAAATGTTTTACAACTGACTCTCCTATAAAACAAATGACATTTGTCTGTATTATTAACATTTTCTACAACACTTTCCTAAGTCTAAACAATCAACAAAACAAAAAATAAACCCCTAATTTGTAGTGTTTGCAAATTTCCAAAGTCTAAAATATTCACAATGAAAATTTAACAAAGCTGGTTTGAGTTGGTCAGCTAGCTCCAATAAACCCTGACTCACATGTGCTCTAATTCAGTTCTAAAGAAACAAAACAATCCTATTATTGACCATTGAGTCAGGAAGAGATGCCCACTCAGTGGATCTTAAAAGGAGGGACTCAACCCTCTTATGTGCTCCCTTCTTCTCCAGTACTTTACTGGAGAAGGGGTGCTCCTTCCATACCAAACATAATGAAAACCACCCACATATAGTCAAAGTGTGTATTACCTAAATGAGCCTAAACCTGGACTCTGTCTCCTCTGTTTAGAGACCAGGTGACCAAACAATAGGACACCTGGCTGAACTTCAGGAAGTGTCCCCCAGCTGCTACTACAACTCTTCCAGGAAGAGAAGATGACTACCAAGGAGAGAATCATCCTAAATATCTGGCATAGCTTGCCAGTAGATAAGGACCTTGAGGGTGTTTGCTGTCCAGAGTCCATATTGGAGTTTGGGTTTGAGCAGTCATGAATTCACAAGACAGTGACTTCAGAGTTATGAGGAACATAAAGTTTATTTACACTTCAGCAAAGTGGGCTGAGTTCCAGGAAAGAACTAGCAAGTGAGAGGAGATATGTTTATCTTGTAAAGGGAAAAGGGAGTAAGCTGTGGGGCTTGGAGGGAGGTTGAGGAGGCTTAGGGAAGCCCTTCTGGGATAAGTGTGGTTTAGGGAATCTCATCAGAAATAGTCAAGGAGAGTTTGCTCTTTACTTAGGCAATATTGTTATCTCAATATTGTTTGTGTGCCTCAATGGGTCAAATGATTTTGCTCCACATCTGAGGCATGACAATTTTGAGATAAAACATGGGAAATGTTTACTGGACATGGAGTACTTGGTATGGAGAAGATTTCTGATCAGATAGAGTACCCAAGATAGTCTCTTATCAGCTCAAGAAGAGGCACAAAATAACAGAAAAACATAACATTCCCTTAAGTTACACAAGATGAGCTATATAGGGAGAAAGTCAGCATGGAAAAGTTAACTATTAGCTTTCTGCCCAGTATTTCCATGGTATCATGCAGAAGTGAGTTTAAGGTGAAGTTGAAAAGCCTACTCAGTAGTTCCATTTATATTTTTTAAGGATCAGTCTCCAAAAGTATAATAGTGGTTTTATGTTACTGCTTTTTTACATCAATTGGCATCTCAAAGACTTTTTAAGCATGTGTGTGTGTGTGTGTGTGTGTGTGTGTGTGTGTGTGTGTGTGTGTGTGTGTGTAGAGGAAATAAGTGGCTGTCCTATACCTGCTCTAAATTATAGACTGAGAATCTTTCTACTCCCCCTTGAAGAAAAACCTTAAACATGATTTAAACCTCAGTGTGCTTGTAAATATTTAACAACCAATGTACACAAGACAATTTTAAGTTTAATCTCTAGACAATAAATCATGCCTTTATAGTATTTTATAATTTCCTCACCTTGAGTTAGCTCCAACACACCCTTTAAGTAATTCTCTCCAGGACTTTGAGCCAAGTGTTTAAAGAGCTAGAGAGTTCAACAAAGGGAGCTTGATTCCATTCTTTAAAGGTCAGGTTCCCTGAGGACTCAGTCCCTCAGTCCATGAATAAATTCAGAGTTTCAGACCTTTCAGAGGAAGTGTACACACACACACACACACACACACACACACACACACACACACACATATACACACACAAAATCCTCTTGAACCAGTAGCAATTCTGTACTATTAACCTATTTAGAAAAACAAATCATGATCATTAACAGTAAACATGGCTTCATCAAAAGTTATAATAGACATTTTGCCATGGAGCTATGATGTGATCCAACCATTATTAAAAGTAATTTGGAATTAGGCATAACAAGTGACTACATTGTCTTGATTTTGATCCAGAGTATATTGCTAGACACTTATTCCATGGAGGCCAAAATGGAAAGTTCCCATGGTCATTCTTTTTGTGAAGCAAAGAACTGAAAACAAAGTGAATGACCATCAATTGGTAAAATCCAGACAAATTTTGTTTCTTATGGTATATTATCACAACATTCAAAGAAGCACAAGAAGACATAGAGGCTGATGAAGTGAGCAGAACCAGGAAAACAATCAACAATATAAGTGGAAAGAACAAAAAATGAAAAAAGAAAGAAATTGAACTTTATAAATATGATAATCAAGGTTAACCCCAAAGAAGAGTTGAGAAAATGTACTTTCCTTACCTCTTTACAAAAGACTAGGGAATGGGTTTATAATATTGTGTATTCTGTCAATCAGAAGCAGTTAATGGATTAGTTGATTTTGCTGATCAATTTTTTTTTCTTTTTAATTTTAGTTTACAATGTATGGATGGAGGGAAGAGATTTAGAAGAAAGAGTCATGGAAAAACAAAAGATAGCAATAAAAATAAGATTTTTAAAATAAATTGATGAAATGATGACCGCTGATCCTATTGTATGGAGTCACTTGATATGCCCATGTCCTACAGGGTGAAGAATCACATTGCTTTAATGAAGGTCTTTAGTATAACTCCTTTTAATAGAATGGCTGACACCCAGCTCCTCCAACCCATCCTGAGTTGGGGGCCTCTCTCTTTTTTGATTGGACAAGCAGGAGGTGACTTTTCAGATCCTGCCTTCTGAAAGTCAAATTATATAAAAACCTCAGTTCAGGATACTATTTTGGAGATTTGGTTCTCTAGCCAGGAGTGCCATACATACCCCATAATCAGTGAACTTAGAAAAATATTAATAAACATATGCTAATCAAATTCTGTTTTACTCTTTCTTGAAGCCAAACTCTAGAGATTAACAAATTATTTATCCCTTATAGGGCAAACTCTGAAACTTAACACATATTTAATCTTATTATTATTTTTAAGGTCAAACTCAAGGAGGTCCTCAAAATCATTGCAAACTAACTTTACTTTCTTGATATCATTAAAGATTACAGACTAAAAGAGAAGGGGAAGACCTGATGCATAGGGATTTGGGCAGACCTTTTTAAAAAGTTTTGCACAATATCCTTGGGGACAAGATGGAATATGTCTATTTGGGGTTTGGTTGGGCAGACTTAATGTCTAGAAAGTTTTGCTGGCCTTACATAGGCATGAAAGGCAAAGAAACCTTGGGGGGGGGGGGTGGACCTTGGTTTTAGTGTTGTTCCTAAAGGTTTTCCCCTCCCATTCATTTGTATAGGAGAGTAAAAGAGTTTGGAAGTTGAGAAATTCAGGAAGTTCCTTCATACCTTGACAATTTATAGGAAAATTAGCCTCTAGAAAACAAAACTGAAAGACTTCAGAGCACTGAGCAATGAAGTGTCTGATCATAAATTCAGAAATTTGATGATAAAACAAGAATCTCATTTATCAACAAGATACAGTAGAGGGTCACTTAGGCCTCACTCACCCTTTGGGCTCTGAGACACCATCTGGAGTCAAGAGGTTGATAGGGTACTGATATGGCCCTAGAGTCAGGAGGACCTAAGTTCAAATTTGGCCTCAGGCACTTAATAATTATCTAGCTGAGTGACCTTGGGCAAGTCACTTAACCCCATTGCCTTGCAGAAAGAAAGAAAGAAAGAAAGAAAGAAAGAAAGAAAGAAAGAAAGAAAGAAAGAAAGAAAGAAAGAAAGAAAAAAAAGAAAAAAGAGAAAGAAGAAGCTTCTTGGTCTTCCAAGTCATGCTCATCTCTTTGCACAGCCTCATGCCCTATGTGCTGAGTTAAGCCTCAGTCCATCTCAAGCTGCAAGCAGAAGTTGAGTGCCAGGCACCAACAGAATGTGCCTTAGTATTCAAGGTAAATTAGGCTGATGCTGTAGTAGCACAGGTAGGTCCACCCATCTGACTGAGCATGGAATACATTCTGACACAAACCATCACCTGCCTCCACCCAAAATGACTGCATGCTGCCATTTTCTACATAAGAGGAATCTTCCATCTGACCAAAAGGCTCACGGGTATCATCTGTCTCCATGTGTGCAACTTCCTTGGGGATGACCCCAGCCTTCCTTCATTAGGGCTATGAATTCTGGGGTGGTATCCTTGCTGCATCTCCTACTCAGGTTTGATGTCCAGATCTATGGCTTCAATCAAAGACATGAAAGGAGCCTCCACCACAGCTTCCACCACCACAAAAGCCATGTGGAAGAGGCTGTGGCAGAAGTCCCATGTGCACCCTGTACCTGGAGGAGCAGAAGCAGGTACCTCTTTAGCTGGGAGTGCATCACTGAATGGAGTAACACTAAGACAAAGAAGTTTCATTCTCAGAAAAACTGATTTACCTGCCACATTATCTTTAGTCCCAGCAAACCTGGCTCAAGTGGCAACAGAAGAAAAGGAAGAAGCTCTCAAGAGACCATGTCTTTATTAATAGGCCTGTTTAAAGAAGCAGAAGGAATGAGGTATACCTTGTCAACAACCCAATGTGCTGATTTATTTTGCTCAACTATTTGTTACAAGGGATGATGGAGAGGAGGAGGAGAGGAAAGTAATCATTTGAACTTTACAGCAATGTTTTTGGGGTTTTTTTTGAAAGCAGCAAATTTTAAAATACTTTTAGAAGAGTAGGAAAATCAGGCAGCTAGGTAACACAATGAATGAAGCATGGGCCCTGGAGTCAGGAGTACCTGAGTTCAAATCCAACCTTAGATACTTACTAATTACCTAGCTGTGATCTTGGACAAGCCACTTAACCCCATTGCCTTGCAAAGCCTTAAAAAAAATGAAGAGTAGGAAAATCACCGGTTTAGGAGTCAGAGAGGTAGGGGTTCAAATCTCACCTTTGACCTTAACCTCCCTGGACTTCAGTTTCCTTATCTGTAAAATGAAGGGTTTGGACTAGATGCCCCCTTGTAACTCTGGATCCATGATCTTAAGCTAAAAAAAAGAAAAACTTTCCAACAATTATAGTTATCTAAAGTGGAATGGCTACATGAGAAGTCTTTCAAGCAAAAGTCATTTGGCTACTGATCAGAGATATTAAAAAGAAGGGATTTTTGTTGAAGTATGGATTGAACTAAATGGTTCCTAAAGGTTCTACAAACTCTGAGGTTCTCTGATCCATTCAGCTGATCCCTCCTTTTATTGCCTGATAATCTACACAAGAGATATTAATAGACCTTTTTGATATGATAATCAATTTTACCATATTTTTTCTTTTTAAAAAATTATAAAGACTTTAATAGAACTCTTTCTGGGAGAAAGGAGGGGGTATACAGGGAGAAATCTGTGATAAAAAAGATATCAATTAAAAAAACTAAAAATAGTATGTAGGATACTCAGTGCCCCAAATTATCACTGGCTTTTTGTAGTAAATGGAGGGCTGACTCTGGAGTCAGGAAAATCTCAGTACAAATTTTACCTCACTTATTAGCAGTTTGACCCTGAGACTACCTCAGTTTTCCCACCTATAAAACGAGGATAATAATACTATCTTCCTTTTAGGTTGCTAGAATGAAATACTTTTAAAGATCTTTGCAAACTTTAAAACACACAAAAATGCTTTTATTATTATCTTCTAAAATGTCATTAATGTTCATGAACATAATTTCTGAGGTATCTGGTAAGTACTGTATTGCACTGTGTTGTCTTCTTCTTTTGACCCGAGACTGTGAGACCACTGGGTCTCAGAATGTGGTCCAGACCCCTGGGGGTGGTAAAAACTATTTTCATAACGATTGTGAGAAGTTCCTTGCCTCTTCAAATACTCCATTTTCCAACCACCTGTGTGAGGCCAAATTTTCTTTGACCAAAACAGTATCTACTAAGAAAATGAATGCATAGGGGCGGCTAAGTGGCACAGTGAATAGAGCACCGGCCCTGGAGTCAGGAGTACCTGGGTTCAAATGCGGTCTCAGACACTTAATAATTAGGTAATTATGTATGGCCTTGGGAAAACCACTTAACCCCATTTGCCTTGCCAAAAAAAAAAAACCTAGAATAAATAAATTAAATAAATAAAAAATAATTACCTGTGTGGCCACTTAACCCCATTGCCTTGCAAAAATCTAAAATTAAAAAAACGTGAATGCATGAGAATCAAACCAGCTGTATTCTAAATCAGACATTAGAAAGATTTATACAACTATTTAAAATAAAACCACTTTTCTGACAATTTTTTTTTGGAAAAGATATTTTCCAGAAAAAAAGATGAACATATAATGAGTTTATTAGTATTTTAATTAAATGTTTTAAATTGTTTTAATTCCTAATTCAATAAATATTAATAGGTATAGTCCACATAAACAAAAGCTTTTAGGGGGGAAAGGTCCTAAATCCAAAAAAGTCTGACAATGGAATAAAACCGCGGGCCAGAGGGCACACCGGGCTCGGAATTCACCCGGGGGGTGTGGGGATTGTTTTTAATGCACGTGAGTTGCAGGATATCTCGCCCAAGGGAGGACCCCGCAGGCCCTCAAGTCCGGAGCAGGATCGTCTCAACCAGACAAACAGGACTAAAACGAGAACCACGCGGCTAGTCCGTAACCATGACAACCGGCCCTGCGCTATCCCCGCCCATCGCGTCTTCATGCCAGTATCAAAGATGGCCGCCCCCCTCCGCTTTGTATGAGGACTCGGTCTGTGCAGTTGCCTCTGACTTCCTGACCACAACCAAAAGAGCGGCCTCTCGCGAGGAGATTGCCGGCAGTGCGCAAGCGCAGTGTTGCTTTCTCTGCCCGGGAAGATGGCTGCGCGGCGGATGTGTGGGAACCTGGGGGTTCTTCGCTTATTATGGCCTCGGCGCCAGGTATAACCCCCTTGAGGACGGATATTGATCAGCCCAGCTGCCTTGTAGTGAGCAAGCCCAACCGGGGCCGAGAGCCCTGAACGGGAGATATCCTCCGGCTGCTTAGTCTCTCCGGAGGGGTTAGCAGCTTTTGACCCCTGACCCTGGCAGCGTGGTGCCCCTGGCCGTGACCTGCGACTTCTGACCTCCTTGGTGGTTCGCTTTACCTGGGAAAAAACCAGAAGACCAGAATTTTAAGTACTGCCATTGCCACTCTGGCAGAGTGACCTTGAGCAAATTCCTTAATGCTTCTGAGGCCATGTTTTTAGGGGAGGTTAATGATAATTGTACCTTGCCTGTTTTCACCTCAGAGTCCCATGTGCTACTTCATATTAAAGACCATTACCATTAGAAAGGACCTTAGAGAGCATTCAGTTCAACCCTTTTATTTTATAGAAACATATGTTTTGTTTTTAAGCACCTGGGTTCAAGTCTTGGCTTTAGTGCTTGCTAATAGGTTATCAATAAATAGTATTACTATCATAGGGATAGGAACCTCCAACCCCAATATCATATATGGCCTGTCTGCGATGAATGATGGGTCATCTCATTTGTCAGTTCCACAGTGTCTCCCTGCATTCGCACTGGCTTCATGGACCACATCAGAAACAACCATCTGGCACCTGCCCATTCTCAGCTAGACAGAGGTGGAGAGGGTCTACTTGTGTCTACAACCTGGGCTCCACCCCTCGGTGCCTCAGCACATCCACGGCCCTGTTTGCAGAAAGTCAGGTAAGTGGGGTGGCTAGGTGGTGTAGTGGATAAAGCACCGGCCTTGGAGTCAGGAGTACCTGGGTTCAAATCCAGTCTCAGACACTTAATAATTACCTATCTGTGTGGCCTTGGGCAAGCCACTTAACCCCATTTGCCTTGCAAAAACCTAACAAAAAAAAAAAGTCAGGTAAGAGACTAAAGTGTCCAAAACATCCTGAAAGAACTTGTAACAGATCAAATGCCTTTGATTGGAAGTTCTGGTATATGAATGAATGGAATGGAATGTTTTAAGAAGAAGTGAATATAATTAATATAGAAGATTTATATAAACTGACAAAGTGAAGCGATCAGAAACAGAAAAACAATATACACAATAATGATGAAATTGTAAATGGAAAGAAAAACAATGACTAAAACTTTATGTTATTAAATTTTAATAATGAAATTTGGCCCCAAAGATGAAACATAAAAAAAATAATAACTTCCCTTTGCAAAGTTCATAGAAGTATTTTTAGATCTGAAAATGACCCAAGATGGGACTATGGCTTTTGAATACTACATATGATGTTGTATTTGGTTGATATATTGGTTAATTTTACTAATTTCCTCTTTTATTCTTTGTTATAAAAGTGCTTCAAGTTTATTTGAGGAAAGTGCTTCGTAAATATAAATTACTGATGAAATAATTATAGGAGTTCATCTTGGAAAAATGACCTGGGCTATCCCAAAAAGAAAATGAACAGAAGTTATAACAGGAAAGATCTAGGTTTTATATGCAACATGGAATGTGTGTGTGTGTGTGTGTGTGTGTGTGTGTGTGTGTGTGTGTGTGTAATATGAGATCTAGGTACAGATAAGATCACCCACCTAGTCTACGAATTGTGTACAGTATTGGAAGAATGGAGTTAGAGAAAGAGGAGCAAGTGGATAAAAGTGTTATAACATAATTTGAAGGCACAAATAGACAACCTGGAGATTCCTTGCTATTTGTTTTTCTTTGTTTTATTGATGCTATTTTCACTTTGTATATAGCTCATTTCCTAATGACTCCTTGTTATGCCCCCACCAAGTCCCTAAAAAAAGCTCAAGCAAATTGACCTGACCATGTCTGCCAAACAAATAGATGCATTGGTCTAATTAGGAGATGCCTAATTATTTTCCCACTAGGCTCTTCACTATACTAAGTTTCTTTTCTTGCAACAGGTGCAGACCTCTCCTGTACTCCCTACAACACCTTCCCCAACATCAGTGACAGAGGTGGTTCCAGGTGGCACTGCTGATGTGGTCCAGTTTGCTGCAGAGCAAAGCCTTAGTGATCTGGGACTAGGAGGCTACACTCCAGTGGGACTCGTACAGAACCTTCTGGAGTTTGTGCATGTTGATCTGGGCCTGCCATGGTGGGGAGCCATTGTTACATGTAAGGGGAACAAGACCTTTGAAGTAGGGGAAGCAGGAACCAGGAATAGGGACTTGTGGGCAAAGAGGATTAAAAAAGTAGAAGCTTGGTTAAGCAGGTTCTAATGGATCACAACCCCTCCATTGAGGACCAAGATAGGGGGACTAAAGAAGAAGAAACTTAGGTAAGAAACAGACTCCAAAGACTTGGATGGACTGTTTGTCAAAATGATATTTTGAAATCAGTATATAATCTGTAGTTCATAAAGGGTCCTCAGGTGGTGGCAAATAGGCTTTTGAATAATTGAATGAAGGAGAGGGTTAGAACAAAATGCCCTTGCAATATCTTGATCACTGTATGCTAGAGAAGAACCTTGGTCCAAATTGCTGGGAAGCTGATCATGCGGTATAAGTAGAGAGATCAGAAGGTATTAAAACAGTAAGCCTCAGTAAATCTTCCCCTCTCATTCTAGCAGTGACTGAATTGAGAGATTCCCCAATACATACCTACCTACCTTACAGAAATTAATATTAGGTTTCCTGATGGAACAGCAAAGAGATCAGAGCTTTGGAAGTAACTCAGTCCAGATACTTTCTCCATCCTGTGCCCTCAGGTGAGGTATGGTTGAAAGGTTAGGGTGAGACTGTTCCCTTCCTGTTGGAACCTAATCCCAGCCTTATTTAAAGGGTATATTCAAATTCACATCTGTTTTTGGTTTGTTTTTACTAGGCACTGTTGTTGCAAGATGCCTCATTTTCCCCCTCATTGTGAAAGGCCAACGGGAAGCAGTAAAGATCAATAACCACATGCCACAGATCCAAAAATTTACTGCTCGAATGAATGAGGCCAAGTTGTCAGGGGACAAATTTGAGTGTGAGTCAATGAAGCGGGGAGGGATGGGGGGTGAATTGGAAATAAGAGTTGTGAGTTAAGTAGGAAGGGGGATGTTGCCCTGCTCTGGAACCACCTTGTGACTTGCCTCACCTCTGCTGGTTACAGTTTCCAGGGCCTTTTCAGACCTACAGCTCTACCAGAAGAGACATGATGTGAGCCCTATGAGAGGATTCATTGTTCCCCTTGCTCAGGTAAGTAGCTGTATTGTTCTTCTAGGCTTCTGGGACTTGTATCTGTTTTCTTTCTCTGTTCTCCTAAGAAATGGATCCTGCCCTTAGTACTTAGTACATTGTGGGACTCCCACCCAGAGGCAACAAGGAATTATTCCTCCAAATGATATCTATCTACCCTATGCTCTAGGCTCCTGTCTTCATCTCCTTCTTCATTGCACTGAGAGAGATGGCCTATTTCCCTGTACCCAGTATGCAGAATGGTGGTCTCTGGTGGTTCCAGGATCTCACAGCAGCTGACCCCATCTATGCACTGCCCTTATTAGTCACAGCATCGATGTGGGCGATCCTTGAGGTAAGCTTGAATTCTCCTGGGAAATTGGTTTTCCAAGTACAAGGAGTAATACAAACTAATCTGAGAAGCCAGGATAAACTATAAAGCTAAAAAAGTTATCTTAGGAAGCTAAGAGTAGGCATTAGGGATAAGGGGAGTAGATATGGCTCATTCATGAGTTCAGCTATGGATCTTCAACCTTTCAATCAAGGCCTACTCACAGTTATACATTTATTGGGTTCTGTGGGGAAATGGCATCAGGCACACTGTCCAGGGTTATAAATGTTTCATAGAAATGGTCAGTCAACTCTTAAGTCAGCTCCCTGATATTACCGTGGTGTGTGGTTATGACATGTTATTGGATTATTCCTCCAGAAGTATAATTGGGCAAGAAAGATGGAGAGGTTTTTTTCCATATTGATTTCCTACTTTCCTTTCACTTCTTTCCTTAATTCTCTGCTTCTTTTTTGGTCTTCCCTTGCCTCCCTCCTTTACATTGTTTGTTTCCTTATTGTTAGCTGGGTGCTGAGACTGGTGTCAACAATGCCAATCTGCGTATGATGAAGACTGTCTTCCGAGTGCTACCCCTGGTGGTCTTGCCCTTCACCATTCATTTCCCCACGGTATGTCAAATTGAAGCATTTGGGCTCTTCTCTGCCTGGCCAAAACTCTGTTCTTTTGCCTCATATGCTGGAAAGAGGGAGAGAGATCGCTCCTAAAAGTCCTCCTCTCTTTTTTTCAGGCAGTGTTCACATACTGGTTTTCTTCCAACCTCTTCTCACTGGCCCAAGTGGGCTTCCTGCAGATCCCAGCTGTACGCATTTGGCTGCGCATTCCAAAGCGAATCATTCATGAGCCAAGCCAGTTGCCTACGCAGGAGGGCCTCATTAAGAGCCTCAAAACAGGTAAGCCTGTGTTCTAGGGAAACGGTATTGCTGGAGGGAAGTGATTAGAGGAGAGAACTAAATGCTGACTCTTAGCTTATTACTTCTCCCACAGGCTGGAAAAATGCCCAGACAGCTCACCAGCTAAAGGAACGGGAGCGTCGCATGCGGGATCACCTGCAGCTGGCAGCTCGAGGTGGATCGTTTTTCTTGATTTGCAGAAATTCTAGACTGTATCTTGGCTTCTGCTTTTCTTTTCTCTTCCCTGCTTATCTACTTTCTCTTTTCTTCCCTAGGCCCCTTAAGACAAACCTTCACCCACAATCCCCTGCTACAGCCTGAAGGAAAACAGCCTTCTACTGCTACCACAGCCAGCAGCAAACCAAAGTCACAGAAGCCTTGGAGGGATACTCTTGGATGACCAGTGTATTTATTATCAACATACCAGAGAACTTTGATAATCAAGACCCTCAGAGTTCCTAAGAACAAAATCTGGACAGTGACTCCCCACCTTCATCCTAGGAGCAATGGGAATGTGTTGACATTAATTCTCGCAAGTTTTCAATGCCACAGACTCTTGATAAGCCAATATGCAAGGTGGAAATGGGAAGGCTTTCAGTATTTTATGCTTAGCAAGCAACTGAGCCGTTTTCTCTTCTCTGGGAAGGTAATAAACTTCTGTATCATACATAGTTTCCTGATTCCTCCTCAGTAATGAACAGAGTAAAGGGTAATTGACAGAGACAAGGACATCACAGCAGCAAAACTGGGCCAGATCCAACTTTTGTTACTGTAGGGTTAAAGACTTAAAAAAAACTCTTGGGCCATATTTCTCTTTATTCCATATATATTACTTAGAGAAGTATATGCCTGAGTTGGTTGAGAAAGTCAGTATCTACTGAAATCAGTAACTCATGTCTGTGTAGCTACACTTTGACCCCAAAGTCTGAGAGACAATTCACTCAAATTGTGCATCTATTACAGATGAGGAAATGGACTCATGATCAGACAGCTTAGTGTCAGAGTTGGGACTAGAACCAGGGTCTTCTGTCCAGTAGCTTTCCCAGTATCTCACGTGTTCCCTTATTTCCACCAACAGCATACACAATGCATGACTCTAACTCCATGCAATATTTTTCAGCTGATGGGTCTAAATACTTATTAATGAATATTTTCTTTAAGACTAGAAAAGAAGCATTTGCCAGTTTGGTTGTAAGCCCCACTACCTGCTAAACTTGGCATGTTTGTCCTTAGTAGAGATAAAAAGCAACTTTTTATTCAACATTTTACCATTCAATAATTTATTTTCTAAGTCCCATTTGAAACAGTAATTTCATCTGACCATACAAAACATGTAGACTTAAGGTTGGAAGGAAAGGGAATACTTCTAGAGCATCAAGAATATTTTCTTATCTGTACCACCTGTGAAAATCAGAGTCAGGACTGTCCCAAGAGGAAAACTGACAGCGCAAATAAAGAAGCCATGTCATCCCTTTTATTGTTATCCAAGATGGTCTTACAAGTGACCTCTGCTTCTTTGGAAGGCTCCTCCCTGATGTAAATAGGAGGTCAGAAGTATTGCTGACTCCAGTGGGGTTTCCAGTGAGAAAGAGGGTTGGATAGGTGGTATAGAATCCAGCCAGTGAATATTCTGGGCACCAGCCTGGGCTCCTCCTCCTCTTCCTGAGGACATACTAATAGGGAAACCAAGCCCAAGACATTCTTCTTCCCACCTTCAACCCTGCATTTAAAAACTTGAAACAAGAAGTAACAAATACAATAAATTATTCACTTCTCTTAAAGAATAAGTTCAAAAGGTTCCTAAAGCTGTCCCAAAGAAAGCCAGGTCTGGACTTTGTAGATTGTCTTCAAGGAAGGATCCTATCCTGCAGCAGCCAGTGGGAAAAGGAAATTCCCTATCCTCAGTGTCTCAGAAAAGTCAGGTTGTTACTTAGTTGGACTTGGGGTTTTGTTGCTTGGGCATCTCTTCCCCATCATCCAAATCCATCTCTGCAGCAACCGACATGCACAAGACCTGGATATACCTTGTGGCCAAAGCTGCAAAGAAGAGAGAATGGGTCATAAAAGAGAAGGGGTTATATGGGCGTTAGGGGAGGAGGAATTATCTACATCAGATTTGAGACCAGGAGGGTCAAATCAGAAGGGCAGTCAGTAACTTCCCTGAACGAGAATTAAAAGTGAGATTGGGGGGTAGCTAGGTGGTGCAGTAGATAGAGTGCCAGCCTAGGAGTCAGGAAATCCTGAGTTCAAATCCAGCCTCAGACACATCATAATTGCCTAGCTGTGTGATTTTGGGCAGGTTATTCAACCCCATTGCTTAAATAAAAAAAAAAATTTTTAATTGAGATTGACATCTTATAGAACAAAAGAAGACAAACTTGAAGATCAGTGTTAGTGGTTCCCCCAGGACTCACCCACAGTCCTCCGAAGGCAGTATGGCCGTTTGTGTTCTGGCACTCTGACAATCAAGAAGTAGAAGGGCAAGCCAGATAGAGCAATTCCAATGCCAATAAGAGAGTTGATGGTATCACTGTAAAGAGGGACAGCCACTAGGAAGACGGTACAAAGGCAGAAGATGATGGGGAAGAACAAACTGAGCTGCAAATGGAAAGTTGAACATAACGAGATTAGGCAGCTTAAAAATTCCCGTCACAACCTAGTGCCCTAAGGCATATGTGGATGTCTCACCCAGGAAATTCATCAAATGCTTCCCTCTATTATTATTATTGTTATTGTTATTGTTATTATTTATTATTATTATTATTATTACCCTTATGAGGTTTCTTATACCTAGATTCCCACATATCCCTGAACAGTGCTGGGAAATCTGTCCCTCCAGTTCAAAGTTCTCTTATTATCATGACCTCCAGATGTTTCATAAAAGTAAGATTAATGAATCACCTTGACAGGCCGGTGTCGTTCAGGTTCCTTCCAACGTAAGTAAAGCTGCCCCACAATGGAGAGACCCACGAAGAACCAATAGCTAAAGCTATAGTAGTTGATGAGCTGGAAGATGTCCTCCACACACAAGTAGATGAGTGCCATGGCTCCCTACAATATACAAACCTTGGTGCTATCAAGAACTGGACCCAAACTCTTCTAGCACAATGCTATTAATATTCCCTCCATTAACAACCATTCCATCACTTAGGGTAATACTTACATTGAAGAGAAGGGATGGCACTGGAGTAAACCTTTCAACATGAATCATGCAGATAGCATCAGGGAGGTGGCCTTCTCGAGAGCCCACAAAAAAGAGCCTATTTCAGGAAAAAAGAGGTAAAAATTGAAAACCAAAGATTGCCATCAATATTCAAGGAGAGCTGGGCAGCTCAGTAGTGCAGTGGATAGAGCACCAGTCCCAGAGTCATGAGGATCTGAGTTCAAATCTGCACTTAGACATTTAATAATTACCTAGCTGTGTGACCTTGGGCAAGTCACTTAATCCCACTGCCTTGCATACACAAACACACACACACACACACACACACACACATATTCAAGGAGAACTGGAAGTTGAACAGTAGGATCAGATGGCAAAGTTGCCAAAGCCAAGAGGTTTATCACAAGGTCAAAAGAGTACCATAAGCCCATAAATCCTCCCATCTGTCCATTCTTTGAAGTCTTCCTCAGTAACCATGATATCTCAGAACAATCAGTCTCACCTGGAAGCAGCCACAATGGAAGCATTGAGTCCCCCAAAACAGGATAAGGCAACAGCCAAGGGAATTGTCCAGTTGAACATTCCAAAAACTCTGTCAGCAAAAGTCTACATGGGGTGAGGAATAAGGGAAAAAGTAGTGGAAAAAGAGAATGTTTTATTATATGAAAAATCAAGGTACTGTGCCTTCACCCCATTAACCCACTCTCCAACTACACCTCTGAGGTCATCTATCAAAGTTTAAAGGGACCAGAACCTATCTCCCTAATCCTCCTCGCCCTCTTAAAAGCCACTGTCCTTTACCACAGCAACAGCGTCACTGTCCATGATGTCCTTCATGCTCAGCACAGTGTAATAGGCCACATTGGTTAAAATGTAGATAATGGTGACAATGGGCATGGAAATGCCAATGGAGAGGGGCAAGTTCCTATAGTTAGAGAAGAAATGAGAGAAATTAGCAACATCCCCCAGTCACTTACCTCCCACATCCTCAGACGTCCCCACCTACCACTGCAATCTTTCCCAAAGACAGTAGGATGTATATTGTATGTATCTCAATCTACCTTTGTACCTGAGATTCTCTGGTGGTTAGCAAGCATTTATTACACATCTGTTTATCCAGCACTGGCTAGGCACCAAGGATACTAGCATAGTCCCTGCCTTCAAGGAGGTTACATTCTCCTAGAGAAAAATTCTGTACATAGCATTTTGTAACCATAAAGCTGTGCATAACTCTGTTGATATGATTACATTGGCTCAAGGCTAGAGACCCTAATTCTATTCTAATAATTATAAATTTATTCATGACTAAAGAGCATTTGGGTTGTAGAATACAGTTTTTTTCTCTATTTTTCTTGCTTTTTTTTTCAAAATGACTAATGTGGAAATACGTTTTGCATGACTTCATATATATAATAGGTATTGTATTTCTTGCCTTCTTGATGGAGGGGGGCTGGAGGAGGAAGAGAATTTGGAAATGAAAATTTAAAAAGAAGGAGGCAGTGCTGCTCCTAAAAAAAGAAAAACACTCTGCTATACATAAATGCTCATGGGGAAAGAAAATAATAGAGAAATGGCCACACTACAAGATAACCATGCAGGAAGTAAAAGCCATTTACCCAGAGCCTAACATGTTCAATCTGCTAATAAGAATATCTTCCCCAAGGCACAAAACCAAAGACATTTCCTAACAATCTGGATTGTGAAGGTCTTAGAACAGATAACACAGGAAAGCTCTAAAATGTCCTGTGGAGATCTATTAAGGATAGAAGAGAGAGCCATCCATCTTAACCAGTTTACATACTACTTCTAATTGGCATCTAGGGAGTTGACTAAATGGTCTTTCAAGGTCCCTTTCAGAGCAACAGTGCTATTGAGGACACTTCTCCAGTGCTTATTGACAATCCTTAGTCATTCTAGTTCTGTCCAGTAGGTGGAAACATCATTCCAGTCTGAATCCAACTTGCTTCTACTAACTGCTCCCTAATTAGACTCTTATCTTTCATTAAAAGGCCACCTTGTGGGTTTCTCAAAAATAATATGATCTAATTTGCATATTATTTTGCATGTGAACCATATTATTCACTACTTTAAAATGTACAAAAATGTATCTATTCTCTGCTTATTTTCTTTCTACTCTGTAACTCTAATTTCAGTTTCATCAGGTTGGCCACTAATTCACCTCACTTTGAAAGGTTGACTTGGGGCAGATTGGGAGAGTCAGTACTTCTGGAATATTTCCCAAAGAGATCAAAGAAAAAAGAAATGATGAAAGTATGCTCAGGTCACTACTATAGTGAAACTTGTAATCTAAGTTAATACTATTTCTTGGTGTTATCACCATTAGTAATGATAACTCCTATTTGCCTAGGTACCTAGCCACAGAAATGGCAAACTAAATACTGTATGGGATCAAAAGAAAACAGGAACAATAACTTATAGTGCAGTAAAATGGGGATAATAATAAAATCTGGCCACAGGGTTGTTCTGGGAGTCAAATAAAATAATATATATACACTTGATCTTAGCCAAAAGGCCGAGAAGTGATTAAAATTATATATATAAAGTACTTTATAAACCTTAAAGCATTCTATGTCAATCAATAAGGATTTATTAAATGTCTTCTATATGCCAGGGGCTTACTCTAGGCCCTAGGGAAAGATGAAACAGTCCAGGCCCTCTAGGAGCTTGCATTCTTATAAAAAAAAGACAAATGTACCCACAAAAGTATATATTAAAATATATTTTTTTAAAAAGCCATTCCCCAATTGACAAATGGTCAATGGTCAAAGGATATTCAAAGGCAGTTTACATATGAGGAGATCAAAGTGAGCCGTAGTCATATGAAAAATTGCTCTAAATCATTACTTATTAGAGAAATGCAAATTAAAGCTTCTTTGAGGTACCACCTCACACCTCTCAGACTGGCCAATATAACTAGAAAGGATCATGATCATTGTTGGAAGGGTTGTGGGAAATCTGGGACACTATTACATTGTTGGTGGAGCTGTAAACTCATCCAACCTTTCTGGAGAGAAATTTGGAACTACGCCCAAAGGGCAACAAAAATGTGCATACCTTTTGATCCAGCACACCACTACTGGGTCTATACCCTGAAGAAATTATGAAAAAGGGTAAAAACATCACTTGTACAAAAATATTCATAGCAGCTCTATTTGTAGTGGCAAAGAATTGGAAATCAAGTAAATGTCCTTCAATTGGGGAATGGCTTAGCAAACTGTGGTATATGTATGTCATGGAATACTATTCTATTAGAAACCAGAAGGGACAGGAATTCAGGGAAGTCTGGAGGGATTTACATGATGCTGAGCGAGATAAGTAGAACCAGAAAAACACTGTACATCCTAACAGCAACATGGGGGCAGTGATCAACCTTGATGGACTCACTCATTCCATCAGTGCAATAATCGGGGCAATTGGGGGCTGTCTGCAATGGAGAATACCATCTGTATCCAGAGAAAACTGTGGAGTTTGAACAAGATCAAGGACTATTACCTTTAATTTAGGGGAAAAAACCGATATCTTATATTGTCTGATCTTGCTATCCCTTGTATTTTATGTTTCTAACTTGGGAATATGATTTCTTTCTCATCACATTCAATTTGGATCAATGTATACCATGGAAACAATGTAAAGACTAGCAAATTGCCTTCTGTGGGGGGGGAAGTAAGATTAGGGGAAAATTGTAAAACTCAAAATAAATAAAATCTTTAAAATATGTATTTTTTTAAAAAAAGAAACTTGTTAATAATCAATGCCATGAAATAAGCAGAATCAAGAACAATTTATGCAATAACAACATTGTAAAAATATTTTGAAAGACTTAAGAATTCTCAACACAATGAATGGCTATGATTCTAGAGGATCAATAATGAAGAGTGTTAATATATCTGACAGAGAAGTGATAGATATGCAAATAATATTCAGATAAATAGGCAAAATGAGACTTAGATTTTTTGAACATGACTGATATAAGAATTTGTTTTGCTTAACTGTTTGTGTTATGAGAGTTTTGTATAATTTTGTTTTTATTCCCCAGTGAGTCTTGGGAAGAAAACAAGAGAATATCATTTGTTCATTTTAAAAATAAAATTTAATTTTTATATTATTCAAGGTTTTAATTAAATTTAACTAATGAAATAAATTAATTCAATATAAGCATAAATTTAGAAAATAAAGAAAGGATGATGGAGCTATATAAGGCCATTAAGAGTTTGCCATTGGGGCAGCTAGGTGGCACAGTGGATAGAGCACCAGCCCTGGAGTCAGGAGAACCTGAGTTCAAATCTGGCCTGAGACACTTAATAATTACCTAGCTGTGTGGCCTTGGGCAAGCCACTTAACCCCATTGCCTTGCAAAGGGTAAAAAGGCAAATGCATAGGAAAGTGGAAATATGAAGTCTGATAGAAAACCTACCTTTCAGGATTCTTGATCTCCTCAGTCACATAGTTGAGGGTGTCCCAGCCAGAGTAGGAGAAAAGAGCAGAATACAGTGCCAAAGCAATATTTCCCATTGAAAATGAAGAGCCCTCAAATGAATTCTCAAGATTAGTCGCCTGTCCTAGAATGCAGAAAATTTTGTAGGGTAGGAATATTAGGACAATCCAACATCCTCGAGGTGATTCAGAGTAGGGAGGCAAAAGAGTCAAGAGTCAAGGCAGGTGAACATTTCCTAAGATCTCTAGAAATTTATGAAGGACAGTGACCAGACTATAGGTCAGAAAGGAGACCACTGACAGTCTTCTAGGTTCCCACATTGAGAATTGAAAGGGATGTATGCAAACTTTCTCATTTTTCAGGTAAAACATCTAAGACCCTCCAAATCATTCACTTTTCTTAAATTTATTTAAGGCATTAGGGTTAAGTGACTTGCCCAAGTTCACATAGCTAGGCAATTATTACATATCTGAGGTCAAATTTGAACTCAGATCCTTCTGATTCCAGGCCAGGTGCTCTATCCACTGTGTCACCTTACCTGCCCTTCTCCCTCCAAATCTAATGCTCTTTTTACTACAACATGTTGCTGGGTCAAAAAGCAAGGAAGGATAGGGGAGGATTAGTCTAATGCAGTAGTGTCAAACTAAGATTGAAACAGGGGACTCCAAACTCTACTTAAGGATTCCTGGAAGCCACATTGACTTAGAAAACCACATAATATTATCTTTGCTTAATTGTATTTTTATTTAATTTGTGAACTATCTCCCAAGATCATTGAAATCTGGTTCAGAGGCACTCAGGAGTGGTGTGGACTACATATTGCTCTGGGTCTCACATTTTACATGTCTGGTCTAAAGGATTAGTGGGGATGCTGAAGGAAGGGGGCCACAACAGAATGAAAAGCTGAGATGTGCACTAGGGTCCCCTAGTTGTGTTTTAATTTGCCTCAATTGTGGTCCCTTTTCTGGACCAGTCAGAGGGAGTAGATAAGATCTAGATAAGAGAAGGAATCAACCAAATCTTGGTGAATGATCTTGCATCTAAATGGGCACACCTACATACACACCTGCTTCATCTGAAAATGGGCAGAGAAGAGATTCAGGAGAGCCCATTTCTAACTTTGCCTACTCCCCGAAATTGCAAAATCCTAGTGTGTAGCACAGTGTACAGGAACCTCCAAAAATACATGAACCCAAACATGCTCCACACCTGTCCCCTTGCCAAGAACAATGTTGACTCTTACCCTGGCATATTTTGACAATGCCAGCAATGATGACTGCAATTAGGGCTACTACTTTTGCATAGGTGAAAATGTCTTGTACCATCGTTCCCCACTTGACATAAGCACAGTTAATGAAGGTTAACAGACCTGAAAGAAAAAAAAATACTGGTTAATGACCAGATAAGAGGAGGAAAGGGGTGGAGATGTTGGTTTCCAAGCAGTTAACTTTGGGCGGTGGTACCCTAATGCCAAGAGTAATTTAAGGACTTCAGCTCTGACCTGAATGCCAGAAAGTTTTGATCATTATCACCCCAAATTAGCTGAGCTTGTAAAAACAACCTTGCTTTAGAGACATGGAATTACCCAGCTATCCTTGCCCTCAAGTAACTTACCATCTAAATTATGATATAGGACAAACTATCAGACATGAGATGACTAAGAGAATGAGCATATCCCAGTGGAAGAGGCAGCTAGCTAGTGCAATGGATAGAGTCAGACAGACATGAGTTCAATCCCAACCTAAGACACTTTTATTAGCTGAGTGTCCCTGGGCAACTCATCCTGTGCTTGCCTCAGTTTCCTCAACTATAAAATTGAAATAATAATAGCACTCACCTCCCAGAGTTGTTGAAAAGATCAAATAAGATATTTGTAAATCAATTTACAGATCTCAAAGTGCTATGTAAATATTAGCTATAATTTTTAGTAATGCCTAAACACTTTCACAGGAGAGAGCAAAAGATGGTAGAAAGAGATTAGTGGTAATATGCATAGCCCGCAGAACCAAAAAAAAAAATGTTTTTCTGCTTTTTCCCTCCCCCAACTATATCTCTGAGGACTCCTTTCTGATTCTTTTGTTTTACTGCTGAGTTATTTTAACCTTGATCCTTTCCCAGAGAATAGTCTTGTTGTGACTTATCCACTGTCTGAGTCAACAGGTCAGGATGTGTGACCATGGATTAGAATCTAAGCCAGACTTCCCCTGCCTGCCAGCCCCATTGCTTATTTTTCTGTTGAAAGAGATACTTGGAGCTGAGAGGGCTGCTGAGAATAGGTAGGGACTTTATCTCTGGTCCAACAATCATCTCAGTGGGAACAACCACAAATGTTCCTCAAGCAATTCCTTGGATGTAATTCTAAAATTTTAATATGAGGGAATCTGCTAAGGACCTCAGAAGCCCTCTAGTCCAATGTCTTGTTTTTACAGATGAGAAAGTTCAGAAGTGGTGATTTACTTGTTAGTGTCTGACAAAGTCCATCCTCCAGTCACCCAACTCTCTGTCCAGACACTTTCCACTGCCCCACACTACCTTCCTCACTATTTCCCGTGGCTTTGTTAAATCTCATAGGTCACCCCTCAGATGAAAGAGAGTCAAGGAAGGGGAGAAACCCACACATTGTCAACAGACAAGTTGGCTCCAGTAATACAGGATGTGGGAGGAAAGAAAGGTGGAAAAAGCACATTTGAAGCCCAGCTAAATGTTTCTTAGAATCTGTTCGAGCCCCAAATCTCCCATTCCTTGGGTTCTCTTTCTTGTTCTTTCCTTCTCTAACAGAGCAGACACATTCCCCTCTGAAGACAGACTTGAGTCATCTTATTATTCTCTCATGGGCACCCTTCCCCTGAGGGTTCCAAAGGAAAAGACAAAGTTCATCTGTAATACAAGTGATAAAACTGAGTCACACTGGTAGACTTGCCAGCTTCAGGTCACCGGGTCATTTGAAGATTCTGAAGCTGTCCCTTGCTCAGCTCAAAGCTTCAGTTGTTTTAATATATCAAATGAAGTATGGGTTAGAAGACCTCTAAGCTCTCTTCCAATTCTAAATCTCTCAACCTATAATGATGTTCCAATCTTTCCGGTTCCCTTTTTTCTGTGGAGTTCAAAGACACTATCACCAAATAACCAAAAATTAACTGTTGGTGTTCAGTCATGTATGACTTGTCCTGACCCCATTTGGGGTTTTCTTGGACAAGATACTAGAGTGGTTTACCATTTCCTTCTCTAGCTCACTTTACAGATGAGGGAACTAAGGCAAACAAGGGTTAAGTGCCCAGCCAAAGTCACATAGCTACTGTCTGAGGAAGGATTTAAACTTAAGTCTTCTTGAATCAAGCCCCAGAGCTGTATCCACTATACCACCTAGTATTTACTTCTCTTCCCCCATATCTAAAGTGGGAGGGGAATGGGGAGGGGGTTAGCTCTACAAAGGAACAGTCCTGTGTTCTTTCAGCTTCCCAAATCCTTCCACTGATTTTTACTGTTCTAAATCTCTACCCAATTCAGGCAAGGCTCATGTCTGTTGCATATAGAATGAAAAAAACTATGTAAACAATCAAACCTTATCATAGGGCTAAGCCAAAATTCAGCTAGAGCACCCGACCAGTGCCAAGCTAATCATTAAAGCACGTAGAGGCATGCACAATCAAGCCAACTTCCCTCTAAATGAATAGGGTTCCTCCATCTTACCCTTCAGCTCATTGATATTCTAGCATTTTGCAGCTCCTTGGACTTCCCATTACCAAAACACCCAATTTACCACTCCCAGGCAATCTCATTCAGATTCCCAGATGATCTCAATCCCACTTTTTCTCTTTCTTCATTTTCCCCATCCTCCTGACCACCACCAGCTCTTGCCTCCTTTTACCCTACTTTTGTCTCTCCCTCTCTACCCTGGTACCCTTCAGGAAATACTGCAATGTGCCAACATCCTGAGATGGCTTTTCTGTCCTCGTCAACTAATTATACATTAGTCACCCCAAACTATACAAAAAATTCTGGGCTACCCTGGGAATGGATTCTAATTGGGATGGATTCAAGGGACTGGCCCATTCTATCTACAGTAAGAATGAAGAAGCACTAACTTGGGAAGCAAGAAACTGGGTTTAATCCCACCTTTAAGGCTTACTATATATGGAACCTTAAACAAGTCACAACATCTCTGCATCTGTCTCCTTATCTGTAAAATAAAGAGATTGAATTAGCTCAAATGAGGTATAATGTATAGAATACTGGGCTTGGAGTCAGGAAGAACTGAATTTGAATCCTGCCTCAGACACTCATTCCAATGACATGCAACTTCACCTCTCCAGGATTCAGTTTCCTCATTTATAAAATAAAATGGGTTAGACTCCTGACTTTCGGCTATTTAGCTGATCTACCCTGAAACTAAGAGCGCTACAAACAATCCTCTTCATCATACAACAGCAAATAGTATTAAGAACATATTTCAATCTCTACGATCTCCTACTCTCCCCTTTATTCTCTTACTCCATCAGTAAACTGACCTTCTCCGCAGCATTACTCCAATTCCCTTTTCCTTTGGCCTCAGAACTCTCAGTTTTGCACTTTGTCCCTCATGAGCCTCAGACAATTGATGCGCTTGATGGAAACTCAGCTTTATGACCCAAATTCCTGTTATCATCCCCCCTAAGTAAGTTTATTTATTCAGTCATGCTACTTTGACACAAGGTGGCTAATTTAATCTGTGTTCAGCATGGAAGACTCTTTTTAAAGTGAGAAAGGAGTCCTGTGAAATAAGGGTGAAAGAGAGAGGACATATTGTAGCAGTGGTATATCTGACCCCTCTCTTTCTCACTTTCCTAAGCTCAGCTTCCTCTGGGCTCTGATGGCCATGGGAGCAGGAAGTGAGTATGGTAAGTAGAATAGAGCTGACTTGACTCTTTTCCTACCCCTCCCCAGGGTGGATACAACTGATAGGAGGCCCCAGAGCTATGGCCAAGATCATTGCTCTTAAAGTGGAACTGATACTTTGAAAGCAGACAGAGGAGGGAAGCAATGTAGAATAGGAAGACACTCACTGAACTAATCCCAGAGCAAACTTGACCCCATATTCCCTCTCCTGTTGAACAGCTCAGTTCTTCCTCAAACCTAGAGTGCAGGTCCAGATTAGAGTGTGTCTGAGAGTCCCATTCTCCTGGAGGTCCAGGCTCTAGGTCCGAGGGGGCCTAGTCATTACTAGCACCAAAATTCTACTTCAGAATGGATCAGCCTGATGCAGACCTTCCCTGATATAGGAACAAGTTCCAGAATTGACCTTGGAGAGTTCTGGACTGGATAATCCCAGAATCAGGCTGCCACTTCAATCAAAGTGGAGCTCCCAGAGTTCCAGTGTTTTAGCTTTGTACCCCAAGTAAGAACCCAAAAGTGAATTGTCCTTAAACAAGGACATTAACCTGCCAATCACTCAGCAAGATCTGCCTCAAAATCATCCCATGAAACCTGGGCTTCTTGTGGATGTATGAACTGAGAAGTGTTCATTTCAAGCAGAGGAGTTAGAAAGGATCATAGAATCAATGGATTAGAAATGAATTTAAAGAAACCATTCCCTAGGTCAGTTTCACTTTGAACCAAAAGTAAAAGACTTTTAAGGCCCAACTTTTCCATTAAGTTTTGAAACAGAAATAACGTAGACATTTCAGCACATGTCTTCTGAAGTACTCTAGAAAAGTCTCAAATCTCAGTAAGGGCTAAGACTGTTTTATCCTGAGGAGACACAGATCCCCAAAGTGCTCATCAATCACCTCAGTAGGAAGATTCCATTTTCCCCTATTCCTCAAACCCAAGGTTCCCTTTGTGGAAATGTAGTCATATCAACCCAAACTTTAATTCAAAAATAACTAATTGTAACTTATTGGTCAGAATACAATTTGCCTGCTAATCATTTAAAAGCCACATGAATTGAAATGCACCCCCCTTCTGTCCTTTCCTCCCTGCCCAACATACCAGCCCAGAAAATCTGCTGAGTGAGTTGGATCTTTGTAATCAGTCTTTCCTGTAGCTCCTGGTGCTTTTGACCTCAGCACCATCTTTTCTGCTGCCTTATGTACTATGTATCAGTTCAATCCTATCCTACTGCCCTGAGACTCTTCCCTAATATCTTTTATTTTATTTTAATTTTTTTTGGAGGCAGTTGGGGTTAAGTGACTTGCACAGAGTTACACAGCTAGGGACAGCCAATAGTCTGAGGTCAGATTTGAATTTAGGTCCTCCTGACTCCAGGGAGAGCTCTATACCACCTTACTGCATTCCCCCCACACACTCTATTGTAGAGACCTTCCTTCAACTAAGGGCAGATGAAAAGAAGGAAAAGAAAAAAAAATTCAAAGATGAGCCTGGATTTGGAACCTAGAGGATCAGGGTTTAGATCTCACCTCTGTCATTTACATGACCTTGTGTGAGCTTTTGGACCTCAGATTCCCCATTTGCAAAATGGAGGTAGTCTGGGGCAGCTAGGTGGCGCAGTGGATAGAGCACCAGTCCTGAAGTCAGGAGTACCTGAGTTCAAAGCCGGCCTCAGACATTTAATAATTACCTAGCCCTGTGGCCTTGGGCAAGCCACTTAACCCCACTGCCTTGAAAAATCTAAAAAAAAAAAAAATGGAGGTAATCAGACTAGGAAGACCTCTAAGTCTCTTCCAACTCTAAATCTATGATCTGATCAGTCTAAAACTACTACTCTTCTACACCCTCCCCTACCTCCTCCACCCATTTACCACACCTTGATGCCTTCCTCCAAAAATTCTTCTGAAAGATGGTTCTCTATTTCTAATTCTAATGTCAGCGCTAGCTAACATTTGGGGATTTTCAAAAGTCACCATCTGTGTCTGTGTGTCTGTGCTGTGCATGTCCGTGTGTGTCTATGTATGTGTGATGTCAAAGTGCTGTCATGTCCAAGCACTTAATGATGGCCCCTAAAAGATTCTTTTAGTTCAAAGTAGATTTGTGGCTAGAGGATGTTTCCTTTTAGGAAGCCCATATGGACCACTAAACAGAATCCAGGGGTCCTGGTTCATTTTATCTCTATCCAAGATTGTTGGTCAAGTTCATATAGGATATAGAATTTACCCTTCCTCATTACTTCTGGCTATCCAGTTTTCCAACCTATGAGAAAATTCTTATGAGAACACTCCTGGAAAAGGTAATTGGCTTCTCAGTGGAGGCCAGTTCAAAGGGCAGAGGCCAAACTGGGGGCCTCCTGAGGCAGCTGTTCTGCCTCATTAGTCTTGTGTACATGAGGTCAGTGGTTCTGGTACAAGGTAAAATTGCCTGCCACCACTTGTCCAGGTTCCCCTTGAGCACAGAGATCAGAAGGGTCAAGGCACAGTCTTTTCAGATCTTCCACCAGTCTTGTTCAGTCCTCTGAATATGCTGAATACAATTGCATTGTTCCTAAGAAGCCAGGTTTTCCCCTTAAAAATAGTCCAGTGGAAAGGATATTGACTGGATCTTGCGTTAAAAAGCCTACACCTCTGGGGTGGCTAGGTGGTGCAGTGGATAGAGCACTGGCCCTGAAGTCAGGAGTACCTGAGTTCAAATCCAGCCTCAGACACTTAATAATTACCTAGCTGTGTGGCCTTGGGCAAGTCACTTAACTCCATTTGCCTTGCAAAATCCTAAAAAAAACCAAAAACAAATAAAAAGCCTACACCTTTGATGATTACTTCCTCTATGACACTGGAAAATTCTCTCAACCTCTGAGCCTCAGTTTTCTCATCTGTAAAACAAGGAGGGAACACTAGATGACCTCAAGGGTTCCCCACTAACTCCTGAACTATGAGCCTATGACCCTAATAGTAAGAGTGCCTAATCTCCCAGACAGGTGCTATGAAGTGATGAGGAAACTGATGTACCACACAGAAGGGACAGACAGCACTTCCATATGAATCCTAGTTCACTGACTGGAGATATTTCTTCACAGGAGAATACAAAAATTCTTGTGTAGCTCCCCATAGTCAAGTGCTCTGTACACAATGGGAAATAAGTAAAAGTTGGCTGACTGGCACAGGTGGGGAAACAAAGAATCAGTAGCTGAAAAGGCACTCTCAAGGGAGAGGGACAAAATCTAAAGAGATTGACATATTTAAACTAAACAGTGATTGCAAGATATAACAGGGTCCAGGGTTGCCTGACTATCCCCAGAAAGGAGACCCAGAACAATGAAGTCAGGGTTAAGGAACAAAGAAATTAGATATCCAGTCACCTAGGTTCTACTTGACCTCTGCGTCTATTCACTGAGTTTAAGACTATAACCACTTTTGTATCCAACATATTCATTTATAGTTGAGGATCAGTAAAGTTAAAGTTAAGTGGGTGGCTAGGTGGTGCAGTGGATAGAGCGCCGGCCCTGGAGTCAGGAGTACCTGGGTTCAAATCCGACCTCAGATACTTAATAATTATCTAGCTGTGTGGCCTTGGGCAAGCCACTTAACCCCATTGCCTTGAAAAATCTAAAAAAAAAAAAAAAAAAGTTAAAGTGACTTGCCCAATGTCATGTAAATAGTAAGTAAATGGCAAGAGCTAGGATTTGAACATAGGACTTCTGACTACAAATTTAATGGTTGTTTCATTGCAACATGAAGCCTTACTTTTCTTGAGATACTTGTAAATTAGCAAGACTTCTACTTGTTTCCTTCCTCCCTTCAGGCCCTGTATAAAAATATGGGGGATATTTTGAGTCCCACCAGAAGAAGAGGACACAAAAGTTGACCGTATTCAATAGTCATTATACCATGCCAATGATAATGATTACTGGAGTATCTGGCTCCGATCAGGGTCATTGGATAGATGGTGGCACTAATAATGACTCTGATCTCCCCAGTGAAGTTCTCAGTCTTGTTCTAGAGTGAGTTTTAGAGCAAAGATGTCAAACTGCCCATCTGTGAACCAGATTATGATATATTTGGGAAATGTTTAGCAAAATAAATAAAAATACAATAAAATATAGATAATATTAATTTATGGTTTCCTAAGTCAATATAAGGCTGATCAGCAGGCATGTTTCTATTTGAATTTGGCTTATAGACTATGGCTAGTTTAGAAGGCTTGGAGTAAGGATGACCTGGGCTTACATCTTTAGTTGCAAGTTTACTTATGGGATCACAAGGTACAATTTCTCTGTCTCAGTTTCTTTTTTTTTTCATTTTTTCTTTTATGGCAGTGATCAAGTTTAAGTGACTTGCCCAGGGTCACATAGCTAGTAAGTGTCTGAGACCAGATTTAATTGAAGGTCCTCCTGACTCCAGGGCCAGTGCTCTAACCTCTATGCCTCCAAGTTGCCCCAGTCACAGTTTCTCCATCTGTACAATGAACATAATGTCCATAATACTTACCCCCTAGGGTTGTTGTTAGAATTAAATATCAGACTAAGAGAAACAGACTAAAAATGTTTTGCAAATTTTAAAGTGCTCTATAACTGACAGCTGTTCCTAATATTCTGTTCAAGGCTAGTTCTAAGAAGCTGGCAGAGACCACTTCAAAAAGAACAGTTCTGCACCTCTCAAAAGAATCAAAACAATAGCTTGGAGGCATGGAGAGGATTCTTCTGAACTTCTAACACCATTCTTTCCTATTAGGAGAATTATTCCCCAAGAACCTATTTTTCTTTATGTCCCCAACTCCTGTCCTGTCCTTTATGTCCTCTATCACCTACTCCTGTTTCACTGTGCTTTATTTTTTCTAAATAGTTGGTAAGTACAAGAGCCAGCCATTTCTACCAGGTGTTGGTAGATACAAGAACCATGCCTGCTGACTACAACAAAAAGTTATAGCTGAAGGCCTGAAAGCAGAAGAAGTAGGCAGGGAAAAAAACTCTAAAAAGGTCATGTAAGAACTCAAGAAGCCAAGTAGTCAGGAGCTATTTTGTGCAATCATGGTCTGAATCATCAAGAAAAAAATGACATCATGATCAGTATACTCTTTCAGAAAGCAAAAGTTTTAAACACATTTTAGAAATATTCAAATTAAAATAAGTTTAGGAGCTTTAAAGGGTAAGTTTCTGTCATATGGAAAATAAATTTATGTGAGATGGTTCATTCCCTGACAATGTCAAAGAAATGAAACCTTGGTAATGCATAAATTCGTGGGGGGGAAGCATTGAGTCAGAAAACTTGGCTCTGTTCCTTACTACCTATGTGACCTTCAGGCAGGCAACTCATTTTACATCTCTGGCTTTCAAATTCCTCATCTGCAAATGGTGGCATTGAATTCAATGACCTTTAAGCTCCCTCCCAGCTTTAACACTATGATCTTCCCTGCTGGATTCCAATAAATACTCAAATGAACCTTCCCTTCAGTAAACCAGTCTGTCACCTCTTTTCTAAAAGAAACAAAGAAAACCACATATAACAATTTAAGGCCTTTGGACTAGAAAACCCCCCCTCCTAAGAATATAAGAATCAATCCTTCAAAATATCCTCTGGCTGTTGTACCTACACAGAGAGGATACCCAATCAGAGACAAAAGAGACAAGGACACAAGTGCACCCAGAAAATCATAAAACCTAAACACAGAAAAGCTCAAAACTTTGTACAGAAACAAAAGCAGAGAGAACTTGGAAGTATAGGAGCTATAGTCTAGGAAAGTTAAAAAGAGAAACAGATAAAGGGACAGAAAGGAGACTGATCTGACAAACAAATAGTGGTCTTGGAGAACCTTACATTCCTGCCTGCCTCCAAGCAGCTGTCCAAAACAAGTCACCATTTCTTCATTTCCTAGCAACAGAGATCAGGGAGGGAGAAATGCCCCAGGTATCTAGGCATGTTATATGTCCCAGAATGAGATGGTATTTCCAAGAGGCACAAGGAATCAGGAATAGAAAGATTAATGGAATTTCCTCCCTGCCCCCACCCAATGTAGTGTCACTGCTATAGTAACAGTACCACTTGGAGAGGATCCATAAATTTCAAGGATCTAAGATTTACAGGAGATCTTAAGTAATCTATTATATGGTATATTAATCTTGTTTTATATGTCACTGATCCCTTGAACAGTCTATCAAATCTATGAACCCCTTCTCAAATTTGTGGTTTTTAAATTCATTAAAATATTATTTATTATGTATTTACACAGGACTTCAAAGGAGACCAGTATATTGGTTTCAATACATATATTGAATGTAGAGTTTTGCTTTGAGCTTTTTTGTTTTGAGTTTTTTGAGTTTTTTGGTCTATCCAAGTTCATTGATCATCCTAGGTAAAATTTCTTAGTATATGACAAAGAGAGCCACCTGGTATGCAAAGTAGTTAAATGATAGCTAATGAAGTGCCAAAATCAGGATTTGAACTCAGATCTTTCTGACTGCAAATCCAGGATTCTTTCTACCCTTCCCATCACACTGCTTTTCCCTGAGAAGGGAAGAAGGAAAGTGAATAGTAGAAAAGATAACTCTTTCTACCCAACTTCTTACTCCCTCATCATTTTGCTGTTCTCTCAGTTTCAGCTCTCAGCTTTACTACAGTCCCCTCTTTTCCATCCCAAACTCCCCATCCCCAACTGTACTCACAGATACAGGCAGCTGCAAGCAGGCGTCCAGCAGCATATGGAGCAAAACAGCTAGGGAAGATCGGCTGTATCATGTAGTTGGCAAAGGTGATGGCGATGATGGCCTGGCTAGTGGGTTCAATGATAAGAAGGGAAGTCCAAAGACGGATGAAGGCCAAGAAGCTCCCAAAGGCCTCGAGGATATAGGCATAGCTAGCCCCAGACTTCTTGATGGTGGTCCCCAGCTCAGCATAGCAAAGGGCTCCAAAGACAGAGAAGAGGCCCCCAACGGCCCAGATAACAAGAGAGAGACCAAAGGAAGAGCTGTACATGAGAACACCTTTGGGTGAAACAAAGATCCCAGAGCCAATCATGTTCCCCACAATCAGGCACACCCCATTGAGCAGAGAGATCTCCTTCTTCAATCTTATCTGTTCGGGTTCTGATTTGGGCCCATTGGCCAAGGAGGGTGTATCTTCATCATGCTGGGCAGCCACTTCATATTTGGTGCTGTCGGCCATTGTAGAAAAGGAAAGTCTTCACCAGCTCCCTGGCATTGCCCTCTGAGGAAGAAAATGATCCTGAAGTAAACAGCCCTATGACCAACCTAATACAAAAGTCAGAACTGTTAATATCACACCTCTTCACCCCCAAAGCTTCCCCTTCCACCTCCTCTCAATCCTGTCTTTTTGTTCACCACATGGACCCTACCTTAGTTTGACCAGATCTTTGAGAGTAGAATCAGTCAATCAATTAGCAAATATTTCTTACACCCCTACTATGTGCTCAAATATAGAAAATACAAATGGAAAACAGACCAGGCCCTCAAAGAGCTTACATTCCTCAGAAGAGAAGACACCTCCTGGGAAGAAGCAACTTTCTTCACTCTCAATAAGATCAGAAGATCATAGCTTTAAAGCTAGACAGGACCTTGGAAGTCATCTAATCTAACCCCCTCATTTAATAGATGAAGAAAATTAAGGTCCAAGGAAGATAACCTTATTTGTCCAAGTGACAGAGGCAATAAAATCAAGATCCAGAACTTGTACCCAAGTCCGCCAGATCCAAATCTATTCTTGTTTACACTATGGCACATAATTTCCTGTAGAATAGGTCATAGAAATTATTTAACAGAGAAGAATGCTAGACCCCCCCCCAAATCTCATGAGGGGAGGAGTTAGTAAACAGGAAGACAATGATAATTATCCATACAAGTTGTTAAGATCTGAGTCCTAAGAGCCTAGCCCTTCACCCAGTGCTAGAATACAAGTGTAATAACAGTCCTGCCAAGGTATTTTAAAAGACTGTTACACAATATTAAACCCCAACCTAATACACAATCCCTTTTGTCTCCATATGGGAAAAGGACCTTGGTCATCTAACCGTGGATGGTTCAGAAGGTTTCATGGCAATAAAAATGGAAGTTCAACTCTTAACCCTACAATCCACTCTGGGATCAAGGAGCATTCCTTGCAAATTAGAATTCATATCAAGCTGGAATCTCCTCCAACCAGCTAAGTCATCAACTGAAAGACATAATGACAATTGTCATCAAGAGAGGTCCAAGAATGATGATTTTATTTCATTCCTATATATGACTATCCAACACTTACCACAGCGACTGGAACATAATAGTCCGTAAATAAATGTTTACTGATTGATAGATTGATCAATAGATTTATGTCACTAGAAAGGGAGCCCATGGATTAAAAAATATGAATGGGTAGGTATGAAAAAAAGAAAAAAAGATTCCAGTGGAAAGGTAAACCTAAAAATGAACAGAGAATCCTCGAGTATCCTAAGGTACACAGCTTCTCAATCAATAGGTTGTAAGGAAGTAAGAGCCTGGACAGCTAGGTGGCACAGTGGAAAGAGCACTGGCTCTGGAGTCAGGAGAACTTGAGTTCAAATCCGACCTCAGACACTTAATAATTGCCTAGCTGGATGACCTTGGGCAAGTCACTTAACCCCATTGCCTTAAATAAATATAAGTTAAAAAGAAAGAGCCTAAAGAGATAAAGTGACTTGCCCCAAGACATAATAAGTAGCAGAGAGATGTCCCCCTAAATCCAAATCCAATATTCTTTCCAATAAATCACACAGCAGCCCCATCAGGACCGATTAACAGAAAGGGATTCATTTGAATCTGATAGAAAGAGGGAAGGGGGAAATAAGGAGTCAATGATACATAAAGGCAAGAAAGACAGCTGGAGGGAGGAAAATATAGCTGGGAATACCCAAGGCAGGAGACAGCTGAGGGGAAGACAGGTGGAAAGATCACTGGGGCAAAGGAGCATTGGGAAAAAAGGGGACTAAGGACTGAAGACTAGAAAATAGGATAGGAAATATTGGTGAGGGATGGGGGGTGGGGAAAGGCTAGAAAATAAGACTTACACTTTTATCCTGGATAGAGTAACCAGTGGCAGCAGTAATGCTGAAGATCCAGATAGAGATGTAGATCTCTTCTCTTAGAGTATTCAGCCTGTAACAAAGAAGAAGACTGAGCAAACACATATGGATTTAACTCAAGAAAGGGGAGGAGGAGGAGGGGAGATGCAGAAAGAGAGGAGGAGGGGGAGGAAAGGGGGAAGTGGGTATTAAGCAAGAGTGTAGGTCCAAAGTTCACAGGCCCTTCACATCTACAAAAGGGGCTGGCTAGGACCTCTTCAATCAGCACTTTCTGAGATAAGGAGACCTCTCAGGAATCTCCTTTGTCAGCTCAGTTCTGAGACGGAGTCTGAAGGGGAGGGATAGGCAATAGGGTGCCATTTCCACTTGCCCCCAAAACATGCAATCCCTAGCCTAGTTGCAGAAAGCTAGCTAGAGTGGGAGAAAGGAGAGCAGCAAATAAAAATGTGTTCCTTCCAGTCTATCTCTGTCCTCCTTGTGGACATCTCCCACTTCTAACTCTTCTCTTATTCCTCAACAATTTTTTAAGTAGAAAAGGCTATGTGGTGACATAAATCTTTTTGAGATTTTCAGTCCAGAAATATTAGAGGAAGTGTCAGATATGTCACTGGATCCCTATGACATTGCTCAGTGGAGTGGCTCTCTTCCCCTTGCAATATTTCAGAAGTCTATGGAAAACTCTGCTGACTTCCCTCTATTGACTGAAGCTGCCTCTAGTTTAGACCATTCCCCCAGAGCTGAGTCACAAGTCATCTCATTACAAACAAGTTCAAGAAATGTCCCCCTGATCCCATCCCGCCCCGCCCCAACCACATGCCCTTTCATCCTGAACTATTCCTTAATCTTCATCTCAAGAAAGTATACGGAGACATTTGAGGTAAACAAGGACATTACTGAAAGGTTATTGGAACTTGTACTCTGTGTGAACTAAGAGAAACTTACTGTTCTCTCCTATCTACGCAACTTTGGGCAAGTCACTTCAACTCTCTGGGCCTCTTCTGTCAAATTTCCAAGATTCCTTCCAATTCTAAAATCTATGCCTCTTACCCTATTGGTGCTTTCCTCCAAAGCCCTAAAAATCTATGCAAAATGACAATGATAATAAAGCAATTACATTTATATTGGCATTTTTATGCTGTGATCATAAGGCTGCAAGTTAGAGAGAGCTCTGTATAGGAAGTCAGGAAAATCTAAATTCATATCCAGCCTCAGACACTTATTAGTTTGTGTGACTCTGGACAAATTATTTACCTTCTGCCTGACTCATTTTTCATCTGTAACTTGGGAATAATAACAACATTGATCTCACTAGAATTTGAACCAGGTCCTCTGCCTGCCTCCAAAATCAATGCTCTTTTCTCTAAACCACCCAGATGGCACAGGAGGAGAAAGTGAGGCTGGTGACTTTGCACAGCACTTCCTCATTTAACTCCAACTCACTTGCATGTCAAGGCATCACCTCCTTGATATCATTGTCTTCTTTGAGAACAAAAAGAACAAACAACATTGAAAAGTATCTTGCAAACTTTAAGGCATTGTGTAAATGCTCATTACCGATATCTCATTTCATAAAAAAAAAAATGAGGTCACAAAAGGTCTTAGCTAAAATAGCAGAAGTTATGCCACATTTATCCTCAGTCTTAGATCTACTCCAACTGCTCCATCCTTTTTATTAACAAAGAACTTCATCCCACTCCAAATGGCTGGAGAGAGAGAGAGAGAGAGAGAGAGAGAGAGAGAGAGAGAGAGAGAAAGCACTAAGCCTGGAGTCAGGAAGAATTGAGTTCAAATAACAGTCTCAGACCTTGACTGACCAAGAGACTGGACAAGTCACTTATTCTCTATTTGCCTCATTTTCCCCATCTGTAAAATTGGGATGGTACTAGCACAGGATTGTGAGGGATAAATGAGACAATTATAGAGTGCCTGGCATTTTAATGTCATTGTTATAACATTATATCATATATTATTAAATCTCAATTTTATATCCCTCATCACACTAATTAATTATCATTCATTACAGTCTCAGAATTCAGAGTGATGAAAATCATCATTAGACACCTTTTCACCCATGATTTTTTTCAAAATTCTCAGGCAGACTTTCTGGGAATTCGTAGAAACAAAACTTAGGTCTAGAAGGAAGAGATCTTAGAGATCATCGTTTTTTTTTCAACCCCCTAATTTTACTGATGAGACAATGGAGGTCTTGAAAGGTGGAATAACTTGCTCAAAGTTCCACAAGTCAGAAGCAGAAGAGGCAGGATTTCAGGTCCTGGTCCTCCAAGACTACATTAGGGATTCTGTCTTTAGCCTGCCTCAGAGGACAGAGTTTCCCTGAGGGATGTCCATTTCCCATCTTTTCTGATCCTCCTCTGTCTCTACAATGGCACACCCTAGATCAAATAATGGCGTGGAAAAAGATGGGGAAATATTTGAAATTTGGGGGAGACAAATGTATTTGGTTTTTAAGTCCAAGGAAAAAGTCCTTTCTTCCTAGGGCCTCTTGGCAAGATAATTCCATACTTGATATCCCAATCACAGCACACAACATCCCCTAGCGGATCTGTGGGGAAATGGCAAAGATTACTCTGCTTGCTCTAGTGCTAAATTGGACAAACCAAGTCAGTCGGAGTACTGTCAGTCAGCTAGAGAAAAAAATAACCCCTCTCTATCGTCAGCCAACATTCACATGACATCCAACAATTCAGTGTACACCCAACATATAGCCTTTATTCTCCCCTCAATCACTTCATTGCTGTGACCAATTATGATTGTTTCTCAAGTTGTCTCCTCCTCAGCTTTCAACACCTGAAGGAGTGTGGATGGAGGGAGCAAAATCCCAGTCTCACCAGATAGTCTTCTCCTAGTCTACCTGAGATTTCCCAGAATAACATTTCTCCCCATGGGGCCCCCAAAATATCCTATCCACTCCTCCCCAGCTATCTCTGAAATGCGGGGGGCTAGAGGCAAAGCAGTAAACAAATACCACTCATTTCTTTTTTTGGACAGGGAGTGAGGGAAATTCCAGATTGGAATGAGACCCCATAAAGTTTGGATAATGAATACCGAGTGACTCACAAAATGCAATGAATGGCAAAGCTGGCAGCAAATGCCCAATTCTCAAGAGTTAACCCCTGGAGGACACTCCCTCTGGGAAATTGGGACCAAAAACCCCTGAAACCTAGATCTCCAGCCCACAGAGTAATGTTAGGACACACTTCGTTCCTAAGAGAACCCGGGTGCTCTGCCTCCCTGTTTCCTGGCACTAACTGGTTTGCACTGCTTCCCATAACAACAGAAAGCAAATAGAAAACATGCACTTTCTCATCAGGCTAAAGCCCCCATAACCCCTAAGCATGCAGCTCTGCTCCACCCCCACCAGTTACTTTGTTTTCTAGACTTACTGTAGCTGACAAAGACAGTCTATTTTTAAAATGAAATACAAAACATGTTTTGCTCCTGTGACCCAGGGTTCCCATTAATATGGGATTAATGTCCCTGAGAAGGGGGCTCTGCAAGAGAACTTAGGGTGGGGTTGCCTCCCTTGTTGTTTTTAAGTTTCACCATTCCTTTCTACTCTATCTTCCCTGTCTCCCACTTCCTTTTCTCTCTCACCTCTTACCTGTCCTGTGATATTTGGGCAGGTGCAAGAGAAGAAGGGGCCACCAGTAATCTCGGGAAGTAGGTGGAAGGAAGGGTGCAGGTGCTAGGAAAGGGAGGTTAGACTAGAGAAGGCTAAAGCGGCAGCAGTCGCCAACTTGTGAGAAGAAGCTGAGAAGCCGGGGGTGGTGGGGGACCGAAATGAAAAACAGGAAAACACATGTGTGACTCTGACCGGCAGGGAGGAGGGGCCAGGGGATGGGCTGAAGCTAGGACAGCCTAGTCAGGCTAAGGGTCTCTCAAGAGGTGTCAAGAATGGCACCTTCTATTTCCCAGAACTTATCAGTGAAAGGAAGTCTGATGTGCTGGTTAGAGAGCTGAGCATCATAGTCAGGAAAATTTGGGTTCCAGTCTGTCATTTGACACACACCAATTGTGTGTGACCATGGGCAGCTTAGCTTCTCAGTACCCCCAGACAACTCTCTAATATGAGAAATTACAGATGAGTCGCCAATATGATTTGGTAGAGGGACTTTTCATTCTGGAATTTCCATACATGAAGAAATCACAGCACTCTTTCCACCAAACTCCCCACTGACTGACCAGAAATAACTAAGCATGGCTCCCCCTCTCTTCATAGCTGATCCATTCATTTCCTTGCTCTTAAGCATCTAATGAACACCTTCTAGCTTCTTACCCTTTATTTCACCTCTTACTCATTCTCAATTCATTAAATAGTCCATTCTCCCTTAAATTGTCATTGTTCAGACGGTAATTAAATGGTTAATACCAAAGCATCAGGGCACCTGATATTACATCACATCATGGGGCCAGATCCTCTACTAGTTGATAAGGTGATTCCAGGACAGGACACCCCAGGTCAAGAAAACCCCATTTGGAAGAACAAATACACAAGACTCCAGATCAATCTCATAAACTAGGAGCCATTGTGGTTCCCTGGAGACCTATGATCTTCCCATCCCTGTGAGCTTCACAAGATAAACTTCAAATCACTCAACAAAGAAGCATTTATTAAGTGGCTAGTACGTGCCAGCATTGTGCTAGTACTTTATAAATATTACTTCATTTGATCCTGATAATAACCCTTGGAAGTAGGTGCTATTATTATCTTCATTTTATCCATGAAGAAACCAAGGCAGATAGCTATTAAGTGACTTGCCCAGGGTCACACACTGAGGTCAAATTTGAACTCAGGTCTTCCTGACTACAGATCCAGAGTTCTATTCACTGGACCACCTAGCTGCCTCTAACTTCATTCTTTTGGGGGGAAAACAATAGGAACATAAATAAATAAATGTAAAATAAGTTTTTTAAAAAGTAATTTCATAAAAGTTCACTTCCAAATGATAAAGTCAGAAAAAATCTCTTACAAGAACACCTGAGTACAGGCTAACAGGAATCTAGGGATTCTACAAGGTGAGGAAAGAGTCATTGAGGGCTTGGAAGATATAGTGGACAAAAGCATAAAGGAGATGCATTATCAAGTATGGGTAACAACAAATAGACTAGGTAGACTAGAATATAGATTGTTTAAAGGCTGTAATGTGCAGTGAGCCTGGAAAGGGGCACATGAATATCATGAATATTGTTACCCTATAAAAATGGAAATGGAACACTAATATGAACTGATACAAAGGGAAGCAAGCAGAAACAAGAAAACAATATACACAATAACTACAGTAATGCAGATGAAAAGAAAAACAATAAAATAATCAAAACGTAATGCTGGGACAACTAGGTGGCATGGTGAATAGGGCACTGGCCCTGGAGTCAGGAGGACCTGAGTTCAAATCCGACCTCACACTTAATTACCTAGCTGTGTGACCTTGGACAAGTCACTTAATCCCATTGCCTTGCAAAGAACTTAAAAAAAAAACTAAATTCTGTGAAGGACCAAGATTGGACCCAAAGGAAAGATGTGAGAATTCTTTGCAGAGAGGGGTTTCCTATGGATATACTTGTATTGAACTAGCATTTATTAAAGCACTGAGCTAAGCACTTTTACAAATGTCATTTGATCCTCATAATAACCTTGGGAGATAGGTGTTTTATTTTTTTTTCTATTTTACAGTTGAGGAAACTGGGGTAGAGTTTAAATGACTTACTCTGAGTCACACAGGTAGCAAATTTTTAAAAATCCAATTTGAACTCAGATCTTCCTGAATATAGATTCAGCATTCTTATCTCCTACATCACCCAGATGCCTCTTTAAAGTATCAGATTTCGTAGATGTATTGGCTAGTTTTGTCGAATTGTTTTGTTTTCCTCCTCTTTATTCTTAAAGGAATGTTAAAAGGAATGGTTGTCTGGGTCAGAAGTAGGAAAACATTAGGAAATATAAGTGATGTAGGGGCAGCTAGGTGGCGCAGTACACAGAGCATTAGCTCTGAAATCAGGGGGACTTAAGTTCAAATTCAGTCTCAAATAATTAATAACCTTACTTGTGTGACCTTGGGCAAGTCACTTAACACTACTGACTTGCAAAAAAAATAAAACAAAAAAGTGATTTAAAAACAAAATATACCAATATTTAAAAAATAAAAATAAGCCTTGAAAAATAAGAAGTTAGATTATAAAAGATTTTATATTATAAGTCAAGGAGATGGGATATTATTCTGGAGGCATTTGAAAGCTTTTTATACAGTTAAGTATCATTACATGGTCAGAGATAGGTCCAAATATTCCATTTGACAACTGTGGAGGGCATGTACTAAAGAAAGGAAGACTGAAAGCAGAAAGTCTAATGTGAAGACTATTGCAATAGTTCAGTCAAAAGATGAGGTCCTGCACAAGGGTGTTAGTTCTGTTAATGGAGAGAAGGGGGTACACATAAAGAAACATGGTGGAAGTAAAAAAGTCAAGATTTGGCAATGAACTAGATATAAGTGGTAAAGGAAAGGGGGGAAATTGAGAATAATTCCCAAGGCTTCAAATTTTGATGCCTAGAAGAATGGCCAGTCAGTCAATAAGCATTTATTAGCTATTAATTCAGTACAAAGCAGAGAAGTTAAGTATTGGGGGGCACAAAGGCAAAAGTACATTCCCTGCCCTCAAGACTTTGCATCCTAATGGGGGGAGACAACATGCCAGCAACCCATCATACACTAGATACAAAATAGTAAAAAGATAATTTCTGAGGGAAGACACTACAATGGAGGAATCAGGAAAAAAATTCTTGCAGAAATTAGTGTTATCAACAGGAATGTAAAAATGAGGTAGAAGGAAGAATGGAATCAAGGGATGGGGGGAAAGATGAAAGGATTATCCAGGTAAAAATGTCCAACAGACAGTTGGAGTTCAGAAGATAGACTAAGGCTGAAGGTGTGGCTCTGGGAGTCATCTTGAAAAGAGATGATATAGGGGCAGCTAGGTGGCACAGTGGATAAAGCACAGGCAGGAGTAAGGAGTACCTGGGTTCAAATCTGTTCTCAGACACTTAATAATTACCTAGCTGTGTGGCCTTGGGCAAGCCACTTAACCCCATTTGCCTTGCAAAAACCTAAAAAAAAAAAAAAGAAAGAGAGAGATGGTAGTTGGGAGCTGTGAGATCATCATGAAAGGAAAGAAAAGAATTAAGTCCGTGGATGAT
This sequence comes from Macrotis lagotis, assembly GCF_037893015.1. Classification (NCBI taxonomy): domain Eukaryota; kingdom Metazoa; phylum Chordata; class Mammalia; order Peramelemorphia; family Peramelidae; genus Macrotis; species Macrotis lagotis. The sequence goes on along the minus strand of NC_133661.1, from coordinate 182,741,304 downwards.
TACATGGATGATAATCTAGTTAAAAAAAGATTAAGAAGAAACATCTAGACTTAAAGGAGAGAGATCAATTTCCTGAAAATTCAGGGAGGAGAGAGTAAGAGAAGGAGATGGTCAACATGTCAAAAAACTAGAGAGAGATGTGGTGAGGGGAGTGAAAATTTTAAAGTTATTGGATTCAAGAAATCATTAATGCCTCTGGAGAGAGCAGTTGAGTTATAAAACTAGAATGCCACATTGCAAGGGGTTAATGAATGAAAGAAAAGAAATTGGAGGGAATAAATCTTAACCATGAGAAATTACTGCTGGGCCCTTAGGGGATGGGTACCATGTCACATTTTACAGACCCAGTAGTTGAAACAGATTCAGTTCAGGGAAGCCTGCTCTCTATTAAGAGGTCAGTGGAGTGAGACTCCCTGGTCTAGACATTCAATGGTTCTTTAAGCCCCACAGAGAGGCACCCCCCCCACCAAGGGAAAAATTACTTAAGGCTTCAGTTATAACTTACAAGTCTAGAATTTCCTTAAAAAGGGTCAGTTTATGTACATACCTTTTGATCCAGCAATACCATTACTGGGCCTATACCCTGAAGTGATGATGTAAAAACATCACTTGTACAAAAATATTCATAGCAGCCCTGTTTGTGGTGGCAACAAATTGGAAATCAAGTAAATGTCCTTCAATTGGGGAATGGCTTAGCAAACTGTGGTATATGTATGTCATGGAACACTATTGTTTTATTAGAAACCAGGAGGGACAGGAATTCAGGGAAGCCTGGAGGGATTTGCATGAACTTATGCGAAAGAGATGAGCAGAACCAGAAAAACACTGTACACCCTAACAGCAAGCAACATGGGAGCGATGATCAACTTTGATGGACTTGCTCAATCCATCAGTGCAACAATCAGAGACAATTTGGGCCTGTCTGCAATGGAGAATACCATCTGTATCCAGATAAAGAACTGTGGAGTCTGAACAAAAAGACCAAGGACTATTACCTTTAATTTAGGAAAAAACTGATATCTTATTGTCTGATCTTGCTATCTCTTTTACTTTATGTTTCTTCCTTAAGGATATGATTTCTCCCTCATCATATTCAATTAGGATCAAGGTATACCATGGAAACAATGTAAGGACTGGCAAATTGCCTTCTGTGGGGGGTGGGGGGAGGGAAGTAAGATTGGGGGGGATTGTAAAACTCAAAATAAATAAAATCTTTTTTAAAAAGGGTCAGTTAATAAAAAGGTATTCAATGTACAATATGAATGAGACAGGTAATTAGCTCTATACACAAAAAGAATGTTAAACACTGTATACTAATGCATAGTAACAGGATTAAATAATTTATAACTGCTGTTATAATCTGCTGAGAGAATGATACATGGAGTCTATGACATTTTGTGAGCTCCTCAAGGACAAACTGTCTTTTGCCTTTTTTTTGTAACCCCAATGTCGGCACATTGTAAGCATTTAATAAATGTTTATTGACTGACTGACATTGCTAATTAAGCATTTTACATTTCACCTCAGCTCTGCTTTATCACTCCACTCCAAACTCTAATCTACTATAAATTTCTAAATTCAACAATTACCAAGATTTCAGATTCCTCTCATCAGAACCCTAACCTTCAGACCTTTTGAACTCACCCAGGTAAAACTGGGCTCCAAACATGGACACATTCACCTTAAGAGGCATTTGGTTACCTACTGAAGGGAAAAAAAAACAAAACTCCAAAGCAGTAGAGAGAGCCTAGGGCCTAGACAAAAGCTTATCTAGTTGAGTCCCATGTGAGGAGTGATGATGGGTTGAGAAACAAATATCTTTCATTCCCCACTCCCTTCAATGGAATCTAAAGACAAAGTATACCACTGTCCCATAGAAGAGTCCCAGCTGAAGAGTTCCAGCTAGAAATTTTCTATTGTTTTAAGGGAGAAAAAAACAGGGTTCTTGTTGTTGCTTTAACCATATCACAGGAAACTACAAGGTTCTTTCACTGCAGGACCACCAGGGAATCAGAGTACCCATATGGACCATTAGAACTAAGGACAGAGTTCTAAGCATGAGCTACAGGAGGATGGGTAAGGAATGGCCTTGATACAGAGTAAGGCAGCTCTTTCTTTGTAGGAGTACAATTATGTGCACCCAAATCAAGATGGAGAAGCTTGGTTTTAAAAATTGTGTCTCCTCAAAAATGGAGTTCCAGACTATAGACATTCCATCATGAAAAGGGGCAGCTAGGTGGTGCAGTGGATAGAGTACCATCCTTGGAGTCAGGAGTACCTGGGTTCAAATGTGACCTCAGACACTTAATAATTACCTGTGTGGCCTTGGGCAAGCCACTTAACCCAATCTGCCTTGCAAAAACAAAAAACCCAAAAAACCCATCATGAATAGAGCTTAACAGGGTGATATTTAAGCATCATTGCCATACAAAAATATGTAAATTTTTTCCATCCAAATTTACAACCCGAAATCTATCCACAGACTTCAAGTTAACCCCTCCTCAAGCAGAAGCATAGATTATGTTTGCCACTCAAATAATATCCTAGGTCTTGAAAAAAAATAGATCTGATAGCGAGATAGAAAAATAGAGGTTATGCACACATACATAAAAATATGTGTGTTCATTTTGATAATACAAAGATAGCCTCATGGTTGTCTCCCAAGTAAAATTCTGAAAAACACATATATCTTTCTTTTCTAAGACCCAGGATATTGATGTACCTAGATTGTGGGATACTGTTTAGGTCCATAGACAGATTCTGGGTGTGAACTTGAATGGAAATAAAATTTATATACTTATTTTCACTAACTTCTAAATGAAATTTAGTATTTTCTTCCATTATGAATGTAGTCCACTCTTAATGCCAATGCCTTAAATAAATATTTTTTAAAAATTATGTAGTCAACAAACATTATGGCTAGAAGGAATCCATAAGCTTCACAAGAAAGAGAAAAGGTTAAGAACCCCTGTGCTGCAGAGAATCATAAGCAAATTTTTCCTTACTATATATATATATATATATATATATATATATATATATATATATATATATATACATATATGCGCACATAGACATAAATAAGTTTCCAGGCCTATGCTCTCCCTCGCCCATTTCAGCTTTAAAGTATCCCTAGTTCCTTTTAAGGCTCAGCTCAAGTGGTACATCTTATAAGATGTACCATTTTTTTTGTTCCTAGTTTCTTCGCATATTCATTCATATATTTAAAATTATTTTTTGTTTATTGTTTTTACTTAACTATATGTACATGGAATCCTACCCCCCCATCCCCTGCCCCAGTAAAATGTGAACTCCTGAAAAATAGATTGTTTCAGTTTTGTCCTTCTATCCCTAATATTGAACAGCATACTGCTGAGCACATAGTAAGTACTTAATAAACATGTACCAAAATGTTTCAATTGAAGGTGAGAAACAATGTTTTGTGGATGGAGCGGACAGGGAATAAATATTTATTATATCCTACTATACTTCAGGTATTTTACTAAGCACTTCTCATTTGATCCTCGAGATAATTGCTATTTTTATTACCATTTGCAGTTGAGGAAACTGAAGCAGACAAAGGTTAAGTGATTTGCCCAGGGTTGCAGAGCTATTAAGTGTTTGATTTCGGATAGTCTTGATTCCTGGTCCATCAACACTTATCTGTCTCCTTCGAGAGAAGATCTAGAAGATCAAGTTCTGCCTCCAACTACACTAGATATGTGAATATGAATGAGCAAGTGACTTCTCACTCAGTATCACAGGCAAGTAAAGGACAAAGATTCTCAAACATGTTTTTCTCTCTTACTCAGCAAATGCAGCAGATGTGTTACTGCCATGTGGAATTGAGGCACACTGATTATTTTAAGTTGGCAAAAAAGGGTTCCCCGGTATTTGGACCTCCAGACCCCTTACCTTGGGATTCCATGCCTTCTCCTTCCACTCTACCATTCCCAAGTGTCCTTCACAGGAGGAGGCAACTTTGCCATTTGGAAGATAGAGCTGCTATTGTGAGCTTCCTGGGAGAGCTATCAGACAGCAAACTGCAACTAGGGCTGGGAAATTTGGAACTCTCAGGATGTGGGAAGGAGTTTCACAACACACCCTTTAAGTATTACTGCTCTAAGACCATCAGTTACCTATCAGTTTATCTGAGAAATTATAGACCTACATCAATGGAAATATATTCCACACTGGGAATCCCCACACACAGATGAAATCACAGATCCACATCCCCTACTATTTCATCCCCATCCACCAACATATACTCACAACAAAACAAAAAAATGAAATCGATTTTATTATAACAGACAAGAAAAGACTTGTTATTGATGTGGCAGTTATCCCTGGATCAACTGACTGACTATATGTAAGCCAAATCATCAACTTGTCAGAGCTAAGGTCAGGCTTAGTAAAAAACCAAGAAGACAAAAATGATGTTAAAAAAAGACACTGAGGGGTGGCTAGGTGGTGTAGTGGATAAAACACTGGCCTTGGAGTCAGGAATACCTGGGTTCAAATCCGGTCTCAGACACTTAATAATTACCTAGCTGTGTGGCCTTGGGCAAGCTATTTAACCCCATTTGCCTTGCGAAAATCTAAAAAAAAAAAAAAAAGACACTGAAATAATTCAGTCTTGATCTATTTAAACAATTAACAATCAAAATTAGGAAATGATAGAAATTACAATGGTGCTAATTATAATAATTTTATAAACAAGTATAAACAAGTCTAATCAATATAAATTAATTGCCACAAGACCAGAACCCAGCAAACACCTTAGTCAACAAACAACTTAGTTGTCAATGAAAAGAGATGAATCTCCAGCAATACCACTACTAAAGTAAAGGGTAAAAAAACCACATGTACAAAATTATTCATACCAATTCCTTTTGTGTTGGCAAAGAATTGGAAACTGAGGAGATGTCCATCAGTTGAGAAATGGCTGAACAAATTGTGTTATGTGAATGTGAAGGAACACTATAGTTCTATAAGAAATCATGTGGGACGGGATTTCAGAAAAGCCTGGAAAGACTTGCATGAACTGATGCTGAGTGAAATGAGCAAAACCAAAAGAATATTATACACATTAATAACAACATGGGGTGATGATCAACTATATTGAACTTGTTCATTTCAGCAGTACAATAATCAAAAACAATTCTAAAAGATTTGTGATAGAAAATATCCATATCCAGAGAAGGAACTGTGGAGTTTAAATGAAGATCAATTTTTAAAAGTTGTCTTATGGAATATGTTGTTTTTTCTCTATAATATTTTTTCTTTCACAACATGATTAATATGGATCTATGTTTAGCATAGTTAGATTGCTTCCTGTCAAGGAAAGTGGAGAGGGAAGGAAGGGAAAGAGAAAAAAGGAAAACTCTAAACCTTGCAAAAAAAAAAAAGATTGGTGAAAACTACTATTGCAAGTAACTCAAAAAACAAAGAAACAAAAATATTAAATTAAAAAAAAGGTGATGGATCTCTCCATTGATAACAGCACAAAGTTAACATACAAATTCATTTGCAAAATATCTTACAGAAAAAGATATTGGATGATCATGAGCAATATCATCCCACAGAGGTGAGAGAGGCAGTGAAGGATAAAACCAATTTAAAGAAGGCTTAGTGAGCCATCCAACTAAGCAATATCATCCCAAGATTATTTAAGGACTAAAACAAAAAGAGAAACAAAGAAAAAAAAAAGAAAAATGTCAAAGATGTGAAAAAATTATTATAATAAATTATTTTTCTATCAAGAATAGTATAGGGGGCAACTAGGTGGTGCAGTGAATAAAGCACCAGCCCTGGAGTCAGGAGTACCTGGGTTCAAATCCAGTCTCAGACACTTAATAATTACCTAGTTGTGTGGCCTTGGGCAAGCCACTTAACCCCATTGCCTAGCAAAAAAAAAAATAGTATAGTTGAACCCTAACATCATATCCCAGATGTGCCTATAGGAAAAGTAAAAAAAAGCTAAAAACAACAAAGATGGCCAGATTGTGCTAAAAGCATATTAAAGATATCATATAAATATATACATATATATTAGATATTAGATAGATAGATACACACACTAAGGATATACTGAGGTGACACTATTGTCTAAAGGGATCAACACACAAAGTTGATCTAAAGAAAATACCAAAAATGTGGGAAATAGTTCAGACCTCTACTAATATCAAAGAAAGTCAATCAACAATGTACAGCATGGGGCAGCTAGGTGGTGCAGTGAATAGAGCACCAGCCCTGGCATCAGGAGTACCTGAGTTCAAATCCAGCCTCAGACACTTAATAATTACCCAGCTGTGTGGCCTTGGGCAAGCCACTTAACCCCATTTGCCTTGCAAAAACTAAAAAACAACAACAACAACAAAAAAAAAACCAATGGATAGCATGGAAATAATGTAAAGACTATAAGACTGCCTTCTGTGGAGGGGTGGGGGAGGGAAGAGATTGGGGGAAATCATACAATTCAAAAAACAATTAAAAAAAGAAATTACTGATTAAAAAAACTCAATCAAGAAAATGTCACTAGTGACCAACCTAGAGTCATAAAAATATTTATGAGAATAGTTATGACAATAACATATCTAAATCATAGGCAGTCTTAATGTGTCTGTTATCAAGGAACAATCAGACACTCATCAACAATATCAAACAATGAACCACATCTTTACTATTTCACAGTTCATTGAAAGATGTACAAAATATAATATCCCATCATGTTTTGTATTTGTTGATTATGAAAAAACATTTGACACAGAGTAAAATATGACCTTATAGGCTCTTTTTCAACAAGGTATCTCCCAATCATATGTTAAAATTATTCAAAATTTCTTGAAAGATATAACAGAAATAACTGTTCAACAACCCTCTGATCATAAATGACAGGGCTTCTTAAAAAGGGGATATACTCACTGAAGTTGTTTGCAACTGTGATAGAAGACATCCACAGCAGATGAAAAGTTGAAGGATTCCCTGCAGATAGTGAGGTCTTTGAGATACTCACTTAAGGATAATATTATACATACTGCATCAGGCCCTAATAACATAATAGAGTCTCCTAGAAATCTGTAATCACTGGAGAGTTTGGTCTGACTAGTCTACACAGGAAAGACCAAGTGGCTGAAGAATGTTTATCCAAATTACAATATACTTTTGCATTGACAAACTATTAAGTTTTTTTATCAGCCTTTCTATCTGAGACAGATAATATAGATGGACAACAAACTGAATAAATGAAGAACAAGGAAAATGAAAAATAAGTAGAAGGGGAGTAAATTGGATTACTCCAATTGGATTAAGTTTCAATTCAAATTCAATCCAATTAAGCTGGAAAACTAAAGGTTCCTTTAATGACTTTCCATGAAAACAAAGGCATGCCTTTATAATGTCAAAATTCTATCAATTTTACTCTATAATCATGAAGGTGTATAGAATATAACAGTCAATAAAATTTTAAAAATCACACAGAAGACAATGGAAAGGTTCAGAGTGGGTATAAGCAGGTTGCAACAGAGAACCTATGAGGATCTTAAGAGAAGAAAAAGGAGTCAAGAAGGTTATAAACAACTTGCATGATAGGAAAAATATATGGGCAAGTGAAAGAAATTATTATTTCTCTCCTATATTAGTAACCCATTATTGAATTAGGACAAACTTTTTCCTCCTTCATTTTCTCATTTAGAAATCAGTCCCTGTAGATTATTAAGCAGGACTGGAACACAGTTTTTCCTTACTCCAAGGCTCTTTCTCATATGTATTTTGTTGTTGTTCTTTGAATTGTTTTGATGTCTTTCTTCCCTTCTCCCACTGATAGGTGGTACTTAAGATATTATCCTCATTTCACACAAAAGGAAAGTGAGACAGAGAACAGATGGGACCCTGAAGTTGCTGTACAGGCATCAAGGTTCCATGGAGGGTTTTTATGAAAATTCATTTGGATATAAGGAATCAGAATAGGGATTTTTTTATTCTAAAAATAAACTATCCTGTCCTTTCCACCACCACCCCCCTTGAAATCTCTTTCTTTCTCTCTATCCCTACTCTTTTTTAATTTTTCTTCCTCATTTTCTCTCCATAGGATTTTGAATAAGCTGTTCACTAGCTTGCTTTTTATTCAGACTTGTTTCTTGGTGTTGAAATAATGTTGCTTCTTGTTGTTGAACCTGGTTTTTGGTTTTTAATTTTGATTTTGATAACCTGATATTTCTTACTCCTTCCCATTATGTAGTTCAAAGCTCTCCTTTTCCCATAATTTCTTCTCCCTTTATCTGTGTCCATCTATTCACCCTGACCTAAAATTCTCCCCAAATTCCTCCCTGTAATATGTCCACCAATTTTCTCCATCCCACATCTCCTCTGTGTTCTCACCTTTTCTCCTCCTCTCCATCTTTCAAGATTCCATATTTTCTCCTTACTTCTCATTTTCCATTGCCTTATGACCTTTCTAATTCTTTCTCCTCCCCTTCTTCCCACTCTAATACCTATCTCTGGAATCTACCAACAAGTTCTACTATGCCAGACCTAAAAAAGTCAATCCCTTGTTACCATGAAGATCATTGTCCAAAGAACAAAAGCTGTGTGCTTTCTTGGGATCTCTGCCCAGAATCCTAACTCTCTGCCTTTCTCTTTCAACTCCAATTCTAAATGGTAGAGCTACCCTCCTGCCCCCTAGACCCTCTCTAGAACACAGTAAACTTGGAAGAATCTAGTGATTTTGGTGAAGAGTTGGAAAGGAATGGAGGAGTAGCTAAGAGAACTTTAATGGGTTTAGACAGCATCCTTCCTTGATTCCCCTCCAAAATTTTAAGGTGATTTGCTTCTAGTTGGGGCTTAATAAATAAATGTTATTGAATTCATTATTATGATTAAGCTAATCTACAGCTGGCTTGGTAGGGTGGGCAGTGTTGTGAGAATAAAGATAAGGATCTGTCATAATTATGGAAACATAATGGAGATGGGAGAAACGGGAGGACAGAAGGCGCTTTTGTGCCCTGAGGTCCTTATCAAGACCTGTCTGTTCTTAGGTCATTAAAAATTATCCTCAATTGTTAGCTTTATGACCCTGGGCAAGTCACTTAACATTGATTGTCTCCCCACCAAAAAATAAATACATGAATTGATACAAAGTGAAATGAGTAGAGTAACAGCAACATTGCATGATGATCACCTATGAATGACTTAACTCATCTCAGGAACACAATGATCAAAGGACTAATGTTGGAAAATACTATCCACATCCAGAGAAAGAACTGATGGAATCTGAAGATAGATCAAAGCATGCTATTTTTCACTTTCTTTACTTGTGTGTGCATACATGTGTGTATGTATATGTGTTCCCTTTTGACCTGCTTTTTCTTTCACAACATGACCAATATGGAAATGTTTTACATGATCACACATATACATAACCCATGTCAAATTGCTTACCATAAAAGGGAGGCAGGAAGAGAGAGAGGAGGAAGAAAAATTTGGAACTTGCTTTTTTAAATAATGTTAAAAAATTGTCTTTATATGCTTGTACTTATAGATGAAAATAAATAAAATTTTAAAATAAAAAAATTTAAATAAAAAAATTATCTTTATATGTAATTGGAAAAAATACTATTAAAAAATGATCCCTCCCCCACCTGGCCAACCACCTTTCACTTACTTTGTTTGTGTGTGTGTGTGTGTGTGTGTGTGTGTGTATGAATGTGTGTATCTTTCTGTCTCTATCTCTGTCTCTGTCTGTCTGTATGTGTGTCTCTCTGTCTCTTAACTTTGCTCCCTCCACCAGGTGACCTGACAGATTTATTATTCCTCCCTTCTAGTAACTTCCATGCTCTCAAAGTCCATATCTTTGGGGGTGGCCAGAGGAGATGGCAGTCACCAAGAAACCTAGGTAAGTGGGAATGAGGAAATATTTTGCTGAAACTCCCTGGGCAGGGAGACCCAAGGCCAGGAGAACTCTCCACATGAAGTTGGAAGCGCCCCCTGAAAAGTGCCCCATCCCTCTCTTGCCCATTCTTCTACAGCTCCTCTCTACGCCCCCACTGAGCAGCTATTGCATCAGCTTAGGAATCCCCAGTTCTAGTTTTCTCTGCAAGTAGGGGAGGGGACACAATACCGGTAGTCATCGCTGGGAGGCAGCAGTGAAGCAAAATAGGATCAACAAAATGCTGATGTGCTCACAGGCCCCAGACTGGAATCTGAGGATCCCAAATGGTTTTACCAACATATGATCTAAGTGGCAGAGAAAAACAAGATCTGGAAGTATTTAAGCTAATTGTACTATTAAATGGAAGATGGGTTAAAACAAATCCTCCCTAACACTCACTAACCACGTTGCTTCGAACTACTCAGCTTGCCTCTTTCAGGCTGTTTCCTCATTTGGTTAATAATACCTTTTAGTACCCCCCCCCCCCCCCCGAGGGCTCTGATGGCTCAGGGTGAGTGTAAATAGTTTTGACTACTGGTTTTGACCAAAATTGGTCAAATTGGTTTTGACCAAAAATCCTAAGGGTCTTTCCCTCCCAAATAGATTTTTTTAAACTTATTCCTTACCTGTCCTTAATCACTGAATGGGCATTGCCTCAGTCAAGCTGAAACCTTAACTTAAAAAGGCCAAGGTGTCCCACTGCATCTGGGTCATCTCTGGCTGTCCAGAACTAGATCTTGCCCCAAATGGCTCTGGAGGAAACAGTGAGACTGATGACTTTGCACCTTCCTCACTTCAATTCACTTGCAAGTCATGGTATCATCTTCCTGATGTCATAGTCCTCTTTGAGAATAAAAGACAAGCACAAGATTGTGAAGTCCAAATGAGATAATGCACATAAAGAAATGTAAATTTCTATTTGGCATTATAGACCTGGTTTTTGAAGGTGTTCAAAGGATCCTCACACATTCCTTCATTTACTGAAGGAAAAAATAGATAAATAAATGTCTTCAGGCAGACACTGTAATTTAGTTTTAGGGAGTTAATTGGGGCATCAGTGGCTGTCTATCTACTGTCTGCTGTCTCCAATCCACAAGACCAGGTTGCCCCTCACTATTATAGCTGATTTTTTTTGAGACTTAAGTAACTTATCAGGGTCACACAGCTAGTATCTGAGACTGGATTTGAATTCAGGTCTTCCAGATTCTAGGCCCAGCATGCTATCTGCTGAGCCACCTAGCTCCCTCCTCTCATTGGTATAAGAGAACTCCCAAATGATGAAACTGCCTGTCAACATACTCTTTATACCTCTACAATTGAATCTCAGAAAGTTGCAGTGACTTGTCTAAGATCATACAGTCAGTATGTGTCAGAGATGGAACTTGAAATCAAAGTTTGAAGTATATGTACTACACCATATTGCTTAAATCACATTATAAATGTAAATATAAATAGCTGTAATCAATGAGGGACAATCTAGTGGATTGAAGATAACAGATAGCAAGAAAGCCCAGGTTAAGTTCTGCCTCAGATAGCACAGGCAACTCCTTAAAACCATAAATTTCATAGGAGTTACATATCTGCTTGAAAAGGGTTTTCATACCGGGAACTCCTCCACTGACAAAATCATAGATTCAAACCTCACTACACAAAATAAATATTTCTTCAATAAATGAAGGAATGGGGGGCGGCTAGATGGTGCAGTAGATAAAGCACCGGCCCTAGAGTCAGAAGTATGTGGGTTCAAATGCAGTCTCAGACACTTAATAATTACCTGGCTGTGTGGCCTTGAATGTGTGAGGATTCTTTAAATCCCTTCAAAAACTAGATATAGATGAGCAGAACCAGAAGAACATTGTACACCCTAACAGCAACATGGGGGGTGATGGTCAACTTGTAATTTAAAGAAAAAGTTATCTTATTATGTAATTTTGCTCTCTTATACTTTAGGTTTCTTCCTTAAGGATATGATTTCTCTCTCATCACATCCAACTTAGATCAATGCATACCATGGAATGTAAAGACTAATAGACTGCCTTTTGTGAGGGGTGGGGGGAAGGGAAGCAAGATTAGGAGGGAAATTGTAAAATTCAAAAGAAATAAAATCTTTCTTTAAAAAAACTAGATCTATAATTCTGGATATAAATTTATATGTCTTCATGTACATTATCTCATTTGGACCCGACAATCCTGGGAGGTAGGTACTAATGGTATCCTTTTACTCATTTTACCTATAAGGTAAAATTTTACCTATAAGCTGAAAAAATTTAACTGACTGCTATTAGTCAGTAATGCTCCACCTAGGATTTGAAATCCAGTCTTAACTCCAAATTATCATTTTTTTGTAATTAAATTATGAGCTCCTTGAGGGCAGGGATGGCTTTTGACTTTCTCGATATCTCCAACACTTAGCAGAGTACATGAAATAAAATAGGGGTTTAATAAATGCTTGTTGATTTGATGACTTTTTCTTCTATTCACTAAGTAAAATTCTTTCAGCTAGTGATGCTTCCTCCCCCATCCACTAGAGGGCTTCAGGTCTTCCCTAGAGGCACGAGTTCATTCCCATTTTGAAAATAAATTCACTTAGATTTAGAGCTTAAAAGAACATTTGTGCAGCAGTAAAGGGAAGTTGGTGGCATGTAGGACAAAAGTTGGATGAAAGAGATGGAAAATTTTTCATATTAAATTAAGGATGCAAATGAAGTGTAAATAATAGACAAACTAATATTTCATTGTTCTGTGGTTTGTTTTATCAGCACCATCACATAACTGAATGTGATGTAAGTGAAAGAGATGTAATTGATTCTTGGGTGCTGCTGAGGAGAGAGAGAGAGATGAAAGAACATAACAGAATGTGAAAGAAGAAACAGCCTTCGACATTTCCAGGAAAACATTACAGACTCTAGCCAGCCCACTCCCCATAACCTCTCAACTAGATCCCTCAATAACCAGTTACTCAATAAAAATGTCTATGGTTTTCCAGAATAGAAGAGGAGGGGAAAGGAGGCAGCACCACCCACCCAAAGTCAGTTTTACTCATTTCATCCATTTATCATCAGAACCATAAAGTGACTGGTTGCACATTGTGGAGCTTTGCTCTTGATGACTTGTAAGTCTTAAGTACAAACATACAGAATAAAAAGATATCAAAAATAAAAAAAATGGGCAAAAACTGATGAAGACAATCTACTGGATTGTAAATTGCTTTAAGAGTGATTTGGGGTGGGGCAACTAGGTGGTGCAGTGAATAGCACACCCTGCCCTGGAGTCAGGAGGACCTGAGTTCAAATCCAAATGCAGACACTTAATTACCTAGCTGTGTGACCTTAGGCAAGTCACTTAACTCCATTGCCTTTCAAAAACTAAAAAAAAAAGTGTGATTTTTCTATCTCCAGCTCCCACCATACCCCCACACAGAGAATGTCTGAGCAGATTGCCTCTCATACAGTCTGTGATCAAAAAATAATATGTGAACAATCAGTATACAAATTAAGAGTAGAAAATTGAGTGTGTTATAGTAGATGGAGAGCTGAAACTGAAGTAAGGAAACCTGGCTTCAAATCCTAGCTAATAATATCATGGTCAAGTCAGAGCCTCAGTTTATTCATCTATGAAAATAGGGATTATTATAATTGCACTACTCTAGCTATAGGAAGGAAAAGCAGTTGCAAATGTCTACATGCTATAGAAAAATTGATTTTTCTACCATCTAGCACTGAGGGCTAACAACACATAGGATGGGATTGGATTTGGGATTTCACTGTGAAAAAAACACCTCTTACACTTGTCAGTAGCATGAAAAAGTGACTTTTGCACTGCAGGGGAGCCCGGCTGCTTCTCATGGCTGGTATAAAATATATGGCCTATGATAAATATATGTTGAATAAAATGGGATAGGTCCGAATCCAGAATCCGGACTCTTAGTCAGGTATGGGGTAAACACTGGAGATTTAAAGAAAAGCCAGATTCTACTCTCATGGAATTCCTAGTCTAATGCAAACAACAGAATATAACCAAGCCATAAACTACTGAGGATAAACAAGATAGCTTCTAAACACCCAGAAAAATTCAGTAGAAGAAAGACACCTGCATGAAGGGTGGGGGTGGGGAAAGATTTTTTTACAGGAAAGAATTGAGTAGAGACTTAAAAGAAATCAAAGAAGCTAGAGGTGGAGAAGAGGAGGGCACTTCAGGCAAGTGAAAACAGAGTCAAAGGTGGGGGTGGGTGGAGGAATGTAAAGTGTAGGAAGGGTAGGAAGAGGTCATATTATGGAAGGCTTTATGAGATAGAGAGTTTCATATTTGATCTTGGAAGCAATAGAAAGGCACTGGAGTTTACTGAATAAAGGTCTGATGTGGTCGATTAGCACTTTAGAAAGATTAATTTGACAACTAAATGGAGGATGGATTGGAAAGGGAGACTGACCAATAGCTGTTTCAATGAGGATCCTGGTAGCAGGCTTGTAGGCAGTGTGTATGTGTAGGTGTAGGTGTGTACCTATGTGCACATGTATATGAATGTGAGATATAGGCATGTTAGTGTTTTGTGAATGCATATGTGTGTATACGTTCATATACATATCCATATCTGTGATACTTTGTTCTCTTTAGGTTTTTTATTATGCTCTTCTTGTGTATATGTATGTGCATATACATGTATAGGCTTCTATATACATATGCATTATACATTTTATGGTACATAAATATGTGTGTAGATGTATTTGCATGTATGCATATATGCAGACATGTGTGTATATTTCTACAAATATATACATATACATATATATACATATATGTATATATATGAGAGATGCTATGAAGATAAAAATCAGTAGACTATGGCAATAGAATGGGTAGGGGATGATGAGAGAGAGGAGCTCCGTGTAACACCTAAGTTGAAAACCTGGGTAACTGAGAAGATGATGATACCCTCCATAGTAATAGGAGAGTTAGCAAGGGTCGGGGGAAGATCATGAGTTCAGTTTTAGACATGTAGAGCTTAAGATATCTATAAGATAACCATTTTGAGAGGTCCAGGAAAACTGAAGATGTGAGACTGGAGGTCAGAAGAGAGGTTAGGTAGAACAAATAAATCTAATAATTATTAATCCAAGGGAGTTGATAAGATCTCCAAACTGATAATATGGAGGAAGAAAAGGAGAGGATCCAGGATAGAACCTTGGAAGATCCCTACTATTAGGACATGCCTGAAGATCTAGCAACTGAGACTGAGAAGTCATAGTCATGATAGGGACGAGAGGTGGAGGAGGGGGAGAAAAGGAGGAAGACGAAGAGAAGGAGAAAGGTGTGTGTGTGTGTGTGTGTGTGTGTGTGTGTGTGTGTGTGTGTGTGTGTGTGTGTGTGTAAGAGAAAGAGAAAGAGAGAGAGAGAGAGAGTCATAATAACCTAAAGAGAACAGAGTATCAAGGAAAGAGGGTGATCAACAGTATAAAAACTGCAATGAGGTCAAGAAGGATGAGAAGTGAGAAAAATTCATTATATTTGGACATTAAGAAATCATTGGTAGTTTTGGAGTGAACAGTTTCAGTTGAAAGATAAGGTGGTTGAAAAACTGCAGAGAGTTGAAAAGAGTGAGAGAAAATGGAGATGATTGTAGACTGTCTTCTCAAGGAGTTTAGCCCCAAAAGGCTAGGATTATAGCTAGCAAGAAAAGATTAAGTGAAGGTTATTGAGGATGAAGATAAAGACATGGGCATACTTGTAGGCAGTAGGGAAGCAGCCCATAAACAGAACAAGATTGAAGATAAATGAGAAAATGAAAATGATAGAAGGAACAATCTGCTGGAGAAGACAATATATGAAGAGAATCTGCCTGGACAACAGGAAAGGCCATCTCTTCATGTAAAGTGGAGGAGCAATGATGAATTTATGTTATTCACTTCTTGATGGAGAGCTGAGAGAGACATAGAATAAAACAGATATTTTTTGACATGGATAGATGGTATAAAAATTTGTTTTCCTCAACACATTTTCTTCTTACAAGGAATTTTTTTCCTTTTAAGTTAAAAAGGATGGGAGAGAGAAAAATAAAATGGGAGGGAAAAAATTGAATATAGTTGAAATCCAGTACAGTAACTATGAGACTTTCCATAAATCAAATGGTAAAAAGAAGTAGTCTAATTCCTTTGGATCATTCCACTGAGATAAAACAGAGTGGACCAACATCCAAAAAAAATGCCACAAAAGTAGTTTTTTCCAATTCCTTCACCCATCTCAAACCAAAAACTGCCTAAAGAGGATTCTGAATGGCTCTAAGTTGACAAGATAAATCTTAATAATGGACTTGAACCTAAAACCATTTCAACTAAATCTCATTTCCTCCATTAGTTTGCTAAAGGCTTGAAGACTAAAATACCTGGCTAGAGAGAGTGATGCAACTTTTTCATGAGGTCAAGTGGTAATCAAATCACATCTTTGTTATGAGATTCCCAAGAATTGCTTTCTCCCACAATCCAATCTCACATTTTTGCTATTTATAAGATTCCTGCTGCCACATCAAACTCACTATATCATAGTTACCTTTTTTTATCTCTGAAGACCTCTCTATTCCCAATTTCTCCATCTCTTATTAAAATATCAATATCCTATTTTTTCCTCTAAAATCTAAAATACGCAGGCAGGTCAGTTACCTAATTAAAGATAAAGCTTTGCAAGGGCAGGTACTTCTTTGTTTTTGTCTTTGCTATTTATTGCCAACACCCAACACAGATTCACATGCAAAAAAAGGGCTTCTTGAATTAAGCCTAGGGAAAATAGAATGTCCCCCCAGGGAACATTGGCTCCATATGGTTCCCTCTTTTGATACTTTAGGGAATTTATATCAAATGAAAAATCAGAAACATCATAAAAATCATTCTGAATACCCAGTTAGGAAAACACTTAATATTCTGGCAGAAGTTTGGCTATCTCTGGATAGCCCTGACCTCTTCAGGGTTGATGAAAAATTCAGAGTATCAGAAATGTTAGGATAAAGAAGGAAAGTCTAATGCACATTTAACAGATAAGCCTTGAAGAGAAGAGAATTATGGAAAGAGCAGACCTTTTCTTGGAATTTCTTAGTCCTTGAGAAGTTGGGTGTAACTAGTATCAGCTGGTATCAGCTGGTGTCAGCTACTCCAAGATGCCTAGAGGACTGAAGATCATCCTTGATATCTTCCTTCTTTGTCACAGCCCAGTCTGACTTTCTCTTTCTCCTTCTACAGACTGTTTCTGGGTTGCAAGTTCTTTCAAGATTGATTGGCTCCTGCTCCTGCTTCTGCTCTGCAAGATCCTCAAAATCTTGCTTTCATATAAGTTCTTCAGGGTGTGACCAAGCTTCTCCAACCAATAGGAGCAATCTTCTCACCATACCTAGTTTTGATTGATAGAATGAACCAGGAGGCATTCCCATCTAATAAAGACAACTACTTTTTAGCGGACAGAGAAAGTCAATAATCAAAGACTTTTTACAATGCAACCACAAATTTAGAATTGAAAAAGACCTTGGAAAAAAATTCAAAAAAATTTTAAAATTTAAAAAAAAGAAAAGGACTTTAGTGGTCATGTAGTTCAACCCTTCATTTTACAAGTGAGGAAACAAAATCAGAAAAGTATAAAAGCTGGAATTCAATCCCTAGTCCTCTGCCAAATCCAGTGAGTTGTTCCTACACACACTCTGGCCCATGGTTGTTTGTTAGTGATCCTTAAGGACCACAGTTGTGAGATAACAAGGACAAGGTCTCCAAGACCCTCTTGCCCCTCTGTTGTTTCACGGTACTGCTGGCTTGGTATCTCAGGACTTCTTCATTCTCCTACTTTTGTGTTTTCCCAAGAAGCTGCTCATCCTGAGATAACAGGATATATACCATAACTGTAAAGATAAGGAAGTATGCCAAGAATTTGGACAAACAACTTTATGATCTTTTTGCATGACTGGCTCCCACTGATTTAACTCATGAGATAAGTTTGTGCTGTTCATGGTCATTGGTAAGATATATAGAGGTTAAGGATACTCAATAAAAGTGGTCTTTTGTTCCTATGAAAAGAGGCTCCTGTCTCTCATCCTTTCACTGTAGCTGAGAACAAGTTCTTTGCTGGTCAAAGAACTCAAGGTTGGTGCACCATTTCATTTCAATTGGTGCCCAGCATGGTAGGGGAAGATCATCAAAGGACTTCAACCACAGGGCAGATCAGCAGGGGAACAAATGACTGAACTTCATAAACATGAACCTGTCACTGAATTTTTTTATGCCTAATTTGGTTAGATCTGTTTATGCAAATGCATCAGTTACAATGCCCTAGGAAGTTTAACACAGAAATGCAAACTTCTGCTCCTAGGTCTGATCAAGAGATGCCCAACTCTCCTGTCCTTAACAACTTATTGTATCTGGATTTGAATCCATTTAAAAATGAAAGAGAAAGGGTTAACAAGGAAACAATGGATAAATTAAAAAAAGCAGTCACAGAATTAGTAATTAGTTCATTTAAAAAAAGACCAAGTTCTAAAAAAAGAAGTAATTAGTTCAGAAAATAAGGAATTGGGTTTATCACCTCTTAAGAGGGGGGTTATTTCAGGCTCTACAACCAGGAGAAAACCTCCCGGATTTGGAAATAATGATGCCTGTCTTAGAAGACACTCAAGTGGATCCTAATACTGGACAACAAGCTAGAATCAGAAGACATAATGTGGTTCCTATCAGTCAAATAAAAGAGTTAAAGAAGGCAGTTAAAGAATATGGGGTGAAATCATCGTATGTACATTTGCAGTTAAAAAATTTGGAAATTTAAGTTCTTACACCAAATAATTGGAAGGAAGTAATCAGGGCTTGTCTAACACCTGGTGAAGCAGTAGGATAGATGTCAGAATTTATGGAACATTGCAGGAACGTAGCAGCTTCATTAAATCCAGGGAATCCAATAAATGCTAAGACATGCTTTGAGCAAATGATAGGAACTGGATAGTATTGTACAGATGGTCAGCAGATCACCCATACTTTGGAAACTTATAAAAGACTTGCAAAATGTGCAATAGAGACTTGGGGTAGAGTCCCTGTATCTGGAGAAAGTAAAAAATCCTTTGCCACTATAATACAAAAACCTGATGAACCTTTTGTTGATTTTGTGGCTAGAATGCAGGATGCCGTAGCTAAGAGTATGGGGGACACCCAGGGTACAGATACTCTATTGAAACAAATGATAAGGAATGATTGTAATACAGATTGTAAAAAAAGCCTTAATAGAGAGCAGACAGGATGCTTCATTGAAAGAGATGATTCAAAGATGTTCTAGCATAAGTTCTGCAGCATATGCAGCTGAAATCATGGCTCAAGCTATGGCTAGGGGTTTTAATAAAAGTAGCATAAAATGTTTCAAGTGTGGCAGGATTGGACATATGAAGAAAGACTGCCACAATAAAGGAGGAGGGAATAGACCAACCACACCCTGTCCTAAAAGTAAAAAGCCAGGACATTGGGCAAGTGAATGAGTGAATGTAGGTTAAACTCAATGTTGGGCTGTACCCCATTGGCCCAGGGAAACAAATGGAATATGTTAGGGGTAGAAACGGAAGTGAATCAAGAGACAAAGGAATTAAGACAGAAATATCAGGAGTTAACCTCTCACAGGGAGCAATTTTAATTGATGTCCATTCTGAGGGAATTATTTAATTAGGGCCAATATTACAGCTCTTTTATTCATGCAAGAAATTCAAACAGATAATGAATATTTAGTAATAAATGCTCCAAGAACAGACTGTACTGGCTTACACGTTCAAGTAGCTATAGTATAAGGAAACAAGATTTCAGTTTTTAATCCGTACAAAATCTTATAGAAATTGATAGGTAGTGGCCCAAGGAGTATTACTTACTAAGATCAGTAAGTCACACACCTTAGGAATGTTTACTGAAAGGATATAAGCCTCAAGATCAATGATTACTATAAAAGTAGGAAAAAAATGCTAAAGGGATGCTAGATACTAGTGCTGATAAAAACTATTTTTCCTATTAGTATTTAGCCTCATAATTGGCCTCTGGAGGCTATAGATATTCTTTTAGGTGTAGGTGGATCAGGACACTCAGATATCAACATATTATTTAGACTGGGAACTTGAAGATAAACAAGGTAAAATTAGACCTTATGTGATACAAGGGCTTCCCATGATTTTATGGGGAAGGGACTTGCTCACACAAATGGGACTCACAGTCTCAATGAATTTTTCATAGGAGCCACTGTAGAAAAGGAACAAAAAGAGCAAATTGATGCCCCTTAAGATAAAATGGAAATCAGATGAGCCTATTTGGATAGATCAGTGACCCCTTAGTTCAGAAAAAATACAAGCTCTACAACAAATTGTTAAAGAAAATCTTGAGAATGGACATATAGAGGAACGTACCAGCCCATAGAATTCTCCAGTCTTTGCTATTAAAAAGAAATCGGGAAAATGGAAGATGCTTACTGATCTCAAAGCTGTAAACAATTCTATGGAATCAATGGGAGCTTTACAACCTGGACTCCCTTGTGCCAACATGATTCCAAAACACTGGCCTTTATGGGTACTTGATATTAAAGATTGTTTTTACTCTATACCCATACATGCAGAGGATGCTGTTAGATTTGTCTTCTCTATACCCTATGTTAATTTAAATTCACCCATGAAATGGTTTCAATGACAGGTATTGCCACAAGGGATAAAGAATAGCCCTACAATGTGTCAATAATTTGTGGAGAAGATATTACAGCCTATCTGAAATACTTTCAAGGATATTATTATTCTCCAATATATGGATGATATACTAGCATCTCATCATAATATTAATCTTTTAGAGACAGCTTTACAGGAGTTAGAAAAGGCTTTAGTATGTCAAGGCCTCAAGATAGCTCCTGAAAAAATCCAGAGACATCTACCCATTAATGATCTGGGACAATTGATCAATCCTACACAAATAAATATTACACCCCCACATTTAGGCATAAGTAAGGTAAATATATTACATACATTACAAAAACTACTAGGAGAAATACAATGGATAAGACCAACAATCTATTTGCCTTATGATACCTTGAAACCCCTATCTGAAGTGTTAAAAGGTGATCCAGCTTTAAATTCACCAAGAGAATGGACTCCTGAGGCTGTTCAAGCCATTTCTCAATTCACTGAAACCCTGAAAAACACTTATACCATAAGGATTGACCACAGTATTCCACTTGATATTACTGTACTTAATACTCCTTATATGCCTACTGGTGTCATTTATCAAGGGACAGGAATTGTTGAATGGATATATAAGGGTTTAAACCAAGGAAAAATATTGGTTATATATGCCACTATGGTAGCTCAGCTCTTACAAAAGTGTAATTCCCAAGTATTACAAATTAGTGGAAGAACACCTAATAACACCTACACACCATATTCATTAGATATTATAAAAGGATTTATTATGGAAGATCCTTTTTGGCAAATAGTTGTGAATAATAAATTTTGTACTGGGACCCCATTGTTAATAAAGTCATTATTTCAGATGTGGCCTTGGGATGAATCAAAGATAGTAAAAATAGAACCTGTGCAAGGTTATAATGTTTATACTGATACCACAAAGAAACATAGGGCCTCTATTTATTGCCCAGCATTGAAATTGTTAAAAACCATAGAAACTCCTTTTGATTCTACTCAAAAGAATGAACTCTATGCTACTATTTTTGCTACTTCCATCCCCCATCCCATCAATTTGATCGTAGATAGTCAATATGTAGCAGGTATTATAGCCCGAATAGAAGCTGCATTTATTAAACAAAGTGATAATGTAATGTTACAATTGTTTCATGATTTAGTCTTCAGTTAGAGCAAAATCCTATCCTATGTTCTGCATGAATATTCATTCACACTCAGGGCTGCCTGGTCCCCTTGCTGAAGGCAATGATATGGCTGATAAACTGTTGGTAGGTGCAGTGAGGGAGGCCTGTGGAGTTCATGAACGGTTTCACCTCTCTGCATGGTCCCTTAGGCTTTTATATCATATTTCCAAAGAAGAAGCCAGACAGATTGTAAAACGGTGTATTCATTGTGTCCCTTTTCAACCTCCTGATTGGTCCCTGATCCCTAGGAACCCTAGGGGTATCTTTCCTAAAGAATTATGGCAAATGGATATTACTCATGAACCCTCTTTTAGCAGACAGAAGTGTGTTCATGCAACAGTGGACACCTTTTCTTCATTTATTATGGCCACACCACTGTCTGGGGAATCAGTTAAGGATGTCATTTGTCACTTAATATCCTGTTTTTTCATTCATGGTGTCCCTGCTTCTATTAAGACTGATAATGCTCCAGTCTATATTTCTCAGTCTTTCAAGTCCTTTTGTGAGGAATTTCATGTGATGTACATAGCAGGAATTTCTTACAATCCCCGTGGTCAGGCTATAGTGGAACGTGCCAATAGGACCCTAAAGACCTTTCTTCAAAAACAAAAGAAGGGAGTTTGGGAGTAAACCTAAGATAAAAATAGACATGGCATGTTATACATACAATTACCTGACCTTTAATGAAGACCATATTACCCAGGCCATGAAATATAACTATTCTCCCTTAACAAAGAATTGTGCCAAGGGACACAAACAAATTGTACAACTGATGAACAGGTTATGTGGAAAAATCACGATGGAATTTGGAAAGGGCCTAACAAGGTACTAACAAAAGGGCCAGGTTTTCTTTGTGTTTCTACAGATGAAGGAACTGAAAGCTGGATTTCTCAACTGAATGCAAGGACTATCTTTGAAGGAACAAAGATGCAAAACATGGTGGAAATGATCAAATAGAAGGGGAAAAGGAAAACACAAACCCACTATTCAAAAAATACTTTTGGGGTCAATGGGACATTTTATAATGTCACTGGACAAAGATTCTATTCTTCTTGTACTATGGGATCTAGATACTTGCATCCGGAGTTATATCTACACATCATTAAATGTAGTACCCAGCAAGCTACATGCTTCAAGGACTATGTGTCATGGCACAATGACTCAATTCCTAATGGAATCATGGATTCCATTTATACCTGAATAAGGCAGGAAAGACTTTGGGGGAAGGATGGAAAATAGCTATGGTTATAGGATGGAACAAGATCACATGGAGGGATACATTCAACAGATGTACTGATGGGAAGGGCTTCTTTGGGGGATAAGTATGCATTTGTGTCTGGATCTCAAGTAAACATAACTATGACAATTATTCTAATGTATCATGCATGAATTGTACTGTATCAGAATGTGTAGGTAGAAAAGTCAAAGGAACAATATTCATAGTTACTAGACCAAGATATGTTACGATACCTGTAAAAGCCCAGGGTTGGTATCAAAGTAGGGCTGATCAAGTATTTTCGGAACAGAAGAAAGAATATCTTACTCTCCTACAGCCATTAGAAAGAAAAGATGTATTTCACATGTTATCTTAGGAATGTCTGTATTAACATCTCTTATTACTCCATCAATTTCCTTAGCAATGTCTGTAAGTACTGTAAGAAATGAAATAGTACAGGCTCAGTTTTTGGAAGAATTAGCTAAAAATGTCTCTTTGGGGTTTAAAGATCAGTGAATTATAGATGAAGAATTTTATAAGGCTATCAAAACACTAAGGGATACTATCGAAAATGTTGGGGATAAAGTAGACATGATAGAATATAAGGCTAGTTTAGTATGATTATCAATATTCCTCTTTTTGTTTGATGAAATTACAATATAATGAGTCACATCATTTATGGGACAGGATTAAGAATCACCTCAATGGGATTTATAGATAATGGTAATATTTCTATGCAAATTGAAGATTTATATGACTTAGCTCAACAAATTAATGATGCTTTTAAAAATAATTTTTGCCTGATAAGACTGCTCAAAAAAATCATTGATTATTTTCATCCTTTGTCCTTTCCTTCTTGGGTACAGCATGCTCTGTACATGATCAGAGCAACTATCAGAGCCACTATTATGGCTTTGATTATCTTGTCATTTCTTGTTCAATTTGTCATTTTTGTTATATGCTCCAGCATTGATCACATGAAGTCATGTATTTGGCAAAACAAAAGAAGGGGAAATGTTAGTGATCCTTGAGGACCACAACTGTGAGATAACAAGGACAAGGTCTCCAAGACCCTTTTGCCCCTCTGTTGTTTTGCAATACTGCTGGCTTGGTATCTCAGGACTTCTTCATTCTCCTATTTTTGTATTTGCCCAAGAAGCAGCTCATCCCAAGATAACAGGATATATACCATAACTGTAAAGATAAGGAAATATGCCAAGAATTTGGACAAACAACTTTATGATCTTTTTGTGTGGTTGGCTCCCACTGATTAACTCACGAGATATGTTTGTGCTGTTCATGGTCATTGGTAAGATATATAGAGGTTAAGGATATTCAATAAAGTGGTCTTTTGTTCCTATGAAAAGAGGCTCCTGTCTCTCATTCTTTCACTGTAGCTGAGAACAAGGTGGTGCACCGTTCCATTTCAGTTGTTGACTTGAATTGAACTGCCCTATATATTCACTTAGTTTCTACATATTTCTTCAAAGAAGAAAAAAAATTTCCCTGCCCTCATGAAGCTTGTCATTTCATAGCAGACATGAAGTAAATAAAATTCAATAAACACATTCAATGTCCCCTACACCTACAATACTTAGGTAGGAACTAGTGAGATAAACTGTACTCCTACCCTCAGAGGTCACATTCTGTGGACAGAATAATATAGACATTGATAACATCAGTACACAAATCTACAGGTAATTATAATAAATTATATAACATGGTAAGTGGATTAGGGAGTACAAACAAAATGCTATTTGAGACTAAAAGAGATAAGTGATTTATTAAAAAGAAGAGGGTCTTGAAGGAAGTCTTGAAGGAGAGAGAGATTGAAACTGAGCCCATAGCACCAGGACCACCCAACCCAGACCTCTACTGTTATTGATGTTAAGGATATATTAGAGACATTTGACTTGAGTCTATATATACTATCAAGTATTCAGACTGTGGCATCCAGATCATAAGATAAGTAAGACCTGTCACCAGTCTTCATCAGCAGAAATCCTCCCATCTAGTGATACCTGCCTGATTCATTCATTCCTCATTGGTTAAGAAATTTCAAATCCCTCTCAATCTTCCTACCCAGAAAGTAAAAGGGAGTCCCAGACATTTATCCACAACCACCTCAATACTCCACTCCCCAACTCCATTGACCTATTCCCTATTAGTCCTTTCCACTATTCCCTCTGGGATTCCCATTAGACACATTTCACTTCATTTTAGATCTCTTCCTTTCATGCTTCTTCCACTTTCTAGCTGTCACTAAAACCTGTGCCTCAATAAGTTCTCTCAAATAGCACTGAATTCCAGACCTTCCCTTCCAGTACAGGTTATACCATTATTTATATCTCCTAAAGAGACAGAGGCAGAGTCAATATCTTTCTTGCCCCCGTTTCCACTTCCAGATTCTTTCTCTGCTACCATCATTCAGCAACCTTTCCTCCTTTGAGGTTTTGTCATGCAATCTAGATCCTGACAACAACTATATTCCAAGATATTCTCTTTCCTTTTTCAGTCAGTGCCTAGCTCATAGTATTCTTTCTACCTAGAGTTTCTTCCTCCATAATAGGGAACATCTACATAGGTGTTGATTTTCCCTCAATACCTTGACTTTCCCCAGTTCCTCTTCTCCTAATTCTTATTTCCATAGAAAAGATTACACCCTAGATCTTGTCACCACCTGCAAATGCTTCATTTCCAAGATCAAGAATTCTCAAATTCTTTTAGCCAATCAATCTCCTACCATTCTCACTCTTCCTATGCCTTTTTTCCTGACAAACCTATTCTTTGTATTCATGCCATCCTACAATCTCTCCCTTCCTCAGTATTTTGCCAGGTCAAAACCCCAGTTCTGCTACCAGTTCAACTCTCTCTAGTGTCTTATTCCCCTTGTCCTATCTCTGCTCACACTCTGCCAAACTCCAACATTTTGTTACTCCCATCATTTTTTTATTAGGGGTTTTTTTTTAGGTTTTTTGCAAGGGAAACACCCAAGGCCACACAGCTAGGTAATTATTAAGTGTCTGAGATTGGATTTGAACCCAGGTACTCCTGACTCCAAGGCCAGTGTTTTATCCACTATGCCACTTAGCCACCCCCATCATTTTTTTTTTGTCTGCTCCTACAGATGTAATGCTAGTCAGAGCTTCAGGAAGACTCTACACTAACTGGGTTCACTACAAATGTTATCTAATTTCAACCAAATCTTCATTGAAGCAAGGTAATCCTTTTTCTTCTCCAGAATTGATTCTTTGTCCTACTCTCCCTAATGACTTTTTCAAATTTTTCTCCTCAAGCTTCTGATAGTTCTCCCTCTGCTATCCTCTCAACTGAAGCTCTCACTCTATGTTTTACTTAGGTAATTTATTGCTATTAGGGCAGCTATGTAGCACAGTGGATAGAGTACTAGGCCTGAAATCAGGAAGGCACATCTTCCTGATTTCAAATCCACTCTCAGACACTTGTAATCTGTTTGACACTAGGTAAATCATTTAATCCAATTTGCCTCAGTTTTCCTCAGCTATAAAATGAGTTGGAGAAGAAAATGACAAATCATTTCAGTATCTTTGCCAAGAAAATTCCAAATTGGGTCATCAAGTCAGACATGACTGAAATAACTGAACAACATAAATAAAAACAGGGGTTTATTGACTGAGAACTTCACTTCTCTTCCTCCCAGAATTCCTCCTCATTTAACTCACCTCCTACCTCAACATCTTCTCCTGCCATTTGTTCCTTTAGTTCAGTCTCTAATAAAGAGGCAGTCCTTCTCTTTGCCAAAGATATGCGGATTAAATTTAGGAATAGAATAAGGAAAAACTTTCTAATAATTAAATCTGTCCAAAAATAAAAATGGGCTGACTCAGGAGGTACAAGTTTTCCCATTTCCCACTGGAAGTATTCAAATAATGGTTGACTGACAATCCATCAGGGACGTGGTAAAAGGAATATGTTCATTACTCACCATTCATTCAACCTTTAGCCTTGATCCCAGTCTCTACAACCTCCTCTCCAAGATCTGACTACTGCAATTACCCCCTCTTTCTCATGCATTGTAAATTTTCTCTCTTGATCAGCTCATAGGATAGCAGCAGGACAAAAAACAGATTGGACTTTTCCTTTACAGAGAGGGGAAAAAAATCCCAACTCTGGCATACATTGGTGATATCTCATCATTTTCCCTTTCTCCAGAGTCTAACACTGATTGGCTAAGATAAGGGGCAATGAACTCAAACTAGAATGTTTGACCTGTTGCTTAACAGCCTTGATTTAGGAACTACAAAACTATCTTATCTATACCTGCTCAGACCATAGGGCACTACCCTGCCAGATCAGCTGATTATATATAGAACTCTAATTTAAGGAAAATAAAAATTTGGAAATAGA
Source organism: Macrotis lagotis (assembly GCF_037893015.1). Lineage (NCBI taxonomy): Eukaryota > Metazoa > Chordata > Mammalia > Peramelemorphia > Peramelidae > Macrotis > Macrotis lagotis. The sequence continues at coordinate 182,713,921 of NC_133661.1, read as the reverse complement.
AGATACAAAGATAAAATCATTTTAAAGGGTATTACAATAAGCATAAATATATATGTATATGTGTATGTATATATATTTCACAATAAGCTTAAATATACATCGTATTTTAATAAAGTCATTTCTTCCTACTTGAAGTCATCTCATGCAAAAGACAAGCAAAGACTTGTTTACAATAACTTTGGGGGCTTTCCTATTATAGAAGTTTCTGGAAAAACAAATTCAGTTAAACAAAGGACCAATGGAATTTAGTTCAGCATAAACCTATTGGGGTATCCTACATATTTATAAGCTGATGCATAACAGGAACCAGAGAGGGTCCCATTATACCTGATCCTGGGTTCTTGTTCAATTATGACTCATTGATTCTTGGTCCATTCATAATACTGAGCTTTGTGCTTGAACTTGGATTTAAAAGAGGAGCTAGAGACAATAGTGGTAAACCTGGGTCACCAAAAGGTCTCTAGGATTGGGTTTGCAGGCTAAGGAGTCTGATAGTATGAATTATGGAGAAATGAGAAGAGGCCCTGAAAGTAAAAAATGCCAGGATTTCTATAGCCAGAAATCAAAAGGATATGTGATGATTCAGGGATTATCTCCTACTTTATTTCTTTTAAGTATCTATGTTTTTATGGAAAACCCTTTTTTCCCCCATGAGTTTTTGCTTGCAGTTGTTAAGAAGTTACTACCTCCTTTTTTGAGAATTCTAAATTAGCAATAATTTTTTATACTAATTGATATTTTCTTTGATTTCTACACCTAACTTTAGTTCCTGAATTGAGACTTTATCATTCCTCTGCTACACTTTAAAGTGGTCAGCCCTAAACTGGAAAATAGGATGGCAGAAACATCTCACACCCTATACTAAAGGTTGAAATGGGTACAGGATTTAGATATAAAAGGTGATCCCATAAGTCAATTAGGAGAACAAGGTATAGTATACTTGTCAGATCTATAGAGAGAAGAGGGGGTTTTGGCCAAATAAGAGACAGAGAACATTATAAAATGAAAAATGGATAATTTTGAATGCATTAAATTAAAAAGGTTTTGCACAAAGAAAACCATTGCAACACAGATTAGAAGGAATGCAGAAAGCTAGGAAACAATTTTTACAGCTAGAGGACTCATTTCTAAAATACATGAAAAACTGAGTCAAATTTATAAGAGTACAAGTCATTCTCCAACTGATAAATGGTCAAAGGATATGAACAGCAGTCTTCAGATGGAGAAATTAAAGCTATCCACAATCATTATTGATTAAAATTAAAATTAAAACTCTGAGGTACCACCTCACATCAGATTGACCAATTTGACAAAAAAAACAGAAAATGGGGAGGGGATAGTACACTAATGCATTGTTAGTGGAGTTGTGAACTGATTCAACCATTCAGGAGAGCAATTTGGAACTATGTCCAAAGGACTATAAAACCATGCATACCCTTTGATCCAGAAATTCCACTACTAGGTCTGTATCCTGAAAAGATCATAAAAAAAGGGGAAAGGTACAATCAATATTTATAACAGCTCTTTTTTGTAGTGGCAAAGAAATGGAAATTGAGGTGATACCCTTCAATTGGGGAATAGCTGAATAAATTGTGATATATAAATGTGATGAACTATTATTCTGAAAGAAATTATGAGCATGTAGATTTAAAAAAAAAACATGAAAAGACTTCCATGAATGAAGTAGGGGAAATATTGGACAATGAATTCTCTGTTCAATACTTCCCCTTCAAACTGATACTGGGTAAAGTGAGCAGAACCAGAAGAATATTGTATATATTCTCACAACATTTCATGATGATCAGCTATGATAGACTTAGCTCTTCTCAGCAGGATAATGATCCAAGATAATTCTAAAAGACTTGTGATAGAAAATATCATCCACATCCAGAGAAAGAACTCTGAAGTCTGAATGTAGACCAAAACATACTATTTTTCATTTTTAAAATTTGTTCTATTTTTTCCTTCTCATGTTTTTCCCCCTTTTGATCTGATTCTTCTTTCACAATATGACTAATATGGAAATATGTTTAACATAGTTGTACATATATAACCTACATCAAATTACTTGCTGTCAAAGGGAAGGGGGAGGGAAAAAATATGGAACTAAAAATCTTAACAAAAAATGAATGCTGAAAACTATCTTTTACATGTAATTAAAAAAATAAAAAAGAGTTTAAAGAAGTAAAATTTTCAAAAATTGGGTGGTCAGCCCCAATTGGGCTGACTCTTAGTTCCCTGATTTTCTTCTACCTCTGACTTTGATCTCTACCGCCCAGGTCCTCCTCCCCTCCATCCCCACCATCTTTGAGACTCAGAGTACTGGATCTTCCAGGTCTTCTCTGGCATCTCAAAGCAGAATGTTAGGGAGCTGAGAACCCCAGGTTTTAGCTCTTCTAACCTGAGCACTAGTGCTATAAAGATGGCTGTCTGTTTTCTGGCACTTCCAAAATACCTACCCTGGGGCTTTCTGACAATCCTAGGGCTTTATCAGGAGAGCCTCCCCTACTGCTGCCTGGGGATACAAAGCCTCAAAGGCTAGGAGATAGCCTGCACAGATGCTGGCTGACCTCATACAAAATTCTCTTGTACAAGTAACTTATAGCTTCTCATTATTTCTTGATCATTATTTAGAACTAAAACTTCTGCCTCTTAGCCCCCACATTGAACTGGAATAGCACTGTGACTGCAGAGAGAAAATTTTAAAATTAATTATCTGAAATAAAAGGAAACTTGAGGCAAAAACTGAGCATCCATGATTTAATTTGCAAAGCTAACACATCAAATTAGATCACCTGACTCCTCAGATAACAGAAACTAAGAGTGGTTTATGAGCTGATTTTTACAGAAAAGAAGAATTTTAAAAAACATAATTCAATTGGACATGGTTAACTTGACAAGTTAGCTTCTTCCAGCCTTTTTTAATTCTACTCTAGAAACTATGAGGGCCATCCCACCCAGATTAATTCTTTTTGGAAGTCATCCTCAAGGAGAGGAAATGTTAAAAGAAACAAATTCTTTTTTAAGTTTTTGCAAGGCAAATGGGGTTAAGTGACTTGCCCAAGGCCACAAAGCTAGTTAATTATTAAGTGTCTGAGGCCAGATTTGAAACCAGGTACTCCTGATTCCAAGGCTGGTGCTCCATCCCCTGTACTATCCAGCTGTCCCATTCTTTAATCTTTTAAGAGAATTCTTTCAAATTCTGCTGGAACCCTGGAAGCCATTTAGCTAGCCACATTTTCTGACAACAAAACAAGGCAGTCTTTTTGCCTCAATTCTTATCTAGCCTCTCCTCACTGGATGGGTTTTGCCTCAGACAAACTGAGACCTTAAAAAGGTCAGGATCTCCCACTACATCTGGGGCTATCACCAGTCCTCCTGACCTATGACTCTGAGGAAGAGAGCAAAGCTGATAGCTCTACAGTCTAGACTCATTTACCCTACTTTCCCCATATATAAGATGCACCTTAATTTGGGGGCCCAAAATTTGAAAAAAAAATGTATTACATAAAGTTAACTGAACTCAAGTTTTATTCATCATAAAATTCATACAACTCCTCATTGATGACAAAACTCCCATCCATTAGCTCATCCTCATCTGTGTTTGAAGAGGAATTACTATCACAGGAGAGGCTCTGACTGTTCTCCTGTCTATGCTATCATCTGTAGTTGACCACACACACTCCCTGGGCAAGTCTGGTGTATGTATACTCATGCTTAGTCCATTCCCTTTCATGAAACTGAAACACTAATTGTGTCCTCCTTTGAAATCAGTCATTTCTTTTTCACCAACAAGTCTTCTTGCACTATGCTGAACCCTTTTTTCGGACACAGGAATTCCACTTGCCCTTTGCTCTTCAATCCATCTCTTCTATTCCCTCTCTAATTCAGGCCATTGTGCTGACTTGCCTCTCAAGGCCTTCTTCTGCCATGACATTTTCAGTAGGGTTTCTTCTTCCCATTGGCAGTCTCAGATTATTTTCTCAGTTGGAGGAGAACCAAACTGACATCCAGCAGCACAATTTCCATTCACTTTTGCAAACTGGATCACTTTGAACTTGAATTCAGCACTGTATGAAAATTTTTTCTGAGCCATTTCTGGGCAAAACGTGGCAAAACATAACCTAATATTTTCTTTAACCTAATATACCAGTAACAAATGCAAAACAATGAGTGCAAAGACAACAAACACAAAAAAGCGGGAAATGCAAGTGAAAAAAAAAACTACAACTATTGTTTAAGACACTCCCAGTTTTTAGATCCCAAACTTTTCAAAAAAGGGTATGTCTTATACATGGGGAAATATAGTAAATCTAAAATATGGTAAATCATCTTCTGATATCATCGGTCTTCTTTGAGAATGGAAGAAGATACCAATAATCCCACCCAGAAGTCCTTGCCCTACAAGTGAAGCCTTTTGTAACCAGAAAAGCTCAACTGGCAAAGAAGAACTTGTGGTTTGAGAAGTTACTTCCCTTTTGACACAGTGGATAGGGCACTTGACACTTACTAGCTGTATGACCTTGGGTAAGTCACTTCACCACTCACATCCAGGGCCATCTCCAGTCAGTCTGATTCATATCCAGCTACTGGAACCAGATGACTTTGGAGGATAAAGTGAGGCTGCTGACTTAGCACAGCACTCCCTCATTCAAATCTAATTCATGTGCTTGTCATGATGTCACCTCCCTGATGTCATGGCCTTCTTCAAGAACAAAGGACAAACATAATCAATCACTTGCCAATCTTAGAAGATTCTATTACACTCAACGTAGACACTAGTTCAAGGAAAGAAGGAAGTTTATTCACTAAGAATGGAAAGAGGATCTCAATCTTAACCCAATCTTTCTCTTAGCTGCCAAGTCTCTGGTCAATCCCCATTTTATTAAAAAGGGAAACAGCTATAAAATCCTTATAATCCAATGATTGTTTTATTCCTCTAAATTATCTGCTACTTAATGATAGTCATGTCAATCTATCTAATCACTGAATCTATAGGTAACCTAGACTTGAGACCATCTATGTTAGTCTGGCTTAGCTTTAATGGATAATTTTTCTTTAAGAAGGGAGTTCAACACTGTAGTCAAACTAAAAATAAATCAAAGTAATCTATACTGATTTCCTTTTCAGAATAGGATATCCTTTAAATAGAAATCTGATCATATCACTTCTCTGCTCAAAAACCATCGGCAGTTCCCTATTACTGTTCTAGTCAAATTCACATTCTTTTACCTGGCAAAAATCCTCCCCCAGTTAGCACCACCCAGTCTTTTCTGCCTTATCCCATATTATTCCCCTCCTTGCACTCTACATTTTAGCCAAATTCAGCACCTCTCAGCTCCATCCCACATCAACATAGGCTATACTCTCAAACTTTCATGCCTATAATATCTTTCCTCCCCTTTTGCCTGAACTTCTCAATCTTTAAAATTTAGTTCCAGTGCTTACTTTCAACAGAAGCCTTCCTCATTTTCCAGGTTAGTTACAACTCTTCTTCCTCAGATCTTAAATAACACTTTGTTTTGTAACTCTCAAATGTATTTATCACATGATCTTGTATGTATACAATTATTATACTTGTCTATTTTGGTGTTTTATCTTCCTACTTGAAGTCAGCACCTTGTTTTATAAACTTTGTTCCTCCCCCAGTTCCTATCACAGGAGAAAATTAATAGATATTTATAGATTTTCTTTGCTTGGCTTAAATAAAGGCTGAATTAGATGTCTTCCAGTTTATGTAACAACCTTCTGTGATATGAAATCTTAAACTTTTTCCATTAAAATAATTGTCTGAGCTTTCTGTTTCAACATGATTCCCTTATTCAAAACCCCTTACCTTCCCAGTACTATCCCATATCTAATTTAAACCCTGATTCATGATTTTCAGATGTCACAATTAGCCTATTCCAGCTGCAGCCTCAAGCCAAGAGTCCAGATTCTGCCTCTGCTTAACAATAAAACATTTAACCACCTGTTGGTTCCAGTTTTTCATCCACAAGAATTATATATCATCTGACAAATGATTATTTCATCTCAGGTCATTAGGTTATGATTAAAAAAAAAGCACAAACAAGCTTTATAATGGAAAGTAAAAAGCACTTGTATAATATTATTATAGTTCTATTTTCCTTCCTGCAACCAATTTACTCAGTTCACTTCATCCAGATTTCTCCTTTGCCCCAACCAGCCTTCCTTTTATTAATTTCTTGAGAGCAGACTACTTTATTTTTTCATTTTTGTATCCTCTTGTATACTGCCTTGCACATAATAGTTAATTAGTTAATGTATTGTTTAATTAAATCAAATCTGGGTGCATGCCCTATCCCACACTCAAATACACATACTGTAGAATACAGACTCTTGGAGGGTAAGGGTTGTATGATCTTTCATCATTGCATGCCCAGGCTTAAAATAATGCCTTTGCATATAGTAGGTACATAACAAAGATAAATTGCCAAAGAAGAGAAAAAAAGAAGTACCCCTTTCACCTTCTTTGCAGAGATGAGAGACTATGAGTGTGAAACACGAAATGTAGTATCAGTCTTATTCCATGTTGTGGTCATTTTGCTGAATTTTTCCCCCCTCTTTTTTATTCTTTGACATAAGGAAATCCTTTTGGAAAGGGAAAGAAGGGGAGGGGAAAGAGATATATTGGGAAATGTAAGTGATTTTTAAAAACAAAATATATCACTAATTTTGTCTTAAAAAAGTTGTTATTGACTTTCAAATTCATTTTTCTAGTCAAGTTAGCATGTTTCACATTCTCTCTCCAGGAGACCAACATTTCCTCCCTCTTTCCCCTTCTCTGCACAGTCATTCCCACTATAATGAAAATAGCTATCTTTTTTTCTATAAGTATGGTTCCTCCCTTCCCCTCTTTCTCTAACCTTCCCAGAATTTACAGAAGAAATAATGACTCCCAATGAGTCCATTAATTTTACTTCCCCTTTCCTCCCTCCCCACATCCGTTCCCATTCATTCCACTAGCCCCTGGGGAATGAATGTCTGAGGTAACTTGTGCCCTGGACCAGGTGCTTTGGTGAATGTAAAAGAAATAGAAGACTTGGTCTCAACTGTAAAGTGCTGGGTTTAGACCAAATAGATTCCTTTCTTTTTAGTATATAATATTGAAGGTATATGAAAGGTAACAGTGAAAAAAAAACCCAGTAAACTTCAAAACTCATTCACAAAGGCTTTGAATTTACCATTATCCACAAGTATGCTTCTTCCTTCCAAGGAAGAAGGATCCTTCCAAGACTGAGAATTCTATATTACTGTCAAAAATATTTTTCTTAAGAACAGATTTGCTCATATCACTCTTCTACTCAATAAAATTCAGTCCCTATTGCCACTAGAATCAAAAGCCCTCATGGCCTTTCCCAAATATAATATGATAATCTATATCTATATCTATATCTGTGAGGAATATAGGGTGTTGGTCTTCACAGGGTGTGGAGGGGAGCCCTTAAGGAATCCATTACAAAGGGAGAATGGCCCAGCCAATCACAAGACTGGAAGAGTTTTCCTAATCCCATTCCAGGGATAGCAAACCCCAAACCGGTTCTCAACTGGTCAAGAGTGACCTAGAGATCTTGACCTAATGCAACTGAGTTTTCAAAATTAGTTAATTGAATATTAACACACACACACACACACACACACACACACACACACACAGACACCCTGTGATGATCGGGGTTCATTAGCATATCATACTTTGTATGATGTGGGGTAGTATCATATTAGGAACATGTCATGGAATGGGTAGACCTCTTAGATTGTAACTCAAACTCTGAGGACCTATGAAAATCCAAAAAGGAAGGGAAAGAGTTTCTGAGGACTATAAATTACCTGACATTCCAAGACCAATTAGTGCCTCACACCCAGGTGAGGTACCCGCAGCTTATAAGGTGTATCTTGCAAGGTTCGTGAATAAAATGTACAATTTTCTGTCGCTCTACCAGGTTTTTCTTTTTATTCATTTATAACAACATCTATATCTATATTTCTAGTTTCCTATACATTACTCACTTTAAACTGGGATCCTGCTAAATTGGCTTTGTGTATTCTTTATTCAGAACCACAAATCTTCATCTCATCCCACATGCCTCTAATTGAAACTCTTCTCACCTCTACCCCATAGAATCTCAATTTTCCTTCAAAACACAGATAAAGTACCACTTTCTCAGTCATAAAGAAACATTTATCAAATATCATGTCAAGGTACCATGCCAAATACAAAAGACAGTCCATTTTGTTAAGGAGCTCACAGTCTAATGGAGGAGACTACATGCAAACTATTATATACAAACTATATATAGGGTAAATTGGACATAGTAGGAACCCCTGTTCAAAGAGAAGTCCAATCTAACTCCTTACAAAGTACCAATGCTTTCCTCTCTTAACTGATAACAATGATGATGATGATGATGCTTGTCCTTCATTCTCAAAGAAGCAAATGACATCAGGAAGGTGATACCATAACAAACAATTGAAATGGATTTGAGTGGGGGGGGGGCTGTACTATGTGTACTATGTCACCAGTCTCACTTTCTCCTCTGGAGTCAACTGGATCAACCTGGCCAGACAGGAATCAGAACAATTGGAGATTACCCTGGTTGCCAGGCAATCATGATTATGTGACTTGTCCAAGGTCACACAGCTTCTAAGTGTCAAACATCTGAGGTTGGATTTGAACTCAGGTCCTCCTGACTCCAGAGTCAGTGCTTTGTCCACTGTGCCACCCAGCTATCTTAACATATGTAATTACTATGTGTTTATTTTGTGTATATCTTATATATACTGTCTAATCTGATACTATTTAATTTGGAATTAATATTTCTGATCTATATATATATTTTTTTTTAGATTTTTTTTTCAAGGCAATGGGGTTAAGTGGCTTGCCCAAGGCCACACGGCTAAGTAAATATTAAGTGTCTGATGTCAGATTTGAATCCAGGTATTCCTGACTGCAAGGCTGATGCTCTATCCACTGTGCCACCTAGCTGCCCTTGATCTATATATTTCTAAACAAAAATTAGTCTCAACCTTTAACTACAAAATGTCAGTATACATAAGGCCTGTCTCCAACATCTCAACTGTTGGCTTGACCTGTGTCAATACTACTTTGAAAACTCATTGACAGCACCAATAAAGTCCTTTTCCTGGATCAACAAACCTCAAGTTAAACCTCAAGATAAAAGATATCTTGGATAAGGAGAGAGAAATCCTATTGTTATTTGTAAACATTTACTCTCCAGTCTAAGTGGGATTCTTGTCAATAGGAGTTTGAAGCAAATATTATAAGATATGAAAGGATCATATTGTAAAACCATGTCATCCATGTGAAATCTCATTGGCTACTTAACTCAGTTCTTATTATTCTTTTTCCTTTCTGCATAACATACCCCCAGAATTTTGTATCACGGTTGGCATTTGTAAGGATGCCATCCACCATAGAATTTTGGTAAAATCCTAGAAAATTAAGCTTCATTTATAAAACTAACTTTGTTATTTAATTTTTAGCCTAAGAACATTATGGTTAACAATACTTACATATTTTCTCCCCTCATTATACATAGGCTCCTTGAGAGTGTTTTCCAGGCACTTGATAAATGCTTGTTGCTTGACTTCCCTCCCCCCTTCTATGTTTCTCCAGCCATTAGAATAGTGTCAGGGGCTTAGCAAAGAGTTCAAATATGACCTCACATAATTACTAGTTGTGTGACTCTGGACAAGTCATTTAACCTCTACCTGCCGGGATAATAAGTGTATTTCTTGGGGTTGTTGTATAGATCAAATAATATAATTGTAAACTTTTAAGAATACTATATAGGGCAGCTAGGTGGCGCAGTGGATGGAGCACCGGCCCTGGAGTCAGGAGTACCTGGGTTCAAATCTGGTCTCAGACACTTAATAATTACCCAGCTGTGTGGCCTTGGGCAAGCCACTTAACCCCATTTGCCTTGCAAAAAAACCTTAAAAAAATGCTATATAAATGGGAGGAGGAGAGGGATAAGGGAAAAGAAGAGAAAGAAGGGATGAGGAAGGGAAAGGAAAAGAAGAGAAAGAAGGGATGAGGAGGGGAAAGGAAAAGAAGAGAAAGAAGGGATGAGGAAGGGAAAGGAAAAGAAGAGAAAGAAGGGATGAGGAGAGGAAAGGGAAAGAAGAGAAAGAAGGGATGAGGAGGGGAAAGGGAAAGAGGAGAAAGAAGGGATGAGGAGGGGAAAGGAAAAGAAGAGAAAGAAGGGATGAGGAGGGGAAAGGGAAAGAAGAGAAAGAAGGGATGAGGAGGGGAAAGGGAAAGAGAAGAAGGGATGAGGAGAAAGGAAAAGAAGAGAAAGAAGGGATGAGGAGGGGAAAGGGAAAGAGGAAAGAAGGGATGAGGAGGGGAAAGGGAAAGAAAAGAAGGGATGAGGAGGGGAAAGGAAAAGAAGAGAAAGAAGGGATGAGGAGGGGAAAGGGAAAGAAGAGAAAGAAGGGATGAGGAGGGGAAAGGAAAAGAAGAGAAAGAAGGGATGAGGAGGGGAAAGGGAAAGAGGAGAAAGAAGGGATGAGGAGGGGAAAGGGAAAGAGGAGAAAGAAGGGATGAGGAGGGGAAAGGGAAAGAAGAGAAAGAAGGGATGAGGAGGGGAAAGGAAAAGAAGAGAAAGAAGGGATGAGGAGGGGAAAGGGAAAGGCTAGCTGGCAGGTTGTATTTCGCCTCGGGGTTTTGTATTTGTATTTCGGGCTACTTTTATTCACTTTTCAGCACGCGCCGCTCTCTCCATCCCTGCACAAACACAAGCCCTTCAAAGACAGGGGCCTGCTTCATGGCTGCTAGCCGTGCCTAGCCAGGAGGAGGCTGCTTAGCCAAGGGTCCTGAGCCGAGGGCAGCAGGAGCAGCGGGGAGAGCGCAGGCGCAGAACAGCGCCCATTGCAGCGGCGGATTCGCCCGATCAAGATGGCCTCGGCGTTCAGTCCGTACAGAGGCCCAAGATGGCGGCTCCCTAACGCCGGTGGCTCCAAGATGGCGTCACCGAGCCCTCTCCTCGCGGACAGCCCTTGGGGACTTCCGCTCCCTCCTTCCGGTGGGCCCCGCCCCTTCCTGTTTTTTCGACCCTCCCCTTGGCATGGCCGGGCCCGCGGTTACGTGGTTGGGTAGGTGGGAGTCGGGGAGCGGGACAGGGCCGAGGGGCAGGATAGGGGCGGCCGGGCTGCGGGCTGGGGGCGCTAACGACGCTCCTCTCCTTCCCCCCCAGGTGTGCGGCGGCTACATCTGAGCGTCGTGGGCCGGGCTGGCGGCGCGTGGCGAATCCAGTGAGGGGCCGGGGCCGGGGCCGGGGCCGGGCTGTGGGCGGGCGAGGATTGGGGGGCCGCTGCAGGGCCCCCAGGTGGGGGCGGTGCTTGACTGACCTCTGACCTCTCTTCCCTAGGCAGGGTCAGGCCCCCAGCCCTTCTGGCTACGGGCCCCTCACGGAGCTGCCCGACTGGTCCTATGCAGGTGAGCCCGTCCGCCCTGGCACTGCAAGCCAAGTGCTTTCCTCCCTGATCCTCCCAGACCTGGGCGGTGGGGGCCGCCAGGTTGTCCCGTGGTGGAGTCAAGAAGATCTCGGTGTAAATGCAGCCCAAGATAACTAGCTCTGTGACCCTGGGCAATCACTCACCCTATTGCCTCAGTTAATTCATCTGAAAAATGAGCAGGAGGAAGAAATGGCAAACCGCTCTAATATCCTGCCAAGAAAACCCTAGACGGATCAGAAAAGTCTGGACTGAAGAATCCACCCCGTTTTGTGATTGTGGAAAAGAGACAGAGGTTAAATAACTTGCCCAGCGTCACATAGCTTATGAAGTGGTTTTCTGGTCAGTAAGAATTGCAAGCATTAAGATTTGCAAATGCTGACATTTGAACCTCAGAACAGAGTGGGGAAATTTATTATCCCTATCTCACAGTGGAGGAAACGAGTAAAGTGACATTCCCACAGTCAGGATTAGCATAGAACTGATCCAGTCAATATTTGAACTCAAGACTTCCTCACACTAGGTCCAGTTCAGTGGACCACTTAGCTTCCTATGGGCATTTAGTAAAGATATCTTCTGTGAAAGGAGCTGTCCTGGGCTCTGGAGATAAGATTTAGGGACCAGACCTGGGATTTCATTGATGTAGAGAAACTCCCAGATGAAAAAACTACCTCTGCCGTTGCAGGTCAGCACCTTCTTAAAATAAGAGAGTTGACTATCTTCTTGAGAGGTCACTGACTTACACATCCCCTATGTGATACAGTTAGAGCTTGAAACATGGGCTTCTTGGGTCAGAGGTCTGCTCTATCCACTACACCCTGCTGCTTCTCAGTTTAAAAAAAATAAAGTCATCGAAAACAGTCATTTCCTCAACACACTGGACAGCAGACAAGTTAGCCATCCCTATCCTTTGCTTCCACAAATATTTACCAACTTTACTAGTGCTTTGCTCTAGATATTGGGAATCCAAAAGTAATCATAGGGTTTAGCTAAAAAGAAATAGTAAGAGACCATCTAGTTCTATCCTGTTTTGTAGATAAATAAATTGAAGTTCAAAGGAAGCCCTCTGCTCTTTTCACTGCACTATGGCTTCTTCCAGAATAAAACAGGACAAGGTCTTTGCTTGAATGGCAACCACCTCTTGCCATGAAACTTATGGATGCTGCCCAGCTAAAAGTTAACCTTTTCCTCCCTTGAATTTCATAGTGCATTGTGTCTGACTCTACTATGTTCTTATCATACTCTCCTTTGTAATATGCATTCTTATATAGTATCACAGCTCCCTCCCCTAGGAAATTTCAAGACTTTTTTGGTTTTCAAATTTTCTTATCCGAAGAGCCTAACCTTTCTTTGTTGAATTGAATGCTAGAGGCAGAAAAAGCTTGTGACTTGAAACAAATTTAAGTCAACTCAAGTAAGCACATATTAAACACCTATTATATACTATATACTGTGCTAATTAAGCACTGGAAGGATACAAAGTAGCTTACAGTGGAAGATGGGAAACAGCATGTGAACAAATATTTACAGGATAAATAGGAAATGAAGGAGGAGGCACTAGAATTAAGATGGATTGTGTGGGGCAACTAGGTAGCACAGTGGATAGAGCACCAGCCCTGGAGTTAGGAGGACCTGAGTTCAAACTTAGCCTCAGACAATAATTGCCTAGCTGTGTGATCTTGGGCAAATCACAACCCTATTGCCTTGCAAAAAAATTAGAGGAATTGTGAAAAGTTTCCTAGAGGAAGTGAGATTTATTTTTTTTTTAAGCTGGGACTTGGCACGAAGGAGGCCAGGAGGAAGACACTTACAGAAACCATTGTCACTAGATGGGACAATACATAGGGAGATGGAGGGATAAGATGTAAGAAGTCTGGAAAACCAGAAAAAAGTCAAATTGCCTAACTTCTTTGAGAATTGGTTTCCCAATCCATAAAATAGATCTATATTTTACCTTATTTGGAAGAGATGCCATAAGGACCAAAGGAGATAAAGTCATTTCTCAATAACAATAACTAAGGGGCAGCTAGATGTGTGACCTTGGGCAATTCACTTAACCCCATTGCCTTGCAAAAACCAAAAAAAATTGCAATAATTATTGAACTTGTCACCAACCCAGCACCTAGGTAGGCTGGCTACCAACCAAGGACAGACTTATTACCAGTTGTCTGAGCTCCTGAAATAGCTTCCTTCTGCACTGATCTTCCTAGCAATTCAACTTCCTTACTTCCACCCCTTTTTACTGCTGCTGAACTAATATCACTTAAGTGTTGAATTAATCATCTTACTTTTCTGCTCAAAAATCATCAGAGGCCCCCTAGTACCTTCAGAAAAAAAATTGATTCCTTTATATCAAATTCAAGGCCATATAAAATTTGGCAAAACACCCCACCTTTTCAGCCTTATCTGATATTCCCTTACATTTACTCTGTTCCGGCTAAGTTGGAACAACATCTTTCCTGAACACACCATATACTTTTCCTGTCTACATGCCTCTCCCCTAGACCTGGAATAGTTTTCCTCTTTACCTCTTGAATTCTTACCCATCCATTAAAACCCAATTCAAATACCAAATGTTCTATGACACTAAGGTTTTTGATGTCCTCCTTTGGACCTCACATGGAACTTTATTTTGCAATATTCTAATGGACTTCATTATTGGACTGCAAGTCCTGTGTTGACAAGAATTCACCTATCAGTCCACCACTGTGCTTTATACACAGATGTTAGTAAATATATGTTGAATTGAGTAATATATGTAGAAGTGCTTTGAAACCTGGGATGCTATATGTAAAGGGGTGTGGTGGTTTTTACTGTTAATGTAGTCCATACCTTTAAGACAACAAAAGAAAAAACTGGTATTGTACAGGCTGGATTAGAGAGGGAGAACCTAAAGACAGTGCTATCAGGTTATTCTCATAATCCAAGTATGAACTGAGCATTTCATGAAATACAATAAAACAGTTTTTTTGTACTTGTGACTACCTTTCACAACACATACTTTTTCCTTCTCACCTCTATAGATGGTAGACGAGCTCCGCCAATGAAAGGCCAACTCCAACGAAAGGCTCAGAGGGAAAAGTTTGCGGTGAGTAACTAGAACCTTTTGGCTTCCGTGGCACTGCTCTCTCCTAGTACATCCTCTACCTCGATGATCTCTTCCCTGTCTTCCATCAAAAAAGTTGGCATCCCTCAAATTCTTTGCATAACCTTCTTCATTTTCTCTTGGTGACCTTATCCACATTAATAATACTTCTCTTTAAGACTGAAATTTTGATTTTCCACTGAACTCTGATTCCACATTTTTAACTGCCTGATGGATCACCTTGAGACAACATGTCCAAAACCTGGGATTCATCTTTTCCCTAAATTGTGTATATGTGTGTCTATGTCCTTGTGGTATGCTAGTAAATACTTAACAGTTGATTCTTTTTTTAATTGATATTTTATTTTTAACAGTTACATGTTATGAAAGTTTTCAACATTCATTCACATCAATATGCATATTTTTAAGTTACATAATTTCCTTCCACCATCCCTTCCCACCCCTCTCCCCACAGCAGTGAATAGTCTGGTAAATATTGTACATACACATTTGTGTTTAATATGTTTACAGGTTAGTCTTTTTCTGTATGAGGAATTAGGATTAAGGGAAAAGAGAAAACCATGAGTTAGGAAAGAAAAATATAAGAGAAATTTTTAAGAAGTGAATTTAGTGTTCATTCAGATTCTGTAGATTAACAGTTGATTCTTTTTTTAAAATGTACCTGTGACACACTTGTAAATTTAATCTGCATTATTAACATTTCCATTCTTAAGTCCAGACAATCAATAAAAACAAACCCCAATTTATTGCATTTGACAATTGCCCAGGTGTAAATGTTCACAATGAAAATTTGACAATCAGCTCTTTCAGCTGGTATAAGCTGGTTCCAGCATACCCCCTTCCCTCCCCCGCTTCTAAATTTGAAATTTCCGTTGATGGACTACAATACTTTGCCCACTTTATATAAGTAGCCATATTTTCTTGCTGTTTTATTGCTGCTCTTTAAAAATAATGTTTTTCCCAATTGCCTCCTCTCCATTCCCTCCTCACAACTCTAAAAAATATCTGACACCCCCATTCTTCCAATTTATGGGGTTTGAAGATCCAGGCCCAGATTTCCCCTCTTCCTTCTTTCCAGTTAGAAACATTTGATTGATCTGGTACTAGAAGGATTGATGACAGAACAGTAGTCCCCAGATCAACACTGGATTTAATCTTTCTTGGTATCAGTTTCCTCATCTGTAAAATGAAGAGGTTAGAAGAAATGGATTCTGAGATCCCTTCTATTTCCAAATCCTCTAACTGTTTTCACTGATTCGTTTCTCTTTCAGAGACGAGTTGTGCTGCTGTCCCAGGAAATGGATGCAGGATTGAAGACATGGGAGCAAAAGCAGCAGGAGAAACGGCAGGAGGAGGAAAAGAAACAGAAAAACCTGCTCAAGCCCAAAGGGGCTTCAATGAATCAATAAAACAGATTCCTTCCTCTAGCCCTTAGCTTTCCTTCCTGTCATTTTTGATGTTCTCTTTATCATCTTCAGTAAAGGGAACCTTTCACAGCTCCAGGGTTCCCCACTCTTCAGAGGGAAAAAAAAACATCAGGGAGGAAGGGACAATTGTAAAGATGTAAATCCCTTTGTCTCTGGGAAACAGCCTAATGTGATGGAGAACTTGAAGTCTAGAGACATAAGTTCAGTCCATTGCTCTACAGCTGACCTTGCTGACAGTGTGAACTTGAACAGGTCATTTAACCTCTGTGGGCCTTATTCTTCATCTGTACCATGGGGCTGGAACTAGATGACTTCTAACGTCTCTTCCAGGTCTGGATCAATGATCCTGTTATCCCTGGTTCCACACCAACTTAGCTAAACAAAAGAGAAGCCAATGTCTTCCCACGTCAGGATGCAGGACTGGCCTATATCCTGTATTTTCAAAGGAACCATGCCATATGAACACTAAATAGGAGCAAAGGCTTCCCTGGATATGGCTAGAAACCCAATCCTTAAAGAGCCAAGACAACTAACATGCCACCAATTAAACAGTAAGTGCAATTAATAAACTCTGAGATATCTTTCCCAAAAATCACTGAACCAAGCTGTCCTTGTAGTGAGGTCAAAATGAAGAGAAAGAAACTATTGGGAAATGTGCCAAAAGTTCACCAGATCAGTGCCTTGTAGAGAAAGGTATGAGTACCTGTGACTAAATACAAGAGTGATCTAGGCATGTCTTAAGATGGGTAGTCTTGCCTATGCAATTCCCTGGTTGGGAAACAGCCCAGATTGAGTAGAACCCACCACTGATTAATATTTTCTCATATTTCCCACCCCCCACAGCTATTAATAGCAGTAGGAGAACTGGTTTTGGTCCCCTCCTGTGAGCTGGATTCTTCCTTCCCTACCCAGGAATCCCCTACCTGGCCAACTAGCTACTAATTCTTTCTTCCCTTGATCCCTCCCTCTCTGCTCCCCTCCCTTCCTCCTTCCTCTCCCGCTGACCAAATGCAATTCTTGGCTCTTGGATTTCGCTGATAGTCAATTTTGTCTCCCACTCTTTTCCTGCTTGCTTTTGTGCTACTTCTCCAGATTAGTTTCTTATCGGGTTCCCCCTCCTTCCTTCCCACTCTTATGTCAGACCCCCTCCCAAATCTGTTCACTCAAAAAATCCAATCCTTGAAGAGAACTAGAGTTTAATCGTGTTTCATATAATTCTTTTTTGTTCCCTCTCCATTTTCCAAGTACCTTTGCTGCATGTGTCTACTATGAACCCCAGGTCCATTTTGGGTACTGAGAAGGACCTTAAAACAGACTTCTACCCTAAGAAATACTTCCAGATAAATACTTCTCCATGATTCATAGATATTCCAACCCAATGTCCTTGATTTATTTTAAAAGGCTACCTTTAACAAGGTCTTACAGAAAGAATATGTTTTTATCAAATTGTATTCTGATCCTAACTATAGTCATCTTTATTGACTCTACCTGTATGTATAAGGATCATGGGGTAAGTTTTACCCATAAAAGAAGACAATGAAAACACAAAGGTCTATAATTCAAGAATGGCTGGATCTCTATGAACAGACCCTGAATTGTTGCTGTATCTTGCTCTTTTCTCTACCCAAAATGCTGAACCTCTGTACATAGCCTTATTTAGCCCCCACCCCCCACCCTGAGTCTCCCCAGATTCCCAGCACTCCCTAGGGAGGGAGAGGCTAACCACCCAGAGGAACAAAGCCACCGTAAATATGCTTATGATGAGAAAACCTTGCACATCCAGCCTCTAACTCCCCCCACCACCACCACCAATTCCCTGCCCCGACTGTGGGCTCAGCCCCTGCAGATGGCAGCCTATACCACAAAAAGGCAACTTATTTTTTTTTCCCTGCTCTTTGCTGTAATTGGATTCATACTAAAGCAACCACGTCTCCATCAGAAAAGAAGGAGGGGGCAAGGGGAAGCGGCTGGAAAAGAAGGGAGGGACAAGAGTAGTGAGTGAGAGACAGAGAGAGAGAGAAGAGGGCTCCAGAGCGCGGAGAAAGCAGAAAAAGAACAAAAAACAAAAATCAAACAAAAACAAACAAATCCCAGGAATCCAAAAGAAGAAGCAGACAACCACTGCCACAGAACAAATCCCCAAACTCCAGCCTGCTCCTGCTACTGAAATCCAAGGGGGAAACAAGACAGAACAAAGGAGCCCAGAGAGAGAAGAGAAAGAGACACTAGGGGGGTCTGTGGGGGTAGGGGGTGCACAAGACTCAGAGTACCAACAGAGAGATTCCCCAAAGTTGCCCAGAATTGGGTGTGAGCCATGCTCTGTGGCCCTAGCCCCGACGGGAGCCTGCTTCTCTCTCTCCTCACTCTCAGCACAGCCCTCACCTCCCTCTGCTCCGCAGACAGCAGCTTTAGCCCTGAAGTAAGTGTGATTCTTCCTCCTTCCCCCTTCCTATCTGTCATGGGGGGACCATCCTCTTCATTTCTCAACAAGACAAGAAAAGGGGCTTGGATCTGCATGGGGGATTATTTCTTGGTGCCCGGGCTCCCTGGCTCCAGGGCTCTCTTCCCTCTGTTCCCTCTCCGTTTTCATCTCCTGCCTCCAAGTTGGTCAAACTTTTGTTTGCCTCCCAACTCCATGCTTAACTTTCCCATTTCTTTCTTTAGGAAAGCCATACATCTGGGGCAAAACTTTCCCCTCCAATCCCCCTGGGCCCTGAGCTCAGTTCTGGAACGGGTTGGGACTTTGATAAATATTTGGAGCCGGCTCAAACCCCCGCCGCTGTCCCCATTTCTTGTCATGTGCCGAGTTTGTTGTTTTTCCAACTTTCCACATCCCCAGCTTTCACTCGCACACCGCTCACACTGGAGCCAAGCTCCCTCCTTCCTTCCCTCCCTCCATCCCTCCTCTCCAGACTCATCTGCTCTGCTCATCCCGGCGCCACGGTGGGGGAGGGGGCAAGGGGGAAAGAGTTAATAGTTGGGAAGTCTGGCCCTGGAGGGAAAGGGAGAGATGTGCCTCCCATCTCCCCTCCTCTGGCTTTCCCTTCCCTTCCCTCCTCCCCTCCCCTTCCCTCTTCACTGACTTGCTCTCCAGCCCTTCTTCCTCAAGAGAACTGTTTCTGGGCCCTGGCGTCGAGGTCCACAGGGCGGTCACCCTGGCCTGGCCTGGCCCCACACCCAAGCTGGGGTTTCCATCCACACAAAGCTCCCCTTGTGAGCAAGGGGCTTTGCTGGAGCTGGGCTTAGGGACTGGGGCACTTCTCTACCACCACCACCCCCAGTCTTCTGGATATGGGGGAAGGGTGGCTTTTCTTTTTTTTTAATGTAAAAAGGGAAGCCAGGGAAAGGGTCCATGAAAGAGTAGAACTGGGTCTAAGCTGGCCGGAGAAGCCACCTTCACCAAGTTCTTTCCACTCTGAGTCCCAAAGAGGAAGACCCTCAACACATGTTTCTTCCTCCTTTGAGTTAGTCTACCCTGGTTCTTAGCCTTCTGTGGTCTCTCCTCCTTCCTCAGCTCCCCACCCCCAGCTGTCCCAGGCCCTGGGTCTCCAGGTCTACCAAAGGAAGCTGTGTGGGAGTTGTCTGTGGAGTTTTTTCCTCTCTCTGCTTTTTATTTTGGGGTGAAGGTGGGAGACAGATTTAACCAGTTTTTTATTTTGGGCCATCCCATCCCACTCAGATCTGCCATGGCAAAAGGCCTGGGTGCGGCAGGGAGGGGCTGGGTAGGGCAGTGGGGGAAAGGGAGGGGGAGAAGCCAGAGTCAGCCCCTTAGGCCCTGGGTAGTTGGGCAGCCTGAAAGCAGAGAAACATCTCCGAATGGGAAGAACAGACTCCCAGGAAGGGGGTAAACTTTTTGGTGATCTGTATCAACCATGAGACGAGACTCTGAATGGAAAAAAAAAAATGACTCCCTGATAAAGAGAAAAGTTGAGCCTGGGCCTGGAAGAGCTCAGTGATGCAAGGAGGAAAAATCCCTGCCCTGAGGCTGGTGGTAGAGCCAGGACTCTTTCTAGGTTGGCAATCTAGGGTCTGGAGTCCCAGCCTCTCTATGGAATGAAGATAACCTAGAACAAAAGAAGCTTGGGCATCTGTGGGATCTCCCCACTGCCAACTCCTGCCCAGCCTCCCCTCCTCTGGGGCCCTGGCCCAAGCCCTCTGAGGGGAGGGGTTGGGCAGCCCTGGCACTATGCTAAAGTGGGTCATAACTGGTTCCAGTGCCAGAGCCACCATCTGCTTCTGGGCCTCTGCTTGGGCCACTGAGGGGTGGAGAGAGAGAGGAAGGGAGTAGCAGGACCTAGGGGGCCTGGGCTTAGGGCCCACTCCAGGGTGGGAGATCCTCAGGCCATATTTCCAGGCCCCCACCCATGCCTCAGCAGTGGGAATCTAAACTAGGCAGGAAGATGGGAAGGAGCCTGTTGAACTTGGCTGCCACCAAGGCTAGGCCCCTGGGCTCACCCCCACCCATCCTCCCAAACTTTCTACTCCATATAAATTCAGAGATAGGGAGAATTTCAGAGACAGAGCCCTTAACTCCATAACTCCTGACCCTCTCTCCCTAAAGATTGCATGAAGAGTGTTAGGGAGCTTCAGGGAGCTGGAGCAAATTTCTCCCCTTCAGAAACCCTACCAAATCTTGAACTAGGGGCCTTTTTAGTCCTAACTCCATGGTTGACCTCTCTTCCCCTCAGTCTGTCTGGTACTTATCCTTTCCCCCACCCTCACCACAGACACAAGAGTCTGTGGTCTCTGCTTCATTCTGTGGTTCTTACCCCACTTGGCTTCCTGTCTCTATGAGAGAGGGGAGAGAGCTTGAAAGGCCTGGGAAGAGGGATCATGGGATCAAATAACTGGAAGGGACCTTAGAGGTCATCTGATCCAAACTCCAATTTTATAGATAAGAAATTTGAGACCTAGGGTAGCAAAGATACAGTTCAATACAATAATCATGAATTAAAAGCCTATCACATACTTCAAATTATACCTAATTGGGAAATGACAAAGTTTAAATAAGAGATAGTCCCAGTTCTTATAGAATTTAATTTGCATAGTTTCTCTAAGACTTTTTGAGAAGTCAGTATCTTACTCTTGGCCTCGGTTTTCTTCTCTAGAAAATGGATTGGAGGCAGGTTGGGTTAGGCTTACAAGATATGACTATTTATTGTCTGCTTGGTATTCTCAGAGGTGAGTGATTAATGTTTTCTGAAAGTATATTTTAAAATTTTATTGCTGCCCTCTTCTTTACTCATCCTACCAAGAATCCTCAGAGCCTCAAAAATCAGGATGACGACTTACTTCTATGCTCTCTTGACCTAGTTCTGGAGACAATTCTGAGACCTCTCTCCCCTTCCCCAGTCCTCTCATTTTGATTTAAAGCCAAGCTAGAACCTCAATGTTGCTGCTCCAAAAACAGTCATGTCTCCTTGTTAGGGGTAAAATGTCCTGGTCTTCCCCACAGGTAAAAACCAGGGATGATCTGGGGATGATGGGAGTTCCCTACATACTGGAGTACAGGCCCCAGCAGGCCTTCAACATATATTGTTAGGGGCAAACCTGGCCAGCTCAACACAGGTCAGGACAGGCCTGTGGCTCCCAGAAACCCAACATGCCTGAAATGGTTTTGCTCCAGCACTTAGGAGGTTAAGTTCTTCCCTCTTCTCTAACTGGAGGGACTCAACAAAAAGGGGGAAGGGGAATTCTGAAGAAATTGGTTTGTTTACAGCTTGGGTTCTACCTCCTATCAACCCTTGTAGAATGGCTTCCCAGAATCAATGTTGCAATGCCAATCCCTCTGGGCTCAGGTCCCCCGTCAGCTGCTCCTGAGTCACCCCTAGCCAACCCCATAATGTAAGATAGCACCCTTGTGCAAAACTTGGAGTGACCTAATTGCCACACGCACACTGAAGTCCCATCTGCAGCTAATAAATTTCTGTTCTTTTTGAGCCCCGATCTAAACTTCTGGTAACTCTTGAACCCTACTCCCTATCCTTTAAAAATGGAAAACTAGGGAAAGCATCTCCACTCATCCTTCTACCTTTTCTGAGCCCCCCCATAAATGAATTCAAATATATCTATACTCTATACTTCCAATTTTAATTTTCAGGCTCTGGGTACTATTACTTCATTGTTCCTACAATAAAGGCTGACTTTGTTAGAAATTGGACTTTTGCAATATGTGTGTTTTTTATTCAAACACCATTTTGTGGGGTTTTTTTTTTAGAAAAAACAACTACCCAGTCTTTATCATATGAACAATTCATAAAACATGGAGTCAAATACCATGAAACTCTCCTTTCTTTTCCTTATCTCATTAAGATGCTAAAAGTAATTTATAAGACTTTAAGATAAACCATTACCTTGAGGTCTGAAAGAACCTGGGTGGTATCTGGAACTGAGACATTTTGATAATTGGCTAGACATTATGTAACCTCAGTAACGCAGGTTTTTCTTGGGCAAGTCATTTCCTTTTCTTGAGCTTCAGGTTCCTCATCTGTAAAATGAAAAGGTTAGAATGGATGACCTCCAGTCTCTTGAAGGACTAAATCTGTCTGTCCTTTCTCCTTTTTACTCATCTTACTCTTTAGCTGGAGAGGGGAAGTACCAGTGAACCACACTGGATGCTGTAATCTTTAATCCTGTATGGTCTCCTTTTCTAGTCAAACATCCATCTCTTTGAAGACCTCTTTCTGCCACTTCTTGTGATAATTCTTCATTGGCTAAAGGTCACACTTGAATTCACATTGTTCTTTGAGTGACCTGAACTTTTAATTCTCTAGAGACTATAGTATTCCATGATTCACCACCATAGAACTATATATTGGAATTTAAAAAACCGGAATTTGTTTTAGGAAATCTAGAATCATTAAGAGCAATGTGTAAGTTCCCAAATACTACTTTATTCTCTTCCTCTATTCAATTTTGGGCACAAGAATGAAGATAAACTCTAATGGACTATAGATTTTGAGATGGAGGATGCCATCTCTAAGTTATCATCTTCTCTAAGGCCATTAAGTCCAGTCTCATCATTAAATGACTTGCCCAGGACACACAATTAATATGAGTGTGAGGTAGGATTTTAACCTAGATCTTTCTAATCCCAGGTACAGTGCCTTCTTCCCTATAACATGCAACCTCTCTTCATAACTAACAAATTTCGATAAATGTATATAGGTATAAGCTAAACTCTATAACTTCATTCTAAGCACTTGGTCTAAATTTATTGCTATACCAACTATGTTGTCATCATGACCTTACCCTATCCCTCTCCCCCAAACTATAACCTGCACACCTATGATCTCAATCCTTTCTCCCTATCTGTTTTATTACAAACCCTACTGGGTGCCCCAATAGGTCCATGAATATTAAAACCATGAGGCATGGGCAGCCTCTGCCCAAAGGGGGTTTCATGTTAAAACTTTTAAAAAACATCCTTTTTCAAGGCATCCTCCAAAGAGCTGGAAGGGACCTTCCAATTAGAGCTAATTCATTCATATTGACAAACCTCTTATTTTACAGTTGAGAAAATTGAAACCCAGAAATATAATATTGCTTGCTCAAGATCACACAGGTAGTAAGTAACAAAGACAGTTGTAGAGTCAACCCTTCCTACTGTTCCTCTTTACTGTTCCTCCTTCAGTGGATAGAGTGCTGAATTTAGGAAGACCTGAGTTCAAAACCTACCTCAGATACTTGCTAGCTATGTGATCCCGGGTAAGTGATTTAATCTCTCTCTACTTAAGTTTCCTCACCTGTAAAAAGGAGGGAGTTGGATTGACTCAGCATAAACTCTGAGATCCCTCCCAGCTCTAAATCCATGACCCTATGATGGATCACCCAAGGACCTTACCCAAACATCTCAATTTGCTAAGGAAATTGATTGAGAGGAAGAAAGACATCAGGAAAAATGACTTAGGAAAAGTCCTAAGATAGAATTGTGTGAATTTTTCAAGCACCCTCACCAAAGAGTACCAGCTCCTGTCCTATTCTGAGTTCCTGGCCAAGTCAAGTGGTTAGGCTCTGCCACAGAACAGAGTTAATACTTGTAATAGATGTATGTTCAGTCATTTTTCAGTCGTGTCCAACTCTGTGACCCAATTTGGGGTTTTCTTGGCAGAGATAGCTAAATGGCTTGCCATCTTCTTCTCCAGTTCATTTTACAGATGAGGAACTGAAGCAAACAAGGATAAGTGACTTGCCCAGGGTCACATAGCTAGTAAGTGTCTAAAGTCAGATTTGAACTAAGGAAAATGTCTTCCTGACTCCAGGCCCAGTATTGCAGTACTAACTAGTTTATCATAGATGTAGATCATAGAATTTTGAACTGAAAAGGACCTTAGAGATCATCCAAGCAAGATCACTGAGTCTCAGAACTGGAAGGACTGTCAGAGGTCATCTAAACCAAATGGTATTTGATAAGGAATTCCCTATGTAAAATTATCATCCATTCTTAGTTTAAGGAAACCCACTCCCAGGACTGCTCCCCCTAAGTTTAGATAGCTCTCATTATTTTGATTATGTCAAACCCAAGTCTATGGCACCCCACTGCTTCTAATTCTTGACCCTCTTGGGTCAAGAAGAACAGGTTTAATATGCTCTCCACTGATCAGGCTTTCAAATACTTGAAAAGTTCCATATCAATTTTATATTTCTCCTAAATCTAGTCTTCTCTAGGCTAAGTACCCTTATTTCTTCATTTCAACCGTATGTATGATCTTCAGTCTCTTCACCATTCTGGCAACCTAATCTAGGCCCATTACAAAATGTCAATACCTTCCCTAAAATAAAATAAAGTGGTGGCAATCACTTCCTTCATTCCAGACAATATGCTTCACAATGTAGTAAGTGTAGGATAACACTGTCTTAGCTGCCCTGTCAAACTGGTGACTGATATTGAGCTTTCAGTTCACTAAAACCCCCAGATCTTTTTTTCATGACTTATTATCTCATTATCACTTATTAATTCCAATTTTTTAAAAAATGTTTTATTGACATCTTATTTTCACATGAGTTATTTTCTCCTATAAACCCATTTCTCTAGCCATGAACTCTCACTTGATTTGCTTTTATTTGTTTTTTGATTAATACCTTAAAGTTCATTCAACATTCCATACTCATAACTCCTTTCTTCTCTACTAAAAAGAAAGATCATTCTCTATTTCTGAAGTTCATTTTTAAAATCCAGTTGAAAGCTTTAGATCCACCCTATTTCACCTTATTAAAACTGGCTGTTGTTTTAATGCATCACAGTCTCTTTAGATCCTTACTTTGTCTTCCATTGTGCACCTATCCCTGACAGCTTCATATTATCTACAAATCTGATGAGTTAATCTACCTTCAACCAAGCTAACTAGTTGAATGGTAAAGGATCAAGGACAGATCCCTGGGGCACTTCATTTGAGACTTCTCTCCAAGGTGACCTCAACTCACTAATCTATCTTTGGGTCCTATCATTCACTGAATTCCCGAATTGACCTATCATCTAAACTAGATCTCTCCATCTTGGATCCCCAAGGATATCTTGAGTGACTTTGTCAAATGCTTTGCTTCTGAAATCTCAGTATACTATGTTCAAATCCCCCATTTTACAAATGAGGAAACAGTCCCTAAGAAATTAAGTGATTTTCCCAAGAACAAATTCTACTTTTAGAAAGTAGAAAAGCCTTAATTTGAACCCAGGTCCTCACACTACTCTCACAGGACCAATATTAGAGATTTCTGTGTCTGTCTTCCCAGGAAAGAAAGCCTCCAAGATAGGCTAGCTCATACCTAACCTGGTCACTTGTCAGTCTTTCAAGAAAAGCAATCCTCTATCCAAAGGGGAAAATAGTCTACTTCATTAAAAAAGATTAAGGGAACCTAGGATGGAGGGTTATAGAACACTGAAAGGGTAGAGGGAAGAAGGCATCCTTGTTCCTTGCCTGACCCTCAGATAGCTTACTACTACTACTACTACTACTACTACTCCCTTCTCCCTTCCAGGCTTGGCTCCAGCAGTATGGCTATCTACCCCCTGGAGACCTGCGTACCCACACCCAGCGCTCTCCCCAGTCCCTCTCCACTGCTATTGCTGCCATGCAGAGGTTCTACGGGCTGCGTGTTACAGGCACTGCTGATGGAGACACCATGAAGTGAGTGCCAAATGCCAGCTTGGACCTGACCTGGTCCCCTGACTTCTCTACTGCTCCTCCCCACCCTCTACACCTCAATTAATAACTAACATTTACTGTGTACTAAATGTTTTACAATTATTATATGATTTGATCTTTACAATAACCCTGGGAGATTAATATTATTTTACAAATGAGGAAATTGAGGTAGACAGAGTTTAAATGACTTGCCCAGGGTCACACAGCTAATAAGTATCTGAAGTCAAACTTGAACTCAAGTATTTCTGACTCCAAGTCATGCTCTATCCATTGCACCACCTGACTGTCAATTAATCTAAGTTTAAATTAAATTAATCATTTAAATAAACAACATTTATTACCATGATCCAGACTATGTTAAGCAATAGAGATACACAAACAAAAGTTGAAAAAGTGCTTGAGGAGATTATATTCTCCTTATTTTCATCACCCATTTCTCACATACTGGGTATTCAGAAGCATTAGCTAGCTATCTGTCTTCTCTGGAATTGATCCTGCCTTTATGCAAACACTGACCTTGATCTCCTCCACACATGGACCCTGCCTTTCAACTCATCTCCAAAATATTTATTAAATAACAATTATATGCAAGGCATGGTGGCAGGCACCAACGATACAGATGAAAACTAAACAGTCCCTGCCCTCTTCCTTCCCCCACACAGATTCCCCATCTTTCCCCAACCATGGATCCCTCTCCCACATTGACCCTGACCCTCCCCCTCCCCCATCCTCAGGGCCATGAAGCGCCCCAGATGTGGTGTACCAGACAAGTTTGGTGCAGAAATCAAGGCCAACGTACGGAGGAAGCGCTATGCCATTCAGGGTCTAAAATGGCAACACAATGAGATCACATTTTGGTGAGTCCCAGGAAGGCACAGAGAGCATCTGCTTAAGGCTCAGACTTCCCCTCCTCAGTCACAGAAAAAGGAGCATCATCCCCTCCTTTAGCTCAAGATCAATGGGAGAGAAGGGGAATCAAGTACTCCTGGGAGGTTCTGGGATCTCTGAAACAATACTCATGGATGAACTATCCCAATCCTAGAAGGAAAAGACCCCATGTATTCAAGGAACAAGGGCAGATGGTACAGCCCAGATTTGAGGGGATTGGTGGAATGGAGAGAAGAGTTACAGGACTGGAGAATAGGGAGGGCTCTCTATACTCACCATTCTAATTATTATACTTCATGTCTTGTTCTCCCACTCTGGACTCCAGTATCCAGAATTATACACCCAAAGTAGGTGAATATGCCACATTTGAAGCTATCCGAAAAGCCTTCAAAGTGTGGGAGGGGGCAACACCTCTGCGATTCCGTGAGGTACCATATTCCTACATACAAGATGGTCATGAGAAGCAAGCGGACATCATGATCTTCTTTGCTGAGGGCTTTCATGGTGACAGCACACCCTTCGATGGAGAAGGTGGCTTCTTGGCTCATGCATACTTCCCTGGCCCTAATATTGGAGGAGACACTCACTTTGATTCAGCTGAGCCCTGGACTGTCCAAAATGAAGATCTCAATGGTGAGTGAAGTGGCCAGGTGTGTGTTTGTGTGTGTGTGTGTGTGTGTGTGTGTGTGTGTGAGAGAGAGAGAGAGAGAGAGAGAGAGAGAGAGAGAGAGAGAGAGAGAGGAGGGAGAGAGACAAGAGCGAGGGACTTAGGGAGATGAAACTAAGGAGATATTCTAGAGTTAACACCTAGAAGCACAGTATAAAGTTCTGGTATAAAGCAAAAGAGTATTGTCTCTTGAGAGTCAGAGGACCTCAGGTATATGAGAATAGAGTGGGAATGCCTTTCATATATGGTTTGGACCATCTGACTTCTGTGGTTCCTTACAACTCTCAAATTCCAGGGTTCTAGTTCAAATCCTCCCTATGACACCTTTGTAATTTAACCATCATCTAACCACCCAGGGTCTCAGTTTTCTCATTTGTAAAATGAGTAGATTGGTAAAGGTGAGCTCTGAAGTCTCTTCCAGCTCTTTATCTATGATCTTTTCCTTATCTCAAAGGGAAGCTACATTCTCAAACATAACTTGCTGTAAGAATTTTCTTTTTTGTCAAAGTCTGCGCACCTAATGTGCTATATTCACAGTTGATAGAAGACTGGCCTTGGAATCAGGAAGACTTTCTGCCTTGGACACATACGAGTTCTGTGATCACATGAGGTCAAGTCACTTGAGTCTGAAGTTTCAGAGGAACTTCTTTTTTTTTCCTTTAGTATTATTTTATTTTTTCCCAATTATATGTAAAAACAATTTTAACATTCATTTTTTAAAATACTGAGTTAAAATTCTCTCCTTCCCTTTCTTCCTGAGGTGGCAAGCAATTTGATAAAGATTTAGTCATGTTGTGAAAGAAAACAGACTAAAAAATATCACAAAAACTCAAGTGAAAACTAGTATGATTCAATATGTATCCAGACCCCATCAATTTTTTCTCTGGAGGTAGATAGCATTTTTCATCATGAATCTTTTGGAATTGTCTTGGATATTTATAGTGCTGAGAATAGCTAAGTCATTCACAGTTGATCAATGTATACAATATTGCTGTTACTATGTACAATGTTATCCTGGTTCTGCTCACTTTACTTTGTATCAATTCATGTAAATCTTTTTAGCTTTTTTCTGAAAGTCAGAGGCACTTCTAAAACTATAAGAAACAGATTTTGCCCATCTACCTGTGGAAGGAATCTCCCATACCAATGAAGTAATAAGTTCCCTGTTGTTCCCTCACCCCTCCACAGAACACCCAGTTCTTGGGAGAAGTTGCAGCACAAAAGATCAAGAAAGAGAGAGAGAACTCAGGAAACTTGATTAAGGCTTCTCCTAAAACTCCTCCTAAATTCCTAATATATGTGGATTATTGGTGCTTAGCTTGCTTTTGGACATGGCATCGTAAAAACTCAGAGCTGGAAAAGATCTTAGAGATCATTTAGTCTAATTCCTTCTTTTTACAGGAAAGGAAACTAAGTCCCAGAGAGGTTAAGTGACTTATCAAGGTCACTCAGATTTAATAGCAAAACTAGGTTTTGAAACCCAGCTCCATTACAGTATCCTCCAAAAGACTTTGGAGAATAATAATCTCCATGGTGGGGAATATCTTATTAACACCAGGAGAGTTGCATTTGTTTCTTCCTTGTTCTACCTTCCCCAGTGTGTGGGACAGGAACTGTTTAAATTTATGATGCAGTTAGACAAAAGAGCATAGAGCCCAGAGCCTGCCAGGTAGGTAAGGGGATAGTTATGGAGAATGGGGCAATAGAAAGAGAATACCCATATGACTGGACTTGCCTCTTTCAGGGAATGACATATTCCTGGTGGCTGTACATGAACTGGGTCATGCACTAGGTCTGGAGCATTCCAATGACCCCTCAGCCATCATGGCCCCCTTCTACCAGTGGATGGACACAGAGAACTTTGTACTTCCTGAGGATGACCGCCGGGGCATCCAACAACTCTATGGTGAGCATCCCAACCCTACACCCAGGCTCCCAAAGTCCCTCATGTGTCCTCTCTTGGACTTTGTTTTATTTCAACCCTTCACATGCTCAATTTCCTCTGACAGCTGATTATCATTAGAAGTAATAATTCCCATGCTTTAAAAAAAAAACTCATTGAGAGCAAGGAGTCTCTCTCTCTCTCTCTCTCTCTCTCTCTCTCTCTCTCTCTTTTGTATTCTGGTTGCCTAGCACAGAGCCTGGCAGACAGTAGGCACTGAGTAAATGCTTATTGAATTGAATTTAATTGAATACAGTTCAGAAGTCTCTTTTGGTCTCTTCATTTCCTCCCTCTCCATTCCCACACACACCCTTTGTCCTTCTTCACACTAACTCTCTTTCTAACCCTATCTGCCTCATCTTTGTACATTTTCTCACATCCAGTCTCTTCCCAGCTCTGCATGTCATATATCTCCCTTCTTCACACAGTTTCTTCATCTCCTCACAGCTAATCTGTCCTTTCCTCACATCACATCTCTCTCCAACTCCTCATACTCAGTCCCTCTCCATTTCCCTTATATACATTTGTTTTCATCTCCTCATTCCATATCTCTCCCGGCCACACACCCAGTCTCTTTCCATGTCTTCATTCTTCATTACCTGTCTTACCTTACCTTCTCATATCAGCATCTTTTTAATTCCAGAATCAAACTCTTCTATTTGTCATTTAAAGCTCTGTACAACTTGGTCTCTTCCTATTTTCCCAGTCTTTTTACACATTGCTCCCCACCACATACTGTGGTTCAGATATACTACTTACTGTTCCTTACCCATTGTACTCCAGTTCCCATCTCTGCCTTTGCCCTGGATATGCTTCCTGCCTGGAATGTTCCTCCCCTCCCCCCACTTCATATTCTTCTCTGGGAATCCTTCAATCTCCTTCAAGACTCAGTTCACATACCACCTTCTCACCTCCCCTCACCACCAGTTTCTTGTATCTTTTCCTCTAAGATTACTTTGTTTCTCTTTTCTATCTTATTTATACAATTATATACTTGTATTTGTGTATGTTATCTCCTCTGTTAGAAGTTCATAGTGGTCAAGGAGTGTTTCCTTTTTCCTCAGTATCCCCATCCCTTAGCTTTATAAAATGCATATTGATCAAATGATCTTCCTTCATCTCATCACAGCTCCTCAGAATCTGGATCTCCTTTCCTTTCCTTACACCCAGTCTCTCACCATCTTTTCATTCCCTTGTCTCCTGTCCTGATGTGTTCTCTCAATTTCTTCCTGCTTGGTCTCTCTCCATCTCCCCATATCCTATCTCCATTTCCTCACACTCCATTTCTGCCCCACTAGAACTTATTCTCTCTTTTCCTTGAGGAGTTCTCTGTCCTTATGTAATGCCCTTTCTCAACTAAGCCCACGTCTGATGTGCACCTGTTCTTGGTCCCAGGGAGTAAGTTTGCATCCCCCACCAAGAATCCTTCACAACCCAGGACCACTTCCAGGCCCTCTGTACCAGGCAAGCCCAAAAACCCCACCTATGGACCCAACATCTGTGATGGGAACTTTGACACAGTGGCTGTGCTTCGGGGGGAAATGTTTGTCTTCAAGGTAAGGGGAAGCAAGAATAAATCTGAAGGGGTTGGAGAACTAAGAATTTGAGGAAATAAGAGATTCTGACATTGTGGGAGGAGGCTTAAAAAGGAGTATAGAATAGCTCAATGACTAAAATTTATTGAGGTAGTGACAGTGATAAGGTGGGTGAAGCAGATTCAGATTTCATCTCCTCTGCCTCCCTTTGCCCCCTTCAGGAACGGTGGTTCTGGCGAGTTCGGAATAACCAGGTAATGGATGGGTACCCAATGCCCATAGGACAGTTCTGGAGGGGCCTACCTGCTTCTATCAACACGGCCTATGAAAGAAAGGATGGCAAATTTGTCTTCTTCAAAGGTAACCAGGCAACCAGTCATTTGACTTTTCTAAGGGTCCTGGGGTAGAAGAGACATCTTCATTGGAAGAACAGATTTATCAATGAATCTGTGGGACTCTGAGACCTGAAATGATTGCAAATTTCCTTCCTGCTTTCCTCCCCAAAGGAGACAAACACTGGGTATTTGATGAGGCCTCCCTGGAGCCTGGCTACCCCAAGCATATCAAAGAGCTGGGACGAGGCCTACCCACTGACAAGATTGATGCAGCACTTTTCTGGATGCCCAGTGGAAAGACTTACTTCTTCCGGGGAAACAAGTGAGGAACCTACTCTCCACCCCCAAAAACTTCTACCTCAGGCACCCAGGTTCTCTCCCAGAGAAAGGCACACTCCTAGTCCTGCAGAGATCTTCCCCACACAAAAGGACTGGCCATCTGCTGTTGCCTAGCAACATCAGCCAAAATCAGGTGCTGAATCCAATCAGTGGGATGTGACCCGGTCATCATTTCAGACCTGGTCATTTGGTGCTTTCTGCCCACAGCACCCCCTCCCTCTCTCTACCCAACACCCCCCCCCCCCAGCTGCACCCAGGCTGTCTGGCCTCCTCTGGCCAAACTCTATGATTAAAGGCTGGTGGTGGTTCATCTGAAGGCTAATCATGGGTACTGTAGGAGGCCCAGTCCCTCCCCTTTCCCCATTGCAGCAGTCCCTCATTATCAAGAAGGCAATCCCTATACCCAACATCCAAAGCTATAAGGAAGGAAGAGATGACTGGGACCCTGCCCCAAAGGCACTGAAATTTAAAGAGGAATGATCATATTTGCCTTCCTTCAGCAGCACAGAAATCATTGAGCTTAGCACCTAGTTAGGAAAAATAATTACAGTAGGAAGCAACCAAACAGTCCAATTCCCTTGCTTACTCACTGCAGCCACGTTCCAAGGGAAGTTTTGGCTAGCTCTACCCTGTAATCAACCTTGAAATTATCTGGGGTCTCCATCTCCCCATTTTAGGACATTTTCCTGAGAGAATGTCTCTCCAAGGGACTCCCGATGGCAACTGAATTTGCTTTAAAATGTCAATTTAGATATATGGGGATCTCACTTGCTCTAAACATCAACATTACTAGACTCAGAGGCAACAGAAAACTATTAGTCTTGGAATTAGGAAAAACTGGGTTTGAATCCTGCCTCAGATACTTTTACTAGCTGTAAAATTTACTAGCTGGGGAAAATCACTTAACCTCCCTCTCAAACTCAGTTTCTTCATCTGTAAAGTAAGAATAATAATAGCACCATCAAGGTTTTTGTAAGGTTCAGAGAAGACACACTGCAAACCCTAAAGCATGATATAAATGCTACCTATTCTTACTTGCTACAGTTTTTGACTGATCCCTTTTCCTGCTCTCCCTCAGGTACTACCGATTCAATGAGGAATTCAGAGCAGTGGACAGCGAGTATCCCAAAGATATCAAAGTCTGGGAAGGAATCCCTGAATCCCCCAGGGGATCATTCATGGGCAGTGATGAAGGTGAGAGACCGAGGAACTAGCCCAGTCAGTCAGTCAGTCAGTCATTATTTTCAGGCCTTTGTTTCCTTATCTGTAAATTAATAGGATTGGGTTAGAGGATCTCTCTAAAGTTTGCTTCTAGCTCTAAATCTTAGAGTTGTAAAACAAGAAGGGTGGGAAGTGAGGAAAGAAAAATGAGAGATCCAGGAAGGACAGGAAGGAAGGAGACTGTGCAATGACAACAATGTGTCCATCTCAAACTAATGGAGCATTCTTTTATCTCTTCCTCTCCTGGGGATTTTTCCTCTTTCTTGGAGTTCCTCTGTCTTCCTCTACTCTCCCCAACCCTCTTCTCCTTTTTCCTTCCTCCTACTCTTTTGTCCCTTCCCATAGCTTTCACCTATTTCTATAAGGGGAACAAATACTGGAAATTCAATAACCAGAAGCTGAAAGTGGAGCCAGGCTACCCCAAATCAGCACTTCGAGACTGGATGGGTTGCCCCTCTGGGGGCCGGCCTGATGAGACAGAGGAAGAGACTGAAGTCATTATCATTGAAGTGGATGAGGAAGGCAGTGGTTCAGTGAATGCAGCTGCTGTGGTACTCCCCATTCTCCTGCTCCTCTGTGTCATTGCTGTCGGCCTGGCTGTCTTCTTCTTCAAACGCCATGGAACCCCTAAGAAGCTGCTCTACTGCCAGCGTTCTCTGCTGGACAAGGTCTGACCCTCCCAATAGGCCGGGGGGCTGGCACCCCTCCCCTACCCACTCCCATCACACAGACTTTGCCTCTGGGGGCCAGGGGCTGCAGGTGTGGGGGGGAGGGATGATCCCATATTTCCTCATGGTCTCCTTGATGCCCCACAACCCTCCTTCTCCCCTTTACCCCCTAATCCCTTTCCCTGTACCTTCCCCCCTCTCTATTCCCCTCACTTCATCACTATACAGGTCCCTAGGGTACTGAGCAGCAGTAGCATCATAGAGGTCTCCTGTCTCCCTCTGGGAGCTCTCCTACTTGGTGCCATCCCCTCCTCTGCTGGTCATTCTGGGGGCTCTGCACTTGAAGGCTAGGACTCTCTGACCTCCCTGGTGAAGGTCAACGTCTGGGTCACCTGTTCCTTTTCCTTCCCTGGTCATACCTTGCACCTCTGAACTTTAACCTCAGGCTGCATGCTTCCAGCCCCACAGCCCCCAGGTCTGCCTAGTTGGCAGCCTTTCACCAACTTTTTTGGCTAAAATGAACCTAAGTAAGGGAAGATGAGAAGGCCCTAAGGGAATCTGCAGAGGTAGAGATAATGGGGTTGTATGGGACAGAGTATTTTATTCCAGGATTGCCCAACCCAAACCTTGGGGTTAGAACCTAGACAAAGGAAAGTAGGGTGGCTATTTTGCTTTCAGCATTGCTAGGTCTTTCCATCTCCCTCCCTAAGAGAAGCAACTGTTTC
Source organism: Macrotis lagotis (assembly GCF_037893015.1). Taxonomy (NCBI): domain Eukaryota; kingdom Metazoa; phylum Chordata; class Mammalia; order Peramelemorphia; family Peramelidae; genus Macrotis; species Macrotis lagotis. Next base: position 182,679,427 of record NC_133661.1, on the reverse strand, counting down.
TTTCCTACTCACTTCCAAGGACTTTCTTTGCAAGGCAAAAAAGCTTGAACCTTTAAGTAATAAACCTAGCAGGGGAAAATTTCTTAGCTGCCCCACTTACCGTCTCCCCAGCTTTGTCCCTGCTGAGTCCCTTTCCAAACTTTAACCTTGGATTTGGGAAACCAAGGTTGGAAGAGCCATAGTGTTGCTACTGAGGATAGGAATGGGACCAAAGAGAGAGGGAAGAGTCATGGAAACTCAGGGGTGTAGCTAAATAGAGAAAGAAGAGACTGGGAAAAGGATCTGTGGTCCAGTGATGGAGGTGGAGAGACTTAACAATAGAAGCAAGAGCCACATGGATGAGGAGTGGAGCTGGGGCTGGGACCCAGGGGCAGGATTTGGGAAAAGGGAACAGTAGATTCAGAGAATATAAAGATGAATAAACCAAACCAAAAGACTCAATTGTAGCTAGTGCCAAAGGTGGGGCTGGAACTGACTAGTGAGGAGTTCTATGATGGGATAAGATGGGGCAGGGGGCATTTATGAAGGCTAGAGAAAGGGGTTGGTTTAGAGACAAGAGAGACTTTTTTTTAAATTAGTCCCCACAACTTAAGCATGTGAGCAGGACCCCAAGGAAAGCCAGGGGAAGAGGAATGAGGACTAATAGAGGATGATATCTCTTAGAGATTGTAAGAATGTCCTGAACCTAGATGGAACACAGTGCCCAGTGGTCTAGAGACTGGTTTACCAGGCTCTGACCTTAAATGGTTGGGACAAACCTTGGTCATTATGAGAAGAGCAGAGCAACCTCAGAGTCCCCTGTAAAGCTAGAAGTGAGGGCTGGGACTTAACTCTCAGCTGTGGGTGTTTTCCTACCTTCATGTCCATGGCCCCTCTCACACCTTACCCCCTTTGTCCCAGACCTCCCTTCCCCTTTCCCCATCCAATTTGTCCATTTCCAAACTCCTTCAGCCACCAGAAGGTGGATATGGTACTGGGGGGACTTGGGAGAGGGAGGAACCTTGTGGGGAAGGGGAAAGGGAGAGAGAGGGGAGGGGGTAGAGGGAGATGGGGTGCACATCATGGGGATGGGGTGAACGGTGCTGGCAATTCGGCTAAATTTCTGTTTCTTGTTCGTTTTTTTGTTTTTTAATGTATATTTTATTATAATTATTATATGACTCCATTAAAATAGTTCCTTTTTGTTAACAGAGGGTATGGGAAATCGAGGGTGGGGGTGGGGGTGGGAAGGAGGGAATTTTAACCCCAGGAACCTGCAGGGCGGGTCTGGGTCAGTCCCCTCTGAGGAGAACATTTTTTTTTAAATCCTTCAATGTTTTCACAAAGAATAAAAGTGTTTCACATTCTCCAAATGATTACTGCTCTCTCTAGGGGTGGCTGGGATTTGGATGTTCATGTGGCAAGGAAAAGGGTGTGGGGAGGGAAGATTGAAGGGGAAATTAGCTCCATGATGTTGTTGAAAGAGCTCTGGTTTTGAAAAAAACTTCCACTAAATAACTGTGTGACCCTGGACAAGTCGCTTCACCTTTAGGAGTCTTAACTTCCACTAATGTCCTTTCATGACATAATGGACAGAATAAAATGGACAGAACTTAGAGACAGAAAGACTTCAATTTGAATCCTACACTTAATTCTCTGAACCTGTTTCCTCATCTGTTCAATGAGGATAGTATTGTCTAGGTAGTAGCTGGGTTGTTGTGAGACCCAAATGAGATAATATATATAAAATGCTTTGCAGATCCTAAAGGGCTATATAAATACTAGCTATTATTATTCCAACTCTGAATCCTATGGTGTTATGGGAGGAGAGAATGAGAGGTGCATAAAGTGGAGAATTTTACCTTCTGCTTCTGGAGAGTTGGATACTCTTCATAAGAGGATATGACAATTCTCAGAATCCAATCCTGAGGGAATCAGAAGACAGATTCCTAGGGATAATGACAAGGCTACTTTTTCATTCTCCTAACGCAATGCAGGGTAGAGAATGAACCACAATGAATGAGAGGCTGAGACAAATCAGAAGGCCCCCTTGACAAGAGGAAGTGGTCAAGCTAGTGACATCTAGGAAAGACTTCCAAAATTTTCCTGACTTGTCCATGTGATCTAGCCATCAATTCTCATTTCCCTTTTTATCTTGAGCAAACTGGGAGGTTTCCAAGCTTCTCCTAAGCCTTATGAGATACAATCCCAGGTTAGTTCACCCAAAGTCTTCTAAGCACTGTTCACCACTCAGGCTCAAGAGCCCAAAACTCAAGAAGGAGGGAGAGTCAAATAACTACCTTGGGGCAGAAGTTAGACCTCAGTGGGGGTATTCTGCATGAACTGGAATCAATTGAACAGGAGGCTTGCCACTCCAACCCAGGGGAGGGTTATTCAGTCAAAAAACAGGTGCCAGGTATCTCAAGTGCTGAGAATCCAAAGGCATGGAAAATGACTTAAAATTAACTAAGGTACATTTAAGAGAGACAGACAGACAAATGGAGGGAATGGAAATTAACCTCAGAGGGAAAGCAATAGCAGGAGATGGGGGTTGGGGGGGGTCCAGAAAAAGACCTCCTGCAGAAAGTAGGATTTGAGCTGAGTCTTGAAGGAGGCCAGGGAAACCAGGAGGTAGAGGTGAAGAAGGAAACAATTCCAGACATGGGAACAGCCAGTGCCAAAGTTAGAAGGTTGGGGTGGTTAAAAAAGAATTGTGCACAATAAAAAGTGATTAATCAAAATCTTCTCCTTTCCAACAAAGAGAATCCCATAGAAGGGGGCTCCAAATCACAGTCCCTCCCTCCCTTCCTAGCCTACCACAGGAACAGGCTTTTTTTTATTGTCCTGTGGGTCCATCCCACCAGGAAGATGAGCATAGTCAGCTCACAGTTCATTTGGACAGGAAAAACTCAATGCTGAGTCAGCCCAGCTGGGTAAGGATAACCTCTTCCCTTGGTGTAGTCAGTCTAATCCTTGGCTTGTGGGAGGGGGAAAGGAAGAGAAAGGCCAATGTATGCTCCCACATTGGCATTTCTGACCCAGACCCTTGAAGTGCACTCCAATCCACCCAGGGTGCCCTGGGTGCCCTGGGCTCTTCTGCTCCCCATCATCCAACCTCTCTGGGCTCTCAGATTCCACTTCTCCTCTAGTCTCCTCTAGTCCAGACAGTTTATCCAGCTGCTCTGCAGAGCTGGGTTGGTCTGATTGCTTTGGCAGAAGGGGTCTCCCACCTTCCTGCCAACCAGGAACCCTGACCCTATGCCCGGCCCCCTGCCTTTCCCCTGCCAACAGCTGTTTGGAATGCTGCCCCTGCCTGGGTAGGGCCAGAATCTCTCATCAGAGACATCCTGCCCCTCTCATCTAAGGGAATTCAGTGGGGGAGGGGATCCTGAATGACCTGATTTGGGCCTGGATCGGGAACCTCCAAAGGTAGCAAGGGAGTTCGTGTGGCATGGAGCTCAAAGACAAGCTCATGGCCCCTTTGTGTGTGTGGTGCACATATGGAGGCAATTACAGATGTTCTCTAGTGGGAGTTCTGCAAAACACAGCTGGAGCCAGTGAAAGAGAATGGTGGAGCCTAGAGGGAGGGGGGCAGCCAAGGGAAAAGAGGAGGGGAGCCCAGGGCTCCTGCTGCTGGAGTGCGGTTTCCCCATCACGAGGAAAATTATTTGGAGCTGATTCTGCAATCACAAGATGCTCTCAGCAGCCAAGTGGGAAAGATGGGGCAGACAGAAAAAAAAAAAAGAGGGGGAACGAGGTGAGGGTGGCTTCAATTCAAAAGCACAACAGTATCAGAGAGGATCCACAGACTCATCTCACCCCACACCACTTGTGCTGTATCACAGTGGGGCTTGGGAAGCCCCAATTCTGCCCCTTTGAGGAAACAGAAATTTGGAGTTGAGTCCCCCACACCCACCCCCCCACCCCCAGTTGGGTTCGGCCAGAGCAGTAGAGGGGAAGGACAAGGGTAATCTATGGAAGAAGAGGAAGAGGAAAGAAAAAGCTAAGGGATGAGAGCACAGCCACCTAGACCCACTTGGATCTTTCCCTGACCCAACTCATCCAGCCAGGCCTGACCCACTTTTTCCTATTCCAAGTTCCTTTATTCGAAAGCAATATCATGTGAGAAAGAGCAAGGCTGAAAGTGGGAGAGAGATGGAAAATGGTGACTGGGGTGGGGGGGTAGCACAAGGATATCCACAAGAGGGTAGGGTATCCTTCCTCCCCCACCCCCTCCACTTAATGGTAAGGGGGAGGTGGGGACTCCCCTGTCATCTCTCCTCTCCTCCAGAGACTCCTGTGGCCAGCTAGGCTCCCCGCCTGCAGGGCTGCCAGCCAGGCGCTGGGTCAGCGGGATGGGGAGGGAAGAGCTGAACCAAGCCCAGTCATCGAAGGGAGGGAACCCTATGGCTGACTTCCCCTCCTCCCTTTGGGTCAGCCACCTCTGCTCCTCCCTTTCACTTCCCCCTTCCCTAGGTCTCCCCTCTTCCTTATCATTCCCAATCAGAAACTTTTCTGATTCTGGGTGAGAGTTTCTCCCTACCTATACCTCTAATAATGCAAGTCCCCACCTTTTCTACAACTTATAGTCCCAGAAAGTTGCTTGGGGAACTAAAAGTTAAATCACTTGCACATGGTCACACAAGCAATATAGGTCAGAGGTGGTCATTGTGTCATCATGACTCCCAGGACAACTCTCTAACCACTATGCAATACTGCCTCTCATGGGCCTGTGTAGATGCAAAGTTCGGGCTCTTCAGGTTTCAATGTCTATAGATCTTGGTATGAATTTCTCCATGGAATACTTTGTAAGTGCCAGTATATGTAAGGATGCATATGAATTATATCTGTTTGTTTGGCATTGAGAGGATCCACTTCCCTTTAGGGTCCATCCCAACTCTCCACTCAAATAAAAATGCTCAAGATTAGGAAGGAGCAGCAGGCGCCCTGAGGTCCTGAAGGGATGATGATCATTGGCCTAAGAAGGAGCTCTGGAGGATTTCGGAACAAGGAGTGAGCAGTGTCTGTCCATTTTCTAGGGGCCCTGAGGGAAATCCTTGCCAAAATTACTCCATTGTTATAGTCACTGGTGTGGCCTCTCCCTTGGCTCTAGCTTTATATCTGGTAGCTTGGTTTCCATAAACCCAGGCCCTGTTCTGGGGAAATCTTGCTGGACTGCTGTCTTTCTGTCCCCCAGCAGTCTTTAGGAGCCACAGGGAAGACCCAGAGCCCAGAAGGGGGAAGGGAAGGAGGCTTGCCGCTTTCCAAATGAGCTCACTCACACATACTTTCCACCCTGGCCCATAGCCGATGGCTAAGCTCTTCCCAGGCCAGGCTTTCCCCAAGCCAAGGCCCAACCCCCTTCAACCTCCACTGCCATCTTCTCCTGGGCCTCCCAGGGATACCATAGCCAAAGGGTTTCCTCAACTAACTCCAAGGGGTCTGGGCTCCCCAGTCCACCATGCTAAAGACCAATGGAACACTAAATCCCATCAGATTCCTCACTCCTTCCACTTCATTAAAGCCCTGTGGTCATGGTTCAAGAAGGAAGAGGCACTTACAACAAGGACTTATAGTTGGGGTGGCAGGAGGAAAACAGAAAAGAGGATGGAAGGGGCAGAGGCGATGAATGGGCTTCCTCTAATGGCTCATGACTCACTAGACTGCAGCAAAAAGAAAGCCGAGTCACATCCTGCTGTCTTCCTGGTTTTCATACAAGGGGCTTGCACAGGACAGACTGTGGTCTGGAATCGGGAAAGGAGTGGGGCAAGGCTGGGGAAATTACAAATATCAAAAAAACTGTTTCTTCAAAAGTCCTGCCTGCGAACATCTGCATAAAGACACCTTCCCCATGTAATGCCAAGACCATCAGATATTTAGCAGCAAGTCTCAAACTGCTTCATACTTTGGCCCCCAGTCATGGAGTTCAAACAAGCATGAGCTAGGACAAGAATCAGTCAGTCAATGAGAATTAATTAAGCATCTACCATGTACTTGCACTGGAAATACAAAGAAAGATGAACACGCAAAATTTTTATCAAGCATTTTACTGCCTTGCAATGTCTTTAAGTTCTGGGAACCAAAAACAACAAAGAAACAATCCCTGCCTTCAAGAAACTTACATTCTTTATTTAATATAAAAATCATACATCTATATGTTAGGTACCATAAAAATGTATAAAATTATTTTCTTGTGACAATCTTGTTTACATATAAGAAAATTGCTTAGAGGACGTAAGCAAGTCTGATTAATTTTTATTTTGAACTGAACAAATACCAAATAAAATGAGTACTTTTTTTTAAGGTTTTTGCAAGGCAAATGGGGTTAAATGACCTGCCCAAGGCCACACAACTAAGTAATTATTAAGTGTCAGAGGCTGGATTTGAACCCAGGTACTCCTGACTCCAGGGCACCACCTAGCCACCCATAAAATGAGTACTTTCAAACAGAAACCAGATCAGAAAAAAGATTGTTCATGAAAAAAATGCTTTTCATTTTAAGTTCTACATATAATGAATTCAACTTATAATTCTCAAAGCTGTCCCACTTGTCTGTGCTTCTTTCTGACCTTCCTTCTCTTCTGTGCATATTTTAACAGCTATTTCAAATGACTCTTTTTTTTCCCTCTGCTTCTTTCTCTTTTTTCTTTCTATCCTTTCCTATTACCTCTGGATTTCCCAATATTCCCTCCCCCCACATTGAGGGATAGGGGAAAACTTACATTCTATTGATAGAGAAGAGTATATATAGAGAGAGTATATATATATATATATATATATATATATATATATATATATACTCAGATAACTATACAGCAATATAGAGAGTAATAAGGTAAACAAGACATTCAGATAAGTTCTAGGAAAATACAGAAAAAGAAAGCACTTTTAAGAGAATCAGGGCAGTTTTCACAATAAAGGTAAAGAGAAGGGAGTATATTCTAGATGAGGGGGACAGCTCCCCCAAATGCACAGAAGCATAATGATCCAATTTTACTGGAAGGGACAATAGGAAGGGGAATAATGCAAAAATAAAATTCGAAAAGTAGATTAGAGTCAGTATCTTGAAGGTCTTAAAAAAAACAAGTTAAGAGAAGTAACACAAAGCCACTGAATATTTTGAGCCAGGAAGTGGCATGATAAGACCTGTGCCTTATTAAGTTGGAAGATTAAGTCAGTGACTATGGGGAGGAAGGAATAAAGAGGGAGAGAGCTGGAAGCAGAAAAATAAGTTACAGTGGTATAGGTAAAAGGTGAAAAAGGGTAAGTGTGAAAGGAAAGAAAGGATTACCTTTTACCTAAACTATTTCCATAGTCTCTGTTTTGGTTACCTTGTCTTGAGGGTCTCTTAACTTCAATCATTCCTCCACACAGATCTGTGATTTTCCTAAAGCACAGATCTGACCATGTCCCTCTACTACCCAATAAACTCTTTTATTATTATTATTATTATTATTATTATTATTATTATTATTATTACTTAGTTGTCCAGTTCTTCATGACCCCATTTGGGGTTTTCTTAAGATTCTGGAATGCTTTACTATTTCCTCCTCCAACTCATTTTGGGAAACAGATGAGAAAACTGAGGTAAACAGGGTTAAGTGACTTCCCTAGGGTTCCAAATGTTGTAAGTGTCTGAGGTCAGATTTGAACTCATGAAGAAGAGTCTTCTTGACTTCAGGTATAATACTCTATCCACTGCACTGCCTAGCTAACTCCAGTTTCAAGACTTATTACATAAATAATACTCCTCTCTTTCTATACTCAGTCAAACTGCTCCAATTGTTCCTCACAAAGGAAACTCCATCTCCTATCTCCCTGACTTTTGACATTCCTGAAACAAACTCCCTTTTGATCTTCATATCTTAGAATACTTAATTTCCTTTAAGAAGTCAAGCATCACCTTCTGCATGAAGGTTTTCCTGGCCCCTACAATTGTTAGTCACTTCCTCCTCATAATTACTTTGCATTTATTTCACTTATATTTTACCTTTATTCAACTTAGTCAATCAATCAATCAATAAACATTTATTAAACCCTACTAAGCATTGTACAAAGTGTTGAGGGTAGAATGATAAACAAAAGCTAATCCCTGCCCTTGAGGAATCTCACAGTACAAACCAGGGGAGAACATGTAAGTAATCATGTATAAAGAAGCTATTATAATAGGGAAAAAAGCTATACAGTTTGTGGGCATGTTCTCACTATCCTCCATGTCTGGAATGTCCTCCCTCCTGTGCTCAGACTACTAAAATCCTTGGCTTCCTTTAAGTTCTGTTTAAAATCTCACCTTAATCTCCAGGAACCACTCTTAATAACAGCACTTAACTTTTTTTTGTTTTTGAAAGGCATTCGAGGTTAAGTGACCTGTCCAAGGTCACACAGCTAATTTTAAGGGTCTGAGGCTGTATTTGAACTCAGGTCCTCCCAACTCCAGAGGGGATGCTCTAACCACTTTGCCACCTAGCTGCCCCAGCTCTTTCCCTATTTTAATTATTTCTTATTTATCCTGTATATAGCTTACTTTATACCTATTTGTTTTTATGTTGTCTCCTCCATTTAGACTGTAAGCTCCTTGAGGGTAGGCACTGTCTTTGTAGTTTTGTAAGACCAATACTTACCAATCTGCTTAGCACATAGTAAGTGCTTTAAGAAATGTTAATTGACTAACTGATTGATTGATTGATAAAAAGAAATAATCATCAGAGGGAAGCCTTTGAATTTAGAGGGACTGGGAAAAGCTGTTAGTAGAAAAGATTTTAGTTAGGACTTGAAGAAAGTCAGGGAATTCAGGAGGTAGAGATGAGGGGGAAGAGCATTCCAGGCAAGGGATGACATCAAGTCAAAATTCCTGGAAATGTATTTGTCTTGTTCAAGGAACAACATGGATCAAAAAATATCATTCTGAGGTGTAAGCTATAAGAGGATCATCTTTACTTTATGACCAAATTCAAGATCCCACTTCCTGGAGGGAAACCCAACTCCTGGACATTTGTGATTACCTGTCCTGTAATATAATCGTAATCTATTCTCTCTCATTTTCTTAAACTTTTTTATTTTTATTTTGATGGGGGGTTTGGAAAAGGAGGGAGCATCTGGTGGGGGGGACTCTGACAAACTCATCATGTTTGCCAGCCCTCAAGACAAACTATGGTCTTAACTGTTCTCCTTGAGAACAGGGCAATCCATAGGATGATCTCCAGGATGAGGTCAGCCAAGGGAGGAGAATGGATGAAAAGAATTTCAGATCCTTTGTTGCCCATTATTGTAGGATTTGCATAGTCCTACTCTTGGGGCATTGCACAGTGCCTGATTCTGTAAACAGATTTCACTGTGGTTATCATTTCGAAAACCCCATGACTTAGCCCTCTGCTAGATTCCAGTTTTACACTAAACAAAATATTTAATCCAACAATCACTACATTTTATACTAGAAAGACAACTAACACTGTAGTTTATGAGTTCTTAGAGCTTTAAGAAAGTTAACCTAATGATTAGTTTGGGGTTGTTGAGATGGGGAAAGGATTTTCTGTCTCTCTTGTCATCTGTTCCCCACTGACATTTGTCAGCCTCGGTTGCCTTCATGTATTGACTCCTTATCCCATGTCTATATCTGTTAATATGTGTGCATACAGCTAAAAGATAAACAAGACCTATGGACAAAGGCTTAGGGGGTGCACAAAGGAGGTGGCCCAGTTTGCCCTAACCTCTCAGCCAAAGTGTCCATAGGTTGGCATTCCAACATATGCCTTATCTCCTGGATACTACATATTACAGCTTCCCTATAGAACCATAGCCTTTTCATGCTGTATTAAAAACTACTTAAAAATAAAAAGATATAAGATCAGAAAGGTTGGAAGGTAGGGGGAGGGGAGAATTTTGTAATTGATCTTTAAGGTAATAGGGAGCCACTGAAGTTCTTTGAGGGGAAAGGTGGGGAAAGACATGGTTTTATATAGAAAAATCTTTAGATCAGATTTTAGAAAGATCACCTGTTGGCTGAAAGCACTTGTGTCAAGCAGAGCAACTAGATAAACCAGTGATGAGAAAATGAGGACCAGAACTAGGGTATTGGCAGTACCAGAGGAGAAATACTGCAAAGGTGAACTCTATAGACCTTGGCAACAGAAGAGTTCAGAGAGGGTTTAATTTTTGTCTTTTTATACTCAGAGTCTATTACTGTACCTAGTACCAACAGGGTATTAAATAAAGACTTGATCAGTTGGTTGATTTATGCAAGAATATTATAGAATCAACAAGACTAAGCAATGGATTAGAATTTAAGGGAAGTAGGAGGCAAAGATGACTGAAATTTAAAATTTTGGTTGACAAGTAGCATGGTGAGGCCCTCAATGGAAACAATGATATGGAAAGGAAGGGGCAGGTTTTGTTTTATTGTAGGATTGGGGGGTGGGGCACCAAATAGGGATGCAGAAAAAAGTAAGCTTAATATCAGTCAGTAAGTAATTATTACTTGTCCATTAAGCAGTCAACACTATGACAGGTATTGTAGAGATATTGCAAGACAAGAACAAATATTCACTCACTGCAAGGAACTTATGACCTTTTTGTGCCCATTAGTACCAATCTCAACTACTGAAAAAGTCATTTATAAGTTCACAACCCCCCTTCTCCCTTTCCATAATATCTTCCAGCTCCATTAGATTGGGCTGACCCAGCCAGGAAAAACTGATTGGACTCTGTTGAATATTTCCAATCCCTTTGTAGAACTGAGAGGCTGAGAATTGAGGAGGTGGGGAAATTGGGTGGGCAGAAGACAGAGACAGCTCAATCCATCCCCATGCCCTACTGGAAAGAGCAATCCATCTTGGAGGGATTAGAGCTTGATCCAAGACTCCAACATTCCCTAGATTGTGAAAAATAGTTCCTTCCAAACCTCAATTCTTTAATGAACCTGCAAACCTTAACTTGCCATGTAACAGTGAGTTATGAGTATTTACCATGGCCATGATTCCCCAAATACTCCCCATGGGTCCATCAGCATACCTCAATAGTAATATAATAGCTCACATTTATGTAATGTTTTAAAAATCATTCTATATACATTATATCTTTTAATTCTGCTAATACCTTCACCTCCTTTCCTCCCATACCATCCCCAGAGTGAGAATAGGGGAAGCAGGAGAGCTGTAGATGGAAGGACAGGAACCAGCTCTGGGGGCCAGCCCTGGTCTTCAGGAGACCAAAATTTTCTCCAAGTCTGTGTGATAGCAGCACCCCCTGGTGATGGGTGTGGGGAAAGGGAGGCATGCCCAGGGAATGTGAGGCAGCTAGGAGAGCAATTCCCTCCCCTGAGGTCCCCACCCCCATTCCCACCCTGTTTTTTCCTTTCTCCTTTTTCCAACTCCAGACACCTGTACTTAAAGGGGTGGGACTAGGGGTCAAGACAGGCTTTTCTTAGTCTCTCAGGGGCAAGAAAGGAAAAAGTCAGTTTCCTGCCCGCCCTAGCCCATTGTGGGCAGTCCTCTGGAGGTGGACTCAGGGAGGGAGTGGAAAAGGTGATGAAGGATATGGCTGATTCTTCACAGTCCCCAGAAAGGGGTCTCTGAAGATGCTGATTGGAGGCACTAAATCCAACCTGGGTGGGGCTCCTCAGGTCCCCTAGTCCAACTAAGATTCAGGGTCTAGGGACACCACACACACAGAGACACACACACTTATAGAAACGTACACACAGACACAAAAAGACACAGAAACAAACACACAAATGCACATACACAAACACAAACTGGGACATTTCTTTCCAGTAACCTGGAGGAATTCAATTCAATTCAAACAAACATGTTTATGCCAGTAGCATGTCCTAGACAGGGAAATACAGGATGAAAAAAATCAAAAGTCCCTGCTTTTAAGATACCAAAAAATACATGATTATATGGAGAGAGAAAAAAAAAACATTATGAGCTAGAGGTATCTGGGAAGAAAGATTTCATGGAGAAGCTAGCACCTGATAAAAATCCTGAAAGAAATGAAGAGGGGGCACATTCCAAGCATCTGGAACTATTCAGGCAAAAATATGGATGGAGGAAATTTTTTCTTTTTTTTTCTTTTATTAAAGATTTTATTTGAGTTTTACAATTCTCCCCCAATCTTACTCCCCACCCCCCCACCCCCCCACGGAAAGCAATCTGTCAGTCTTTACTTTGTTTCCATGTTGTACATTGATCCAAATTGAGTATGATGAGAGAGAAATCATATCCTTAAGGAAGAAACAAAAAGTATAAGAGATAAGATCAGACAATAAGATTTTTTTTTTCTAAATTAAAGGGGATATTCCTTGATCTTTGTTTAAACTCCACGGCTCTTTATCTGGATACAGATGGCACTCTCCATTGCAGACAGCCCAAAATTGTCCCTGATTGTTGAACTGATGGAACGAGCAAGTCCATCAAAGTTGATCATTGCCCCCATGTTGCTGTTAGGGTGTACAGTGTTTTTCTGGTTCTGCTCATCTCATTCAGCATCAGTTCATGCAAATCTCTCCAGGCTTCCCTGAATTCCCATCCCTCCTAGTTTCTAATAGAACAATAGTGTTCCATCACATACATATACCACAGTTTGCTAAGCCATTCCCCAATTGAAGGACATTTACTTGATTTCCAATTCTTTGCCACCACAAACAGGGCTGCTATGAATATTTTTGTACAAGTGATGTTTTTACCCTTTTTCATCATCTCTTCAGGGTATAGACACAGTAGTGGTATTGCTGGATGATAGGGTATGCTCATTTTTGTTGCCCTTTGGGCGTAGTTCCAAATTTCTTTCCAGAAAGGTTGGATGAGTTCACAGCTCCACCAACAGTGTAATAGTGTCCCAGATTTCCCACAACCCTTCCAACAATGATCATTATCCTTTCTGGTCATATTGGCCAGTCTGAGAGGGGTGAGGTGGTACCTCAGAGAAGCTTTAATTTGCATTTTTCTAATAATTAATTATTTAGAGCAATTTTTCATATGACTATGGGTTGCTTTGATATCCTCATCTGTAAATTGCCTTTGCATATCCTTTGACCATTTGTCAATTGGGGAATGCCTTTTTTTTAAATATGACTCAGTTCTCTGTATATTTTAGAAATGAGTCCTTTGTCAGAATCATTAGTTATAAAGATTGTTTCTCAATTTATTACATTTCTTTTGATCTTGGTTGCAGTGGTTTTATCCGTGCAAAAGCCTTTTAATTTAATGTAATCAAAATCATCTAGTTTGTTTTTGGTGATGTTCTCCATCTCTTCCTTAGTCATAAACTGCTTCCCTTTCCATAGATCTGACAGGTGAACTACTCCTTGATCTTCTAATTTGCTTATAGTATTGTTTTGTATGTCTAAATCCTGTATCCATTTGGATCTTATTTTGGCATAGGGTGTGAGGTGTTAGTCTAATCTAAGTTTCTTCCATACTAACTTCCAATTTTCCCAGCAGTTTTTATGAAAGAGAGAGTTTTTAAACCAATAGCTGGACTCTGGGTTTATCAAACAGCAGATTATTATAATCGTTTCATGCTATTGCACCTAGTCTATTCCACTGATCCACCACTCTGAGGAAATTTTTTTTAAATATCCAGAGTATCCCACAGGTACGACTGCATTAAGACTTTTGGGACAACTTTTATTTATTAATCTCCTATATAGCCTGTGCCCTCTTATCTTTTGTAAATGTTATTATCCTCTGGGTCCAGGATGATGATGGTTCAGAGAGAGAGAGAGAGAGAGAGAGAGAGAGGAGAGAAGCAAAGTGCTTTTTAATGATCCTGGCCAGATCACTTTTTTTTTTATGCACTTTGAAAGATTTTATTCCTGCCCTTTCATTCCAACCATAAGCTGGGGTCACAAATTTAATTGATACATTGGTTCTTATATATTTCCCCACCCTGCTCATTATACTTTTTATTTATTTATTTATTCTTATTTTTATTTTGTACAAATAATTTTTTATACATTACTAAAAGTTCTTGTTTAAGGGTAAACATAATACCTCCTCCCCCCAAAAAATATAGACCCACGTGATCAATAAAGTAAAGATGAGAGAAAAAAGTTAAAATGTAAATTAAAATAATAATAATAATAATAATAATAATGATAATGATAATGATAATAATAATAGTAGGTATGGCCAAGTGGTGCAGTGGATGGAGCACAGCCTGGAGCCAGGAGCACCTGAGCCCAAATCCAGCCCCAGACACCCAACAATCACCCAGCTGTGTGACCCCATGCAAGCCACCCCAACCCCATTATCCTACAAAATCAAAAAAAAAAAAAAAGACCCAAAATAAAATAAAATAGTAATAATAATAGTAGGGGCAGCTGGGTGGCAGAAAGATCACTGGCCCTTGAGCCAGGAGCACCCAGGTCTAAATCCGACCTCAGACACCCAACAATCACCCAGCTGTGCAGCCCCAGGCAGGCCACCTAGCCCCATTTGCCCTGCACCCCCCCAAAATAATAATAATAATAATAATGATAATAATAATAAACGTGCTTCAGTCTGTGTTCGAATACCACCAGCTCTGTCACAGGTGGATCACATTCTTTATGATAAGTCCATCAAAAAAGTTACTTGCATATTTTCCACCGTTGCCATTGCTGATCGCAACTCCCTCCAATCGTACTTCTCTACTACCATGAACTATATTTTCTCTCTCCTTTCACTCTGTTTCTGCTGTAGGGTAGCTGAGTGGTGCAGCAGACAGATCCCTGGCCCTGGGGCCAAGAGGCCCCAAGCCCACATACCACCTCTTAGGCCCAGCATCCATCCGGCCCTATGGTCCTGGCTAGGCCATCCAATCCCAGCCCCTTGCAAGAAGTAAAAAAGAAAATATGTTATATCTGACCACTCTCCCCCCATGGTCCATCCTCTCCTCCATCACTCACATCGCCCCCTTCCCCCATCACCCTTCTCTCCTTCTTACTACAGATATCTATACCCCATTGAGGATATATGCTGTTTCCTCTCCTAGCCACTTCTGATGAGAGTGAAGATTCCCTCATTCCCCCTTGCCTTCCCTCCTTCCATATTATTGCAATAGCTCATTGTAATAAAGAAAAATCTTATTATATGAAATATCTTGGCCTATTCCTCCTCTCCTTTTTCTTCCTCCCATTACATTTCCCTTTTATCTATTGACTCCATTTTTACACCACAATATATCTTCAAATTCAGTTTTCTCCTGTGCTTCATCTATAAAAGCTCCTTCTACCTGCTCTATTAAATGTGAAGGTTCATATGAGTGTTATCAATATCATTTTTCTATACAAAGATACATGTAATTCATCATCATTAAGTCCCTCATATTTTCCCCTTCTCCTCCAATCTCTATGCTTCACCTGAGTCCTGTATTTGAAGATCAAACCTTCTGTTCAGCTCTGGCCATTCCAACAGGAACATTTGAAATTCCCCTGGTTCCTTGAAAGTCCATCTTTTTCCCTGGAAGAGGACATTCAGTTTTGCTGGGTAGTTGATTCTCAGTTGCATTCTAAGCTCTTTTGCCTTCCGGAATATTATATTCCAAGCCCTACGAGCTTTTAATGTAGTTGCTGCTAAGTCCTGTGTGATCCTGACTGCAGTTCCATGATATTTGAATTGTGGCTTTCTGGGTGCTTGTAATATTTTCTCTTTGACTTGGGAGTTCTGGAACTTGGCTATAATATTCTTGGGGATTGTTTTTTGGGGATCTCTTTCTTGGGAAGATTGGTGAATTCTCTCCATTTTTATTTTGTCCTCTGCTTCTAGGATATCAGGGCAATTTTCCTGTAATAATTCTTTGAAAATGATGTCAAGGCTCTTTTCCTGGTCATGACTTTCAGGTATTCCAATAATTTTTAAATTATCTTTCCTAAATCTGTTTTCCATATCAGCTGTTTTTTTCAATAAGATGTTTCACATTTTCTTCTAATTTTTCATTCTTTTGGTTTTGAAGTATTGTGTCCTGATTTCTCATAAAATCAGCAATCTCCCTGAGTTCTATTCTTTGTCTGAAAGATTTGTTCTCCTCAGAGAGCTTTCTTATCTCTTTTCCCATCTGGCCAATTCTGCTTTTTAAAGCATTCTTCTCCTCAATAACTTTTTGAACTGTTTTATCCATTTGACCTATGCTGGTTTTTAACATGTTATTTTCTTCATCATTTTTTTGGATTTCCTCAACTAAGCTGCTGACTTCATTTTCATGTTTTTTCCTACATCTCTCTCATTTCTTTTCCCAATTTTTCCTCTATCTCCCTCACTTGATTTTCAAAGTCTTTTTTGAGCTGTGTCATAGCCTGAGCCCAATTTCTGTTTTTCTTCGAGTCTTTAGCTGCAGGAACTTGGACTTCCTCAGTATTTCTTATTGGTGTTCCTCTTTTTTCTCTGTTTACTCATTTCCCCAGCCTGTGCCTGGTTTTGGGGTGCTTCCTGAGCTTTTGAGTATTAGTGGGACACCCCCCACAAGGATCTCCATGTGTGAGGCTCTGTCTTCCCTCCTGGTCTGTGAATGACCTTAAGTGTGTACCCCTCTGCCTTGGGGCTGAGGTGGGGGGGACCCTGCTGTTCTATGGGGGGCCTAGATTGTGATCAGGATCTGAGTCCTCAGAGTCCTGTTCCAGGGACAGAGAACAGAGCTCAGCAGTCTCTCTCCACTCCCCCTCCATGGGCTCAGCGCTCATGCCCTAGGGGCTTCTTGTTCCTGGATTTGGGCTGCCACAACCATGACCACACTGTTCACTGTGTGCCCTGAGGGCTGGGCTTCATGAGCTCACTCTGGTAGAAGTCCCCCGCCCACCCCACTCCACCAAGTTGTGCCTGATGGTCCCTGGGGTGTAGGTCAGGAAACTGCCCCTGCCGCTGTGAGCCACGGCTGAAGTTCTTTCACTCTGGCGGCCACCCCTCTGGTGGGCCACCCCTTTGACCCCGTGGAGCCGAGCCTTTCCACTCTTTTTCAGGTTACCTTGGGTTGGAGAACTGCCTCACTGCATCCCTCTGGGGATTCAGTCTCTCGAAAATTTAGTTAGAGTCCTTAGCTTATAAGTTTTGCTCCAGAGCAACTAAGAGAGGGTCCTCTCTTGTCACCATCTTGGCTCCACACCCTCCCCCCCCACTCTTTCTTAATACACAAAAGAGATGACAAAATGCACATTAGGGGCAGGTAGCTGTGTGATAAGATAGAGTCAGTGGGTCTAGGTTCAGCCACTTCTGCTGCATTTGAGCTTTGGATTTCCTGATCACCATTTTGATGACAGAATAAAAGTGACCAGTGCTCTTGGTTTGGGTCTTCTGGCCCTCCATGAATAGACCAGAGCCAAAAGATTCATTCTGAAGAGGCAGCCTGGATCCAGAGACAGAGCCTTGGGCTCTGACCTAGAGGAATCTCTAGTCCCATGTTGTAACTTCCATTAGGTTGGTGGGCCAGAGAGAAGGTAATTTCTCTCATGCTCTTTCCTCTGCTTTCCCCAATTAGAGCCTGACTCTGACCTAGGCTCAGTCCAACATGTCCCCTTCCTTTATGTCCATGAACCTCAGTGACGGGGAAGGGGGTCCATACTTTCTTCCTGTCAACCATCCCTGATGGAAGGGCAAACAGAAGGAGGTTTAGAAGATGGTCCAAGCAAAGTCAAATAAGCAGCATCAGGAAAACAATACGCATAATGACTACAAAAACATAAATGAAAAAGAACAAACATTCCTGCCACACAGAAATTTATTACAATGAATTTGGCCCTGGAGAAGGAAAAAGTGCTCCTCTTAGTAGTGTAGAGGTCTGGAATGCTGTTCCACAAACTGTCAGACTCTACTGATGTGTTTCCCCCCTTTCCACTAGGTGGGGAAGTGGGGAGTGATATATTTGGAAATGAAACTGATGTCAAATATAAGATATTAAGAAAATATGGAGACAAACAATCAAAAGTGATGGTTGGAGGCCCCTGGCATCTATTTCCAATTTCACTTTGTTTAATAAATTATATGATTATATGACTGATATGGAAACATGTTTTATATAATTTCATATATATATATATAGGCTAAATTAAATTGTTTGCTATCTTAGGGAAGGAGGAGATAAGAAAGGGAGTGTGAAAATTTGGAACTTAAAATTTTTTAAAAATGAATACTAAATTCAGTCTTCTGGTACTTCTCTGATGGCCCCCTGGAAGCAGGGGCTTTTGGAGTCAGCTTGAACTGGTTTATTACATTTTTCAATGTGAGCATTTATATTTTGTAAACTGACAAATACTACAACTTGAGTTATGTTTTTTTGATTGTCTAGATATAAGAAAGTGATGGAGAAAATTGTAATAATGCAAATTAAACTTAAAAATATAAATAAAGGAGTGAATGCTAAAAATTGTCTTTATATGTCATTTGTAAAAATATGTTATTTAAAAAAATAAACTGACGACAGTATTTGAAGTTTCTGAGTTCATAGATGGAGAGCAGAGAAGAATCCTAACAGAAAGGATAGGGAGACCATAGGTCTCATATTCTGACATGTTGAATAATATCCCCTAGATTGATTCAGGGTAGGGACAGCAACACCACAGAATAAATCTGATGCTTGTTCCACATAAAAACATGAAGTGACTCCCTTTACTTTCTTACTATTCATTCCTCCCCCTTTTTTAATTCTGCATTTGCTTTTCTTTATAAGCTTTTTAAATTTTTTAAACAAATACAAAATAAGAAAAAAGCTATTGTGCACAACAAAACATGAGAGGATTCATAATATAAAACAATAAATTTGCATTTCAAGAAAGTTTATATAATAAATATTATATTTTATGTTCAAAATTGTCCATCTTTTCTTTGTTTCTCTATAGGTTTTCTTCTGTTCTCTGCTATGCACTGTTTATTTTTGCCTCCCCAAGCTATAATTAAGCACAGATGTATTCATACATATACATAAATATACATTTATACATATATATATATATACATACTCACGTACACACACACACACACACACAAACACAGATAGATAATTTCCTCTTTAACCTTCCTGCAGTCTAACTTCCTTTCCCACTGGATTACTGAAACTTTTCTTTTTTTTTTAACCTTTTTTTTTTTAGGGTTTTTTTGTGGGGTTTTTTGCAAGGCAAATGGGGTTAATAAATGGCTTGCCCAAGGCCACACAGCTAGGTAATTATTAAGTGTCTGAGACCGGATTTGAACCCAGGTACTCTTGACTCCAGGGCCGGTGCTTTATCCACTGCACCACCTAGCCGCCCCTGAAACTTTTCTTTAAAGGATTTTCTTCTTGTCTTAACCTTCTTAACCTCTTAACCTCTTAACCTCTTAACCTCTTAACCTCTTAACCTTCTTCTTAACCTCATGACTTCAGACACTGTCAATAACAAGTCATTTCTTGGAGGTGGGGGGAAGCTGTCTAATCTTCTGAAGGCTGAGTACCCTCTGGACACCAATTTTGGGTAGGCTATTCCACTCATGTGCCAAAGGCACCACCTCGAGAACATAAGGCTGGTGGCTCAAGTTGAATGCTATCTGGTGAGCAAATCAGATATTGGATCATTTATCCCTTTCCTGAAGTCATATCAATTCACAAGATGACTTTTCATACTCTCTTTCTTGATACACACAAGATGACTGTGATATATTACCTTTCTGTAGATCTAAAGGAAAGTAGTACTCAAGACACATGACCTAAAGTCCTCAAAGAAAGAGACATGGAAGACTATAGGGATCACACTCCTGAGCATACTGTGCTGGATACTGAAGAAAAAATTATTTTCTAAATCCAAAAGTTCTCATATTCTCCTTTTATTCCAGTTTATTTATTTCCAAGAGTAGCATCTCTCTTTCTTCAGATCATGTAGTCACTGTTTTCTCTAGCTTAGCTTCCAGGATATTTGCAGATTTTTCTCTGATTTTCTAGTACTAAACCCTAATCCTATCTCCTCTTCTTTCTGATCTAATCCCTGATATCTTCTCAATTATTCTTTTCCAGAGAAAATGATATAGGTTCTGTTATCTGCTCCTTTTATCCTTCACAAGTCAACATTAATTTTTTTTCTTTTTCAATCTCTGGTATTTTTGTTAGACTCCTCTCTCTCCTCAGAACCTATGGACTCAGAGACTTCAAATTCTGTTATTGCATAGTTGATTTAACAAAGTGAAATTATGTCTCTATCCACCTCCTTTGATTGCTTATTCTTCCCACAGATTTCTGGTTATTGTGGTTTTTTGCCAATCCTCATACTTTTTTTTTTTTTAGGTTTTTGCAAGGCAAATGGGGTTAAGTGGCTTGCCCAAGGCCACACAGGTAATTATTAAGTGTCTGAGGCCGTATTTGAACTCAGGTACTCCTGACTCCAGGGCTGATGTTCTATCCACTGTGCCACCTAGCTGCCCCTTTTCAACTCTTCCTGACTCCATTTGGGGTTTCTTGGCAAAGAAATGAGTGGTTTGCCATTTCCTTCTCCAGCTCATTTTACAGATTGAGGAAACTGAGCATATTGAGAAAATTGAGCAAACAGGGTCAAGTGACTTGCATAGGATCATACAACTAGTAAATGTCTGAGATCAAATTTGAACTCAGATCTTCCTGGCTCTAGGCTCAATGCTCTATTCATTCTATACTACCCAGATGCCCACAGAAAACCATATAAGACTTATATGAACTGATACAAAATAAAGCAGCACAAGACAAGCAACATGCACAATGCAATAATAAAGAACAACAAAATAATTTAAAGTAAATGGTGAGGGGCAGCTAGGTGACACAGTGGATAGAGCACCAGCCCTGGAGTCAGGAGTACCTGAGTTCAAATCCAACCTCAGACACTTAATAATTACCTAGTTGTGTGGCCTTGGGCAAGCCACTTAACCCCATTTACTTGGAAAAAAAACTAAAAAACTAAAATAAATGGTGAGAAATTATAATGACTTGGTTTGTCCCAAAAGAAGAGATATGAGATGATAGTTTCCTTCCCATTCCTTTGTATAAGTGGAGGGTAGTTAGCATGGTTGCCAAATATTGCATAAAATGTCAGACATTTTTTGATATGTTGATTAGTTTTGTACAACTTTTTGATATTTCTTCCTGTTTTTTTAATATATTTTTATTATATGGTATTTCTTTTGGGGAGGGAAACGATGGGAATGTAGATGATATAAAAATAAAAGATAATCGATAAAACTGGTTTCTAAAAACAAATAAATAAAGCTATTTTTCTACTTGTGCTCTTAATCCCATCCTTCCTGACTCCAGAGAAAGCTTGCTTTCACATTTATCCCCTCTCTCCCCAACATCTTCACTGCCTCTTTCTTCCTTCAGACATAGTTTCCCCCATCTCCTGAATGCATCATCTTCCCTCCGCCTCCTCCACCCACAAACCTGTTCTTCTACCTGGCTTCCCTATATCTGTTGATTGCACTCATCACCTAGGCTTGAAACCTGAGTCATCTCTGACTCCTCCCTTCCTCTGACTTCCTCACCACCCCCATCCAATAAGTTGCCAAGTCCTGTTGATGTTTTGTCACACTCATCAGTCATCTCTTTTCCATTCCCCATCACCACCTTTGTTTAGTTTCTCATTAACTCTTGCTTGGATTATTGTAATAATACCTCACCCACAACCCTACCCAGGAAATGAACTGCTGCTCTAGTCTCTCACCTCCAATCATCCTCATATACTGATGCCAGGGTAATCTTCCTAAGGCACAACTGCAACCTCATCACTCCCATCCTCAAAATCCTTTGAAAGCTCCCCATTCCCCAAGTCATAATTCAAATTCCTTAACTTTAGAACTCTACATAAACCACTTTTGGACTCCAGTCTTATGTTTTTTAGTCTTATTTCATACCTCTACTTTGGCCAAACCAGAGCATTCACCATTCCTCAAATATGCCCCATACTATCCTATCTCTACAACGGTATGCTGATAAATGTTTAACAACTACCTCTTCAGGGAGAGAATGTATAAACAACAGAGGTTTAAGTTTCATTTGCATTATTGATATTTTCTCCATCATATTCTTAATTTTGGAGAAAAAACAACCAATAAAACAATAAACTAAGCCCTGATCTGTAGGGCTTGTTGATTCCTGATTCACACTGGAAAATTTAACAATAGGCTCTTGACTGATTCAAGCCAGTTCAGTACCTCTGTCTATGCCTTTGTAGAGAAGAAGTGTGGGCAACTAGGTGGCAAAGTGGATAGAGAGCTGGACCTGGAGTCAGAAGGACCAGAATTCAAAATTCAAAACAGTCCTCAGATACTTAATAGCTGTGTAACCCTGGGTAAGTCACTTAACCTTGTTTGCCTCAGATTCCTCATCTGTAAAATGAACTGGAGAAGGAAATAGCAAACTACTTTAGTATCTTTGCCAAGAAAACTCCAAATACATAACCAATCAATTAAACAGCAACAAACAATAACAAGCAAGGCATAATAGACAATCATTTAGCCTTGCCTGGGGTTCAAGAAGACCTGGGTTCAAGTTTGACTTCTTACATATATTAGCTGTGTACCTGAAGCATTGTCCCTGCAATTTACTGAAGGTAAATTGACTATAGAAAAATTGTCTATATTGAGTTGAAGGAGTTTCTTCATGGAAAGTTTCTCACATTGATGGGATTGAAAGAAAAATCCCCTAATAAAAAAAAGTCAGTTCACACCATTTTCTATGCCAAGAATCCTCTGCCCATCCAATTCTATCATTTGAAACTTAGACCCAGGTCTCCTTGACTCTCAGGCAAGACCAGCTGACTATTTATCATACAAAGGTGTAGATAGAGGTGTACAGGAGCCAACTCTAGCCAACTGTTAAGAGCAGATTGTTAATTTTCTGGTCTGAGCATTTATACTTTGAAAATCAGCAAACCCTACAAATCAGGACTTGATTTAATTTTTTTGTGGATTAATACTCTAAAATTAAGAAAAAAATATTTGCTGTCCTTCAAAGTCCAACTTGAATACCATCCCCTCAGTGAAGCTTTTCCTGTGTCCCTCTTTGAAGTCCTCTAAGCCTCCTAGTTTTTTGTTTGGAATCCCTCTTATGAAAGTATCACTACCAACTTTATTTGGTTTTTTTTTTTAGTTTTTTGCAAGGCAAACTGGGTTAAGTGGCTTGCCCAAGGGCACACAGCTAGGTAATTATGAAGTGTCTGAGACCGGATTTGAACCCAGGTACTCCTGACTCCAGGGCTGGTGCTTTATCCACTATGCCACCTAGCCGCCCCCAACACTACCAACTTTAAATTGTGTTTATTTGTTTAGAATAAATAATATAGCATCTAAATGTGATACAAAATTTAAAGTACTCTGTAAGGAACATATAATAAATTATAAATTCCTCAAGGGCTGGGACAATGTCTTATTCCTCCATGGGCTGTTATAATGTTTTATTTATTGTTTGTATCTCTTTTCCTTTCCTCTCCCCAGTCATTTCCTGTCTCTCCAGCATAGTGACTTATATCAATAAATTTTTATTGAATGGATGAGAAGCATTCACTGAATACTGCTGTTCCTTCCATTTCTGCTGCCCAATTTCTTTCCAACCTATCCCTGACCAAGATTCTCCCCTACATTACATCGGAGAAGTGATCAAACTTTTACTTGAAAATTAGAGTGGGGTGGGAGCCCACAGTAAACAGGTCTTTAATCAAACTCAGATCACCTAATATGAAGGCACTGGCATGACACGTTTCAGGAACTAGCTCCTGGAAGAAGACATTCTACATTCTCCTATCACCTGGGTGAGAATAGCCTTTTTCTGTTGTTTATATAGCCAGAACTGGTTTCCTCTTCAAAACCACCAGGCTGGGACAGCCTCTCTCTATCTGTCTGTCTGTCTCTGTCTCAGCCTCTGTCCCTGCCCCTGTCTCTCAGTTTCTCTTTCTGTCTATCTCTCTCTGTCTTTCTCTATCTCTCTCTCTGCCCATCTCTGTCTTTTTCCCCCGTCTCTCTTCTTTCTCTCTCTCTTTCTGTCTCTGCCTATCTTAGTCTCTCTCTCTCTCTCTCTCTCTCTCTCTCTCTCTCTCTCTCTCTCTCTCTCTCTCTCTTTCCTCCAAAGGGTCTGGATCCTATTCACTCACAACATGAGGACTAGAAACTGAAACTCAGACCCTTTAGATCTTGTGACCCAGAGAAATGGGCTTAGGGTTTGGTCTCAAACCTCTTCATCTCTATTTTTCAGCTCTAGGCACAAGTATTGAAGTTCTCCAAACTGGACTTAAACTATAGCAACCTTGGAAACAGAATTTTTCCAGGCCTGTTATTGCTGCCAGCCCAGAAGGAAAGCCCAGAGAAGACAGAGTTCCCAGGACTGGGGTCCAAGGGAGGCTTTGAATTTGGGACCTCATGGAACTGTGCCATGTAAGCTAAACTAGAGCTAAACTAGAAACCCTAGTTCCCTTCCTCTCCTCAGAGACTGAAGTGGGACAAGAGGGGATTATGCCCCAGGGTTAAGGGAAATGTTTGCATATTTATTCTGGCTATACCTTTTGAAAAAAAAATTCCTTTGTAAAAGCTTATCTAATTATTAGATGGAGTTGAGGTGCAGAGAACCCCTAAAATTTAAGGAACATAAACAGTCAAGACTGAAGCCAATGGTAGAGAGACTGGACATCCCCTCAAAACACCTTGAAGGTCCCAAGGAATTCTGGGGAAAGTAGGAGATGTAAACCATCCAGCCTTCAGGCAAGGAGGAATCACTGTTATGCTATCATTTCTGCATTGCTGGTAATATTTTTCTTTATATCAAGCCTAAATCTACCTCTCTCAGCTTCTATCATTACTTTTTTTTTTAGGTTTTTGCAAGGGAAATTGGGTTAAGTGGCTTGCCCGAGGCCACATGGTTAGGCAATTATTAAGTGTCTGAGACTGGATTTGAACCCAGGTACTCCTGACTCCAGGGCAGGTGCTTCATCCACTGCACCACCTAGTCTCCACCTAAGCTGCCCCCTATTGTTACTTCTAATTCTGCTTTCTGGTACTAAGTAGAACAAGCCTCATCCACAAGACCAACCTGAAGAAGTGGCTATCTTCATTTTCTCATCATTCAATCCCTCTTTCACCTCTGACCTGCCATGGAATTTGGCTTCCATTCCCACAATACTGTTGAAACCACTTGCTTATAAGACACCAATGACTTCCTGTTTGCCAAATTCAAGGGCCTTTTCTTAGTTCTTTGGTTTTTTTTAGACCTTACTTCAGCAACTTTACAGTATTGACCACCACTTTCTCGTTAAAACTTTTTTTTCCCCTGGGCTCCTGTTACACCATCCTGGGTGACTGACTACCCAATCTGACCTCTCCTCTGTATCCAAGAACTTCCTATTTTCCCACTGGTTTGTAATTGTATGCATATATCTTTGAATGGGCATATCCTGCCTCCCCAAGTGAGCTGCAAACTTTTTGAGAGAAGGAATTCTGTCTACATGTTCTCCAAAATATTCCTCCATTGATATATGCAATAGGTACTACAGCCAACTTAGAGTGTCTGAGCTAATTGTAAATTTTCAGTGTGATTATTTATGCCTCAGAAATCTGCACACAGGACTTGGATTTACTGTTCTATTGATTCTGTAGACTTAGGAAAGTGATGGAGAAAATATTAATTATGTAGATTAAACTTAAAAACTTCAAACACTCTTTTTAACAGAAAGCCAATTATTATTTTTATTAAGAAGGATTTTATTTATTTTGACAGAAAGCCAATTATTAAACATTTTATCAGTGCATCACTGACTCAGTTAATGAAATTAAACATTTGTTAAGGTGTTTGTGTGTGTGTGTGTGTGCAGCAAAAACGAGGTAGAAAGAAAGGAACAGACTCAGCTCAAAAAGAACTTACTTTCTACTCTTTAGGAAACAAATGGCCAAAGGGATAGAATCCTGGTCCTGGAATCAGAAAGATCTGAGTTCAGATCCAACCTCAGACACTTACTATGTGACCCTAGGGAAATTACATAATCTCAGTTCATCTCAGTTTCCTCAACCGTGAAATAGAGATAATGACAGCAACTACCTTGCAGGGTTATTGTGAAGAGCAAATGAGTTAATATTTGTCAAAAAAAAACCAACTCACTTAGCACAGTATCTAGTACATAGTATGTTAGATCTATTTCCTGACCTTGTCAAGAGCTGGAGAAATTTTCAATCACTCTAAAAGCAAAAGAAAAAAGTTTGTATGGAAATATAAATATTCATATTTCAATTCATCAATGATCTCATTGACATGAATATTCTCCACAAACTACTACAGATTGCAAGTCATTCATGATAATTCATCTTGGGCAACCTTATCTACGGTCTCTTAGAAATAGTCTCTAATATAGTTC
The DNA here is from genome assembly GCF_037893015.1 of Macrotis lagotis. NCBI lineage: Eukaryota > Metazoa > Chordata > Mammalia > Peramelemorphia > Peramelidae > Macrotis > Macrotis lagotis. The sequence continues at coordinate 182,653,158 of NC_133661.1, read as the reverse complement.
CATCTAACACACTTGTGGGATAGATTTCTTGACCTTAGGTGAGTACCAATAAAACTTTCCCACTGTTGGGGGAATCTCACATCCTCAAAAAACATAGATCTACCTCCTAGACTGGGTTCAATTTGAACCTCACATTACTCGGCAGCTAGATGGTACAGCAAACAGAGCCCTGAAATTAAGAGGACCTGAGTTCAAATTCAGCCTCTTAACACTTACTACCTGTGTGACCTTTACCTAAGTCACTTAACCTTTAATGTCTCCTATCAGTGGCCATCTCCGGTCATCCTGATTCAAGGTCTGGCCACCACACACAAATGGCTCCAGAGGAGAAAGTGAATTTGGTGACTTAGCATAGCACCCCAGTCCCCCACTCAAATAGGCTTCCCGTGCTGATTATAGCATCACCCCCCCCCATGTCTTTCTTGGTCATCTTTAAGAACAGAGGACAAACGTTGTCATCCCATCCTTGGAGGAAACGGGTAGGACAGAGGTGATACTAAAGGATGGGGTCAAGTTCATATTCATCAGAGGGCCCCTGCCAACACCACTGTGGAGTCGGCAGCCTTCTGGGCGCTCCCTAGCGAAGCCCTGTCGCCGGCTCCCAGGAGGCATTTCTTGAGCTCTAAGGCTGGAGCGTTTTCCTTGGGACTTGTTAGGGAGAGGCCTCCAGGGTCCACCGCCACCCTTTCGTGCAGGTGACTTTCGCCTGGCACTGGACTGTGAACTTGAGGAGATCCGAGCTCTCGGTCTCCCTATCAGTTAATAAGTGTTGAATGGAATGGCCGAGGACCTCTGCCTCTGGCCGCTCGGCCGCACACAGGGCAGGGGCAGGGGCAGGGGCAGGGGCAGGGCGGGGGGCTGACAAAGGCGGGGGACAGAAGAAATGAAAGGTCAGGAAGCCGTTCCTTCAGGGCAACTCGAAGCAGGGAGCTGGGAGCATCTTCCCGGGCTTTCCGGCCCGGTTTAACTCATTCTCTCCCCTTAAGTGGCTCGCAGTGCTGCGGGGAGAACTGGACCCGGGTGCCCTGGGTTCTAGTCCTGCGCCGCCGTTCGGTCACGTGCGTCAGTCCCCCCTTTTACATTCAGGGAGACTGCGGTGGCTCTTCCCGGGCCCCCCTCGGCGGCATGGGGGGCAGCCTTTCCCCGTGGGCGCCGGCCGGACGCCTGTTCCCGCCTGTTCCCCGGGCGGAGGGCGCGGAAGGGTGGCCGGCGCTGGACCCCCGACCCCCGCGAGTGCCCCCCCTCCCCGGGGCTGAAGGGTTAAAGGTCCGGCCCCGAGCACTTAAAGGGCGGCCCCGGGGCGGCTGGGAGGGGCGGGGGCGGGAGAGGTTAATGAGGCCGGGGGGGGAGGAGCCCGGCGAGTGATTGGCAGGCGGCGGGGCCGAGTTGACGTCACTCCCCTCCCCCATTCCCCGGCCCACAGCCGGGGGGACCCAGGGCGCGCAGGAGGGCCGGGAAAGTTGGGGGCAGACACCCCTTCCCGCCCGCCTCCCTTCCTGCGCCCGGGAAGCGGGAGCCGGGAGCCGCGAAGTTGGGAGCCAGGGGAGGCCCGGCGGCCGCGGACAAAGTTTGGCCACGGGAGGAAGCGGCCCGAGCGAGCCCGGGCGGGCGCCAGCCGGCCTGGGCGGGGGCGCTGTGCCCGCCGCCCCCCGCCCGCGGCTTCCGGAGCCGGCCCCGGGAGGAAGCTCCGGGGAAAACAACTCCGAAGTTGGCCCGAGGCGCCGCCCGCCGCCCCGCCGCCAGCCCGGCGGCCGGCCCGCGGCCCCCAGCGCGGCCCATGGAGCCCAGGCCGGGGGGCCAGCCCGAAGCCTAGCCGCGCCGGCCCGCGCACCAGCCAGGATGGCCCCCGGAGCCCCGCTGCCGCTGCCGCTGCTGCTGCTGCTGCTGCTGCTGCCGCTCCCGGGTAAGCCCCGGCCCCGCCCCGGCTGGCCCTCCCCGGCCCCCCGTGCCCGGCCCGGCGCTTGTCCCCCTCCGCGGGACCCGGGAGCAGCCCGGCCGCCGGCCCAGACCTCGCGTCCCCGCCGCCGCCTCTGGCCACCTGTTGCTTCAGGCCCGGGCCCCGGGGCCCCCAATGTCTGACATAGCAGAAAGTTTCCTTTCTTCCTCCCACCGGCTGCTCCCCGCGAGCTCCAACGTGGCTCACTCCCATCCTCTCCCACAGGTCCCCTAGGAGGCACCCGGGCCCACCCGGACCGGACCCCCTTCCCGAATCCGGGTGAGTAAGGGCACCATCCTCGAGGGGCCCCCGGGTCCGGGACCACAGGGAAGGGTGACACTGGTGGTGGTGATGAAGAGGGAGGACAGACTCCCCCACCCTCAGCCGGAAGGCAGCTCCTTGTTCCTTCTCTGGGTTCCTGTGCTAACTTTGACCTAGTGTCTCAGAACTCAGAACTGCAGGGGACCTGAGGATCATCTGCTCAAACTTTATCATTTTATAAATGAGGAAATTGAGGTAGACAAATGGGATATAGGAAAAGAGTCCTGAGGACCAGGGTCCCTAGCCCACCTCTGATGCTTTTTTGTGACCTTAGGGGAGTCACTCATCCTTTCTGGAGCTCTCAGTCTCCTCACCTGTAAAAGGAGGCGATTTCCAGCTCTAAATCCGAGCTTCTGTGTCTGGTGTGAAATGACTTTCCGAAGGTCACACAGATGTAATTGGCAGGGGAGTGATGCACACCCAGGCCCTCTGACTTCAGATCCAGACTTCTTCCCAATAGCCACGGGATTCAGCCGTTTATTTTACCCATAGGGAGGTCATCGCCTTCCATGCCGGGGCTCTGAGGTCTTACACTTGGTTTCATCTAACAGTCCTTCTCTGTCATTCACTCCCTCAACATGTAGTCGCTTTTTTCATTACTGCATGAAGTCCAGAGAAAGAGAGACGCTTTCAGAAATGTAAGATCTTACTAGAATTATCTCCCCCCAACTGGATTGTAAGGCCCATGGAGGCAGAGTCTGTGGAGTGGCTTATAATAGAATGAATATGGAACCCTGAGTTGGGACACTGGAGGTCAATTCTCAGCTTTCCCACTTACTAGGGATGTGACTAGGGGCTAGTTACTCAACTGCTTTCAGTTTCCTAGACTGTTAAATAGGGATATCAATACTTAAAGGCAGTTGGTAGCAGCTTAGAGTGCTAGGATTGGAGTCTTCCTGCGTTCAAATTTGGCCTTAGACACTTACCAGCTATATGACCAGGGCAAGTCAGCCTCAGTTTCCTCACCCGTAAAAGGAGAATAATAAGATCATCTTCCTCCCATAATTATTGTGAGGATCAAATGAGATCCTGAGTAAGTCCCTTAACCTCTTTGCCCCAGTTTCCTTAAATATAAAATGGAGATAATTGCCCTACTTCTCAAGAGTTATTGTGAAGATCAAAATGCTTATTCACTTCTTATACTATACTTGTTAGGAGAACACTCTGTAAGCCTTCCCTTTGGAGTTAGAAGGGAATTCCAGATCTGTGATTCCATTGGTATCCATGATTCTGATGAGCTAATTCCCTCTATTAATGCAGATTGGCAATTCAATCTGAAATTTACAGTCCTGGAGAGTTGCCTGAGGACCAGAGAGGTTAAGCAACTTCCTATGGTCACCAGCTAGTACTTATCTGAGGTAGGACTTAACTCTAGTCTTCCTGACTTTACATCTGGCCTTCCATCCACAGTCTCACCTGATCATTTTGGACATTTTTATTTCATCAAAACAGGGAACTATTCATTCATATCAGCATCTGTTCTTCTGCATTTAGTCTTAGAGGTTCCCTGAGGCTCTGAGAGGTTAGCTTATTTATCATGGCCACCCAGCCAGGATGTGTCAGAGGAAGAGGCCTCCTTGTCATTAGGAGTCAGATTATTCATCTTTGTAACCCTCAGCAAGTAGCTCCAAGCCTTGTGCCAAGAGGGTGGTCTGGAAAGTTTATGGATCATAATGTTATTTGGGGTGGGGTCTGAGAAGGGATGAGCTGGAGGGGGGAAGGAAGACACATCTACCTTGGGATGGGATACTGAAGTTCTCTTAAGGTCTAGGATCACCCTCCCATGTCTGGTCTCAGCCTAGCAGCTCTACTTAAGGTGTCCAGATCAAGAGGAGATGTAGGCTCCCAGAGATTCTAGGCCTGGTTAGAGGGAAAGTAGAGGAGAGTTCCCAGGGGCTCAGCCCCCACACCCTCCTCTTGCAGCCTGCAGGGATCCTCCTGTTCTGCTCTCCGGTGTTCAGGGAATCCTGCAGTGGCCCCAAGGCCGAGAGAGCCGCCTCTTTCCTATCACTTGCATCTGGATCATCGTGGGCAGCAAGGAACAGACAGTGACTATCAGGTAAGACCTGAAGCTAGATTCCTCTGGCAATAGCCAATGAGATGGGGGGATAAGGAATGGACATTGTCATCACTTCTCCACCCATGTGCCAAGTGGCCCCAATGAGTTTATTCTGTGTTGATCTGACTTCCCACACCTTGAAGGCCACCTCATTTAAGGATCTGGGCAGGGTTGATATTAGGCAAATGATTGCTTGCTGTGTAGTCACAAGACCAACCCTATCCCCACCCCCAGCTAAATTCTTCTCTGTTTTCTATCCTCTCTAGTCCAGGGTACCTTGAGAATTTGTGGCAGCAGCAATGGATAGACCCTCATACAGTCTATATAGGAGAGTCCAATTAATAGTTCTTTGTATTTTATTTTTTTAATTAACCAGAATTTATTTTCGCTCCTTCTTGTTCAGCCCACCCCACCCCACCATGGGGAGGGGGGAAGAAAAAGAAAAACAAACCTCTTGTAACAAATTTACTGATCAGGTTCAAAACTTTCATTCTGCATCTTGAGTCCATCACTTCTATGTCTGGGGTCAACAAGTATTTTTCCAGTCCTACTAGACATAGTAAGACTTGGAGTAAGGGAAGGTGGAAGGGGCTAGGGAGGATGGTGAAAATAAGGATGCAGCAATGCTAATGTTCCAAATGACAGGTAGTGGCAGTCTGTTTTTGTTTTGTTTTCTAGTTGGAAGTTTTTTTTTTCCTTCTGGTACTTGGGGGTACAGAGAAAGGGCATAAGGCATTCTAAACAAGAAGAAGGAAGGAGGTGTTAGGGTAATCCTGAGGAAAATGAGTCAAAAATATTTTATTCAGCAAGCAAGTCCTAGATAAAGTGTGAACATTATACCAGGACAGCTTACTCCCCCATTTGAAAATTGTTCCTGGTGCAGCTAGGTGGCGCAGTGGATAAAGCACTGGCCCTGGAGTCAGGAGTACCTGAGTTCAAATCTGGCCTCAGACACTTAATAATTACCTAGCTGTGTGGCCTTGGGCAAGCCACTTAACCCCATTGCCCTGAAAAATCCAAAAAAGAAAAAAGAAAAGAAAATTGTTCCCCCTTTGTATTTACTGTCTCCTGGAGGCCCTAAATTTTTTGTTTGTTTTTAGTTTTTGCTAGGCCATGGGGTTGAGTGGCTTGCCCAAGGCCACACAGCTAAGTAATTATTAAGTGTCTGAGGCCAGATTTGAACTCAGGTACTCCTGACTCCAGGGCCAGTGCTCTATCTACTGTGCCACCTAGCCACCCCAAGGCCCTAAATTTTTGCTGTAACTCATATCCCTTGACTTATCACAAAATAAATACTTGGATATCCTTAAAAGCATAATTTTCTGGCGTTAAAAATATGAGCATTTCACCTCCATTCATTGAAGAGGTGGGAAATTATGGGTATTGAACTCTGACTACTGTCACATGGTTAATGCATTGATTAGTTTTGAAAAACAGATTTTTTTTTTCCTCTTTTTTATTCCTTTTTAAATGAGTAGAAAAGTCAGGAATATATTTGAAATAGACAATGATGTGAAAACAAAGGATCCATTAATAAAAATTTGGGGGGGAAGGGAAGAAGTTTCATTCATGATAAAATAACATTATAAAGGTTCTCTCATCATGCCCTTCTGATGTTGTACCTTGCTTAGCTTGCAGACACTTAGTTTTGACTCTGCTTAACAGACATGATTAAGGGAATTTGCTCTCCTGGGTAAAGTGATTGATCATCAGTGCCAGGTGTAAATGCTTTTAAGCTGTGTGGCTGTGGATAATTCACTTCACCCCTCTTAGCTTCTGGTTGCCACCTCTATAAAGTGGAGAGCTCCAAGCTATCACAGAAAAGTTATAACTATGGACATGAGACTATTACCAGTATTTGAAGAAGCCACAATAACACAGATCCCTCCTTTGCCTTTTTGACATTTTGATTCCTATTAGGTTTATTTTTGGATGGATCATATTACTACTAGATTATAAATTCCTTGAGGGTAGGGATTATATTATTTCCCATCCATGCCTCTCCAGTACCAAAGGTAGTACCATGTAGATAATGGATAATCAATTTTTTTTTAGGTTTTTGCTAGGCAAAGGGGTTTAAGTGGCTTGCCCAAGGCCACACAGCTAGGTAATTATTAAGTGTCTGAGGCCAGATTTGAATTCAGGTACTCCTGACTCCAGGGCCAGTGCTCTATTCACTGCACCACCTAGCCTCCCCAATAATCAATTTTTAAATTGAATTGAAAAGAATCATATCTGTGAGATGATCCAGAAGGCCATCCAAAATCTCCCTTAGCCTGAGGGTTTTAATAATGCCCACTGGTTACCCTTGTATGAGACTACAAAAAAATTCTGGTTGTTACTGAGTTCTAGATAAAATAGATGTTTGCTGTATTTAGGATTTTAGAGCAAAGAAAGTAGATCTGTAACCAACCCAAAGTCCAAGCCAATCAGTGTCTTCAACTGTATAAGACTTTAAAAAAAAATTTAATGATGCTCTTTTCTTCCGTTTTTTTTTAACATCACTTTCACTTCTCTTTTTCTCACTCCCACCCCACCCCCATAACAAAACCCTCTCTCTTGTGACAATGAAATACAGTAGTGCAAACAAACATACTGACAGGGTCTGAAAATGTGACTCATTATGCACCTCTTGTCTACTATCTTTTTTGCTAAGATGTAGGCAACATGTTTTACCATGAGTCCTCTGAACCATGATTCCATCTAAGTCCTCTTAAGGGAGAGAAGTAATTTTGTCTTCTCTGGTCTTATGAAAGAGGAATAAAGGGTAAAGAGAAAGTAGAGTGGTTCAGTTAACCTGTAAAGCTTCATTCCCTAGCTTAGGAGGTTGAGGTTGGAAACCAGTGACAAGAGTATCAGAACTAGAGCCAGAAGATCTGGGACAAGTCATTTGAAACTCTTCAATCCTCCTTGCTCCCATCTGTAAAATGTGGATGACCACACTCATTCTAACTACCTGTATTAAGATGCTCTTGGTAAAGTGCTCTGTGAATTGTAAATCACAACACAAATAGAAATTTAAAAGTCCTGATACTCAACAAAGTGGCCTTTATTTCTGCCTCACTGTCTAAGGTAGGATGTTGATAGGGCAAGGGTGGGGGAGAATGGACTCTTAATATGACTTCTGATTCTTTTAGGTTCCAAAAATTGCATCTGGTATGTGGCTCGGAGCGTCTGATACTGCAGTCCCCTCTCCAGCCACCTATTTCCCTGTGTGAAGCAATTTCCAGCCCACTCCGGTTCTCTGGAGGCAACATCACCATCACCTACAGCTATGCTGGGAATGGCCGGCCACTGGGACAAGGTTTTCTGCTTTCCTATATGCAAGGTAGGCTAAATATGGGGAACACCATTAAAAAGAAAGAGAATGATCTTATGGACCCTATGGGTGATTCATTTTAGGGCTAACATGGGGAGGGTCAGTTGAATGGGCAGTGTGCTTGTCTAGCAGCAGCCCCTACCTCACTGATTCTGGCCCTATTCACAGATCGGTTTACATGTCTCCGGGAAGAGTTCCGATGCCTGAACCACAGATGTGTGCCAAGGTCCCAGCGCTGTGATGGGGTAGATGACTGTGAGGATCAGTCTGATGAGACTGACTGTAGCCCAAGCCCTTTCCATAGCTTGACTGCCGTCCCTACCCCTGCCTGCAATCGCACCTTGGAAGATTTCTATGGTGTCTTTTCTTCCCCGGGCTATCCCCACTCTGTGGTGTACCAAACTCCTCACTCCTGCCTCTGGCTGCTGGATCCCCATGATGGGCGACGGCTGATTGTTCGCTTCACTACTCTAGAACTCGGCAAGTGGGATTCAGTGCATGTGTATGATGGTCCTGGACCCCCAGATCCTGCTCGCCTGCTCCGAAACCTCAACTATTTCAGCAATGGCAAAGCAATCATGGTGGAGACACTCTCAGGCAAGGCCACTGTGACCTACCATGTGGGGCCCTGGAGTAATGGTGGGTTCAATGCCACCTACCATGTGAAAGGATACTGCCTGCCCTGGGACCGGCCTTGTGGTGCAGGTTCTGGAGAGGGTCCTGGGGAGGGCCCAGGGGAGGGCTGCTACAGTGAAGCCCAGCGGTGTGATGGGATCTGGGACTGTGCAGATGGCACTGATGAAAAGGACTGCCCTGGATGCCTGCCTGGGCGCTATCCCTGTGGGGCCCCTGGAACTCCTGGCGCCACAGCCTGCTACCCATCTGCCGATCGTTGTAACTACCAGACATTCTGCGTGAACGGGGCAGATGAACAACAATGTCGACACTGCCAGCCAGGCAATTTCCGGTGCAAGGATGACCGGTGTGTGTATGAAACATGGGTGTGTGATGGGCAGCCTGACTGCTCTGATGGCAGCGATGAATGGGACTGTGCATATGCCCTGCCCCGAAAAGTCATCACAGCCGCTGTCATTGGCAGCTTGATCTGTGGCTTGCTGCTTGTCATCGCCTTGGGCTGTACCTGCAAACTCTATGCCATCCGCACACAGGAATACAGGTCAGGGGGTCAGCCCATGATTCACTGCTATAAGGAGGGGAGGGTTGGTTGTTCAGGGTAGGGGGAAGTGAAGAGGGTCAGGAGGTAAAAAAGGACCCAGATCAAGGAAGATTAATCAATTTGGGGAACAAAAGAGGATGCCAGGGATACCTGTTTGGAAAGATCTAGGTGATAATTGTGAAATCCCTGTTTTTCTAGAAGGACCTGACTTAATAGGGTCTTTGGAGGATTGGACCATAAATTTTACTCTTTCCTACAGTATCTTTGCCCCCCTTTCAAGAGTGGAGGCTGAGATTGTACAGCAGCAAGCACCTCCCTCCTACGGCCAGCTAATTGCTCAAGGTGCCATTCCACCTGTAGATGACTTTCCAACTGAGAACCCTAATGATGTAAGTTACTTTCCTAAGCCTTGCCTGTCCATGATACCCCTTATGCTGGAAAGAACCTTGGATTTAGAATCTGAAAACTAGATTAGAAGCCGGATTCTATTATTTACCACTACCTGTGTGGATTTGAGTATGTCACTTCTTGGTGTTTCAATTTGTCCCATGTGCGAAATGAGAAGATTAAAATAGATGGTCCCTTAGGCTCCAGTGCCTATTCCCTAGTAACTACATAGTCCTAATAGGCCATCTCCCTTTGTCCTACTCTGGATGGAACAGAAATTAATTCTGCTCTTTATCTTTCTCCACTCTGGTGCTTCCTTGTCTTTCAAATTATAGAACTCAGTGCTGGGAAACCTTCGATCTCTGCTACAAATCCTGCGCCAAGATGTGTCTTCAGGAGGCTCATCAGGTAGCCGCCGCCGCCAGCGAGGCAGATCCACACGACGATTGGTTCGCCGTCTCCGTCGTTGGGGTTTGCTTCCCCGTGCAAATCCTCCTTCCAGGGCCTCAGACTCCAACCCCCAGGCTGCACCTGCCCCATCTACCTCTGAAGCCCCAGAGGGCAGTCAGGGCACCCCTTTAGAAGGAGCAATGGGTGGGAGAGATCCAGAGGAGGCCCCTCCATTGCCTGTCAAAGTGCCCTTTTCTTCTACCAATTCTCCCTGTGTACCCCCTGAAGACCCACCTCGACCAACCACTCCACTTGCACCTCCATCATCTCTGTTGTCTGGGGTGGTGCAGGCTCTGCGTGGCCGCTTCATGCCCAGCCTCCGGTCCCCTACACCCCCCCAGGCCATACCAGATCCTCGAACAGTGCCCACATCCCAAGAGGATGAGGATGATGTGCTACTGCTGCCTCTGGCAGAGCCTGGGCCTTGGGTAGGTGAGGAGGATGAGCCACTGCTGACCTAAGTCTCTATGGCAACAGCCCCTTTGCCCTGGCAACCTAGGAAAAGGTCTGCTCAGCTTTATCTGCTTTGAATGCCTGGGGGAGTATCACTGCACCAGACCGGAGGAGATGCCAAATGATACTCTTCTTCTCACATTTTGCCCATAACCTTGTTCTAGCTACTGTAAAGTGGAGTGTCCCAAGGATATTGGGATCCCTGACCTTGTTTCCTCACCCTGCCACTATCAGGGCAGTTCCTGCTATATTCTGAATAAGGGACCTCCCTACCAAAGGCCAAAGATGAGTATTGCGCCATGGCCTACTCCCAGAATCTGTGACTATTCAAATAAGTAAATGAGCTCTTTAAAGCTTTGGGTGGCAGGACACTTCTCCCTTAATAATTCTTTCCTACCTTAACCAGAATTCTTGGAGCACAGAGACACACCAATCTGCAAATGTCCTCAGCCCCCAGGGAAAAGGACTAGGAGCAATACTGTCTGGGGGATCTGCACTGGTTCTTATTCACCAAGAAATGAAGAAAATAAAATGACTAAAAATAAGTTTTTGCAGAATAATTGTGTCCTCTTTTTCACCCTCAGTTACTGCTCCCAGGGCCAAGTCCAGAGACTTTTTACATCCTCTCTGACTATCCTGTTAACCTATGTAGAGGGACAGAAGAATCTTACCAAAGAGAAGACTATAGTGATGTGTTCAATCTTGTTAACTTACAATCTTTTTTCCCCATGTCAAGTAATACAGATATTATCAAAGTTCCCCCAAGCAAAGGTAAAATTCTTAATATCCATCCTACTGGATAGCGTACACAACTTTGTCCCTTCATGGACTAGGGGACCCCCTACAGAGAGTTCTTACTCTTTTGATCTTATTTCCATTTATGGAGTTATCAAAAGGTATGTTTGATTCCCAGGACAAGATATTATAGAAAAAATATAGACACAGTGAGGGCATAATTCCTGACCTCAGAGAACTTTGTTTTTTTAGAGAGAGACAGATGACCTTTCCCCAATCAAAATATCTAAGAATACAATATTAAGTATGAAGATAGTTAAATATTTTATAATAGTAACTCATAATATTTTGTCTCACCTTTTCTCAAAATAAACTTTCTCAAATAATAAATCCTAATAAATTAGAATTACAAAAGAAATTATATTAAAATATAACTATAAAAATATTTTTTAAAGAAAAAACGTTTGTGGACCCCAGGTAAAGAATGCTTTCAAACATCCATGATTTCTTCTACATAGCTATTCCCTCTACTGAAGCCGGGTCACAGCTATGACTTTAATGCATTTCTATGACCAAAAAAAAGACTGAAGTCATGACTGAGACTTGAAACAGATATAATTCATTGTCAGACTCAAAGTTTCATCATTCCTTTCCCCTCCATCCCACCTTTTATCCTGTTATTTTCCCCCTTTCTCTGTTGGGACATCCTATCTCTTAATCATTCTCTCAAAAACTATGCTGAAAGACCCCAGCAGGGTAATTGTTGGAAGTAGCTTGAACTTTGCCAATATAACCCCTTAGAACCTAGAGTCCTCTCGAGAGGAGGAATACTGAAATAAATGTGGAAAATGTTGATATCATTTTGGCCTAGTTTGGGAAGCCTTCCTGGAATAGGTGTCCCATGCTTTAAAAGATGTTGGTAAGAAGAGATTAATTAGGCTAGGTAGGTGATGGTTTGAGGGCATAAAGGCAAGTGAAGAAAGCAACCAAAGAGACAGGCTATCCCAAAAAAAGAAATAGAGGGGGCAGCTAGGTGGCCCAGGGGATAGAGCACTAGCCCTGGAGTCAGGAGTACCTGAGTTCAAATCCAGCCTCAAACACTTAATAATTACCTAGCCCTGTGGCCTTGGGTGAGCCACTTAACCCCATTTGCCTTGCAAAACCCTTAAAAAAAATAGATAAGTAGCTAAGCAAAGATGAGATGATCAGGACTAATGTGGCATTTTAGAGTCCAGTGCATCTGAGTCCAGTGAGGAAGATAAAAGATGTGGATATGCCAGATTTGAAGAAAGGTGGGAGCTGGAAAGGATCTGAGATGAGGAAGCAGAGTCCAAAGAAGACAAGTGGCAGAACTCATTAGATCTCATGAGGCAGTTGAAGGCCTAAATAGGAAAAAAATCACTGACATGTCACCATAATGGAAGATACTGTAAGTAAGGGGAGAAAATGGTGGGATTTCCCACAGAAGAAGGAATCCTAGAGAGAACTTCTCTCTCTCCTGAGTTTTGTTTTCCCTTCCCTGATTTACCCGCCCCAGCTCCAGTCTCCATCCAAGAAACAGATATTGAAAACACAGTGAACATCTTTGCACTCAAAGCTAATTGCATGATGTTCTCTCCTCCACTTAAAACAGCAGGAGCCAGAGGAAGTTCTAAGGAAGCCACAAGAGCAATGGGGATTCACCCAAAGCTCTCCCTGTAGTCTGGTGCCCATATGACTCAGCATGGAACTAAAAACCAATTTCCTTTTCTTCAAGAGCCTCTGAGAAGGTTGAGGATAGATTTTAGCTAGTTTCATAGGGACAATTTACATTCTAGTAAATAGTATAACTTTACATTTCAGTTGCCTGTAATCTCTTTGAAAATAAAAGAAATAAAAATAAAGTGAAAAAGAAAAAAATAAAGTGAAAATATTATGCTTAGATTTGAATAGTGCCTGTTTTCAAAGAGATATTTCATATATTCATATATTCATATAAGCTAGTTTCATATATTGATTCCATCCTCCCCAAGGTGAGAGAGAATTAACCAGAGTAGCAGCCATAACCAGTAAAGGACCATCTTTGCACCAGAGCTCCAAGAGGAAAAGGGGCATACTCTTCTTTATGAGAATCCTCCCTTTCCTCACATGCTCCTGGGCCCCTAACCCCCAAAGTCCTCAGAAACCATCTTTCCCCATTCACCAAAATGCAAAAATGCACCTATCAGGGAAAACTGGGGATCCACACAAATCTGAACACAGGCAGCCCAGAAGTGATGACGGGAGGCTTAGCCAGCAGTAACCTTCAGATTTCTGTCTCCCTACCACCTAGCTGAATATCCTGCCTGTGCCAGAATTTCTAATAATGGCTCTGATTGGCATTTTTATGCTATAAAAATTCTTGCAAAGGATTGTTTGTATGTATCTGCCCAAGCACAGTCCTGACTTCCTAAACAATGCCAACTCTGAGCAAGATTAAAAAGTAAACAAATATTTATCTCTATTGCCCCAGACTCCCCTACTCACAAGGAAAGTCATATCATTTTTTTCTCTCTAAATCCCCTTCAAGCAATGTTGTCCTTCTTTTAAACTATGGTATAAAAGACTGATAACAGAGCAGTAATATCACTGACTCTTAGAGATATGGGCATTTTAAATAGTCAGCAGAATTTCTGAAGACAAAAAGAATGAATCCGGCTCTAGAGCTATTGCAGACATCTGTAAGCAGGACTCGCACAGTCTGGAATGTCTGTTCCTGTGTAGAGAACTTATGCTTCATTTACTCAGCATTAGTTGGAAACAAATAGTTCCATGTGTCTGAATCTTTTTTCATTTTTTAGATAACTGCTGATCACCTATATTGTGCACAACATTACTCCAATAATCTTGTTGTGAAAGTAAACATAAATCCCCTCTCCCCCCCCAAAAATAGAGAAACCTCAAGAGAAATAAAATGAGAGGGAAAAAGTGTACTTCGGTTTGTGTTCAAATATCATCTGCTCTGTCTCTGGGATGGGTTGCATTCTTTATCATAAGTCCATCAGAGAAATTGCTTCAATATTTTTTCCCATAGTAAGCACAATAATTTTTAAAACATATTTGCTATTTTTATTTTATGAGAATATTCTAAAGTTATACATATCCCTGACTTTCAATATACTTGAACCTTTTATGAACATAAATCATGATCTTTTCTAGATACATACTAATGGAAAGAGGACTCAAAGGTTCTGGTCTCAGAAGTCCTGGGCTGAAATCCTGGATCTTATTTATTTCAGCCCAACAAGGGTTCATTAAGCAGCTGCTATGTGTGAAGAAGGACATCACGGGGTTAGGGTTAAGGATCAAAAGATCTAAAGACAAACAGTGTCTAGGTTTTTTTTTCTTCTTTTCCTAATAGTATTTCATTTTTCAATTGCTTATAAAGACAATTTTTAACATTAATTTTTTTAATTTTGATTTTTGTGTTAACATATTTCTATATTAGTCATGTGAGAGAAGAAACAGACCAAAAAGAAAAAAAATAAAGTGAAAATATTATGCTTAGATTTGAATAGTGCCTGTTTTCAAAGAGATTACAGGCAACTGAAATGTAAAGTTATACTATTTACTAGAATGTAAATTGTCCCTACACTCATTGATTCCATACTGTTATGTCTGGTTTTGGTAGTTTTTCTATCTCCTTCCTCCACTTGCAGGCTAGCAGTCATTACTTCTTGATAAAACTAATTTTAACAGCCACTCCCTAGCTCTTAATTTACTACTTCCAAACTGTTAAGGCCTAACTGAGCTGCTAAAGGTATAATTCTGAGTGAGGCTTTCAGTGAAGTTATGAAAGGACTTTTAACCTGAAGTTTTAGTGCATGGGCTTTGAATCATATATTTTTTTGATGATGCAAGGGTCTTTTTTTGCTTCCTTTTGGGCTCTTAGCTGAGGCTACTAAATACCCGAGGCAACTCAATAAATGACCTCTCTAGGAGACTGGTGTTGTATAATGGAATTTCACCTTCAAAACTTACTAGTTGTATGACAATAGGCAAGTCACCAAACTTTCAAAGGTTCTGGTCTCAGAAGTCCTGGGCTGAAATCCTGGCTCCTATTTATTTCAGCCCAACAAGGGTTCATTAAGCAGCTACTATGTGTGGAAACTCTTAGTTTCCATATCTGTAAAATAAGAATACTCAGTTGTTGTTTTTTTGTTCTTATAGAGGACTAAAATTACAGCACGATGTTGGGATTCAATTGATCAGATCAATATGAACTCAGAGCACAAATAGTACATTTGGAGTTGAGATGTCTCTATATTTATATGGCTCGCAATTCTTTGGAGCTACTGCAATTCTGCTTTGCCCATAGAATATAGCTCCTTCTTTGATAAGGATATGACATGCTGGGCAGCCCAAGCATACTAGGGTATGCTTCTATCTATCTCACAATCACTTCTAAAGTTCTTTAGAGAAATCATGAGAATGTCCTTGAATCACTCCTTTCTGACCTCCAACAGACAATAATATGTGTAATAACAACCTCACGAGGTTGGTCTGAGGATCTAATGAAATAATTTGTACTTCTCAAAATGCTATATAAATAACAGCTATTGCTACTAAATTAGGTGATATTGAATTTACTCCTGAGATTTTCATTTGTGCCTTTCTCCTATGAAACCTCCAGGTGCCCTGTAGAGCAGAGCATAAAAATACCACAGACAAGGAGGTGAAATTAAGGCATAAAGAGAGAAAATGGGAGAAGAGGACAAAGAGTTATTAGGAGGCTGAACAGTAAAGTAAAAGCAAGTTGGGGCCCACCTAATCCAAGCTTTCTTAGATGTGCTGATGGGGTTTGGGAAGAAGTATTGGCAGACTTTGATGCTTCTCCCTAGGACTTGAGAGAATGGTCAGGGTCAGGGAAGAAAGAGGAACTATTCTACCATCACTTTGGGAGGAAAATGAGTGGGAAAAAAGTAAATAAAGTAATATAATAAAGGATCCACCAGTGGTTTTTACCAGCTCAGAGCCCAGGAAGAGAATTCCTATGTTATTTAATCCTTATATATTTTGTCCTACTTTTCTTTTTATCTGATGTGCCTCACTCATTTTTAAAAATTTCATTTTTCTAAATGAACAAAAATTTATTTTCTCTCCCTCCCACCCTTCCTCTCTTTTTTGAAAAAAAGAAAAAGCCCTTATAACAAATGAGAATAGTCAAGCAAAACAAATTCCCAAACTGATGGTGTCCAAAAATATATATACATCACAGACTGTATCTCGAGTCCATTCCCTCTCTATAAGGTGATGGTATCATGTTTCCTCAGACTGTGAGCTCCTCAAAGGCAGGGCCTATCTTTTCTTTTGCTTCTTTTCATACCCCCAGTGCTTTCTTAGCACCCTGCCTAACACAGAATAGGCACTTTCTAAATGTTTATTGACTGACTGACTAGTCCTCTGGAACTGAGTTTTTTCATTTAATTGGTCAGAGTTCTTAGTTATGTCTTTAAAATGTTATTCTTGAACATAAGTTATTTCCCTGGCTCTTCTTGCTTTATTTTGTATCAGCTCATAGATTTCAAATCTTCATTCTCTAAAGTTATCCCTTCCACTGTTTCTCATGTACCTCATTCGTAGAAATATCAATTCAAGAGGGAAGTAATGTGGATAGAAGACATGTACAATGGGGAAAAAAATCACCCAATGTCCTAAATAATGAGATACAATTCCACTCCTTGTGTTCCCCATGAAAAGTCTCTTTTCCAACTGACCATACCATCTTAATTTTTTTCTGTAACTCCAAAAAACTATAATGTGCAACACCATCACACCT
Organism: Macrotis lagotis; assembly: GCF_037893015.1. Classification (NCBI taxonomy): domain Eukaryota; kingdom Metazoa; phylum Chordata; class Mammalia; order Peramelemorphia; family Peramelidae; genus Macrotis; species Macrotis lagotis. The sequence continues at coordinate 182,636,524 of NC_133661.1, read as the reverse complement.
CAGTAAAATCATCTTGGCAGATGGGCTAAACCAGGTTGAGGGTAACCAATAGACCTAAAACCTGTCAGTGAGTTAGAAGGAAGTCTACCTCAAGCATAAGAATACTTCCCCGGATTGATCAGACATCAAGGATACCAAAATCATTCACTGTATCTCAGGTCATGCTTGTCATTTTGAGTTTTGTCAAGCCATTGGACTTTGATGACTCAGGAAGAGAGAGTAAGGGTGTTGACTTTGTTCAACTCTGCCTCATTTAAATCCAGTTTACATTGAGTCAAGATATCATCTCCTGGGTTCTCATTTCTAAAATATATACAAAATTGCATCAAATTTATAAAGTTACAAGTCATTTCCTAAAAGATAAGAAGTTTTCAAATGAAGAAATTAAAGATATATATATGCATATATATATAAAATCATATGCAAAAAATGCTCCAAATCATTACTGATTAGAGCAATGCAAATTAAAACAACTATGAGGTTCCATCTCACATCTATCAGATTGGCTAAGATGACAAAAAGGGAAAACAATCAAGGGTGGAGAAGTTGTGGGAGGATTGGGATATTAATGCATTGTTGGTGGAGTTGTGAACTGATCCAAACATTCTGGAGAGCACTATGGAACTATGACCAAAGAGCAATAAAACTGATCATGCCAGCAGTGGGAACTGAGGAAGCCAGCCTGAACCTCCAGAGGGCAGTCCAAGGGAGTTGGGGGAGACTGCAGAGGTCTCTCTGCTCTCCCTGGGGTAGGACTCAGCTGTTTGCCCACACTCAAATCCAGGTTGCAGTTTGGACTTCTATACCACCATAGCCAAGCAGGGACCTTCCTCAAAGCTCCAGGGCAGAGGGGAGTATCTGTGGTCATTCACATATCAAAGAACAGGCAAGAGAGCAGTCAGAGCCTCTCATAAGACCTTGGAGGAATTAAAGTCCCAGTGGGGTGTCCCAAACCACCCCCCCAAACCTTGTAAGTGTGGTAAATCAGTCATAGGCTGAGGAAATGAGCAAACAAAAGAAAAAGAAGAATCTGACCATAGAAAATTACTTTGATCCCATGGAAGATTCAGAAAATGACAAATTTGAAGCTTCTTTCTCCAAAATCTCCAAGAGAAATAGAAAATGGGCTCAGGCTATGGATGAGCTCAAAAAAACTTTGAAAAGCAATTAAGGGAAGTAGAAGAAAAATTGGGAGGAAAAATGAGAGCAATGCAGATAAAGCATGAAAACCAAATTCGCAGTTTGGTGAAAGAAATACCAAAAAACTGACAAAAAAATATATATATTAAAAACCAGTTTAGGCCAAATGGAAAAAGCAACACAAAAGGCAAATGAGGAAAAGAATGTCTTAAAAAGCAGAATTGGCCAGCTGGAAAAGGAGATAGAAAAGATTTCTGAAGAAAATAACTCTTTCAAATGTAGAATGGAACTAAAGGAAACTGATGACTTTGTAAGAAATCAGGAAGAAATAAAACTATTCCAAAAAAGAAAATTAGAAGAAAATGTGAAATATCTCATTGGAAAAACAACCAACTTCAAAAAAAAAGACCTAGAAGAGATAATTTTAAAATTATTGGGGTATCTGAAAGTCATGACCAGGAAAGAGCCTAGACTTCATTTTTCAAGAAATAATAGCAAAGGGCAGCTAGGTGGCATAGTGGATAAAGCACCGGCCCCGGAGTCAGGAGTACCTGGGTTCAAATCCGCTCTCAGAAAGTTAATAATTACCTAGCTGTGTGGCCTTGGGCAGGCCATTTAACCCCATTTGCCTTGCAAAAACGTAAAAAAAAAAAATAATAGCAAAATGGCCCTGAGATCCTAGAAGCAGATGGTAAAATGGAAATTGAGGGAATTCACCAATCACCTCCTGAAAGAGATCCCAAAAGAAAAACTTCCAGGAATATTATAGCCAAATTCCAAAACAACCAAGTCAAAGAGAAAATACTAAAAGCTGCCAGAAACAAACAATTCAACAGGATCTGACAGCATTTACATTAAGGGCTTGTAGGCTTAGAATATGATATTCCAGAAGGCAAAAGATCTTGGTTTACAGTCAAGAATCAGCAAAACTGAACATCCTCTTTCAGGGGGAAAAGATGGACGTTCAATGAAACAGGGGACTTTCAAACTTTCCTATTGAAACAATCAGAGTTGAACAGAAATTTTGATCTCCAAGTACATGACTCGGGTGAACCATAGAGGGGGTGGATGAGAAGGACTAACTATGAGGAATTCAATGATGTTGAACTGTTTGTCTTCCTTTTTTTTTTTAAAGGTTTTTGCAAGCTAGGTAATTATTAAGTGTCTGAGACCGGATTTGAACCCAGGTACTCCTGACTCCAGGGCCGGTGCTTTATCCACTGTGCCACCTAGCCACCCCTATTTGTCTTCCTGTATCGGAAGAAGATACTGATAACTCATATGAAACCTCATTTATAAGAGCAATTAGAAGGAGCATATAGAGACAAGGCACAGGAAGGAGTTGAATATAATAGTTTAATATAGTAAAAAGATGGAGACAATGGGTGATAAAGGAGAAAGAGAAAGGAGAGGAAGAAGGACTAAGATATTTCACATAGGAGTCAAGAGAAAGCTTTTACAAAGGAGTGGAACAAGGGAAAGCGAGGGAAAATGAGTGAGCTTTCATTTACATCAGAAATAGCCCAGAGTGGAAATAACATACACATTTAATAGAAATCTATCATACCCTCAATAAAAATGAGAAGAAAGTGATGGGATAAGGGGGAGTGGGGGGGGGGAAGGGGGGAAGTAGGTGATAGAAGAGAGGGAAGATGGTGGGAGAGGGTACTCAGATACAACACACTTTTGAGTAGAGACAGGGTGAAAGGAAAGAGAGAATAGAGTAAATGAGAGTAAGAAGGAATAGAGTGGAGGGAAACATAGTTAATAATAGCAACTGTGGGAAAAATATTGAAGCAACTTCTTTGGTGGACTTATGAAAAAGAAGGGAACTCACTTCAGAGGCAGAGCCATTGGAATCTGAACACAGACTGATGTACATTTTTTTCTCTCTCTCCCTATTCTTGAGGTTTCTCATCTTCTTGGGGGGGTAATATAAAATAATTAAAACAAAAAACTAATCAATTTTAATCCAGCAATACAGATACTAGGCCTATATCCAGAAGAAACCATAAAAAATGGGAAAAGTTCCACATGTTCCAAAATATTCGTAGCAGCTCTTTTATAGTGGAAAAACTGGAAATTGAGGGGTTGCTTATCAATTAGGGAATATCTGAACAAGTTATGGTATATGAATATTATTGAGTACTATTGTTCTATAAGAACAATTGCTGAGCAAAGGGAGCAAAACCAAGAGACATTGGTATATAATTGGAAAACAAATAAAATATTTATAAAAAAAGATTAAAAAAAACCAAGAGACATTGTACACATTAACAATAACATTGTGAACTGATCAGCTTTGATGGATGCAGCTCTTCTCAGCAATTCAGAGAGCTAGGACAGCCCTAGGAGATCTGCTGTGGACAAGGCTATCCACATCCAGAGGAAGAAAAACAAACAAAACAAAAAATCCTACAGAATCTGAATGAACACTTTATTCACTTTTTTAAAATTTTCTGTTTTTTTCTCATGGTTTTTTTTCTTTTCTCTTAATCTTAATTCCTCATACAGAAAATAACTAATCTGTAAACAGGTTAAATACAAATGTATATGTACAACATTTATCAGACTGTTTGATGCAAAGGGGGTGGGAAGGGAGGTTGGAAGGAAATTATGTAATTTAAAAATATGCATATGCATGTAGATGAATGTTGAAAAACTTTCATACATGTAAATAAAAAATAAAATAAATTATCAATTGAAAATAAAAGATGACTTCATGATGTCATTGGTCCTCTTCAAAACAAAAATAAAGGAGGAACAATTATTATATTATTATAATATTATAATATTATATTATATTAACTCTGGGTCCATGTCCCCTGCACTTTTTTGGTTACCTGCTACCTCTAGGAGCTCTCTTTCCCCTTTTCCTGAGGCAGGACATCATCAGTATAATCACCATGATTTGACAATGCACCAATTTGGAGAGTAAAATTAAGAAGTCAAAAAAAAAAAGAATTTATAGAACTCCTTCTCTCTACCTTGGGTCCTTGCTTTTTCCCCTTCCTTCTGTTACTGAGTGTCATGATCTTTCTCTGTTGTATGTGTTAATCTTTCATTCATTTGTTCTGTTATTCATTCACCAAACATATACTGAACACCTATGGTCAAAACTCTGTAGGGAATAAAAAGAATGTAGAGGATTTAGGGATGGGAGGGAGAGTATAAGGATTATCCAATCCCTTCACTTTGCGGATCATGAAACCGAGTCCCTATATGGAAAAAAGGTTTTGCCTAATAAGACATAGTCCTTGTTTTAACAAACCTTACAGAGACTGGGAAGATGTGTACCAAAAAACTCCTGTATACTACAAAGTAGAATATAAAACTGCAATAAAAGAAGTTAAAAGGACCTTCAAATAGCACAAATTAAGCTCTGCCCCACCCAGCAATCCTACAAGACCAAATCATGTTATTCCTTTGTTCAAAAATGTTTAATGGCCACCTAAAAAAAAAAAATAAAAACATTACCTACCAAATAAAATTAATACCATTTATGCTATCATTCAAGATTCTACAAGCTTTTTCAAGCTTATCTTGTCAATCTTACTCTCATTATTCTTTAATATGCACCTCATACTATGGGTAAAAGAAACTAGAGCTATTCCAGAAACAAACCTTGTACTTTGTTGCTTTGATACCTTTGCTCATACTGTTCTCTCCACCTGAAATGTCCTTTCCTTCAGGTCTGTTTGTTCACAGACTTTAAAGCCCAGCTCAAAGGTTATCAGTTTCAAAAACACTAGCCTGTTTCAGTACCCTTCTCCGCAACTATCCAAGCCCTTTGAATTCCCAAAGTAATTTTTTCCTGGGGAATTGAGGCACAGAAATATTTGCTTGTACATCTCTCTATCCCTCACACTATTTCCTATGTCTTTCTATCCAAATCTCTCCATGACCCTTTTATTTCTCTGCGTCTGTGTATTCGCCCTGTGTATTCATATATATATTTATGAATCTGTATATATGGTAGGGTGTGTGTGTGTATGTGTGTGTGGTGGGGCTGGGGGATTCCAGAGGAAAGGCAGCACAAAGAAAGAGAAAAGAAAGGGGTGGGGTGGGGAATCTGAAAGGAGGGAATCCCGATGACATCACTGCTCATTAGCATATGTGACCTCAGCGGGAGGAGGGGCCATCCCCCCAGGTGTCTCGGGGGAGTGGAGAGTGCGTGTGTTTGGGGGAGGGGGGTCGTATTTAAGGGGAAAAGCTGAGGCGCCGCCGAGTGAGAGAAAGCTTTCGGAGAGCGCTGAGCGCTTCCCCGGCACCGAGATGCACGCGGACACGGACACGGACGTGGACACGGACACGGACACAGCAGCCCTCTGCCCATCAGGCGGGGGGGCTGCCTCCCCGGGGATGCCGGCGCCAGGTGAGGGGGGCTGATTCCTCATCACCCGTACAGGCTGGCTGCAGCCCTGCGTGTGCGTGGGGGGCGGGGGGGGGGAGTCGGGCTTCACATATTTATTTGCCGGGAGGGTGGAGAGGAGGGGCTGCTGACCACGACAGCCAGCGGGAAGATGACCGCTCCGGACTGGCTAGGACTCCCGGCTAGGGTCTGGGGGCTGAGGCTGGGAGGAGGGAGGGGAACATCCTGAACCCATCTAGGATGAGGAAACTGGCTGAGGAGCCCCTACCAGCCTAGATTAGCCTCGGGGTCCCCGTTACCGCACCTCATTCCCCAAGAGTACAGGTTAGGGGGCCAGTTAGAGGGGGAAGGAGAACAGGAGGCAGACTGCGTGGGGGGGGGGGAGAAGCCAGTGCACATCCCAGAGACAGTGGGAGGGGGCCGCTCCCCTCCCCTGGGCTTCTGGAGCCGGGCTGCTATTTCCAGCCTCTCCCCCCTTTGTTGTGTCTGAACCTCCTCTGGTTACACTGACCCCTACCTTGTCACTCACCCACACAAAGGAGCCCAGGCGCAGCCCCACGGGAACACTACATGCTCCCCCACTCCCAGGGACAGCCTGGGACACAGACAGACAAATTCTCACGCACACCCCACTCCTCCCTGCGCTCACCACGAAGAGAGCAAGAGTCCCTCGCCCCCAGATGCGCCCATAGACGAGAACATCCCCTCACCTTCTCTCTGGGGAAACAGGTTATGGCCCCACGGCTCTGCTCACTCTGCTCCCCCAGCCCCCTAGTCTGTCAAGCTGTGACAAAAATCTCTTGTGTACCCACTCTCTTCTTGCCTAGCAGCTGACTTAGGCATTAACAATAAAAGAATGATGGGTCATAGCAGGTCTAGCTACAAAGCAGCACTGACTGAGGGAGAATGAGAGGAAAGGGCCACAGGCCTGGGGTTCATGCCTGTGTCATTTGTGAGTGGGTGTGAGAGCCTGTAAGTGTGCGCATGTGCCACCCCATACATATGTATCTTTTATAATGGACCTTAGTCAGGAAAATCACATGAAGAAAATAAACTCTCCTTCTCAGATCATGCTAGTGTAGGCATCTGCCATCCCAGGTCTCTGGAGTGAGGGGCACAAGCATCAGTTTCCCAGCTGCCTCCAAGGCTGGTGCTGGTATCCTCTGATCCTACCATCAGAAGGATGGAAAGCACAAAATCAGAATTTCTTTCTGCAGATGGGATGAGACAGCCTGTTTATGATTGGCCTTCCTTCAAAGAGGAAGAGAGACCCTGTACGTAACTGACCTCTCTCTATCCCCTTGCAACAGATGCCACAGTGTTGAACAAGAGGGACAAGCTACTAGCAGGACTGGAACGGGCTGGGCTGTCCCCAGCCGGGGGCGCTCCTCGACGGAGAGGCAGCATGCCTGTACCCTACAAACACCAGCTGAGACGGGCCCAGGCGGTGGATGAGTTGGATTGGCCACCCCAAGCCTTATCCTCTGGCTCCTCTGACTCTCTGGGGTCAGGGGAGGCAGCACCAGCTGGGAGGGGTGGTGTCTTCAAAGTGATGCTTCTGGGTGAGAGTGGTGTGGGCAAAAGTGCCCTGGCAGGTACTTTCGGAGGACTCCAAGATGATAATGACCATGAACCTGAGGATACAGGTATTGGGGTGGGGCTAATGTATAGGCCATAAAGACCAAAGGGTACTTGAGGACCCAGGGTGGAGGGGAAGGTCTATGGCCTCTAAAGGGTTATTTCTTAGGGAAAAGTTCTTATAAAGATTGTCTTCCTGACTGGGGTCCCTGGGTTGGCTGTCCTTAATGGGCAAACTACTAAAAGGACTCTCCCCTTTTTTTTTTTTGTCCTGACAGAGGACACCTATGAAAGGCACATCATAGTGGATAAAGAAGAGGTGACATTGGTGGTGTATGACATCTGGGAACAGGTAAGATCCAGAATAGCCTTAAAGTTAGGAGGAAGTAAGAAAGGTGAAGAAAGGCCATCCCATCATGGGATCTACTGAGAGTTCAGGAATCAGGGCCCAGGTTCCTTAGAATTTCCCTAGGGCTCAGACCTTCTGTTCGCCTTATTTGGGCTAAGCAAAGAAGATAAGACCACTACCTATTCTGAATGTCTTAATTGATCTATTCTATACCTGACAGCAGGATGCTGAAATAAAAATGAAATTGCTGCCTGTAAGAGCCCAAACTGATGGCAGAAACTTAGAGCTCTGGGACATTGAGGGAAGTTACATAATAGCAAAATGGCATCAAAGTGGTCATCACATCTCTGCAACTAACAATACTGGCACTTTTTAAAATAGGTCTCTATATTTTTTTCTGTATAAGTTTGATGGGGCTTACACTCTCCCATAAACACACACTTCTACTACTGAGTACTTAGTTCTTAGTACTCTGATGGGTTCTATGTCCCTTCCTGCAGGGAGAGGCAAGTAGCTGGCTCCGGGAACACTGCCTTCAGACTGGGGATGCTTTCCTCATTGTCTTCTCTGTCACTGACCGAAGAAGCTTCTCCAAAGTGCCTGAGACATTGCTTCGGCTTCGGGCTGGTCGTCCCCACCATGATCTACCCATCATCCTAGTGGGCAACAAGAGTGACCTTGCTCGTTCCAGGGAAGTCTCACTAGAAGGTAAATATCCTGAATTCATTCCCTTCTTCCAAGCCCAAAAACCCTAAGAAGATTCTTTCCCATATCTGCTCTCCTTTGGTCTGAACCCAATTGTACCTGAGGCCTCACCTCCCTCTGAGGCTCAGGTTTCTGTATCACCTTTTCTCTAGGGCTTAAGAACTCCTTTTCCTTTCAACAAGCTATGCACTTCCTGACAGTCTTGTCTTCTTGGCCTCCCCAGTGTCCTAAGTTCTCAGTCATATCTCTTCTCTTTGCCATTTTATACAACTATTCTTCTGCCATGCCTCTTGCCTCCAGCTCCTCATGAGCTCATAGATTTAAAGCTGGAAGGAATCTTAAAAAAAACCGGCAAACCCAATACTCTCATTTTATAGATAAGAAACTGAGGCCCATAGTGACTTGCAAGATTTACATAGCTAGTAAATGTTTGAAGAGAAACCGGTCTGAAACCTGAAACCAAGTCTTCCTGACATCAAGTCTAATACCCTATCTTCTACACCAAGACAAGACAGCTAGGTGGTGCAATGGCTAGAATGCAGAGACTGAAGTTAGGAAGATCTGTCTTCCCCTCTGGTCTCTGACAGCTCCTAGCTGTTTGACCTTGGTCAGGTCACTTAACCTCTGTTTGTCTCAGTTTGCTCAAGTGTAAAATGAGGATGATAAAAGCACCCACTTCCCAATATTTTTGTGAGCATCAAATAAGATGACACTTAGAAAGCACCCAACACATGGCAGATGCAATATAAATGCTCGCTTTTATCATGCCATCTGCAGCCTATTCTATCACCATCAATAACATTCCATCCCTGTCAGTCCAGTCCCTCCTCTCCTCTTCCAGAACCTCTCTCCATTCTTTCCCCTTTTTTAATGATTTCCCCTGGAGTCCCCCCCTTTCCATCTCTATTCAGCCATCTACTCCTGCTCCATTTTTTCCCCTTCCATTTAGTAAGCCACCCTCGCCCATTCCTCTCCTTTTGTTAGCTCATCCCAGCAATCTCCCCTCCCCTTTCCCCCTTCAGCCCCAACAGCAAGGTGAAATGTGATACAGTGTAGAGGCACCTGGATTCTAATCCTCCTTCTGGTAGCTGTGGGGTCCATAGAACCTCTGGGAGGTGGACACGAGAGCCCAAAGCTCGGGGGGGGGGGAGAGGGGGAGAGAGAGAGAGAGAGAGAGGGAGAGGGAGAGAAAGAGAGTCAGTCCATGAGGCCAGCATCTGTGTTACCTAGAAATACTTTAAAAATTAAATGCATTGTTTTCGATAAACAAAAATTTCTCCTCCCCCCCTCCTGCTATTTTCTCCTTCCTGGACTTGACATTGAAATGTACCTGATTACATTAAATCTAAAGGGACTCCCGCCTGGGGAGGGGAGGGGGCCGTTCTCAGGTCCCATCCATCCTCTGTAAAATGAGGGCAGGGGGCGACGATGGTTGCGCTTCCCGCCCTCGCCACAAGGCGGCTGCGCTAGAGCGAGGTTTGTGCCAGGCTCGGTGCCCGGCCCCGGGGGCCCCGCGGGCCGGCGCTGAGCGGGCCCTGCCTCGTGTCCCCCCAGAGGGCCGCCACCTGGCGGGGATGCTGAGCTGCAAGCACATCGAGACGTCGGCCGCGCTGCACCACAACACGCGGGAGCTGTTCGAGGGCGCCGTGCGCCAGATCCGCCTGCGCCGGAGCCGGGCCCGAGCCGCCGCCGCGGCCGAGGGCAACCCCGAGGGCCCCGAGGGCGCCGCGCAGCCACCGCCGCAGCCGCCGCCGCCGCCCGTGCGCCGCGAAAGTCTCACCAAGAAGGCCAAGCGCTTCCTGGCCAACCTGGTGCCCCGCCACGCCAAGTTCTTCAAGCAGCGCTCCAAGTCCTGCCACGACCTCTCCGTGCTCTGAGGGGCATCCCGGGCCTCGGTCACCGCCCCTCCCCGCGCCCCTCCCGTCGGTCTCCCCGAGGAGACCCATCCAGGAAACCCAAAACTCCCAGGACACCCCGGTCCGACCTAGACGGGGTACCTGGAGAGGGGGGGCCTCTCCGGCCGGCAGGGTCCTGGGCGCTGGCCCCTTTAAGGGGACCCTAAAGGCCAGGACGGTGACAACCGGGCCAGGTTGGGTAGGAGGACGACCAGTTTGCAATTAGTATTCCTGTTAAGATAGTGATGAATGTTTGGGGCCGTGCTGGGTCCCGTTTTCCTTCAGAAAGCTCCTAGAAGCTAGACTTGAACTTGCTCTGGTGGGAGGATTGCAGGATTTGCCGCTTTGGTCCTCCCTATGACTGTCTTCGAGAGATTCTTAAAAGCAAAGTCCTGAAGACCCTTCTTGAGACGTTTTAACGAGATACACTTCAGCCTTCCCCTAGTTCCCTTCAGGTGCACCTGGTCCACCTCTCCTTTAAGCGGTTCTTAAAGGCAAAGACCTGGACCTGCTATTTTGCGATTTCCTTTCAGGGTTTTCTGATTTGCCTGGTGCATTTGGGCACCTACCCTTTAAGATTCTTAAAGGTAAGGATCAGCAGCATACCTGTCTGCAGGCTCCCGGTGTTTCTGAAACCCGGTGCTATGCCCTGGCCGGCCTGGCACCAGCTGGGGCCGCACCTCCCCATTTGAAATAAAGAAGCGTTTTTCTACGACACCCGATGCCCCATGCCTCTCTGGGCTTCCACTGGGCCGGCATTAGGATCCCCATTGTCTAGGAATTTAATTTCAGAGAGTCCCTCTTTAATATGCTCTGTAAGATGCCATCGGTCTTAAATCCTTGTCCCCATTTTACACAATCGGGAGCTGGTGAAAGGTCAAGCTGGGTCATAAACCTTCCTGGCTTCCAGGGCTCCTTCTGCCTTACCTTAACTGCAAGAAAGAAGGCCGCTGGTGTGGATCAGGGTCATAAGGTTCATAGGATTTAGAGTTTTCAGGTCCCACACATACCTTAAAAGTATTAACTAATTTTATCCTTACAAGCTTGTCCTAGTAGGAAAGTGCCACAGTTTTAGGGCTCAGATAAGTGGTTAAGTGACTGCTACAGCCAGCTTTTGAACTCAGGTCTTTTCCTGACTTCCAGGTCAAAAGCTTTATCCCCTGGGCTGGGTCACTAAGATGTAGTGAAAAATAGTAACTTTCCAAGTAAGCAGTGGGGCTGCTCCTAAGTTTCAGTGGAAATAGTAATGTATTTCAAGGCAGAGGATACTGTTCCAATTCAGGTCCTGCTAAAGTTCCTTCCAAAGATCCTATGATCCCAGGTCTTTAGAGTTAGGGGTAAGGTAAGATTAGGGGACTTAAAGTTAACAAGAGCTGGGTTGGAATCCTTCCTCAGTCCGTTCCCAGGTGTGGGACCTCAGACAGGTTGGTTAACTTCACTGGGCCTCAGTATCCCCATCTGTAAAATGGGGAGGTTAGATTTGATGACCACTGAAATCTCTTCTTATTCTAAATCTATGACACCTAATCCAATCCTCTTTTCACTTCATCACCAATCCTTCCAACCCAGACAGGAGTACAAAGCCAAGAACAGGCCTGGCTTTAAGGGTCCATACCTGCTATCCTAAAGACAATCTGTGCAAATTCGCAGTCAATAGATAATTCTAAGCATTCAGGTGACTTCTGCCTCCACCTCAGACTCCAGCTGAAAAAATGTTTTAAAAAAAGTATGTTTAATCCTTGGCCACTCTGTCAGTGTTTGATGGCCCTTTGTGGGCAATCTGACTCACTTTCAGAAAGAGCCTGCAATCAGACAATAGATGTTCAATGTCACAATATTGATTTAATATCAAATTCCACAAGAATATCTCCAGCCTCCATTCCTTCTCTTCCATAGATTTGCAAAACTTCTAGATCTCCCTTGGTATATTCAACCTGGCCTCTAACCTGCTATGGAACGGGGGTGGGGGGGTGGGGGGGTGGGGGGGTGGTGGCTGGAGGAGTAGAATAGGGCTTGCATGCCTCCCCTCTACTGCAGTGCAGCCCCCTCACCTGCAGAGAAAGTGGAGCTGACAGCGCCTACCCTGGGGACGCCCACAGCTGCTCCTGCCTCCACCATGCACCTGAACAAAAGCAGCAGTTCCCCCTCATATTCCACCCCCACTCCCACATCAACCCTCCCCCCACACATCCACACTCCACTTAGAGTTATCTGAGCTCCTGGTTCAGCTCCTCTGGGCAGGGTCTCCACCACTCACCCTAAGACAAATGATCTGCCTCCTGAGGTATGAAAGGGTTAGAGAGATGTCCCAGATGTCCCTGGGAATGAGGAGGACTAGGAACAATGAAGGGACCTCAAGTGAACTGAAGGAGTAGCCAAGGTTCCAATCCCAGGAATGATGTGTTTAAAGGAAGCCAAGATTGAAAGAATGGCAGAAGCAGCCTGAGTTTAGCAAGGTTGACAATGGTGAGTGGTTGAGATTGGGGGGAGGGCAGCATGAGGGGGGGGAAAGGGAGGGGGAGACACTTCAGAGCCATATTCTCACACAAGGTTTGCTGCTCAGCTGTGGTGCAGGATCAGGTGTCCTCTGTCCGAGTAGTAACCCCAGGCCTGATGCAAAGACTACAGTATCATTGAAGATGATGATGACTATGATGACCCTTTGAAGCAGGAGTCATTCCCTCCCTCCTTTGAAGACTACCCACCCTTCTAGTCCCATCAGCCCAGCCCATCTGTGTGTTCTCTCCAGACGCCTACAGGGAACAGCTCAGAACAGACAGAGCTGTTGTTGAACAGCTCCCCTACCAGACCTGGAGGGGAGTAAGCAAGCTGGGGGGCTGGGGTCCTCCACCAGGCCAAGTTCCCTCATCTCTAACCAGCTCAGATAGACCAGAGGAGGTTTGGCTAGCCTGAACTTGGGTGCAAAGAACATCCAGGCCCTGTTCTTATCTGACATACCTTATCTCCCACATGTCACACCTCTTCTGGGGCCTCCATGGCTGCTTTCTGGCTACTAAGGAGGTGCCACCAGGTGCCCCCTCACTCTTCCTCCTGCTCTCTTCACTTCTTCCTGAGACCTGAGCACAGAAGAGCTGCACTCTCTTCCAGGACTGGCTGGATAACTGCATGAAGAAAGGCTCAATTTATCACTTAACCTTGGAGTTTTCTCATTTTGCTCCTTTGTCCAAAACTCCCTTGGCCATCTCATCCAATCTCCTACCTTTAGACACTACTACACTTTTCCCAGTTGGAACAAGTGAACCTTCTGTATTGAAAAGGTTCCAGGATTAGTGCAGAAAACTTAATCATTCTGTTAAATCTCAGATGTGTTGGGGGGTAGAGTTTTTTTTGGGAGGACATTGATAGTTTTTAAAAATGCAATTCAGTTCAACATTAAGCATCATGACAAATTCTAGAGATACAAATATAAATAGGATATCCATATAAGCCTTACAAGTCTATAGAGTGAAACAAAATGTACATAGATAAGAATGTTACAGTGGGATCTAATGGAAGTCAAGGAGAAATCCAGGCAAAATGCTCTAGGAAAGTGTGAGGATTTCTGGCTCCATGAAGGAGGTAGCCCCTGAACTGGGGTTTTGGACAGGTCTTGATGAGGAGTTACACCCCCTAAAATATCACCTGTAGAGTATAAGAGCCTGTCTACACAAGTACACCAACCAAAATGTTGTAAGATCTAAGAACCAGCTGGATGTAAACTGAATGAGAAGAAATAAGAGGAGTGGAGGGCTTCAAACTGTTTTTTATCTTTTAAGTAATAGGGAGCCACTGAGAGTTCTGAGATAGACCAGTGACAAAGGTAGGGAGGTCAGTTAGAAGGCTGGAAGTGATGAGGGCCAGAACTGTGTTGAGTAAAGTGGCATCGACGAATGAGACATGGAATCCACAGGGTTGAGCAACTCATTAGATATTGGGAATGAAGGACTGAAAACAATCATAGCAAGCATTTTAAATAATGCTTTAAGGTTCACAAATATTACCTTATTTGATCCTTATGCTGAGAGGTAAATGCTATTATTGACCCAGATGAGGAAACTGAGGCAGACAGAGGTTAAGTGACTTGCCCAGGATCATGAAACTAGTAAGTATCAGAGATAGAATTTGAACTCAGGTTTTCCTTCACCCTGCTACTGAGCTGCCTACAAAGAATCAAAGGTGATTTTAAGGTGGGAGCTTAGGTGGTGGCACTGTTAGAGAGACTCAGCTATTTATTTCAGCCTGAATTTGTTTTTTAACTTTTAACTTTAAGGTGTAGAAAAATGTCTTTTTTTCTAAAAAATTTTTTTTAGGTTTTGTCTTGGTTTTTTTTGCAAGGTAAATAGGGTTAAGTGGCTTGCCCAAGGTCACACGGCTAGGTAATTATTCAGTGTCTGAGGCCAAATTTGAGCTCAGGTTCTCCTGACTCCAGGGTTGGTGCTCTATCCACTGCGCCACCTAGCTGCCCCAGAAAAATATCTTAATTCCTTTTTATCACTCTTCTCTTTTCCTGGTTAGATATCCTCAATTCTTTCACCATTTATCTGGGCTCAGTCATTTAAATATTTACTGAGTGTCTTTTATGAGCCTAGCACTATTCTAGGTGAATAAATCAGGGCCCCTGCCCTCAAAGAGCTTATAATCTTATATAAGTTTATATTGGAGGAGATAAGACAAAAATAGAAAACAAGAGAAAATGGAACACTATGTAATTAAATAATAACTTGCATCATGTAACTACTATAGGACTTTGAAAGGAGGAGATCACTGACTGCTAAAGGAGTTTAAGGTTTTATGGGGGAAGTGGAATTGAGTGGCATGAAGGATATGATAAATTGGAAGGGAGAAAAGGGCATTTTAGGGAACAATTTTATATATTCAAAGGAAGCACAAAAACAGAAAAGTGAGGCTCAGAGAGCAGGGTCAGACAAACCATCTCTGATGCAGGGGCAAGAGGAGAACTATTGGGTGCAGATAGATGAAAAGAGAAGTGTGACTTGTGAACACTAATAGTGAAAATAAAATGATTATAATTTACGTTAGCCTAGAATTGGTTAGTACTGAGTGTGGATCTATTCCTGAGTGAACCTATAAGCAGCTCCCAATAAAGGAATTAAGAAATTATGTGTGTGGGGTGGTAGGTGTCACAGTAGATAGAGCACCGGCCCTGGAGTCAGGAGTACCTGAGTTCAAATTCGGCCTCAGACGCTTAATAATTACCTAGCCGTGTGGCCTTGGGCAAGCCACTTAAACCCATTGCCTTGCAAAAAATAAAAAAAAATAAAAAAATTATGTATGGAGTGTACTGTCTCCTACCCTATCACCAGAGGAACCTGGATGAGGGGTTCATCTAAATTCTATATAAAACCTTAGGTCTGAGGTAGAAGGAGAGAAAGAAGAGATATGGGGGCCGATCCCATCATCAGCACAAGGTACAGGATCAGTTACAATCTCTCAGAATGGGAAGTGGGACTGGGAGAAGAGTGATTGCTGGTTAAAGGAAGTGGTTGTTGAGGGGACCCCAAAGGGTTTGGTGAGAGCCAAGATTATCATGTGGTATGGGTGATCACTAGCATTGCCTCTGCTAACTCTGATACCTCTCCTTTATGCTCTGGAAATGTCCCTGCATTTGGTTCCTTGCCTTGTGATTTTGCTCAAAAGAGATGCTATGCCCTAACTAAGCTACTGTCCAAATCCAAGTTCAGTGTTAACATTGGGGGAGAGGAAGAAAACTTCCAGTTTTGTGATAATCTGATAGCTCCTCTGCCAGGAAATCTCATTTATGGAACTTGCTTTGTCTAAGCTAAGACTTGCCACTTGGAGGCCCAAATCATCTCCCTTGGACACATTAGTATGAGGTCAGCACAGTAGGTGATAACAGATGATTTGGTCATATTGACACACAGTAGGAATGAAGTAGGTCGAGGAAAAGGTAAAATTGTCTGTTTTTGTCCAAATTAATTTTTATCTATGGGTCTGCAATGCAGGAAAGGTGAAGGCAGAGGTTGTCTGTGTGTGTGTGTGTGTGTGTGTGTGTGTGTAGTGATTGAAATCTTAATAACAAGGCGCACCTCTCTCTAGGTGGGAGAGGGACCCAAGTCAGTTTTAAGATAAAGCTACCAGTGAAGAGTGGAAAGGAATAAGTGTTTTATGGACTGACAGACTGACAAAGGTGAGAAGAGGAGGAAGAGAGGGACAAAACAGAGCTCTGAGACCTAAGTAGGCAGAGCATCTATTGTTAGAGTAGCTGACAGCTACTTTGTCCAGTAGTTGAAAGCTGACCAAAGCAGATTATCTTCCTTGAAGAAACTTCCTAACAATTAGAGATATCATAAAAATGAATAGCCTTTAAAGGGAGCAAGCTTCCCCTCACTAAAGATATTTCAGAGGAGGCTGGACATGTTGTAGAGGATTATTCTTGTTTAGGTACAGGTTGGACTAGCTGACCTCTGAGATTTTGTGATTCTGTAATGCTTCTATGATTCTCTAGGCCTGGGTGTAGGAGGACCAGTCTGGTGAAATTTGTTCTTACAAGAGTCTGGCTGACTGTGTGTAACCTAGGGACCAACAAGAGAAGCAGGCTAAAAAAAACAAAAAGCCCCAATTTATCACCTTCTCTACAATCACTCCACTCTCCCACTTAATAGAAGTTGGAGAAATCAAGAGGGAAGTAAAGTCAGAAGACATTCAGAGGAGATGGGTGTCAGGAAGATGATATCAAGCTCCTTTATGGAGGCCCTAGTCTCTTCCCCTGGAGACTCTAATAATGAGCAAGTTGGCTTTTCCAATTCTAATGCTTGAAGGTTTGATGGATGCTTTGTTTACAAAAGCTTCTCAGATATTGACTTAGGCTGACAGGTTTCTGATTTCCAAGGTCACCCTTTTCCTCTTTTAGAGATGGGCACTCTCCTAGAACCTTTCCAGTCTTTGGGCACCTCCTCCACTCATTTACCCCCATGTACTCAAAAATAACTGCTAATGGCTCTCCAGTAACTTTAGCCAATTCCTTAAGGGCCCTTGAGAGTGGGTCATCAGGGCCAACTGACAGAACACATTCAGCTTTTAAAAATGATCTTTGACTAGCTTCCTCCATCCCTCTCCTAGCACAGGATCTTAGGAAGCTAAATGGTCCACTGTCACCTTATCCTCACAGTTTCCATCACCACGAACACACTGTGAGATCAGGTTAGCTCCAGGGCACCAGGTACTGGAGAATTGGGAGGATTATACTTGACTTGGCTTGTCATACTAAGAAACAAATAGGATACACAAGCCCTGCTAAGTCTCTCAGCTCAGTATTCCTTTTCTGGGTCCAGCTCATCATTGTTGACTTCACCTGGTTGCTATGGGAACATCAGTCTCTGGTGGATGGTGAGCAGTACTTTGCAGACAAGGAGCACGGCAGGCAACCATGGTAACATCAAAAAGAACAGAGTCTTATCCTTTTTCCCTGGAGGAGTGAGGGGGAATGGATGAGGATGGTGAACAGGGGTGAGATGGCAGTTTCAGGAGCCTTATCTCCCTGGGAGGCCCATTCAGGTTTTTAACAAGGGCAGCAACTTTTGGCAATTATAACACAAAAAACAACAACAATAATAATAATCTGACATTTATGTTAATATATGAAGATATGCAAATTGCTTTATGGGCATTAACTCAATGGAGCCTTACAATGACCCTGTGAGGCAGATACAAGTATTATTCCCATTTTACATATGAAAAAACTGAGGTTCAAACAAGTTAAATGACTTGCAGTCACATAGTAATTAAGTGCCTACAGTAGAATTTAAACACTTTTGTATTTGTCTACAAATCCAGTGCTCTTTTCTTTATTAAAAAAATCAAACAAAAAACTTTATTATCCCCTCTATTATTATTAGTAGTAGTATCCCCTCTATTAGAATTCTTCCTTAAAAAAAAGTACAATAATGCAAAACAAATGAGCCATTGGCCAGGTTTAATAGCATATGCTTCATTCTATATCAGATATATTTTTCATGGTTGCCTTGGTCATTTCATTGATTTGAGACTGAGATCTGATGTTTCTTAGAATTGTTTTCTTGATTTATTCTGATCATTGTATATATATTCTTTTGGTTCTGCATCAAATTGATATAAACCTTCCCAAGCTTTTTTTAAAATCAGGTCTTCATATATTTATGGTTTCTTACAATGCAATTGTTTCATTACATTCATTTACCACAATTTACTTGATGGCCATGCTCCAAAACAGTAGCCATCCATTATTTCCATTTTTTTTTGCTAGTACAGATTCCAACTTTTTTTCCATTGCATTACTTCTCTCTACTATATTACATTGCCTCTTGAATAACTAAATTTTATTGCAGTTGCCCAAGGCAGTCACTGAATATCAATATTTGTTCAGTGTTCCAGCCTAAGATTGTAGTCATCCCACCTTTTTCTCACCACATCCTGACTTATCCTGGCATTTACCATTTTGTTCCCCAATCTTTATTAGTCTCATCCTGAGAGGAGCTATTACCTCATTTTTGACCAAGTCTTTCATTGCTTCTGCCTAGACCCACATTTCCTAAATTTACCACCTCCTTCTACCTCCAGAAAAAATTTAGCCAGGGGAACTAGCCGAGGATAGGGACAGGGACAGAATCACATCAGCCAAAAGTTTTCATAGAATTTAAAATTGCAAAGGACATTAGGGATATCAGCCTGCTCCTCATTTTATAGAAATCAAAGCTCAGAAATGAAATGATTTGCTAAGTCATACAACTAATAAGACTCTACAGGCCTATCAAATATCAGAGTCAAAACCAAAGACTTTTAGTTGATTGAGGCAGATTCTATAGGCTTGGGAAGTTCAAGTTTATTCTGAGAAAATTCTTTTATTATCCTAACAAATGTTAGCTTTCTAGATTACTTCTGATTATACTTTTTAAATATCCTTGCTTCAATTTGAGATGTTTCTGAGATGGTGAAGGTGGAAACCATATCCTGGGTCCTGTAGGACCTTAAGATGGCAGCATTTTAATGAGGTGATTCTAGACTCCTAGAAATATCTCCCCGACCCCACCCCCAAAGCAATGGTATCAAATGACTTGTCAAGGGCCACACAGTTAGGCAATTATTGTCTAAGGCCAGATTTGTACTCAGGTCCTTCTGACTCCAGGGCCAGTGCTCTGTCCACTGAACCACCTAGCTGCCCCTCCTAGACTCCTAGAGAACAAGGTTAGGGCCTCAAAAAAATAGGTTTCCCATTCCCAACGAAAGTCTTGAAGGCTGGGTATTAATGCAATGGAAATAGCAGTAATATAGGTGTGAGAGGACCTGTCTCAATGCTGACCTTTAGAATTGCCAGAAGAGCAACAAGGATAATAAAGGATTTTACCATGTAAGGTATGTTGAAGTAAACATGTTTAGCCTAGAAAAACACTGGGGGGGGGGGGATGGGGGGGTACAGTGGATAGAGCACTGACCCTGGAGTCAGGAGGAACTGAATTCAACTTCAACCTCAGACACAATAATTATTTTGTGTAACTTTGGGCAGGTCATTTTAACCCCACTGACTTGCTTAAAAAAAAACCTCAGGGTTGGACAGAATGTTTCAAATACTCGAACCTATTTGTGTAAGAAGTAACGGAGACCAATGGGCAGAATCAGGATCGATATTTATAAGTTATCAAGAAGCAAATTAGAGATGTCGATTCTGAGTGTTCAGAAAGTAGATTATCTCCCCTCCATGGGTCCTTAGGCAGGGGCTGATTGGCCACTTCTAGAATAGATCATACTAGAGATGACTTTACAAGTGTGGGTTAGAAGCATCAAGTCCCTTGTGACACTAAGATTCTTTGCAACATATTTGTTTTACACATCCTTTATAAGTGTTCAATATTTGTTGAGCAAATCAAACAGAGTCACAACAGTGCTAAGGTGTGGCAACAGGACCTGCAAGACAATAGTAACATCAACCATTGGGATCATTCTCAGGGGAGAAGAAAATCAAGAGAAGGCCAAGGGAGTAAAGGGGTATGTTTAGGAGTAAAGGGCTGAGAGAAGGAAAAATTCTATTTGGTCACTGAGGTAAGTAGAGTGGGCAGATGTCTAAACCTAAATGGTAAATGAACAGCAATAGTGTTTTATTTCAGTATAAAAATACTAGATTTCAAAGTTGAAAGCCTGGGTCCAGCTTCAAACTCAACACTAACTTCAAGACCTTGTAGTCAGTCTTTCATCTTCTCTCAAATTGCTTTCCAGTCTGTAAACGTAAATATTTGTACAGCCCACCTGGAAATCTTGTAAGGCACTTTTGTAAGCGTTCACAAGTGAATTCATCCTGGGGGGACCTATTTCCCTATCTACAACCCAGCAGACACAGTAGGAAGGGATATTTCTCCTTTCGCCTTGTATGGGTCTATGAAAGGGCTATTCCCTCCCTAGTCCATTCCTACCACCCTCAGGAGCAGCATGAGGGATAAGGTGCTGAGTCAGAGGCAGTGGCAACTTCAGTCATACACTAGACATTGTCAATTCTTCAAGTGGAAAGAGGGAGGAAAGCTTGTCTATATTTTTCTTCACTTCAGCCTCTCTCCAAGCAAGTAAGGAAAGAATAGCTAATATGGAAGGTAGGAATCAAATAGGAGGAAGTCCCAAAAACAATCACAAAATAGCACTTAGTATCTAAGGAGTTTGCCCAAAGAAAATCTGTGAAACAAAGTGAATGCTATCATTTAAAAAAGGCTGGAATGAGAAATGTCCATGGCCCCATAGTGAACGAGAGCCCTGGGTCCCATAATGGTGCCTTATTACGCATTAGATGTCAAATCAATAATGTAGAATAAACCAGTCAGAAATTCATAACTAAAAATAGCATTCTGCCCACCCCAAAATCCTCAGGTCCAGACAACCAGATGAGAGTAAGGTAGCAGTAATACAAAGAAACCTGCCACTGTGAAAAGCCGAGCTGGTGCTGTTATCTCTTGAAACCAGGCACCAAACACCAACCATTCAATCTAGAAAGCATTTAGCAAAATGGCCTCAGGGACAACTATTACCACTGGGATTCCAAGCCATAAACTCAAGAGCTAACAAAGAAATTAAAATATAACAGCAATTACTTGTATTTTTAGATCGGTGACATGGGGAGTTGAAGAATTCTGTTGCCATAGAGATTAGAAAAGGAATAAATCAAGGGGTTTTTAACATCCTGCCCTTGGTCTCCGAGTTGGTTCCTTAAAGAGTCCTCATATCTGTGAGACTAAACCTGCTAGACCTTCATTTAGGGATGCTTCCCTTCCTCAAAAACCTTAGGAAAAACTAATTTCCTTTAAATTATGTATGCCTTGGGGCGGCTAGGCGGGCAGTGAATAAAGCACCGGCCCTGGAGTCAGGAGTACCTGGGTTCAAATGCAGTCTCAGACACTTAATAATTACCTAGCTGTGTGGCCTTGGGCAAGCCACTTAACCCCATTTTCCTTGCAAAAACCTAAGGAAAAAAAACATAAATTACATATGCCTAGAGACAGCAAGATGGCAAATGAAGTCACCAAGGCCTGAATTCAAATTCAGTCTTTAAGATACTTATTAGCTGTGTGACCCTAGACAAATTATTTCACCTGTCAATTCCTCTGTAAAATGGGGAGAAAAAACAATATCCTCAGCAATGTTAAGTTAAAATGAGATAACATTTTAAAGCACTATTTACCTATCTTAAAGCACTATATAACTATTATCTGAAATACTAAGTCCCTAAATTATGTTCTTTTATGGATAGTAGACCTAGGTGCATCTAAAGGGATCTGGTCATTAGCCACTAAGTAGACCCCAGGAGTAAACTTTCAGCATCCCTTTTGGTTATCACAGTGCAGACATTATCACTGACTGTCAAGGTGCTATGATCTATGGAATAAAGGGCTTTAAGAGGTTTTCCTCGGACTAGGTAGTCTAAAGACCCAGACCTAGACTTCATGGATGGAGGAGTGTACCTGGCTAGTTAGCAAGATAGTGAAACACTGCCATACTGCCACCTTGTGGAAGGGAAGGATCCAGCCCCGGTGCCTGGAAAGAGTCAGGGCTTAATTACAGATAAAATAACATTAAGGTTGGGGGGGTAAAGGAATAGGAAAAAGCCAAATAGCCTTGGAACTACAACGCGGATACAGATGGGGAGCCCAGCCCGGGGAAGAGCCTTTTGTCTATTTTTATTTCTTTAGAGAAAGCCAAAGGAAAAAAAGGAAAAAAAGAAAAAAACGCAATTGCGTTACAAACTTTTATCCCTAGAACCGTCCGTGGATTTGGCTCGTTGAGAAGTTAAAATCAGAGACAGACAGACCAACCAACAGAGACAGCAGACGTGCGGGCAGCAGCTGCCGCTACTGGGGGGCTGCCCTTTGTACAAAGTTTATATATATTTATATACACAGACACAGGGGTATAAAATCCAGTGAAAAGGGCTCAAGTGAGCCAGGGTGGGAGTGGGAAGAAGTGGAAGAGATGGGGGCAGTGCCAGCTGTGGAGGCACAGGGGAAGAGGAGAGGAATGGTTGTGCTCACTCCTTTCCCTCCTCCCTGCCTGGGCCAAAGAGATGAAGATGGATTGGAAGAAGAGGAGCTATACACAGGAAGATGGAGAGCATGGGAAAGGCACCCCATATTTCACTCAACTCCTGGGGGCCCCCAAAGTATCCAGAATGTCTAGATGGGTAGATGTCTAATGTACCACCCAGCAAGACGCTGAGCTTACAGCAGTCCCGGCCTCAGGTTGCACCAAGCTGAGGTTATAGGCTTCACAAAGTATATATGTCCACCTCCATTTGCCAGGCCCATTTGTTGCAACCCAGCACCTACAAGGTGTTTCCCCCAAAACTCAAAAGGCTTCTTCACCCAGAGGTCCTAAGGGATTTTCCCTGGTAGGCCAAGAGGGAGGGGAAGGGGAAAAGAAGAGAAGGGTGGCACCTTCATTTGTGGCCCCCACATCCCCCCCAGAATGGGGGACGAGCAGAGGAAAAGAGGATGATAGTTGGGGAAAGGGCAATGAAGGGCACCCAGGGAGACGATACACAGAGAGACACTTGTATTCGATGTATGTACAGATTCTGCTCCCCCAGGCTGGGGGCTTTGCTCAGCACAGAGTCCATCCCCAGTGGGGTCATGGAGCAGCTGCTCTTCCTGGTGTCCAGTGTTGTCCCCAATTGCCCCAAAGCCAATGTCCGTGCCCGCAGGCTGGCGTGGTCCGTGGCAGTGGGGAGAAGGGGGCTGTGGAGGGGCAGACACGGAGAAAGGAGGTGGTGGAACCCAGAGGCACCGGGAAGCAGCACTGGGCTCTTACCTACAGGAAGATGAGCAAAAAGAGGTAAACTACTACCCAAAGAGAATGGAGAACAGCAAAGTTTAAAAAAAAAAATAACAGGACTCTGGAACTTACATAGTCTGGGGGGTAAAGAGGCTTGAGAGCTGGAAGCACTGTGAGGCAATGGCCTGGGAGGCGAGATTCAGGGCTGGACTAAGAGCTGGGGAAATAAATGAGAGAATCAGGATATAGTCAGATGCTCTCTTTTCTCTCCTCTTCTTCCCTCTATACAATCACTACTCACCAGTCAGGGCTGCAGGATTCAGGGCTCCCAAGGGAACAGCTCCATTTAATTGCAGGGCAGCAGCCTGGGCAGCAGCAGCTGTGGTTGGGAGCTGAATACCAGAGCCTAAAGGGGTAGAAAATGTAGCACGAGTCCAAAATCTTAGGTTAAAAATTTGTCCCCAGGTTCTTCACCCCAGAGTAGTACTTACCCTCAGCCAACTTGGCCATGAGCTGCAGTCGCCCACCAGCAGTACCCAGGTCCAGCTCTTCACCACCATCAGGGAAGGTAATATCTGTGCCACCATCCAGTCGCTCAGTCACATGACCCACCCTCATAGGTCGCCCTGCAAGCTCAAAGCCATTCAATTGTTCCAATGCCCGCCGAGCACACTCTGAGTCAGAAAACTGCAGGGACCACCAAGACAAGGACAGTCAACTCATGGCCACAGACCTGAACCCACTGCCTAGTCCCCAATCTGTGGGACATCTACCATCCTAGAAGTACAATGTCACTTCAGTTTCTACAGTTTTCTTTCCCAAGAGACTTGATACTTTAAAGGCCCCTTCTCCAGTCAACAAGTTCTAAGAGACCTTTATCCAATAACTGAACGGCAAAGTTTTGATGTTCCCAGTCCCTAAACAAGAAGTACCATTCCTATGAAACCTGTCTGACATTGCTGTAGATCAGGCATTCCTACAATTTTTGTTTCTTACACCCCTGAAGCAATCTGTGAAGCCTATGGAACCCTATTCAGAATGTTTTTAATTACTGAAAAATAAATAGGATATTAGAAAGAAACCAATCTTACTCAAGTTAATTATCAAAATATTTTAAATAAATTCACATACCCCTGGTTAAGAACTCCTGCTCCAAACAGAAACAACCAATAATAAAAAACATAAGCTAGAAGAGGATCCAAGGTTTTACATTCTTATTCACCTTTACAAAGAACAAAGTTCAGGGGTTCAAAAACTAGTAATCTGGGGTTAAGAGATATGTTATAGGGTAATATGGTCTATCAAGGACCACAACCTGGGAACAACAACAGATCTAGAACTCTCTATCCTGGTTTTTATTAACTCATTGTTATGTCGACTAAGGAGCCTATCTTTTTCCCTTCCTGGACAGAAGTAAACATAATAGAATGGCCACAAGCAAGTACAGCTTGTTTGATCTGTTCAGAAGGCTGATGACAGGCAGTAATTAAAGGACAAACATATCCCAAAAAAGCCATTCAACCTGAGTCAGTCAGGAAATTATGCCTATACTATGGAGTCACTCACCTGAAAATCTCCAAAACAATCTGGAATATAGGAGTTTTAAAAAAAATCTAGTATTAGCATCTGGTTTCTTGACTTTCTTAAGATGAATGATTCCCATAGCACAATAACAACTTCCCTCTCCATCTACCTTGGGGGTAACAGCATGGCCATCCAAGAAAACCAACAACTAATGATAGGCAATCAACAAATCAGTAGCCTGAAGTTATTTGGGGTTGTGGCCTCACTTCTGCTCTTGGGCTGCTCCTTTTCACAAACTCATCTCCTTATCCTTAATCAAGGAACAACAGTCTCTGTTCAAAGACTAGTCCAAGGCACAGCCTCACTGTTTTCAACTCTGTCTCCAAATAATTCACTGTATAACTTCCAGAGTCAGCTCTCACTTTACCTACAATCTTTAAAGAGTAGTAGCCTAGAATCCTTACTAACAGTGAACATGGCAAATTAAGGTTTGCAATGCACTTTACATTTTTATTACCTCATTCAACCCTTACAGATAAATAATATTAGCTCTACTTTACAGATGAGCAAACTGAGGCAGAAAATGATTAAATAACTTGTCCAGGAAGTAAATTTCTGAAAAGAGAATTTGAACTCAGGTCCACCTGATTAATATCCAATGCCCTGCCTCACTATTAACCAGTGAGCAAATTTACAGAACAATGAAGCTAACCAGACTCCAGGATATCACAACATCAGGGTCACTGATATAGTAAGAACAAAGAATTTCAGAATTAATCAATATCAATAAACTATTTATATTCCTGAGAATTTATGATGATGAAGCTAGGCCGGGAGAAAAAGAATAAAATTAGCTCAATTTCAGTGAAATGGAACAAATAATAGTGCTACTCACGGTTAAGAATCCAAAGCCTTTAGAGCGGCCTGTATCTGGGTCCTTCATCAGGACGATATTATCGATCTGCGAAGCAAAAAGAGAATGGTCTGGCTGTCTTTGCTATGTCTCACCACTGATCTCCCCCAACCCAACCTGTTTATGAGATTTGAGACAATTTCTTTCCTCCCTTCACCATCACATCCCTCTGTCCTTTTAGCGGTTTTTTTTTTGCAAGGCAAACGGGGTTAAGTGGCTTGCCCAAGGCCACACAGCTAGGTAATTATTAAGTGTCTGAGACCGCATTTGAACCCAGGTACTCCTGACTCCAGGGCCGGTGCCTTATCCACTACGCCACCTAGCCGGCCCCCTCTGTCCTTTTAGATCAGAGCTAAAAGGTCTTTTTTTTTTCCCACCCACAAAACCCCGATTCATCTTCCAGTCTCTCATTCATCAGCCCAGGTCTAAACTCAATTCTTCTTTGACTCTTAATGAACTACTTCATTCTTTTAAGCACATAACCCCAATGTGATATAACCAATGTTAGAATGTATGAGCCTCTAGTTGCATCTGAACAGCATTGACTCTCTCCCCACCTTTCCAGCTCTGTTTCCCTAGTGTCCCAAGAGGTTACATACTTTGCCAAAGGGCTCAAAGATGCCTCGCAACATGTCCTCAGTGATATTGAAGTGTAGAGAGCCAACATAGAGCCTCATGGGACCACCACTGCCCTTCTGTAAATTGTTGGCCATGGCTGCCAAGCGGTTTTTCTCAGCCTAGATAAGAAAAATGGTGAAAGAGTCACTCCGCAGAATAGCCTCTTTCCAATATTACTCAAATTATATTTTATTCCTTTTTGTGTCCTCACCTGAGAGGCTTGCACAATGATAGGGACACCCAGCAGCCGCTGTCCTGTTAATCCAATTGCTAGTGGCACTGATTGGATCTCACAGAACTCCACATAGGCAATGCCCTTAGAGCGACGTGAATTCCGGTCTGAGATAATACGCACATCACGTACCTACAAAGGAGGAACATAGAGCCACAGATCCTAAGAACCAGAAGGGTTATCTGGCCCAATCCCTTCATTTTACAGAAGAGGAAATTAAGGCTTAAACATGTTATAATGAACTTTTTCAGAGGCACTCAGTCAGTATCAGAGACAGAATTTAAACCTGGGTCTAAACTTGACATCAAGTCCAGCATTTTAACTAATATTAATAGACTTATAACAAAAGAGGAGATGATAAGCAGTTTACCTTGCCAACAGCAGAAAAAAAATCCTCCAGATCTCGGGGTCGAATGCGGGCAGCCAGCTGCATACAGAAGACTGTGCGGGCATCACGTTCCTCTGGACTCAAATTATCAATAGGCTCCCTGTAGAAAAGGCAGGGATTAGGGAAACCCCTATTTCCCTATCACTTCTCCTCTTAAGGAATCACATTCGTTATTGAAACAAAACACAAATAAATTGGAAATCAAGTAAATGTCCTTCAATTGGGGAATGGCTTAGCAAACTGGTATATGTATGTCATGAAACACTACTGTTCCATTAGAAAACAGGAGGGATGGGAATTCAGGGAAGCCTGGAAGGATTTGCATGAACTGATGCTGAGTGAGATGAGCAGAACCAGAAAAACACTGTACACCCTCTAACAGCAACATGGGGGCAATGATCAACTTTGATGGACTCCCACATTCCACTAGTACAACAATCAGGGACAATTTGGGGTTGTCTGCCAATGGAAAATACCATCTGTATCCAGAGAAAGAACTGTAGCGTTAGAACAAAGACTAAGGACTATTACCTTTAATTTAGAAAAAGACCTGATTATCTTACTGTCTGATCTTGCTATCTCTTTTACTTTATGTTTCTTCCATAAGGATATGATTTCTCTTTCATCACATTCAATTTGAATCAGTGTATACCATGGAAACAATGTAAAGACTGGCAAATTGCCTTCTGTGGGGAGCGGGGGGAGGAAGTAAGATTAGGGGGAAAATTGTAAAACTCAAAATAAATAAAACCTTAAAAATAAACACAAACAGCCTCTGGATTTCATGACTCGTTCAACTCACCGAACAGGACTCTTCTCTCTGTAATGGGGGCTCTTGCTATGTCCATATCTGCGCCTAGGGAGAAGAGATATTGAAACAAACAAAAGCAATTAGAGGATAATTCCATGGAAACCCATGTAACTTCTTATCCATATTGGTCTGAAGATTAGTTTCCTAATCTATACAAACATATGAAGATTCCAGCTATCTGTTCTTTCATTCAGCAGTTCTTATTGTCAGCCTCCAATGACAAGTTATCCTGCTCCTCACACTAGGCTACCCTCAAAGAGGCAGGAATGCAGGAGATACACACATTTCTATATACTGCTTATTATTAAATAATCAATTCAAGAGCAAAAGGTGGTACCCAGTAGCAAGGGGTGGACTCCTGTAGCGTACACGCTCTTCACGCCGGCGATCCCGGCTGCGTGACTTGCTACTGCGTCTGCGATCCCGACTGCGGCTTCGGTGACGCCTCTGACGATCTCGGCTCCGGCTCCGGCTATTTCTCCGCCTATGTCGGTCTCGATCTCGGCTGCGGCTACAGTTGAAGACAGCAATTAAATTACAACACACTGTTCTACTAACCTCTATGTATTAGCACTGTCCCAACAATCTTTCCAGAAATTCCTCTCTAGCGTCAACAATTTCCTTATTTACCTGCGTTTCCGATCCTTGCTTCTGCTATGGCTGCGGCTCCTTTTCTTCCTGTGAAAGATAAAGAGTTTTAAATCCGTCCACAGGGAACAGACCTTCATTCATCCCTCTAAAGTGACAAGATCCAAAATACAATGGGGAAAACAAAAGGCACTAAAATAACAGGATGAAAACACCGAGATACCTGACAAAAATGCACAATACTGGTACAATACCAGATTACATCTCTAATTCTAGTACTGGGGGACAATTCTGTCAAGATCAAAAGCCTGTGGTTCCAAATGTGAACCTTCTAGCTGTTATATACAAGTAAAATGTACTCAAACTATGACTGACTTGTGAATACATGTTGGGAAGTGAAAGCTTGAGCCTAGTCACTATTATTCCTATATATCCCAACAGGATCATAACTGGAACCAAAAGAGTCAAGCAATCTTAAAAGGAACAAGGGGGACCACCTCCAACCAGGTCTGGTGGTCTCCTCATCTTGAAATAGATTATTTCTTCCTCTCCTACCTCTAAACTCAGTCCAACCAAAAAATACCCAAGCCCTGTTTCTTCATCCCATACTCACTTGCTTGTCTCCCCACTCGTGCTGCTTCCACTGGTGCCACCTCCCCCACTGTTGCTAGTGCTGCTGGTGCTGGTGCTGGTGCTGGTGCTGGTGCTGGTACTGGTATTGCTCGGGCTATCTTTTTTCACCTCCTTCCTTTGCTGCTCATCCTGGGGGGTTCGCCAGAAGAATGTCCCAAGGGTGCAGGCGCCAAACACACAAATTCCAATGGACAAAAAGAATAGAGGCGAACAAGGAAGAAAACCCCATGAGATCAAGTTCTCTAGCCAACTCTTTGGACATAGTCCCACAAATTAATAAAGCACAAAGCAGAGAAAATGAACCAAGCTCAAGTCTCAGAGAGGGAGGATTTGACTTTAGAAATTCAGCAAGCAGCTCTCTCTAAGGTGTTTTTCCCCCCAGAGACCTCTGTTTTTCAATAACAAGAACTACTAGAGTTCCCTGCCATTTGCTGGATGGTTCCATGGCTTGTGAATAAAATCATCTTCATGATCACAATTATGTACACTAAAAGGGATGGTATTTAACCTCCACTTTATTCAAAAACAACCTTAAGCAAAAAATGGAAAGCAATGAAGGCATAGGGTCATGGAAGGGCCATTCTCATTCCCCAAGACCCAGTTTGTGCCCACTTCAAAGAAAGCCTAAATGAAAAGCCTAGGGCCTGGGGACATTACCTCTTCCTTCTTGTAGGGGGCTTCCAGCATGGCTTCAATCACTATGTCAAAGTCATCTGACGCCATTGTGTCACAATCTAAGGAAAGGAGAGGCAGATGAAGCTGATGAAAGATAAACTCATCAAGCAGAACCCTTCCAAGCCACTCCCTTGCCCTCAAAAGAAATAGACCTTGGGATGCTACAGCTCCCTGCTTCTTAGGGAACTGTCTGTCACTTACCCTGGGTCTAGTTCTGTTGCCTAAAAATCACAATTAGTTCCCGATCTGTAGCTTGAATAAGGAGACAGCTGGATAATTAAATGGTCTATGGTCTAGAAGGAAACTCAGAGCTTTGTTATATGACTATAATCTCTTTTTTTTGTTTGTTTGGTTTATTTTTTAGGTTTTTACAAGGCAAATGGGGTTAAGTGGCTTGCCCAAGGCCACACAGCTAGGTAATTATTAAGTGTCTGAGACCGCATTTGAACCCAGGTACTTCTGACTCCAGGGCCGGTGCTTTATCCACTGCGCCACCTAGTCGCCCCAATAACTAAAATCTTAAAGAGCATAAGCTCAAAGAAATAATAAACACTGTCCTGGCAAATACAGTATACCAATTATCAAATGCTCCCATTACAAGAAATTCCATGCCTTGTTCTTGTGGTCCCAAATTTTAAATAGTTGACTAATTCCAAATTAAATCATTTTCTTTCACATACATGTTCAGACTTGGAAATAGAACAAGAAAAAAAGATTCTTAACACAAACCCAAAATTCAGGGAAATAAAGTAAAATGAAAAACAGATTTTCCTAAACTCACAATACCAGTTGAAAGGACTTTTATCAAAGAGTTTCTTCTATCCAATATTAAATGGAATTTAGGTAATTCAGCAAAGTGATAGGGATATGGATTGGGCTTGTGACACTCTCAGCTGAGGAAACTACTACACCAATGCAGGTCAGCACTTTCTCTGAAACTTACATTATTAGAAAGCTGCCCATAGACACTGAAAAGTTAATTGATTTGTCCAGGGTCACCAGTTAGTATAGATACACATAATCAGGATCTGAACCAGGGTTGCCTGGATCCGAGGCCATTCCAATAAAGGAAAAATTCTTTGGATAAAAATAGACATAACCACTCCTGTTTTGGAGAGAAGATGGACAGGTTGAAAAAAATTTTTTTTCTTTTAGGTTTTTGCAAGGCAATGAGGTTAAGTGGCTTGCCCAAGGCCACACAACTAGGTAATTGTTAAGTGTCTGAGGCCGGATCTGAACTCAGGTACTCCTGACTCCAGGGCCGGTGCTCTATCCACTGTGCCACCTAGCTGCCCATGGCAGGTTGAAAATTTTTGCCTCCCCCAAGTTTCCATGCCTAGCAAAGGTCTTTTGCCTGGATGTCCATAGCAGGTCTGTCTGCCAAATGAGAAAAACAGAAAGACAAAAAAAAAAAAAAGAGAGAGACAAAAATTACATATAGATGAACAATTTGTATTAATTATATTACTTTTTTTTAGCTATACCTCATTTTGTAATCAAAATAGTATCAAACCTTATCTTTCTTTCACCAGATGTAAATCAAAATGAGTTTTTATTGCTTCAATATGGTCATTTTTAAATAAACATTCAAATCTTTTAAGAGTAGTGGTTGCAAGGCCAAATATAATTATCCAATGATGTTTTTTAGACAGTCATTATCACTAAAAACATTTTTGAAATTTTAGGAGGGAGAATGTTAGGGCTTGTGACACAGTATTCTAAATAGTGTAAAGATAGGTAGGCATTTACAGGCATTTGAGTCTTACCAGGGCCTTGTCACTAAATACTTACTATATATTTTCATCAACTGTAACAAGAAAAAAAATGAGATAGTAGGAAGGATAAAATGTTTGTAATTGCTCCTAGCTTTAACGCCTTTAGAAACTGGAGATTTAGATTTTTTGAAGCAATAAAAACTCATTTTGAGTTACATCTGGTGAATGAAAGATAAAATCTGATACTATTGAATACAAAATGAAGTGTAGCTAAAAAAATATATTATTTTCACTTCTACTCCTTACATTTGTATATATTTTACAAACTAACAAATACAGTTACATATACTTCAAATGATTCAAAATGTCCTGAACTCCATAGTGCATAATCCCTGTCTTATAAATGAAGAAACTGAAGTTCACAGAAGACTTGACTAGATCACATAACTATTAAGTGGAGATCTAAATGCCAGTGGACCATGTTTTTAAAACGTAACTATTAAGTGGTGATCTAAATTTCAGTGGGCCAGTTTATAAAACTAGCCATTAAAAAAATTCCAAGAGTTCCAAAAATGTTTTGAACAATGTGTGCACATACACATCTTTTAAGTAGCTCTTGTCTATAACTGCCATGGGGGCAGTGGGAGAAATAAAGTGTATATAAACATAACCACTCTCAAAAACTGACTCACATTGTGATAGTTTTCTTCTTTAGTTTTCATATATTTATGGATCAGCCTCTTTATGACAGATCACATCTAGAAGCTATGCTTTTTAGCTTTCTGTAGTATAGATTTCACAAAACTCCTATGTTTTATCAGTTAGGATTTTCATTCTCAAAATGAGCTGTGTTTTGCTCTTAAGATAATACTGTTATCTTTGCAAAAACAAAACCACCCCCCCCCTTAAATGGACACTGCTTTGTACCAAGGCAAAAATCAGCCCAAAAGAGTTAGAAATGAGTGAATGTTCCACCACAGTAGCAATATAAATACAACTTTTGTGGAATCTCCCAATCCAAATGGCACATGCTAGAGTTGAACCTTTCTATCGTATAGAACATTGCTTTAAATTTTACAGGAAATTTCCCAAGTTCTCTTCCCCAGCTCTCTCCACAGAGAAGCCCCTTCCAAGGAGTGTTTCCTCAGAGCCCTCCTCCTGAGGAGGCTCCACAGCTCCAGGCGCTGGATCTCGCCCGGATGGCCAGCTCCCAAGCAGCCCTCGGAACAAGCTGCCAGGCCCCAATGCTGAAGGGTCAGAGGAGAGTGCTTAAGAATCACTGTCAGTCTAGTTCCCCCAGAATCCAACACACGCTGGAGTCCGGGGGCGATGGAAAAGGGCGACAATCTCTGGGACTGGTCATTCTGCTGAGGCCAAATGCATCCCTACGGAAGGGACCTCAATAAAAATCTGAACAAAAAGACTAACAAAAAAAAAATTTTAAAAAAAAAGGGAAAGGGCATTCCTCCCCCGCTGCACGATCAAGTGAAGCCCGAGTCAAGCCATCCCTCAGTTTTTTCTCGGCAATCTCCATGATCGCGCCACCGCCGCCACAGAGGGCCCTGCTACTCGGGGCCACATTTTAGCCCTAGTGCCTTCCCATTCTTAAGCCCGGAATTTGGGGTGAGAAAAGGAGAAGAAAAAACCCGACACTAAAAAACAGTAAATTCTGTGCGAATTTTTTTTAGTGGGGGGGATGGGTTTGGCGTTGGGAACCTCGGGCGGGGTAAAACAAAGAGGGAGCTCTTAATCCCCTCACCCCTCGTTCAGCGCCGTCGGTAAGGGAAATCCTGGCAGGCCGTGGACTGTGGCCACCTCGCCCGAAAGCGGCAACGAGGAGGAGCTAACAAAGTGTCATGGCTGCGGGGCTCTGTTATGGGAAGAGATCAAAGTCACAGGGCCCTGGGGGGAGGGGAGAGGGTGGCGCAACACTCCGGGCGCACCGAGGAGACCGCCGTGATGGGCTGCGGGCCTCCAAGTCACACTAATGCTCCAAGCCTGTGTCGGGAACAACATTTCCAAACCAAAACAGCAAACAAAAAAATTAAAAGGTTTGCGTGGTTCTGCTTGCGACATCACCGTCTGCTTGTGACGTCAAGGGGAGGCGCCACGCGGCAACGTCACGGGCGGGTGACGTCTCGATGGGGGGGTGGGGGGGAGATTATTCAGCTTCGGGGGTCTCTCACCAGCTCCGGGTCCCCGCGGGGGGGTCCCGGGTTTCTCCGTTCCTTGAGGTGTGTAAAGGGCTCTGAGCCCAGCTCTTTCTCAGGGTCTCGGCAGAGAAAACGGCGCCGTGGCCGGAGCTGCTCTTCTTCCCGCAAGATGGCGGCAGCTCCGATGTCTTCCAGAACCTTCCCCCAATCTGCGCATGCGCTGAGCCCAAGCTAGGGTGGGGTCAACTCGAGCCGTCTCGCGGCAACTCTCCGTACGGTACCTTTTTATTGGCTAAAATCAGGATTATGGGCGGGACCAGTCTCAGCTGTTGCCTAGCAACCTCCAATTTCCCTATTGATTGGTTGATGCTGCTGTATATCAAGGAAAAGGGCCTTACCTGCAACCTCTGCGGACGCCCATCATTTTCTCATTGGCTACTGAGCCACTGGGGGAGGTGGAGTAAAATCAGACACAGGGCGTGGTATTAGAGTTAGGAAGAGCCACCTGACCCTGTTTCCAGCACACCGATTGGCTAGAGAAATACATTGGGTGGAGACAGTAAAACAGAGCCGTGGCTGTTTTCTCGGTACACTCCCTACTGATTGGCTGAGGCCGTCACGCTGGCCTTTAAATCCTTTCCCTGGCTAGGTTTGCTGTGAATAAAATCCGTCCCTTGACCTCACCTTTGATACTTGGCGCGCATGCGTCCGAGGGCCTTGTCGGGCTCTTTGTGGTACTCTGGGGCCAGGGTGATAGCTGGAAAGGTCCAGTGATGCCGGGGGTTCTACTTCCTTTTGCTAAATCCCGGCCCCCCCCCCAACCCTGCCATCTCCCTCACTACCTCAGACATCCTTTTTATCCAACCCGCATCCTATTGTAGAACGCTTAGCTCCATCCACATCGACGCTTTCGGGGGGCGCGGGGCAAAAGTCCGGTGGCCAGAAGGGAACCGGACGGGACATGCACCCGCACGGTTCCGGGGATCGTTAGTTCCCGCAGGGTTCGTAGCTTCGAGGTCTACTTCCCACAACCAGAGAAAAAATTTGGACAAAGGGAGCTTCTGGCGCCCACGTCCCCAGTGTTTTAGTCCCTTCCTCCAAACGACCAGGGAGGTCGTTTATGTGAGCACTATCCGTCTAGGGTGAATGCTGCCAACAATGCAGTCCATCCTGTTTGCTGGGATTCGCACTTTCAGTTTATCTAAAGACACCTCCATAGAAGTGGCCCAAGTCTTCCAAGTTTCAGTGTGCCTCGTCTCACTGCAGCAGGGGAGAGTGAATAGGTGTGAAAGGCTACATATGCACTCTCACACAGGGTGCAACTCCAGGTTTTGTTGTATTGCTTTCTTTTTTGTTAGGATGCAGGGAAAGGAATATGTTTAGAAATAAAGGTGATGTAAAATCAGGCATAAAAAAATGTTAGATTAAATTTAATAGGACAAGTGTAGGTTATAGCTGGATTCAAAAGAGCGTTTTCAGAAGTATAAAATGTAGGGTGAATGAAAACGGGAATCGCCCTTTAAAAAATGAGATTTTGCAAGCTCAATGCATCAACAGGTTAATATGGCTGCCAAAAAAAGCAAATGTGATCTGAAGTTGCACTGAGCTCAAGGCAGTGTTCAGTAGGTCTAGAAAGGCAAAAGCCTGGGGGCTACCTACCCTTGGAGTCAGACTGGAGCTGGATTATTATACAGTGTTCTGGGTGTTACATTTTTTGCAGACTGCTTGACAATATGGTATCCAGAGAAAGGTAACCAAGATGTTTAAGCCTTGAGGATATATGTAATATGAAGACTTGTTGAAAGAACTTGGGATGTTTTAAGACTGAGAAGAGAAAAATTCTGGGGAAATCAATAACTTTCTTCAAGTATTTAAAGAGTTGTTCCATGAGAGAGGGAATGGATATAGAATAGACAATATTGGTAAAGCAATTTTAAAGTTTGCAAAGCTATTACCTATTTGGATTCTGCTTGGCTCCAGAAACAAAATTAGGAGCAAATGAGTGAAAAATTTGTAGAGAAGTACATTTTAGGCTTAACATAAGGAAAAATCATCCAACACTTAAAAGCCATCTAAAAAGGAATTTAGTGTACCTGGGGAAAGTAATGGATACTTCCTCATTAGAGTTAAAATAAAAACAAACAAAAAAAAAAAACCCTGGATGTCCCCTAGTCTCATGGAGGGATAATTCTTAATTAATAGATTGGAATGGCCTCAGAGTTCCCTTCCACAACCTTGAAATTCTTTCCCTGAGGCAGATATGTAATAGTTTATCCCAACTGACAAGGGCCAAAAGAAAGCACAATTCAACTTCCTGATTATGGAACAAGAATGGCTCTCACTCAGGTGATTTCAGGATTTGGCTCCTGGCCTAGAAATGAATGTGACAGTTTATATCAGGTCCTGAGAATCAGAGGCAGGGTCAAGGGTGAGCGGGGGCAGAAAGGGCTATAACTTTACTTTATTTGAATTTCCTTTGACATAAAAGAACCAAGAGGAACACAGAGTTGGGCAAGGTTGAAAATCACTCAGTCCAGTGTTCTCAGGGTTTGCTCCAGGAAGCCCTAAAAGCTGTGACGTCCCTGTAGCTTCACATTCTGCAGAGTGTTTCCTAGCCCAGGATCTTTTATCACAGAATAGGACTGGGGGGCACTTTAATTAACTCTGCCCTTTTACCAACCTTTA
Source organism: Macrotis lagotis (assembly GCF_037893015.1). NCBI lineage: Eukaryota > Metazoa > Chordata > Mammalia > Peramelemorphia > Peramelidae > Macrotis > Macrotis lagotis. The sequence continues at coordinate 182,600,290 of NC_133661.1, read as the reverse complement.
CACAAGACAGGAAAAGCTGATGAGGATACCCTGGATCTAACGAATAGCAACAACGACCCTGCCCTAGGGAATAATTACTGGTTCTTTCAGTGCTATAGGGGAACTGGGAGCTGGTTCCTGGTTCCTGGTTCCTAGACTTTGGGTCCTAGCAGGCAGCACTAGAGACCGATGGTATAGGAGCGACCAGTAGGGTTATGAATAGCTGAGCAGATAGGTGCCGTCACTGCCCACTCATACCACACCTTCTTGGCATTGCTGCATCGCCAGAATCGAACACAGATAGTCTGCCCTTCATGCACGGTGATGGGCTGCTGTAGGAACAGAGACACAGGATGTTTGGGGTAGCTGTTCATATCACAATTGGGTCAGAGGCCTAATAGATCTTGGGAGCAATATCACCATGTTGGAAGGGAAATGGGAAGTAAGTCAAATAAAGAGAAGTTAAGTCAAAAGCAAACAGTCAATATTGGGATCAAGAGAAATGACTTCTTGCAGGTTCTTCAAAGATGCTCACCTTGATAGGAAACAGAATAGGAAACCAGGAGAACATTCCAGGAGAGTGGGTCTCTGGACGGATACCTGTAAGGGATATAAGAACCAAGTGAGTTCAAGACCCTTCCCCTTCCCCTTACCACATCCTGACTACTCCCTCTGCCAGAGGACTTCTATAAAAAGAAAACAATGGCAATCCCAGTTCCCTTGGCCATCTTTTGAAGCAAACCTATGTAGGGGAATACCCAGATACCACACATTCCCTATTAGCCAGAAGCAAATGCACTCACTCAGAGTGATGTCCTGATAAAGCACAGTCTCAAAGTAGCCTGCAAACCCATGCAAGACAGTGTTCACCTCTACAGGAAACTCCAACGTGCAGTACCGGTTGTTGTCAAGCATAGGATCTGTCAAGAAAGAAGCAGTGATAGGGAGCTCAAAGGAGATTCAGTGAGAATCCAGGAAAGTAAATCTTATCAAAGGAGAGGGCACATGTAGCTCTAGGGAGAGGATCAGAAGCAGTCACACAAGGACCTACCTCGGTTGGGATGGTTAAAGGTAAAGCAAGGTTGGGGTTCAGCCAGCTGGTGAAAGTTGTGCAGTCGAACTACGTAAGGCATCTCAAATTGGGCCTGTCAAGAAGAGGAAAGCAGGTACTAGAAGGGAGAACAGAAATAGTCCCCTCCTTCCCAGGAACTTGAGAGGGAAGTATCAAGAGCCTGAGGGGTACAATAGAAATAAACGTAACTCCCAATTTATCATATTTTCTAATGAAAGAAAATAGGTCTTTTAATGTGTTTCATGCCTGCTGACACAAGTTAGTTGAAAACTGGCTATGTGAAAGAGAAGAAGTCTTCTCACCTCAGGATCTCGGTCCTTTTCTCGACAAGCCCGGACTTCATTGTACAGCTTAGATGAGGAGATAGGAGCTAGAAAAGAAGTATACTCCCCTGGGATGCTCACCCCATCATCTGCAGAAACAAGGGCAAATGAATATCCAGTAGAGAAAGAAGTTATGTTGATATCCTAAGTACAGATTCAAGCAAAAACGTCCTTCTGAAACCCACTTCTCTTCCTGATTTCCCTATTTCTATACATAGATCATCCTCAATTCTCCCTCACTTCTATGCAATCAGCAGCCAAGTTATCAATTGTATTTCTACATCTCATCTATTTCTTGCCATTCTAAGGCCACCTAATTTAGATCTTTATCACCTTTTACTAATCACAACAATCACAACTGTTCTCCTTGTCCCATTTTTTCTTCTCTCCAATTCACACAACTGCCACACTAATATTCCTATCACATATCTAAATATATAATTTTCTGTTATTTTCAAACCTATTTATCCAACCCTAACCTCTCTGCTGACCTCCAGTCTCACATCTCCAACTGCCCTTTAGACATTTCAAATTAGATGTCCTGAAGACATCTTTGAACTCAACATGTCTAAAACTGAACTCATTTTTCTTCTCCAAAAATCCTCCCCACTTCCAGACTTCCCTATTATTGCCAATGGCACCACCAATCATTTTCCAAGTCACTTAGGCTGCCAATAGAGTTGTCCTTGACTATTCACTCTCTCACCCTGCCATGCTAATTTGTTGCCAAGACTTGACTTTATCTTCTTACCTAATATTGCTTGTATATGTACCCCTACCTCCTCCTCTGACATTGCCACATGGAACGGGGAATCATCTCAAGCCTGCACTTTTGAAATAACCCAATGACTGGACTCCCTGATACCAGGATCTCTTCTTTCTAGTCCATCCTTCATTCATCAGTCAAAGTGATCTTCCTGTTGAGCAAGTTGACCATGTTACCCTCCCCCATTCAATAAACCCCAGTAGCTTCCTCTAACATCCAGAATCAAATATAAATTCTCTTATTTGGTTTTTGTTAAAGCTCATCATAACCTAGTAAAGGACAGAGCTGACAATAAGAAATTCTCCTCAGTGTTGGGTGGGACTCTACTCAGCTGGGAAAGTTAAATTCTGATTAAAGTGGAAAGAGAATCTAATCTAGGTGAAATATGGCCCAGTGTTCAACTACTTGGTCTGGAAAGCAGGGAATCCCTGATTAGATTGCCTGGTGGAGTGTTCTGGGTAGAAATTGAGTCTCTGTGTCATAAAGTAAGATTAGGATCAGTCCCCAGTCTCTCATTAGAACAAACCCACCTCTCATAATATTCATTCTTTGTTAATCAATAAGAGTTGATTTCTGCCTGTAAGGAACACCCACTCTTCTAAGGGTATTTAAACATAGGAAGTTTTCCAAGAGTCCTCTCTGGTTTCTCAGAGAGTCAAAGACCTCAATTTATTCTTTGTTAGCCATAATTAATAAAAATGATTATTAATCAGAAACTACACCATTCAGACTTCACACTGGTTCCCAAAATATTGACTGACCTTCAAGAAGCTTCAGTGGCTCCCTCTTGTTTCTAGAATAAAATACAAACTCCTCCATTTGGCACTGAAATTTTAAAGGCTAGGCTGGCTGGACTGTTTAGAGTATGAAGGGGAGTAATATGAAACTAATCTGATCTACTTGCTGTTCCCATAAAAGGACATTCCATTTCAAATCTAAAAGCCTTTGTACAAGCTGATCTCCATGCTGGAATGCTCTTGCCCTTCCCTTCCACCTCACGGAATCCCTAGCTCAAGTGACATCTAAATTATTTTTATTTACTTGGTGTATATTTTGTATTCACTGATGAGTATACATGTTCCTCCCTAGCCCTAATAGAGAATATGAGTTAGGTCCTTGAGGGGAAGGAATTTTTTCATTGTATATCCCTAAAACCTAGAAAAAGTACCTGGCATACTATTTAATAAATATTTAATATTTAATATTATTTAATAAATGCTTGCTGAATTGAATTCATTGTCTTCTAAGCTGTTTCTATTAGTTCTCCCACCCTGTAACCAATTTCTGCCCTTCCTCTTTCATCTATCAAAAAACACCTTTTAGGAAGTTTTGGGCTCCATCCAGGCATTCAGGTGATAGTTCATTATCTGCAAAGGAGCCAAGGAGTTCACTAACGATGATGTCTGCCTTCTCAGGTGCCACCCATTCTCGCATGTCTGATGATACCACTGTCACCTGGCTGCCCCACTCTTCAAACTGCCAGTTCTCTAGCCTGTGAGTGGTGGAGAAGGTAGTTTCAGTGTGGATGCTGCCCCTGGCAAAAGCATATGTAAAGCAGGAGTGTCATTCTCTCAGCAGGCAGCACCAGGAGTCACTCACGTCACCACAGCATTGGGGTTCTTCTCTACGGCATACAGCTTCACCCTCCGATCAGCCTGCTTGGCAGCCCGGAGGGAAGCATTCACCAGGGGACCTCGGCCTGCACCTAGAACCATCAGCACCCTGAGAGAAAAAACAAAGAGGAAATAGGATACAAATGGATACAAAATAGGAGGGATGGCATGGGTACAGTGTGTTACTGTAGCAGCAGCAGCAGAAGTAGCTAGTGTTCATATACTCTACCCTAATATCTGGCAGGTCAAACACAATTACTCCTCAAAGTGGGGGGTGGGGGTGGAGGGGAGTAGATGCTATCATGATCTCCATTTTGTAATTGAAGAAACTGAGACAAAGATTAAGAGACTTGCCTAAAGGTCAATAGCTAGTTAATGTCTGAGGCCAAATTTGAACTCAATATATTCCTGACTGTATTATGTCACCTAGCTGCCTGAATAAGAAACACTCACTGCACACTGGTGTCCTTTTCTTCTTCTGGTACACGATCCAAAAGACATTTGTAGATGGCCTAGGAAGGAGAACAGAGGTTGCCGGTTACTACCAACAGGATCCTACCTACTTCTGTTCTCACTTCAACTCCCATTCTCCCCCACAAGTCCCAGTCCTGGTTCCTGCTTCTCCCAGAACCCACAGACCTGCTGGTACTGAGAATATTTGATGGGATCCTTTTCAAACACTTCATAAGTTTGTGATTCCAGATTGTCCATCAGTGGCTCAAGGAGAGAAACACAAAGATCCAGTTAGTCAGGGCCTACAACCTGATGGTACTCAAACTTGAAAAGCAATGTTTTTCCTTGGGATCTCGAGTGAGGGGTAGGGAGAGGGCCCCAGAAGAGCCCCTTCTTATCCTTTTTATCATCCCCACAAGCCCTAGATTCCCAGCTCACCTGCAGTGGTGACTGGAGATAGTCCTCATAGCCCTTGGCAAAGAGTTCATAGGCATTGGGAGGTGGGCGGTTCTGGCTTAGGTATTCCAAATACTGCAGGTAGGTGCAGAATTCCTTTTCTGAATGGTGATTGGCACCAGTAATGATGAACTGTACTTCCAGCTGTCAAAAATTCAACACATCAGCTTGACCTCTTAGAGCTTTCCTCTTTTTCCAGTCAGGGTCCCACTGTCCTAAACTGTCATAAACTTTGTGCTTTATTAATCAATCCCCTTGAGACTAGAGAATATCCTCTCCAACAATCAGCACATGGTTTTAATAGATGCTTAATTCCCACTGTGTTTCTCATGGTGGCTCAGAATACCTCATATTCTTTTGCTATTTCTTCTTCTTCTTTTGCAAGGCAAATGGGGTTAAGTGGTTTGCCCAAGGCCACACAACTAGGTAATTATTAAGTGTCTGAGGCCGGATTTGAACTCCAGGGCTGGTGCTCTATCCACTGCGCCACCTAGCCGCCCCACCTTTTGATATTTCTTAAGTTTAAACTGAGGGTTGAGGAAGGAGGGGAGAATAATATGATCAATAAACTGGTGTTTTATGATTTAATTATATGGAAATATTTCCTTTGAAGATGAGTTCCATAAAAAGTTATCAAGTTTCCTGGGCCATGGTTCTTCCTTTATCTCTGGACCCCAAACATTGCAAAAATTGTTCTTTGGGGTCAAATATGAAAAGGGGAAGTGAATTGTAAGAAAATTTCAAAAACCTATATAAACAAAGTAGAGGATCATAGAAGCACTATTGGATCAACATTACAACTCCTCACCCAAACATAATACCCTTTTTACCTTGAGGAGACGGAAGATCAACCTCTGGTGCACTTTAGAAAGGACAGGAAAACCCTTCTTATTGGTCAGAAAGATGCTGGTGGGAAGAATGGCTGCTTTGATTGGCTCCCCAAGCCATCGATCAATGATGTGATTGGGTGGGAGGTCAGCACCAACCTCAATAGCTACAGTAGGAAAAGAAAGATCTATTGAAGCCCAAACAAACTTCAATGACAAGGGATGAACTACTATAGCACTGATACATAGTATACAATACAAAGTATACAGTGCAATATAAAGTAAAAGGAAACTCCCCAAAGTGTTAGTAGCTAAGCTCATCTGAAGCTTCACACCATAACTGCACATGGAGGAGGGAGAAAAGAAACTCTGGCTATGGCAATTTGTCACACTTACCCACTGCAATTCTCTTGCTATAGTCACACAGGGTGCGAAAGTTATGCCACCTGCCCAGAAAAAAAAAACAACATAGGGTCTGCCAATTATTATACTCCTGACTGTCAGCCACTTCCCCACTTCATCCAGATGTGTCCAACCTTTCAGTTCTTCTGGGTCACATGGACCAACAAAAAACAGCTTCAGAATTCAATATACAAACCACCAAAGAGCACAGCAAGCTCTCTGGTCTCAGGTTGGACACACAGGAAACCCTGCATTCTATCCTTGTGCAATAACAAGGAGAGAATCACATACCACATCCATGTCTTCTCTTCTCCAGTGTCTGCCTCTGTGTGTGCAAGAGGTTCATTTCCAATGATATCATCCCGCAGGTCTTCTGCTGCCATCAAGGGTACCCTCATCCAGAACTGCATGAAAAGAAACTGTTACCTCTGCCTCAAGGAAATCTTCCTTAACTAAAATGAATCTGACCCTAGACCAGTGCTAACCCCCTTTGTGACCAACAAGCCTCTCTGGACTCCTGCTGACTTAAGTAGTTTGTGGAGAAAAATGGTCATTTGTAGTTTAGGTTAATATTCACTAGTCTGTCTTGTCTTTCAATTCAACTCTGTATTTTCTTAGACAAATATAAATCTTCTTTACTAAAAGGATTCAGCTTTTTGGTAATAGTATTTATTTGATTTATCCAAAAACTGACTGATCAGTGATCCAAGGCAAATTAAAAATGAACAATAGGGTCCTTTCCTCCATTTTATACACAATGGATTAAACAGTCTAGCTTGGGTTAATAAAGTATTCAATACTACCCAACCAAAGCACAACATTGCCTATTCATCTTCTGGGTCTGAGGAAGGAAATCGCTGAGGTCATACCATGGAAGAATGATGGCCTGTGTGAATATGATTGGTCAGGACTCTGGCCAGGTTTGTGTTATCCTGTTGAGTGAGAGGTAACAGGAAAGCTGGAAGTCCCAGGTATGCCCCAAAATTCAACTCCTGTAACATGGCCTGGAACAGAGACCGATACAGACAGATAGGTAAATGATGTCCCAAATGGCATCTCTCTTTGTGCTGCTGACATAACTGACATCAAGATTTCCCAAAAAGCCATGGAAATTTGGGCTGCCCAAGGTGTACACAGAGGTTCTTGGTCCACATGACAGTTAAGAGACTACATTATCCACTCTGCCTGAATTTTAGTGATGGCCACAAGGTATAAGTCAAGGTGCCTTACCACCTCTGAATTCCTCCTTATCTTCTCCACTTTGGAATCTGGACAGATCCATGGTGACAGCTTTCCCACAATCAGTGTATTCCAGTCTGCACCCCCCAGGGAAAAACAAAAACTAGATGAAGTGAGGTTACTTGACTCCTGCTTCTGATTGTGCCCCTGGTTCTCCAGCAGACCAGGCAACAGAGCAGAGAGAACAGGGCTTTTGTCATCATGGATGGGGAACACTGTTCTAGGGAAACAATACTTGTAGAGGTCTTTTAACATGGAAACAAGGGACATATAATGGAGGTATACTCCTATTCCAAGAGAATCATTCTCCCTAATTCATAGTGGGGTGGAGGGGACTCTGAAAACGTGGGCTGTCCATTGCTTCTGGAGGTATGGGGCATATTAAGGGGCTCCCTACCCCGTCCCGACAGCAACAGGTCAGATCGTGTGTGAGGCCCAGGACGGGTCTTGGCAGGTTCCTGGGTGAACTCCCTCTTGAATCGGGGATGGAACACGGGCATGCAGAGGAAATCAAAGCTGAGACAAAGACAGATGACCCCCCCACCCCACCACCACCAGAGATCATTAGCAAAATGAGGGAGGCCTGCCCCACGTGCGCCCACGCGCCAGGATGCACAGAGTGGCTCCACGCCCCCCAAAAGGGGAACTCCTTAACCAAGCTCCCGTTAGCTCTCGCCCCTGGCACGAGTGCCACAGGCCCACACTCTCCTGGATTCCCCGCACCAGACCCATCTCTGCCACTGCCTGGGGTCCAGCCTCTCCACTCGCCCTGCCCCCACCACACACCCCACCCCACCCCCACCCCCGCCATCTCCGTGGTGGAGTCTCGCCACTACCACCCCCATCCACGATAAGAATGGTTTCTCCCAGCACATCCCCTCCCCCCTCCCCCCTGCGGATGGGAATAGTTTCTCCCACTCCATCTCCCAGAAAGCGTGCGTCTGGCAGAAGAAAGGGAAGGAAAAAGGAAAATCGAGCCCTCACCCTTGTTTCGCCACGGCCCCCAAAGTGTCGGCTACTTCTGGGACGCAGTTGAGGTCCCGGCCGCTGGACACGCGGCAACCGGGGGCCCCAACTGCCACCGCCGCCATTTTTCCCCTCACGTTGTCCGCGCCGGGACCCCTGGATAACAACAGCCAATGGCAGAGCTCGGAAAAAGCCGGGTTTCCCGAGGAGGCGGGAGGAGTCTCCTTAACAACCCGAGTGTCTTCTTCCACTCAGCGATGGGGGGGTGGGCGGGGCGGTGGGTGAGCTTCCCTGCCAATCAGGTGGTGGTGCCGTGATGAACGGCCGGAGACCTAGAGACCTGCCAATCCCAGGGCCCCTCTTGTGAATAGAGTCTCCCTTCCCTCTGGTTTTATGCAGATGACTTGAAACAGATCCAAATGAAAAACTACATCCCCCATGAAGCCCTGCGGTATTCTCTTGAAGAGGTGCTACTGCAACACTTTTTTCATCCGTGGGCCAGTGGCGCAATGGATAACGCGTCTGACTACGGATCAGAAGATTCCAGGTTCGACTCCTGGCTGGCTCGTTAGGAACGGATTATCTTTATTGCTTTCTTGAAGCAAATATGCTGACCCATTCTCTCAAATAAACCTTCTTTTCTTTCCTGTGGTCCTTTATTATTCATTGATGCGTTCATCCACCTATTCCTTCAACTTAAGTGCCTACTGTATACAGAACAATTTTCTAGACTAATGTAAATTCATTTCAGGGTACATGCAAGTCCCTGCTCTCATGAAATGTATAGTGGGTGAGAAGGAGGAGGAAAGAAGGCATTAAATTCATATCTACTATCTTGAAAACTAGATTTTCATCAAAATTACTGTCGTGCAAATTTCTATACTCAGAACTCCCCAAAATGTTGCTTTTTCAAGCAGTAAAAAAGAATTTTTACCAAGCACCTACCTGAATATGATCTCCAGTCTTCCATCTCCAATAGCCTATTGGGCTCCTAGGAGTAAATCGAACTGGTGTCCTGTAGATATCTTAGTCTTATTAAACTACTCATTTCTCCTCCAAAATCCTCCTGTACCCCCTTTCAAATTTCCCCTATTAAGACTATAGAGAACACCACCATCCTCCAAGTCACCCAGGCTCCCCAATATAGGTGTCATCCTCAACTCCTCACACCCCCTCTTCCCAATATCCAATCAGCTGCCAAGTCCTATTGTTTCTACCTTTATTTTTCTCTTTTTCCCCCAATTGTCTCCTCTGACATTGTAACTATCCTGGCTAGGCCATCATCATGTCACACTTGGACAATTGCTATACCTTCCAATCCATCCTCTACTCCTCTGTCAAATTAATCTTCCTAAAAACACAGATCTAACCTGCCACCCCTCAACTCAATAAACTCCCTTGGCTCCCTGTTACCTTAAGGATCAGACATGAAATCCTTTGTTTTGCTTTTAAAGCCCTTCATCACCCACACCCTTCTCATATGTTCAATCTTACATCTTAAATCCTTCAGTTCCCTCTTCTTATTTTATGTTCCAGAAACATTGGCCTTCTTGTTGCTCCCTGCCTATGACTCTCCCATCTCCCTTCTGCGTTTTCACCGACTGTCCTTCCCTAGAATTCTCTCCTTCTCGACTGTATCCTGAATTCCCAGGCTTTCTTCAAGTCTCACCTACAATCCCATCTTCTGACAAAAGTCTTTCCCTGACCTCCTTAACCTTGGTGTCTTCCCTCTGAGATTATCCCTAATTTATTTTAGATATACATACACACATACATATACATGTACACACTCATATACATATATTGTTTGAACATAGTTATTAGCATTTTACTCCCTCATTAGACTGTGAACTTTTTAATAGTAGAGACTATTTGTCTTTCACTGTATCTCCAGAACTTAATATGATGCCTGGAATATAGTAAAGGTTTTAAAAATGCTGGTTGATGGACTGAGCAGATCTTTATCTTTCTATTTATACTATATCTTGATTAAAGGATCAGGTGCGAAGCTGGTGAAAGTTTATCTTAGGCAATTTTTATACTCCTTTCTCTATTTTCCTTACACCAGTCAGTGTAATATTAACAATATCCTGTATGTTTCCCAAACTTTATGCTCCCCAGGTAACCCTCTTGGGAATAAATCATGTGATAGACTATAGACTGATAGGTATGAATGACAATGTATTGTCTCTCCCACACTAAAAGATTATCAAAAAGGCAAATGAATATCTCACTAAGTGTGGAATTTCAAGCATTTTGGTATTTGAGTGGGAGGAAAATTTTTAGTTGGGAGTATCTTCCTGATGCCCTTGAAATCACACCAGTAAGCAACTTCTCATCCTGCCTGCCCTGCCATATCATATTAGTATCCAAGACGGGGAATTAAAGGAACTTGGTGTGACTTTTGTCAAGTCTCCTTCACTTCTGAAGGTTTCAGTTTCACTAAAATTCAATGACAATTAAGTACTGTGTACAACTCAATGTACTGGGTGCTGTAGGAGATGTAAAGTTTAGAAAAGATCCAATAAGTCCTAGTGGAACCCACAGTCTAATAGGAGCCTAAGCTCCATCCTGAGGAAATTGAAATACACAAGGACACTTGATAAATAAAGTTTGCCCAATTAAGTGAGGGGTTAAATGGAGAGCAAGTTATTACTGACACAGACAGTAAAGGAAACTTGGGGTGGGGAGTGACAATTTAGTTAGGCTTTAAAGAAAAAGTAAGAATTCAACAGACAAAGGAGATAGGGCATTCCCTTCCTAGGAATAGGCAAAAATATGGAAATGGGATATCTTGGGGGTATCTTTGATAAGGATATATAGGAGATAAGAATAGTAAGGTTTAGCCAAGTAACAAAATTAGACCAGATGACTCCTAAAAGTTTCCCTAACTCTAAAATTTTAAGCAATACAGGAATCTCATCAGACTAATGTTTTTGTATTTCCCATGGCAATACATATTGTATCCAGCATAAGGTATATTCTCAGATTTAACTTAGGTTTGATTGCATAAGAGACTATACAGAGTTTATCTAAAACATGGCCCCCATTATCAACTAAGCCTATAGTTCTGAGTTAGAAAGTAAAAAGCACCAATTTATTCCATCTGTTTTTTTGGGAGATTTTAGTGTGGTGGTTTGTGTTTTTTAATGAATTCTCAATTGCTCATCTTACTAAATTCTGTTTTAAAGGGGTAAGGGTAGAAACCTTTCTTTTTTTGCCTACAGATTATAAGGATTGTAGGACTTTGGACTGCAAAGATGAGCTGAGATAAAGAGAAACAAGGATACAATATAATGAGGAATTTCTTTGGGAAAGTTTATTTCAGCCCTACAAAAATGAGTGGCAAATGTGGATGTTTCATCTCCTTCAATGAACAGATTAACAGAACTCAGGAGTTGGGGAAAAACACAGTGAGCTTACTTGAAAAAGAATTCATTTTATGACTTATCCAACAAGTAGACATTTGGCTTTTTCTTGAAGACCTGAAACAAGAAGGATCTACAACTTCTTGTTGTGGCAGAACCCTTCCACTTTTGGATAACCTCAACTGTTATCAAGTTTTTCTTTATGTTGTACCTAAATTGACCTTCTACCCAGGACCTCACCCATAATAGTTATTCTTTCTGAAGCTAAGCAAAAGATGTCAATCTCTCTTCCATTTGACAGTCCTTTAAATACTTGAACATGGCAATCATGTTGCCACCAAATTTTCTGCAAGCTAAACATTTCCAATTCATTCATTCTTCATGTGGCATGAACTCAAAGTCTTCACCATCCTTGTTGCCCACTCTGGATAATCTCCTGAATATTAATTTCCTTTCAAAAATGTGACATCTTGGGGTGGCTAGGTGGCGCAGTGAATAGAGCACCAGCCCTTGGAGTCAGGACTCCCTGAGTTCAAATCCTGCTTCAGATACTTAATAATTACCTCGCTGTGTGGCCTGGAGCAAGCCACTTAACCCCGTTTGCCTTGCAAAAACATTAAAAAAAAGTGACATTTCTAACTGAACACAAATAATCCAGATGGTGTTTAATGATGGCAAAGTAAAAAAAGATAGATACCACCTTATTTCTGAAAGTCATACCTTTTTTCTTTTTAGGTTTTTGCAAGGCAAACGGGGTTAAGTGGCTTGCCCCAGGCCACACAGCGAGGTAATTATTAAATGTCTGAGACCGGATTTGAACCCAGGTAGTCCTGACTCCAGGGCCTGTGCTTTAACCACTATGCCATCTAGCTGCCCCTGAAAGTCATACCTTTCTTAATGTAGCCAGAAATCATGTTTTCTTGGCCACAATATCATTTTACTGATCTATATTGCACTTGAAGTACACTAAAACTTTTAGGTCTCTCTCAGATGTCCAACCCTGCCTTCACCATTTTGTATTTAGGAGGGTGAATTTTTTAACACAAATGTAAGACATTTTGATAAGGATGTGTCCCTATTAAATTTCATCTTATGTGAATTGACCCAATATTCTCACCTGTCAAGATCCCCTAATGGATTATATATCTATCTCTTCTGGCTTTGCATAATCATATTTGATAAACATGTATCTCTACCCTTAAAATACAAGTCATTGATAAGAATGTTAGATAGCATTCTTTTACCAATATATTATTAGTCAGGTTCACTAGACTATAATCTTCAGACTTTATTCTCTTCCCCTTTTTGCAGATCAGGGCATTTGCCCTTCTCTAATTCTGCAGTATTTGTTTTATTTTGTGTTTCTTATTCTCCTTGCTTTCAAACATTCACTAAACGTAGCTCATCTGCCAGTCCTCTTGATATCAGAGGATCTGAGTCAAAAGCCTTGGTTCATTAAGAATAGGTAAGAATTCCATCTGGGTAGGGAACTCCCCGTGTAGAAATTACCTTCACAGATACAGTTCCACAACTCATTAATAACTCTATCTTAGAGAATTGTCTCAGTGAGCTGACACATTAAGTGACTACTCTGGTCACAGTTAGTGTCAAGAACTGATTTCAGATCTTCCTGACTATAAGCCTGGCCCTGCTTCTCACTTTTTCCCTCCCACTTTAGTTACCTTGAGCATTATCTTTCTACTAAACATATCTGCTCCAACATAATTTTTCCAGCTCCAACATAATTGTCCTTGGCAGATAAAATTGAATAAATATAAGAATTGAGCTTTGTCTTCTTTCTATTCCTAGTTATTGTCTACTTCCTTGCAATAGTTCTTTTTTTTTAATCCGTCTCTTCCCTCCATAGCTAAAAAATAAAGACTTTTTTGTTGTTATTCTTAACTTTCTAAATAAAGAGCAGGTCTTTAACTGGCTTCATTTTTATCTAGAGGTAGGGAGATGAGTGGACCAATTTTTCTTTAATCTACTAGTTTCTTTCCATGCCTTAAATTCCTTTCTTAATTTTTTTCTTTCTCAGCATAGACTCTCACCATTTCTTCTTTTATTCTTCTCTACCTCTCTCTCCTTTCCCTACACACCTCCCCTTACCAGTTATTGAAAACAACTTTTTCCTTGTCTTTGCAGCATATTTTCATTTTTACCTCCTCTACTTTCATATACATTGGGTCTTCCCTCATCTGGTGCCACTTTACTCTTCCATCTTTATATCTTATTGGCTACCCTCTATAAACTCTCTACTCAGCCAAACTAGACTGTCCCTCATTTCCTAAACACATCTTTTATTTTCCACCTTGGTGAAATGTCTTCTCTCCTTCCTCTCCTATTGAATTCTTTGGCTTCTGTAATCCAGGTCTTTAAAAGTTCCATTCAAGTACCAACTCCTCTATGAAACTTCCCAGTCCCTCTAATCAGGTTTTCCAAATTAGAATTTTGGAAATTCCAATTCTTATATCGCATTTTTGTATAGTTAGCTGTGTTTGTGCCTTATCCCACCTACTCAGATCCATGAAACCAGGACTATCTCTTATCTAAATTACCCAGTACCTAGAAAAGTTGTATTACATAGTATGTGCTTAATAAACAAATGTTGCTGAATTATTGAAGTTAGAAATCACGGTTTATGGCTTCTATGACTCCTACCATTGTTTCCAATCCCTTCCTTTAAATCAAGGGAGTACTTTGTTGAAAAATAAGGGCTAAAATTTTTGTGGTAGCAAAGAATTGGAAACAAAGTAGATGCTCATTGAGTGGGAGAATAGCTCAACAAAATGCAATAAGTAACTGTAATGGAATGTTACTTTGCTGTAAGGAACAACAAATATAATAAATACAGAGATATGTGGAAAGACTTATGTGAACTAAGATACCAAGAGTAGAAAGCAAAGTCAAGAAAACAATATACATAACTACAACAATGTAAATGAAAAGAATAATTACAAACAATTCTAGTGAACATTGTAAAATTGTCTCTAAAGAAGAGTTGTGAGAAGACAGCTCTACCTATACTTTTTTTGTATCTTTTTTTATAGCTTGAACTTTTTTTTTAGGTTTTTTTTATTGCAAGGCAATGGGGTTAAGTGGCTTGCCCAAGGCCACACAGCTAGGTGTCTGAGGCTGGATTTGAACTCAGGTACTCCTGACTCCAGGGCCAGTGCTCAATCCACTACAACTCCTAGTCACCCCTCTACCTATACTCTTGCAGAAGCAGGGTCCACAAGTACAGAACTATATAACTGTCAATTTTTTCCAATTTTATTGATCGATTTTGCTGATTTTTTTAACAAGGCAAAGGGATTGTGACTTGCCCAAGGTCACACAGCTAGGTAATTATTACATGTCTGAGGCTGGATTTGAACTCAGGTACTCATGACTCCAGAGCCAGTGCTCTATCCACTGCAACACCTAGCTGCTTCCTGATTTTTAAGATTTTGCAAGGCAATGGGGTTAAGTGGCTTGCCCAAGGCCACACAGCTAGGTAATTATTAAGTGTCTGAGGACGGATTTGAACTCCTGACTCCAGGGCCACTGCTCTATCCACTGCACCACCTAGCCGCCCTGCTAATTTTTTCTTTTTTCTTTTTGATGTTATTTAATATTTATTAACAATTTAAGGGGCAGCTAGGTGGCGCAGTGGGTAAAACACTGGCCCTGGAGTCAGGAGAACCTGGGTTCAAATCCAGTCTCAGACATGTAATAATTACCTAGCTGTGTGACCTTGGGCAAGCCACTTAACCCCATTGCCTAGCAAAAAACAAACATACAATTTAAGGTAAGTAGTTCCATAGCTGAATGTCTTGTTAATTTTATACATGAGGGAAAGGCAAAGGCAATTTTATTTTTTAAAAAAGTCATAAAATCTTAAAATCTTATAAAAAATGGTTATATCACATTTTTCAGGAAAATAGGATGGATCTTTCAAAACTTTCATACACACATCCATGCACCCCAGTGTTCAAATTCCAAAAGTATAACTAAAATATATATAACATGATTGTTAATAACAATACCATAAGGCACAAGTTTCAAGTATTAGTGTAACAAGAATCTGTGTAACAAATATATTCTTGAAAAAACACATTTTGTCACAGGTTTGTTAATTCCCATATATTTTATAAATACAAGCTGAATTGGCTGGTGAGCACTGATTCATAGTACTTAGACAAGCTTTTAACTTTATAGTTCTCTGTAAATCAAATTTATCCATTGCATAGCAATTGGCAATTTTTCAGGATGCCGGGAACACTTCTAAAAGCAGTAAATAGTTTGCCAATCTATCAAAATAAAAAAACACAATTTTCCAGTAACAGTTGTAACAGATACCACAAGCTCAAAGAGAAAGACTGTTTAAATGTGTGAAAACTTGACTGACCTATAACCACATTTTAAGTTACTTTTGGCGAATTCTTCATACTTCGTATTGTTACTGGTATTTAGAAACATTGTGTTCCTGTTGTTGATACATTACTGATATTCAGTATTCCTGCCCAATTCCTTTAAATAAGTGACTTTTTAAAAAAAGTTCTTGGTTACAAAGACTCACAGAACACAAACAACCAGCATTGGAGGGCTCCAAGAAAATAAACAGTATTCTTTAAAAAAAAAAGCAAAAAACAAAAAACCCAGATGTGTGTGTATACACACACGCACATACACGCACACACACACACAAACACACACCTACATATATTCTCTCTTTCTGCAATCTAAGGATCACACCACTGAAATTATTTATGAGATCAGATTTTATGGCTCCTTATCTGCCAAAGACTCTTGGTAACACCTGAGACTAGAAGCCACATTGAGATCACTTAAAATGAGATTGTGGTTCAGTTCAATTTTCATTTGAAAACAAACATAAAATGATGCTGTTGTTTTCATGACAAAAAACTTCTATATGTCTCTCTATATTCAAAGGACCATATAAGTCTGTTTCAAAAAAATCTCACCTCTCTAGTCAGTGCTGTTATAAATAAAAAGTCAAATTACAAAAAGCAAATATACACATAGTCGATCCAGCTAGATTTTCTGCTTTTTGCACCACAGGTTAAAATACATTTTAAAAAGAATCAAAAAAACCTAAATCAAACCAAATAGCTTCAAAATAAGCTTACCTCCTTGAAAGGGAAAAGGGCTAAGACTAAACACATGACAATTATTTCAATTAAAGGAATATCAAACACATGTCCAGCATCTGCTGTTAAGTCACTTCCCTTATTTGTCCCATATTTCCTATCTAGTTTCTTGATAATGCAATGGTTTGAGATAAAACCCTCCATAGTTCTTTTGTGCTGAGAAACCAAAACCCCACTGATTTTTTCCTTATTAATTTTTCTTCTTTAAAAAAATTCTATTATATGAAAATACACTCTCTGTAAAGGAATATAAGGGAAAATTTAAATGGTGTTAAAAAACAGTAAATTTTTAAAATGGGTGACAGATTTTGCTATAAAATCAATTTTACCAACATCTACTAAAAACAGATGTATAGATATATGAAGAAAAACTGAGACTCAGAAATACTTGTCTAAAGCAAATAGCTGAAATGTGCCAAAATCAGGTCTTGAATGTGATTCCTTAACCCCAGTTTTCTCTTTACTGTGCTATGATCTTGTTTATATTTTGCATTGTACTGTTTCTCAAAATGAATAGGAAATTCCTAATCTTTGAGTTTTTCTTTTTCAAAGTCTAATTTCGGTCTCATCACACAAGCCTTACCCAAATATCCCACCTCTATTGACTGCCATTTATGAATATGTTGTTCTTATTGCCTATGTGTGGCAGAGGAAAACATACCACTCACCTATCATTTAGCCCATGCTATGTTATAATGCAATATGCCATATATTTACTCACAAAATAAATCCTTAGAAGATATCTTAATATCTCATATAAAGGTCTACTAAACGCTCAATAGTGTTTCACATATTCAACAAACATTTTTAGACACTAGGTGCAAGATACTGGGAAATACAAAGGTATAATCCCTGCCTTTAAGGAGTCTCTGCTATAGAATGGAAAATATAACAGGTATGTGCTTTGAAAGATCCATAAGATGCTTCAAAAGTTCAGTTGAGGAAATAATCAATTCCAGTTTGGTTATCAAAGAAAGCTTCCTGGAAGAGGCAACATCTAAGAGGAGTACTGAAACATTAAATAGAATTTGGGAAAATAAGATTTAGAGGAGGGGAAAGTATTCTAAATGGATGTAACAGCATGAGAAAAGGCAAAGATATGTACAAAAATAAAATACTGGAAGCAAATCACTGGGTCTAAGCATTGGGTTCATATATGGGACTAGTATGGAAGGAGGTTAGAAAGGTAGATTGAAACTAAATTATGGAAAGTCTTGAATACCAATTGAAAAATTGGAATTTTGAAGCCTCAACCAATTCACTTCAGCACTTCCTTTTTTTAAATATCCTTAGACAGGTTCTTAGGGAACTGAGCGGTTTAAGGATAACATAAGCCAGCAGGTGTCAGAAGCAGCATTCAAACTCAGGTCTTCCTATCTGAGGCTAATTCTCTATCCACTAAGGGACACTATGCTTCTTAAGTTCTGGACTTATTCAAAAGTCAGAGAGATTTATTTATGAGTATAAAAGTGAAAGAATCAAAGTTAATATTTTGGAAAGATTGTTTTAGCATTAGATTGTAATGGCAAAAAGCTTTCAGAATTACAGCATCCATAGGCATGAAGTGAGAAGTCTGAAGATGGTTAGCAAGCAGTGGAAATTAAAGAGCAAGATGTAAAATACAGCTTGAAAGAAAACGGAAATACATGGCAACTAACTGGATGGGAATAGATGGCATGAAGGAAAGGGAAGAGCGAATAAAGAAGACAAACCAAACAATTAAGTTACAAACATGGGTGGACTGGGGAAATGCTAAGACCATTAATAGAAACAAGTAAATCAAAAGAAGTTACCTTTTTGAGAAAGGAACCTGGAGAGGTGTTTGGTTTTAAACACCTTGAGACATGTCTTCAATGGGACAAGTAGAAGGAAATGTCCAACATAATTAAAAATTCAGAGCTACAGTTCAAGAAAGAGGTTAGATAAATTTGAATAATCTGTATACAGGTGATAACTGAGTAAGATTACTGAGAAAGTGTTGAGGACAGAATATTAGGGAAAAAACTACATTTGCGGGGAAAGGAGAAAGAAAATGATAAAAGATCTGAGTTCAGGAAGCCAAGCATAGGGAGGTTAGGAGATAACATCAAAAGATCATAGGATTTATAGCTTGAAGGACAGGACCTCAGAGATCTCCTAGTCCAGTGCCTTTACTTTACAAAGGTCAGTGCTGCAGGGACCAAGGAGACCAAGTGTCCTTTAGAAAAGGCTACTGAATTTGGCCAGTGATAATTTTCTAGGCAGTAATTTCAGTGGAACTTTGAGCATGGAAGGCACATTGAAGAGGACTAAGGAAGGTAGGGTAACAAATAGAGGAAGCAAGAATAGATTATTCTTGAGAAAAGTATGGACCAAAAAGATTAATTGTAATTATACAGTAACTCTATGATGATCTTTTGTTCTGTGGTCCCTAATTCTCTTTTCTCATATCTCTAATCCATCAATAGTTTTTGCAGAGAAATAATAGGAATAAAAATGTTTTGTTTGAAACATAGACACCCAACTCTATTCCCCAATTCCCCAAGTTTATTGATTAGCAGAACTGGAGGAATGTGTTCTTTCACTTTGACTCTGTGGTACTAATATTGACATATCTGATCAGAATTTTAGTTCATCTCAATGTTAACTTTTTTTTTTGCATTGTAACCATTGTACATATTTTTGGGGGAGGCAAGTAGGGTTAAGTGACTTGCCCAGTCACACTGCTGGTGTCTGAGGTTGAATTTAAATACATTGGTCTTTTGGATCTGCTTTCTTCCCTAGACATCATTTTGTATCCTTATTTCTCTGAATTCATATTTTTCAATCCATATGGCATCATAACATTCAATCACCTTCATATGCCATCATCCATTCCCCAAATGTCAGGTACATATTTCATTTCTGGTTTTATCACAAACCATGCTACTTTAAACACATGTGGGGCTTATGACCTCCTTGGGATAGTCCTTGTAGTTTACTCTCTGGAGTCAACATATAGTAAACACTTCAGTAATTTATCTATTGCAAATATCAATTGTTTTCCAGATCAGTTAAAACAATTCAAAGTACCCCTCAGCAGTAAACTATCATAGGAATATGGTTCATATTCTTAGTAAACACTCCACATCTGGTCAATGATATGATGTAGACAAACCACTGCAATGATAGGGGCCTTTAGTGATGTCTCTCAAGAGACTAAAAGGAATCTATTTCATTTGCTTCCTAAGCCTTTTGGAAATAAAAACGTGACTTCCCTATATTCCAGTTTGCCCGGCTGTCCTAGTCTGAAGCAAAAGGATTTAGATATGAATTCCAGTCCATCTAAGTTAACTTCATCAGACTTTCCCGATTTCCACTTGTGTCTTCAAATATCCAACTACCCCACTCAACCAAGAATACAAATGCTACTTTTCTACCAGGCATTATCTGTCTTCTCTAAAACCCTATTTAGAATTTACTTTCTTCATAAAGCCTTTTCCAAATCTATAAAACTCAGATCATTAATCTAGTACCTCATTCTTTCACGATTTATGTATAAAATCTGACGATTCACTTTTGTACTTTCTATATTTCTAAGTGTTTTTGAATTTTTTGAGTTGTTTTTTCTGTCTCCCAGTGATAGATTATAAACCCCATGAAGGCAGAAATTTTTATTATAAGTTAACAATATTCATATGTTATGAGTGCTTGATTGATAAATGTTGACTGTCATGGTGCACAGCTGAAACATTTTTGAGAGTTTCCATTTCTCTGACATTTTGTCTTTAATTCCCAGGACATTATATGTGATCTTGATTAAAAACCTTCCAACTTTATTTCCTTCCCATATTATTGTAAGAAGCCAGCCCATACTTTACCTTAGGTAGGAATTTGTGTTAGATGTAGTCTTCTGAATGAGAGTTCTCTTTACTGCTCCTATTCTTATTTTCTGGTTCCCAAAAAACAGATTCCTTTAGGAACCTGTTCTTTTGCTATTCTGGCCCAGTTCCTATCCCATATCTATTGTTTTGCCTCTCCAGACACAATCAGCAGTATACCCAATTTATATCACATAGGTCAGCAGCTTCTCCTTTTCCAGTAATTGGGTAGCACTTATAGACAGGAATTTTTTTTTTACAGAAATAGTTATAGAATGATAGGGAGTTCCATACTCATCTCAATTGTTCAGTTTCATAAAAGCAAATAATCTACTTTTATTTAGTTATACAATTTTCAGAATAAAGTAAACTTCAAGATTTCATTTAGAAAACAAGTTCTTCCTCCTACCATTAAATTTCTCTCTACATTTGTCAGAACATCTTTCTTATCAATATAGGACAAGTAGCCTTTTCAAAACTGTTCAACCTGTTAAAAAAATTGTTCTAAACCTATGATTTTACTCATGTAAGGAGGAAATTCAACCTACCAATGTAGGTGGTAAGCAATTATTTTGCAACCTACAGTCTTCTGAGATTTTTGAAAGCCTAAAGGACCTGGGAAACCACATAACAAGTATGTGTCAAAGTTAGACTTGAACCCAGGGAGTACCAACTCAAAAGCCAGGAGCTCTTTATTCACTATCTCGCCTCTTTTACATTTCAAAAGGAATTACTAATAGCACAAGAAACTATATCATTTTATTTAGGAAACAATTGGACAAAAGGCAGGATTGGTTTTCTTAGAGAGACCCTAAGATGTGCAGATCTATTCCTAGGGAGGATTTGAAGGTGGTCAGGTTATTTCAAGTACAGGACAGAAACTAGGAGAATGCCTAGTCCACCAGAGTTTTTACTGTATGAGTGTTGTCTCCTGACTGCCCCTTTTGAGAAGTGAGAAGGCAATAATTATATAGGAGAAACAGGACAGGAACAATACGTGCTGCTGAGGCAGAAGGATCCAAGTCCTTGGTTTCTACAAAACTCAATGGTAAGATTTATTAAATTCCTGAAGAGCCCAGCGCTTGTTTTCAGTTGCCTGCTTCAAATGCGTATACTCCTTCACCAGCTTGTCAAACTCCTCACCTAGTACCTCATAAGTGCTCAAGACTTGGCGTGACTTCTCCATGTCTTGCTCCTGTTGGCGAATGGCCCCCTCCAAACTATCCCTAATACAAGAAAGGAAAGAAAAAATGGAAGTGATATGGCAACTGAGAAAAGAGATACCAAATGGAAAAGGCAAGTCTAGAACATGGTAGGTCCTTAAAGTTGAATAGCATGCAAATCTTTTATCACCCACCTAATGAGGCGATGAACTTCTACCTTCTCTGCTGTGTAAGTGTCTGACAAAATCTGAAGCTCCTCCATTCTGAAGGAAAGAAAGTAACCAAGAAGATCAAAATAGGTGACAAAAGCCAATCTAGGAATACGACACACGATGCAAATAGCTCAACTGTCCATTGTTACTGTGTGAACTGAGCAGAAATAGCACATACAGTTTCACTCGTCTCCCACAAAATTTGTCTCCTGGTAAAGTACCCATTTGGAAAAAGAGTAAGGTTAATTTCTTTACTCAGTGAGTAGCTTTACTTAGGTACAACATAAAGAAACCAACTTTACTTAGTGAGTAGCTTTACTTAGAAGACCTCAAAAGAGTGAATCTAGGCACTACAAAAACTAATAAGGCTATCTGATAGTTGTTGAATGCTTACCATGTAGCTAGATACAGCAGAGGACAAAGGAAAGAAGAAAAAAGCTGATGTAAAATTAGAATTCTTTATGATTTACCCCTCCTTGGGATTTGCATGAACTGATGCTGAGTGAGATAAGCAGAGCCAGAAAAACACCATACACCCTAACAGTAACATGGGGGTGATGATCAACCTTGATGGACTCTGATCATTCCATCAGTGCAATGATCGGGAAAATTTGGGGCTGTCTGCAATGGAGAATACCATCTGTATCCAGAGAAAGAACTGTGGAGTTTGAACAAAGACGAAGGACTATTACCTTTAATTTAGAAAAAAAAACAAACTTATATCTTATTGTCTGATCTTGCTATCTCTTTAACTTTATGTTTCTTCCATAAGGATATGATTTATCTCTCACCACATTCAATTGGGATCAGCATATACCATGGAAACAATGTAAAGACTGGCAAATTGCCTTCTGTGGGGAGTGGGGGGAGGGAAGTAAGATAGGAGAAAAATTGTAAAACTCAAAATAAATAAAATAAAAAAAAATATACTCCTCCTTGATCTAAATGTTTACCTTAACTTCAGAATCATGGCACTACACTTGATCTCCAAGTACTGGGCATTTATCTGATCCAGCTCTGATTGTGTTTTTAGCCGGTGTTCCTGAAGAAGCCTCTGTAGCAGTGAAAGACAGCGAAGAAGCACCTGAGACACCAAAGTGGAAAAACAAATGATTGCTTAAGTTAGTGAAAAATAAAATGCAAGATGAAATCAGAACTGTTCCTCTGAAATTTGACCTTAAAACCATGGTCAAGTTGGAGGTAGAAATAAAGAAAAGAATCTCCCAAGCTGCTGTTAGACACAGACACACAGACACACAGACACACAGACACACACACACACACACACACACAAACAAACACATATACCTGAGAATAGGTGGAACTCTGTTTTTCAAGTAGCATTGTCTGTTCCTTTTGCTGTTTCTTGGCATTCTGGTTCTCTTGCTTCTCACTTGTCAGCACATCTGCCAACTGCCATATCTTTGCTATTTTCAATGTATCACAATCAGAATCTGAGAGGAGAAAAGAAAGTCAGAGAAAGAAGACTCTTAAGCATGCATTTTCCTATTCTTCATGGTCCTCCAAGGTCACTTATGGTGTCAGAATTTCAAGCACCTCATGATGGAGTCTCTTCTCCTGTCCTAGAGATCATTCCATAAGCTCTTCCTTCCAGGTTGTTTTCCATCCAGACTATAAGGTTACCTTTTGTTCACAGTTAACTCAAGATTCAGAGCTTGTGCCTGCCATCAACAATAAAATGCTCCCTTAGGGGCGGCTAGGTGGTGCAGTGGATAGAGCCTTGGAGTCAGGAGTACCTAAGTTCAAATCTGACCTCAGTCACTTAATAATTATCTAGCTGTGTGGCCTTGGGCAAGCCACTTAACCCCATTGCCTTGCAAAAAAAACAAAAAAATAAAAAAACCCCAATACAATACTCTCAAAAACAAACCTTAGGGGGTCTTTTTTGATCTTAACCTTCCCTTTCCATGTTACTATAGCTCTCTAGGAAAATAAATTATTCTGCAGAATGAGTTTCCTACTCTATACCTAAATGGACAAAGGAAAAACAGAATAATATATTCCTTATTCCAGTGAATAAAATGGAGAAACAGATAAAATAAGCACCAATTGTTTCTAACTTTCTAACTTTTGCCCGATTTCAAAAGAGGAACATGCCATCTTTTTTCCAAAGGATGGGGGGGAGGCCAGGAAGCACAGAGCTCACCTGAACTGGGATCGTGGTAGCAGAGCAGAGTGAAACACTTTTTCTTCAGTTGTTCCTCAATTTTTGGCTGCAGACACTCCCTCATTCTCACAAAATCCTACCAATTCAGAAACAAAGAGTCATGAATATGATATAAAATCTATGGATATTCACACAAAACATAATATAGAAGGGGAATCTTATTTGACTGTCAGCTTGAGCCTCACCCCCATCTGACCTCTGAAGGGGGCATCAGTTCTAGCAAGTCTGACTTCTTCAGACCCAGCAAAGGTGGCATCTCTTTTTTCTGGTTCGGATCCAAAAGTCGAGTCAGTTCAGTTACTAGTAACCTCTGTTCAAGGGATTCATGAAACTACAAAGAAATAGAAATTTTCCTCATTCATCAACTTCTTCAAGTTTGAGAACATGTTACCCACACTTCAGACAATCCTCATGGCTCCTTTTAAATTTTTTATTTTTAAATTTCTGGGACCTTCCACACCTCCCGAAAATTCCATGTTCCTTCCACTTCTCTTCTTTGATTCACTTCTCTCACTAATATCATCAAATAAAACTTACCTCGGCTTAATCACACATCCCTGGCAAATGTAACCTCACTTCATTTCTCTTAATTCAAATAATACCTTCTTATCTTCTGGGGTCATATTTGTGTCCTGTGTCTTCACGTAGTAGTCTACAAGCATTTCCTGTATAAGTCTCTGCAGAATCTCTGACCTTAGCCATGCTGCCTTTTGCAGCCGGACCTCCTTCCATGCCTGAAAAGAACAGACTTTGATAGGATGGAACCCTCTGACTATTGTGGCAATTCTTCCTTTTTCCATTCCTTTTCCCTCTACCCTTACCTCAGCTTGCTCTTCTGCAAGGGTGGTGCTTAAACCACTCTCATCCACGTATTGAGACAGGCTTAGTAGTAGCTTGCTAAAATGAGGGTTCTGCAAGAGGTCCTCTTCAGTCAGGTTACAAGGTGGCAGCTTTTTGCTGCATACTTAATGCATGCCAGGTAAGATAAGTAAAATAGGTATTTTTGGTTAAATTAAGACTTTGCCTTCTGAAATCTAGCACCATACTAACATGATTTAACAGACACTTCAGAAATCCTCACTTTTTTTTTAGAGAGGGAGAGGGAATGGGTATAAGTTTTAAAATTTTACTGGAATGACATTAACTAATACTTGAGGTAATAAGCCTAGGATGGTGCCAAGATACTAAAAGTGATTTATGTTAAAAGAAAAAGAAAAGAAAGCTATATAAAAGAATACTTAATAAAGGATTACAGGATGAATCATCAAAGGAAGAAAGTTAAAAGATCTTACAAAATGAAAATGAAATTTGGAATTATTCAAAATATTGAAAACAAGGTAATATTCAAAAGACTACTACATGACCCAAAATTCTTCTTCACACAGGAATAAATGGTATTCCTAGAGTATTTTAAAAGACAATATATTTATAGCTAAAAATGAAAGATAAATTTGTTGCCTTACTTTTTTACAATAACCAAAAAAAGTTGGATTACTAAATCCCTACTATGACGAATGAATTCATATTGACACTGCAGAACTTGGGTCTGCTATTACTCTATTTGTATCATGAAACTATATACAACAAGATACTGATATTTCAATTCTCTGGGTATTCAATATATTAGATGGCCATACATATAAAGAATGTGCCTGCTTTATGCTGGGACCTTCTGTTTTGCTCCTTTTCAACTAATACCTCCAGTATTTTCCTGAATGACAATATTCAGAGCCCCCTTGTGATAAAGAGAGTAGCTCAGAACAAGCTCTACTCCTAATTTTTAGTTAATTGGTTAAAGAAAGCTACAACCAATCCTTCTATGAATATCCTTTAATTCTCATGAATTCTAGTTTCCCCCTAATTACTATAAGCACTGAGATACTTTTGATATGAATGCTATAGTGTTAGAAAATGACAGTTCTTATGAGCATAGAAATCAAGAAGCTAGAAAAATATACCCTGAATGATCACAACCCTTTGCAAATGGTTAGCTTTACCTTGCTGGAGTAATTCCATACCCTCTCCAGGTAAGCAGAAATCTCCTGATGCCATCTCTTCTATGAGACTTCCACCTGTTAAAGAGACAGCAAACAAAGGGATGAAATGAGGGGCCCTTTAATACCTTCATCACATAAGTTTAGAATGAAGGTCAAGAAGATCAAGGTCCTTTTGGAAAAAAAGAAATAATACCTCATGCATCCTGGGGACCAAGCTCTTATTTAATTTTCTCTATAAGCCCACTAGCAAGTGACAAAATACTTTCCAGACCGAGTCCTTTAATTTTCCCATTTATTTTGAATGGCCTGGGGGGAAAAAATCCTTCTTGAAGAATATTCCCCACATTCTCATTAAGGTTTAAATAAGTCGAGTTCTGTTCCCCCCCACCCCCTATTTAGGGCTAAGTTAAACTGGAGATGTCCCTTCCTAGTTATTAGTGAAATGGGAAACGGAAAAAAAAAAAGAACCATCAAAGTCTGCTTCTTTTTCCAGTCAAATAACTTGGCTAAATTTCAAATTCCAAAACAGTCTTTTTCTGCTTTTCTTGCTATTCCTTTCATCCTGAGATCTGTAGGTACTTTCTGATCATTAACTCCAGAGTTGTCCTCTGGAGTGAAAAATCATTCCATACTTGAAAAATAACAACTGGTTTTCACATAACAGCATTAGTAAAGTGTACCTGGAGGAAAGAGAGAGACAACAAGACTGGCAGTGGGGTCAGGGCACCCACAGTAACAAAAAGGTATAGTTAATGCTGCTCAGACATGAGCTGTCAGCACTTTGACAGAACATCAAGTGCAAAGCTAACAATTACAGCAACACCAGACAGTTAAGATAGGCACAGCCTGGACTCAGGGATTTTTTTTCTTTACTAGTTATTTTCCATTCCTTTTATCTCTCCCCCACCTTTTGTTAAAAAATTAACTGTATTTAGTGTCTCACTAACACCCAGTAACAAGGTTATGATTTGGTACTACTTGATGTTCACAAAGTTTGGTTCATGTGGTATTCATTACTAATATAAAAATAGCTATTCATCTGTTTTGTAATATAGCTTAGAAGACCTAAATGAAGAGTAGAGATGCTAGGACTTAATTTTCAGCTTCGTTGTTCATTCTTTATGTAAAGTAAAGAGAAATGCTAATCTGCTTCATAATTTTTCTACCTCGGATGATTATTCTTGAAGTTAAATATTCATGAAGCCCTTTGGATAAAAGCTACAATATTAACAACTGATTTGCAAATGGCAATTTTTCTTGTTACATGTAATGGTTAATATTACAGTACTCTAAGGACTGAAATGAGAATTTTTGAAAATAGTCCTTCAAAACAGTTTTTTTTTTCCCTTTTGGTGACTTAACTTTTTGCTCACTCTAGGGCCCAGGCCTTTTCCATACCGCCCTACAAGCAGGGAAGGCTAAGAGCCCAGGCTCTGTATGCGCTCCGAAATAAGGCCTAATGCCAAGGCTCCTTCTTCCCCACGCCCAGTGTCCCCTTGGCCTGCCTCAGGCTCTGCGTGTCTGGGGTGGGCGATGGGGAGGGTACTACCTTTCTTTCCCTTAACTCAGCTCTGCAAACACCCCGGGCTTAAGGATACCTTCGCACCGGGATAAAGACGGCGCAGCTGCAGCCGCAGACAAGTGACGGGCTGCTACTTGGGGGGCGTCTTTCAAATTCCTAGCGCCGCCTTCGTGGGCTTTTTTTAAAGCTATTTCCCACGAGATGACCCTTTACAGGCCCCCCCCGGGATGACTCAAAATGCGCAGTGAGCATCCGACGGCCGCCTCGGCTGGGGCTCCGGGGATGCGTTTGGATGCCCGCGGGGCGCGCGCAGCCCGGGGGGGTGGGGGCGCGGTGCGCGCGCAGCTCCCAGCTCGGCGGGGGGAGGGGCGGCGGAGCCGCTGTGCGCGCGCAGCTCTCCCGCGCGCCCGGGCGCTCGGGGACGCCCTCCTCGGGGGCGCGCGCCCGACCCAAGGCCGGCGGGAAGGCGGTTACGTCCCTGCGCGCGCCGCTACGATTTCCCCACCCCCATCCTCCGCTCCCTCCGGGCATCCAGCCTACTTGCTGCCTGGAGGCAGGAGGATGGCAGGATGGACCCCGCGACGGTTTCCCGGCCCACGCCCCCCTCCCCTCCAGTGCTGCCAAACACACCTCAGAGGCAAAATCCCGCCGCCGCGCCGCTGAGGCCGGTTCTAGTAGGCGGCGGCTCCCCGAGGCCCCCCCCAAACCCTCCCGTGTCCCCCCGTGCCGGACCCCGAGCAGGGGTGGTAGAGCGGGCCGAGGGAAGGCCGGCCGCCACGGCCCTCCACCCATCAGGGCCCGAGCGGGGGGGAGGCGCAAGCTCCCCCCACCGAAGGCGGGAAATCCCGCAGGCCCCGCCCCCAGCCCTGGCCCCGCCCCCTCCGGGCGGCGCGCTTCGGGGAAGCTTCCGCGGCGCATTTTTTAAAGCCTTGAACTGGGGCGAAGCGCAGGCATTAAAGCAGATGAGGTGAGATCATCTGTGTGGGGGGTGGGGGAGGGAAGTAAAATTGGGGGAAAAATGATAAAACTCAAATAAAATCTTAAATCTAAAATAATCAAATCATCTGGTTTGTTTTACAGACCAAGAGCAACGAGTGTGGAATTTAGAGTCAGGCATTGCAGTCAAACCAAGTTTGGTATTTTCAAAAAAAAAAGTGTAGGGCCTTGGGAAAGTCATTTGGAATCTCAGTTTCCTCATCTGAAAAATCAGTAAAATTTATTAAGGATAAAAAAATCCTTTCCTCAACTTAAAATCTACATCAGGGAATTGGATTCTTAATGAGGTCCTTTCCAATTCTAAAATCTATGGTTCTATTCGAATTCCTTCATTTTAACGACGGGACAACTGAAACTTGGAAATTAAGTAGTCTGATTATGTGATAATAAACTTAGTAAGCAGCAGGGCTTGTGATAAACAGAGTTTAGGTAGAAGAGTCTAGGTTTTATCTCCCCACCTCCCACTTCTTCCCACCCACTCTCACTTTTCATTCTTCTGCTCCTCTCTCCTTTTCAATTTTAAACCATTTTATTTTTTCTTCAAAGTAGGTTGTAGTCAAGGAGTTGAATTTATTTTTCAGTTGCTGGAGAATACTTGTGACTGCCCTAACAAAAAATTAAAAAAAATCTCTACATATGAAAATAAACTGATAGCCTGAAGTGGTCTGGGGGGAGGGTCGTCTTTCCCTGAAGTTCTCTGTCATTGTATTTCGCTAGAGGTAACTGGTCTCTACTGCATCAGTGTCTGAATTACCTGGAGCAGGCAATCATTTTGATCTGATTTCATCATAGAAAGAAGCTCCTTGAGAGTAGACATTGTACCTGGTGCTTAGTACCTGCTTGTTGAGTGATTGACAGCCACTGTCAGGTTGGCAGGGGACTCAGAATAGAGGAGCTTGACCACCTGAAACTGGGTCAGGCCAGGTTCCCCAACTTTAATTAGTTCTGTCTTGTGCTGGATTTTGTGCCATACACCTTTTTCATGGCTCTAATTCTGAGTTATTTTAGCATGAATGCTACTCCAAGAAAACATGCAAGAATTTGCTCTCTCTCTCTCTTTGCAAGGCAAATGGGGTTAAGTGGCTTGCCCAAGGCCACACAGCTAGGTAATTATTAGGTGTCTGAGATCAGATTTGAACCCAGTACTCCTGACTCCAGGGCCAGTGTTTTATCCACTGCGCCACCTAGCTGCCCCCAAGAATTTTCTCTCTTAAAGAGCATACTTCAATGACCCTTAGATACTGCAGTAACTGTTGGATTTTGAGAAGTTCTATTCCTTGCAACTGATGTGCTTCCCTTTAAAAATCAGTCAGTAAATTCAATTAGCTATTAGCAAGAGTATTTATTTTCTAAGGCAGGTATACCAAGACAGGTAAGTATAAAACATTTTCTCTAAAACTTGAGGCACACTCTCTCATATATATACAGAGGAAAGAGTAGGCTCAAATTTATATTACATAGGATTAATTTACAAATCTATACTCCTAGGTCATGGTCTGGAATTATGACTGACAGGATCATGCTCTTTGAGGCTGCCTGCTTTCTCCTGTGATTTTTCCTTGTGTCTACTCCATGTTGGTTGTGCTATCTCCTATAAGTATAGTCTCTCTGACCCAAGGTGATAGATAATGCTCCACTTATTACAATGATATTGCCAGTAGGGGATAGGGAGGGATATTAAGAGGGAATCCCTCCTCCCCCTGCCCCCAGGAGCAACTCCCTCTGAGGGTCTTAGCTCCAGCTCCCAAACTAGAATAGAACTCTTGAACTGGAACTCTTCCACCTCTATAATAGTTCACTAGATTGCTACTGAACATGTTACAGTTATTTAAAGTCCACAGATGTGTGATTAGCATTTTTGATTAGTCTATTCAGATTTCATAGAATATATAGACCATCTTATTTATACTTAAAACTTCATCATGTCTTTACACAAATTAAGGTGGGAGACGTGGAGAACCTCTCTCATACAAGGATCATTTAAACTCACAGTGAAGCAATCAGTCAATAATCATTTATTGAAGACCTGTGTCCTTAGACCTAGCACTATCCAAGAAATAAATTCAAATACTTCCTCATTCAAATGTCCTGAAGAAGTAATTTATTCTTTCACAGCTTATTTTTTTTTTTAGTTTTTGCAAGGCAATGGGGTTAAGTGGCTTGCCCAAGGCCACAGAGCTAGGTAATTATTAAACTTCCAAGCAGGATTTGAACTCAGGTACTCCTGATTCCAGGGCCAGCTCTATCTACTGTGCCACCTAGCCACCCCCCACAGCCTATTTCTTAATCTGTAAAATGGAGATTATATCTACCTCACAGGTTTGTTGTGAGAATCTACTGGGATAACATAAGCCTTTATAAGCCTTTAAAAAATTATATAAATGGGGTGGCTAGGTGGGCCAGTGGATAGAGCACCATCCCTGGAGTCAGAAGTATATAGAGCACCTGAGTTCAAGTCTGACCTCAGACACTTAATAATTACCTGCCACTTAACCCCACTGCCTTGCAAAAAAAAAACCAACCAAAAAAATTGTATAAATGCTAACTTATTATTGAGAAGATGAATGATTCTAGAATTAAATCTCCAAATATATATGGCATATTGAAACATAGTCTTGAACCATGCCATACATCATGAAAAGTTAAGAAATCCACATGGAAAATGTGGATTATGAAAAAAGCTAGACTTAAGGACTGTCAAAGTTTTATGTAATTATCCAATATGATAAAAGTATGCTTTATGATCAATAAAAAATGTGTCAAAAATCTTGTGAACTCAATGCTAAATCACATAGTGATTACAGCAAATGTAAGCTCTATTACATATTAAAATTTTTTTAGATGTAAAAAATTGTAAGATTTGTTTGTATGTCAATATATTTTTTACTTTTTCCCAATTATTTTGCAGAGCACTAGGTAGATTAATAGTATGATCAGATAAAAAAAATTCCATATTCTCAGTTATTCTGTCATTTTTTTAATCTCTAATATTTTAGGAATAAATATTTAAGACTTGAAAATTTCTTACCCTTCTCAATATTAGAATAGAGTATTACTAAACACGAGGCAAAAATTCCCCATGAGAAAGCCTATCCCCAGGTAGTAAACATTGCCTTGGTAAACAGTCAAGATCAGTAACTTTTTACTGCTGCTTTTCACCCTTCCAGATCTTTATAAAATAAGCTTTGGGATAGCTCTTTAGAATTTATCCAATCACAAAATGTGGATTATAAGCAGGTAAGAAGTCAAAATAAGCCGACCCACTCTGCTCCTGCTGTCCCGCACCCGCTAACATGGCGGCTCCTCTGGCCCTGGTGCTGGCGGCTGCCGTCACCGTGCGGGCCCTGCTCTTCTGCCCCAGCCTGGTCGACTTCATCTCCGAGAGGGTGGAGGTGGTGTCCCCGCTCACCGCCTGAAAACGAGTGGTCGAAGGACTCTCTCTATTGGATTTGGGAGTGTCTCCCTATTCTGGAGCAGTTTTTCATGAAACACCGCTAATTATATATCTTTTCCGTTTCCTGATTGACCATGCAGAGTTGGTATTTATGGTAACTGATGCACTTACTGCAGTTGCACTATATTTTGCAATCCAGGACTACAACAAGGTGGTGGTTAAAAAGCAGAAGCTCCTTCTTGAATGGGACCAATATGCCTCAGATGTGGCTGAACTCATATGGACCCCTATAGAAATGCCTTATGTCCCTCTTAAAGTAGCACTGTTCTATCTTTTAAATCCGTTACAGTGTTATCTTGTGTTGCTAAGTCCACTTGTGCCATAAACAACACCATCAATGCTTTCTTCATTTTGGCTACAGTAAAAGTTCACATGCATCTTCCCATGTTTCTCTGAATCAGAGCTCAACTTTCAGGGACCATTAGCAAATCAAGTACGTGGAACTCCTGTGGCCTCCCTCACTGATTAGGCACCACCCTAATCTTCTCGTCAACACAAATGATTTTGAGAGTATTGCTGGCAGTTTATCTCCTACTTCTTCTGTTGTTGATATGAGATTGTCCCTGGCTAGTGCTCAAAAGATGTGTATGTGGTGGCCTTTGCAGATGATCATTGACATGGATAGAAGAGAACACATTATTATTTTATTTATTGATCACCCAGGTATACATGACATTGTAATAAATTAAAAAAGAGAAGACCATTTGAATCCACAATGAGTTGAATCTTAACCTTTTTTCCATTTCAGTTGTCATCTACTTTTTCTACCCTCTACTTTTCAACAACGCCCTGATCAAAATGGTTAATTTTTTGATTTGGATATACTGTAAAGCTATTGTCTCAAAGACCAAATTTTTTTTCAAAAGCTCCTTTATCTTTTGTTGTTAAGAGATCTCTTCTTCCTTCCAAGGTAGTTTTCAAATGTTTTTACTTTGTAAATTTCTTTCAGACTTCTTATCCCATAAGTTTCTATTTACATCTGGAAAAAACTCCAAGAAAACTTATCAAAATTAATGGGAAGATTATTGAAGTGTATGTCTATCTGACTATCCAAGTCTCTCTGAAACGGCAATGAAACAATTCTTTTTTATATTAATTAAGAAAATTATTCATTTGTGAAATCTTTAAGTGTCCTTTTTGTCAACAGTTTGGGTTTGCAAATTGATAGCAAAAGCTATTTCATAGTGAATATTCTGAACTCAAAAACACAAGTACTATTTTGGACATAAATAATCCTATATATTGTCTGATAAAGAATTAATCAAGGTATCATTGAACAAGTATCTTGTGTATCTATTGACCAAATATTTGACATATTTTTTATCTTAAAGAGTATTTGTCCAGTTTCCATTGATTCTTTTGATGGTGATTTATAGAAATAAATACTATTTTTTTGTGGGCTGTCAACTACTATGTTAGGTTAGTATCTGTAAAATTGATGAGTGCTTTAAAATAAATCAATTTTGTGAAATTCTTAATTGAAATAATTCACTTTTAATTTTTAAAGTATATCAATATATTGAAATAGGGTGTTGCAAATGATAATAATTAATAAGATTTCATATTCTTCCCCAAAAGACTGAAACTGAACTCTGCTCTTAAAAAATTTTAACCAATTGCTATAATATTAGAAAATTGGATCACATACTATTGTGCCTTAGTACATTGTAGGATGACAAGGAGGATGCTTTCAGAAAAATCTGGGAAGACTTAAATGCTTTGATGCAAAATGTAATGAGCCAAGAGAAAAACTGTAAATGACTTCACCATTCTCAGCAGTGCAGTGATCCAAGACAGTTTTGAAGGACTTAAGTTGAAAAATACTATCTACTTCAAGAGAATGAACTCATGGAATCTGAATGCAAATAGATAAAATTTTTTAAGCTTACTTTATTATCCTCTTTTTGGTTTGTGTTTTCTTTTGCTTAATATTGTAGAGAAAGGGAAGGAGAGAATAGATAGAAGGATGGCACGCCATATTGTATTGGCCTGACAAGTCAGGAGATACTAGTTCAAAACATAACTTGGATACTGCTGGCTACATAATCATAAGCATTTTTAAAATCTGAGCTTCCTCATTTATATTGTATACTTCTCAATGTCGTTTTGAGGAAAGAACTTTGCAAACCTTAAAGCACTATAAAATACATGGTTCCAAAAGCATTAGTTTGCAGTTTTAAGCTATTTCAAGATTTTTGCTAAACCTCATATTAAAGTTTATCTGTTACCCTTGGGGGAAAAAAGTCAAAATAATCAGCTCACACATCAGAGAAATATAATGCTCTACAGAAGTCATGATGAGGTTAAGAGCAAGAAACCGGTAGATATTTCTTTTTTCTTTTTTTTAGGTTTTTGCAAGGCAAATGGGGTTAAGTGGCTTGCCCAAGGCCACACAGCTAGGTAATTATTAAACGTCTGAAACCAGATTTGAACCTGGGTACTCCTGACTCCAGGACAGGTGCTTTATCCACTACACTGCCTAGTCGCCCCCCCCCCCCCCCGTAGATATTTCTTGAACACCTGATATGAGCAAAGATAAATAAAACCAAGGGTCTGTAATGTAGTAGGAGCCAAGATCTATCCACAAACAATTATAATGAAATGTTTGAAAAAGTTACAAACCCTTTGGTGAACTAATTCAACTCTTCAGAGTCTTTTTCTCCCCATTTTATGTCTTGGCCCTTTATCCTATCAAAAATCTTGCCCAGTTTAACCTCAACCTTGGATTACTCCCATGCCACCATATGCATAAAGCTATTGCTCCTATTTAGGTATAGTTTTTCCAAACTTTTTCAACATCTCTTAAGCTTAATATAACTCACCATATGCCATTCACCAAGAACTCCCTCTTTTTCCCTCCTCATGTTACCTAGATGCTTTCTGCCACCAGGGACCCTTCAAATATCCCCAACTTTCTCACTCTTCTTCAATCTGTCCCTATTTACCATCTGTTTTCAAATTTACTGCCTACAAAAATGCCCATGTCACCTCCAAACTCAAAAAACCTCTCATTTGACGTGTCCATCCCTACTAGTAATAATCCCATATCCTTCCTTTTGGGGTTAAACTCCTTGAAAAGTCCATCTACAATTGGTGTAACATTTCATTTCCTCTCACTTTCTTTTAAACCTTGCAGTTTAGTTTCCAACTTCATTCAACTGAACCTACTTCTTCCAAAGTTTAAAATGGTCATTTAATTGCCTTTTCATAATTCTCATACTTTTTGACTTTGCTGTAGCCCTTGGCACAATCCACCTTCTCTTTCCTTGATACTGTCTTCTAAATTTCCATGACATTATTCTATTTTTCCTCCTACTTTTCTGATTTCTCTTTGAGTCTCCTTTCCTGGATCTGCAGCTACAGGAATGGTAAATGTCTCCCAGACCTCTATTTCAAGTCCTCTTCTATAATTTCATTTGGTAATCAGTTTCTATCATTTAATTATCATTTCTTTGCTAATGATTCTCAGATCTACTTATCTAGTCCTAACTTTCTCTTTTAATCTCCAGACACACATATCCAACAGCCTATTGGACATATTAAACTGGATGACCTGGAGACATCTAAAACTCCCCAAACTGAACTATTATCTTTTTTTTTTAGATTTTTCAAGGCAATGGGGTTAAGCGGCTTGCCTAAGGCCACATGGCTAGGTAATAATTAAGTGTCTGAGGCCAAATTTGAACCCAGGTACTCCTAACTCCATTGCACCACCTAGCCGCCCCAGAACTATTATCTTTTCCCCAAACCCTGTCCCTCTTTTCTAACTTCCCTATTATTATTACCCTAGCTCCCTACACCTTAGTGTCATTCTGAAATCTTCATTTTCATTCCCTGTTATAATTCAATCTGTTGCCCTGGGTTGTGGATTTTACTTTCCTAACATCTCTTACATGTATCCCCTTCTGTCTTCAAAAAATTGTCACCACCTTGAAGCAGGCCCTTATCACCTTACAACTAGACTATTACAAAGTATGTTGGTCTCCCTGACTCAAGTTTCTTCCCAACTCCAATCTACTCCCTACTTCATTGTCAAATTAATCTTCCTAAAGCACAAGACTGACTTTATCACCCCTCCCATCCACAGATTCCTTTGGTTCCTGATCTCCTCCAGGATCAACTATAAAATCCTGTCATTGCTATTATTCAAAGTACTTCACAATCTGACAGCTCCAGCTTTTCCATCTTCCCACTGGATAATCCATATCCAGTGACATTAGCTTTTTTGCTGTTCCTCACTCAAGAAAATCCATCTCCTGACTTTGAGCATTTCGCATTTCCATTGTCTGGAATTCTCTCCCTCTTCATCTTCCAGTTTCCCTGGATTCCAAGTATCCTTCCATTTGTAGCTAAAATCCTATTTTCTACAAGAAGCCTCTCTTCATTTCCTTAATGCTAGTGCCTTCCCTCTCAATTATCTCCAATTATCCTGAAAAATCTTATTTTTACACAGTTGCTTTCTTGTTATCTCCCAAATTAGAATGTGAACTATGTGAGAACTAGGATTGTCTTTTGCCTTTTTTCACCTAACTGTCCCTCTAATTGATTCTTTTTTTTTAAATTTAAGGCAAGGGGGTTAAGGGTGACTTGCCCAAGGTCACACAGCTATGTAATTATTAAGTGTTTGAGGTCAGATTTGAACTGAGGACCTCCTGACTCCAGGGCCAGTGCTCTATCCACTTTGCCACCTAGCTGCTCCTCTAATTGATTATCACATTCCCACAGGAATTATTTCACATCTCTAACTTCAAATCTCCCCCCACTTATTCACTTTTAGTTCTCTCTCCAGCTCAAAACCTCTTAACTTATTCTCTACTTGACTTGGTCTTTAGCCCATCCTCTAATGGGAACAGTCCTTCTCACCAAGGCTAGGCTCTCACTTGTACTTGATCCCATTCCCTTCTGTATTTTCTAGAGTGTGCCCTTCATAGAGTCGGTGCTCTATCCACTGGGTTACCACTATTCTTTTTTTTTTAAGATTTTATTTGAGTTTTGAGTTTTACAATTTTTCTTTACCACTATTCTTAAAATAAACTCTCACTTGACTTTATTCTCCACCTAAACTTTGTCTTTAGTTCCTAGGAAAATACCAGCATATATATATACATATACTTAATGCCTCCCCTTTCTCTCTTTTCACTCCCTTCTCAAGCCCCTTGAAAATACATTTTGCAGTTATCAGGAATCACCTAACTGAAAAATTTTATGATCTTTTCTCAATTTTCATCTAGATGGTACAATGGATAAAGTATTGAGCTCATGGTCAGGAAGATGTAAGTTTAAATCTGGTCTCAAACATTTACTGGTTACATGACCTTGGGCAAGGCATTTAACCTTTGCCTAAGTTTCCTTATCTATAAAATAGGAATAATAATATCTACCTTCCAAGGTTGTTAGAGGAATAAAATTCTAATGGATGATTAGAGTTAATATTTGAAAATTATCTGGCATGTAACACTATATATATATATATATATATATATATATATATATATATATATATAGTATATTACATACAATAGTATTATTGACCTGAACAACATATGACAGTCTCCTTCCCCCAGATTCTCTCTCTAGATTTTTGTGATAATGTTCTCTCTGGTTTTCCTTTTACTTGTCTGTTCATTATTAGTCTCTTATTATTCTTATTTGACTTCCACACTAGAATTATAGTCTCACGAATATATAAGCCTAAGTCCCCTTTTCTTCTCTTGCTATATATTTTCTCAATATCCCATGATAACAACAAGAGGACCATCCCAGCCCTTCCATATAGAAGTGCATAAAGCTTGGCCTTAACAATCAAATTCAAAATTAGAAAGTAGGTTAAAATAAAGAGCAAAAATAAATAAATAAATAAGAATCCCACCATAAAGAGTTACTATGGTGTTCAGGAAAGCTCAAGACACAATTTCATGAACTCCATCTTCATTAGAGTTTATAGAAAAAATCCTATTAGCTAAGACCCAAGAATAGTTCTGTTACGTTTAAAAGGAAAAGAAAAAGAGGGGAAAGAAGAATAAATTGGGAGAAAGTAAATAAGGGAAAATTATCTCACCCAATCAGGCTGCACAAGTAGATATCTGTATACAAAGAAGAGGCAATGAGGTTTGTTACTAGCACTTAAACCTCACTCTCATCTCACCTGGTGAAAAGAAAGAAGAATATGCATGCACAATTGAGTATGGAAATTCATTTTACTCAATATGTAAATAGGAGGGAAAGGGGAGAAAGGGGAGGAAGAATTAAAGAGTAGATCAAAGAAGAGATTAGTTCTATCAAAACAAACACGAATTAAGAATGTGCAAAAATATTCATAACATTTTTTGAGATGGAAAAGCATAAGAATCTGAACAGGTATCCATAAGTTGAGGAATGGATGAACAAATTATGACATATAAACGTGATGGAATGTTATTAACAATAATGAATAGCCACAACTCCAGAGAATTAATAAATGAAACATGCTATCCTCCTTCTGATAGAGAGGTTAAAAATTCAGAAGAATTAGACAAAGAAAATTTTGAACATGATCAAGGTGGAAATTTGTTTTGATTGATGTAAGGGGTTTTTGCTTTTCTGGTGTTCTCAAGGTGTATGTGTGCGTATGCTCTTGGGGTAGACTGGGGGAAGATTGAGAAGATGGATTTTGATTTATTAAAACAAAAAAAAGATGTTTTTAAAAAATCTAAGCTTTTTACTTTGTTTCCACTGGACCTGAAATCAAGAAACCTGAAGGCGTTGGGCTCATCATGAATTGCCATCAAGTCACTTTACTGCTTTATATGATGGGTTTTCTTCCCTTAAAAGAAAAATGTGGCAGCAGTGGATAGGGAGCTGATCTTAGACTCTGAGATACCTAGAATCAAATCCTGCCTCTGACACATTCCATGTGACCATTGGAATCAAAGTCACTTAATTTATCAGAGTCCCAGGCAACTAAGACTATAAATTGTAGATAAATTGCTGACATCAAGCAGTCCCTACAATGATAAAAAGTACAAATCCAAACTAAGAAAAGGAGAAGAATCACAATACCTAAAGTAGTTTTATAACAGAATTGTGAGGAAAGTACTTCATAAATTGTATATCACTAAATAAATGTGAGCTATTATTATTACAAAGAATATTTCAATGTCAACCTAAAGGGAGATCATCAGTAGAGAATGTCACTAGACTCAATCTTTGGTGCTGTTCTATTAGTATTTTTATCAATGGCTCATGATGGCATACTTATCAAAATTGTAGACTACATAAAAATGAGAGGGATAGTTAATTCATTATATAATCAGATTTGGATCCCCCAAAAAGGTAGGCTGAAGTAAATGAAAACAAATGGGATGAATATTAAGTTCTCCACTTGAGTTCCCCCACTCCAAAATCATTTAACAAATACAGAACTGGAGAGACATGGATAAGTGTTAGAGATAGACCTAATGGCTACTCTCTTAATTCAAGTTTGATTTGGGGAACAGATGAGGTCTTCATAAATCATCAAACAATTAACAAAAAGATTTATTTTGCCCTAACATTCCAAGAATATGTAATAAGGATACAGTAGCACTATAGCATTTAGTTTCACTCTTGGTAAAGGTAACCTCCCTCAATCCCTAATGTAAATTCACTGGATTTGGCTTCTCATGTGATCTCAGACATCCACTAAAGCTAAAAGGCCCAGACCCTACCTGGCTGCTAAATTTTATGTCCTTAGGTGACCAGGAAGCTATAGCAGGGAAGCTGAGGCCAATCAAGTCCCAGGGACAACTTTGTCTCCTTTTAGGGCAACTAATCCCTGTTGTAGTAGAAAGGGAGGTAGAATTTATGGGGAGATGCTGGAACATGTTAGTCTAATAAGAGCTAGAAAGTAATTTATATATTAAAAAAAAAGACCTGCTACATATTCAGTATTAGCTTGATGTATTTCAGATGTAACAGTCAAAAAATTCTAATGCATGATTAGGTTGTACTATAGAAGTATTCAGACCAAGGAAGGGAGCCTTCCCATTTTTCTCTACCCTCCCTAATCAGAGCACATCTAAAATAATTGTTTTTTTATTCTGAGAATCACATATATCTGATAACCTGGAGTACGTGCAACAGGCAGTAGGTCAATCAATCCTAAAAACCATGCTATCTGTTAGAAGTAGGAAAGTTGGGGCAGCTAGGTGGCACAGTGGATAGAGCACCAGCCCTGGAGTCAGGAGGACCTGAGTTCAAATGTGACCTCAGACACTTAATAATTGCCTAGCTGTGTGACCTTGGGCAAGTCACTTAACCCCATTGCCTTAAATAAATTTTAAAAAATGAAGTAGGAAATTTTATGTGGTTTAGCCTAGAGAAGAGACAACATGGGGGAAAGGATATTATAGCAATAATCTTCAAATATTTGAAGGGTCCTCATGTACAATAATAGCCAGATTTGCAAAACACTTTATATTTTATCCTTTGAGGTTAAATACTATTATCTCCATTTGTAAAATGAGGAAGCTGAAGCTCAAAGAGCTTAAGTAACCTGTCAAGGGTAACACAACTACTAAGTAGATGGGGTAGAATTTGAACTCAGGTCTTCCTCATGCTAAGGTAAGGGCTCTTCACTACTCCATCTAGTTGCTCATGATAAAGAAATTAAGATAGAGAACAGAAGTAAATGGCAGAAAATGCAGAGAAACAGATTTAGAGTTTGAGGTAAGGAAATTTTCCCTAACAACCAGAACTCTCTACAAATGGCATATATTGTTTTAGGGTATAAATAGTTGAAAAGAACCACAGACTCTCAGTTGGAAGAGCCTAGAAAGAACATCTAGTCCCTGAACTGAATTCTCCTCAATAAACCCCTGACCAGCACCCTTCTAACCTATGCCTATAAGCCACCAGTAATGGGGAAAACACATGCTCTGGAGGTTGCCTATTATACTTTGTGGATGGCTCTATTAGGAAGTTTTTCTTTATATCAAGTTTAAGTTTAAATATCCCTCTCAGTAAATTCTATCAATTGCTACCAGTTTTGCTTTCTGGGTCCAAGAAGGACAAATTGAATTTCTTTTCCATGGAATCCACTCAAATACTTGACAACTTTCATGTTCTGCCTCCCAAGGGAGATCATTCTCATTACGTACACCTTGATGTTACAGTCAAAGAAAGAAACAGCAATAGGAATTGGACCTGTAATTTCTTTGTTATAAGGAGCTTCCAAGGGAAGAAATTCATTTGATTTAAATATTGGCAACTGTTCCACAATTTATAATTTTTGAGAGTTGCATGGGGTTATAAGGTTAAGTGTCTTTCCCAAGGTTATATTAACTAGTATGTGTCAGGCAAAGGACTTGAACCCAGAACCCAAGTCTTTCTGACTTTTAGTACAGCTGTCTATCCACTACACCATACTGGCACTCAGAATTTCTTTTAATCTGATTCTAATTTTGCTTATGCAAAGCTCATATCTATACAATCACATAGTGTCTTCATAAATACCTTTGAGGTCAGTGGTACAAAGGTCATTATTCCTATTTTGCAGATGAAGAAATCAAGGTGTAAATAAATTAAGTGCCTTGTCCAATAGTACATAACTATTTTATGACAAAACAAAAACAAAATAACAAAAATAATCTAGGGTTAAAATCCAAATCCCCTGATTCCAAGTCTAATGTTTAAGGTAAAGTTAATATGATCTAAGGAAAACAGATAGAATGGAGCTTTGTTATAGAGAGTTTTGATTATCAGATTAAAGAATTAAGTCTTTAATTGATAGATAATGGGGAATGAATAGAAGATTTTGTGCAGGAGAGTGAGGTGATCAGAACTATGTGAAGGAAGGAGAAGATTGGGAAGACCATTTATTGTAGTAAACTAAATATATTTTAGTATAGAATCATTCAATGAAAGTGAAAAAATGGAAGAAATGGTATTTGAAACTTCCCAGGGCACAGAAATTCTTACTTGAAATCTAGGATGGGGCTCAATTTGCTTGTGTACTTTATTACACAGGCAGTGAAGAATTAATCATAGAATCTTGAACAAGTGTCTTAGGAAGATTTGTTTAGCAGCAGTGTGCAAGCCAAGAGGCTAACAAAGATAGAATAAGAAGAAATAAAGAAAGAAAGGAGAAGAAGAAGAAGAAGAAGAAGAAGAAGAAGAAGAAGAAGAAGAAGAAGAGGAAGAAGAAGAAGAGGAAGAGGAAGAAGAAAAGAAGGAGCGGCTAGGAAGAAGAAGAAGAGGAAGAAGAAGGAGAAGAAGAGGAAGAGGAAGAAGAAGAAGGAGAAGAAGAAGAGGAAGAGGAAGAAGAAGGAGAAGAAGAGGAAGAAGAAGAGGAAGAGGAAGAAGAAGAAGAGGAAGAGGAAGAAGAAAAGAAGGAGCGGCTAGGTGGCACAGTGGATAAAGCACTGGCCCTGGAGTCAGGAGTACCTGGGTTCAAATCTGGTCTCAGACACTTAATAATTACCTAGCTGTGTGGTCTTGGGCAAGCCACTTAACCCCATTTGCCTTGCAAAAACCTAAAAAAAAAGAAGAAATAGTGTTGTGGAGGGCTAGGAAAAGATAGGCACATGTTCTTAGCAACAAGTTTGCTTTTTGTTCAATAGATAATTTTACTTTAAACTTAAATATTTTTCTTTCCCATAGCTTCCACCTTCTAGCTCTTGTTCAAATCTATCAACCTGAAGGATGTTTTCTCTTCTCAAAATTCAGTTCTTGGCTCAGTTTTTCTCTCCTTCCCAACTCCTTCCCTCATACTGCACTTCAACATATATTGACACTCCATAGAATACCCTTACCTCACAATTCCTCGATTTACTAATTTCCCATAATCTATTTCTTCACTTCACCTTGGATGAAGGTGAATACACAAGGATGGTCATAACCTGGATTTTACTATCTTTCACAAATATACAATCTTCTTGTTCATTAACTCTGAAATTCCCTTATCTGATCACAGTCTATTGTCATTTCTTCTCCCTTTGCCTTATGACAACAAACTTTGTTCTTCATCCTTACTGTAATCTATAAACTGGGGGACCATCACCAGTTGTCCTGACACAAATGGAGGAAAAAGTGAGGCTGATGACTGCACAGTTCTGTCTCACAACTGCAATCCACTTGCAACTCAAGACTTGCAACTCATCCACCTGATGTCATTGGTCTTCTGAGAATGAAGGACAAAAATACTTTGTGAGAAGTAGGCTAGTTTTAATTGGACAGTGCTAATATTTCCTCCCTCTTCCTCCTCCTCCTCCTCTTCTTCCTTTTCTCCCTCTTCCTCTTCCCTATACTGTGTGATTTTTTTTTCTCCTCCCCTATTTTATCATTTTTTAAAAACTGTGACAATTCTTTTGCCACATGCAATTTTCATTCTTATTTCTTGAAATATAGCTCTGGTAAACCACATTTTGATTTTAAAAAAAAGCCCACTGGGATTCAAATGTAGCTAGTTGACCTGCTTTTAAACCTAAATTACTGTGGCTCTCAAATGACTGTCCTGGGAAAGATCCTAGGATTTCCCACTGTATCCTGGACCATTGAAAGTGGTACTGACCTATGTCTTGCCACTGGATTCAGTTGAGTCTGGAAGAAAGAATGAGGCTGATGACTACACAGACCTGTCTCACTGGAACTCCTGATGTCATTGGTACCCTTTTAGAATGAAAAACAAACATTAACAATTTATAATCTAACCTAGACCTCCTCAGCTCTCTCCCAGTTAGGTACACTCCCCGTTCCCTTTCCCATCTTGATCTCTTGATGAACCAGTTCAGAACTCCATTGTCTTCTTCTTTTGAGTCCCTTGTACCTTATGGTATTGCTGACCTTACTCTTCCAAGCTTTAGACTTGGATCTCTTCCATCTTCTACCTTTGCTCCTACATACATTCTATTGAACAAAGATGGAAAAAACCCTGAGATCAAGTTGATTGGGTTCATTACAAATTTGTATTACTTAACCTCAACTGATC
Source organism: Macrotis lagotis (assembly GCF_037893015.1). Taxonomy (NCBI): domain Eukaryota; kingdom Metazoa; phylum Chordata; class Mammalia; order Peramelemorphia; family Peramelidae; genus Macrotis; species Macrotis lagotis. Next base: position 182,556,358 of record NC_133661.1, on the reverse strand, counting down.
CCATACTACTGCAAGGCAATTCTTTAACCCCTCTCCAATTTTCCTACTTACTATAGCAAGCTTCCAAACCTTTTCATCTCTCCTCAAATACCCCGATGGCTTCTCCTCTTCCACTCTCTCAGTTGAGTAGCATGCTTTATATTTCTTTTTTTTCCTTTTTTTTTTTAGGTTTTTGCAAGGCAAATGGGGTTAAGTGGCTTGCCCAAGGCCACATGGCTAGGTAATTATTAAGTGTCTGAAACCGGACTTGAACCCAGGTACTCCTGACTCCAGGACGGGTGCTTTATCCACTATACCACCTAGCCGCCCCTCATGCTTTATATTTCACTGAAAAAAGTGAGGCCTTCCAGGATCAAATATAAATCCTCTGTTTGGCATTCAAAGCACATCTCCCTTACTTTTCAGTTTTGTTACCCTTTACTTTTCTTATTCCTCGTGCAATCTGGGATCCAAGGATACTGTGCCTCACAGGAGATAAACCCTCCCTGGACTGAGCAGAATCACAAACACAAATATTCCCATACCTGGAATACTCCCCCTCATCTTGTGGCTTTCCCAGACTCCTCCAAGTTCCAACTCAAGTCTCATCTTCTACAAGAAGTCCCTTGATGCTTTTTCTCCATTGATTATCTCCAATTGATCCTGTATATATCTTATTTGTACAAAGCTCTTATTATGCTGCTTCCTCTGTTAGCCTGAGCTCCTTATGAACAGGGACTGTCTTTCTAACACCAGCACTTAGTATATATAGTATATATATATTATATATATACACATACATATATGTATATATATGTATATATATATATACTTTCTAGTATATAGCAGATATTAAATTAGTGCTTATTGACTGACTATTGATGGAGCTGTGAACTGAACCAACCATTCTGAAAAGTGATTTGGCATTATTGAAGAAAAAATTGCTAAATTCCAGACATAGCCTAAGGAGGCTAAAAGACAAAGTAAGTTTCCATGTATATGAAGATATTGATAACTAGATTTTTGTAGTAGCAGAATAGCTGCATGAATTGCATGTGAAAGTAATAGATATAATGAATATGAGAAATTCAGAGGAACATAGTAAAAAAAAAATCAGAACCAGAAAAATATATGTAATGACAATAACAATGTATTTGTTAATACCACTAAAAGGCAACTGAATTCAGATTAACTGCAGTGAGCACTCTTGACGATCAATAGTAAAACAAAGAGACTACGTATGTGGAATGTTGCATGCAATGTGAGATAAGGTCTCTTTGTTGGTCAGTTTTGCTTAACTTTTTCTAGATGGCAAGGTAAAGTTGAAAATGACTGTGGTGTATATAACTGGCGATTGCGCAGAGATGATGTCAAGCTTCCCTGTTTGCTTCTGGTTAAGATTAGATTTCCATATTAACCACTGAATAGAAAAAGCCAATAACTTAGCAGACTTTTAAAAAAGGAGTGATTTTACCCCTGAGTCTGTCTTCCTTCTAACTTGTTAGTAGTATCATGTAACTCTGGGTCTTCCTATAAAGGCAGCAGGCTATTTGTTCTCAAGATCCAGTTATGATCCATCTTTTGCAGGAAGTTTTCACTCTTAATTCTAATGCTTTCCCTATGATAATGATTTCCTATTTATCCTGTATGTAGCCTCTGTAAATTTATTTGTGTGTTGTCTCTTCCATTAGATTGTAAGCTCCTTGATAGACTGTCTTTTACCTCTTTTCATTATTTAGTACAGTGTCTGGCAAAAATGGAACTTAATAAATGCTTATTGATTGATAGGTTGATGATTGGTAGAGCAATAGTTTAGTTTGATAAACCTGGACTTCTGACTGCCTCTCATCCTTTATATTTCTTTGCCTATCTTAGGTGACCAAACATTGATCTTAAAATGTTTAGGCTTGAAGGTTACATTATGAATTTAAGAGGCTCAGAGGTCCAAGTTCTTTACTCAGTCCTGATTGCACTTCAGAAGGAATACCCTGCTATAACTGTAGGACTTTAGGGCAATGACCATAGACCAGAGGATGAACCTAATCCCTGATCCGGCTTGCTAAAAGACATCTATTTCAAGGAGTGCAGTAGAGGGTCCTAGAGTAAAATACAAAATACCTATGGAATAATTTTGGCAAATGATTTAGATTTTGAGTAAAATAATTTTATTGTTGCTGTTTGTTTAGTATACTTGTTTAAGTTTTTCTGTAAATTCAAACTTGGAAGAACCTTTTGTATTAAGCATTTCTTCTATGTTTAGGAAATAAATACCTATCCTTCATTCCAGATCTGTATTTTTTCTAGGCTCTAGGTAAAAGCCCAAACTTAAACTTTAAATCCTCATTCTCACTCACTCTATATATGCAATCAGTTTATATAGTGAAAATATAGAACAACAAAACTTTTCACACATTTGAAGAGAATGAGGTTATTAACTCTAGGATAACCCTATCTTCCAGAGACATATGGTACTCTGACCACAGAAACAATAAAAGCTGAAGGATCTTTTCTTGCTCTTTAAAACATGGTAGATTGTGACTAAGAAGGCACCTCCTCCATAGAGCCTTTCTGGATTCATTCAAATCAGGGCAATGAACTCTTCTAAGTTCATCCTGTCTAGACTTGTGACTCTCATAATTACTCCTACCCTTATCACCCGAAGGCATACACTTCGCCCTTTCCTGGTACATAATGCTGCCACATAATTTAATTGATGTTCAGTGTTTTGTTTTGTTTTGTTTTTTAGTTGGCTACTTGATCTTTTCCTATGCTGTCTGCCACCTTATCTTACACAGTGCTATAGCAAAATATAAGTACTAAGTAAATTGTTTGAAGGTAATGATAAAGACTAAGATCATGTGCAGGAAACTTATAATCTTACACTTGTTCCAACCCTCCCCCCACCAATATTTAGCTCCCTCTTCTCCTTTAGGTGATATTTAGTCTCCCATTTCACCTCCTTCCTTTTTCTTTTCTCCTACTCAAGTCAACAACAATTGAAGGCTCATCATCAGTTCTTGCTAAAGCCTCTCAGCTACTAGGCAATATGAGGTTTAAACTAGTAGGCAATATGAGGGCATGGCTCTGGAGTCAGAGTACCTGGGTTGAAATCCTACCACTAAGGATACTACCTGTAATTGTGAATAAGTCACTTAGTCACCTTGTCCTCTAACTCCTCATTTAGAAAATGAAGGAATTGAACTAAAAGACCTTTAAGTTCCCTTCTAGCTCTAGGTCTATGAGTCTATTATGGTCCCATGATCCTCTTTCCCCAGATGGCCCTTGAAAACACCCCTAGGTTTAGGTTATAGCTAGACCCACATAAACTATAGCCTTAGCATATGTCTGCTGAAAAGCACAGCACTGAGAGTCTTCTGGAAAGTCTTAATCATAGTTTTGGATTTGATAATAAATATATTCATTGTCAGAAGAGTCTAATAGTTTGGACTGTTATATTCTTATTTTGTATTTTCCTCAAAGTTACAAAAAAAACTTAAAATCTTTAAGCATTGAAATATTTCATTGAAGCATAAGATGACACACCAAAAAATGTCTTAGGGAGTCATCTAGTTCATTATTTCTGATAATAATAGAAACTTTAAAGAAATGAGTTGCTAGGGGGTGCAGTGGATAGAGCACCAACCCTGGAGGAGGATGAGTTCAAATCTGAACTCAGACACTTAATAATTACCTAACTGTGTGGCCTTGGGCAAATCACTTAACCCCATTGCCTTGCAGAAAAAAAAAAAGAAATGAATTCCTGCTATGAAGACTTGAGTTTAGATAATTGTGGACACACAGCTGGGACATTAGAGATTAAAGGTTTGGTATTATACTTGCTACTAATTTCAGAAAAATATTTAACTCTATCTTTCAAAGTCTCTGAAGATATGTGGCAAACTATATTATAGTCCAACAGATTGATTTCAAGAAAAAAGTAAGAATGTTCTAGGTAAAGTCTAAGAATTTTAGAATTATTTTAGAGTGAGAGCATGGAAAAATAAAACATTTAGTTGATTCATTCTGCCAGAAAAAATTCCCTGCCCAAGGTAAACATAGGACTTGAGGAAAAACAAAATAGTTGGACAAAATGTTTAATTAACCTACAATCTCAAATGCAAAATTTGAAACAAATGTCCATGATGTGGTATTGGATATGGCTATTCAATACCTCTTAAAAAGAGTTAAAAACACACTCCAATAGATTCAAATATAGAAACTTTTGTCATCACAGAAGCTAGAATGAATTGAGTGTCACTTTGATAACAAGAAAACAAACATAGTCTGGTAGCAAATTTAGGATCACAAATACTATTTTGAAAATCATGAGAAAAAGAGACAAGAGCTTGGAAAAGGAAGTACAATGATGGAAAAAGAAAACAGCTTCTTAAAAAGTAGAATTGTCCAGATGCAAAAGGAGGTACAATAGTTAACTGAAGAAAATAATTCCTTAAAAATTAATATTGGGGAAACTAATGACTCTATGAAATCCGGTCTCAAACAAAATTGAAAGAATGAAAAAAATATGTAAAATACCTCACTGGAAAAATAATTGACCTAGAAATTAGATCTGGGAGAGATAATTTAAGAATTATTGGATCACCTGAAAGCTATGATTAAAAAAACATACAAATCTGGACAGCAGCTTTCAAGAAATTATCAAAGAACTAATATGAAAATATGTGTAATATGACTGAATGTATTACCCAGATCACTTGCTATTTTGGGGATGTTAGGAAGGGAAGAGGAGAAAATTTTATAAAATTTAATGTTGAAGAAATCATCAAGGAAAATGACCTGATGTACTCAAACCAGAGGGTAAATCAGTAATTGAAAAGACTCACCAATCATCTGTCAAGAGAGATCTCAAAATGAAGACTCAGAAATATTACAGACAAATTCCAGAACTCTCACATCAAGGAGAAAATACTGCAAAGAGCAAGAAAGAAACAATACAAATATCAAGGAGTCACAGTCATGATTATATAAGATTTAGCAGCTTCTACATTAAAGGATTGGTGGACTTGGAATATGATATTCTAGAAGGCATATGAGGTTTAGAGTACAACCAAGAATCAATCACCTACCAAAATTGAGCATAATCTTTCAGGAGAAAAAAATGGATATTCAATGAAATAGGGAACTTTCAAACATTCTTGTGAAAAGACCAAACACAAAAGAGCAAAACAGAAAATTCAGTTTTTAAATACAATACTCAAGAAGTCATTCAATAAGGTTAAACTATATACATTTTTACATGGGAAGATGGGACTTGTAATTCTTAAGTACTGTATCTCTATTAGTTAGAAGTATATTTAGACAGAGGGTGCTGGTATAAAGTTGACTTTGATGGGATGATATTTTCAAAAACAATGAGAAAAAGGATTGCATTGGAAGAAGAGAAAAGGGAGAGGCAAAATGAGATAAATTATATTACATAAAGAGGCATGAAAGACTGATTATAGTCAGAGGGAAAGGAGAGCGGGGCTGAGTATTGCTTGAACCTTACTCTCAATGAATTTGGCTCAAAGAGAGAATAATAAACACACATTTAGTTGCATATAGACATCTATATTTTCCTGTAGGGAAGTAGTTGGGGAAGGGGACAAGAAAAGTGGAGGGTGCTGATAGAAGAAGAGTAGATTAAGAAAAGTAATAGTCAGAAGGAACTGATTTTGATTTTTTTTAAAAAGAAATTTTATTTATTTTGAACTTTATGATTTTTTCCCCTATTCTTGCTTCCCCCTCCCCAGAAAGCAGTCTGTTAGTCTTTACATTGTTTCCATGGTCTACATTAATCTAAGTTGAATGTGATGAGAGAGAAATTATATCCTTAAGGTAGAACAGTAAAGTATAAGAGATAGTAAAATTACATAAAAGATAATAAGATAATAATAATAATAAGGTAATATTTTTCCCCTAAATTGAAGGTCTTTGGTCTTTGCTCAAACTCCACAATTCTTTCTCTGGATATAGATGGTATTCTCCATCACAGATAGCCCAAAATTGTCCCTGCTTGTTGCACTGATGGAATGAGCAAGTCCATCAAGGTTGATCATCACCCCCATGTTGCTGTTAAGATATACAATGTTTTTCTGGTTCTGCTCATCTTGCTGATTTTGATTCTTACTCAGGTTACATATGAAAGGCATTTTTTTTCTGTTTTTCTGTTTCTACTACATTTATATAGGGTTATGTTTTGCAAAGTCATTTCCTCACAATTATGTGAGGTAGGTATTATAAATATTCATAGAATCTGATTTAATGGGGGATATTCATTAAAGATCATCTAGTTCAATTCAGTCCTTAACCGAACAAGAATCCTTTCCACAAGAACAAATAGTGCTACTCATCCCTGTACACCAAAACATAATATAAGAATTCACCTTAATTGAGGAAGGTCACCCCTTCTTCAGAAGCTGGAGCAAAAGAGAGAACTAGGCTTGACTTGAGTGGTTTTTTGGTTCTTTTATCTTATCCCATTCACTCCAAGCAAGTGAATTTTCTCAGTAAAGAAGATAAAACTATCTTCTGAGAGACTGGGGTTTATTAGGAGTGCTACTCTGGGAATATAGGAAACAAATAATTTGGAGCAGCTACTGTACAGAAAGTACTGTATAGTACTGTAATGTATAGAAAGTCAGTCAGAGAAGAATAAAAGAACTGCCATGCAATAATCAGGATAAAACTGAAATTAGACAACATAAATTTGTAGTGAACCTAGTCAGCACAATTGCTAGCCTTCTCATAGTAACTTTTAGTAGATGGGGAATAGGATCATGGATGTGATTAACTGTAAGAGGTATAAGAGATTCAAGAAGAATTAAACTGATTAATTATAGGATCGAGACTGTGAAGTTAGGGAAGTGAGACCAGAGCAGGGATGATGGACTGGGAGAAAATGGAATGGAGAGACTAGAAAATGAAATAAGGATAGAGAATAGGTTTAGGAGGAGTGAAACCAAAGGATATGAGATCATGGCCAATGGGGCCATGGGAACAGGAGGAAAACTTTGGGGGCTAATATTTTGGAATTGGTATAGTTTGAGGTGATGATAATGTCTAGACTGTGAACACTTCTGTGGATAACTAGGGTAGGGGAGATCATAGGATCATATATTTTAATTATAAAAGAACTTAGAAAATGGTTGAACACCTTCATTTTATAGATGAAAACCTATAGCCCCAACAGGGAAAAGATCTAAGTCAGAAGAGTCAAGATTGATGAACAGACAGGCCATAGTATTCAAGGGACCTTCAAGGTGAAGATTTAAGGATTCAAGTATGAGGATGTGTTAGGTTGGAAAATTAGTCCTATAATCAAGGATATTTTAAGGATCACCAACAATCAGCTAATCATATTAGTAAATCCTTTCAGCTATTTATTCAGACTTCATTACTTGAATTTACTTGTGAATGGTAGGTGGTCTTTTATTACTTAATGTGGATTTCAAATCTATACTATCTATTTTTGTTCCATATTTTCCTATCTAAAGGCAACTCTCTTTGGTAGAGAAAACAGAAAGAAAATAAAGACTTGAGTGGTTTTTTGTTCTTTTATCCTATCGCATTCACTCCAAGCAATTGTCTTATGTCCTTCTTTGATGTTCATCTTAATGCCAATATACTAAAAAAAAAAAAAACCCAAAGCAAAAAATCTTTTCTTATTCTTAGCATTCTTGAAAACCTATTCCAGATCTATTTATTTATTTATCAGTGAATTCTTTTGTATCCTTAAATCTTCATTTATATATTTATCTGTTTACATATTGCATCCTTCATAGAAGAATGTAAGCTTTTTGAGGAGAGGGATTCTCATTTAACATTGTAATCCCAACATATAACTAGAATAATGCCTTAGGAGTCAGGAAGACTTGAATTCAAATTTGGACTCAGACACTTACTGGCTGTGTGATCCTGAGAAAGCCATTTAACTTCTCCTTGACCCAGCCTCCTCGACTATAAAATTGGGATAATTGCAGCATTCACCTCACAGTGTTATTGTGAGATAAGATTTGTCAGGTGCCTGGCACATAATAGACATTTGTATAAATGTATATTCCCTTTGCTCCCTTGCATATGGGATACTTGTATTAGTTTGGTTTCAACATAAACTTCAGCTGATTCTGGCCTTTAGCATTTCTGATATTTTCCTTATAGGAACAGGCTACTGTTTTGTATTCATTCTCAGGTACCTATCCATTCTTTCATCTTCTGCACTTATCTTGTAGAAATCTAATCTGTTTGGTCTCTTCAGACAAGCTCCCCCTTTTCATCCTTGGTGGAATCATTTATATTTGTTTTATCAAAATTTAGTTCTTGAGAGTCTTCCATTCTTCTTGGTCTGACTTCTCCTATAGGATTTTTAGACTGTGGAATTCAATCTGTTCTTTTCTCTGAACTCTGAAATTTGTTCTCCTAGGGTTTGTCAGAAAATTATTAGCTTTTCCTTATTTATAATGAACTCTGTTTTACCCTAGAAAATCCCTTTGCCCTTGTGATCCCTTCCTCCAATTGCTGAGTTTCTCCCCAAATGTCCATTTTAGGAAATGCTGGAACCAACCATGTACCTCAGCCCTTTCCCAGATCCACTCCCGATGCTCTGGTTTTCTCCAGTTCCCTGTATTTCTTGTCTTCCCCCATTAACATGTAAACATCATGAGGATGAAGCCTGTCTTTCTTTTTTTTTGCTCAGCCCTTAGCATAGTGCCTGGCAAATAAGTGCTTATTAAATACTTTTGTTTCTATCGGGATCCATTTCTCTCAAGGTTCACTATATTTAAGTCTTAATAAATGTTAAATTGAATTACATTTATCCTTCAGCAACCAATTTCTCCTTAGTGGTCAGAATTAGGTACAGAATTAGTTCCCTTTCCTTTGTCTTCAGAAAGCAATCATCAGTCATACCAGTCATAAATTAACTAGATGCTCTGCTGAGAGAGAGAGAGAGAGAGAGAGAGAGAGAGAGAGAGAGAGAGAATTCCAATAGCTACCAGATAATTGAAGTCTCTAGACCCTACTTTATCTTTTATCTTGCATATATGTCAATTTTAATCTCTGCTTCTTGGGACTGATTATTCATTATCCTTATTTTTCAGGTAAGAAAAATGAGACTCAGCTACATTAGGTGACTTGCCCATGACCAAACAGAAAATAATGGCAGAGCCCAGACTTAAATTCAAGTCTTCTAATACCAAATCAATAACTCTTTCTACTATACAGTTATCCCTTCCACATTACAACTTTCCCCTGGCACAGTTTCAATATGTATTTAGTTGGCATAAAAAAGTTTTTGTTTTGTTTTTATGTAGGGCAATGGGGTTAAGTGACACCCCAAGTTTTCAGATGAAGAAATCAAAGCTAGCTAAAGTCATATGAAAAAATGCTCTAAATCATTACATTAGAGAAATGCAAATTAAAACAACTCTGAGGTACCACCCCACACCTATCAGATTGGCCAGTATAACTAAAAAAGATGATCAGTGTGGGAGATGTGGGAAAACTGGGACACATGCATTGTTGGTGGAGTTGTGACCTGACCCAACCTTTCTGGAGAGCAATTTGGAATTATACCCAAAGGGCAATAAAACAGATCATACCCTTTGACCCAGTAATACCACTACTAGGTCTGTATCCCTAAGAGATCATGAAAAAGGTTAAAAAAAACCCAAATGTACAAAATATTTTCTTTTTGTAGTGGCAAAGATTGGAAATTGAAGGGATACCCATCAGTTGGGGAATGACTGAACCAATTGTGGTATATAAATGTGATGGAACGCTACTGTTCTATAAGAAATCATGAAGGACGGGATTTCAGAGTAGCCTAGAAAGACTTATAAGAATTGATGCTGAGCAGAACCAGAAGAACATTATACATACTAACAGCAACATTGGGCAATGGTCAACTATGATGGACTTATTCATTTCAGCAGTACAATAATCAAAGATATCCTAAAAGACTTATGATAGAAAACACCATCAATATCCAGAGAAGGATCTGTGAAGTTTAAATGCAGACCAAACTTACTGTCTTCAATTTTTAAAAAGTTGCCTTATGTATTTTTTTATTGTTTTTTCTCCATTTTGATTATTCTTTCACAACATAACTAACATGAATCTATATTTAGCATTATTATGGCCTATGTTGGATTGCTTTCTGTCAGGAAAAGGGGAAGGGGAGGGAGGGAGAAAAATGTAAAACTCAAAAACCTTTCAAAAAATGATTGTTGAAAACTACTATTGCATGTAGTTGGAAAAATTGAGGGGGAGGGAAGTGACTTGCCCAAGATCACAGAGCTAGTACATATAAAATATCTGAGATTGGATCATGAAGGTCCTCCTGACTCCAGGGCTAATGCTCTATCCACTACATCACCTAGCTGTGCCTGGCATAAGACATTAACAGGAGTTTTTTGGGGAGTTTTGCAGAAGTCATAGATGACATGCAAAGGCTGCAGGTTTGGAAACTCAGAGATGTATAAAATATATTTAATATTGTATGATACCAACATATTTTATCATTTAATGTCATAATAATTCAAAGTTCTCTGGTATGAAGGGAAAGCCAAAGAATTTTACTCAGATTTTCCAGATCTGAAAGGGATACTGTGCCACTAACCCAGGGGGGCCGGGGGGGGGGGGGGGGATAACTTTCCTCTGATGTCTCTCTCTAAAGAAACTGATCAGGACCAAGATGGGGAATACATAAATGAAGAACAATTTGCATTTCACCTTAGTGACCAAAGGAAGTATACTTGTTGATTTTTTAAAACATATTTTATTAGGAGTGACTATGTGGTGTAGTGGGGGGCAGCTAGGTGGCGCAGTGGACAAAGCACCGGCCTTGGAGTCAGGAGTACCTGGGTTCAAATCCAGTCTCAGACACTTAATAATTACCTAGCTGTGTGGCCTTGGGCAAGCCACTTAACCCCATTTGCCTTGCAAAAACCTAAAAAAAAAATATTTGATTAGATCCCATAGAAGGAAGCAAAAGCCTGGGGAAGCTATTAACAATTTAGTAGATTTCTGAGATCACATTTGTCCCAAAGTATTTTTATTAAATATATGTATAAAACTGAAATTATAACAATAGAATGAGTTAAACATCTCCCCTGGGTTTCACTTAGCTCCCTTAACCTTGCAAAGTTTAACACAGATATAGGTCATTTTGAAGCACAGGGTGTTTTTCTAAGGAGGCATCTTATATCAAGTGTTTAGGGTTTGTTTTATTTTATTTTTTCCAGTTTTGATTGCTCAGAATCAACTAACTGACAGTGGAGGTATATCTAGATAGGGAACTAATCATAAATAATACTCAGGGAAATGAAAGGCAATGAGTTCAAAATTATTCCCAAAACTCCACCAGGCACTGTATCCTCCTTCCACTTGTAGGACTGTCCATTATTTCAACTTGTAGACATGCTTATAGTTGTTCTTTCTCTCCCTGACTAAATTTCAAGTCACTTTAGGGCAGGTACCATGCTTCTCTTGTTTCCCAAGAAGGTAATTGCTAAGTACATAAATTAGCTGACAGAGAAATTTGATGGACATAACAGTTCTTGCTACTGACTTTTGTCTTTCTTATCTACCAGTCATACCAATTCATTTTTCACTATAAGAAAGGATTTAATTACATTTCTATCTGCCCTTTCCCATCTTCATGAATTCATGGACAATTCCCCATGTCCAGAAGTGTTCCTCCACTGGGAGCTATAATTAATTGTTTTTGTACCCAGGGCAAGAAAGGGTAGTCATGGGGTATTATCAGATTACTAGGGGGAAAATGGGCACTGGAAAGAGGCTACTACTATAGCTGCTATTCAGGTTGTGATGGGGATGGGACCAGCAAAGAAGTGTGAGTGGCATCATCTTAAGTATGGGTGACAAGAAGCATACCTTAAGGCTCCCATTGTGGGGAGGAAAGAAAAGAACAATTGAAAAGGGTGGTAAGTGGTTTCTCCAAGATAAAGCTGATTTTGGGTGGGTGGGTAGGCTGGGAAGGAGAGGAAAAGGGGAGTATGACCTCAGATCATTTTATAGGCTGGGCAAACACACCCAAAAAATATAGACCCTACTTTAAAGGTTTAGTCTCCCTCTTAGATTGTACACTTTTTAAGAGCAGGATCTTTATTTTTCTGGGTGTGTTTACCTAGCACAATGCTTGTTCAGTCTTTTTCATGATAACAATTAGCTCTTCCAAAATTTCTTGGGTAATTTTCAATTTTGACTAACCAGTTTCACTAATCAGAATCTTTAGAGTTAGCATTCAGTGATCCCCACATTCAGTCTTAACTAGATCTCTTTGAGTTTTCTTCCTCTGTCCTTCCTGGGTGAAAGAAATTTTTTTTTTTGCAAGGCAATGCTGTTAAGTAATTATTAAGTGAGGTCAGATTTGAACTCCTCCTGCCTTCGGGGCTGATGCTCTATCCATTGCACCACCTAGCTACCTAGCTAGTCCCATGAAAGAACTTTAAATTGCCATACAGATTTTTTTTCCTTCTCTGATTTTCCAAAAAAATCTGATTTTATCACTATCTTTTCATTGAATTCACATCTTGCTTTCCCCCAGAATCAAACTTTCCTATCTTTTATCAAATGCTACCCAGAGTTAAATAGGGACTCACCAGACCCCAGAAGTAAGGTTAATAGACTAATTCAAACCAATCATTCCATTTTATCTTTCTTATTCTAAGTGAGAAGAAAGGAAGTGGGTTTAGTGATCTGTCTTCCATCCTATCTCCCATTTCCCATTCGTTATCAGGTTTGTGGCTGATAATCTCTTCCTATGTATCTCCTTCTTTTACTAATTTGCTTGGTTCTTGACTTCTGGGGCAGAGACAAGATGGTGGTATGAAGCTAGCATGCTCCTGGAGCTTTTCTCTGTACAGACATTAAAGCTATAGATCTCACCTAAAAAAAGAAAAAATGGAAACAAGTTTTCAACTGCAGACATCCTGGAAGATCTTCAGTGAAGTCTGTCTCTTGTGGGGAGGGAGAAGGCAAGTAAAGCCCCACAAGGCAGGAAAGCTGGAAAGTTAGTGGGAAACTTTTAGTCACAGTGCAGTCCAGGTGCAGGCAGCTAGACAACAGCACAGGTCCAGGCACCTAGATAACAAGCCAGAAGGGAGGGTCCCAACCCCTGACAAAGTCTGAACCCTGGGAACACTGGGGCAAAAGACAGGACTGGGTTGGGAGCAAACCACTGCATAGGCAGAGCCTGGACATAAAGGGGGAAACACACCTCCACATAAGCAGTGCCTGGGCTGCACAGACAATATCTTGGCCAGAGATAAACTAGAGATCAGATCCCAGTTCCAGCACAAAAAAGCTTGGGTCTATACTCCCTACATCCCAGGAGCCAAGTCAACCAATCAAATTGAGCAAAAAAACTAAAAGAGCACTAACCATAGAAAGCTACTATACAGATAGAAATGATAAAAATGCTACCTTAGAAGAAGAAACTAGTGACAAATTACCTACATGAGAAGTCTCAAAGGAGTCTATGAATTGGACTCAAATCCAAAACCTCATAGAAGAGTGTTAAAAATAATTTAAAAACCAAAGAACAGAGGAAGAAGAAAAATGGGAAAAAGAAATGAAAGCCATGCATGAAAATTATGGAAAAATTGACCAAAGATATCAATTCCTTTAAAAGTAAAAAATAATCAACTGGAAAAAGAATGTAACTCTTCAAAAAATAAAGTGAACCAACTGGAAAAGGAATGCAACTCATCTAAAACTCAAATTGAGTAACTGAAAAGGGAATACAACTCAGCAAAAAGTAAAATTAACCAACTGGAAAAGGAAGCAGAAAATAAAACCTTAAAAATTAGAATTGGACAAATAGAAACCAATGAATCTATGAGTCACCAAGATGCCGTCAAATAAAGTCAAAAGGCTGAAAAAAAATTGAAGAAAATGTAAAGTACCTTTTAGGAAAAACAAATGACCTAGAAAATACATCCCGGGGCGGCAGTGGATAGAGCACCAGCCCTGGAGTCAGGAGTACCTGGGTTCAAATCCGGTCTCAGACACTTAATAATTACCTAGCTGTGTGGCCTTGGGCAAGTCACTTAACCCCGTTTGCGTTGCAAAAAAAAAAAAAAGAAAGAAAGAAAATACATCCATTACAACTTATTGGTCTATCAGTAAACCTAGATCAAAAAAAAAAGAGCCTGGAAAATATCTTTCAGGAAATTATCAGGGAAAACTAGATCAAGAAGACAAAAATCACCCTTAAAAGAATACACAGAACACCCCCAGAAAGAGATCTCAGGAGAAAAACTCCAAAGACTATCATAGACAGATTCCAGAATTCTCAAATAAAGGTGAAAAATACTGCAAGCATCCAAAAAAGAAGTAATGTGAATACAAAGGAAGCATAATCAGAATTACCCAGGGTTTATCAGTTTTTATCATTAAAGGGTCAGAGGGCCTGAAATAGTATATTTCAGAGGGCAAAGGACCCTGGATTACAACCAAGAATTTACTACCCTGAAAAATCCAGCATATTCTGTCAGGGGAAAAGATGGATGTTCAATGAAATAGAGAACTTGCAATAATACTTGATAACAAAACCAGAACTGAACAGAGAATTCAATCTTTGAATACAACACTCAAGAGATACATAAAAAGGTACATGGAAAAAAAATGTTAGGTGAAAACTTTACATTGAATACAACCCTACAAAGGAAGATAGCACTTTTTACTCTTAAGAATTGTATTTCTCTTAGGATAGTTAAAGGGTTGAACATAGTTGAAGAGATTGTAGTTAGAGAATATGGGAATGGTTGGTTCTTGCCCTTCTTTATCGAAGACCAAAATGACATCACTATGTTTGAGACAGATTACTATGTGTCTGACTATGGCTGCTCAAACCAATATGAGCTCAGAGTGCTCTACCACTGGTCAGATACAAATAGTTCAGGTGAACACGGGGGTATTTACTCTAAACATATATCTAATGTTTCCTTTGAATTCCTTTAGTTCTTCCTTGCTCATAGAGCTCTGATTGAGGGCACCCTATGCTGGTATGTCGTGCCAGTGTCTCTCATACCTCACAATCAATGCTCAAGTTCTTAAAAGAGACTTTCAGGGTGTCCTAGCAGTTAGAGAACTTAGAGGCTCTTTACATGATTAAATCAGAAGGGACTTTACCAGATACTTAGAGGTTTATAGTACTATGGGGAAGAAGATGGGATCATACTTGAAAGGGTAGAAGTGATTTTATCTTAATCCATACTTTAGTTAACAAGGGTTTTAGTTTCATGTTGGGGCCTAAAGGGACAATGGGAGAGTGTCTC
This sequence comes from Macrotis lagotis, assembly GCF_037893015.1. Classification (NCBI taxonomy): domain Eukaryota; kingdom Metazoa; phylum Chordata; class Mammalia; order Peramelemorphia; family Peramelidae; genus Macrotis; species Macrotis lagotis. The sequence goes on along the minus strand of NC_133661.1, from coordinate 182,541,077 downwards.
CCATACTTTGGCTGGAGAAAGTTGTAGTATTATATGGTTGTAGTATTATAGAGATGAAGGGGAAAGAGTATACTTAGAAGGACTGGATGTGAAAACATCATAAAGAGATATACTTTGCCTGAAGCTTTGGCTACAGTTGAAGGAAGTGTGCTTGGGGGGGGGAGGGGTGATACAAATGGTTCATGAAATGATTTGGCTTTGCATTATTCTTTGGCTCATGAGAATTATGTGTCCATGGAGAGTACTTGAAAGGGGGATAAAGTATAAAAAGATTATAATTTGATAGGATTCATGACTATTGAAAAGTATATTTCTAATGAGATAGAAAAGGGGAGAGTCACTTAATGACTATAAAGCTTATCAATCATTCAAGCAATCAATGGGGCAGCTAGGTGGCACAGTGGATAGAGTAAGACCCTGGAATTAGGAGGACCTGGGTTCAGGTGTGGCCTCAGACACTTAATAATTGTCTAGCTCTGTGACCTTGGGCAGCAAAAGAAAAAAACAACAATCAAGCAGCCTTTGATGGTTAATACTTCTATCAGGTCAGAAAAAAAGGTGTATATATATATATATATATATATATATATATATATATATATATGTATATATATATATATATATGTATATATAATATTTTTTTTTGACAAAGGGAATATAAGTACAAGTCAGAGTTAAAACAATAAAAACATAAAAAGAACTATGCTAGGAGAAGGCTAGGCATTAGTGGATAAGTAACACCAGGTGAAGAAGCACCATGTCCTATTATAGCAGAAAGATAGAAGGGAGGGTGTGAACACCATCTAAATTCTACTCAATAGATTTGACCCAAAGAGGGAATAACATACATTCCCTATTGGATTTAAAAATCTGTTCTATCCTACAGAGAAGTGGAGAGGGGGGTGGGGGGGGGAAAGGGAAAGAAGAGGGAAGAAGGGACTGATAAAAGGGAAGTTGAAGGTATAAGTAAAACTAAACTTAAAGTTAAAATTTAAGAGAACAGTTAATGGGGAAAGGGAGGAGAAAAGTACAAATGGGGAAAGATAACATGGAGGGAAATAAAGAATTAATACTTTTAATTGTAAATGTGAATGGGCTGAATTCTTCCATAAAATGGAAGTGGATAGCAGAATGACTTGAAAACTATAATCCTACAATATGTTGTTTACAAGAAACACATTTGAAGCAGAGAGATACACTCTGGGTTAAAGGTAAAAGGCTGGAGCAAAATATATCATGCTTCAGCAGAAGTAAAAAAAAATCAGATCTGATCTGAGACAAAGCAAAAGCAAAAGTAAAAATAGATCTCATTATAAGGGATAAGAAAGGAAACTATATCTTATTCAAAGGCACCTTGAAGTTATAACATCATTAAACAAATGCACCTAGACCTATAGCATTCAAATTCGTAGAGGAGACACTGATTGAATTAAAGGAGACATAGACAACAAAGGACTATGGAAAGATAAAGCAAAAATTGAAAACTAAATAACTTAATTTTAAAGAATGAATGGATTAAATAAGAAATCATAGAAGTAATCAATAATTTCATCCAAGAAAATGATAACAATAAGACATCATACCAAAATTTATGGGATGTAGTTTTTAGGGGAAATTTTATATCTCTAAATGTTTATAAGAATAAAATAGAGAAAGACGAGATCAGGGCACTAGGTGGCGCAGTGGACAGAGCACTGGCCCTAGAGTCAGGAGGACTTGAGTTCAAATATGACCTCAGACACTTAATAATTACCTAGCTGTGTTACCTTGGGCAAATCACTTAACCCCATTGCCTTGAAAAAAAAGAACAAAAAAAATCAGAAAAGAAAGAAAGAGGAGATCAATGAATTGGGTATGCAACTAAAAAAACTAGAAAAAGAACAAATTAAAGATCCTCAATTAAAAGCCAAATTAGAAATTCTGAAAATCAAAGGAGAGATTAATAAAATTTAAAGCAAGAAAATCATTGAGCTAATAAATAAAACTAAGAGTTGGTTTTATGGAAAAAATAGATAAAACTTTGATTAATTTATTTAAAAAAGGAAGAGGGGGCGGCTAGGTGGCATAGTGGATAAAGCACCGGCCTTGGAGTCAGGAGTACCTGGGTTCAAATCCGGTCTCAGACACTTAATAATTACCTATCTATGTGGCCTTGGGCAAGCCACTTAACCTCATTTGCTTTGCAAAAAAGCTAAAAAAAAAAGAAGGAAGAAAACCAAATTCCCAGTATCAAAAATGAAAAGGTTGAACTCACCACAAATGAGGAGAAAATTAAAGAAATAATTTGGAGCTATTTTACTCAACTGATAACCTGAGTGAAATGGATGAATGTTTACCAAAATACAAACTACACAGATTAGCAAAAGAGGAAATGAAATACTTAAATAACCACATTTCAGAAGAAAATTGCAGAAACAGGGGCGGCTAGGTGGCATAGTGGATAAAGCACCGGTCTTGGGGTCAGGAGTACCTGGTTTCAAATCCAGTCTCAGACACTTAATAATTACCTAGTTGTGTGGCCTTGGGCAAGCCACTTAACCCCACCTGCCTTGCAAAAACCTAAAAAAAAAAATTGCAGAAACCAACAATAAACTCCCTAAGAAAATGTCTCCAGTTCCAGATGAATTTTCAAATGAATCCTATGAAACAATTAAGGAACAATTAATTCCAATACTACATAAACTATTTTTTAAAAATAGAAGTTCTGCCAAATTCCTTTTATGACATCAATATGGTACTAATACCTAAACCAGGAAGAACCAAAACAATGAAAATTATAGACCAATCTCCTTAATGAACATTGATGCAAAAATCTTAAATAAAATTTTAGCCAAGAGATTATAGCAAATTATTATTAGGAAAATACACATGAACAGGTAGGATTTATACCAGGTAGGCAGAGAAGGCTTAATATAAGGAAAACATTTAATATAATTAAACATATCAATAACAAAACCAACAGAAATCACATAGTTATTTCAATAGATGCTGAAAAAGTCATTGACAAAAATACAACATCCATTCCTATTATAAACACTAGAGAGTTTAGGAATAAATTGAGTTTTCCTTAAAATAATAAGCCGCATCTATCTAAAAACCATCAATAAATATATGTAAACTAGGAGCATTTGCAATAGATCAGGGATGAAACAAGGATGCCCATTGGCACCATTACTATTAATTATAGTATTAGAAATGTTAGCTTTAACAAAAAGAAGAAAAAAGAAATCAAAGGAATTAGTGTTGGCAATAAGGAAGTGAAACTTTCACTCTTTGCAGATGATATGATGGTATACTTAAAGAACCCAAGAATATCATTTTAAAAAACTACTTGAAATGATTGACAAATTCAGGAAAGTAGCAGGATATAAAATAAACCCACAGAAATCATCAGTTTTTCTATATATGAACCACAAAGCCTAAGGGCAAGAGCTAGAAATAAGAATCTACCTCCCAAGACAAACACAGAAACTGTATGAACACAATTACAAAACTCTTTTCACACAAAGTCAAATCAAAACATGGGAAAATGTCAATTGCTCATGGTTAAGCCAGGCTAATTTAATAAAAATGACAATTCCACCCAAACTAAATTTCTTATTCAGTGCCATACCATCAAACTATAAAATAACTATTTTACTGAGCTAATATATATAATTCATCTGGAGCAACAAAAGATCAAGATTATCAAGGGAATTGATGAAAAAAATGTAAAGGAAGGTGGTCTTGCTCTACCAGACCTAAAACTATACTATAAAATGGCAGTTATTAAAACTACCTGGTACTGGTTAAGAAATAGAATATTAGACCAGTGGATTAGGAGAGGTTAAAAAAAACAGTAGTAAATGACTACAGTAATCTACTTTTTTGACAAACTCAAAGACATTAGCTTCTGGGATTAAGAACTCACTATTTGACAAAAATTGTTGGGAAAACTGGAAAATAATATGGTAAAAACTAGATTTAGACCCACATTTTACACCCTATACCAAAATAAGGTCAAAATGGGTACAGGATTTAGACATAAAGGGCAATGCAATAGACCAATTATCAGATCAAGGAATACTGTCAGTTCTATGGAAAGGGGAGATATTTATGCCTAAACAAGAAATAGAGTACATTATAAATTGCAAAATGGATGATTTTGACCATATTAAATTTAAAGGGTTTGCATTAATAAAACCAATGCTGCCAAGATTAGACAGAAAACAGAAAGCTGGGAAAAAAAATTTCACAGCTAGGGAAATATATAGAGAATTGAATCAAATTTATAAAGTTATAAGTCATTCCCCAAATTGATAAATGATCAAAGGATATGAACAGTCAGTTTTCAAATGAAGAAATTAATGCTATATATAATCATATGAAAAATTATCCAAATCATTACTGATTAGAGAAATGCAAATTAAAACTATGAGGTATCACCTCACACCTATTATATTGGCTAAGATGACAAAAAGGGAAAATGATCAGTGTTGGAGAGGTTGTGGGAGGATTGGGACATTGATACATTGCTTGATGGAGTTGTGAGCTGATCTAAACTTTCTGGAGAGCAATATGGAACTATGCCCAAAGAGCAATAAAACCAATCATTCCCTTTGACCCAGCTATACCAATACCAGGCCTTTATCCAGAAGAAATCATAAAAAATGGGAAAAGTCCCACATATTCCAACATATTCAAAGCAACTCTTTTTGTAGTGATAAAGAACTGGAAATTGAGGGCATGCCAATTGGAGAATGACTGAACAAGTTATAGCATATGAATATTATGGAGTACTGTTGTTCTATAAGAAATCATGAATTGTCAGATTTGAGAGAAAATGGAAAGAATTACAGGAACCAATGCTGAGTGAAGGGAGCAGAACCAAGAGAATATTGTCCACATAAACAACAACATTGTGAGATGAACAAACTTGATAGATTCAGCTCCTCTCAGCAGTTTGGAGAACTAGAACAACCTTGGAAAATCTGTTATGAACAATGCTATCCATTTATAGGTGAAGAAAAAAAAAACTACAGAATCTGAATGAACACTTATTTTTTTTTTAATTTTCTCTTATGCTTTTCCTTTCTATCTCATGGTTTTCTTTCTTTTCCCTTAGTCCTAATTCCTCATACAGAAAATGACTAATCTGTAAACATGGTAAAAACAAATGTATAATGTACAATATTCACCAGACTGGTCATTGCTGAAGGGAAGGAGGTGAGAAGGTAGGATGGAAGGAATTTATGTACCTTGTAAAAATGCATATGCCTATGAATGAATATTGAAAAACTTTTGTAACATATAATTAGAAAAATAAAATATCAATTGGAAAAAAAATTTGCTCAGTTGTATCTTTTTGTGCCCTTTAATGGAGCAAAGATTTGGATTTCTTGGCAAAGATACTGGACTGGTTTGCCATTTCCTTCTCCAGTGTATTAAGGCAGAGGTTAAGTGACTTGTTCAAGGTCACACAGCTAGTGTCTAAGATCAGATTTGAACTCAGAGGTCTTCCTGACTCCAAGTTCAGTGTTCTACTCCCTGAACCATTTAGCTGCCTTTTTAAAAATTATAGTTAACATTTATATTGCCACTTAAGGTTTACAAAGCACTTTACAATTATCATCTCATTTAATTCTCACACAAGTTCCCTGGGAGGTAGGTGCTATAAATATACCCATTTTAAAGATAAGGAAACAGGCAGGTGAGAGTCATGTAGCCAGCATCTGAGCCTAGATAGGAACTTGGGTTTTTCTCACTCTGTGTATCTGCTGTGCTATCTAGCAACCTTTTTTTCACTCTGTTCAATCTTGGTTTTCTCCATTCTGTACCTCCATTTTTTAATTCCTTTCTTCCATGACTCATTTCATATGGGGTGGGGGAGGGGGGAGTTTAGTGGAATATAAGCTCAAATGTACCATGGTAGTGAAAAAAAACTGATTTGTGTCATATTCAGAGACACAGCTTAAGGTGAGGGTACTATTGTACCCTACCTTGGTCCGATATATCACACATAAAGTGATACAGCTGCTTGGTTTCCATTGTGCTAACCAAACCTTTCTTTTTTTTTCTTTTTGTATTTTGTCTTTGCAAGGCAATGGGGTTAAGTGGCTTGCCCAAGGCCACACAGCTAAGTAATTATTGTCTGAGGCTAGATTTGAACTCAGGTCCTCCTGACTCCAGAGCAGTGTTTTATCCACTTACCACCTAACTGCTTAGTTTTTATATTCAGGTTTGGGACCAGATTTTAGGAAAGAAGCTATTAAGTTGGGGAGCAGAGAAGGGTAAGCAAGAAGATAAAGGGCCTCGAGTTCATGAAATGAGACTCCGTTGCAATAAATGGAGATGTTTAGTTTGGAGAAGACTTTGGGCAAGGATGTGTGATAGCTGATTTCAAGTATTTGAAAGGTTTATACTAGGAATTAGATCTGCCGCCTTGGCCCCGAAGCTAAAGAACCATGACTGGTAGAAGTTGCAGAGGCATATAGGCTCAGCATCAGAAAAATCTTCCCAGCAATGACAGCTATTGTAAAAATGGAGTGAGCTGCCTCATAAAGTAATGAGCATCCTCTGGCAGTTTTTAAGTAAAGGCTGGATGAATAAATTAGGTACTTCGTAGATGGAATTGTTTCAGGAATGGGTTAGCTTAGGTGGTCAACTCTGAAATTCTGATACAGCCTTTTATGAAGTGGCTCAGCATGCCTAGAATAGCCTCATCTTCTTTTTTGCCCTAGGATAGTCTCCAACTTTTTTTTTTTATAACTTGCTACTCTTTCATTTCCTTGATGTTACTGGGTGATGGAAGAGATTAATTCATTGCTAATATACTATGGTTCTTGATAACTCTGGGAAAGAAACAGCACTAAGGTCCTTTCTCTGATGAAAACCCTAGATAATGGAGATGAGTTAACATAGCAGTACCAGTCAGCTAGCTCTATTATGTGAATCTTTGAAATCTACTGAATTCATTCTTTTTTTTTTAAGCTTTTTGCAAGGCAAATGGGGTTAAGTGGCTTGCCCAAGGCCACACGGCTAGGTAATTGTTAAGTGTCTGAGACTGGATTTGAACCCAGGTACTCCTGACTCCAGGGCCGGTGCTTTATCCACTACGCCACCTAGCTGCCCCCTGAATTCATTCTTAAGAATAGGTTTCTGAGATAACTGAAGTAATCATATTTCTCTGCTTTTCACATTTGTCTTCTGGTCCTATTCAAGTTGACCTGGAACTTATTTTGTGGTCAGCCTCCCATGCTTTTTTATTAGAAAAGAGCTAATGAGGACAAGAAACCTCTTAGCAACCAAGAGAAAGGACAGTCTTTCAACTGCAGGAAACGTCTGGAAGCCCGTCAACAAGTGACGTATCTGTGACTGCTTCTTTGCCTGAGGCTGCCCTTCATATGTCTCTCTCTGGCCCAGATGTGCCAACCTGACTTGGTTCAAGAAAGGGTAGTGCAGCAAGGCAGGGATGTGGAACCACATGGCCAGACTGGGAAGGGAGAGGGAAATACAGGTCAGATCAGGAAGGCCAAACTCTTCCTTGTTGTACTGCTTAGGACTAGAAAATATATTGAGAAGAGAAATAGGAAACCAAAAATGAAGAGACAGGGAGAGAAAGACAAAGGATAGGCAGAGAAGAAAAGATTGAGAAGAGGGTGAGAAACTATTTTTAGCCTCTCATGTCAAAAGTTGTTAAGTCAGTGTTCCTCAGTCATGATCTTTTTTGTTTGTTTTTATTCTTATTTTTTTTTCAGTAACAAAAGACACAGAACAGATCTTAATTTGAAGCATTTCCAAAAAGTGCATGTTGCCCATCCTGCCACTTCTTGGAGTGTGGAGTTATAGGGCAAGAGGGGAAAAAAAATGAAATTGAAAGTATTATCTAAAAAATATAAACAGCCTCTTTGAAAGAAAGATGATGGTAAGATTTTAGAGTCCCAGTATTCTAGGGGAGGGACAGGACCTCTTTAATCCTGGAAACAGAAAAGTTGTTCTCCAAGTCTAGAGGTCCCAGGCACTCACGACAACAGTCAAGCTTGTTTGCCTCCTCATTCCCAGCCACTGGAAAAAGTCCTTACCAATGTTGTCCCCACCCCCTCAACTCCCTGTTCAGTTGGCCAGGTTATCTTGAACATCCTCAAAACATGGGATTTTTAGTTCAAGGAATCATCATTTTGAGAATGAATCATGACTAAGTAGAGGCCAAGTCTCAAAGTGCTTACTTCCCAGGAGCCTAGGCCAAGATCTGGGATGGGGTAGGGTACCAGTGTATGTAATCCTGGGCTTCCTAAATGATCAGTAGGGTGACACTACACTCTGAAGAACAGAAACAACAACTAACTGTTGATGGAAGATAGTGAGATAGTTATGATGAGTACAGGAGCATAAAGAGTAGGGTACATTTGGCTGGTGAGAGGCTTTCTGGGACAGCAGTCTATGGGGCTTAAACACCACCCATCCTAGAATGGTCTTCCTTGGGCAGCTTTACTTATGTCCTCCAGCCTTAGAATGGGAAAGCAAAGAGAAGTTCAGTCCATGGGCTCTCCCAGCTCCCTAGAGCCTGCATCACGGAGTCCCTGAGAAACAGGCAGCAGGATAATAGGAAGCTGACCAGTACCAACCTGATACCTTATAATGGGTGGCACTGGGAGACAGAAAGTTCCAGAAGCCTGGAGAACTTTCTTCTCTCCCATTTGCTAAGAGGTTTGCTGTGTCCCTTGGCTGTCCCCATAATTTTCATGGTAGGAATACAGTTTCCATTAATTTTCCTTTCCTCCAGGGGTAGTTTATACCATGCATAAGGGACGAGGTCAGGGTTTAAACCCTTAATTGGTTTTTGCTTTCTCCTAGTTTTTCTGAACAGGAATTCTGGTTGGGTTTTGCAGGAAAAGTCCACAAGGGAAATTGGGAAGTCCTGAAGGAAGCAGCATAAGCTGGGATGTGACTGTGTCCTTGTTAATTGGTCACATCACTGTTCTCAGGCCCAGAATGGGGACTATTTCTTGGCTCTGAAAGGTTCACTGCATGAGAATTCTTCTGGTACCAGGAACGATCCCTCTCCAACCAAATAGGACATCGGCCTCTTGAGGTCTCCAGCTTATTCTCTATCTACCTTGCCTTCTTTCCTGTACCCCTCACCTCCACCCCCATGGGCTCTCCCCTGCTCACTGCCTGGGAGGGTTTTGACTGCTGGAGTTTGAGAGCCAGAAGGAACTAATGGAGGTGGCAGCTCAGACATAGTTGGCAGTGCCCTGGTGAGCATTGATCCTCTGCATGTGGCAGGAATGGCAGAGCAGGTGTCCATCCAGGGGGAAGCAGCAACAGCCCTCCTCATCACTTAGCTGCATTCGACAGTCCTGTGGAACAAGGGCACAGGTCATATCTAGGAGAGGAGCGATCGGTAAGCTTCCAGTCTCTTGGAGCCCCTTGATTGGGGTGGTGGGGGCTTCCTCAACAGAACTTGCATCAATGCTCCAGTCAGACACCAGGTGTCGCTGCTGCCATAGAAATACTGGGCTAGCCTTCCCCCACTGGAGCTGGAGGCCCCATTGCCTTCAAAGGGATGGGGGTCAAAAAGACAAGGAAAGAGTCCAGGCAGTCAGGATCTGTGGAGTGGCAGCTATGAAGCCATCTGGCTTCCTGGCTTTCAGCATGGAGTAGGAGAAAGAACATGACCTTGGAAACTGGAAGACCGGAGCCCTGCCACTAACTGGCTATTGTGACTTTGGGGGAAAGTCACTTTACCTGTTCAAGGCTCAGTTTCCTCATCTGTAAAATGGGGACTAAATAATTATATTTATTTTAATCCCAAGTCATCTCGCTGTTTCCCCACACCATACTCACCTCACAGTGATAGCACTCAAAATGGTAATCTCGGTCCATGGATATCACCCTCACAATCTCCTCACAGCCCTAAAACAAAAAGCAAACCCCCACCCAACCACATAGGCAGGAATTAATGCATTGGACTTCCCACACCAATATATATCTCACTCAGACTGTGAAGTCACAGAAATGCCCCCTGCCCACACTGCTACCAAGGTGGCTACCTTTTGGTGGCTACTGCAAACCCTCCTCCTCCTTTCCCACAACTAAAGTCCAATTGGCACACAGCTGTGGCCCTAATTCAGTATGTTACCACATCTGGCATTTCAAGAGGCTAAAAGGGCTTCCTCTCAGTCAGTTTTGCCTTGCACATCCGTGGGTAGAAGGAAGCAAGGAAAGGGGAAGGAAGAAGGAAGTTGAGCTTGATGGGAGAAGGTGTCCTTAGCCTGAAGGGGAGGGATAGGAGGCAGGTAATCCCTGCCCAGGAAACAGTAAGCTCCGGTGGGCTCTGGTCTCTCTACCAGATTTCTTGCTTAAGACCTCAGGTTCCTTCTCTTCCATATTCCAAGATGTGAGTTCAAGGATGCTCTCCTACCAGCCCTCTTCCTGGACCTACTTAAAATGTGGTCAGATGAAGAGGAGTTCTGTGACACATTCCCTAATAAGGTATCAGGAAGAAAAACATTTCCAGGTGTTTGTGTTTTTTAAGGTGAAAAATAGAGTCACCTAGGAATCAGCATGAAATACTTGGGTCTCAACCACATGAATGCTTGCAGAAGGTGTTTGGGGGGAGGTGAAGGAAGGGTTAGGGTTCATAAACATTGACATCAGCTCTCTCTACTTGCTCCACCCAAACCCAGATATACTGACCTCTGATGGGAGGATGGGCTGGCCACAAGCAGCACATTTGGGAGCATAATTTCTGGAATAGAGAAGATAAAGCAGGTTCAAATTGGTGGGGGGGGTCTACCTCAGGCACTAGATCTGCTTTCCCTAGTCTCCCAGATAGAACTCACTTGTGGTAGTCGGTGACACAGTACACCTGATTGGAGAAGTCCACGGTAAAAGGTACGCCATCCAAACACTTGTTGCAGACTATACAGCGGAAGCAGCCTGGGTGATAAGACTTGCCCATTGCCTGCAGGATCTGACTCAGTGGTGGCAGGAGGGGAAAGGAGTGAGATTAGTGTGGATGTGAGCCCAGAGTTTTGTACCATTCCACCTACCAGGTGTGGAATCAGATCACTGTCTTCAGCATCCTTTCCCTCCAGCTCCCCCTAACCCAGCCTCCTCGTTCTTCCCTTTTTTGTTCCAATAAGCATTAAGGGTCAGTATAGTCTTGGACACACACAAACACACAGTGAAGTTCAGTGGAGGATCCAAGAGAAAAAATTTAGAATACTGAGCTTGAATGTGACCCTTATAAACAACCACATCCTCATTTTACAGATGAAGAAATTAAAGCTTAGAGAAATTCATTCAATGACTTGTGCAAGGTCCCAGAAGTCTGATTCTCATCCTAATGTGCTTTTCATTATACTGCAGGCCAAAGAAATCTTGAAAAGATAGTCTGTGTTGTATTTGAGTCTTTTAGAAGATTTGAAATGCCAAAGATCAGAGAAAGGGCAAGGGACTTTACCCAGCCCCCTGGAGTCATGTATTTTGCACACAGTAGGTGTTTGAAAAATGTTTGTTAGGTGAATGACATAAACATGTGATACCTTACAGAACATTAAGAAATCTGATATTCGTGCTTATGTTGAAAATTCTCTAAAACCATAGAAGTTTAGAGAAAGAAAAGATCAGTGTGAGTTGCAGAAGGGTCTTGATTTACACCTGTAAAGATGGAGTTGGACACAATAGCTGGGGGAAGGAGGCAAGAGGAGAGAGAGAGAGGGAGCACATTGCAGATGGGAAAAAATAGGACCAGCAAAGATGAACATGGAGGATTTCTAGAAGAAGACAAACTTGAGGGGATCAGACATGCATGTTGAAGAGCAGAGCAAGATAAGATTATATAGGTAAAGCCAGGTCATATCAGGGAAAATTTTTGAGTGTCATACAATAGGAAGCTGTGATAGACTGGAGAATTGGCATGAAATAGGAACTAGAGTTTTAGAGTCACAAAGGACCTTAGGGGCTATCTAGCTCAATCCCTTCATTTTGCAGAAAGGACAATGAGAAGCAGAGGGGCTAAGTAGCTTGGCCCTGGTCACACAGGTAAAAAGTGTCAGAGCCAGGATCTGAACATCACCCCTTTGATCTCAATCTAGCATTCTTTCCATTGTACCAAACTGAATTACAGGAAGATTTAAACTATCTGCCCCAACCCCTTTCCAAGTCATCCCGGACTCTTCAGTCTCCTGTTGCCCTTGATTTCACCTTGGCTCCTCTTTAACATTCCACCAATAACAGTTCTCTAGTTAAATTTTCCTTACCTTCTCCAAGATCAAGTGACCACAGACACAACATTTTTCTGCTGCTTCCTGGAACCCTGAAAACTAGAAGGGTGGGAGGTAAAGGGGAGAAAGAGAAAATGCTGTTATCAAACTGAAGATGATGTGACCACAGGATGAAAGGGGCATTATGAAGAGTACAGTTTGCATGGGAAAAGAGGAAGGGATACCAGTGGGGGCCAATTCATCAGGTCTAATGAAATAAAATAAATCCTGACTCACCAGGTAATCCTCCTCACAGTAGACAGAACCATTGACACTGTAGAAAGCTTTGCATCGAAGTGTCCTCCCTGAAACCCAATAAGAATGGCGGTAAGGGGGATTGGGAATATATGATATAATTCCAATGATTCCTGAGAATCCAAGAGGCATCTAAGACTACCTCTTCGAAATAAAAGCCCCTCCTGGAAAACAGATTACACTTCTTTCCAGGCTTTTACTCCTTCCCCCACAGCCTATTCTCTATGAATTCATGATCTAGTTTTTAGTCACCTTGCTAGACTTGAGTTAAACCACCCACCCAACTCCTAAAGTCATTATCATTATCCCCTTCCTTTCCCTGAAATCCCACTCTGCCCTCATTTCACCTATCCTCACCTAGGCCCCCTAGAGGTAACCGGGTGGCACAGCTAACTACAGCAAAAGGCCTAGAGTCAGAAAGACCTGAGTTCAAATCCAGCCTCAGACATTTACTAGCTGTGTGACCCTTGGCAAATCAATTTACCTTCTGTCTCAATGTTCTCACTGTAAAATGGGGATGATTGTTATCACCTACCTTCCAGGGTTGTTGGGAGGATTGTATGAGATAATGTTTGCAGAGTGCTTGGATAGTACCCATCACATAGAAGGATCTTAATAAATGCATGTTCCTTTCCTTTGGTCAAGCATCAGACTCTCTTCTACAAACCCTTTCTGAAATTTCTCCCAACCCCCTCCTCTCAGGAACAAAAGCTTTCTTTTTCATCAAAAGCGTCCTCTACTTTTAAAAATTGCACCTTACACTGTGTTGAGAGTTGATTGACAAGAGAGTTCCCATCTTCTCTGGCTTGGTCCTGTGCCCACCCCCTTAGCTAACTCCCCTCTCGTCTGAACCTTTTTTTATATTATTAGAGGACATAAGGATACTAGAATCAGGATAAAATGCTTTGGTGGCAAAGAAGACTGTACTTCCTGATGTCCTTTGATCTCAGCAATCCCAACTTTCCCAAAGATCAGGGACAGCCTGAATCCTTCAGCTCTATTAGTATCCCACAAGCTAATGCAAAGAGTCTCAGCAAACTTGAGAATGGGGAATTGGGGGCAGAAGCTAGGGCAATTAAGAGGCCCCAAAGCAAAAATGGGCATATTTCCCACATCTGCTATCTTCCCACTAGGGTTTCTACTCATAGCTCTGTTTGGGCAGCTTGTAAAAATGAATTTCAAAACTAAAGAGAAAATCAGAAAGAAGGGCAGTCTGGAGGTAAGAGTACGAGTTGAAAATAAGATACAGTCTGCAAAAGACACAGCTGAGAATCAAAGGGGGGGGAGGGAAGGGAGAAGAAGAAAGAAAAAAAGAGAGGGAGTCAGACAGAGATAGGAGATTAAAGGTTTAGCAAAGGAATCAGAATAGGAGACCAGCAGTGAAGGGGGTGGTGAGGGAGGAACAGGGGGAGTCAGTGCCGACAGGGAGCCCCTGCACAGCCTCCTGAGCTAACAGTGGGCATTCCTGTAGCGTGATGTCATCAGCTTGGCATGGCCCAGTGGCCTGCGCTCCACAGAGGTGGCTGAACTCTGACCAGCCAAGAGAAAACCCCTCTCCCAGCTCCCCCACAGCTCCCCATTCCCTAGGCCCACCCCCCCTCCCCTTCCACATTCCTGTCTTTCACCGTCGCCCCAGGCAACTTGGCTGCCCAAGACTAAACCCCACCAAGCACAGGGCTGCAGGCCCGGACCCAAAGCTCAGAGCCCAGAGTCCAGAGCCTAGGCTATGCAGGCAGAGAACACAACAGAGAAAGAGGGAGGGAGGGAGGGAAGAAGAGAAAAGAAGACAGACATGAGAAAGGAGGGAAAAGGAAAAAAAGGATGTCTAACAGAGAGGAAAAAAGATGGGGGGGGAGCAGCCTACCTGATACAGTAGGAGAAGACAGAAAAAAGAGAGGGAAATAAAGACAAGCAAGCTAGGGAGGAAGGAACCTGGGAAAGAAGTAGATGCTGGAGACTTGGTAGATGCCCCAAAGCTGAGTGATTTAATGATCAAGAGTTTTTGTCCTACTCCAGATGTTGCTATTCCTTCTCTAAGTTCCTTATACCTGCCCCATTCAGAAGGGCTCCACTCACCACAAGAGCAGCAGACAAAGCACTGGGTGTGGTACAGACTGTCCAGGGCCTGGCAGGCATTACTTTGCCCATAGATGCCCTTGTTACACTTTATACATGTGCCTGTGAGAAGGGAAAAGAGAAGAGGTCACCACACCAGTACCCTTCCTCCTCTGACCCTCAAGTAACACACCTTTCTCCCCTTTCTGGTTTCTGTTGAGCACAGAGAACAGGGCTTAAGAAAAAAAGAGGTGGAAAAATGGTTTTATAAACAGGGAAGGAGGGAAGAAAGTCCTGGATATGCTGAGAAAAAGCAGAGCCAGCAGTACTAGGACTGTTCACTCATTAAACACATCACTTGAGTTTGGACATGCCCAACCCTGGCTAAACTTCACGAGAAGAGACCCAGAAATTTTCAAGAATGTTATATGGTCTACTTGAGAAGAAAAGACCAACACGCAAAACAATCCTAAACAATATGTTATTATTAAGACCTAAACTGTAGATGGAGAATTTCTAGAATTCAGAAGGCATAGAGCAAAAGTAAACAGGGGAAACTTCAGTGAGGATTTGGGGGGCATGATAGTTTATCTGGGTTTCAGTTTACTCCTCTGTAAAATAACAAAATTGAAATCAGTCATGTCTCAGGTCTTTCCAGATCTAATAATCTATTATTCTTAAGGATAGATAGATTTTTTTTTTTTACATAGGAAGGAGAGTACGAAGGAAAGAAGTCAGGAAAAAGTAGGGTAGATAGTGAGGTGGACAATGAGACAAGTGGGTGTGGAATGGAAAATAAGAATGAAAATTAGGTAGTAATAGAAAATATGTTTGGATAGTCAGGAATGGGGCTTTTACAGAGAGACTTTTTCTGCTCATTCCATTTTCTTTTTCTTTTTTGGGGAGGGGGGGAGGTTTGAGAGTGAAGGGGGTTGAATGGCTGCAACTCTCTCAGATACGAGGTCAATCTTATACCTCTTCTTTCTCACCCAACGTCCCCATCTCCATGCCAAGCCTATGTAAAATCTAGGGCCCCCAGGTTCAGAGACAGTCCCAAGAGGAGATCAGATCTGAATGGGACCTGGGTCTGCCCCTCCCCCTGTGGTGTGGCGCGCTCCTGCCCAAGCACAGCCTTGCGACCTGCAAGTTGAGGCCCATCCCAGCCCGCGCCCAGGGGCTTGGGAGCCTCGTGCTGCAGCTGCAGCAACTGATGAGCCTGGACCTGTTTTGCCTCCACCCTACAGCAGCTGGGCAAGGATACAGCTAGGGAAAAATGGGCCAGGACTACCTTGTGGGGAGAGGGGGGCACTTACTAGAGGGTGATCATACAAGGTATGTAGGAGGATGGAGAAAGATATTGGAGGGTCCTCAGTGGGGAAGGTAGATCTAGTGCTCAGGGCCTCAGCCTCAGGGCTCTGAATACAACCTCCCTGGCAGGGAAGATCCATCCCAGGAGAGCCATGCCTCAAGGGGCCATGTGTCAGAGCCACCTCACCAGGAAGCCTCAGAAATTATGGGAAAACAGGGAGTGTGCTCAGGCATGTTCACCTCTTCTCCTCTTCAGCACCACACTCCTAACTCACCACTACCCACACCTCTGTCCTTTCCTATGGATCACAACCTTTCAGGATTCCTCCATAATTTTCTAGGCATTAAGGATTTAAGGAGGCTGCTTCTACATAAAATCCACCTTCCTCAGGCCCCCAAAGCAGTGTTCCAAGAGGTTCTGCCAGATGATTTCTGCTTGTCTGCCTGCCTGCTCTATCCACTCTCCACCAAAAGATCAGGAATCAGATCTTCTGCTTTCCTTTCTCAGCCTCTGGTTTGAAGTGGGGGGTGGGGATCAACTCTGTAATACCCTCCCAGCCAGCCTGGCTTCAAGTTATCCCTGAAACCCTTCTCCTGGGAACGGCCGCTTTCCCCCAGAGGGTGGTAGAACCCTCGTAGTTCAAATGGGGGTGGTGTGGAAGGAGTTTGGATCAATGACAATAGAGGCAGGTGAGAAAGGGAAAAACGGAAAAAGACCGAATTCACAAGACCAAGAATAAAACCTTTAACTAGAAAAATTGCTAGGGGACAAACCACCCAGTAGATAAGAATGCAGGCAAATCATATGCAAATTCAAGGATTCAACATCTGAATGTGATCTCTTTGCCTGGGTCTCACAAGTCTAAGCATCTGACTGCAGGGTCTAACATTTTCTAAAAGCATCCTCTTAGCAAGTATTTTTCTTGGTAGTCCATAAGCTCCTTGAAGTCGGGTTCCGCACTACTGGGGTCCCCCTCAGCCAGGCAAAAGATAGTCTTCGATGAAGACATTATCTGCTAAAACATAAGCTGAAGAGAGAAAATCCTGAGACTAATGGGGTTCCCCTGAGCCCTTAGAAAGTCCAGGGGCTCAGGCTCAGCTCTGGGGATAGGAGTGGGAGGCCGTGGAGGCCTTCTGGCCTTTAGGTCCAGCTGCTGGTCGTTTCTGGCAGCCACTCCAGTCACTACCTGGGTGATGCTGGTGCATCAGTCCCTGGTTCTGGGCTCCTGCCCTGACCTCAGGAAGGTGGGGGCAGCCCGAGGGAGGGGGAGTGTGCATGAAGCTGGCACCGCCAGGCCTACTTACTAGTCATGCTCGGAATCTGAAAGCAGGCCAGTCGGGGTGGGGCGGGCACCTGGATCCCCGTTCCCGCCCCAAGGCCCTCCCTACAGCTCCAGCGGCTCCATTTCCCCGACGGGCCGCGAGGCGTGTGCGGAGGAAGGCGCCCCCCCACCCGATCCACCCCGCCTTGCGGGCACCTGGAGCGGGCCGGGCAGGAGCCAGCACGCAGCCTGCCCTCCCCGCCCCCCGCCCCCCCTGCATTCCCCGCATTCCTGCGGGCGGAGACAGGGGACGGGGTGGGGGCAAGGCGGGCAGGCGCCTGCTCGGGCATGGTCGGGGGAAGGGGAACCAGGATGGAGGGGGGGGGTGCTCGGCCCGGCCCGCCCCCCCCCCCCCCCGCTCCGGAGCCCCTAAGCATCTCCAGCGGCCAAAGGGATCAGAGCTGTGCCTGCTCGAGGGGAGGGGAGGGGGGTACTCGGGGAGCCCAGAGATAGGGAGAACTGGCCACTCGGGTCCCCCAGAGCCGGACTGCGTGGGTGGAGCCCCCGGCCCCTTCCCCACCCCCTCACTCACCGAAGTAGTCCTCCTTAGTCTCAAGGTCCCGGGCCCGACCCCGGCCGGCCTCCGGGGGGAAGGGGCCGGGCGGCTCCTCCGGCCCCGAGGGCTCGGTCCCCGGGGGCTCCCCCCCTCCGGTCCCCACGGCCAGCCGCAGCAGGGCGGCCAGCTCCTCCGGGTAGCGGGCGCCGGCCGCGCAGTCCCCGTAGCCAGTCACGGAGTGCCGTCCAGGCTGCGCGCCTCGCCTCTCCGAAGGCCCGGCCGCGGCGCCCCCAGCCCCGGCCAGGGCCCCGGGGCTGCCCAGGGCCGGCGGGTACGAGTGGCGGCTCTCCTGGAAGCCGAAGCCCGTGGGCCGCTGCGCGCAGAGTCTGTCCAGGGCGGCGTGGAGGTCCGGGCAGGCGGAGGGGACGCCCCCGGCGGCGAAGCCCGCGGGCGCCCCGGGGCAGGGAGGGCCAAAGGGGCAGGGCCCGGCGGGCAGGGGGCTGCCGTGGCGCTGGTCGTAGCCCATGCTGATGCCGCTGGTCCTGTTGCTGCAGGGCCGGCTGCCCCCGGCTCCGCAGCTCCCCGCGCCGTCCAGGAGCAGGCTGCCGCGGGGGCTGGACGGCTTGCTGGCGTCGCTGGCCGAGCTGCTGGCGAAGCTGGAGCGCGGGCTCAGGGCGGGGGCCAGGGTCTCCAGGCGCAGGTCGGGCAGCGCCAGGGCCCGGGGCTGGGGCGCCCCTCCGGGGAAGGGGACTTCGTAGCGCGGCGCCTCCAGGGAGTACCGTCGGACCCTCTCGGCCTCCGGGGGGCCCTGCTCGCGGGCGGCCTCCGGCGGCTCGGCCCCAGGCTCTCCCAGGGCCGTCCGCGCCCCGGGCTTCCTGGGGCCCCCGGACAATCGCCCCTTCCCGGCAGCGGGGGTCCCGTCAGTCGGCCCCGAGCGGCTCGACTCCCCCTTCCTGCGGCCGAACTTGGCGCTGCCGGAGTCGGAGAGCTTCAGCTTTTCCAGAAGGCGGCTGGCCTTCTCCCCCAGGCGCTCCATGCCCTCGGGTCCGGGGCCTCGAGCCCCTTCTCCGCCCCGGGCCCCGGCCGCGCTCGGGGCGGCTCCCACGCTCCCCGGGGGGCCCCGGACGGGCTCGGGGGCTCAGCTGGAGGCCCGGCTGCCCGGCGCCCGGGAGCCCGCAGCATCCCCTGCACCCATCGGAGGCCCCACGGGGCTGGGGGGTCCCGAGGCTGCGGCCGGGCCGTCCGCACCAGTGTGTCTGCAGGCGGGCCCTGCCTCCCCCGCTCCCGGATCCCTCCGGCCCCCGCCCCCCTGCCCCCCCTGCTCCCCCACTCAGGCACCGACTCCAACTTCTCTCCTCAACTTTTGTCTGCCCGGCCGGACCTACTTTCCTAGAAGGGCGGAGCGCGGTGTGCCCGGAGGAAGGGAAGGAGGTGGGGGCATCGGCGCAGGAATCCCTGGTCCGCCCTTTCTGAGGAGGGGACACGGGCTCGGCTCTGCCCTCTGGCCGCGCTGGAGACGGGCCCGCCGCCCGGCCCGCCGGGCCCGCCTCGCCAGCCTCGCGGCGCCCGCTCAGCCGCACTCGAGGAAGGGGAGCCCGGGCCCGCGGGAGGACTCTTTGTCTTCGGCTGGAATGTGCGGAGGGGCACGCGGAGGCCGGGCCAGCCCAGCCGAGAGCCATGCCCTGCGCCAGCGCGGTCACTTTGTTCCCGGCTGGAGCGGGCGAGATGGGGAAACTGAGAGAGCTCAGCGGCTAGGGGCAGGGGCAGACGAGCGAGACGGACCTGGGTGAAAGGAGGGCGTGGGAGCCTGCTGTGGTGGGACAGAGAGGCCAGGTGAGGCAGGCAGGCGGCCGGGCGCGAGAACATGTGTGAGGATAGCAGAAGGAGGCAGTGTGGAAAGAGAGCTGCCTCGAGTCGGGCCGCCTGGGCTCCAATGCCGGCTGGCTTCTTCATCCACTAAATGATGGGCTGGGCTGGATCTGCTGGACGGCGTCCCCCCAAAACTAAGATCCCGTGCTGACGAGAAAAGAGGGGAGAGGGAAGGAAAACTTTGACATAGAGAATGACCTCTGGACAGTCATAAAGACCCAGAGAGCATAAAATATATGCCGGGGGGAAAAAACAAGCAGATGGGGAGAGGGACTTAGCGGGGAAAGGAGCCGAAAGGGAGAGCTTGGAGAACCTGGAGGCAGAGGCGAGCCACTGAGTCACGCACCACCTGGTGTCTGGAAGGGGAATTTCTCGAGGTTCAGGTGTTGATGTGTCAGTGAAGAGCAAGGAGAGGCTGGGTACCATTTCAGATAGCCCGTAGCACACTGGCAACAAAGAATACAGAGGAGAGATACAAACGAACCAAAGTGAGGCGGCACAGTAACAGTGGCCTCGGCTGAATATACCTAACTGGATATTAGTCACCAATTTCTTCCGGATTGAGTTTTGCTTAAATTTGCAGCATACTAGAAGCTTGAGGAAGGAACATTTGGAGGAATGAATTATTAGCAGTAGATATTAAGTGACTGTGCAAATTATTAATAGGTATCTGGATGCTATTCCTGGATTTAACATTTTGCATCCTTTTTATTATAGTACAATAAGCAGCACCAGGGAATGGGGAAGGAAAGTTGTCTGATAATTTCATTTTTTAGGAAATTAATTTGTTATAGCCTAATTGTACCTAATGATCTGTCTCTCTTCTTGGAGTCTTTGTTAGATAGACCTCCTGTTTCTTTGGTCAGGCCCTAAGCTTGATATTGCTCTAATTTCAGAAAGTGGTCAGGAATGACTTGAGACATCAGGATCAGTAAAGAGAATTGGGGGGATTAACTTGCAAATGTATTCTGGTCAGTCCACCCAGTTTAACCAATGTTGCCTAAACTATCCAGAGAGCAGTGTGATGTGATGTGTGTGTGTGTGTGTGTGTGTGTGTGTGTGTATATATATATATATATATATATATATATATACAGAGAGAGAGAGAGAGAGAGAGAGAGAGAGATTGAATTGCTCAGCAGCTTGGAGTCAAGAAAATATGGGTTTAAATCCTATGGCTCAGTGTGGTGGGGCACATCTGTAATCCCTGCTATCATGGAGGTTGAGTCCTTTGGATCAGGAAGTAAGGAAATCACAATTAAGTTCTAAGTGCAGTGAGCACTCTAAGCACTAATATAGAGAGACTCTATGACCAAGGGGACCACCAAGCTGCCTAAGGAGGGGCAAACTGATCCAGGTTGGAAACAGCAAGTCAAAGCTCCTATAATGAGATCAATTTGTGAATAGCTACTGTATCTCTCATTTGGACTAGATAGGGAGACTCAGTTCTCAAAAAATAAAATAAAAATAAATCCTACCTCTGACATTATTTCATATGTTCACGGGCAAATCCCTCAGCTCTGGAAAATGGGGACAAAAATACCTATAGTAGCTCCCCTACAAGACTGTTGATGTTGAAGCTTCAATGAATTAACATAAAGTGCTTTGCAGACTGTAAATGAATATTAGTGATTATCCAGTGTCACTGCATCTAACCCCTTAAATTCATTTTCTGAGGAAAGATAGGCAGGATACTACAGACTTTGTAAGTCTCCTTCCAGTCCAATATTTTGTGAATCTGAGCAAAGAGGGGATTAATAAATTCATCCAGTATGGAGAAAGGAGGGAGGATAGAGCACTGCTGTGGCTAACTGGAGTTTCCATTCCAGATAAATGGTAGATAATCAGAGCTTCCTCTGGTAAACACTGGTAAGCATAATTCTCATAATGGTTACTGACTCCTCAGGCTGGCCTAGACCTAGGTAGCAGAGACTTTCTGAATTAAGCTATTTACACTTTTCAGTCTAGGGAGGCAGTAAAGTGTATCAGAAAGAGCCTTAGACTTTGAATCAAAAGATCTGGGTTCTAATTCCACTTTTCCCTACATTAGCTTATTAAACTTGAACTTGGAGCAGTTTCTAACCTCTCTGAACCTCTCATCTGTAAAACAGGGATGATGATACATCATGTACCTCCAAGAATTGTTATAGAATGAGGTCCAAATGTTTATGAACTTTCTTACAATGCTCTGAGTTATTTTTTGTTAAATTTGTATTGAACTAGTCCAGGCCTTTTGTGATATGAAGATATCCCCACCCCAAGGAAGCTTGAATGACAGGTCATGTCATTTTCTGGAAAACATGAGTAGCTGTAACCAAACATGCAGTGGGGATCATTCCAGTTGCCCTACATGAAGCAAGACTATAGTCTCAGATTCACTGAGTAGTGATTTTTGTCCACCAGGTGGCGACATTAGCCCGGCTGGCCCAATGTTGTTCCCACTGCAGAGTAAGACCTGGAGAACCAGTACTGCTCCCCAGAGATAGAGGTGAAATCAGAAAAGAGAAACTCAGAGAAGCCTGGACATGTGTAACAAAAAGGTCTCTTGTTTTGTAGACTCATCACATTCCTGTTTAGAAATCTCCCTCCCTTCCTTTCCCTCCCATTGCTTCGTCCTTTCCTTATCTATTTCTGGACACTGTTTATCCAATAAAAGAAAGAAAGGGGTAGGGGGAAGCATTTTTCCTGCTTGTCCCTTGCAGGTATTACTTTTTCAATATAAATTTTTCTCTTCATCCTCTTCCCTATACCACCCCCCTCCCCACTCCATCTTCTGTCATTCTATTAAATGAGCAGCTCCCACTTTCATCAGAGATGAAAGATGGAGATCTTTCTCAAAAAGGAAGGAATGTCCAGTTAATCTAGGAATCCCAATTGCCCTTAATGCCAGGGCATAAGGATTGGTAGGAGCCAGAGCTTTTCTTTTGGTCATAATATTCACTCATCCTTTTCTACTTTGATTTCAATAAATGAGTTCAAGTCAGGGCAAAAGGTTTTGTGGGATTGGTCAAAAGGTGAAGAAATAGGTGCATCTTCATCACCTCCTTCTTCTTCTTCCTGGAAGTTAGGATTATAGAGATCTGGAGGAAGGAGCTGGGCCTCAGCAGAGGGCAGTCGCTCTGAAGGAGGTCCATATATTCTGTTGGCTTTGGTGCCATGCTTAGAATTGGCATCCAGGTGGTAACAAAGTTGAGTGAGACGTTGAGCCCTGAATCGAGGTGGGCGGGCCACCCAGACCCCTGGTTCATTAAGACTGTCTTCCTCATCCGACATTAATTCCTCTGTCACATCCTTCCATAGGCGCTGCTCCTCAGCTCCAAAGTGTCTCATGATACTGGATCGATTAGCAAAGAGCTACAAACAGGATCACAGGACAGAAATTAGGATGAGTGATGGGGGGGTGTGTGAATCAAATTTTAGAAAATGGCAAGGGGAACAAGGGTGTTTAGGAAAGAATAAGGCATTGAAAGCAAGTTTTGGAAACTAATATCTCTTGTTTTGTCTAAGCTCTGAGCCTTTTCTATAATAGAGGACTTTACTGGGCGGCTAGGTGGTATAGTGGATAGAGCAATGGCCCTGGAGTGAGGAGTACCTGAGTTCAAATCTGGCCTCAGACACTTTATAATTACCTAGACATGTGGCCTTGGGCAAGCCACTTAACCCCATTGCCTTGCAAAAATAAAAGAAACAATTAATAGAGGACTTTACTTACCCTCTACTACATTCCCCTGCATCTTGCAGCTCTGTGCTTTACTTGTCCCTCTGAGGCTTTGGCCAAGTAAGATCTCAATCTTCAGACCAATTTTAGAGCAAGCAACTCTATCCTCCTCCTCTCCTAGTGGGCCTTCAGCCTTATCTTTCCTGAGTGTCGGCCCTATTCTCAGTTCCTTTTTCCTCTACCTAATTCCATAGTGTGACATTATAAGGGGTTTGGTACCAGGAATGGAGAACATGGGGAACTCTTACCCGGTATCGGCGACTTCTTAATTTCTTCTCTTCTTTCTCCTTCAGGCCCTTAAAAGGATTCAGGGAGTTTCGATACTCACGCCTTTTGGTGAGGAAGTATGCCACACAAGCCCCTACCATAAGAGAAGAGAAGAGGTTCTTAAAGGCCTCTGAGGCAGAATAGACCCAAGACCCTTTATAAGTTGTGTTCCCCAAATGTCCAGAGCTAGAAAGCACTTACTCCTTTTTTGTCTGGTCTTTTCCCTCCAACCCAGCCATATACCAATACCCTTAGACTAGCTACCTACTATATGCTCCTAGTGAAAGCCCAAAGAATTAAGATTTACAAATCACCCTGTGGCAGAATTTTCTAATTTATTAGCCTGGAATAATAGCTATGGATGAAGCAGAAAAGGAAGCAACAAGATAAAAGCCTGGATTTACAATCTAGGTTCTTATAATGACAGGCTTGGACCGGACAACCTCTCCAGTCCCTCCCACTTTTAAATCTTTGATCCTCTGATCCTGTGACAAGGGATCAGACTTCTACCAGAGGACATTCTGCTTATTTCTTTTCTACTATTACCACTCTTAGATTTATGGTATATCAGATGAAGTCACCTAGGTCTGCTGTTCCTTTGAAACTCCAACTCTGCATTTGGTAGGGACAAATACAAAATCCCAATGCTTGGTGATCTTCTAGCTCTTATCTCCTAACTTTACCTTCAACTTTAAGGAAAGGAATGATAAGCATTTGGGAGCTACTTGTGTGGATTCAGGATCCAGAGGGTAAAAGTAAATCTCATTCCTGCCCTCATTCTAATACCAAAGCCACCAGCTCATTCCTCAGCCATGCTCCTCCTCTGCTGACACCAGGAGTAGCAAACAGAGGTATCTGAGATGGAAGTTTACCCAGGCTTCCTTTACCTTTCAATTCCTTATCAGTGTAATTGTGGGGACTGGTCACCAACTCCTGCTTGAGTTTCTCCAGGAGAAATTTCACCACTGAAATGTTCCAAGAGGACTTGATACTGTCAAAAAAAAAAGTTAAGTAGTTTTCACTGTGTTCTGGACAGAGCAAACCACCCAGTCCTCAGTAGACCCCAAGTAATTTCCTTCAGACTTCCAGGGAATTCATGGATTCCACCTCAACAAAGTCCCATTTACATTTCTACCAAGGACCCTCTATGAGGGTCACCTAGTATATCCCCCTGTGTTAGGGAGTGGTGGATACTTTACTTCCATCTATCAAACGTCCTTCCACCTCCTTCCCTATTCCCCCAACCCCCATCAGCCTTCCTTTAGAAGAGTTATTTCTTCCTGGTACCAACCATTTTGAAGGAGCTCACCTTTCTGACCCATTGAACCTCTTGTCATTTGTGATGTGGTTATGTACATTGTGGACCAATTTCTAGAAAAAAATATAAAAAATAGAATCCTAGCATGCGTGATGAATATGTAAAATGCTTTACAAATCATAAATGTTGGTTTTTATTAGCTCATATTGTTAATAGAATCAGTTACTATTCACTTAGGGAGGAACATTTTTTAGATTGGCCTCCCTCTGGGATCTTCTGAATGAACCTTTTCTGCCACTTGGTAAAATTTATTACATAGGTGTCCTTTCTTGGCAGGTCCAGAATTTCCAATGGAGATCTTTTTTCCCCTGATTGGAGAAAAGATAGGGAAGGAGATAAGGGACCAGCTAGAGCTTCCAATTCATCTTAGGTGTTATTACCACTAGCCTGAGACCTAGAACCTTTAGTTGGAAGGAACCTTTGGGGTTGCCAAGTTCAAATTTGTCAGTCCAATTCAGGAATCCCTGTTATAACATTATCAACATCTGGCTTCTGCTCAAAGGCTTCTAGTAAGGACTGTCACTACTTTTCAAGTTGGTAATAATAACAATAATAATAATAGCTAGCATTTACTAAAGGCTTACCATGTGACTGTGATAATTGCTTAATAAATATTATTTCATTTGATTCTCACAATAAGCTTTTGAGGTAGATGCTGTTATTAAGCACCATTTTGCAGTTGAGGAAACTGAGTCAAACAAAAGGTAAATTACTTGTCCAAAGTCACACAGCTAGTAAGTAGCTGGGGCTATATATGAATTCAGGTCTTTCTGACTCCAGACCCCAAATCTACAGTTCCATTCAGCTTCTGACTCCAAGTTCACTTTACTGACTAAGGGGTTCTTTTTTTGGGGGGGGTTAAGTTTTTGCAAGGTAAATGGGGTTAAGTGGCTTTCCCAAGGCCACACAGCTAGGTAATTATTAAGTGTTTGAGACCGGATTTGAACCCAGGTACTGCTGACTCTAGGGTCGGTGCTTTATCCACTGTACCACCTAGCCGTCCTTCCTTTTTCTTTTTAAAAATATTTTTAACAACTATTTCAATATAATTGGTTTCTTTTTTTAATCTTCCATATCTTCATTTATATTTTTAAAAATATTCTGGGGAGGGGGGGATATAAACATCACCAGATTGCTAATGAGGTCCATGAGCCACTATGCTACATCACATTACTCTTCTGCTTATATAATACTGTTTTCTTTCCACCACACATGAATGCATTTCTGAGTCCCTTGCTCCATTTCTAATAGTCAGAAATAATAATTGTATTGGGCCAGAAACCCATGTGGAAGAGACTAAATATATCTGTCCTTGGCAGGAAAGATCTTTTGGGGTACTGCTAAAGGTATGAAGGAAAGACCCTGAAAACTCACTGATTTTTGTCCCTATCAAATGCAGAGTTGGAGTTCCAAAGGAACAGCAGACCTAGATGACTTCATTTGATACCCCACCCTGAGAGGAGTGGTAAAAAGAAAAGTCACAGAGATAATTAAGAAGTTGAAAAATAGGTTTTCTGAGAAAAGGCAAATGATACTAAAATTAAGTTGGGGGTGTTTAGAGGAATGGGTGGAAAGGCTAAAATACAATGTAGGATCTTTGGTGAGATTTTGTAATGGGAAATGGATTTATACTGTAATAAGAAGAATTTAAGAAGACATAAGGAAGAGAAATACACTCGGGGTTTCTATGTTAATGAAGGAACTGTAATGACTAAATGAATTTAGATTCTACTACAGTCCAATGTGAATGCTATCCCACTACCTGATATAGGATTTTCCCCCTCTTCCCAGCCTCTCTTCCCAGGTCAAGAGAAAGGTATCAGTTGAACCAGAAACTGACTTCAGTTGTATCCAGCTCTCCTAAGAGGTCTCCTCTAGCCTACAGCCAGCTGCTGGTCTGGAGGACATCCACCTGGACAGGATAATCCCAGGACCTTCCCTTTGGGGTTTGAGACCATTTTCAGAAGGCATCTCTGGAAGACCTGCTTTAAACCAAATTCCTTAAAAGTCTCTTAAAGCTGCCAAGCATCTCTGTTTGAAGATGAGGCTCTAGAAATTGGTCTGTTTGTATTGGGAGATGCCCCCATCTATGGAATTTCTTCAGGTCTAAAGGAAAAGCCTATGTGGGTCCTTCCTGTTCAATACCTATAACCTGAGAGGCCCTGGCACCTACCCAAAGCTGCTGGTTACATTTGCAGACTGATTCCAGTGAATTCCTGGGGAATACCAACTTGCTATAATCCTATAAGGAAGATTTTCCTGACTGTCAAGATTATTTTAAGATCACTGAAAAAAGTTGTGGACTTTGCTGCTCTTTCAGATCAATCTGCCTGCAGCTTGCCCTTTCAGGTTTGAGGAGAACTGTCAAAGTTCAGCACACTCACAGAAAGCACCAGATCTCGCTTGCGCCTGGAATTCTTCTGCCCACCCCCTCTGGCCCTGCCAGGAGAAGCTGCAAACCCCAAGGATAATCTCAGCTCCCCAGCTCCACCCGGGACTGAATCCTCCAAGGCCGTATCCAACGCAGCCGCAGCACTGAGCACATCCTCTGGGCGCGGAGGTGGCAACTTGGCCCCATTCTCCAGGCTGGTCTCTGAGGATGCCCTCTGGATGGCCAGTTGTGTTGCTGGAGAGAGTTGCTTGGCATAAGCAGGAACTAGCACCCGCTGTACTGCCCCATCAGAGGCCACATAGTCATCCAGCTAAGAACAGAAAAATACAGCTTGTTAGGCAGTCAAGGTCCAGAGGAATGGGGTGGTGGAGGAGAAGGGGATAGCAAGGGATAGGCAGGGAACTGGGTTTATCACCTGTTGTTCCCTATTAAGGAAATGGACACAGAATTGTAATGGAGGAGAGGCCTTGGCACAGAGGAACCTCACAGGGGTCTCGCATGACCAAGAAGCTACTTCTCTGACTTCAGTAGAAGCAGGTTGGTCAGTGCCTTTGGTGTGTTTAAGGTCTCTCCTGTTATATGGTTGTCATATGGCTGAGTATATGGATGGGGCTTATTTTTGAGTATATTTACTTGTGCTTACTCATATGTGGATGGTTGTTCTTGGACATAAGAATGCACTTAGATTAATGTTATCTAAGAGAAGGTGGGGTGATAGGAGAAGGAGACTAAGCAGGAGAGGGAAGGAGAGAAGACAGAAACAGACAGTGGGAGAAATAAGATAGACGAGACTGAAAAAGGAAGGGCTAAAGACAGAAATCTCTAGGGGAGATACACACTGAAGAGTTGCTGAAGCTATATGAATGTTCTATTCTCTTGCCCTCCATTCCCTCTATTAGGCCAGTACAGTGTTCTCACCTGGATCCTGACCTGGTAGCATCTGAATATCATTGACCTGACATCCACTTGACTTGCCTGTGCCCTCACCCAAGGACATACAGAGCAGGGAGGGAGGCAGAGGGAAGGAGAAAGGAGGGGGATTTTCTGCAGCCAAGAAAACAAAACAGTGAAAGTGAGGGGAAAAAAAGCACAGAAAGAAGCGGGGGAGGAGGCTGAGATTTATAGACCTGTGAGCTGCTTTCTGCGCTGTGAAATCTAATTCCATCCTGTCGGCTTGGAAGCCTTCCCTGCCTGAAAGAAAACACACAGCTTGGGGCACTGCCTGGTCTGGCCCCCTCCCATCTCCCCACCTCCCCACCTCCCCACCTCCCTGCTCCTCCCAGCTCAGTCCCTCACTACCTTCCACTTCATTCATGGTCATGACCAGGCTCGGGTAACTGACCATTACCCACAATCCCATACTTAGGACAAAGCTGTGACCAGGGAACTGGCCAGTGGCAGTGTCATATGGGAGGGGGGACAAAGGGAGTTTAGATATTCATTTTTCAGAACCAGCAGATGGTCTGGGAGTTTCATTCTTCCCTTCTAGCCTGTATATTTTGTTCCTTCACCCTGGCTCATTATTGAAAATGTATAAGCTGAGGGTGGGGTGGAAATAGGACAGAGAGGAGGGCAGTTTTATCTATCTCCTATCTCTCAATACAATAAAGTGGCATATCTTTGCAGGGTTTTGTTTTGGTTTTTCCCCCTCTACACAGGGCAGATTTACAAACATACAACCATGAGTAGTGGAGAAGGAAGAAAGAAATCTGAACACATTCTACCCCCCCATCTCTTTCTTGTTTCTTTCTTTAGATCATTAAACCTATTCTTTCCTTCTCTGTCCCCACACATATGAATGATTCCCACTTAATTCTCATCTCTTAATATTTCTTCTTTTCCAGCTCTACTA
Source organism: Macrotis lagotis (assembly GCF_037893015.1). Classification (NCBI taxonomy): domain Eukaryota; kingdom Metazoa; phylum Chordata; class Mammalia; order Peramelemorphia; family Peramelidae; genus Macrotis; species Macrotis lagotis. The sequence continues at coordinate 182,511,977 of NC_133661.1, read as the reverse complement.
CTCTTACCTGTCTTTCCTTAATCCCTCTCTTCTTCCCTTCCCATAGATTTTCTTCCCCATTTTTCTTCTTTCCTCATTTATTTCACTCCCATCAACTTTTCTTCTTCCTCATTTTATCTTCCCCCTATCAAACAAGTATTTCTCCTCCCTCCCCACCTCTGTCACCCTCTCCTCTTCTTTACATCCCCCCACCCCCTCTACTGAACTCCTCTTGGCAAGCAGAGGGCCCGTGATAAAATATGAATGAGCCGTCTGTGCACGGCAGGCACTCTCGCCAGGAAAGGCAGAGCCTATGGAGCAGCAGAGACAGCTGTTGAGGAGAATGTGCCATGTGGAATTATTGAGAGGGAGGGAAGGACACCCCCATCACCATGCACACTCCATAAGTGGCTCTTGCCAAAGAGATCACAATTCAGAAAAAAAGTTCTAGGGATGACTTTCTCTGGGAGTAGGAGAAACTTGACCCTGCACTCAGTTCTATTATAGTCATAACCAAAAGAAAAGTTTGGGGTTAGAAAAAAGAGAGAAAAGGAAAGAGAAAATTGGGCATGGAAAGTGTGCAGGGAAATTATATTACTCCTTTCCTTGTTGCCATACATACAGGATTGAGCAGTGGGGCTACTTCGCTGGAAGCCAAAGCACACCCAGGTAGCCGAATATCCCTCTGAGTTGATGGAAAGCTCAAGGGTCCGGTTCCAATAGCAGAGGCTGCTCCCAGTTGCCTTAGCTCCTCAATCACCACCTGTACACCACTGCCCACACTGTCACATTCCTCTTCTGCTGCAGACAATGCCTTGCAGGCTTCACCAGGACTCCCCTTGAGAGATCCTGGTTCCTCGGGTGGAGTACAGTGTGCCCCATCTTCCCCACCTTCTTCAGTGGAAGGGCTTTTTTCCTGCCTCAGCTCACCCACTTCCTCCTGGAGACGCTTTAACAATTCATTGTTGGCTTTTGCCAGAGCCAAGGCAGCTTCAGCCAATCCCACTGCCTTGTCCACCCGTTGATATATGATGTGCAGGAGCTGCTCTGAGTTCTGCACGGCTAAACCATGTCCTGTCACAGTGATTGGGGTACAAGGTTGAGGGTCACCCCCTGGAGGCCCTGTGCCACCACCACTTGGTTCGCTTTTACAGGCACAGCAGCAACACTTGCCTTCATTGCCGTTAGGTGGGGAAAACAAGATGGTGGCGCTGAAGGACATTTCTGACTGAGGCAATGTTACAGTCCTTTGTGTCTACACCAGTAGAGCTTTCCAAAATTTGTCCAGGGTTAAACCTGGCTTCACAGGACTGAGAACAAGCATTGGGCTCTTTGGAAGTGTTTCTCCTCATTTAAGGACAACCAGAAGTAGATTCTGCGAGGAGCTGGCAAGTAGATCCATGGTGGGAGATTGTTTTCCTTAGTGCCTCTGTTGCTTAGGCTTGGCCAGGGGGGTGAAGGACATCTTCATCTTCTATTTGCAATCCCTGGGCTGCCTGTACTTGGGCCACTTTAGAGTCAGAACACTCCACAGTGTATCACAAACACTGATTACATATGAGGATAAAGCTGGCAGGAACTTTTCTGATGAATTCACTTTTCAGGGGATGAGAAGGATTCTTGCTGGATCCGGTCATGGAACCCTGCCAAAAAACCTGTCTATGGAATAGAAAAGAAGATCCACAATCATCTGAAAAAATTGTAAGATTAAGGAAGAAAAATGTAGGACTGTCTCTTTACTCTCATCACTGTAATAACTGCAGTAATACCACCTTTAGCTATGTTATCATTCTTTAAAGAGTTCAAAACACCTCACAAAGGTTATTTTGTCCTCATAGTGCTATCTATAAGACATATTTACTCCAAATTCAGATAAACTGGACAAAGAGAAATAAATGTCTTTTGAAGGGCATTTCTTGACCAATTGAACTCTAATTTTGTTTCTCTTGATCCAGAACATATTCCTTCCAACCCTAAACCTTAAAGTGATTGATAAATGTTAATTATTTTTCTTAATATTATTATTATTGTTACTATTGCTACTGCTTCCTATTAACAGGGAGAGCCAGAAACACTACCCCTTTCATAAATTAAAAGTACATGTAGCCATTAAAAGTATATTCAGACTTTAGCAATTCCATAAGCATAAGTGTTTCTCATGTCTTAAGCAGCAAATCACCCTTTCAAAATTATTTTGGGACAATGGGGATGGGAAGATAGTAAAGGAGTGAAATGAGATGGGTCAGGAAACTTTAACTTGGGAACACTGACCACTTGGCTTATTTAACTTAGTTCTACTCCTCCCTCCAAACTCTTGGATGAGACAAGAAGCTGGAGAATCAAAGCAGCCTTTATGCATCCTAATAGAGGTTTGAAAATTGCATCAACTGTGTGCCACTGTATCCTTATCTCCATCTCTTAGAATCCCTAGGTTTTGTATTAATGCTACCTCTTGATTCTGCCAATCGTTAGCACTTTCCATTGAAGAGGAAATATTGATCAGAGAAATCTGTTTTATAATTATTAATCTGTACCCTCTGAACTGACCATATTTCTTCCCCTACCCTCAAACCCATTGTTCACCTTACTGAAATGAAGTCTATAAATTTTTAGTAAAGGACCTTGCTCCTCCCTGGAATCCTATGAAACAAAACAATGGTCCCTGCTTAGCCAGAAAGGGTCTTTGACCTACTGCAAATCAACATCATCTCAGTTCTAGGAGCTTCCTGGGCATCTTTCTTTGAGAGGCCAGCCCATTCTTGGGGAGTTTCATCTCTTAAACTCTCTTGTCCCTATACCCTTCCTTACTGCTTATATCTTGAAGGCTCCCCTTCCTTTGGGAAGACAGCCTACTTTGGGAGACATCCTCCTCCAAATAACACCTCACACCCCTAGACCCTTCCCCTCATTGCTTATCATCCTCTGGGATGATATACTCATGTATCATCCTCATGTAACCTCTCTTGCTTCTATAATCTTCCTTACTTCTCATCCTCTCATGGTGGCTTAAGTTAAAATTTCTTCTGGGTCAGGGTCAGTCTTTTACATGATTTTTTTTTCATGCTCTGCCTGAATCTTTAGTTAGCTACATTTTTACCCCAGTATCATTTTCACATGATCCTTGACCCTTCTGATAAAAGGACTAGTATATTATTGAAAAACCATATTATAGTCTCTTAACCATGGTAGTTAAGTTGTTAAACCTATACCAAAAAAACAAAATCCTAACTCCCCTAGTTATGGGAAAACTTCAAGGAACATCATAAATTTATTGTTTTCTATATGATACTATATTGTAATTAAGAAAAATCCTGCCTGAACTCAGTACGTGACAAAAATTTAAGTAGGTTTAGAGTTTCCTCAAGAGATATATTTTTATCTTACTCAGTTAATTTTATCATAAAATCACAATTAAAAGGACAGGAGACAATTTGGCTAACATTTTGTAGATCTAATTTTTCTAGAATCCACAAACCCATCCTAGAAACAGCTAACATGTCTGTGCCTCTGAGGTACTGAAACTTAATTTGATGACTCCTTTTAATTACATTTGGTTATTAAAGAATAGCTTTTAATTTGCTCTTTTCTACCTCCATATCAAAGAAACAGCCTCTGCACATTTGAAAGAGCTTAACCCAAATCCACTTACTGTTTCTTTTGTCATTAAAGTCACTGAAAGGTACAACTAAACTTAAAATGAAAAGTTAAAGCAAAATTAAAACCAAAGGTTAAAACAGAGCATTAGATGATTGTTTTTGTCAATCTCTGTTATCTTTTCCTTTCTAAATAGCCTTCCTTCACTCTTCTCTCAGGATTTTTATAAAGCCTGCCATGAAGGGGAAAGCCCTTTGAACACAAATGCTATGAGAAAAGTTGGAGCCTGCATTTGGAGCAAGGGTGGCTCCAAAATGCTGTGCTGGCTGAGTACAGCCTTGGTGGAACCAGGAATTAAAATTCAATCAGCTTAGGCCACCACGTGGCTCCCAGTTTCCAGCTGGCTCCATAGGCTGCCAAGCCCTTTGTGGTCCCAACCTGACAGTTGTAACATCTGGTGATTCTGCTCCTCACTTGGCTAGTTTTTCCAGTGATGTCCCTTCCTCCCACTCTTCCCTCAGCTAGCAGCGATCTGCCCTTCAGTATTCACATCTCCATTCTGGATTCTTATATATTGCACTCCTGCAACTTGAGCTGATTGATCCTTGCCCTTTGAATTCCTCATGACCATTTTAACTGACTCCCTACCCCTACTGGAGGTAGTTAGGCAATATAAAAATATAGATACATAGATATACCCATATGTATGTATATACACACATATACCCATGTGCATGCAAACCTGTATCCAAATACACACATAAGTGTATACTACATTCTCTGGGTATCCCCATTAGAAGATGGGCTAATTAAATAACATTTGAATTGATAAATTTTTGGCCCTTTTTTTTATGGCTATGTACTGGCTGAGGCATCACTTCTGATGTTTAAATGTAGATGCTTCATGGAAGATGATCCTGGGTTCTCTGTTCCCAGAGCCTATTCCAGGAACATAAATTCTGATTGGTCCTACTGTCCTGAACAGAATTTGAGAACAAGTTCAGTATGTGCCTGATCTTCAAGGAGCAACCTAGCTCAGGTTAGAGAGACACAAAAGGTTGACCTCTAGTAACTCAAGATACCATATATTGTGGCAGCACATTAACCCCCAAATTGTCAAAGTGTGGATGATAAAGTATGGCATACAGGGTTTGGAATTGTAATCTGTGCTGGTGGAGTAATCCATTTAACAGTGAATCTACTGAGGAAGAAAAGGAAGTGAACACAATGACTGGGTCTTTCAGCAAGTATTTTTGGAGTACCTAGTGAATATTAAGAAAATAGACCTGACTGTTCCCTGCTGAGATGAGGGGAAGGGGGTGGGAAGGGAGGGTGGAGGGAAATTTTGTAACTTAAAAATATGCATGTATATATGGATAAAAATAAATAAATGAATTTAAAAAAAGAAAATAGAAAACAACATTTCTGCACTCCAGGTATTTTTTATAATTGTGAAAATTTTAGTTAGGCAATATGTAAGTACATGTAGATAGATAGATGGATAGATGGACCAACTTGGCTTTGCCAAGGGTGAAATGGGTAGATAAGGAAGATGGGATAAGTAGCTGGAATACTTAAACTTGGATTTGATCTAAGTTAATAGGTTGCATCAGTGGATTTCTGAATTAGGAGATATAATGAAAAAGATTTTAGAAATATTAATCTTGTAGTAATTCATAGAATGAATTCAAACAGAGAAAGTGACTAGAAAAATAGCTAGGCAATGACTGTAAGTAATTCAGTTGGGAGTAGCCACACTGGATTTGGGTACAAGTGAAGGATCAGGATTTAATGAAACAAGGGTCAACAGAGACATTATGGAAACATAACTGGTGGAATTTGGTGATTTTTGGACAGTTGGGATGGCATAAGGGAAGGTGGGAATAAAAACAGAAAAAAGCCACTCATAACTCCAATGCTATGAGTCAGGAAAATAGGAGAAAAGCAGTGCCACTGACAGAAATGAAAAATTTATATAAAGTGCTAGTGTTCTAGAGAGGATCATACTTCTGCTTTTATATGTTGTTTCAAGTGCCAACATGACATGCAAGGGATATGTGCTAAAGGCAGCTATAGAGGATTGAATAACAAGTAAATGATCAGAATGAGAGATGTAACATATCTATAAAATTAATCCAATAAATATTTACAAAGCATTTATTATGTGTAAGGTTCATTGTGCTAAATTCTAGAACAGGACATGTTAAGGTCCATGATCTGGCACTGCCATGACAACCACAGGCAGGATTTGAAATTCAATAAATCTAGGAACTTTTTAGGGATGAATTAATTAAATGTTTGACCACATGGGAGGTCAATGATGTTACAAATATCCAAATGACACCTTGGCAGAGAAAAGGTTTCTCACCTCTTTCCAGAGGAGATGATGATTAATAAGATAACTTCACTCAAGAAGCTAATGGTCTAAAAGGGGAGACAAGGCATGTAGACAAGTCACAGTATGTCCAAATATGGCTGATCACACCAATACAAGTTTGGAATATCCTACCACAAATTGGACACAAATAGTCTATGTGCGGGATTTTACTCTAAACTTAAGCAGCTCACATTTCCTTTGCCTTGTTCTCTGATGGGGGATGCCATGCTGGGCAGTCCTGTGCCAGTTGTCTCCCATGCTGCTCCCATGATAATACAAAATATAACAATATCAAGTGCATAAGAGTGGATTAAAAGCTATGAGGATTTTTGTTTTTTCATTTTTATAGAATTTTATAGAATAAAATATAAAATATAGAATAAATTTTTTTTTGGTATAGGTTTAACAACTTAACTACCATGATTAAGAGACATAGAATTTCATAGAATAAGGCAGAAAACAAAACAAATTTTATTTTATTTTTTTTTAGGTTTTTGCAAGGCAAATGGAGTTAAGTGGCTTGTCCAAGACCACACAGTTAGGTAATTATTAAGTGTCTGAGGCTGGATTTGAACTCAGGGACTCCTGACTCCAGGGCCAGTGCTCTACCCACTGCACCACCTAGCCACCCCAAAACAGAAATTTTATAAAGGACAAACCATTAGACATTTAACAATATATTTAATAAGGACCTACTCCAGATCAGGCACTGTGCTAGGTGTTTATAAAAGGGAGTTATTTCTAGCAACATTGTGTGATGATCAGCTATGATGCACTTAGTTCCTCTTTGTGGGTTGGTTATTTGATTGGTTCTTATCCTTAGTTATTGAAGAAGACCAAAATGACATCACTATATTAGAGACAAGTCACAGTATGTCCAAATATGGCTGATCACACCAATACAAGTTTGGAATATCCTACTACAAATTGGACACAAATAGTCTATGTGAACACCTGGGATTTTACTCTAAACTTAAGCAGCTCACATTTCCTTTGCCTTGTTCTCTGATGGGGGATGCCATGCTGGGCAGTCCTGTGCCAGTTGTCTCCCATGCTGCATAATCAATTCCAAAATTCTTTTTTTATAAATAAAAGAAAGATTTTTGAATTTTACAATTTCCCCCCAATCTGCTTCCCTACCCCCACCCCACCCCCCACAGAAGGCAGTCTGTTGGTCTTTACATTGTTTCCATGGTATATATTGATCTAAGTTTAATGGGTTGGGAGACAAATCATATCCTTAAGGAAAAAAAATGAAGTATAAGAGATAGCAAAATTACATAAGATAACTTTTTTTTTTAAATTAAAGGTAATAGTCTTTGGTCTTTGTTCATACTACACAATTCTTTCTCTGGATACAGATGATATTCTCCATCACAGATAGCCCAAAATTGTCCGATTGCTTCACTGATGGAACGAGCAAGTCCATCAAGGTTGATCCTCATCCCCATGTTACTGTTAGGGTGTACAATGTTTTTCTGGTTCTGCTCATCTTGCTCAGCATCAGTTCACACAAATCCTTCCAGGCTTCCCTGAATCCCCATCCCTCTTGGTTTCTAACAGAACAATAATGTTCCATGACATACATATACCACAGTTTGTTAAGCTATTCCCCAATTGAAGGACGTTGACTTAATTTGCAATTCTTTGCCACCACAAACAGGGCTGCTATGAATATTTTTGTACAAGTAATGTTTTTACCCTTTTTCATAATCTCCTCAGGGTATAGACCCAGTAGTGGTATTTCTGGATCAAGGGGTATGCATACTTTTGTTGTCCTTTGGGGCATAATTCCAAATTGCTCTCCAGAAAGGTTAATTCCAAAATTCTTAAGAGAGACCTTCAGAGTGTCCTCTGTATCCTATTTGCAATTCAGTGATCCAGGACAATTCTAAAGGAAATGTGATGGAAAAAGTCATTCATATCCAGAATAAAAACTGTGGAGTCTAAATTAAGACTAAAGCAAACTATTTTCACTTTTCAAAACTTATTTTATGTTTTTTTTTCTTTTTCCATATTCTTCTTTTATAACATGACTAATATGGAAATATGTTAAACATGATTCTACATGTATATATCAGATTACTTGCTGCCGTAAGAGTAGGGAGGGAAGGGAGGGAGATGGAAAAATATAAAACTCAAAATCTTAGAAAAATATGAATGTTGAAAACTATCTTTGAATGTAATTGGAAAAAATACAATAAATTTTTTTTTAAAAAAGAGTGCGCTACATTCAATTTAGAACAATGTATTGCATAGAGACAGTGTAAAAAGTAAAACTGCTTTCTGTGGGGGTGGGGGAAGGAAAGTGAGATTTGGGGAAAATTTGTAAAATTAAAAAATAAATAAATAAATTTATTTTAAAAAGAATAAAAAGAGTGAATTAGGGGCAACCTCAGACACTTAATAATTACCTTGCTGTGTGAACTTGGGCAAGACACAACCCCATTGCCTTGCAAAAGGAAAAAAATAAAAACAAAATAAAAAGAGTGAGTTATTCCCAAAATTCAAGGAATTAAGCTACAACAGTTTTAAGATAGGTAAATATAGAATAATACAAAATAAAATGAGTCATGAGGTGGGACGGGGACACTAACCCTCCCAACTCATCTCACTCTTTAGCTTGCTCCACAACTTCAACAATTCTGCTAGAATTTGAGTTCCTTAAGAGTATGGACTTTTCTTGTATTTGCATTTCCCAGTACTTAGTACAGCATGGTTAGTAAAAAGGAAGATATGAATGTGAGAAATGTTAAGGGGGATCGGACCAACAAAACTTGTTGGTTGTGGTAAGTGAAAGTGAACAGTTGAACATAATGCATAGATTACAAATGGATGACTAAATGGAAGAATGGTGCTGCCCTCAATAGAAATATGAAACAATAATAACATAGTAGTATCTATAGAGTGCTTTAAGGTTTGCAAAGAATTTTACAAATATTCTCATTTTATTGTCACAACAACCCTAGGAGATAGGTGTTATCAGTATAATGTGTTCTGTTTTGGCTATGTTGAGTTTTGAGATGTCTATAGGAAATCTAAATGTCTAGTAGGCAGATGGGTATAAGACTTGGTGCTCAGAAGGGAGTTAAGGATTGGATATATACATATATATGATAATCTTAGATATATTATTTTAGATAAATTTAGATTTTAGAGATATCTGCATATACATGATAGTGAAATCTATAGGCAATGAGATTACTTAGAGAATAGAGAGGAGGAAGGAGTCCAGAACAGTTTTGGGGTATATCCATAGAAATGGTGAGAAATGGATAATGACTTTGCAAAGAAGATGGACAAAAATCTGTCCTATAGGTATAAAGAGGCCCATGACAAAACAATGTTATGAAAACTCAGAGGAGGGAATCAACAAAGACAAATACTGAAGATATGTGAAGAATGATGAGGACTGAGAAAAATTCATTGGATTTGGCAGAAAATATATCGCTGATGATCCTGAAGAGAGTGGCTTCCATCAAGAGGTGGAAGTCATACTAAATGGAGTTGTAGGGGTAGAGAGGGAGACAAGGACTATAGACAGGCTCTTCAAGTTAAGCAATACAAAGGAAGACAGCCAGAGAGGTGTAGTTCAAGGCAATAGAATCAAGTGAATTTTTTTTTTTAAAGAATGAGAGAGATCTCAGCATGAATGAAGGCTCCAATAAGAGACAATAGACTAAGAAAAGGTTGAAAATTAGAAGATCTTCAAAAAGATTTGAGGAAATGGGACCAAAGTCATAAGCAGAGGTATTGGCATTAGTAAAGGCCATCTCATTTGCTTAGAAGGAAAGGATAGGGGATCATGTTGAGGATTTTAGAAATATGCATTTGGGATGAAAGAATGTTAATGGATGGTATCAATTTTTTTCAGTGAAGTATGAGGTGAGATCCTCTACTAAGAAGAAGGGGAGAAGTGGTATAGATTACTAGAGGAAAGAAGCAAAAGTTTGGAACACCCTGTGCTAAAAAAAGAAAAGAGAATAAGCATTTGTATAATGTCCAATATTCACTGACCCTTTTTTGTTGTGTGTTTTATTTTTTAACAAATATTACCTCATTTGATTCTCACAACAACCCTGCAATGTAGGTGTTATTATCATCCCTATTTTACAATTGAGGAAATGGATGCAAAAAGGTTAGGTGATTTGCCCAGAGTCACATGGTTAGCAAGCATCTGAGGATACATTTGAATTCAGGTCTTCCTGACTCCAGATCCAGCTCTCTATCCATTGAACCATCAGTTGCCTGGAATTTGATAGTCATAGAGTAGAAAAAGGATTGCCAAGAGGTAATGAGAGCCCAGCTGAGTTTGGATTACATAAACTTGTTAGATGACAGGTCGGTATAGTTGTGTGACTTTTCCAGCAACCTTCAGCTGGAGCAATAGAAATAATTCAAGCTTAGGATATGGGAAAAGATAAGCAGAAACAAGGCAAAATGACATCCCAAGGTCAAGGACAGTGTCAAGGTCAACAGAAGAGTGGGGATTCTGAAGTGAGGAAAGTGATGGGGGGGGTGGCCTGGCAAAGCAGGGAGACTGTATCTAAATTCCCAGGCACCGAGTTCTTGTATATGGGCTTCTTTGGTGTACCCCACAAATCTAGTCTTAACTTATTGCTTCACTGCCACTTCAGACTGATGGGATAGGATGGCCCTCTCTGGGAGAGATCCCTCCAGGAAATGATAACTTCTGGCCAGAGTAATCCACTAAAGCCTCAGGGAGGAGGATGTATTTGAGGATAAGGAGGATTTCAAGAAGTTAAGATGGCTGGAGGGGAGTGGGGGGGGGGGAGGTGAGGACATTCCAAGCACAGTGGAGATCATGAACAAAAATACCGGAAGGTAGGAAAGGGCAAGAGGGATGCAGGAAAGGATGAGGAGTCCAATTTAGTAGGATTATAGAGTAGGTGAGAGAACTAAGCGTGAGCTAGAAGCAAGAGATTGGAACCAGATTTCGAAGTGCATTAAATGCTAGACTTGAAGGTGTGAATTGAAACTGTGAGAAAGAATGTGGTCTCTAAAGGAAAACAGCAAAGGAAGAATTGTTCTTTGAGTGGTAAAGGGTGAAGAACAATAATTATAATTATAATAACTAGATATTAGGTACCATGTAGGCCTACTATGTAGGCAGAGCCAGGCACCAGGCCAAGTACTTTACAAATATTATTTTGTTTGATTCGCATAAGAATCCTGTAAAGTAGGAGCTATTATTATCCCCATTTTACAGTTGAGAAAACTGAGGCAACAGAGGTTAAATGATTTGCTCAAGACCCCACGGCTAATGGGTGTGTGAAGCTGATTTGAGCTCTGAGCTTTTCCTGACTCTAAGCTCAGCTCTCTATCTACTATGCTGCAAGAAGAACTACTGATAACAGACAAAAATGGTGGGGGTAGAAAAATGCAATGAGGGAGGCCAGAAAAAAAGTTTCAAGAATGAAGGACTTAGGGCAGCTAGGTAATGCAGTGGATAGAGCACCAGACCTGGAGTCAGGAGGACCTGAGTTCAAATTTGACCTCAGACACTTAATAATTACCTAGCTGTGTGATCTTGGGTAAGTCACTTAAACCCATTGCCTTGCCAAAAAAAAAAAAAAAGAATGAAGGGTTAATGAATAAGGACAAACACAACAGAGACTGCTGAGGGGAGGGTCTTGGAAGTTCTACAAAGAAGTTTCTATGACATTAAAGTTCATTCTAATGCATTTAAAAAGAAGTGAATGGAGACGAAACAGGCTGAATTTATTCAAGTTTAACTATGAAAAAGAACAAAGATTGAAAGTATTTGTAAGGGGCAGCATAATTAAAGTTAAAGAGTTAGAGTTTTAGACCTGGGGGCAGCTAGGTGGCGCAGTGGATAAAGCACTGGCCCTGGAGTCAGGAGTACCTGGGTTCAAATTCAGTCTCAGACACTTAATAATTACCTAGCTGTGTGGCCTTGGGCAAGCCACTAAACCCCATTTGCCTTGCAAAAACCTAAAAAAAAAAAAAAAAAAAAAAAATTTAGACCTGAAAGTGATCCTGGAGGTAATTTAATCTAGCTGCTTTGTTTTCCAGTTGAGTAATCCAATCCCTTAGAGGTTTGTTAATGATGGAAACAGGAATGGAACTCAAGTTCTTGGATCCCAGTCCAAAGTTCTTTCCTCTTAACAATTTTACTGATTTCAATGTGGTTAAAAGCAGAAGAAAAGGAGTCAGTCAGGAGAGAATGAATAAAAACATTATAGAGGACATAAATATGGGATCACGATTCCTTCAAACACAGGAGGGTACAGAAGCTAACTTGTGAGAGGAAGACTATAAGCACTTCTTTAGATAATGGAAGGAAGCAGGATTTAGGGGCAGAGATAGGTTGAAGTGAGAAGAGGGAGAAAAGTCACACTACACACTATCCTCCTAAAAAATCTATGAATGAAGATGTTCTTTCTTGATACACATGCTTTTTAAAATACTATATTACTGCATGTTGTCTTTTAATATATCTTATTGAATTTTTCATCCTTATCCCCTACTTCAATTCAATAAATCAAATCTAATTTCTTTTGTTTTTTCTATGCTAAATCTAAAGAATTTCCACTTAATCTAACCTTTTCAATATAAGGAACAATATAGGACCCTTGATTTCAATGACTTAGGGAATCACCAAAAGAGGAAATTCCCTCTAGCAAAACAATCTCTAACTTCTAAATTTTATCCAGCTAACTTATTATTTATATTTCTATATGATCTCCATATATGTATAATAATAATAATTTACATTTATATGACACTATAAGAATTACAAAGCACTTTATATATTAACTCATTTGACTCTAACAACTCTGTGGTTAAATGCTATTATTTTTTCATTTTATAGAAGAGGAAACTGAGAAATTGATTTGCTTACATGTCACAAATGTCTAAGGCAGAATTTGAATTCATGTCTTCCTGACTCCAAGTCCTGCATTCTATCCATTCTGCCACCTCAGCATATCTATAGAAGAATTGTGGTGGTATAGTGGATTGTATTTGTCTTATTATCAGGAAAACCTGGATTCAAATTCTACTTCTGACAATTATTTCTGTGATACTGAAAAGTCACAACCTCTATGTGCTTCAAACAATTCCCTATTACTTATGTATTAAGTCACAAATGGGTTGCTAACTGTCTGCATTGGCAGGAAGCCTTCCAATACTAGGAATGGCTCACACTAACAAACTCACCAACCCTGTGTGTATATGTTGCCTCTGTCAGTTTGTGAAAGGTATTATCACCCTCTTGTATATGGACATTTAGTTAACTCAAAAGATCAGAAAAAGCACATTTGTGCAAGTAAAACTGATAAATTGTAAAGAAACAGATAAAATATGGACAATACACAAATCGTTTTGAGTATTAGATGAAGAGCTGCTTCTCAGAGGAATGTACTGAGAGGAGCAATAAGTGCATTAATGATGGCTGCAGAAATAATGTCATTAGCATGTGACTCCTTTTAGACTTTTGAAATTTTTAACTGAGAAACTAAATCAAATAACTTGTTTGGAAACTCTAGGAAGATTATATAAGTGACAGAGGGGTAACTAGGTGGAGCAGTTGCTAGAGCACCAGCCTTTGAGTCAGGAGGACCTGAGTTTAACTCTGACCTCTGACACTTATTACCTGGTTGTGGGACCTTGAGCAAGTCACTTAACTCCACTGCCTTGCAAAAAAAAAAGTAGTAATGGAAAGGTGAATGTCTTGATTTACCTCATAAAGTAACTCGTTATGAGGCAATGGAAGATTATAGAAGTTGAAGATGGGGGAAACTCAAAATAGACAGAGTTACAAGAAATCAAGGATAGAAAACTTAAGACTACGAGAGGAAACTGCTTCCAGCTGAGAAAGCTGACTATTCAGTATTTTGGAGGGAGACTGCTTTGGAGAGGTTGGAAGGCTAAATCCCAACTTCGGGTCGATGTCTTGCTTATTGCTCCCTAGTGCCACCTAAAGTCTAAAACCTCTACAGGATGCCCGGCTGCTCTCTAGGGCTCCTCAGGATGGGGGAGAAATGAAGAGAGACAGGTTTGGCATCTGTTTTTGCTGTGAGCTGTGTTTATTAGAAAGACTGCTTTGCTAGAGGCTAACTGGAGAAAGCAGAATCTTATGGACCGAAAAACTAGTTGGGCTTGTCTGCATTGCCCAGAGAGTCAACTTTGCAGTTGCCTGGCTTAAGGAAATGGCTTGTTACTGAACAAGTTCAATATTGATCTAGTTTTTTATTTAAAAAATGTTAAACTCCTCAGTCCCCTGCTAAGGGAGGCTGTTGGACAAAAATGGAATTGTCAATTGCTTCATCAGCTTGAGAGCAGAAGTTTCTTGGCTTAGAAAATAGGGAGGACCAGAAGGGTAGCAACTTGCTGAAGTGGTTTTGTGTGACACAGATGGTTTCTAGGGATAAAAGAGAGCAAAAGTCCATGTGAAGTCCACAGTTACAGCTTATCCCAGGCAGAAGATTCCCTATTTATATATTCCTAGGTTTCCAAAATGCATGCTCACTTCCCCCATAGAACTTGCATGTATTGGTGGAACAGGGAACAAAGTATATGAGTGGATTTGTGATGTTTTGATTATTCCTGTCCCCCTCCCCCCCTTTTTTGGACTTCCCAGTAACCATGATGTCTTATTATTGTTTTGGTTTCAGTTGAATTAATGTTATTATTGTTGTTGTCTTATAGTTTAGTAAATGTTTTATGTTTGAGTCAATGAAGACATTGTTATTGATACTCTATAAATGGGAAGTACACTATTAGGAGCTCAGGAGCTATAGTTTCAGATGTAATTTTGAATCCCCACTCTCCCCAAATCGCAAAAACTAGCCATATTGCCATTTTGAGATAAGGTCAGTCACTACTTCTCTCTGTTCTGTAAAAAACACCATTGATCTGCTGCAGATGCAAGGGCAGTTAGGGTACATGAAGCAGAGAGAGAGAAGAAAAGCAAAGCCAAGGGACTATGGATGTCACATCTTACATGGATGCTACTTGCATTGGTGGACCAATGGATATGCTTAGGAGATTGTGTGTGTGTGTGTGTGTGTGTGTGTGTGTGTGTGTGTGTGTACATTTATTTATGTTTGAGGAAATAGATGGTGTAGTGGTCAGAAAGCTTGCCTCGGAAACTCACAAGCTAAAAGAACTTAAACTCTCTCACTCTTAATTTTTCTCATCTGTAAATTCGAGAATAATAACATGTATCTCCCAGGGTTGTTGAGAGGATACAATAAGATAATATATGTAAAGTTCCTTGCAAATCTTAGTTCAGTAGGTCTGTTGTTTTTCAGTCATGCCCAATACTATGTGATTCCATTTGGGATTTTCTTGGTAAAGATACTAGAATGGTTTGTTATTTCCTTCTCTAGATCATTTTACAGATGAGGAATCTAGACAGAGTTGAGTGACTTGTCCAAGGTCACATAGTTAGTATAAGGCCAGACTTAATCTATGAGAGACATTTTCCTGACTACAGGCCTGGCACTTTATTCACCCAGCTGCTGATTATTGTGTGTATATTTATGTACATGTATGATATATATATTTATATATAAAATTTATGACATGTTTGTGTGTAGGTGTAACTTTTGTAGCATAGTCAAGTCACTCACATTTTATCACCCATAGTGTGTTCAATAAGACAATGCTAGTTATTGACATATAAAGTCTGGATTCCTTAATTAACATTTAAATGCTAATTTCTGCACTTATTGATTTTATAGATTATTTAAGGCCAATAGTTCTCTTAGAAGACATAATTTGTTTTTAAGAAAAAAAAGAGTGAATTCAGAAAACTGATCACCCTGAAGTCACATTTTTGTCTTTAGTGTAGATGTTTTGGAAAAGATCTTTTACTATAATACTTCCTATTTGCACATCATCTTAAAATTTTGAAGACACCACTGCATAAATTGTGCCACAACAACCTTGTTACAACAATAACCTTGTTAATTAAGTGAAATATATTACTTTTCCCTTTTTATAGTTGAGAAACTGAGGTTAAATTCCAAGTTAATAAAATTAGGAAATGGCAGTCAAGACTATAGGTCTTCTGACTTCTAGTCCAATTCTCTTTCCAACCTATGAATTTCAGAGCTTCAGCTCCTAAATATGGACAGTATTATTTCTTTTTTTTTAAATCTGAGCCTGTGATTTCATCAGGATAGGGAATTCCCTAGAGTAAACTCCCTTCACTGATGCAGATCAGCATTAACAACTCAATATATGTTTCAATGTTGTTTTTATATTTTCTCGCAACTAGTATTTTAGATAAAAATTCATCTTTTTTAGGTGATTCAGGCTGTGACTGCCCCTAACCTTAACCATACGTTTCCACCAGTCACATGTTTAGTATTAGAACTAAATATATCACACTCTTGGCAGCTCCTTCACTTTTTCCCCCAGTTTGAGTCTGCATTTTCTGCACGAATGATTTCACCTCCAAACTATGAAAAATAAAAGTTTTCAAGCCACGATAATATATCTCAGATCCTTTAGTCATTCAGGGTCAAGCTGGCAAAGGATTTTCTTAAATGCGCTGAGATCATTTCTACTTCAAACCTTATTAAAAATAAGCAAAAAGGCATTTTAGTCTACAGACTTTTTTTGAGCTCCTGCTGCTGCTCCATTTACAGGTGCAAAACGACTCACTAGATTACAAGGGGCATTTACTGTCGGAGGGGAGACGCTAACATCACCAGCGGATGACCACGTATTTACTGCAAAATGCTTTCTACATTGTACAAATGCTTAAAAATTATTTTTTTTCTGCCTCTTTTTCTGTCTTCAGCGCTTTTCACAGTGACTGCAATGTCTTTTATGTTTACCGGATTGAAATTATTGAAAAAAGTCAACTTCCTAGTTGGGATTAGGATAAAGATATAAAGAAAACCCGGGAAACTGAGGAAGATAAGGGAGGGAGAAAGGATTGAAAGATGTCTTTGCCAACCAGCAATTTTTTTTGAGCATTTTTAACCAGGCTACAATACAACGCATGAGTATTTTCTCCTCTCCCCCATTCTGCCAAAAAAAAAAAATCAGGATTTGCTCAAACACTAATTTTGTTCCGGATTTTTCTCCGGATGGGCCTGGCTTTGGTTTATTAGAGGGAACTGCTCCCGGCCCACGGCGCCTCCGGGGGTGGAGACGCCGGACTGTCAGAGGCGCGCTAGCCGGCCCGGGGCAGGGAGGTGGCGCCGCGGCGGCCGGCCTGCAGTCCGGGCCCCGGCGCCCACCGCGAGGGCCTCGGGCCGCTCGCGCTCCCGCAGTGTTCCACGGCGTGTGCCGCGGAGAGCCGCGCGCGGGCACGCGGAGCCAGGCGCGCGCCGGGCCCGCGAGGCGAAGGAAGGGGGCGGGCCCTGGCCGCGCGCGGCCGCCGCCGGCTCGTGTACCTCGGCGCGCACGCGGGAAAGCCCCGCCCTTCGTCTCCCGCAGGTTGGCTGTTAGGGGGCTGCGGCCGCGGGGGAGGGAAGGAGGGAGGCAGGAAAGGGACTCGATTGGCTGCGCTTTGCAGTCATTCAAAGGGGCCTGGGGGGGAGGGGGCCTCTTCAGGGAGGGACGCGACGGGCCGACGACTTTTTCATGGCCACCGGCGCCATCTTGAAGCGCTCATGGCCTCCACAGCTCCCCAGACAGCGGAGGGGGGAGGTGATGTTGGGAGAACACCATTAATAACGCCCGGCGGAATGCAACCAGATCCCTTGGGTCCCTGGACGGAGGCGATCACGCCGCTCCCTGAGAATTCCCTAACAAAGGGCACAAAGAGCCCCCTGGGCACCCTGGCCTCCCCACACAGTCAGCCTGGCCTCGGGCCGGGCAGCCTCGGGGGAGCCTGCCCCTGCGGTGGCCAGCGCCCGGGGCCGCAGAGCCGGGCAAAGCTAACCCGACGTGGGAGCGAAGGGCCACAAGCGGCTAGGTCCCCCAGCCCTTGGATGCCCTCCCGGGCCTGGCGCTAACGAGGAGAGCCGCGGGCGGTGCCCGGGGGGCCAGGCTCAGGCCCAAGCTAAGGCCCTGGTCTGCTTCTCAAAAACACGCACGTGGCAGGGTCAATGTCAAATGCGGATAGGCCCCCTAAGAGAGTGTGGGCAAATGAAGTTGGGGAAAGTCATACGGGTCAAATTCCATCATAAATGCCAGGGACTTTTCCAGATTCTCAAGGGTTCCCGGGGACTTGTATTAAATATTAATGAAGCCATTAGTAAGGGCTTGGAAATCTTATTCATTGTGATGAGAGCTGACCCGTATGCTTGTCTGGTTTTGCCTACCGGCTCTCCTGCACTCGTGACATTTCAATTTTGTCTTCATCACCCGGAGGAGATAGAGTTTCTCCTCTCAGGCATGTGAAGTCTCCAACTCAAGGGGACTTTTTAACTGCTTTTATTAGAAGCAAAGATAATTTTTAGCTTTAAAATGCCCCTCTTTTCTAACACAGTGATGTGGTTCAGGCCCTTGTGATATCTAGGATGCTGTGTCTAGTTTCCATCTTAGCAATATAACTCTGATTTGCCAGTCCCTTCCAAATTCACATATTTCTCACTGGGAATACTCAACATAGAAAGAATTTTCAATCTAAAAATATGACACCATAACTAAAATGCAATTCTTACCCCTCCCATTATGTTGCCTTTGGCTCTTCCTTCCATCATATGAGAATTTTTTGAGAATTGGACTTGCCTGGATTATTTTTCTGAAACTCTGCCAACTGCAGAGTCTTTCAAACTAAATTCCTGAACTATAAACGACCGTTTTGTTAAATCACCCAGAGGGTACTTCTCTTCATAACACACCAACCAAACCACACACAAAGGCCAAAGTATACACAGCTGTACATTTCAAAACAAGAAATAATAAAAGGAAAAACTTCTCTAAAGGCAGAAGAGTTCCTTAAAGAAGGTTTTGAACCACATACTAGATTACTTGATTAATACCATTGAATCATTGGGTACCTTCCCTTTCCCCCCACTTATTTCCTCACCAATCAGACCTCTTAGAAAACTGAAAGAGAAGACATAATATTCACATGAAAACAATTTAAGAAGCTTCAATTCACAGAAGGGTCTATGTTTACAAAGCATACAATTTCTTAGCCATACTTGCCTACTTGAAATACCCTTGTGGATCTTGGAAGCACAACATGGACAACAGTGGAGTCAATTTGTACACAGAAAATCAAAAGATGGACACTTCTGAAAATAAACTCTTTCCTATGCAGCACACACACACACACACACACACACAGAGACTGAACACATATATACAAGAACACAATCTCAAAATATTCTTGCTCCAAGAAGACACAGAGAAACAAATGTTCTAAAGAAAACATATATGCAGCAGATAAAGATCCAAAGTCACCTCATCTTTTCTCAAGGGATAAGGAAAGGGTACTCACTTGTGATATAAAAATATCCCCGTATTTTTGACCTGTTGGCCTTGGACAATTGTCTCTTAATTTTGCTTCTTAGGGGTCTGGGGAGTGTGAAAGATGCACACCAAACAGCTTTGGAAGTTAGGGAATCTCAGATCTGATTTCACCTGGGATGGAAATTGAGATAATTTTCAGTAGACTTTATACATATTATATAGATATATATTATATGATATAGTATCATATAATATATATACATACACATTTAACTAAATTTTTTTCTTCCCTTCAGGAAAAAAAACAACCCAAAAACCTGTCCTAAGGTGTGATAATTTAAGAGGGAAAAAAAAATGCCTCCAAATTTGACTGCAAACAGTTGTACATGGTAGTCCTGTTTCTCTCAACTTACTGGTATATTTAAAGCCTTCACCAGGAAAGAGAAGAATAAGAGAGAAGGAAAGAGAGAAAGAAACAGAAATGGGGAAAAGAGAAAATTCCCCCTAACAACAATTTCCTCACCCCAGCATTGCCAAAACTTTCTATTTTTTCTTTTTAATTTTGAATACACACACACAAGATTAAGGAGGGAAAAAAAATGGAAAAAGGATACCCGAAGGTCGTATGGCTCTTTGTATTCGTGTGTGTGCAAAAAGGAGGACTCGCGGAGCCCAGAGCCAGCAAGCCCCGCCTCCCTCCTCCCCCTCTGCAGAGCCCCGATTGGACGGCGGGGTGGTGAGCCGGGGCTCTCCGCCAGCAAGCACACGCACCAGCCGGGAGCTGCATTCCTAGAGAGGGCTCCTTTAGGGGCCACCTCCGCCTGCGTGCTGCCTGGCCCTGCCAGCCCCTCCCCGCACCACTCTCCTCTCCTCTCAGACCCCCCCCCCCCCAAATCCATTCCTTTCTCTCCTTCACTTCACCTACTTTAAAAAAAAACCAAAACTTTATTTTTCTTTATCAGAAATATGTAGGCCTCAGTCACCAACTAATCCACTGGAGCTCTTCCAGTCTCCAATCCCACTAAACTGGTTGACCATTTAAATTGAGCTATGACCAGGTATTGAGTAGGAAGATCAGTTGAATGTTCGCATCCATTGCAGGTTTAATTGCATGATCTTGCCTCACCTCTATGCCACAAAATTTTAAATTACAAAATGGAGATAATATACTTGATCATATTTTTTTTTTATCTAGGCAATGTTGCAAAATCCTCTGAAGCTGGGCCTGTTCTCAGAATTCTCTATTCTTAGTCATTCCAAAAGGACTTATAATGACTGTATTGCCTATTAAATGCAAGATCTATTGCTTTGACTTGACCCTATCTAGTCTAATTTCCTAATTTAGGCATACCTTGGGGATATTGCAGGTTTGGTTCCAGATGAAGATTCATAAGGCAAATACTGCAATAAAGCAAGTCACACAAGCTTTATTTATTTCTCAGAGCATACTATAGTCTATTAAGTATGTACTAGTATTATTTGGAAAAAAATACTTTTTAAAAAAACCTTTTCAAGGTGATTCACCTTTTGGTTTGTAAATATATGAAAGTGTCTTCAAGTTCTTATCTGCTTTCTGTCAGCATTTATATTAAATGATAAATTAATGAAAAAAATTCTTTCGAGATAAAAATGCTAACATCATTTGAGCCTTTAGAGACTCATAATCTTTTTGCTGGTGAAATGTCTTTCATCAATGTTAATGGCTGCTGACTGATCAGAGGGGTGATAGCTGAAGGTTGATGTAGCCATGGTAATTGCTTAACATAAGACAATGAAATTTGCCACATGGATTGATTCTTCCATTCACTTGAACTCTTAGAGGCCATTGCAGGTTTATTAATTGGTCTAATTTCAATATTGTGTCTCAGGGAATGAGAGAGAGAGAGAGAGAGAAACAGGAAAACAGTTCTTTCTGGAACCATATGAACACACATATTTATCAATTAAGTTCACTATTTTATATGGGCACAGTTTGTGATGCCCAAAAACATTACGATAATCACACCAAAGATCATTGATCATAGATTAACATGACAGATATAATAATGATGAAAATTGTAATACTGTGAGAATTACCAAAATGTGACACACGGACATGGCAAAAGCACATGTTGTAGGAAAAATGGTGCCAATAGATTTGCTCAATGTAGTGTTGCTTCAAACCTTCAATTTGTAAAAAGGGCAATTTTCTGTGAAGCTCAATAAAGCAAAGCCAAATAAAACAAAGAATGCCTGTATACTTAATGAAGATGTTTCATTGTCTCCCGAATTTATTGTATATGCCTTCTTAGAAGAGGTCTGTATTCTACTAATCTAAATCCCACTTGTCCTTTAAGGTCCAGTTCATATCCTAGTTTCTCCTGCTACTCCAACCCATACTGAGCTATTCCTTCTCTGAACAAATATTACACTTAATCTGTACATAAAGTACTTATTCCTGGATGTTATTCTGGTTATTTCATGTGTTACTTCTGCTTTTCTCAACAGATATTTATTTGATTTAATTTTTTTTCATTCTCCCAAAGTTCCTAACATAATACTGGGCACATATAGTAAAGTGATCAATAAATCCTTGTTGATTAAATAATTGTTTTCTCAACCTAAAGTCCCAAACTATATTCAAAATCCCTGGGGTATATAAAGGAGGAAAGCAAACTTCATCCTTCTATATTAGCTTTCATTCCTTCCTAGTCCAGATATGTAGATTCTTATAAACTTTCTTATATTATGAAATGTTAAGAAAGTCCAGAAAAATCTATTCATCCAGCTCAATTAGATCTAGCTGAGTGTATGAATTTTATTGTTTTGCTTTGTTTTGTTTTTAATGTGACAGTAACCCTAGTCCATGTTATAAAATTTATACATATCCTATTTTTTATCTAAAACTTAAGTGGCATTTATATTTTCTCTATTTCCAAAATTTGTAGACTTTCTGTATTTTTTAATATGACTTAGAATAAGAGCTAAAACTATATAGGGTTAAAATAAATGGCAGATTAGACATAAAGTTTTATTCTTGAGGATTTACTGTGAACCAATAGGTCCAAGATGACCACAACCTAATTTGGACAGAGAGGAATATATAGATATATGTATATACGTGTATATATATATGTATATATGTATACGTATATATCCCAAAACAAAGGATGGGGAACTCATTAACCTTCCTGATGAGCCAATAATGAAGGTTGTACAATCTTAAATTGCCCAATTTCTCCTCAGAGTCTATCATCCTTATACACTACTTAGCTGGTGAATTGTTATGTCTTTCTGTACTTTTAGCATCATGAGGGCAGGACAAGTCTTCCAGCATCCTGATCATTGTCTTTCTGAGTAATTAAGGTGACAAATTAAGGGTCCTGACAAAAGAAAATGAGCCTTTTTTTTTAAATAAGGAATATAGTTTAGAAATTTATTATACAATGACAGTAGTAAGGCATAAAGAAATGTTAAGGTGAAAAGAGAAAAAGAAAGAAATTAAAATTAGTTATACCTTGCTGTGCTGTTCACTTGTCCTTTTTCTTGTTATGAGTTCATACACCATATACTAAGAAAAGCTTTGTCTTCGCTCTGGTGACTAGGAGAGAGAATGTCTATAAGCCCCATTTCAAGGATCCCTAGGATGTAATTTAATTATAGTCCCATGACAGCAGAAGTCACAGTTTAAGTTTGCAAAGCTATTTCTTATCCTAGTTTTTTCCCTCCTTTGAAATCTCAGAGTTGGACAGAACCCAAGGGAAATCTTTAGTAGAAAGTTTGAGCAATGCTCTTTCGTCCTGTAAGATAATGAGAATATCACAGAAAATACTCTTATTCCACCTTTTAAAATTACTGGATATCTATTCCACAACGTCTGAGATTTCAAATGTTAGGCTTCACTGATGATTTCTTGAGGAAGGAAAAGCTGCTTAGTTGACTTTGAAAAACTAGGTTTATTCATTTTAAGCTGCTTCTGTTTAATACAATCCCAAAGGACTTCCCTTTACAGTGAAATGTAACTTACTTAGATTAAGACTGGGTCTGATAGTCTCTCAATATCAGACATTGAGAGTATTTTTGAAATTTTAGTGAAGGGGGAATCCCAGAGCCTGTTGAGGAGTATGCCCCAGAGACAAGGGAGAGGAAATTTGATGAGAAAACTGAAATTTGGAGAAATGGGAAGTGTAAGAGAATAGTGTTCTAGTG
Source organism: Macrotis lagotis (assembly GCF_037893015.1). Taxonomy (NCBI): domain Eukaryota; kingdom Metazoa; phylum Chordata; class Mammalia; order Peramelemorphia; family Peramelidae; genus Macrotis; species Macrotis lagotis. Next base: position 182,488,468 of record NC_133661.1, on the reverse strand, counting down.
AAGGGTATTGCAGAGAAAAGGGAGAAAGTGACAGGTTTCTAAGAAAAGAAGAAAGCAAAGAAGGAAGATAAGAAAGACTATCTATTGAGGAAAGTTGATGATAAGAACTCAAATTTCTGTAGAAGATTAGGTTAAGTAAAATTAAGAACTTCTGATATCAAAGAGCAGTTAAATACCAGTAGCATCCAATGAAAAGTTGAGGGATCTCTTTCCTTTAAAATGTTTAAGAATAGGAAAGGTTTAAATAGCTATTCTAGATTTAAATAAAGTCTTTCCTGAAATCAGGGGGATGGGCTTAAAAGCTTCTTGAAGACAGGGAACAACATATCTTATCTAAATTTTTTTAAATTTCCCGTCATGTATCACAGTATTTTGGACACAACGTACACTTAATAAACATTTGTTCCTACCAAAAAATTATTTCAGAGAGCTAGAAAAATAGTAACAAAAATTTCATCTGGAGGAAGAAAAGGTCAAGAATATCAAGGGAATTAATGAAAAAATGCAAAAGAAGAAGTCTAGTCAGATCTAAAGAGGTAATCATCTAAACTGTCTGGTACTAGTTAGGAAATAGAGAAATTGATCAGTGAAATAGATTTGTTACAAAAGAAACAGTAATAAATAACTATAATAATCTACTATTTGATAAATCCAAAGACTAGCTTCTGGGTTAAGAACTCATTATTTGACAAAAACAACTGGGAAAACTAGAAAGTTGTATGGCAAAGACTAGTCATAGACCACCATCTCACATGCCATACCAAGATAAGATCAAAAAGGGTACAGGATTTAAACATAAAGGATGATATCTGTCAGACTTATGGAGAGGGGAGGAGTTTATGACTAAAGAAGATAGAGAACATTATAAATTGCGGAATGGATAATTTTGATTACTTTAAATTAAAAACATTTTGTACAAATAAAACCAATGCAACCAAGATTAGAAGGAATATAGAAAGTTGGGAAACAATTATTTTATATTATTACAATAATCTTGAGAGAGTAAGCATAAACACCCCTCTCCCCCCAAAAAAAGGATGAGAAACCTCAAGAATAGTGAGAGAGGAAAAAAAAAAAGGTACTTATGTCTGTGTTCAGATTCCAACAGCTCTGTCTCTGGGATGAGTTGCCTTCTTTATCTTAAGTCCACCAAAGAAGTTGCTTCAATATCTTTCTTTCCCACAAGTGCTATCACTAGCTGTATTTCCCTCCACTCTATTCCTTCCCACTCTCATCTATTTCATTCTCTCTCTCCTTTCACCCTGTCCCTGTTCAGAAGTGTGTGGTATCTGAGTACCCTCACCCATGATCTTCCCTCTCTTCTATCACCTATTCCCCCCTTCCCTCCCCCCATTCCCCCTTATCCCATCCCTTTCTTCTCATTTTTCTCTAGGGTAAGACAGATTTCTAAACTCTATTAAGTGTATGTTATTTCCTCTCTGAGACATTTCTTTTTTTTTTTTTGGAAATAAAACAAAAATTTATCAAAAAGGTTACACGACACGGGAAGGGAGGGAGAGAGAGAGAGAGAGAGAGAGAGAGAGAGAGAGAGAGAGAGAGAGAGAGAGAGAGAGAGATAAAAGAACAGCCAAGCAAGCAGCGTGGGCTGGACCACAGGTCAGAGAACTCTGCAGCCCTGAGTTGGAGTCCAACTAAGTTTGCTTCTCATCCAGAGGGCAAAAGGTGAACTCCCTTCCCCTCTACTGGACCCATAATTAGATAGAGGGTAAAGCCTAAGGAGATCAGGATACAAATTTTACATTAAACAATGAATCAATGATAATGGGGATCTCCACCCAATTTGAGGAGATTAAAAATTGTTCCTTACAATCATAATTCTCTTACTTCTAAGACAATTTACATCTCAAGAGTAGTAGGTGGTAGTTAATTTACATCTCCATCCAATTTCTACATTCACAATTCTTTTCAACTTTCCCCTGCATCATTCCCCACCTCAAAATTATTTGGGACCCAGACTCTTCCAGGCCTTTCAGAGTCCATTTGGAGATGAATGTATTACAGCAAGGACCTCATTAAGGCAGGATCCAGAGAATGATTGGCTGGCACAGCTGGTTGGCATCCTGCAGAGGCTGATCTTGGAGCTATACAGCTAAAAGAAACAAAGCTCAAGGGAAAAAAATTGAGAAAACAAGAACCAGAGATATTGTAACAGAGAAGGCTATTTAATAGAGGTCCAATAATTAGGAAAAATCTAGAAGGTCTATAAGGGGCAAGGATTATACTTTATGATCCTAAGCCAGTATCAAAATACCTTTTATAAGAACATGGGCTCCAATACAACACAGATTCATTGATGGATGCCACGTAAGTTGTAAACAAAAGCTCAAAAATAGTATAAACAAATGCACTGAAAAAGCATTTTAAAACTGCACATGTCCAAAAAGCAATTTGCAAGAAAATTTTCTATTTTACTTTGGCCATGTTTAGAATGAACAAAAATTCTAGTTGAAGAATGGATCTCTCTTTTGAAGCAGTTAAAAAATATACCAATAAGCATTATGTCTCATACTTAATTATGATGCACCTGGAATGATCATGGCAATTTGCTATTACAGAGTAGAGAGAGACACGAGGACCTGTTCCCTTATGAAGTCATACAGACAATATTTTTCAATGAGCCAGGTACAATGAGGGGTTCCTTTAAAAGAATCCTACCCCAGTTGAGACTAGGGTCATTCTTTCAAAGGTTACTTACTCTATCTGCAGCATTTTACATCAAAGCCCATAGGGCTAAATGGCTTCACTGGCATATTGTCTATTTTATCATACCTGATGTCAGGCAGATCAATTATCAATATGCTGTAATATAGCAATTATCTCCATACTCCTATCTGAGCCATTTCTGATAAGAATGAAGGCTCACTCTTTCCCCCCTTGCCTTCCCCTGTTCCACTCCATTGTAAAAGCTTCCTCTTGACTCCTGTGTGAAATATCTTAGCCCCTTCTTTCTCTCCTTTCCCTTCCTCCTAGTACTTTCCTTTATCACTCATTGTTTCCATCTTTTTACTGTATTATACCATTATATTCAGCTCCTTCCTGTGCCTTATCTATAATATGCTCTGCTCCTTCTAACTGTTCTTATGAATGAGAAAGTTCACATGAGTTATCAGTATCTTCTTCCCATGCAGGAATACAAACAGTACAACATCATTAAATTCCTCATAATTAGTCCTTCTCATCCACCTCCTCTATGGTTCACTAGAGTCCTGTACTTGGAGATCAAACTTTGTGTTCAACTCTAGTTGTTTCAATAGGAAAGTTTGAAAGTCCCATTTCCCCTGAAAGGATGAAATTTTTGCTGGGTAGCATAAATGAAGGTTGTAAACCAAGATCTTTTGCCTTCCAGAATATCATATTCCAAGCCCTACAAGCCTTCAATGGAGATGCTGCAAGATCTTGTATAATCCTGACTATAGAGCCACAGTAGCTGAATTATTTGTTTCTGGCATCTTTTAGTATTTTCTCTTTGGATTGGGAGTTTTGGAGTTTGGCTATAATATTCCTGGAAGTTTTTCTTTTGGGATCTCTTTCAGGATGTGATTGGTGAATTCCCTCAATTTCCATTTTACCCTCTGCTTCTAGGATCTCAGGGCAATTTATTATTGCAAATTATTAATAATTATATGTTATTAGTATTATATCTTGAAAAATGAAGTCTAGGCTCTTTTCCTGGTCATGACTTTCAGGTAGCCAAATAATTTATAAATTATCTCTTCTGGATCTGTTTTCAAAGTCAGTTGCTTTTCCAATGAGATATTTCACATTTTCTTCTAATTTGGGGGATTTTTTTGGTAGTTTTATTTCTTCCTGGGTTCTTGCAAAGTCATCAGCTTCCTTTAGCTCCATTCTACATTTGAAGGAGTAATTTTCTTCAGAGAGCTTTTTCATTTTCTTTTCCAGCTGTCCAATTCTGTTTTTTTAAGGCATTCTTCTCCTTTTGTGTTGCTTTTTCCATTTGGCCTAAACTGGTTTTTAACATATTATTTTTTTTTAGGTTTTTTTGTGAGGCAAATGGGGTTAAGTGGCTTGCCCAAGGCCATACAGCTAGGTAATTATTCAGTGTCTGAGACCAGATGTGAACCCAGGTACTCCTGACTCCAGGGCCGGTGAAAATATTATTTTCTTCAGTATTTTTTTTTACATTTCTTTCACCAAGTTGCTGACTTCATTTTCATGATTTATCTGCATTGCTCTCATTTCTCCTTTCAAGTTTTCCTCCACCTCCCTTAATTGCTTTTTTTTAGGTGTTGTTTTTTTGCAAGGCAAATGGGGTTAAGTAGCTTGCCCAAGGCCATACAGCTAGGTAATTATTAAGTGTCTGAGACCGGATGTGAACCCAGGTACTCCTGACTCCTGGGCCAGTGCTTTATCCACTGCACCACCTAGCCACCTCCTTTAATTGCTTTTCAAAGTCTTTTTTGAGCTCATCCATAGCCTGAGCCCATTTTCATTTCTTTTGGAGGTTTTGGGTACAGAAGCTTTGATTTTGTCATCTTCTGAGTATGTGTTGTGGTCTTCCAGGGGATCAAAATCATTCTCTGGTCAGATTCTTCTTTTTCTGTTTGCTCATTTCCTCAACCTATGACTGATTTACTGCACTTCCAAGGTTTGGGGGGATTTTGGGACAATCCACAGAGACTTTAATTCCTCTAAGGTCTTATAAGAGGCTTCAGGCCCACCCTCTGCCCTGGAACTGAGGATGGTCCCTGCTCAGTTATGGTAATGTGGAAGCCCAAAGTGCAACCTGGATCTGAGTGTGAGCAAACAGCTGAGTCCTGCCCCAGGGAGAGCAGAGAAATTTCTGCAGGCTCCCCCACCCCCTCACCATCTATGGGCTGAGAGCTCTGGACGTGCTGGGTGGCTCTGCTGATTCCCACTGCAGATTCTCACAGCAGGGCTGCTCTGAGGCCAGTGCTCTGCTCTACACTCATTCTGGCCCAGAAGAATTCTCTCATCACCCCTTCTGGCTGTTCCCAATGATTAAACTGCTCCCTCTGCCATGGATCCAGGCATCTAGGAGGGCTCTGCTGCACTGTGGCTGTACTGTGTTTTTTTTCCAAACCCCTGTCCAGTGGAACAGACCTGTCCAGGAGGTCTTCTAAGCTTTCTTAGACTAGGAAATTGTATCACTCAGTCTTTCTGTGGGTTCCACCTCTCTAGATTTTGCCTAGAGTCATAATTTGATGGCTTTCAGGGAATGAATTTCCAGGAATTCCTGCCTTTACACCACCATCTTGGCTCTGCCCCCTAAACTAATGTTTCTGATAAAGGATTCATTTCTAAAATATAGAGAAAACTGAATCAAATTTATGAGAATACAAGTCATTCCTCAATTAATAAATGCTCAAAGGATGTGAACATGTAGTTTTCAGATGAAGACATTAAAACTATCTATAGTCTTAAAAACTATTTCAAATCATTTTTGATAAGTGAACTGATCCAACCTTTCTGAAGAGCAATTTGGAATTATGTCCAAAGGGCAATTAAACTGTTCATATCCTTTGATCCAGGAATCCACATCCAAAGAGATCATAAAAAAAGCCAAAAAGACATACATATACAAAAATATTTATAGTGACAAAGAGTTGAAAATTGAGGGCATACCTGTCAATTGGGAAATGGTTGAACAAATTATGGTATTATGAATGTTATGGAGTACTATTGTTCTGTAAGAAATCATGAGTGTGGGGGTGGCTAGGTGGCCGTAGTGAATAGAGCACGAGCCCTGGAGTCAGAGTACCTGAGTTCAAATCCGGCCTCAGACACTTAATAATTACCTAGCTGTGAGGCCTTGGGCAAGCCACTTAACCCCATAGCCTTGCAAAAACCTAAAAAAAATAAATCATGAGTGTGGAAACAATGTAAAGACTGGCAAATTGCCTTCTGTGGGGGGTGGGGAAGGGAAGTAAGATTAGGGAGAAAATTGTAAAATTCAAAATAAATAAAATCTTAAAAAAAAAAAAAAAGAAACCATGAGTGACCAGACTTCAGAAAATCCTGGAAAGACTTCATGAAGTGATGTTGAATGAAATGAACAGAACCAGGGGTGCATTGTACATATTAAAAATAACATGACTTGATCAACTATGATGGACACAGCTTCTCTCAGTAGCTCAGTGATCAAGGACAATCCTGAGAGACTTGTTATGGACAATGCCATTCACATCCAGAGAGAAAACTATGACATCTGAATGCAGAGCAAAGCATACTATATTCAGTTGTTAAAATTTTCTTTCTCATGGTTTTTCCCCCCTCTTAGTTCTAATTCCTTTTTCACAACATGACTAATATGGAAATTTACTAAACATGATAGTACATATACAACTTATTTCAGATTTTTTGTTCCCATAAGGAAAGGGGAGAGAAGATAGGATGATAGAAAAATGTGGAACTCAAAATGTGGTAGTGTAGAAGCCCAAACTGCAACCTGGATCTGTGTGTGGGCAAACTGCTGAGTTCTGCCCCAGGGAGAGCAGAAATATTTCTGCAGGCTCCCCCACCCCCTTACCCTCTATGGGCTGAGCTCTGGAGGTGCTGGGTGGCTCTGCTAACTCCTGTTACATGTTCTCATGGCAGGAGGAGTGTAATTGTGAAAAAAAGAAATAAAATGAAAAAACAAAACAAAACAAATATTTGTTCTATGAATGGACTGTATTTCTCAAGGTTTCTCTAATGTTAACATGTTAGCTACTCAAATTAAATAATAACTTCCTCAATCAAAAGTCCCAAACAATGTCAAAAAGTCCTGAGGTCCCAGAAAAACATCAAAATGCATAGTAACTGATGTAACAAAAGTATTTTAAAATAATTTATGGTGGACAGAGTAGGCCTCAAAATCAGGAAGACCTTGATTCAAGTTTAACCTTTGACAATATTGGCTGTTGAATTGAACCCAGGGCAAGGCATTTTCAGCATCCCCATCAACTCTTAAGGAATGTGTGAGTGGCAGAAAAGGTGCCTATCTTCATTGGTAGAATAAGAGGAACTAAAACAAAAAAATCAATTATTTCATCAAATTCATGAGAGAGAAGGCAAGTGTTGGCATTTTTAAAAAGAGAAGAAAACTGAAGCAGAGAGAAAGAAGCAGTTTGTCAAAAATCAAATAGTGTGGGGCTCAGGATGTAGATCTCTTGCTTTCACCATCAGGCATTAGTCTCTCCTGCACATGAGGGAGAATTCAGGTTCTTAGTCTCCTAGTTTGTCCATCAGCCAGGCCCTTTCTTCTTGAATCTGTAAGAAAAAACATGCCATAAGTGACAGCTTACAGAACTACACTTTTCAGGGCTCAGGGCTTCAGGAGCTAACATATTTTGTATGAGAAGAAGCTTGTTCCTTAAACAGCAATTGTTTAAGAGATACATTGATAAATAATTCTCCAATTGATAAATGGTCAAAGGTTATGAAAAGGCAATTCTCAGATGAATAAATTAAAACTATCTATAGTCATATAAAAATTGTTCTAAATCTTTGTTGATTATGGAAATGCAAATTAAAACAATTCTGAGATACCACTTCATACCTATCAGAGTGTTCAATATGACCAGAAAGGAAAATAATCAATGTTGGAGGGGATGTGGGAAAACTGTGACACTAATGCATTGTTAATGGAGTTGCAAACTGATCCAATCTTTCTGGAGAACATTTTGGAATTATGTCCAAAGGGTAATAAAACTGTGTATGCTGTTTGACCCAGCAATATCACTACTAGGTCTATATCTCAGAGAACACAAAAAAAGGTTAAAAAAACCCCACATGTACAAAATATTCTTAGCAGCTATTTTTGTGGTAGTAAAGAATTGGAAATTGAAGGGATGCTCATCAATTGGGGAATGACTAGACAAATTGTGGTATATAAATGTGATGGAACACTATTTTTCTATAAGAAATTATGAGGGGGGGGCAGCTAGGTGGCATAGTGGATAAAGCACTGGCCTTGGAGTCAGGAGTACCTGAGTTCAAATCCAGCCTCAGACACTTAATAATTACCTAGCTGTGTGGCCTTGGGCAAGCCACTTAACCCCATTTGCCTTGCAAAAAATCTAAAAATAAATAAATAAATAAAAAGAAATCATGAGGGACAGAATTTCAGAAAAGCTTAGAAGGGACTCACATGAACTGGTACTGAGTGAAATGAGTAGAACCAGAACTCTACACACACTAACAACATCAGATGATGATCCACTATGACGGACTTATTCATTTTAGTTGTAGTACAATCATCAAAGATAATTCTAAAAGGCTGTGTTGGAAAATATCATCAAATCCAGAGAGGGAACTGTGGAGTTTAAAATGCAGACCAAAACTTCCTAACTTCAATTTTTAAAAGCTGTCTTATGTTTGTCCTTTTTTACCCCCCTCTCTCTAATGTTTTTTCCTTTAGTTTGGATTCAATTCTTCTTTCACAACAAGATTAGCATGAATCTATATTTAGTATAATTACACATGTAGAGCCTATATTAGAATGCTTTCTGTCAGGGGGAGGGTAGAGAGAAGGGAGGGAGGGAGAAAAATGTAACACTCAAAACCTTGTAAAAAATATTGGTGAAAACCATTGTTACAGGTTGTGGGAAAAACAAATTTTAAAAAAGATACATTGATAGTAGAACAGTATCAATAGTAGAAATTCTCATAAAATTTGTGTCTGTGTGTGTGTGTGTCTGTCTGTGTGTCTGTGTGTGTGTGTGTGTGTGTCTGTGACTCAATTCTGGTTTTGTGACACTGTTGTAACTTTAATGAGCAACAGGTATGTATTATAACACTCCTTCCAAACTTTCCCAAAACAAAATTAATTTTATTTTTATTTTATTTTATTAATTTTATTTTTTCCAAAGATATTCCACTTTTTTTAGTTTTATGAATGAAATTTAATTCTCTAGGTTCTTACCAGAAAACCCATAGGTGGATGACATTCTTTCAAATGTCAATATTTTCCCAACATTTTGGAGAATGTTTATACAATTTAGACAAAGAGCCATAAAACTAGGTGGTCAACCAATGACATTTCACATAGATGACATGGGTTTACAATACAATTCTCTCACATCTTATAATATTTACTGAAAATTCCTATGGAAGAGAATTTCACCTATACTGAAGAGTAAATGTCTAAAAACTGTCCTAACTCACTAATTTTTTTTTGTTTTTTTTTTGCAAGGAAATGGGATTAAGTGACTTGCCCAAGGTCACAAAACTAGGTAATTATTAAGTGTCTGAGGTTAGATTTGAATTCAGGTCCTTCTGAGTTCTGGGTTGGTGTTATGCCCCCTCTACAACACTTTTAGGAAGTAGAAAGAACAGTGTTATGAATCATACAGTAACAGGAGATTGCACTAAGAAAGCGGAGAATCCCTGTTAGAATTTTTAAAATACATATATACCAGTATCCTTGCTAAGAAAACCTCACTGGGGATCACAAAGAATTGGACAATGACTGAAAAGCTTCACCACCACTGCTACAGTATCTAGCATTATATAGGCATTGTGGGGGATAAAGGTGGAAGGAAACAAGGATGTATTAAGCCCCTACTAATTGCCAGGGACCATGATAAATAATTCATTTAATAGAGAAATAGAAGATGCAGTTCCCGTCTTTGAGATGCTTATTATCAGCCTGGGGAGACAAGGTATACACATGTAGATGTTGCAGAAAGACAACAATAAAGTAGGGTAAGAATTTGGAATATAGTTTTTACCCATCAAAGAAATTGGGGATTGGTCGGTTCAATTTTGACCCACATAGATGGATATTTCCCCTTTGAAAAGTGCTTGCAAGTTTAGTGATACTTAATTTGCTGGATGTAAATGCTTCATTGCCTTTTTTTCATAAAAAAGGAAAAAGGCATATAGCTTCCCTATTTTACAGTTGAGGAAACTTTCCGAGGGGAAAATGGGTGATTACCTGCCCCCCTACACAACCCCAGTGTTTGGAGAAGTATGAAGATTAGACACTTTATGCCAATATATAGGAGATTAAGTGCAGTAAATGAGAGGATGAATGGAGAATCTTAGAATTCTCCAAGATCTGTTGGGTTATAGCAGAACTGAGTAAGGCAAAAAAAAAAAAAAAGTCATAGTAGAGCACAGACCACACTCCTTTAATTCACATTTTTCCCTTTTAGCTTCCATATATTCTCCCTAAAGTCTATATTTCTTACCTCTTGAGCACCCCAATAATTCTTTCTTCCTCTGGCATGGCAAACTTCCTTCACAACACCCCATCTCCAATATATATATATATATATATATATATATATATATATATATATATATATATACACTGTTCCATCTCTAACCTAAACATTCTTCTTCTACCATCGCTCCATCCATCCACTCCCATGACATATTAGATTTGGGGAAGATGGGAGTGGCAATACTGTCCAGGAAAAAAAAGAATCTACTTGTTAATTCCTTGTCCCTGTGCCCATGAAAAAATGAGCTCCTAAATCTAAAAATGTGAAAGTACTGGAAAGATGATGCTAGTTTTTATACAATTTGATTCTTATTTTGTTTTGTTAGGTAATGGGGTTAAGTGACTTGCCCAAGGTTATACAGCTAATAAGTATCAAGTGTCTGAGGCCAATTTTGAACTCAGGTCTTCCTGACTCCAGAGCTGGTGCTCTATCTATTGAGCCATCTAGCTTCTCATTGACCCTTATTTTTTTAAAGGAAGATGTTTCTACATACTTTATTCTGTAGATCATATTAGGATTAGGAAAATCTTTATGGGCGAGCTCAAATATTTCCAGTCTTGAAAAGTTTTATACAGTGTTGATAGAAAGACATTCTTAGGAATGTTAGCCATTCTAACAATATGAGGACAGCTCAGAGGGAGGCAGGTATAGATGGAAAATGATCTCTTTCAGGGGAAACATGTTTCACTATTCATTAGTTTCTGGCTGCTTATTTCAGTGTCTACTGTCCTTTTCAGTCTCCTTTTCCTCTTCCTGGCTAGCTTTTTCTCATTCACACTGTTCAGCAGTGTCTGTCAATGTCTTCATCCATCTTTTTCTCTTCCATCTTCCAGTTTTTCTCTCTCCTCTTGCCTCAGTCACAGATTTACTCTTACCATTCCAATCTGTTTTTCCCTATTTGGTTCTCCCTTTCATTATTTCTCCATTTTCATTATTTTTCTCTAGGTGTACACTATTACTTGATCTTTCCCACTCCATCTGGTTGCCTCCTCTTGTATCCCCTTTTCAGATGTCCCACAGTTGATAATAACTTTGGATTACAAAGTCTGCACTTGTTTAATGATTGATTAGTTTTTATTTAAATTATGCAGAGGAAAGAAAAATGAATTTTACAAAATTGAAGAATGAAAGAACACAAAAAAGAAGGGTGAAATCCAAGGAGAATCAATGAAAAGAAAAACAAAATGGACTATGGTAATGTTTCCCATTAAAGTCTGGCAGTCTTCAATGATGTTTATAATTCAATTGAATTATAAAGGGTTAAGCACCAATTTTTATTTGGCACTTGACTTGGCAGGGCAAAAGCTTCAGGGAGAAACAAGATGGGTTAAAAAAATCCAAGCTGACAAAGCTAAATTTTCTTCTGCTTGACCCACTAACAATTGCAAACAAGACATTTTAGAAATGGTTTTCGCTGAAGTGCTTCAAGGAGCCATAACCCCAGGATCTGAGGCCAACATTAACTATAGAAGAGAGGGATGTAGTGACATGGACAGACCAACCTGCCTGGGTAGGGGGAGGGAAAAAGGGTCCTGGACTTGGCAGAAAGTTTAGGAGGTAGCTGATCCAGAACAGATCTGACTGCTGTGCTTGCTCCCTCCCTTCACAATCCCTGCTTCCTGAAGGGAAACTAGATAAAAGAAAAAAGCATCAAAGATGCTTCATTGTAGTATTTGTGGATTAGGGGAAAGAGATAGAATTAAAACATCTTTTATTGATAAATGCTACTAAGTAGCAGAATTCCTAATTTCAGCTGTACCCCTGAAAAGGGACAGTCAATTTTTCTTCCCCCCAAATCACCCTCTCCACCTCTCCATCAAGAAAATTTTCTCCTATTGTGACCCCATTTTCTTTTTATCCCTCCATTTGCTCCTCTACCTTTACAAGTCCTGTGGAATCTTTACTTTCAAATCACTTGAGTTTGTTTTTTAATTTCCCCTCAAGCAGGGTGACCTTCCACCACCCAAATGGTTTTGATAGGTTATCAAGACACTGCCCTCCTAATTTTGCCCAAAGGAAGAATACTTAGTAACTATTCTGCTTCTGTCCTTGTCTTTACTGTATCAGTCCCATTCCCACCTTCTGAACTTCCTATAAACATCCTGTGGTGTTCTATTCCTTATCACCCTTGATGCCAGGCTTAAACTGGTACAGATGGTTACATTATTTAGCATCTTCTGCTTTTTTTCCTCCTCCCTAGCCTTTCCTCAAAAGGAGAGGAGGGTAAAGAACTTCCAGGCTCTCTCTCCTCTCTGCCTAATGAGACTGGTCCCAATATGTGCCCCAAAGAGATAAAGTTTGATGCTATTGAACCGGTGGAGGGAGGGATAGTTGTCAGTTGTCACTTGATGAGCCTAGTCACTTTGCTGCCTGGGAACAGCAGTGAGAAATTAATCTTCCAGCTATTTAAGGCAATTTCCTTTCCATCATCCTTTGTCAAAAGGGCTACAATGGGAAATGGATCTGATGGGAGTCCCTGAACTAAATACATTCCATCCAACAGCATTACCCAACTGCTGAGCAGCATCCATCATTTCCATGCAAACTGAGACATAGGACATCGCTGCCAAAGTTGACTCTCCCCAGGTACATAGCTGCAAAATAGCAGTGCCAATATATATATAGACATATATTGAGAGGCCTCTGTGCCTAAATAATGTAACCTTTCCTTTCAGATTCCCTTCTACACTTTATCTGTTTATCCCTTTCACTAATAATATGAGATGGAGAAAAAGTGGAACATTCCAGAAAAAGACATAGAACATTACATTATGGGTTTTCCAATCTCATGCATGCCACAAGATTTTATGGTATCAGATTATCTAATTAGGTATGTAGGGGTTAATCTAGATACCTCTCCAGCTGCAGTGTTTTCCTTGGTTAATCTGGGGGGCAGTCAAGTCAGGTTGCACCTCTATAATATTTACAAGAGTCAGGACTAGGGGAAAAACAGAAGAGAGATATTGCCCCAATTCCTTGTCATTCATCAAATATTTCAGGTAATTAAAAAATCTTAAGGGCAGCTAGGTGGCATAGTGGATAAAGCACCGGCCTTGGAGTCAGGAGTACCTGGGTCCAAATCCAGTCTCAGACATTTACTTAATAATTACCTAGCTGTGTGGCCTTGGGCAAGCCACTTAACCCCATTTGCCTTGCAAAAAAAAAAACAACCTAGAAAAATCTTAACAGTATAAATTAAAATTTAAAATAAACGAAAAAACTTGTAACATCGAATGAACTTACTTTTTTCATTTCAAAAAGTCTTACAGTATACCATGGTGCTGGTTTTTCTTTAAAAATGAGAATGAGGAAAGGCCCTCTACAGTCTTAGGGCCTAGAGATCTCACAGGCTCCCTTGCAGACTCACTAAGAAAAGAATAGATGCAGAAAGTTCTGCAGGATCCAGAAATTCCTCAAATTTTTTTTCTATTCATCTCTGGCTTGAATTATCTGGGGAGACCTTGATGATTTTCTGCATTCTTCTTCCTAGGCCCAGAGGAAGAGTATTTTCTTTTTTACCCTACCAGCAGTCAGGGATAATCCTACCCTTACCACCCCCCAAAGAAAGAAGATGAATGGAAATGTGCCTTGAGCCATAGCCAATAATTTGCTGTTTCTCCATGCCCACAGAACCCCAGGACACAACTCCTGCCAAGAGTAGCTGTAGACTTACTCTAGAGCCAACCTACCAGTTCCCCTGCTGCTAGGGGTTCCTCAGGCACTTTTCATCAAGATGAATCTCCTTAGCACCAGTCGTTTGTTTTCCAAACTCACTCCTCCCGATTGCACTAATTCCCAATTTCCTTGCATTTGACAAATGCAATTAACAAGCCTGGATCAGTTCTTGGCTGAAGGCCCTCATCAATCAAAACAGAGACTACACAGGGCTAAGGAAGAGGGAAGGAGGAGGGAGTGAAAGAGCAGTAAGGGGAGAAGCAGCTGCAGTATGGATAGATGGAGGCCTTCTTACTCTTTTCTTAGGCACCCTCCTTTTTAATTAATGATACTGATGTTAGCATTCTTACCTACTGTTTTTCCTCCTCTCTGCTAACTAGGCATAACTATTGTCCTGCTAATGCTTTCTGAGTCCACTACAGCATAGTAAAGAGAGATGCACCAGATCCTCCACTGGTTCCCTCCTCTCCTACTTTTTATGGTTTCTTCCTTCAAACACTTCCTTTATCTTCCCTAACAGAAGGCTTTGCCATCTGCTGCCACCATAGCTTGGGGACTCCCTCAGTCCTCAGTGTGGTAAGTTATCTCTGCTCAAAGTGCAGCCTCTTCCCCACCCAAATGCTCCAATGGTAGCTCTCAGTGGGCTCTACCCCAACCCATGACCAAGATAAGAGTCACTAACCTGAATACCAATACAAAAGAAAGCATCCTATGGGGTCCTGGGTCAGTTCCTTTACGCTCATCTATTTGTCCTTTTTCAGAGCCCAAACTGAAATCCCTCCCTCTTTCAAAATCTAAGAACATTTATCCTTAAATTTCATTTCCCCTACACTTTTAAGTACCCAGCCTCCCTTCCCCAATCAGGGGAAGAAAGCCTTCTCCTCTGCTGCCCTGCCTGGCATAGCCTCTTGTGCATCTTTCCACCTCATCAACTTTTCATCTCTTTACAAATCACACTGGGAACTATCTTTCTCCTCCTCCCAGCCTCTCTCTCCTTCTCCTGTGTTATTAGCCTCCTGAGTAGGGACGTTAATGTATTCACCAGACAAAGTCTTCACACCACTGTTTCCTGTAATTACAGTACATCCCTCCCACTGTCCAGACTATTTTGACTGTAAAGTGCATGGAGGAGGAATGCTGTAGACAAAAAACATGGACAAAAGACACAACACTAGCTGGGGTTGAGTTATATAATGTTTACAGCAAAGAAAAATGAACATTTGTTTCTGTAGCAGCTTATTAGCAAATCAGTAACATACAAAGGTCAATGAAGAGTTGTTTTAAAAAATAATCAAGTCCTAGACAGGAAAAACAGCCAGGTCCCTGTAACCCTGGCTTCAAATATCAGTTACCCCAAGAAACCCAGAAAGCACCCCCCCACCACCAATGTCCTTCAGAGGGCAGATCCCTGATACTTGTCATTCAAATCAGCTACATTGTCACTGGAGACCCGAATCCAGCCATCCTCTCGGACATGGTAGAGATTGACCACACCTCCTGAGTAGGCATCCCGATAAGTAGCCTGGTAGATGGCTCTTCGGGCAAGGTCATAGGCATCTTCCACAGTTAGATCAAATGAGTAGCCCCGGTCCATAACCCCATAAGCATAGACAGAACCAGAACCAACAGAAAAGGTGACTCCAGAGATACGGTTTCCCTCACTGTCCACGTAGTACAGACCTAGAAGGGGTAAAAGAAAATTAAGAGGTTCACAGATTTGTTAAGACAATACTACCTCCTCACACACTCTACCAATCCACATTCTGGTTCAAACTCCCAATCATAAGCATAGCAAAGAGTAACAGAAATAATAGACTGAAAAATAAGGCAAATTGGAGAATCACATTTAAAATCTTAAATCTGGGTTCCTAAGTCTACACGAAACCACTTCTTTCCTCTTGTAAGGAAAAATAAAAACATGCCCTGTTCTGCTCCTTCCACTTAAATATGCCAGCTGGTGTTTAATCAGTGAACACTCTGTACTAAGCATCATTTTATCAAGTGTTATAAGGCAGGCAAAGGCCAAGGCCACAATGTCTTTTATCAAGAATCTAGTTGAGGTGGCATGAAGCAATTGAAGAATACTAAATGCTTTTATAAAATAAAGGTTATATCACAGTTTAGCCCTTCAAATGTCACAAGAATTCAGGGGATGAAGAAAGAGATGGGCTATATTCTCTCAGATACGGCCTTCCCTGTCCAATGCAAACTTTTCTTCTTTTTTTTTTTTTAGGTTTTTGCAAGGCAGTGGAGTTAAGTGGCTCGCCCAAGGCCACACAGCTAGGGAATCATTAAGTGTCCGAGGTCGGATTTGAACTCAGGTCCTCCTGACTCCAGGACCAGTGCTCTATCCACTGTACCACCTAGCCGCACCCTAAACTTTTATTCTTAACCTTACTCGATCCAATTACTAAGCATTCAAATACTTCAAAGTCCAGCTTATCCAAGGTAGGTAAAAGGAGTATAGCTTTCTGTTCTCTGTCTCCACTAAAGTAAGGAAAAGAACCATTAACAGAGAGGAAAACCTTCCTCATAGGACTGTCAAACATCAAAAAGAACTCCTACGATTGTTATTGAATGTTTTTTTGAAAAATATGAGAGGGGCGGCTAGGTGGAGTAGCACTGGCCCTGGAGTCAGGAGGACCTGAGTTCAAATCCGACCTCGGACACTTAATGATTCCCTAGCTGTGAGGCCTTGGGCGAGCCACTTAACCCCATTGCCTTGCAAAAAAACCTAAAGGAAAGAAAAAATATGAGAATTAGGTAAATAAGCAAAACATCCTCTGGAGAAGGAGGCTGAGAACAGCCAACACAGGCCTTGTGGCAGCCCATGGGGGGGGCAGTCAGGACTCACCAGGCCCTCGCTTGTCCCAGCCACAAATCATGGTGCCCATGGACAGCCCCATGCCCTTGTACTGGTAGACCATGTTGGCCAGCAGCTTGGAGGCGGCGGCCACCGAGATGCGCTCCTTGTTCCTCAGCTCGTAGATGCGGCACTGGCGGGCCAGCAGGCGCTCCCAGAAGCTGCAGTCGGCGGCTCCCCCGGCCATGGTGCCCAGCAGGTACGGGTTGATCTCGATCACCTTCTTCACCGTCTGGGAGGCGATGTAAGCGCCGGCCGTGGCCCGCGAGTCCACGGCCACGATCACTCCGTGCCGAAACTGCAGGCGGAGAGGGCAGGCACAGCCCGCGTGAGCTTCCCCAGGGGCAGCACTGGGGCGGGGACGGCCCTCTCCCTCCGGCCCCGGCCCTCCCGCTGGGCTCCGGGCATCCGCCCCCCGCCCCCCCGGTTCCACAAGCCCCGGTCACGGTCCCGGTCCCGGTCACGGTCCCGCCGCCCCCCCGGCTCCGAGGCCTAGGCCCGGGGCGCGAGGCGAGGAGGCCCGGGGGTCGGCCCGCCCGCACCGCAGCACCTTGAAGGCCAGCGTGGTGGTTCCATGAAGAAGCTCGATCCCCGGCTCGTCCGCCGCACCCCATCCGGGAGCCGCCAGGGACAGCCCATCCTCGGGACCCCCCGGACCCAGGTCCAGAAGGTCCGAGCGCCCCCCGAGTCCGAAAAACCCGGCCCCGTTTACGGGTAGCGGGCTCTCCAACACGCTGGCCAGCGCCATGTTTGCTAAGGGAAAGCGGAAGTCCAACGGGCGGCTTCGCGTCCCTCGCCGTAGAGGGATGGGAGGACGTTTTGGAAAAGGGCAGCCTGGCAAAACCCGGCGGTCCCAGCTTCGCCTCCATCAAAACAATGGGAGTAGCCAGCCATCTTAGGTCCGGGCAGCCCGGGTCCCGCCCACCCTCCGCAAAAGCTCCAATCCGGAAAGCCGACCCGCTTCAAATTTGAATGCCATCTTGCTTTGGATCAGTGCCCTTTACCCTCCTGGACACCGGAAACGGCTCCCGAGGCCCGAGTGGCGGCCATCTTGGAAAAGGGAATGACTGGTAGAAAATACAGTTTGACCCTCCTTAAGTTCTAACCATCTCTGATTTTTCCCTATTTCGACTCCAATCCTACAATTAAGCTACTTGGTCCTAATTCCGACCGAAATCTTGCTATGATGGGACCCTTTCTCTCCCAAATAAAACTACATTCGTCCATCTGTGGTAATGGATTAGCATTTAATAAAAGGAAATCCATCAATAATCCAGTAAACTCACAATTAGTTGTTAAAAACTAATGGCCAGGGGTGGCTAGGTGGCACCGTGGATAGAGCACTGGCCTTGGAGTCAGGAGGACCTTGAGTTCAAATCCGACCTTAGGCAATCATTACCTAGCCATGTGGCCTTTGGCAAGCCACTTAACACCATTGCCTTGAAAAATCTAAAAAAACAAACAAAAAACCTAATGACCTTCCCACCCACCTGTGTTGATAGTGTTGGTTAAAAGTAGCACAGTTAGCATATTTGAGATTCATTTCATTCTCATCTTTAGGGGAAGATTCTAACAAATGCATTAACTGGTCAAATGTCAAATTATAGGGGGAAAAAAGTACTTGGATAATCCATATCCTGCCCTGACCCATGGAATCCACAGTAATTTGTCAGCAGGGAACATACATCCACATCCTGGAGCCGGGAATATCTCCAGAATGCTGAGGGGAGAGTGGAAAAGAGCAGAAATGCATGCTATTAATGGCTCTGTGTTAAACCTCACTCGAAAAGTCCTAAAACATTGGGTCTGTGGGGGTGGGGGAGGGAAGCGAGATTAGGGGGGGAAATTGTAAAATTCAAAATAAATAATAAATTTTAAAAAAACATGCTTAAAATATAATAACATAATAATAAAAATAGAGAAGACATGAAGTTTTATTCTCCAAGAGTTACCAAACCACCAGCTGGTAATGGAGACCAGAAAAGTTACCCAGCAACAAAAGGAGGGGAACAGAACATACATAACAAGAGTAGACAAAACCTTAAACTTGTCTGGGGACCATTCTTATTATTTGATATTATCTGAGATATTATTTTGCTTAAGTTTAAGTACCTGGAGGACAAAGTGAGTATTCTTTTTTTCTTTTTTTAAGGTTTTTGTAAGGCAATGGGATTAAGTGGCTTGCTCAAGGCCACACGGCTAGGTAATTATTAAGTGTCTGAGGCAGATTTGAACTCAAGGACTCCTGATTCCAGGGCTGGTGCTCTTATCCACTGTACCACCTAGCTGCCCCATGAGTAATTTTTTCAAATTATAAAGGAAACAATTATTTTCTGGACTAAGGAGAGTAGGACAAGCCTTCCTTTCTAAGTCCAAGGAGGACACTTTCCATTCCTCACAATAGCTAAGAACATCTGCCTTTGCCCAGGACTAGTTGGAAGAATTTATACTAAATTATTATACTCTGACATCAGATACTAATTAGTTGCAATGATCTTGGACAATCCCTTCATCTCTCAAGCCCTCAGTTTTTACTAAACTATAAAATGAGGGATTGAGCTAAATCATCTAATGCTTGTTCCATCACTGGGAGGTAAGTTTTAAGTTTTTTTTACAAATAAGATTATTAAACTACACAGAACAAGGTTATGAAATATGTGGTGAAATCACTGAACTTAAATTTAGAAGTAGGGCCTCAATTATTGAAGGAGGTCTTGTAGGGGTATTAGATTTGTTATGTTTGGTCCTAAAGGTCAATGGATGAAAGTAGCAAGCTATCAAATTTAGGCTTCATTTGAGGAAAGACTTCTGACTATTAGAGCTTTCCAGAAGAAGTAGGACAGAATGCCTCAGAAAAGTGGTGGGGGAGTCTGTATGACCACTTGTCAGGTACATCATTTTTGGGCATTTCTTTTGGATATGTATTGGACTAGATGGCTGATGACACCCTCCATTCTCCTCCTTTCCAAACCTAAATTATGTGATTCTGTGACATTTGTCTTGTTTCACATATAGTTGAGAAAACAGATAAAACCAGAAAATGGAGTTGTGTCTATAATAATGTTCCCACTGCTAGGTATAGCATGTAAGCACCTGGAATTCCAATGAGCATCAGCATCACCCCTTCCATGAGGTTGCTGGGGATGACAAAACTTTAATCTTCCTTTTTCCATCATTCCAAACACACACCTTTATCTTGTTCAAACACTACCTGTGCTGAATTGTCAAACCTGAAATCTAGCAACTTTCTTTAAACTCTACTATCATACTGAAAAGAAGGAATATATTTTCCCCCACATTTGGATCATATAGGGAATTGCAAGATTCATTTAATCAACTATTTTTCCAGTACTATTTTCCCTTATTTCCTTAAGTAGTGTCTGGCATCAAAGTCCCTCCACTGACTTGGATGTAACTTTCTTAGAGCAGCTAGAGGGTGCAGTAAATAGAGTGCTGGCCTTGGGATCAGGAGCACCGGAGTTCGAATCCAGTCTCTGACACAAGTTGTGTGACCTTGGGCATGTCATTTAACCCTGATTGCCACCCATCAGGCCCATCTCCAGTCGACCTGATTCATATTTGACCCCTGGACCCAGATGTGAAAGTGAAACTGGTGACTTAGCACAGCCCTCTCACTCAAATCCATTTCACATGCTTGTCATGGCATCACCTCCCTGATGTTGTGGTCTTTGAAAATTAAGGACAAACATTAAGTAGTGCCACTATTCTTTCAGTCAATTAGCCAAGAAATCAGGAATCAACTTTGACTCCATGCCATATTCTATCAATTCTTCCTTCTCAATTCCATTGTTTCATTTTGTTTTTTCTTTAACCATTGTAAAAAAGGTCCTTATCCCTTATTCTTAGATTGTAAAAATACATTCTGACTGGTCTCCCTCTCTCTAGTCTCTATCTTCTTTCAGTTCATACTTATTCAGAGAAAAGTCTCTACCTTCTTTCAATTCATACTTATTCAGAGAACAATAGCAATTGGTCTTCACCTTTTAGGCATCATTTTGTATAATAGCTATTTGCATGTATTTCATATTCTTCTTCTACTAGATCAGGAATTCCAAAGGTCAAGAATCCTATCTTCTTTCATCTTTGATCTCTCCTAATGCCAAATAGTGCTCTGTACATAGAAGTCACTTAATTTTTTGTTGAAATTATATCATTTATGACACTAATAATATGCCATCCTGTATTATAGATAGATATAATATAGATATTGTAGATATTTGTCCACACACATCTCCTCTTCTAGATTGTAAGTCCTTTAGGGCAGGGACTTGTGTTGTGAAACTTAATTATCTCCCATGTCTTGTACATAAGCTTAATACATACCTGTTGAATAAATGAGAGGAAATTATGGAAGGGATATATTGTTCCTTCCTTCAGGGAGCTTACAATCTGATTGTGGAGACAAGATATAGACATGTCAAAGACTCAAATATTCAAAGCAAAATATAGGGACAATCAAATGAATGAATCATGAAATGAATTAAAAATGAATGTAGTAGACAAATGCTACAGGGGAAGATTTGAGATAGGAAAAGAGGTTATAACAGAATTCTGATATTTGGGGAAGGGAAGGGAGGACTTTCCAGAGGGATGAAGAAGAGATGGTGATTGATGATGCTAAGAATGAGATAATCAAAGGCAAGAATTTACTTGTGTTGGGTGGCTAGGTGGCACAGTGGATAGAGCACCGGCCCTGGAGTTGGGAGTACCTGAGTTCAAATCCGACCTCAGACACTTAATAATTACCTAGCTGTGTGGCCCATTTGCCTTGCAAAAACCTAAAAAAAAAAAAAAAGAATTGAAAGACAATAAACAGGTCCATCTGTTTCCAGCAGAAAGAACTTGAGAGGGAGAAATGGGAAATGCAAAGAAGCAGGTTGTGGTCAGATTATAGAAGGCCTAAATAGTGGACTAAGATGTTTGGGTTTTATTTTGTAAAGCAGCAGGGATCCACTGAAAGTTTTTGAGCAGGAGAAAACTATGAAAATATCAAAGATTTTGGATGATGAATCTGACTGTGGGGACCAGGACCAATCAAAAGAGACTGGGAGCTGGGAAACCAGTTAAGTCACCTGTAAATGTCCAGAGGATAAGGTAAAGGGAATGAGGGGCAGTGGGGGTGGAAAGGAAGGGATTAAATCCAAAGACTGAAGGGAGAGAATAAATAGAACCAACCTTAGTCAGAGAAGCTTGGTCCCATATTTTGAGGCACAATTCTGAGGTTTCCCAAAGTAGGGGGATGGAATTAAGACTGTGAAAGACTCAGTCAAAATATAGCTTGTGGTGTAATTTTATCATCAGGGCTGTAAGAGGAGGCAATGTACTGCTCTGTGACAAAATGACTTCCTTTTCCCAAAGGTTTACAAAACCCTTCAGGACTACAAATGGACTACTGCTAGGGATGACCTGGTTTAGCACATGATATTAATGTGGATGAACCACTTAGTTTTATTCCGTTGTCTGGCTATAGACTACAAGCCTAGACCTGACTAGTTGTCTTGGAAATATATGCTATTTGTCACAAAGGGGATAAATGAGAGAATATGGCTGTATCAGTGCAATCTTTCCCTATTGATGAAAAACGTCTCAAAGCATACTTCCTACTGATGATAGGTCAGGATTGTCAGTTTTTTTGTTTTGTTGTTGCTTTTTTTTTAACAGGAAGTATAGACTATGACACATTAATGCCAGGTCAGGGAGGGGCAGTTGCAAATTACAATTTCTTTTCAGACTCATCTCTAGTTAAGATTGCTTTGTGTAGGAGAGATTTGAATGTCTTTTTCCCTTTTACTCTATTTTTTTACCCTTTTCTGTGGCACAGTCTATCTCCTTCTTGGACTGAATGTGTGAACTAGACTAAGTCTCTAGGAAGGAAGAAAAGAAGGAAAGAAAGAAAAGGAAGATGGAAAGAAGAGAATAATAACAATAAAAACTGCAAAGTGTTAGTAGATAGGTATCATGATCCTCATTTGACAGATAAAGAAATAAGAAAGGAGAAAAAGCAGGCAGGTAGGTCTCTGCTATTGTCTCAGCTCCCCTTCCTTCTCCTCTTTCTCCATTCTTGCCAGGGGATAGAGGAGTTCCACAACTAAGAGATGATTCCATGGGTCACTCTCAGGCACAATACAGGTGAGAAAGGATGAAACTTGCTTATGAATGACAACATTCCCGCCCCCCCCAAGTCATGGGACTCCTCATGTCACGCCTGATCCTCTTTCATTAGGACCTTTTTTTTGGGGGGGGGGGGAGAAAAGGAGCGTCCATTCTCAATACTCTTACCTCACTCTGGCTGCAGTCCAGCTGTTTCAGTAGCGTCCCTTAGCTTCCCCTGGTCCTGTTCCTACCTCATCACAGTCCATATAACCCTTCCCAATTCCTTCTAGTTTCCACTTGCTTCCTAAGATGGCCCTGGAAAATGTGTGCAATTGGCAGACCCCTGATGCCCTGAGCCCTCACCTGCCTGGGGCTGAGGACTGGGCTCTCCCCAGGGGCTATGACCCTAGAGTCTTTCTGCAGACACAGGGTCCAGAACTGACACATGGCACCACCACACTAGCCTTCCGATTCCGCCATGGGGTCATCGCTGCAGCCGACACCCGATCTTCTTGCGGCTCCTATGTGGCATGTCCTGCTTCCCAGAAGGTCATCCCTGTCCACCAGCACCTTTTAGGTACAACCTCAGGTACCTCAGCTGACTGTGCCACCTGGTACCGAATACTGAAGCGGGAACTGCGTCTTCGGGCTCTCAGGGAAGGTCAGCTTCCCACTGTTGCAGGGGCTGCCAAGCTTCTCTCTACTATGCTGTACCGTTACAGGGGTTTGGGGTTGTGTGTGGCCACAGCTCTATGTGGTTGGGACCAGGCTGGTCCTGCCCTCTTCTATGTCTACAGTGATGGGACCCTCCTGGCTGGTGATGTCTTCTCTGTAGGCTCTGGCTCACCCTATGCTTATGGTGTAATGGACCGTGGCTACCGCTATGACATGACCATTGAAGAGGCTTATACTCTGGCTCGCCAAGCTGTGGCCCATGCTACCCACAGAGATGCCTACTCAGGTGGCTCTGTGGACCTGTACCATGTGAAGGAGAGTGGCTGGGAGAGAGTGTCTCGAGAGGATGCCTGCGTGTTGTATATCAGTCTGCAGGAAACTGGGGAACAGGAGGAAGAGACCACCCCTATATCCCCCTGAGTCTTCTCTTCCTCCCCGCCCCCTACCCAACAAGACAAAGGATATGCCACTATGGTCCAGGAGGAGCTTCCAGAACCAGAAGAGGAGACTCTTGGAGGCAAAAAAGATGATGGAAGGAGCAGTCACAGTATATAGACAACAGGCTGTCATGGCCCGGTGAATGAAGCCCCCACCCCCATCCCCAGACCAAATCATGAGACTATCTTCCCCAGATCTCCCTCCCCACTTATAGAAGACACCATCCAGCCCTACTTCCACACCAATTGACTTCTCTCCTTGTCCTCTGATCCATCTGAATAGATCCCTCAAGCATTCTTCCCTTCTCTGAATTTCCCCCTAATTATGTGAACTAGCTTCCCTGTTTTCACTCTCCTCTTACCTATTTCCCTTCTTTGCTCTCCCACACATGCTTTCTTCATTCCTTTCTACCTTTTTGTTTTCTTCATTGCGATTTCTGTTCCTTCCTGCCGTTAGCTGTTTCTCTCTTCTGCTTTCTCCCTTTCTTTGTTTCCCTCTAATTCTGTGGGTAGAAACACTTTGGCACTTGCCTATTGTTCCCTCCACCTCCATCTAATGCTGGCCTCATCTCTTCCCAGCCTGATTCTTACACTGGGACATTGGGAATGCTATAGTCTGACCTTTATGTAGGGGTTAATTAATTTCTGAGACTCAATGCTTCCAGCTGCACAATTCTATAGTTCTCTGTGGCCCTGCTTTGTCAAAGAATAGGGAATCCTAAATGGGGGAAGGGAAACAAATTCCTGGGCTGAGCCACATGATGTTTCTCTCTAAGGACTGTAGCCTTCCAATTATTAAAATTAAAGTCTACCAATATTTATTAGGCACCAACAATGTATGGGAGGTACCTGTGGTAGGAGAGGGATAAGATGATGAAATGAAACACAGACTTTGTTCTCAAGAAGCTTATATTCTAGGAATGTGAAGCTCCTCTACCTCTCCCTGGGCTTGTTCCTGCCCCCATCCTTCCCCTCTTTGTGGTCTACAAAGAATCTGGAAAGGTCTCAACTTGCTTGACCTAGCTTGGTCAGAGCCTGCACCTTCTGATGGTTTCCAGGGCAGGGAACAACACTCTCAGCCACTTGAAGGGCTCCAGAGCCTCCACAACCAGCACTTTGGGAAGAGGCTTTAACTCTGGTTTGTTGGAGGGGCCAGAGTTAAGAGGATGTGGAACAACACCAGGCTATGCTCTTGGGGGGGGGGGGGTGTCTCTGGACCTGGAGTTTGCTTTAAATAGGTCTGTCTCAGTCTAAACTAGCCTTCTCTGAATATGAAGACAAACAGACATTTTAGAAGTTTCAGGTTTGGGGCCATAGCCCAGATCCCATATATTTCATTCCTGACTATGGGCTATATAAATGGTACAGTACTTCTGATTGTGCAGATGAATGATCCCCATGTTCTTGGCCTCCTAAGGCGAGATAAAAGAAGGTCTGCAGAAGGGACAGTCACAGGAACCTTTTTCCTCTCTCCACAGACACCATCTCAGTCCTTCAGGAATTGAGAAGATCATGACCTTAAGGATTTCATGAATTGACATATGGGGGGAAGAAATGTTTATGTGTAAACTCAGGTTGAGAGGGACAGGGTAGAGGGGGCATAGGGTAGGGTAATATCTGCCTGTATCTAATCCTTTCTTAATCTTCCTCTTCCCTCTATTCCTTGCCCCATACCTTGGGACTGGGGAACCATCAAATGGGCTCTTTGGGAGTGGTTGAATAATCTAGCTAGGGAGATAGTTTGTTGAGCCCAGACCTTGGGACCTGATCCTTGCTGTTTCCTCTCCATACATCTTCCGTTTTCATTAAGCAAATGATGAGAGAGACATAAAGACACACACACAGAGACAGAGACAGAGACAGAGTATCTTCACTAGGGGCTAGGTAACATGAGAGAATCAGATGGGACATGAGGATAGAGTGGGGTTGCAGAGAAGTGGTAGGCATGATAGCTTTCAAGAAGGAAATGAAGAGCCAGGAATGAAATCGTGCATGGAATGGTTGGCAGAGCATGTTCAGGGGCACTAGGGCTGGGGAGTACAAGGAAAAGACATGGGAGAGAAATGGGGTTTTTTGTGGCATTCCAGGCAGATAAAAGCAGAGAAGGGAAGGCATATCGATAGGGTGATAAATACTCAGATTCATCCTATTTGCCTAATTTATAGATGTCTCCCACCTCATTTTTTGACGGGCTCCAGTCAGTACACACTTGCTGTCAGATGGGTCTTGTAGCATTCCCCAGTGAGACCAAAGGTAGTTCTTTCATTCCCCATCCTAATTCTCTAGCTTTCCCAACTGACTTCATGAAACTATTCCCCAAAGACCCCACCTCTTTTTTTCTTTTCTTTTGTCTCTTTTTTCCATTCCTTGATTTCTAGTTTGTTCTTGGGAGTGGGGGGTGGAGAGAGGAGAGGAGAAGGAAGACAGGTGGCAGAGTAGTAGAAAAAAAGTAATAGAGTTGTGACAAAGGTGTGGTTTTGTAGCATCTATTCCAGCAGGATGGGGAGTTTGACAACTCATTGTGACTTGGGAGCAGATCATGGTTGTACAAGAGGGATATACATATATAAAGTCCTGTAGAGTGGTTAAAAAAATCAGTTGTAGTTCAAGAAAGGAGTTAGGGCTGTTAATAATTTCTATGAACAAGATTTGGGGGTCAGGGTTTGGAAGACAGAAAACTCAAGAGTTATTGGCAATGCTGCAGAGCCACCAAAAAAGTTGATTCAATCTTCTTCTTGGTTAGCCCACACTTGAAGCACTGCCTTCTGTTCTGGTTACATGTTTTTAAAAATAAATTTTTATTGATAATCTTTGTTTTCACATTACCTATATTTATCATTGCATTCCTTTTCCCTACCCCTTCATAGATCTGTCTCATAACAATAAGAGGAAAAATACTGATACACTGAAAAAAAAGTCTAGCATGAGCTATGGTGTCCATTACCTGTAGTTTCCTGAGAGTAGCTAGGTGAAGTGGATAGAGCACTGGCCCTGGAGTCAGGAGTACCTGAGTTCAAATCCAGCCTCAGAAACTTAATGATTACCTAGCTGTGTGGCCTTGGGCAAGCCACTTAACTCCATTGCCTTGCAAAAAAAAACAAAACTAAAAAACTAAACCTGTAGTTTCCCTACCTTTGCAAAGATTGATTACTACTATCAAGTTAAGAGTTCATCCAGATGAGTGGACCTGGAAGTTTTTGAGGCTGAAGATGATGTCACAGAAAACAAGGGGGGGTATATGACAACTATCTTCAATTCACATTTTCAGAGAACTTTCATGGGGAAAAGAGAGAGAGATAGAAACGAGAGAGAGAGAGAGAGAGATTAGATTAGATTTGTTCCTCTTGATCCTAGAAGCAAAACTAGAGGATAACATAAGTTGCAGAGAGGCATAACATAAAAATTCTCTAACACTTTGGAAATCCAAGAGTAGAATAAGTTGCCTCAGAAGAATGTATTCTCCAACACTAAATATCTTCACTCAGAATATTCAGGAACATCTTAGATGTTATCTCATCTAACTTCTTCATTTTACAGATAAGGAAATCAAGACCCAGAGAGACAAAACTACTTGCCTCCCAAATCATGGTGATAGCATCTGGTAGAGCCATTCTTCCAAACCAGAGTTCTTTCCATGTGCCCCACTGTATCCCCAGTTCTTGTCAGGGATGTCTGTATGAGAAATTCTTTATCAGATGAGAATTCTTTCTTCAGATAGCCTCTGAAGTTCTTCCTCTCCTCTAAGGTTCTGTCTCTCGGACCTTGCTCTGGCTAAGTTTTAAGCTTCCCATCAATTCTTGTTTCTGGGCTTTCTCTCCAAAGATTCTTCATCTCTTTCCTTGGAACATCTAATGGCTCTGATTCTCTCATGGGTGAATTTCTCATGGGGCCTCTATTTGGAAGAAAGGCCCAGCAGACCAATCTTTATATCCCTCTTGCTAGGCTTCTCACTTTCTGAGAACATCAGACCCCAAAGCTGGGTACCTTTTCATCTTACTCCCTAACTCTCTTTTGTGTACTGTCTTCCTGTTTTAGAATGTGTGTTATAAATGCTTGTTACCTACATACTACCTTCTTTATCCTAATTTTCTCCTTTTAATTGCTTCCCCAAAGATCAACCACCTCCCTTTGGGAATCCTCTCCCACTTGTCTGGGTCAAGAGCCTAAAGGGTTTAATAAGCCTTTGTTCCCAGAACCAGATTTCTAATGTATTCCCAGTTCATGTCATAAGTTCATAGGGGTAGGCAAAGAAAATGATGGGGGGGAAGCATCAGAGAAAGACATGGGAAGCAAAGCAGTGAGGGGAGGTGGCAGAGGAGGTTGGGGGGTAGTAGAGTCCTTCAGAGTGAGAAGTCAATCTGAACTGTAGACTAGAAATGGAAAGGAAGAAGTTGTTTTCAATCCTTTCTTTTGAATATAGCTCCTTTTTTCCATAGCACACCTCCACCACTCAAAAAAAGGAAAAGACAGATTTCAGGAACCTGGGAGTGGGAGAAGGTTTAAGTAGGGGAGAACTTCTCAGCTCTATCTATTCAAGTTATGCTTTTGTATGACTCTGTATGTGTATGGAAAGGAGACATCTGTAATCGGTGATGATATGCAGGTGAAGTAGATCAGCAATTAGGACTGGATCCCCTGGGTAATTAGCAATCCATGGTGTTTTTATTGAGAGAATCAGAAAAGGGCCACTTTGGACCCAGGCTTTAAATGTTTAATTATGGTTCAGGCACATAGGGTCTGTACCTGTGTTCATATATTTGTGGAGTCCTATTTGCAAACTAATAATAGCTCACATTTATATAGCTCTTTAAGTTTGATAAAAGTTTACATGGGGAAAAGGGTGCTCTTCACCAGTGTTAGTTGATGTACATATAAAGATTTAGACACAAAAATGGCAACACAGATGGAGAGACACATGACACACACATAGCCCCCGCAGACACAAGCCATGAAGATTATCTCTAGATTTTTCCATGTTATCTCTTGCTCTTGCTCTACAAGAGGGGGGAAGGTGGTTCAGTCAGTTGAAGGTTCCCTTCTTTCCCTTTCTTTGACTCCTATTTCTCTAGACTCTGTCTTGGATAACTGAGGCAAAGAAAAAGGACAGGAAAGGAGTAGATATTTTCTATGGAATGCCATGGAGGAAGTAGCCAGGGGATCTCTCAATTGGTAGGGGGACCAAGACAGAAACTGAGACAGAGACAGAGAGACAGAGAGGCTTGAGTGCAATTCTTCATTGTGTGTGGTGAGTCATTTTGACCCTCGTCCAGCACAAAGAACAAATAACAATGAGGTGAGACTAGATAACCTCTAAAGTCCATTTCATACCTAAGATTCTATGAATAACCCAGACTGAGTGGGAGAGGGCAGGGGTATGAGCCCCTTTTCTTCCTTAATTTCGCTACTTTTCTTTTTAGGATTAAAGATTTAAGGCTGGAGGGGACTTCAGAGCTCATTTAGTTCAGCTCTCTCATTTGGAAGATGAAACCAAAGCCCAGAGGGGTAAATACCTGGCCCAAATGTCACACAGGTAACTAGGAGCAGATCATGAATTTGATCCCAGGACCTCTTTTGTTCGACCTACGGTTTTTACCACTGTACACTGTTACTTCTCATCCTTTTCTACCTTCTTCTTTCTTCCTTTGTGCTTTTCTCTCTGTCCCATCCCTTCCTTCCTCTCTTCTTAGCTCTCTTTCCCTTTTTTTTCTCCCCTTCATAGTTTCTGTTCTTCATATTGGTAAATTATTTATGAGTCCAATGACCAGTTCTCAGGTTGGTGAGGGTCTTGTCCACATATCACTTCCCAAATCCTTCCTGGCTTTATTGTTAACAAAGTGAAGAATTGCAAGAGCATTGGAGAGGAGACAAATTCAGGAGGTTGGAGAATGGAGAGAAAGTCAGGCATCTGAGCTGCTTCTGTCATTCTCCCTGTCCTGGTTCTGCAGTGGTGACAGTGACTATTATCAGATATCAAGGATGGCCTCTGATGGATCTGCGTGGAGACCTGTGAGGTACAGGACCCAACCCTTCTTACCTCCCCCCTCTATACATGCCCTCTGCTGGAAGAGGAAGGGAATGTCCACGAGCTTACAGGCATCCCCAAATGTTATATTTCTCGATTATATTATCCTTGACCATCCTTTTCTCAATTGGGGAAGGACTGATTGATCATCCCTTCCTTTTGCCAGACCAGGAATATATGTTATTTCCTATTTTGTATTGTATATTGCATATTTTCTTATTTCCAGTTACCACCCCCTCCCCCCAGGTTCTGATTCTGCCACTTACTGAACGAATAACCTTGGACAGATCATTTAACCTCTCTGAACTCAGTTTCCTCAAGTGTAAAATGGAGATAATACTTGCACTACCTACATTTACAGGGCTGTTATGAGGAGAGTTTTATAAACCTGCCAACAGTGCTTTGCTGAGTTTCTCTCATCCCCTTCCTGTTGGTTTCTTTTTTCAGTTTTCTCTCCCTCCACTTCCTCCTGCCTTGACTGCTCTTCCCTGCCTTTTCCCCCTTGTTGTCTTTTCAAAATCTAAGCCTCTTCAGACACATGGGGCAAGAATGATGGAATAAAACATCTGGTAGTCAAACTCAGTTTTCTTTTTTCCCCTTACCCAGAATGAGCCCTCCTGGGGCAGCCACCCCCAGTTGGGGATGAGGAAAGGCTTGACAATGGGGCCCAGAAGGGAGGGAAGGAAAAAGAGGAGTGAGCAGAGCAGAGAGGGAGGAAAGAATGGAGAGCTGTGCTACTGGAAGAAGAAATAAGCAGCGTGGGGATAGGACCCGGGTCTTCATATTTCCCACTTGCTTCTTCATTCATGAAATTCTATAATGAAATCTTGGTTTCAAAGCACAGTCAATACTCAGACCTTACAAAATAAAGTGTTTGTTTATTATGAAATCAGAGATGGAGGCCCCTCCCTCCTCCCACTTTCTCCCTTCCCAGCTGCTCCCCCCCACCCCCTATCCCGACATTCCCTTCCCCTTGGGACATGGAAGCACAAGATGTGAAATGCCCAGAGTAGACCAATAGCCAGACCACCCCTGGGCCATAGCTCCCCAGAGATGTGGCCTGGGGGGCAGACTCAGGGTTTTGGCCCCTTGGGCAAGGGCCTAGCTCCCTCTCCCCGCTGGAGGTCAGTTGGGCCAGGGTGAGGCCATGAGTGATGGATGGAAACCATGCGGGCAGAATCTGTAGGGAAATGAGAGGAGAGGTAAAGGTCCACACTCTCATCTGTCTTATCCCCAGTATGAAATGTTCCCTCTCACTTAGCTCTGCCCCCAAAGAAGTAAGAGGTCTCTGGAGGCCCACCCCTGTCCCTCTGCCCAGCTTCACTGATGAAGGGGCAGTGTCCACTTCCCAGCACCAAGCTCTAGGTCAAGCACTGACCTGGGGTGAAGTATTCCCCATAGGCGGGTGGGCATCAGTGGCTGGAAGTTTTCTTGTTCTTGAGATGGGTGACAGAAAAATCAAAAAGCTGTTAAAATTTGGTCACAGGGACCAGAGGAAACCACAGGGGGATGTGGGCGGGGGAAAAAGAGATGATAGACATGGAATGTGTGAGAGAGACAGACAAGCAGATAGGGAGGGAAAGATTCAGAGGGAGGGACAAATAGATATGTTAAGTAGGACAAAGAGACAGAAAAAGACAGGGGCCCACTCGGGAAGAGAGATGTAGAGAGTCAGTGAGGAGGGTGAGAGGGACAGAAAAAGAGAGAGGAGGGAGGGAGGGAGAGAGAGAGGGAGGGAGAGAGAGAGAGAGAGAGAGAGAGAGAGAGAGAGAGAGAGAGAGAGGCATATTTAGACAGAGATGTAGTCAGAGAAAGAGACACACAAAAAGAGGCAGATAGGGACACATGGGGCAAGAATTAGAGAAAAGAGACAGTAACAGGAAAAGGACCAGAGATTTGGAGTGGAAGGTCCATGGACTGGTGGCTGTTGTCCACTGGACCCTGTGGAGCTCCCTTCTAGAGGGCATGTAAATGGGCACAGCTTTAGATGGGGGGGGCTCCACAAAAAACGGGCAGGATTAGGATCAGTCCTCAAGGGGCAGGGGGTTCCTTTGCCCCATATAGCTCAGCCAAGGTACGGAAAAGTGGCCCCCAATCATCCAGAGGCTCAGGAGGCCCAGAAGGGCCACCTACTTCACTGCCTGAGCCCAGAGAACTGAGGGAGCCACAAGATGAGCCTCGGCC
This sequence comes from Macrotis lagotis, assembly GCF_037893015.1. Taxonomy (NCBI): domain Eukaryota; kingdom Metazoa; phylum Chordata; class Mammalia; order Peramelemorphia; family Peramelidae; genus Macrotis; species Macrotis lagotis. The sequence goes on along the minus strand of NC_133661.1, from coordinate 182,456,287 downwards.
TTCGTAGCCATACACCTGCACAGAGTCGTATGGTGGGACACCGGGGTCTTCATCTGCCTCGCGAAGCCTCAGAGCCAACAGTTGTACTACATCTGCAGGACCAGGGGGCCGTGGCTGTCGAGGGGGCTGGGCCCTGGGCAACACATCTCGGCGAGCTGGCACTGAAGCAGGTAGGGCTGCCCCATCTGGGTTCTGAAGGGCTGTGATGTCGAAAGCCTCTGTGTCCTCCTCACCACCTCCTTCATCATCATAGGTGATGATGTTCTCTCGAACATCTTCCTCCTCCAACACCATTAGTGCCTCTTGCTTCTGTCGCCGGAGGGCCACGAACAGTACCACCAGGGCTGGCAAGGAGGGAGATGTCAGGCATATCCTCCTTGAGGTCTCCCTGGGTGCTCCAGGGATGAGATCTTGGTTGCTCTGGCAGGGTGCCCACTTTCTATGGGTCAATATGGGTCAATACCATATCCTTCCCCCAAATTCATGGGTTAGATGATGTGGCCTATAGCTTGTCCCTTCCTCACTGCCCCCAATGTCCCCCTCTAACCCATATGGCCTCTTACCAAGTAGGGTGCCGACACAGGCGAGAATAGCAAGCAGAGCCCCAGTGCTGAGGCCTGCTGGGGAGAGCTGGGCCTCAGGCCGGCAGGAGGCCACTGAGCCATCGGGCTTACAGCGGCATATGCTGACTGTCACTGTAGCAGTACTGCTTAGAGCTGGCTGACCCCAATCACGCAACTCGATAGGCACCAGGTAGGGCTCCCGGCGAGGCAAGACCAGACGGTGGGGCAATAACAGACTGGCAGAACCATCTGAGGAGAGCGAGAGAGCGAGAGCAAGAGCAAGAGAGAGAGAGAGAGAGAGAGAGAGAGAGAGAGAGAGAGAGAGAGAGAGAGAGAGAGAGAGAGGAATGGCAGAAGGGCAGAGGGACTAAGACTGAACGGGAGACTAAACCCAACTCAGAGAGGATTCAGGGTGTGCCAATTCATCTTGGTGCAGTGAGGGTCAGGGGTCTCAAGGTAAGAGACAAAGCTTAAGAAGAAGAGTTGTATACATTAAAAAAAGTTGGCAAAATAAAATATAATCCATCCCTGTCTTTTACTTTTGATTCATGGCAGCAGGGGAAATACCTAAGGCTAAATCGGGGGCTAGAGTGGAAGAAACGTTTGAGCCTGTATGAGAATCATGGTGGGGATAGGTGGATTGGGGGAAGTTGTATGTGACATGAAGGGCACATCATCTGCAGTTGGGGGAAAGGGTGATAGTTTAAACAAGAGAGAAGTATGGTAGAGGGACATATAGATGGGTGGGGGGATGCATAGATGTGTGCCAGGGGAAGGTGTGTGGTGCAGAGACATGGCAATAACTGTAAGGGAACATTCTTGTGTTTGAAGGTCTATGTATGTGGGGAGCATCATCTACCTCGATTGTCCCGGACAGTGAAGTTGGCATCAGGGCCCAGGGGGCTACTCAGGGATACATAGCTACTGTTGCCAACTTCATCCCGATCCAAAGCACGGACCACCTGAATCAGCTGGGAAAGAAGAGGAGGAATCAGAGCAGCTTCAGGTCCTGTGACTCCTCCTTGCTGCTGCCAGGAAACCCGCCTCACCTGGCCAGGGGTGGCTGTGTCACACACAAAGGTGTCATAGGGCTCTGCCAGCTGGGGGGCATTGTCATTCTCATCCAATGTCTGGATTGTCACTTGAACCCGGGAAGTCTGTGCAGAACTGTCTGAAACCAGATCACACAGATAAATGGTAGAAATCAACATACTGTGTCCACTTGATGCCCCCTCTAACACATATCAGAGCCAACTCATACAAGGTGTGCAAGCCACCAGTGTGGCACACATGTCATGAGCCCCCAGTCAGCACAAGAAACAGGCAGAGAGGGCTTGTCTGTCAACGCCATGCGCACACCTTCTCAGGAGACTAGGGGATTCTGCTCTGAGCTGAATTCCCTCCAGCCACAACCAGCTACTGGGCATCTCCCATGACTTAGTCCTGACTTTGGAAGGGGAGCAAATGCATAAGCTTTAGGACACGGACTGTCCAGCCAAAGAGCAGTGACAAGTCAGACTCTGAGTCCAAGATGAGCCCTTTCACCTTCCTGTTAGTCAAGGCCTGTCATCTCACATTTGCTCCTCTCTCTTTCCACCTATTTCATTGAACTCTGGATATATGCCCTAGAGAGTCAACCTCAACATACTGCAAAACAATGAACTATTCTACCTTTACCTGAAGTCAAACATCTTCCCCCAAGCTGAGTCATGCTAAATCTAATAATCTTTCCAACCCTCTCCATCCCTCTTATGGCATCTCTCCCAGCCTTCCCTATGTCTCTAATGCTGGGAACCCCAGATGTGGCTCCTGGAGAAATATGCTCCAGCGAGACCTTGAGTAACAGAAGGGAGCATGAGAAGAGTTCCTGTTTCCCAGGTTTGGAGCCACTTGATTCAAGAAAAGGAGGAGAGGTGGTCAAGGGAAGGTCAGATAGCAGGTAGATGAGAATTCCTGGACAAAACAACTAAAGAGAGCTGCCCCTGCTCAGGGGACTTATGTCTGCTTATTTGTGAGGTTAGCCTTGGTGAGGGTGGATGGCAGGATCTGACCATGCCCCAGAAAAAGGATAAGAACTATTTCAGAGATAGGAGTGAGACAATCCCTTTGATATAATATTTACACAGAAAGTTTTAGAAGGTTTGATGGCAAAAAGGCAAAGAGATCCCCACACACATGAATGAACATTATAGACTTAGACATAAACACAGATACAACCATCCATGCATATATGGGTGAACAAATACTCTCACACCAATATAGATCTACATACATAACTACCTATACACATACAGATCTGCATATACACAGACCATACAAATACACAGAGAGCAGGGAATACCCAAAGCCTAACTCTCTCCCACCCCTCCCTCCCTTAGGGACAGTTGATCAGGGCTAAGTCCTAGGGAGCTGGAGGGAAAGCAGAACACCTATGTAATAAGGAGGAAGGGAGAAGCCAGGCCTGAGGCTGCCTGGGCTGGGCAGAGGTAGGAATATTGCTCCCATGGGGGTCCTGAGAAAAAGCAGTAAAAATGAAACATAAGGGAGAAGAGTCAGAAATATTATGTACCCCCTTTCACCCCCATAATCTAATCCAGAATATCAGCAGACTTGGGATCCCATTCCTCAATTACCTTTCCCTTCTATCTGCTTCTCCTTGGATCATTCTCATTATCTTTTGATAAATCTGCAAATTTCCTAATGTTATATAAATGTCGATTATTATCCTGAGTGGTATAGTGTGGGGGATACACTGCTCGATTCAGAATTTGCAAGAACTGGATTCTCCTTTCTCAAACATTTACTAGCTGGAAGCTTTTGGGCAAGGTAGTTAACATTTCTGCCTCAGTGTCTCCATTTGTACAATGGGACCTAATAATAGAAGCTGTCTCTTTGATGTTTGCAAACCATAAAGTATCAGAGGAATGTCATTCTTCTTCCCTGAAGCAGTAATTAAACAGGGTTTTAGTGGGCTTTCAGGGGAAGCTAGTACCCGGGTTGGAAGTCCCTTGGGAATGGATGACATTAGGGAGTGGGAGGATGGCATCAGTGGGCTGTCAGAGTTGGAATCAGAGTTGAAGAAGGTATATAAGAGTGGAGAATTTGTTGGAGATGGAATAAGATGAAGACAGAATCAGAAGATTCAGGTCATGTTTCTGGTTGTGAAACTGAGGCTAAAGGTAGATTGACACAGATATTGCTGCTGGATGGCAGTACTATTGTTGCTGTTAACATTAGTGTTTCACTAGCAACTCCTCAAATTCTTCCAGAATAAGAATTCTGCTCTCTTTTCCTCCCTTTCCACTTTCCGTCCCCACCCCCTGCACCCTAGGGACTCTGGCTCTCCCTGGCTCCTTTCTCTCCCTTACCAAGTTCAGTGGCCAACACAGTGAGATTGTGCCAGGCTCGAGCTTCACGATCCAGAGGCACAGATGTCCGGATGGTGCCATCCTCAGGCTCAATGGAGAAGCAGCGCTCGGGGTCTGAGTGGGGAAGGATGGAGTACCTGAAAAGAGAGAGGTGTTAGGATTAGTGACTCAAGAGGGTGCATGAAATATCTGGGGGGTGGCTAGAGAGCTGATCTAGTAACAATAACTGATATTTCTTTTGTACTTTATGCTTTAGAAATCCCTTTCCTTACAACAATTCTGGGCTGGATATAGTTGAGTATTAAGATCAAAGATTTACAGTCAGAAGGAAACTTAGAAGCCATCTGGGACAAACTCCTTTTTTTTAATAGATGATAAAACTGAAGCTCAGATAGATTAATATGACTTGTCCAAGGTCATACTGGTTATTAAATGGGACAGCCAGGATTTGAACCAATCCTCTAATTCCAAAGCCAGTCCTGTTTCTACCATGATACATTAAGTTAACTATTTCTATTCTATAAATGATGAAACTGAAATACAGAGAAATTAAATAACTTGCCCCAGGTCACAAAGCAAGTAAACAGTGCTGTTTCCACAACACCATGGATACTAGGGCTAAGAGGACTTCATTGCCATTCTCCAAGGCTAATTCTCACAGCTGCCATTTGGGAAGAAACTACTCTTTGGGATCAGGACCAAATCCACCAGTAGAATCCATCTGGCATAATTTTGGGGGCCCCAGGAAGGCCCCTTTTCCTTAAATTATCTCCTCACTGGAGTGTCACTTCACCTGAAATTAATCCTCTTTGGTTAAGACACCTTTCCAGATTCATCTCTGGGAAGGAGAACATAAGTAAATTATCATCAGTCATTAACACCTTAGAAGGAATCAGTTTATCAGATCCTTAGAATAAATTAGCTTGCCAGATTCTAAGAGTTCAGTGTCTATGGGAAATAGGAGAAAGGGAGGTTCAGATGATGAGCTTTCCCTGGGAAGGCAGGCCTGAGTAGGGGGTGATGTTGTGGGTGGGGTGGGGTCTGGGAGGAAGGGAGCCAAGAGGAGGATGTGGTCCAGTGACAGACAAACTTTACTTTATTACAGTTTTGCTGAAGGAGGCAGTCCTGCTCTTGGGACCTGGGGATATCTCTGTCCAGAAAAGAAATCCAGAGGGAGAGGGAATTTCATCTATAGACTCTCCCAAGCCCAGGCTGAACTTGGAATCATGGAGACCTTAGAACTGGGAATGATGAGGAATAGGGGTTCTAAGGAAGGCCAACCTTTTTTTTTTTTTTTTTTTTTTGCAGGGCAATGGGGTGAAGTGGCTTGCCCAAGGCCACACAGCTAGGTAATTATTAAGTGTCTGAGGCCACATTTGAACTCAAGTACTCCTGACTCCAGGGCTGGTGTTCTATCTACTGCACCACCCGGTCCCTCCTATATGAATAGTATTTGGGAAACTGTATGCCTGGAGAGAGGAAGGGGTTGAAGGGAAACTGAAGGAGATGAAAGTCTTGGGGAGGCTATTGGAGAGGGATAGGTCAGGAATTGTGGTGTTAAAGAAGACCAAAAACTAAATGGGACATGGAGAAGCAGAGGCTGGGGGGGGGGGCATTGGGTGGGAGGAAAAGAAATCTGACTGAATGTCTTAAAATTTTGATATTAAATGACTGAGGAGCAAGTGAAGAGCAAGGTTTTGAGCTGCCATTTGCCACTGAATAAGACAGGGCTGTGGTCCCCTGAGCCTCACCTGATGGGGCTGGCAGGTGAATCAAGGTCTATAGCAGAGATACGGCCCACCAGGGTCCCAGGAGGACTATTCTCAAGCACCGTCAAGTGGTAGGTAGAGTGGGTAAAGACAGGTGGTTCTGGAGCATCCTGGACTGCCACACGGACAGAGGCCACATCCTTGAAGGGCCCACGACGCAGGTAGGCTGGATCAATGAGTGTATTTGTGGCCTCCACACGGAAGGCATAGGATCTGCGGCTCTCAAAATCCAAGGGCTAGGAGTGGGAAGAAACAGGTCAGTAGAGACTAGGGTGTGAACCTGGGAGCCCACTGCATCCCTCCTAGACTGTCCTGAGCCCAGGATACTGTCAGGCCCCAGAATAGACTGGGGCATGGGAGACAGACATCATCTGGTGATTTGGTCCCCTTCCATCTAAAGAATGGGAGCCCTATGATCTGGAAAGCATCTGGGGATCCATCAATGCAGGAGGAAGAATGACTCAATTATAAGTGTATAAATGGTTACAAGGCAGAGGTGCTGGGTAGGAGGTCACCTCCCCCCCCCCCAAGGTGGTTAAGTAGGTGAATGTGGATAATGTCTCAGAAAGTAGAGCACAGAAAATGGGGAAGAGGATGAGTAAATCAGAAGGTGGGTCATACCTTGCGTATGGTGAGAAGCCCATCTTGGCCTTGGGCATCAGTGCTGATACTGAATGTCTCAGCCCCTTCCCCATCTAGGATGCTGTAAGCCATGAGGGCATTGTCTCCCAGATCAGGGTCTTGGGCTCGAAGCCTACCCACCAGGGCCCCTGGCCCTGCAGACTCCACCACTGAAAACTGATAAAGACCTTTGAAGAGAAGGGGGAAAAAAACTCAGGATAGCCCTTTCTCTTTTCCAGATACTCTCATCTCTTGGAAGAAGTAGAAAGGAGGACCCTGGGAGACCCTGTTCCCCTTCCTCCAGTTTCCCAAGAAAACTCCCTCAAGTGCCTCCTTCTCTCCCTTTATTCTGGTTTTTAGGGGAAATCACAGGGATGATCAGAAGGCTTCCCCAGGGACCTCCTTCCCACCTCTCAGAAGAAATGGTCCGAAGGGAATGGGAGTCAGAGAGTGGGGGAAATATTACAGAGGCTAAGAGGTAGAAGTTGGGGTTAGACAGAGAACAGCCTCTAAGACCCAGCAGACTGAAAATTCAAAGAAGGGGACAAAAAGGGATAGAGCTGGTGCCCTTACTTTGAGGGAATTTTGGGGGGTTGTCATTGACATCACTGAGAGTGACAGTGACTGTGGTGCTGCCCGACAGCCCCCCCATGTGGCCACCCATATCCTTGGCCTGAATCACCACCAGGAATACTTCCTGCGTTTCCCGGTCCATGTTGGGGATTGCTGTCCGGACCACTCCTGGAAGAAGATGGGGTATGATATTAAGTCAAAGACATGGGGAGCACCTGTCTGATCCCCCCCCATTAGGCATTCTTTAGGTCCTTCCCCTCTGCTGCTTCCAAAGCTCACCAGTCTGGGGGTCCACAGAGAAGAAAGGCAGCCCATCCAGCACTGTGTATACCAGTTTGGCACTGTTCCCATAGCTAGGGTCATCAGCGTCTTGAGCTGTCACCTGAATCACTGATGTTCCTGCCAGGGAGTCTCCTGTCACCCCGAGCTCATAAGGGAGGGAAGGAGGGAGCAGGAGTAAGGGAAGTGAGGGGATGGGACAGAGTATAGTAAGTTAAACGGATGGATTAGAAGGTGGTTTGGGCAAGTGGGCCACAGGGCAAGTTTTGAATGATGATCTGGGAATGGGGGTGGGGGTAGTACCCTGGAGGTAGAAGGGGGCCCTGAGCACATGGGATGTGGAAGGAAATATTTTGGAGTGTGGGTAGGGAAAGGCTGGGAGGAATGGGGTGAGCCTGGTTATCATCATGGGAGATGGTTGAGATGGGAGAGGAGCCTGGTTTATGCCAGAGGAAAATTGGGGCGGATCAAAGCAAGCGTCCCTCACCGACATTGGACATCTCTGGAACGGTAGCATGGTACGGCCCAAGGGGAAAGACTGGCGGGTTGTCGTTGATATCTTGCACTTTAATGATGAACTCAGATGGTGGCTCCAAGGGCCGGTTGGAGGCTCTGTCCACAGCCTGGGCCAACAGCACATACTGGGCCTTTTCCTCCCTGTCTAGGCTCTTGGTGACATGGATGTTGCCAGTAGCCTCATCAATCACAAACACAGTTCCTGCTCCCTCCCCTGTCAACAGGTACTTGGTTCGGCCCTCACCTCTGTCCACATCTGAGTGAAGCTATTGGGGACAATGGAGTTAGGGGTCAGATATGAAAAAAATGCTGGGGTGAGAGAGCATGGCAATGGGAATGAGCATAAGGGATTGGAAGGTCCATGCTTGGGGAAAAGGGACTTGACCAAGGTCAAGGCAGGAAGTAGTGGGTCAAGCTAGGAGGAAGGGACAAGTAGTTGGGAAATGTGAGAATGTTTTGAGGGCAGGGATTAATTCTTACTCTGCCAATGAGCACAGGTTCGGGGCCAGCATACTCCTCGATGACGAAAAACTGGTTCCAGACCCAGCTCCTTCTTGCCCGAAGCAGCGTAGGCCCCTGGCCCTCCCTGATACCAGCCCATGCTTGGACTGGGGCAACCAGCCTCCCCGCACAACCCCAGCTGCCCAGCCAGGCCAGCAGCAGCCGCGCAAAGACCCACATGCTTTGAACCTGGTTCTGGTGTTGGCTCAGCCCAGGTTCCACTCACTGACCCACCGGCCCTCTCCCCATGGCGGTGCTGTCCATGTGGTGGGTGGGGCCGGCAGGGCAGGGGTGTGGGGGCTACCCCATCAGTCCAAACCTGCAGAAAAGGAATTGGTCAGCAAGGGAGAAGAGTTAGACATCCTCAAAACCCTCAAACTGGACACAATGGTTACCAGAACCATTAGTAACCATTTCCCAATACCCTCATTGCTAGTGGATTCAGTGCTAAGAAAATAGCTTTAAGGGTTTGGGGAGAAGGGAGAAGACAAGACGGGAGAGGCTCACACCAGAAGGGATAACAGGGACGAAAACAGAAGAATTCTAATCTTTCACGACTCAACATTCCTAGCCACCTCCATCCTCCTTCCCACCTGCACTCTCCCTATATTCACCTCTGGTCCTCCAAGTTGCCAAATCTCTGGTCAGTCACAGTGCAGCAGGGGAGCTGGAGAGAAAAGAGAGAAAAATGGGAGAAGGAGCTAGAATGTGGGGAGGGTCTGAGAACTCCTCGGTCTAGGCTTTCTTCCTCTCAACTCGCCCCTCTCTCCAACACCGGGGGACCTAGACTGTAGGACTGACAGCTTTAGGATCTCTGCCTCCGGAGTCTAAGGAGGAGGGGCTGGAGGAAGGAGGGCTAGATCCAGACGGCTGGCTGGAATCGGGTCGGAGGGTGCGTGTGGTCAGTGATGTTCTGAGGGAGGGGCGAGAGGTGAAGGGGGAGGGAAGTAAAGCCAGATCCCTAGGGAGGTAAAGAAGGTGAATGAGGCCTAAGAAAAGAAGGGACCCCTGACATGGACTCCTGAGGCCCCACCGCTCTAGCTCCTGCCCCAGTCCGTGCCAAAGGCATTCCGGGCTCAGTGCGTTTGCACCGCAGTGATACCCCTTGGCGCTAAGCAAGGGGACTGGTGGGGAAGGAGGCTGAGCTGGAGACCAGGGCTGGGAGAGGAGGGGAACGGGCGAGAGAGGGGCCGCTGAGGGAAGCATAAAGATGGGGGAGGAAGGCAGGGAGACGGGAGAAACCGAAAACACCCGATGGTAGTGGTGGAAAGAGCTCGACGGAGGGAAGCGGAGTGGCTGAACGGCAGAGACACACGGAGACACAGAAAAAGCCCCGATCCGGAGAGCCGGACCCCAGCGAAGAGTCGGTGTTGGGGGGAACAGAAGAAACTGCAGCTGGCGGCGGCCGGGGCGATCCCCAAGAGCTGGGGGTCAGGCCAGGCTGCCGGGGAACTTGAGTCTGGGGGCAGGGACAGGCAGGGGAGGGGGGAAGGACGGGAGCCCCAGTCCCATTCTACTCCATCTCCCTGCCCCTCCTCGGGGGGCACCGGCGCCTCCTCCTCGCCGAGATCCAGACACACACCTGACAGCCTGTCCATGCGGAGGGGAGCCAGGGAGCGGGGGGGCCCAGGGGGAGAGGTGAGGGCAGGGGGCGGAGGGGCTGCGAGGGGGCAGCGGCCCGCTTACCTGGGCTGGCGCGGGGCTCGGGGCCCAGCCCCCCGCCCGCGGCGCCGCCGGGAGGACGCGGAGCGCGGCCGGGAGGGAGCGGGAGCCGCGGCTCCGCTGCAGGTCTGAGCGGCCCGGCAGGACCCGAGCGGGCGGAGCGGCGGGCGGGGGCGGGGGCCGGGAGGCTCCGCCCGCGGAGGGCGGGGGGACGGGCGGGCGCGGGAGGGGGCGCTGTGGCCCACCCTCGGCCGGCGGGGGCGCCGGGGCCCCGCTCCGGGCCGAGCCCCGCGCCGGGCCGGGCCGGGCCGGACTGCGGGGCGGCGGCGGACCCGCGGCCGGACGCAGGGCGGCACTCGGGGGCAGCCGGGGGGGGGCGCGGGCCCGAGGGCCCCGGCGGTCTTGGGGGACGGCGCGGCGGGAGAGGGCCGAGGGGGGTCGGAGCGGGCCGGGAAGGACGTGCTTCCCCGGGCGGCTGTCGGGAGGAGGGAGCCCGCGTTCCGGGACGCTCGGCTCCAGTCAGCGCGCGGGGAGACTGCCCCCTGGCGGCAGGCGCGGCCCAGCAGCCTCCCCGCCCCGATGCCCGCTCCCCGGGCCGGGCCGGGCCGCGCCAGCAGAGGGTCCCAGGCCGGCCACGGCCTCCAGAGCTCCGTCCCGCCCCGCGCCCCCTCCCTCCTGGACAGCGCGCTCCCAAGGAAACCCAACTGCACAGTCGGTAAAACTAAGTCAGATTTTTATTTTTCCATAGACCACATCATTTAATAATAAAAAAAATAAAAATAAAAATTGAACAGAAGGAAAAGGTGGATATAAAGTGGAACTTGTGGGCCAGCTGGGGAGGCTGAAGGGCGAGAGGTTCAAGACTTCAGGAACCGCAGGGGCTGGAGACTCGGGAGGAGAGGCTGATTCAGCTCATAGATGCCCCAGTCTTGACCCCAGCTATTCCTGAAGGGAGGAAGGTGAGATCCCCGGGGGGTGGGGGGAGAGAGCAAAGGAATGACAGGGAAACAAGTTATAGGGAAGGTGAAAAGAGGGAGAAAGGGATAAGGGAGACTTGGGGATGCCGAGTCCTCTGCTGCTTCCCATCTGAGTTTAACCCCCCCCCCCCAATGAATGGGTCTTAGCCCTACACAGATCCAGAAATGGGGTTTGGGGAAAGGGCTGAAGGGCACATGGGGCAGCAACACAGCCACTTCTCCCCGGGTGTTCTGTGAACAAAGAGAGGAACACTTCAGCGCAGGGGATTCTGCGCAATACCCTCAGGGGTCAAGGTGGTGGCAGAGCGGCTGTCCCTTTGTGGCTCTTCCCCCCCTCCCCCCACCAGCAGGGCGGCTGATGCCTGAGGCTTTCCTTAGGGTGGGGGGTTCCAGCTAGCGGCGCCCACCCCTGTCTCGCACCGGGGTGCTGCGGCTGCGGCTTCGACTGTGCCGCTTGGTGTCCCGCCGATCCCTCTCTCGACCCCGTTCCCGATCCCGATCCCCCCGGTCCCTCTCCCGTTCCCTCTCCCTCTCCCTCTCTCGGCTGTGCTCCCGACGTTTCTCCCTCTCTAGCTGCCGGCTCCGTTCCCGTTCGGCTTCCTTCTCTCGTTCTTTCTGTTCTTCTTCCTCCTGCTCTTTTCGCCGTTTCTCGCGTTCCTTGGCCCTCTCGGCCCTCTCGGCCTCCTTCTGAACGATCTGTGGGCCGAGGGGGGGAGTCAGGGTGTCTGCTGCTTGTGCCTCTCCTTGCCCCGTTCCTGCAAACCTGCCAACTCTGTGACCAAGCCCTGCCCTCCCGATATCATCCAGGGCCCTTGGGGCATTTTTCCAGTCTTTATACAAGAGAAAGCTCACCTGGCAGTCAGTCAGAGGAAGCCAGTAGATGCAGGGTGCTGCCTTGGTCTTTCGGAACAAGTCGTCCAATAGCTTGGCGGGTGGTTCCTCTTGGGCTTTTTCTGTGAAGATAGAGAATGGTTAGATTCTGAGTATGCCTGGCCCTAAAATGGATCCCATCTGATTGTTAGGTACACTTGCCACAGTCTAGTAACAAAAGATGGGGAAAGCTACCCGTGGCTCAATCAGTACCTTTCTTTTCACTCTTCTTCTCTTTGGACTTGGCTCGTTCCTTGCGACGGCGGTCACGGGAGCGAGATCGGGAACGGGGCCCTTCACGGACCTTGTCCCGGTCCCACTCCCGTTCTGAGCGAGTCCGTTCCCGTCGCTCCATCTCGCGCTCCCGTTCTGCCCATTGCTCCCGCACTGCCCGCTCCTGCTCCCTCTGCTCTGCCCTTGGATGATGGGGCGGCTGGGTTGGAGGCGGGGGCGGAGGGTGCAGGGGCCGTGGGCCTCCCTGCTCCTCAGTTTTAGGCTCAGAGGGTCTATCTGGCAAGAGGCCTCGATGAAAGTCCAGCTGGGGGTAAAGAAGGGCAGATACTAAATTTATAAAAAGTAAATAGTAAAAAAGGGCAAAAAAAAAAAAAGGGAAACTCCTTAAGGATTGGCTCAGGTAAACCTCAGTGGCATCTCTTAAGCAATGTTACAAGTTCAATTATGGAAAGGGCACTGGAAAGAAATATTTCCCTATGGGGGTCCTGACCCAGGTGCCAGGGAAATTCCTGGAAAAGAGGACCCTGGTAAGAGAAGATGCCCACCTCCTTTCTAGGTCTCATACCTCATCCTGCTCTGCATAGTCAGCACACAGGAATTTGGGATTGGACTGGGGCCACTTGACTCCATGCAGGGCTGTTCGAGTGGCAACAGCTTCTTCTACTGTTGAATACTGATAAAAAATAGAAAAACCCCCACTGATAAAAGCCTTCAATTTAGTCACCATCCTACAATGCCCCAAGATCAGCACCCAAAGGACCCAGCAACCTAGCCATGGAACATTCCTTCCTCCTCACCGTGACATAGCAATGAGATTTGATTTTATCTATCCAGAAGGCCTCTTCCACCAGGGTCCCCGTACGACCCAGCAACTCCTTCAACTGGCCTAATGTAAAAGGACGAACCTGCCAACGAAAACGGAAAGGAGGATAGAAAGGGAGTCATTCCTAACACTTTTCAATAGCCCACAGCTCAGGCAGAATGCTTGGGAATGCCTATTCTCTGATTTGGGGTGTGGAACCTACTTACCAAATTGGAGATGTGAACGATGTTATTGATCTTGCCCCGAGGTGGTGAGGGCACCTGGGCTGTACGAACAGGATCATCAATTGTGATAGACACCCCAGACTTTTGCTGGCTGATTGAACGCCTGGTCAGAGTGTCTCCCAGAGTCACTGCAACAAAAAAACAGGAATGGTTGTCAGCAGGGCATAACTCTAGGATTTTTACCTTCTCCAGTACAACCCTTTGGTTCATTCGTTGCCTTATTACTCACCTTTTTTAACTTCATGCTCCACAGGTGGAGGCAAGGCAACTTCTACAGAAACCTGGGGAGCTTCAGGGGGCTCAACTTCAGGTTCTTTTTCTTCCTCCTCTTCTTCACGTTGCCCATTTTCCTGGCCTTCTGCTGGCACCACCTATAGAAAGGGAGAAGGTAAGGGAACATCAGGGGCTCTGAGGCACTTCTTCTCAAGCACATCATGTCCATGACCCTGACTCCTTCTGATGAGGCAGGGAAGAATAGTAGATCTCAGAAGCTCTTTCTAAAAAGCTGGAAATAATGTGAATTGAGGCATGTCACTGGCAACATATTCTCAATATTGGGTGCAAATACATATGCCCCTGAGTTATGAGACACTGAATCAATGGTAAAAAGGCAGTCCAAGTTCTGACTCCTACCTCAACAGCCACCCTGTTCCCAGCCACTTCCAAACAGAGAGCCTCTCCATAATCTGGCTCCTTAGCACACCAAGCCTTTTACCTGAGTGACGGTCCGGCAAATCTTCAGGCCCTTGTCGTGGGATCCATCCTCACCATTACGCTCTGTCTCATCTTCAGAGATCCTTGAGTCATCGGCATGTAGATCCACAATGGCCTCCTGCCCCGCCAGGGGTTTGATGTCGGGGATAAGGCTCTGGGACACAGATACCCCCCACCCCGTTACACTGGGCCCACGCCTACTCCCACCTCCCCACATTCCCCCCTCAGGCTTTTCCCACCTCACCTTGAGAGACTCAGTGGTGATACTGATGGAGGGTTTCTTCTGTGTGGTGGCTGTGCTAGCCCCCCAACGCCGTTTCCGTCCTGGCTGGCCTCCTTCTGTATCGCTGTTTCCAGCTGGTACCCCTTTGGTAGCTGCTACTCCCAAGAAACAAAGCTCAGTTGTGAAATGGCCAAAGGTTCTATATTAGTTCCCTCTGTAACCCCACTGACCAACCTTTAACTTGGCTTATCTTATCCATCATCAATTCAGATTGTTAAATATTTTAAAGTAATATTTTAATTAAGGCAAGTAATCTTAGAGATTGAAGAAAATTTGTCTTCAGAATGAACAAGAGAAATAAAACCACTTACTGTTTGAAACAAACTATCTACCTGTACTTAAAGGTAGAAAAATCACAATTTTCTTGGTGGGGATTGTATAAGAAGGAAAACCCCTAAGCAATTTAGCTGTACAAATGGAGGTATTAGAAATCACATTTAAAATTATGGGGAAGGCAAAAAGAGATATATGCTTGTATGGGGTCCAGAACTTTTTAAAAACTTATTTTTTATCAAATATTCTCTAGCAGGATGGCAGAAAACTCCTCCTCCATTCCTATTCTCTGACTCTAGGAATATATGTTTGAAAGAATATGTTTCTCTAGCACTTTAGGCTCTAGAATGCCTGCAAGAACAAGAAAGTAGAAACAATAAATGGACAATAGGGTCTGAAACACCTCACTGTCTATTTCCATTGGGAGAGAGATAAGCCTTGAAAACTGGTATAAGTGTAAAGAACTCAATGGAACCAGAGAAATGACCAAAAAACCTATACTCTTGGGGGACAAAGATACAGAGCAATAGAGAAGTACATCTTTCTATCAAAAATTCAGGTTGCTTATGGAATGTCTAAATATCAGTGATGAACTTACAGACAACGGAGATCTTCCTCTTGAAGGATTTGGGCATCGAGCTCTGTATAGAGAAGAGAAGGGGGAAAAAAAGAGAAAGAGACACACCCCACAGAGAGGGGGGGAAGAGGTTAGATGAGGGTAGTTTCAGCACAGGCTCCAGAGACACAGAGTAAGAGAGACAGAGACAGACAGAGAGACCAAAACAGAAGCGGCAAACGGCAAAAACGGAAGCGGAACCGATGCAAGTTAGAGAAAAAAACAAAACCAAACGTCACATCGGGGAAAGGTCCGTCCAGTCCACACCATGCCTGCATATTAGCTTTACCAGAAATAAGTTGAAAAGAAGACTTTTAGGGTGTAGTGGCCTCCCCCGCTCTTCAAAGATGTTGCCATGCCCCCTTCATAGTCCTTCTGGGTTGAGACATACCTGGCCCAAATTCTGAGGCCACTGCCTCTATTGCCCAGAGTTGGCTGATGCAGTCCTCCATGCTTTCTATTAACTCAGGTTAAAAATGAAGGAACAAAGAAAGCCAACTATGGGATGGGAAAGGCCTCAACGATCTTCATTTTCCTCCCTTCAATAACCAACCAATCTACCAATGAAAATAAAATGACTCTGATCCCACAAAGTACAAGCTATTGTGCTTATCTTGTATCCCATACTGCACAAGGTAAAACTCCAAAGATTTCTATTACCTACAATCCTGATCTCTTTTGGAGGAAGGTAGCCCAAAACCAACTTGACTTGGAGACTGTGAGTTAAATGCCATTTAACTTAGTAACAATCATAGAAAGGTCTTGAAAGGGGCAGCCTTTTTCACTTGTTGCATTCTCAGACCTTCCTAGGCATCTTACTTGGCTCCATGAGGGACTTACCATTCCTTCTCCAACCAGGACTCATGCCTTATGGGCTTTAACTGAGAACTAGAAGGTGGCTTTGAGACAACTCCCTTCCTCTTCCCAAAGGAAAGGGACAATGAACAGAGCAGAGAGGAAAGGCTAAGAATGGGGGATAGAGTGGAGAACCTTTATATTTGCATGCTTATTTCTGGAAAAACTAAGGCCACCCTTCTAAAGGGTAGAGCAGGACTCTTGACAAAATCTCTTCTTTCCACCTCCCTCCCCAACCCTGCTTCTGTCATCTAACCAAGTCTCCTTGGTCTCCGTTAAGGGCCAGCCTGACCCCAGCCGGGCCGCTCTCGACGGGAAAGTTAGTGAGAAAAAAAAAAAGTCTTAATTAAAACAGGAAAAACATGAACCAAATAAATAAAATCAATAAAGAAATCAGAAAATTAAAGAAAAAGGGGAAAAATAAAATAAAGATTTTTGGGGGGAAAAAGAAAAAAAAAAGAAGAAAATAAATAAATTAGGAATATGACAAATGTTCCAGGTACCATCTCACACCTGGGATCTTCAGTTCAGCCAATCGCACCTCACTGTGTACTGTATCTAGTCAACCGCCGGTCCAATCAGAATGAGCCCTCCCTGCTAGGCGCTGTGCAATTGGTGGGGGGTTGGGTTGGCAAAAAAGGTGAGTGCACGGCGTGGTGGTCGGCGGCAGAGCCACAGTCCTCCCGGGGGGCGAAGGGGGGGCAAGGGGAAAAATTGGGGGGGCAGTGCCCAGTCTCCAAGGTGTCAGGCAGTTCAATGGTGGTGCCCGGGCTCAGCGAGGGGCAGAGGGGGGGAAATGAGGGGAGAGAGCAGTCCCAGCTCTGTATGGCCACCATCTTGTAGTCCCTGATGAGGAGGTGGCCACTGAATGGCAGGAGTGGCTCATGCCCTGGATTATGAGAGGCAGGCATGGCCCCCATGTCCACCAGTGGCAAACTGCAGCAATAACAACACTCAACATCTGCAATCCAGGTGATGAATAACTCCAGGGTCCCTTTTTCCTCTGCCTGCAACTAGGTGGGGAAGCCTTTGATCAGATGTGGCCAAGGCGCCTCAGATGAAGGTGCCCCTGGAATGGTACGTAGACATTCCAGGTGAAGAATGACAACTGTAAGGCCAGGCTGCTTTTCTTCTCAAGAGTATGTGGTTTCGCCTTAGAGAGCTCCAGCTGGGACAGTGGCTCCAGTCAGATGGATGGATGGAACCAGGCCCTACCTCCAAGGATGGAGAAGTGGTAAGAGCTGCCAGCATACTACCCTCCACCATGTGGGACCAGAGGAAAGTTCATCTGATGAGTGTGCAGTGATGTAGGAGACTGGGATGTCACCAGCATTAAGTTCCTGGGGCTTAAGGCTTTGACCTTCTGCAGGATCCTCAGTGGTTGAAGCTTATTCTGAGGGCCCCACTTTGGTATCTTATAGCCTGCTGCCATGCCCACACATGGCTCTTTAGGGAGGTTTTGTTGCCCTAGAAAGGGAATCCAACAGTCTGTAGAGAACAAGGAAGCCCCCAGCAGAGGCATATGGATGGGGGCCCCAACAATGACAAGAGTTCTTCTTGAGGCATCCCAAGTAGGGAATTGGCACAAGTCCGCCCCTTTCCAGATGCACTTTGCTTTTTGAATACAAGTCTCTCCTGTACAGTACTCTTCTGGCCCCCTGCTGTAGACAGGTCAGGGAGGCAGGTGTGGGGGGCCCCCCCAGGAGCCCACATACAACAACCCCCCTTCTGGCCGAGGCACCAGGATAGCAGACTCGGCTCTTACTGGGCAGCTCAGTAGCAGCGGGTGGGTCCAGAGGAGGAGGCAGCAGCAGCAATTGGCCAGTTGGGCAGGGTTATATTTTACGGGCGGATTACCGTACATGAGGTACTTGGACAAAGTTTTACGGGGAAGAAGGACCTTGTAATAAATAATATTCTGCACATCAAATCACTTTCACCGGCCCCCACCCCCGCAACACACACCAGAGAAAGGCTACACACACAACAGTCCCACCCACCCTGTGCCCCCAACTCCCAAACCCAGCTAAGACTTTCTCTATCACTACAACAGCCAAGAAGATTTTGCTGGCTTGGACTGGGGTAGCCCTTGAATTGGATGCATGGCATGAATGAATGTGAGTGGAAAAAAAAGTATCACCACAGACAAAAATAACTAAGGAATCTTCGTGAAGTATAGTAATATCCACCTCAGCACTAGGACCACTGGGGGGCAGAGAGGAAATTCAAATATTCTAGGCATGGTTAGTCTGTGGTGAAAAATTTCACAAGTCCACTAGGGGGCAATGCTTTCTAACAGGATAAAAAGGAGGGAAAGCAAGAAGGTGATTATCCCTAAGAGACTGAAGATAATAGCCACAAAAACTGAGCTGAGTTTGGAAAAATAATTTAAGAAAATATAACAAGGACTCTTGTCCCTAGTGTGATCCTACCAGAACATAACTAGGCAGCCTCAAGACAAAAGAACAGTTAAGACCTAGAGCTGATGTCCTAGAAATCAGTAAGAGAAAGGAAAAAAAGCAAAGCAGAATAAAGTTTGATAAATTGATAAATACAAACTTAAGAAGCCCAGAAACTAACTTCCCTTATCTTGAAATAAATGTTAAGCCTGGTTCCCAATACAAGGGGCATCCCTTGCTAAACCAGCAAATTCTCCCTTTGGCCCTACACTGCTCAGTTTTCCCTGTCTGCCTCTGGGACCTAAAGGTCCCAGATCTCTGCTGAGTAAATATCTGTCTTACCCCTTCATTCTCAACTTATCCCACTGTTCAAAGGGGGTCACCAGAGTGGCCTACCCTTTCCCCAGGGTTGTCCCCCCACCCTCAACAACAAGTGGCCTTGAAATTTACCTCTTTCTTCTCCTCATCCTCTGCATTGCCCTCAGGGCGCTCTTCACTGCTTGTTGCATCTGCAATGGGCATGGGGGGCTCAGGCACCTCATTCTCAGGCCTGTTTTCAGCTGTCTCCATGGTCACTTCCTCCTTCTCCTCGCTGACAATATTGGTGGGGGGGGGGAGGGAGGGTGGGGAGGAAAGGAAGGGCAGGAAAAAACCAAGGGGAACAGAGAGCAAGATGTTAGCTCTTGAGTCAGGAAACCCCCATGCTTCGTCACTGGGGATGGGGAAGGGGGGGGGGGAAGAGATGGTTTCCCTATCACAAGAGAAATTTAGCCCCTATTGAGGGCCCTAGTTCTTTGGGCTTCAGGCTTAACCCAAGCTGAGGGGAAAGGTAAGATTTTCCTTTACCTAAAGATGAAAGGGGCACAAACACTGGTCATGGAACCATACCCTTCCAAGTTGGGGCAAGGCTGTGATGGAAGTGCGGTGCTGAGGATATTCTGTCTCTGGGATAGTTGAATATCACTGACCAAGGCTTACTACAGGTCTTCATTCCTATCCTTTCTTCAATTGCTTCAGAGGTGATTTTACTACAACCAGTATACCCCCCTCACTGGCCAGGCCAGTTAATAAACACTAATTAAGCTCCTACTATGTGAAAGACACTGTGTAGGGGCTTTTCAAAAGGATGGTAAAATGTGGTCATGACTAATGGCATGGATTCTAGTTGCAAGCCTATTCAAAACCTTAGGTGGCTATGGTCACTCACCTAACCTGGAGATATCAGGAATGATGGAAAAAAGCAAAAGGATACCTCACCAGGAAAAGCTTATGCTTCATAGGTCAACCACCCCCCACCCGTAGAATTTAAGATGGATACAGATCCCTTTTATCAACAAGGTACAGAGGCCACTCTCGATACTCAGCTGACGCTGCTTTTTCCAAATATCCCATTATTACTTTCACAGTTTGAAAGAGCTAATCACCCAGTCAGAAGACACCCACAACTTCCCCCAGATACCTTCAATGCTTTGAATAAATCATCCCCTTTTATGAGTATATAAGGATTTCCCAGTTGGGATTATTACACAAACTACCCCCCCCATTCCCACACAAATAATTCCAGAGATCCATCTTTGAATAAACTGCCTCTCAATCTACTTCAGACCCCACCCCTAACTTCACCCCTCCCTCCCCCACAAGCTTGGGGGGAAAAAAAATCAAATCAAGATGACCAGAGGCCTAATTCTCAGGAGAAGAAACCAAGCCTCCTTGGGCGTGATAACCACCAGGAAATCCAGCAGCCCCAGATAGCCTGACACTCAGAGGTCAGAGAGCCTCCAGAGAGCAGACTGAGAAAGCTGTTGGGGGGGAGGGGAAAATTTATACAGAGCCCCCAGCTAAGCAGGCCCTGACTGAAACACACAGGTTTTAACTGCCTAAATCTACAGCACAGACTAGCCTGAAAAGTATCTATTCCCCACACAGATGGAAGGGGCCTGAGTGGAATTAAGACAAAGAAGAGAAAAGCAGGATGCCTAAAAACAATTAAAAAAACAAAAGGAGAAATGAAGGCCATAGGGAACAAGAGAAATGAGAGGAGGGACAGATGCGAAAGGGAGGAGAGACATGGAAATGTGAAGATCTCACCCTTCTTTGCTTTCTGATAACATGCTTTTTTTTTCTCCCCCTGGAAGTGCTGTTTATCCCCTTCTGGAATGGAAGAAATAACAAAAACCGAACAAAAAAATCCTAAAAAAATTAAATTAAAAAACAAAACCAAAAAAAAAAAAACCCCACCAACAAACAAAATCACCTTCCTTGTCCCCAGCTCCCACCACCTCCTCCCGGCCCCAGATCCAGAGAGAGAGAAAATCAAGAGATGCAGCAACTGGGGATCCAAAAAAAAAAAAAGAAAAAGAAAAAAGAAAAAAGGTAAATGGAAGGGGGTGGTGGTGGTGAGGGGAGATTGAAATAATATATCTGGCGTTTAAGAGATAAGCGTTAAGTCCTCACGGCAAACCCCGGGTTGGTTGGGCCAATCTCTCTGGAGGAGGAGGAGGAGGAAGGCCAGGCTGCTAGTAGTGGCTGGCTCTATTGTATTGGAGGAGCGGCGGCGATCAGCCGGAGACATGCAGGGGAGCCATCTTGCCACTTACCCAGCAGCCTGTGTGTGCAGAGAGGGGAGGGCCCTGCTGCAGCAGGGGAGGGGAAAGCAGAGGGAGGGAGGGAGGGGGCGGGAGAGCAAGCCAGGCTGTTCTCCTTTGGCAAAGCAGGCCACAGGGAGCTCTCAGTGCAGGCTGGCTAGGCCTGGCCTTTCCCCCTTCCGAGCTCACTCATGTTACAACAGCTACTGGGGGCAAACCCAGGGGAGGCTCCTCTCTCCTAGTCCTCCCAGGAGACAAGTTGAGGGCGGGGAAGACATTCAAAGTTACAGCTGCTTATTTTACGTGGAAGCTTCCAGAGGACAAGAAAGAGAAGGAACTGGGTAAGAGATGGGTGAACGAGAACAAGGTAACAAAAGCAAGGATGGAGTAGACAAGACAGACAGGATACAGGCAAGTCTCCTAGTCATCATCCTCCCTACCCCCCACACCACCTCATCTCCCCCATATTCACAAATGTGGAACATGAAACCAGATCAGCCAGTTGGAATCCTGGGGGTGGGGAGGTGGTTGTGTGTTAATTAAACAGTACTACTGGGTCACCATGGTAACAGGTCAGCTTTGCAGCTGTAAGGACCATGTGTTACTCCCCACCACCCCTTTTCTCAGGGACAGCTGGTTACTGGAAAAGTGAGAAGGGAAAAGAAAAGAGGGTTTTTTTTAAAGAGATGACAAACAACTTCGTTGGGTAGTACTTTAATAATGTCTTCTTTCCCTCAGGGTAGAACCCTAGGAAAAGGATAGTCAGCCTTTAAGTGAAAGTGTGAAATATGAGGCCTAAGGCTGCTCTTCTCAATTTCAAGAGAGCAATGGGAACTAGAGGGTCTGATGCTGTCACTTCTAGTCCCAGTACTGCAACTCATTTGGGTGACCTTAGCCAAGGTACTCTTTAGGGCCCATTTTCTTCATTTGCAAAATAAAGGCATTGGGACAGATCATTTGAAAAGTCCCTTCTGACTCTGATGATCTATGATATCTAGGAAGGATCCAGAAATGAAATGAAGCAAAAAGAATTGGGCCTAAAGTGAGGCAGAAGAAAGGCTGATGCCAGGCAGGAGGGAGCACTTCAAGTTCAGTGGAGAAAATCAAGTAGAATCATTACAACCAAAACAATGAGTTTAGTGCGGAGCACCACTATTTTTGACAGAGTCAAAATGAAGCACGGTAGGCATCCAATAAATTTTTGTTGCCTGAAGACTTCCTTCTTAGAGTGTATCCCAAAGTCCAGCATCTCTTTTTTCAAAAACTGCATTTTTAATCTTAGAAATGAAGTTTCTTCCCTGCTACTGAAGGGCAAACTAAATAATAATCTGGGAAGATTCTGAAGGTTTCAAATGATTCCCTTTTAATTTCCTTTCTTTTAGTGGTCTCTGCTTCTCAAAAGTCAATTTGCTCATTCTGCATTTTTACCTTGGTTGGATGACTTCCTAAATCAGGTTTTTAACTGTTTTGTTTTGATTTGATTTGTTTTCCCTTGGTCATCTTGGTACATGAACACGTGACTATTTAATACAGCTGTTACTTGAAATCATTATTTTTGGGATACCCTAAAGGTTGGATTATTCTTTCTGTGATGTTAGGATTATGAAGTGATTGAAGGTTTCAAAGATGCTATTCTAGGCATAAAGTAGTTAATAAACGCTTGTTGAATCAAATTTCAAGTATACAAGGGATTCCCCTAAAAATATTTTGTATAGAATACCCATAAAAATCATTACCTTCCAACACCTTCCAAATTCAGATGAGCTGGGATTACCACCTGCTTGTCCTGAGGTACATTTCAACTGTTCATATCCCTCCCCAGAAGAGGCTTCCTTTAAGGAAGAAGTCTGTGTTTAAAGTGTGAGATTACCATGATGCCTTTCTTTGTCCTAACAACCATGGGAATTCTTCCAATTCCTCCATCCCTCTCAAGATACAGCAGGTTTGTGTCTTTCATATGCCTAGATTATCCTCTTAGATAGCCATTAAGTGAAAGTGTGAAATATGAGACCTAAGGCTGCTCTTCACAATTTCAAGAGATCAATGGGATCTAGAGGGTCTGATGCTGTCACTTCTAGTCCCAGTACTGGAGAACAAATTCTGTGAATGTTTAGAGATTAAATACCTCATGAGGAGAAAACACAAGCAAAAGTTGAGACCTTGAAAACACCAGAAAAGTGAGGTGGTGGACTGTAACCTCTGATAACCTCAGCTCTAAGACTGTTTTAAGTGAGCTTTTGCTGTTATCACCCAGTTGTTCTTTGCCATATCTTAAGACAAAAAGACATGTTTTATCCTTTGCATTCATGTAAAAGGATCCCTAAATAAGTTTTAAAATGTGTGAAAACTCCCCTTTATGTGTTCCACCCACTATTAAGCAGTATGGAATGATGGAGCCCAGACAAAAAGCACAGTGTAACCTGGAGGCGAGAAATTCAGGTTAGTGTTCAAACCCAAATGAAAAAATGTAAATAGAAGTGAAGTTCACAAGCTAATGGAAAAACCAAATACTGCACATACTTATATTCGAACCCAAACCCCAAAGTTATTACAGATAATTCACAGGGAGTTGAAAAGAACTGCTGTGGAAAAGACATGAAAAATCCTGGGATTTTGTAATAAGGATCCTGGATTAACTGTTGTGCTTTCAAACCCTAAAATTAATATTCCACACAAAGTGCAAATAAACAGTTAAACCTTTTAGAATGAACAATTCTATCTCTTGACAAAAATTGTAGGTATAGGGGCTCAAGTCCCTCAGGGAGGGTAGATTACTCGAAGTATTTCTTTAAAAATCATTCCCTTCTCAAACATGTGAAGGAATAATGTCAGTAGGCTACATTAAAAGTGTTACTGCTTGCTAGATCTGAAGATGAAGAAAGGTTAAATGTTCAGACAAAATCAAATGACAAGTTAAGAGGGTAAGAAGTAGCTGTGCACTCAGGATTTGGATTGGAATATTTCCCTGTATTAACATATAATCATAGTACTATTATTTTCTGTTGCAGAGAAATTTTTTTTTTTAACTTCTCTAGTAGACAGAAAGATTGGACTTTGGAAAAAGGCTCAGCTGGATCAGAATTTGAGACTCTTACTCATGTTGCATCAATGAGAATCCCCTCTCCTAACTAAACACCTGGCCTTATTGAATAAAATGCAGCCAAAAGTTAAAATAACAGCCAAAGTGAAAGTCAGCCCCTTTGGAAGGGAAGGGTTTTTGAAAGACAAATGATTTTTCTAATATTTTAATCTTTCAAATTTTATATATTTAAGGCAATGGGGTTAAGTGACTTGCCCAAGGTCACACAGCTAGGTAATTT
Source organism: Macrotis lagotis (assembly GCF_037893015.1). NCBI lineage: Eukaryota > Metazoa > Chordata > Mammalia > Peramelemorphia > Peramelidae > Macrotis > Macrotis lagotis. The sequence continues at coordinate 182,432,262 of NC_133661.1, read as the reverse complement.
TTAAGTGTCTGAGAATGGATTTGAATTCAGGTCTTCCTGACTCCAGGGTTGGTGCTCTTTCCACTGCGCCATCTAGCTACCCCCTTTTTCTAATGTTTTAAAGAAGTAGCATAGCTCACCTCCATTTCTGAAACTCCTTAACTTGCTTAGATGGGACAGGAAAACTGAAGCTGAGTCATGGAAGAATAAGGTTTTCATTTAGTATTGTTGATCTTGCTTTTGAAACTGGTCAGGGTTCCCGAAGGCCACTGGTTGAATCAAAGGCCCAGGAATTGCCAGAGTGTGCTGTACTGCTTTAAAGTAGATCCTCCAGGGATGGAGGCAAAAGTGAGGTTTTAGTTTATTGAATTTAATGTCAACATAGTGTAGTTTAGTAGTAGTAGTTTAAGAGTGTCAAGTAGACCATCTGGTGGAAGGAGGCATTTGGTACACCTTTCCCCCATTTGTATTGTATCTACACTTCAAATTACTACCCCAGGTTTGGAACCATATCACCAGGGCTTATCTAGACAACAAAGGATAAGAACATTTTTTGCCCCAAGTGAAAGCAGGCTGTACCCCTCAACCCATCAAAGTCAGTCTGATATGACTAACTTCACTTGTAGAATAAAAAAAGTCAGTCATTTTTACTTGAGGGGGAAAAATCCAGAATTGACTCAAAAGCTTTCCTTGGGGCTTCCTACTGTAAAAGGAAAAAAAAAACCACACAAAGTGATAGTTGCCTGTTTCACCATTGCAGATGATGTGTGGGACAAGATCTGGAATTCTAAAACCATCTGCTTCTCAATGAACACAGGAAGCAATTTTCTAGGCCCACTAATACCAGGCTTAGTAATACCCACTTCAAAGTTGCAATTAAATAAATAATAAGCTGTACCCCTTTATGGGGTGCCTCAGGCTGATAAGCACAGGAGGGGACCCCATATCCTGACTGGAGATGTAAGCTGGGGCCAGCCATCCTTAACATCTTCCAGGATCCGATGGGTTGTCACTTTATGTTCCTAGAAGAAAAAAACTCTTTTCCAGAGAATAATGCACCCATTTTAAGAAGGAAAAAACAAACATCTCTCAAAGGAAGTGGTGCCAACCCTGTTTTGAAAAATAAAATCTAATGGCCACATGATGGCAGTAGATGCAACTTAATGGCATTATAATGGCAGTGATGACATTAACATAGGATCTTAGCCAAAGGCATGAACTACATGGAATGTAAACTCATTAAAATAATTGAAAAATGAGGTAAAATCATACAACTGTTCCCAGTCAAAGGCAAAAATCTGCCAATAAGGCAGATATTTTAGGGTCTTCAGAAATAAATTGACTATTACTGACCTAGGGAGAAATTACATTAATGTTAATTAGAAATTACATTAATGTTAAAAAGGACTGGAAATAATTTTGAAAAAATTTTGGATCAAGTGTTATCACTGAAACAAGTTATTCAGATACTGCAATCTTCATAGCTGAGTAACTTATTCCCACAATGCTTCACCCCAGTGTTTAAGTCAGGTGAATTTTGTTCAAAATGGCTGCTCATCTATAATGGGAATCAGACAATAATCCTGAATCTCCTTCTATATGGCAAATATTTTAATGAGATCCAGAAATATAAAATAGCATCAAACTAGTGGCATTAAGATAACTAAATCAAGTTGAAGGTATAGTGGCAGCCAGTTGATATAACTTATCCCTAACAAGTGCCTGAAAAATCTCCAATGAGAATGAACCCATTACTTCCCTAAAGGACCCAATATAGCTGTTAGTAATTTTTTTCTTTACATCAAATCTGAATCTGCTTCTCCGAAATTTCCACTCACTGCTCCTGGTTCTGACCTTTGGATCTTAGCAGGACAAGCCTAATTCCCCCTTCTCCATAAAAAGCTCCTATTATAATATCAACTGATCATGCCCCCTTCTCCAGTGTCCTAGTCTTTCCTTTGGGCTATATAACCTCAATTCCTTCATTTCATCCTCTTCTGGGACATGCTTCAATTTGTCAATGTTTTTCCTAAAATGGGATACCTAATAATGTTCTAGTTGTGGTCTGACCAGGAAATATTACAGCAAAAAAGACCAGATTCCCTCATTTCAACTTGGAAATTCCCTAAATTTACTTTAATCACAAAATCAAAAAGAAGTTTTGTCAATGGAAAATCAGGACTCTAGTGCTTAATATAATTAAGATATTAACTATGGGTTCTTAAAAGCTAGTCTCTGGCATCACATATGCTAGCTATCAAATCTAGGGTTTCTGAACCATCCCCAAGAGTGATAGAGGCACTTAAGGCCACAGAAATAAAATTTTAGCTTAGTATAAATACTGCTATTTCATTAGTTTAATAGGACTGATTATGTCTTAAGTTTGGAAGCACAATTCCCTGCTGGCTTACCTACAAGAAAAATAACTGGTTGTGACATCCATCCCTTCCATTGTCCTGCCCTCAGTACCATTTCCCAAAATTCTTTATGGAATTCTGGTGGTAGCTTCTAGCATAGTAAAAGAAAATCTAGACCTTGTCCAGATTAAAACTCTACCTCCATAGATGAAGAATGAAAAGAACACACTTGGATCTGGTGTCAGAAGTTCAGGGAATCAAGATCCTAGACCACTCTTCCTACCCATTATAACCTCAGACAAGTAACTTAAACACTACATTTCTCAGTATTCTCTTCTGCAAAATAAGGGCACTGGACTAGCTGACTTCTAGAGTCCCTTCCAATACTATTATCTTATGACCTGGGGGAATAACAAGACTACATTCTAAATTGCATTATTTATGAGGGGCCCAATCCAAAGGCACGACTTACACAGTGTGCTGGATCCTTCCTGGAGCTGGCTGCAAAGCGGTCTGCATCTCTGGTGTTCGGGTATCTAAAGGGGCAGGTGGTTCTGCCTCTTCAACTTCAGGCTTTTTGGGGCTCCCCTATCAAAAAGTAAGAAAAAACAAACATACCAAAGAGCTTAGAAAGATAACTTTGTATTTCTTTTAACATAATATTCTCCATACATTAAGTCCTGAGGTTTGCTAAATTTGAATTCCTTATTCTTTTATGTGGATCTAATGAGCATATCCTGCCCTGGTATCTCAGTAAACTCAACTTCTATTTTATATTACATCACTTCACTTCAAAAGTGGGTCACTGAATGGAACATGGCTTAAGATAAGGTACTTAGACAATTTCTACAGCAGCATCTTATTAGGAGGCTTTCATTATCTGAGCAGAGCTCAGAGTTCTGAATTTCACTTCTGCTCTAAAGGAGAAAAGGAGGCTATTTTTGTTCTTAGAAGGGGCTGAGATTTTGCCAATAAGGCAGATATATTTAGATAGATACCTAAGATATTTAGATATTTATTTAGATAGATATATACCTAAGAAAGACCCCAACTGATCCCTGATAGAAAGTCATTCTACATTCCAGTCAGTACCCAGAGTAGAGAATAACTCACATAATTCACACAAACCAATTCATGGGTTCTATTGAATTAAGGACATTGTTTTTATCTTGTGAAATTCTATGAGATATGAGATAACTGAGTTCTAAGAGATGAGCCATACAATCCATTGATATAAACAACTAAGTATACTTTAACTTCACTGAAATTCTACCTAGTGTTCTTCCTCTCCTTTCCTCCATGGGCTTCCAAAAACTGTCATTCTCCACCCCTCCCCACTTTTCTTAGCAGGAGGGCCCATTCTACCCTAGTTCAGTTCAGGCACAGACAGCATAGTATTCACAAAGAATACTGGATTTGGAGTTAGGAGTATTAGGTTCAAATCCTAGCTCTGACACTTAAGATCTGTGAGACTTTGAATAAGTCACAAAATGCTTAGCCTCAAGTTTTCTTCTCTTTAAAAACAGGCATACGGGGGCGGGGGGGGGGGCGGCAGCTAGGTGGTGTAGTGGATAAAGCACCGGCCCTGGAGTCAGGAGTACCTGGGTTCAAATCCGGTCTCAGACACTTAATAATCACCTAGCTGTGTGGCCTTGGGCAAGCCACTTAACCCCATTTGCCTTACAAAAAAAAAAAACCTAAAAAAAACCAGGGATAATAATATTCACACTATCTACACCTCACATTGTTGTAAGAAAAATGTTTTGTAAATCCTAAAATACTGTTAAGTTACAAGAGAGGTAGTGATTATCTCTTGCCCCCTGGTAAGGAAGTGCCATAGCCTACCCGCTCTGGTTTCAATCTCTGGGTCTTATGCTTCTCAACTGCTTCAGCCTGGCTCACACCCCTCACTGGGGCAAAGGCTGGAGAGACGGTAGTCCTCTCTTTTGGTTCAAGGACCTGCCGCTGTGGCACTGATGGACTGCTGAGAGATGCAACCTCCTGCCCAGGAGAGGGATCTTTGGTGTGGGAGTAGCTGGTGCTGCTATCCCTGGAGACTCCAGGGCTCCGAGACTGAGGAAATCAGAGTGGGAACATCATAAGAACACAGGTCTTTGGTTCCAGTAAAATATTATCTAGTTTTCCACTTCCTACTTATTCAACCTAGTATAGAGAGATCTTTCCTGTCTTTCCTTAATATTTAAGCTAATAGTTCAATTCCTAATGATAGTGTTCATTTCTAATCTGAATACCTTAAGTTCTTTTAACTTATTTTTATTCCTGTCAGAATTATCAATTTCTCTAATTTAATAGTCAATGATCTAGAATTCTTAAACTTGTTTAGACTGGAATATAGAATCAATCTCAGTTAGCTAGGAGTTCTAAATGAAGAAGGAACCCACCCAGGTATAAATTATAGGACAGGGAATTTAAATTGAGTTCTAAAGCAAATCACAAAGGGAGAAATTTTAATAGGCCAGAAGTTGAAAGAGAAGATTTAAAGTTTAAGATGTAAATAATGTTGATATAAAATAGGAAGTAACATAGGGCAAATAAATGGAAGCTGGTTAGAACATCTTAAATTCTGATATACTCACTTTCCTACTGTTGCTTGAAGCTGAACGGGATCGAGAACGAGAACGGGACCTAGACTCTGATGTTGACCTGGAGTCTACTTTGGTTCCTGAACGTGGATTGGAACAAGAGCGTGACCAAGATATATCCCTCTGCTTGGATCTGGCAGGTGATCGGGATCTAGAGCCTGAACTGTCTGGAGAGCGAGATCTTGATCGGGAAGTGGAGGAAGATGATGAGGACTGGCTGGAGGGTGAACGTTTCATCCTGTGGCTCGGGAGAGGGGTAGGGGAGTCTCCTTTGCTTTCCTTCTGCACCAAAGATGGTGGCAGTTCAGAGGGAACCTCAGTATTCACCTTGAATAGATTTGATTCCTCAGCTTTTAGAGCAATGAATGGGGTAGAATGCTCTGGCTCACTTTGGTGAGCCTCCTCAGCTAAGGGTACAGTCATTGTGTTTGCTTCAACTGGAAGAAGGGAATTCCCCTCTTGTGCTATCTCTGTGGGAGACTTTACTTTGGTGCCTGGAGGGCTTGGCAAGGAAGGCAGTCTTCCTACCACCTGAACAGTATGTGGGGATAATATTAGTTCTTTGGCCTCAGCCTCTTCAAAGGGAGGAGACCTCTGGGTAAGGTCAGGAGGGGCTGGGCCTTCCAATAACTCTGTTTCTTCTCCAGTGGTGGGTTCACTAGGAGCTGGTGGTGTGGACGCTTCCTTGGTCAGCAGGGGTGGGGGAGTCTCTTCCTCACTAGCAACTTGTTCTGGTTGTGGCCTAAGGGAAACCTTCAGCAGATCATCAGTCAGTCGAGGTGGAGAAGGAGATTTTTGTTTTTCTTCTGGGTTTTTTGTAGCTTTTACTTCTTTTTCTCCTATATCCTCTTCCTCTTCTTCCACTTCAACTTCTGATGCTTTCACACCTTTCTCTTGCTGCAGTCTGGCTAACTGACAAACTTCAGCTCCTTCCAGAGCCCTTGAAGTTCTTCCTCCTTCCTCTAGTCCTTCCTGTTCCTGGGATCCAATGCTTTTGGTTACCCCCTCCATTACCTCCTGAAAGGCTGCTCTGGCTTCCTCCTTTCCCCCTTGAAACTGTTTTAGAACTGGCAGCTCAACAGCTTTTTGCATCTCTTCTTCTTCCTCCTCTTCTTCCTCTTCTTCTTCTTCTTCCTCCTCTTCTTCCTCTTCTTCTTCTTCCTCTGTTTTCACATTTCGATCTGCTCTGGCCCTCAGATTTCTGGAAGGTGTTTCCCGTTCCTCTTCTTCCTCAGCTGCCTGGCTACTTTCAGAGAGCTTAGCTGCTCTTGCCTAAAATTAAAAATAATAAAATAATAATGCACATAGGCATATTCATTGGCTCTGCACCTGCTTGCTAAAAAATCTATTGGAGGAAAAAGAAATCTTAGGAAGACCCCTTGGAGGAATTTTGAATACTATAGAAAGAGGTGACATGATACTAAACAATTTTCTTTTTTAAAAAGTCTTGTTTTTATTTAAAACTAGCTTGGCATAGTGGATAATGAGTTAGACTTTGAGTCAAGAAGTTCAAAGTTAAATCTTTCCTTTGGCATATATCTCTTGTATAACCCTGGACAAGACATTTAATCTGAATGCCCCAAGTGGCTCTCTGAAATTATATAGTTGTAGAGAAAGTGCTTATCTGCACATATATAGTAAGTTTCTCACTGGCAGCTCCCTACTGATGAAATGGTAGGCCCAATTTTAAAAAAATTAATTTATAACTCTTATTTTTACACCAATTTCATTTCTGACTATACTCCTTCTCCCTCTCCTCCCCACCAACCAAACATTTTTAACTAAATACAGGATAAAACCCTAATGTAAAAGATTGCAAAAGCAATAGTGTTAGGGGTCAAAATTAGCTAGTTTTTATAGAACTATTAACTTTTCTAATAATTAGCTGTTTTGAGAATACTGACAGATTGTCAACATCAAAAACAAATTAGAGGAGCATGGAAGAAATTATCTGTCCAATAATATGGATAAGGAAAGAGTTCATGACCAAACAAGAGCTAGAGGATCACAGAGTAAAATGGATAATTTTAATTACATGAATTAAAAAGGTTTTGCACAAATAAAACCAAATGAGTCAAAATTAGAAGTTTAGCAATCTAGGGAGAAATTTAACAGTGTTTTTTAATTTTTTTTATTTATTTAAGGCAATGGGGTTAAGTGACTTGCCCAAGGTCACACAGCTAGGCATTTATTAAATATTTGAGGTTAGAGTTGAACTTAGGTCCTCCTGACTCCAGGGCCAGTGCTCTATCCACTGTGTCACGTAGCTGCCCCCATATAAGTTTTTTTTTGATAAAATGTCTCATTTCTCGAACATATAAGGAGCTAAATTTATAAAAAAATTGATAAGTTAAAGTTAAAAGAGATGAACAGGTAGTTTTCAGAAGAAGAAATCAAAGTGATCAATAGCCATATGAAAAATGCATTAAATCACTAAGAGAAATGCAAATTAAACTACCTCAAGATACCACCTCATACCTATCAAACTGGCTGAGTTGTAAACTACTTAATCATTATGGAGAATGATTTGGAACTATGCCTATATGTGTGTATATGTGCGTGTGTGTGTGTCTATACATACAGTAAAGAGATAAAAAAATGAAAAATGGATCTATATGAACAAAAATATTTATAGCAACTTTTTTTGTGATGCCAAAAACTGTAAACCGAAGGGATTTCCATCAACTAGGGAATGAATGAATAAATTGTGGTATATGATGACAGGAAGATGGTTTCAGAAAAACATGGAAGAGGGGCAGCTAGGTGGCAAAATGGATAGAGCACTGGTCCTGAAGTCAGGAGGACTCGATTTCAAATTCGGCCTCATATACTTAATAATTACCCAGCTGTGTGACCTCGGGCAAGTCACTTAACCCCATTGCTTTGCAAAAAAAACAAAATACCTGGGAAGATTTATATGAGCTGATGCAAAGTGAAGTGAGCAGAACCAGGAGACCATTATACACACCAATAGCAAAACTCATAAAGATGATAACTATGAAGCCTTAGCTATTCTGATCAATACAATGACTCATGACAAAAAACGCTATTCATCTCCAGAGAGAGAACTGATAAACTGAGACTAAAGCATATTTTTCATACTTTCTTTAGGAAGAAATATTTTGCATGACTTCATATGTGTAATGAAAATCATATTTTCTTGCCTTCTCAATGGGTAAGGAGGAGAAATTTAGAACTTTGGAAGGAGAGAATTTAGAACTCAAAATAAAATTTAAAAGAGAAAATACTGACAGTTTGCTAATTCCTTGAAATCTGGCTTCCCTGATACTAACTGAAATGGCTTTCTCAAAGGTTATTAATTCCATACTCTGGACCCAAAAGATTTTCTTTTTTCATCTTCTATTACTACCTTTTTCTATAAGTTTTAGACACATAATCTTCTGGATATCCTTTCTTTCCTTGGCTTCATCGACACTTTTATGATTTTCCTCCTACCTTTTAAATTACTTCTTTAGTTTCACTTGCTGGCTTTCTTAATGTTGATGTCTTCCTAAAAGTCTGTCCCTGGCCTCTTCTCCCTACATGCTCTCCTTGGCAATTTAATTTATAAACATTCATTAATACATCATAATATAAGCATTCATCCATGCTTCAATGCTACATGTTGAGGAGTCTCAAATCTGCCTTAAACCTCAATCTTTTTCCTAAGATCTAGATTTACACATCTCATTTCCTAGAGGATATTTCTAGTTATTCCACCAGTATCTTAACCTCAGTATGTCTTAAAACCAAACTTTTCTTTTTACCTCCTTCTGATTTCCCCATTTCTGTAAAAGGTACTTCCATTTCTTTACTCACTCAACTCTGAAATCACGTATCATTTTAAACTTCTGCCTTTTGTTGACCACTCAAATCAATTGAAAAGTTTTGTTAATTCTAATTCCACAATAGCCTTTATATTAGTTCCTTTCTCTTATGAAGAGTCAAATCAGACTATTTAATGTTGAACACATAACAAATAATTAGCAGTATCTGCACTAGGTACAAGCTCAACATTCAATTGGGGGTACAGGACAGACATCTCATTCCCACCTAGCTACATTCATTTTGGACTTCTTTAACTTCACCATATGGCCAAAATCTCATCATTAAGAAGTATCATGATCCTGCAAGATTCAATCAACCTTCATATTCATATCACATACCATACATAGAGACTCTCTCTCTCTCTCTCTCTCTCATACACAACCTCCATCTCTGGATCTAGAAAGTAAAGTCCTTAACTCCCCTTTCTTGTCCCTGTCCCCCAATACTCAATTTGGACTTCTTGCTTCTTTCTGTCCTTGCCCCACTGTCACTCCCTCTCACTTCCTTTTTCACTTTTCTGTGCTATCTTTCCTCATAAGCTCCTTGAGGGAAGGGATGCTTCCCCCCCCCCTTTTGAATCTGGATTTCCCCACCTCTCAGCACAGTGGCTGATATAAAAGTGTTTATTGACTACAAACTGTGCCCAAGGCAAGTGTCACCAACTGTACCCACAAATAAAATCAACCCAAGGAGATACTATGGCTAAATGGGTATCCTCCTCCTCCTTCTGTCACCCCTCTTCCACATAGATAGTGGAAGACCAAAAGGTGTAAGATTCTCCCTTGAATATGAAAAACAAGGCACAGACCATTAATGTCATCAAGAAAAGGCATCCATAAACTTTGGGCCAGCAACATCAACAAAAACACCTGCTCTCAACACCTTCACACTTCAGAATTTCAAACCTTTATCTCCAACCTGCAACTGGGATAAGGAGAGTAGGTGCCTGGTTACATGTACACCAGAGGAGTTAAAAGGAGAAATGGGATGAAGTGGATGAGTGGGAAGGTTATAAGTCCTCCCCCCATTATTTTGGGATCAAAAATACCACACCTTGAGACCCAAATTTGTCAACCTCTGTGTATCATGGTGCTAACAATATCAAGGTAATATATAGCAATTTCTCCAGTGAAATCCCAGGATAGTAGCCATTCCTGTGGAGGAGGAAGCATGCTAAGTTCAATTTTAGCTAAGCTGCTAGATTTCCAATGCATTTACTGTCTTGTGAATGTATTGCCATGGGTCCAAACTTTAGTCCCTTTGCCATAGTTATTCTGCTCATACATATATACTTTATAATCTCACTTCTGTGCCTTTTCTATTTACTTTCCCTGGAATACTTTCTCCATGTGTTTAAGTGTTTGCCACCTTTTGACATATACCTTTAAATGCCATTTGTCTTTCCTTTTTGGACTCCAAGTTTATTTTTACTCTTAGGATCTCAAAATAGAACTTGATTTATATTTATCTTAAGAATTCACCATGAATTATTTTATTTGTATATAATAATCTACTAGTTTATGAGCTTCATGAGGGCAAGGGATTTGTCATTTAATCTTTGTATTTCTTAACACCTAACAAAGTATATTACACATAATAAGTGCTTAATTATGTGTGCTGAGTCTGAAATCATTTATCTGTATCTTCACACAGTCCTAAGAAACCATTCTATTAGATAAGCAGTATTTCTTTCCTCTAGAAAGATACTTGTATCAGGAAGTAGTTACCTGTCGCACCCTAGATGACCGTCTTTCTCCTTTTCTTGGTCTTTCATCATCAGATTCACCTTTCTCTTCAGAGATGGAACAGCTTTTTCCTACCAAAAGGAAAAGTATTTGAGGTCAGGATCTTGTCAAGGACCCTCAGCCATGGTGACTTTCTTTATAGAATTTGATTCTAACGTAAAATCCCCCCTACCCAGACATACACAGCTGATTTCTTACTTCAGTTACCAGTACAGGTTCTAGAATCTGCTGGAAAGAAATTCCTTCCAAGAGTTCTATAACTGAGATCTTGTCTCTAGTTCAATTCTTTTTTTTTAGGTGTTTTTTTTTCTTTGCAAGGCAACTGGGGTTAAGTGGCTTGCCCAAGGCCACACAGCTAGGTAATTATTAAGTGTCTGAGACCAGATTTGAACCCAGGTACTCCTGACTCCAGGGCCAGTGCTTTATCCACTGTGCCACCTAGCCACCCCTTTAGTTTGATTCTTAAACCAATTCAGATGCAGTAAAAAGCCAAGGATGTGGAACTAATTGCTGTGGCTAGATGGTGCACTGGATTCAGAAAGATTTGAATTTCAATATAGCCTTAGACACTTTCTAGGTTTGTCATCTAGGATGTGTCATTCAAACTCCAGTGTTCTCAACTATAACATGGCAATAACAACAGCATTTGCCTTACATTTAGATAGCATTTCCATTTTGCCAGACCCAGTGCTGACTGTAGTAGGTCCTGACTAAAAAAGCTTATTGCTTTCCTTTCACTCATGCCCATCTGTCCTGACCATCCAATGTGCTGGGGTGGGGGATGAGGGGCAATTCCTTAACATTATGTGGTCCTCAGTGGAGCCCAGGAGCTGTCCATTACTACTTCTTCACTCTCACTGAGCAACTAGCTTATTTATCTTTCTAGTTAGAATCTAAGAACATCTTTTATACCATTTCTCCTGTAAAGCATGGCAACCTGCAATGGAGAGGTTGGTGTGAGCAAGCTATGACACACTTAAAAACAAGCAATTCTGCTTTGCAATTAACTCCAAAATTAACAACTTCCGGGGAGTTTCCATTTGGCTTCCTTATTTGAGATTCAAGCACACAAATTGCTGTTACTACTATAAATTTGTTGTAAATAGACTATACATTTTTGCTTATATAGATTCTCATTAAACAAATACATATACCATGCAGTATTATCATCCTAGAAATATCGGGCAGAAAAGTTCCTTCCTTTCACACAAAGGAAATGGACTATGGGCAAGTCACTTAACTTTCTAATTGGACATCTGTTCTTCATTTGTAAAACGAAAGGGTTGGATTCTCCATTGAATCAAATATCTCAAAGGATCAATACTGTTCGAGGGTCTATGATAAGGTAAAAAAACTCATCTGAGGAAATAGCATTTTAAAGAGTCTAAAGATAATTACATTCTAGTATAATATTTAACTAGCTTGGTGCTACATCACTGCTAAGACTGAAACTACTTTCCATACCATTGATGGATAGTTAACTTAAATCAATGTTCCCAGTAGTACAGAAAGTATACCCCCCCAATTTTTCTCTTTCCTGGATTTTGTCCTAGTAAGGTGAAATGGGCTATAAAGTTTCTATTGGATTCATCAGAATTTACTAAAGAGTTCTCTTGACTGGGTTCTATGAATTTTCCTCTCAAGCAGGACTGAGGCTAAATTTCACAACAGAGGAAGAGATTGGAGACTTGTAGCTTCACCCTACCTGTACTTATAATTTCTATGGTTAGAACCAGACCCGGTAGGACTTCAAAGGACTATATGTTAGAGATCAACATTGTTGGTGTTATGATAATCATCAAAGAGAATTCAGAAGAGTTTAAATTAGAAAATATGACATCCAATATGACTAAAGCAAATGGGAAAGAAGTTGGTCATCTTGATTAGTTCCCTTGTTAAGATCAAATAGAGGAATGTGTCATGTGTCTATGGTTTGGAGGAGTACAAGGTCAAGCATTTACAACATATGAACTAAATGCTGGCTTGTATTATATTTTAACATAAAATAATTGAAACTTAAATCTTGATATATGAGAAGAAACCCATTCTTCCCTTTGTGGAAGATGCAGATAGGTGACAAAGTATATATAGCACTGGAGTTAGAAAAACCTGAGTTCAATTCTGACCTTAGATATTTGTTAGTTGGGTGACCCTGACCAATTCATATAAACTTTACCTCAGTTTTCTCATCTATAAAATAAAGACAATAGCACTTACCTCCAAAGTTTATTCTGAGGATTAAAATGAAACAATATTTTAAAAAATGCCTTATAAACCTTAAAGTTTGTTAGTTACTATTTTTGCTAGTTACTATTTTTAATGGAAATTAAATCAGTTTTTTACTGAATCGTGTTGCTCTTGTATTTTATGTATATGTATATGTGTATGTATACATATAAATATCCATGTAGCACTTCACAATTTAAGTTGAGAAAGGTTGCATAACTTGTCCAATATCATATTCATTCTTCCACATATTAAGCAGAAGAGCTGGAACTAAAATCTATCTTTTAACTCTATTTTGTTTGACAAATCTGCAAGTATAAAATAACTGTAGTGAAAGCTTCTGAAAGATCTGAAGGGCACCAATGTTAGGGGTTAAAAAGAAGCTGGAGAAGCAGATGGAGCTAGCAACTTGCTTGTGACTGCTCCACACTAACAGGGCAGTTAGCACTGTTCCACAAACTAATTGACGCATCCCTCTGACAGGAACCAAGAACCAAATAGACGATTCAAAAGGTAGAATGAGCTCTGAAATGGGACAAGGTTAAGGAATTAGAAGGTTGCTTCTGGAATGAGAAGGAACTTGAGGGGTAATGGGAGGCTTCACCTGGGAAAGATGACCAGAAGCTGTCCAGGCTGAGCAGTTCGTGCCACTAGGATGATATGCCAGCTTAGGAAAAGAGATGAGGAAGCTGAATGTTTACAAGGAGATTTAACAAGCTAAGCTGTTGGTGAATATGCTGCAGGAAAATCAAATAAAAAAAAATGGGTCAGGAACATGAAGGAGGTCAGGATTTCCTGAAGCCTAGAGAATTCAAGGAGAGAAATGACAAAGACTACTGTAACATCAATGTAGGGTGACCTGAAAGCTGGCAAAGGAATCTCTAGGAACAAAAAAGGTAAATGTTTTCTCAGTCAGAAGGACAGGAATTAGGTCAGAACTCACAGGGGGCAGCGTGGCTGAAGAACAGACATCTGAGAGACCCACAGCTAGAAAAAAGAAATAGGAATCAGGATCTGTGAAGGCACAAGAATTCAACTCTATAGACACTGGCAGCAATGCCCACTGAAATCTATCTTAAGAAATGTAAGCAGTGTTGTCTAACATTCTCCAGCATCACCATGCTGCACGTGTATTAAAACTATTTGGTGGTGTAATCTGTCACCTGCCTGTAGTTAAGCTTGCCTGTAGTTAAGCTGTACTCTCTACAAATTTATGTCTTCATATTTTGTTTTTCTCCTTTGAACTCAGGAAGACCTGAAACTGGCCTGAGATGCTAGCTATACAAGTCATTTAAACTGTTTGGCTTCGTCTCCTCAACCAGAAAAGGGGGTAATACCAACATCCATTTTTCTAGTATGAAGTTCACATATGATAACATTTGTAAAGAGCTTAACACAGCATCTGACATCTAGCAGATGCTGTAAAATTGCTTATTCCCTTATTCCTCCATATTTTCTGGAAAAAGTTCCTTCTGAAAAATTTCACCCTTTTGTTAGCTGAATGAAGGAGAAAAAGGGATTTCCCACTAATTGGTTAAGTAGAATACAGAGAAATCAAAGGACAGACAGAGACCAAAGGTAGTTGAGGCATCATGAAAGCAATGTTTCCCAAATATCCAAAAAAAAAAAATTTGAGGAAGCAGGAAATAAATGGGTGAAAATCTGAAAGAGATTTATTTACACCTGAGGTATAAAAATCAAATACTTTTTATCTAGGATTTTCCCTCATAATACATACAGAGGAGATAAATGTCTGTAAGTTGATAACACCTAAATCAGCATAACCTGATTAACACATTGGCAAACACCAGATGATGATATACAAGGGTTCACGTGATCTGAATGACAAATATGAAGATTAGGTAAGAATTCAGCAGTCTGTAAAATGTGTGCTCATTACAATGTATCTTCAAACTAGGAAATCTATAAATAACCTCTACTATCAACAACCAAATACCATTTATTTCTCACAGCAGATCTACAAATTAGACCTGAATTAATCTATGTTCTAGAAACATAACTGACATTAACTCTGATTCATTCAGGAATTGTTAGAGGTCTAAACTAAAGCTTCATAAAAGGTTTCTAACAAATCCTGAATCTATACTAAAATTCATGTCAGAGGTAGTAACCTTACAGTTTTCAAGATACTGAAAGATAAATAAATGTTAAGAATACCCTATCACTGATTACCAAATATGTATTTCATTATTTTGCTTTCTCCTTGATTCCTGGCTGCATTTTCCCCCTACCTGTGATGTCAACAAGTATAGCCCAGCAGAGAGTCCTCAACCTTAGATACTGCTAAACCCTTATCTATAAATTTTTACTTGCCTTTCTATTCTTTTTTATTTCAGAGCTCTTGCCTTTCACCTCTCATTTTATTTATTTCACTTATTTATATTTTTTAGGTTTTTGCAAGGCAAATGGGGTTAAATGGCTTGCCCAAGGCCACACAGCTAGGTAATTATTAAGTGTCTGAGACCAGATTTGAACCCAGGTACTCCTGACTCCAGGGCCAGTGCTTTATCCACTGTGCCACCTAGCCGCCCCTCACCTCTCATTTTCACCACAAAAAATATAGTTGAAATGGTTAGTGTTCTAATGCTTTCACATCATTCTTAAATACAAAAACCTTTCGTGGCTCCCGATTACTCAAAGCATAAAGTCTGGATCTAGTAATAAGGTGTAGATTTCCTAGTCTAGCATTAAAAGTCTTTACAACTTGACTTTAACCACTACTTCCAACTATCTCACTGTTCCCTTTATTTCTTAAAAATATCAGGTGCATTTCTACTTCCAATTTTTAGATCATAGATCTAAGATACCTTCTAGATTTCAGCTTTACCTATTCAAATTCTACTTTGACAAACCTAGCCCACAGTGATTTCTTTTTCCTTCAATCCCTAATATTCCCTATTGTCTATATTACTTATTTGGACTTGTTTTTACGTTACCTTCATATGGGTCATGTTTCCCCAGCTAGAATACTATATATGCTTTAAGAAGAAGGGGATCATATGATATGCTTCTGTTAACAGAACAGATCAATTTTAGGTGAATGCTGTTTTTATAGGTAGGGAATACGATCCTGAAAAATTAGGATGATATATTAAGTTGGTAATGCAGTAGATATTCAAGAAATATTTTATAAATGACCTAGGAAGAATTAACAAGAGACTTCCAAAATAATTAACAATGGAAAATTATGATTGAATAATTTTTTTGCACAAATTAATCAATAAGATTAAAATTGGAAGGGAAGGTTATTTGGGGAGTCTTTGCACCAAGATTCTCTGATAAAGGTCTGAAAGTCATTATGTCTATAAGAAACTTACATGAAAAAATTCTCTAGATCATTAATTACTTAGAGAAATTCAAATTAAAATAATTTTAGATTCCATTTCAAACCTACCAGATAGGCAAAGATAGAAACTACGGCTGTAGTGGCTGTGGGAAAATAATGATATATTATGACTGATGGAGCTATGAACTGGTACAGTCATTCAGGAAAGCAATTTGGAACTATACCTGTACATACCCTTTGACCTAGTGATACTATTAGAATGTCCATGTCCCAAAGAGATCAGAAAAGAACCTATATGTGTGTGTGTGTATGTACATATACATATATGTGTGTGTAGATATGTATACGTGTGTGTGTGTGTGTATTCATGGCAGCTCTTATTGTAACAAAGAACTGGACTCTAAGATAGTGGCCATCAATTGAGGAATAGTTGAAACAAATTAAAAATTCGTAAGAAATAACAAGTAGACGAGTTCAGAGAAATCTAAGAAGATCTTATATAAACTTATGAAGAGTGAAGTGAACAGTACCAGGAAAATAATTTATACAGTTAACAACATCATTATAAAGAAAAACAACTTTGAAAGATTTAAGAGTTCATCTCATAAATGACTCCAGAGCACCAGTGATAAAACAAGATTCTTGCCTACTGACAAAGAACTGATAGGATCAAGGTGCAGAATAATACATATCTTAGGACAAGGAAACTGTATTAAACTGTTGCCTGATTGATTATGCTTATTTGTTATAAGAATCATTTTTTCTTTTCTTTTCTTTTAATGGGGAAGAGGTCACTAGTAATAATGTCAAAAAAAAAAAAAAGAGGGTTACTGAAGTATTTTAAAAATGCAAAGAGGGGTGGCTAGGTGGCACAGTAGATAAGAGCACCTTGGCCCCGGAGTCAGGAGTACCTGAGTTCAAATTCCGCCTCAGATACTTAATAATTACCTAGCTGTGTGGCCTTGGGCAAGCCACTTAACCCCATTTGCCTTGCAAAAAAAAAAAAAACCCTTAAAAAAATGCAATGAGAACAAACAGAAGTTTAGTAGGAAATACAGTCAAGGAGAACAGCTATAAAAGTAACATGCTGAATTTATTATATACTTTTTTAAAAAAGCAAGCTGTAGATAATAAAGATGGGCAGTTTCATATATAATTCTTTCCCTATTTTGCTCAATAGATAAAAATATTGTTTTTCATATAAAGTTCAGAATTTTTTTTTTTAGGTTTTTGCAAGGCAAATGGTATTAATTTAGGTAATTATTAAGTGTCTGAGGTCAGATTTGAACTCAGGTACTCCTGACTCCAGGACTGGTGCTCTCTATCCACACGCCACCTAAGCCACTGCAGAATTTTTAAAAAAATATTTTTTAAAGGAGCAAAAGAGACTCAATAAAACATTTGAAAAGAAAAAAATTCCATGTAGGATTCAGTTGATGTTTCAAGAGGTTACCTCCATTTGAAAGATGAATTAAAATTACTGTATAATCAAAGATAACATTTGCCAAATAATGAAAATTAAAGATATTTGCCACATAATGAAAAGAACCAAAGAATTTAAAAATTGGACCCCAAAAGGAATCTATTAGAATAATCAAAAGAAGTATTTTCAATAAATTGTGGATAAAAAACACAATGATGACTTAAAAATTTCTAGGGAATCTCTATCTTTGTGCAGATAGATGTCCTTAAGGCCTTACTCTTTCAGAAAAAAAGAATTAAGATGTTAAGTTGACTAATCTACTCCTAGTTACAGCTTCTAATTATTCTTCTTCAATATTTCAAGGATCTGGAGCAGCCAGGTAGTGCAGTGAATAAAGCACTGGCCCTGGAGTCAGGAGGGTCTGAGTTCAAATTTGGCCTCAGACACTTAACAATTGCCAAACTGGGTGACCATGGGCAAGTCACTCAACCCCCTTGCCTTAACTAAAATTTTTAAAAAATTAACTTTTTTTATAGTGTTTTGAGGTTTGGAGAAACAAATCTGTGAGGTAAAATAGTATTATTATCTGCATTTCACAAATGATAAAGTTGACAACTATGTGATTTTTTGCACAAATTAATCAATAAGATTAAAATTGGAAGGGAAGGTTATTTGGGGAAAGTCTTTGCACCAAGATTCTCTGATAAAGGTCTGATAGTCATTATGTCTATAAGAAACTTACATGAAAAAATTCTCTAGATCATTTATTACTTAGAGAAATTCAAATTAAAATAATTTTAGATTCCATTTCAAACCTACCAGATAGGCAAAGATAGAAACTACGGCTGTAGTGGCTGTGGGAAAATAATGATATATTATGACTGATGGGAGCTATGAACTGGTACAGTCATTCAGGAAAGCAATTTGGAACTATACCTGTACATACCCTTTGACCTAGTGATACTATTAGAATGTCCATGTCCCAAAGAGATCAGAAAAGAACCTATATGTGTGTGTGTGTGTACATATACATACATGTGTGTGTAGATATGTATACGTGTGTGTGTGTGTATTCATGGCAGCTCTTATTGTAACAAAGAACTGGACTCTAAGATAGTGGCCATCAATTGAGGAATAGTTGAAACAAATTAAAAATTCATAAGAAATAACAAGTAGACGAGTTCAGAGAAATCTAAGAAGATCTTATATAAACTTATGAAGAGTGAAGTGAACAGTACCAGGAAAATAATTTATACAGTTAACAACATCATTATAAAGAAAAACAACTTTGAAAGATTTAAGAGTTCATCTCATAAATGACTCCAGAGCACCAGTGATAAAACAAGATTCTTGCCTTCAATCACATAGTTGGTTGAGTGTTTCCAGAAGGATTCAAACTCTAGCCACTATACTATGCATGGAACTCTCTTAGTAATTCTCCCTATCATTATCTCCTTGACTCCTACTTCTTGTTCTGAATCTTCTTGAGTCCATATGGGGTTTTCTTGGCAGAGATATTGGAGTGATTTGCCAGTTCCTTCTCCAACTCATTTTACAGATAAGGAGCTGAGGCAAACAGGGCTAACTGACTTGCCCATAGTCACTTAGTTCAAAGTGTCTGTGTCTGAGGTGACATTTAAACTCAGAAAGATGAGTCTTCCTGATTCCAAACCTAGTGCTCTATCAACTTATGTTGGCCTTCTACACCTTAGATGAACTTAACCATGATTTATATAAAATGTTATTATCTTACTAATGTATTAGTTTTTTATCTTATTTTCTTTATGTACCTCATACACCAGGATTATCATAAAAGCAATCTGTCTTAGATTGTCAGCAGACAGCTGGTTAAGAACAAGGACTATGTAATTTTTCACTGATAGCATCTAATTTGGTACAATGAAATGCATAATTATGATGATGATGATGACAATGATGATGAAGACTCAAAAAATTACTGAAAGATACTTTATTAGGAAGGAAAGCTGAGATGACAGGCAAGGGTCATTTTACCTGGTGGTATTACTATTATTGCTAGTCAAATTCAGAATAGAGGTTGTTAAGAAGAGAAAGTTCAAAAAGAACACCAAACTTTAAGAAGTAAAATAGAATCAAAGGGACACCAATCCAAGAGGCACAAAGGCCAGAAGTCAGTGTCTGCTATTGTCATGCAACCTTATTAAAAAAAGGAGGCGTGATAGCTGCCTTCCTCTTCCTCCCTCCCCACCCCACCCCCCAGCTTTGCAGTTCAGTAGGGAAGGATACATTCTAGCTGAGTGTCTGCTGAGTTCTAGATCTGATGTCTCCAGGCTGCCCTGAAACACTGGAGGCAGCAAGGAAACCACTCCCCTCAGGATGGATCACATTGTCCTCTGTCCAAGGGGAGGCAAAGCACAGAAAGTGGTGTGTTTGTGTGTGTTTGTGTGTGTGTGTGTGTGTGTGTGTGTGTGTGTGTGTATGGGGGAGCAGGGCTCAACATGTAGAAATGAGGTGAAGAAAGGCAGAAAGCTACAGACACAGATCTCTCCTCTCTTTCTCACAGACACAGACACAGACACACACACACACACACACACACTTTCACACTCACACACTCATCTATTTCCCAAATATCTTTTACTCAGCTCTTATCTACTGAATGAAATACTTCTAATCAAATAACAGTCAACTACAGCTTGTTCTTCTTTGACAAAAGGTTGAGTGGTTAGCCCTATGGGTCAATAGAGAGAGAGTGGCAGTTCCAGCCTGAAATTAGACTTACTAGGGAAGCACTGTCAGAAAAAGCTACTGATCTGTGACAAAGCCATACCCTTATAACTTCGAGAAAAGGAAGAGGATGACAATCTATGATTACCTTCAAGTTCTGCAGCTTCTCGAGCTTCTCGTTCCAGTCGCTGCCTGAGCAGCTCCTGCTGCTTTTCCAAATACTGCTTTATAAAGCTATTTTGGCTCATCTCCTCACCAATCTGTAAAGAGCAACAGAAAGAATAAGAACCTTAAGAGGATAATACAAGAGCATGCATAGGAAGAAAGCATGATTAGACAGATATATAGTTTGAGATATAAGTAACCATGATGTTGCTAGGTTTTTGTCTAAACTACTCATAAGAGGCTAAAAAGAACAGCTATGTGTCTCACACAAGGTGGCAATACAAAGATATATATAGAACTCTTAGTTCTAACTTGTTTCAACTAATATGATTTGAGGTTTTATACTACATAAATGTTATCAAAAATTCTAGTTTAGGGCAGCTAGGTAGCGTAGTGGATAAAGCACCAGCCCTGGAGTCAGGAGTACCTGGGTTCAAATCTGGTCTCAGATACTTAATAATTACCTAGCTGTGTGGCCTTGGGCAAGCCACTTAACCCCATTTGCCTTGTAAAAAAAAAAGAATTCTAGTTTAATGTATCTAGCTATATTATATTTGGATTTCACAAGTTCTTTTATAGCTGAGGAAAATAAATTCTTATTTGTGTCAACTAAAGAGACAGGCAGATGAAGGTTTTTTTTTACCCTTCTCCATCAGTGCACGTTAAAGTCTAAAAGCCTCCATACTTTAGAGGAAGTACTTTAAAAAAAAGACCTATTCAGCTTTTTTTGGAGGAAAATTACTGATAAGAAAAACTAATCATTTATTTAAAGCCCTTGAAGACCATGTTTTTCCTCTCCCTTTTTTATTCTTTTACTATATTCAAAATACCTTTTTTTAAAATAATAAAGATTTCAATAAAGAAAACAAAAAACAAGTTTGTGCTTTTACTTCTGTGTTTTCAGCCTTTTCTTATAAGCTTTAATATTTCACAAGGCCTGGATCTCAGGTAAAGACTTCAGATCAGAAGGTTTATAAAGAATTTTAAGCCCAGGGTTGTAACAACAGAGCTACTAGGTTGAAAACACTGCAACATTGAACATGGCTTAGCCTGGGTCTGCTTCTTAGGCTAGTTAAAAGTACAAGTACCAAAGCTTTGTAAACTGGCGAGATTAAGGAACTGTCTGGCTTAATGAGGAGATAACAAGGGAAAAGGTAGGGCCTCTCTGTGGAGCTTGTTTTTCCCTAGTATCCTGGGACCTAATCTAACAGCAAAATTGTAAATGTTAGAAATAATAGAGAGCTGGATGTATTTGTCTTTTAATGTTTTGCTATAGAATCAGAGTTGAAAGAAACTTTACAGATTGTTTAAAAACAGTTCCACCTCATTTATAGCTTAAAAAACAGAAATCTGGACTTGTCCAGAGTCACACAAATACATGTGACTTGACCAGAGTCACAGAGCCAAGTTCCTACTATATGCCAAGCACTATGGAAAGAGCTGGGCATACAAAAAGAGACAAAATACAGTGCCTGCCTATAAGAAACAGACAACATGCAAATATACATGCAAAGTTATATACAGGGTAAATAGGAACTTTTAAAAGAGGGAAGGCACTGAAATTAAGAGAGGCTGGGGAAAGTTTCTTGAGGAAGGTGAGGTTTTAGTTGGGACTTAAAGGAAATCATAGAGGTCAGTAGTTGGAAGGGAGGAAGGAAAATGTTCCAGGCATGGGTGACAGCCAGAGAGAATGAATGCCTGGAGTTGAAAGTGTCTGGTTCATGAAACTGCCAAGAGACCAGTGTCACAATTAGTTATATCTAAAAGAAAAAAGGATAAAACTTATTTAAGTGACTTATAAGGCTCTTATTAAGGGTAGAAGTTAGTGGGTATTTATTCCTGGCCACCATTTATAAATCTATGTCAGGATAAAACTTTTCATCTTGCCTGGGAGTATGCTCACTTTAAAATTTCATCCAGGGTCATCAGAACAATTTTGTCTCATCAGTGGAAAATAAGTGATTGACATTTTGAACCCATTTTTGGTAAGGCATTCTTCTCAAACCAACTCCATTAAACACATATATGAATCTCAAAAGCAACATGACAGTTCTTTTCCCTAGGACCTTGTAAATGGCTAAAAAATTAATTGGGGGGGGGCAACTAGGTGGCGCAGTGGATAGAGCACTGGCCTTGGAGTCAGGAGTACCTGGGTTCAAATCTGACCTCAGATACTTAATAATTACCTAGCCATGTGGCCTTGGGCAAGCCACTTAACCTCATTGCCTTGAAAAATCTAAAAAAAAAAAATTAATTAGGAACCCAACAGCTTTAGTAGGGAGACATTTCGAAATTATGTGAACTGGGAAGGATTTTGGTCAATAATAGTTTCTAGATAATGCTGATGCAACTGCATTCACATCAGCAGTTCACTATTAAACTACCCTTTTCTCTTACCTGGGAGTTTGGCTGGAATGCAGTGTGAGGTGTTGAGTGTTTCTGTAAATTCTCCAGCATTAGAGCCTGGGACAAAGACAGAAAAAACTAAGAAACACAAAAGTTAAACCCTCTCCTTCCATCCCCCTTACCAAATGAAAAACTAACCATATACACTGAAATCATGAATCTTTTTCAAGGACTTCAAAGTCCTTCACTACTATTGCTTTCATTCAGTTTCAGAACCCTAGGGGCAGCCATGCCCACTGTCCTCAATATATAGATATAAAAACTCAAAAGTATATAAATTAAAGTCAGTTGGCTCCTATCAAAAAAAAATCAAGTTAGTGACAGATCCAACATCAAGATCTTCAGTTATTCTGCCCTTCTGGCTCCTGCTAGTCATACAATCATATTCAAATCAAAAGCTAAAACCAAATCCAAGGATCTCAAATTTAATACTTAATTGCTATTCTTGTCCACTTTGTAGCAATAAACTCGACAGAGGACAAAGCATAAGCTTTTTGGGGACACTATCTACTTGACTGATATAGTTAAATGCTTACAGTACTGAATTCAAAAGTACTTTATACATCCTTTCTGATGAAGAGGATTGTCACAAGCCCAAATACTTGACCAAAAATAAATATGCCCAAACCACTATGGTTCATCACAACTGCAAAATGGTTTGACTAAACCCATATAAAGAAACAACCATTATTAGTCCTAGATCTAACAACCTGACGTTCCCTCCCCCTCCCCCCCCAAAAACCCAACCCTATTCGTTCCCCTGACAACCCAACCCCAAGACCAAGGCCAAACATTCTGTCAACTCAAACCCCTACTACTTGTGAAATGTTAATTCTTCCCAAATCCAAACACTGACATTATTTTCTAATTCTCCAACACTCCAAATCGATATCATTATCAATTCAACTACCTAAAAGCAATCCCTGATCACTAATTTTCAATAGAGCTACTCAAGATCGATCATCCATCTCCAAGGCCCCCCCGGAACCACCGTAACTTGGCTCCGCTTCCGCCACGGATGACAACTCTTTACCTCACCCGAGAGCCCCCCCAAAACAAATGGGCCACCAGCAGCCAGGCCCCCTTCCCCAGTTCCCCCCCCCTCACTTCAGCCTCCGATGCCATTAACCCTTTCAGTGCCGACCTAAACGAGCCCCAGCTCCCTCTCTACCTTCTGGATCTGACCCGGTCCTCCAGAAAACAAGCCCAACCGCCACTCGGCCCACCTGCGCCTCTAACTCCGAGGGCCCCCCCTCACCCCCTCCACCCCCCGCCTCCCCACGGGGCAGTAATACTAGCGGTGGTGGTGGGATTTAACTCCTGCCGCGCATGCGCCGGAACCACAGACACAAACAAGGAGGGGGTGGGGAGGAGGAAGCGCAAGACACTCTAGGGAGAGCAGCGCGCACCCTCCCGTTCCCAGCTCGCGCCGCTGCCGTTAAAGGCGGGAACCGGCACGGGCTGCCTTCCAGCGCGAGCCCCACCAACCACCGCGCGCGCGGAGCCGGAGGCTCGCGCTGGCGGCCTGAGCGAGCTCGCGCCGAGCCCGGACACTGCGCCTGCGCCGCGGCGGCGGCTCGTCTCTACCGGGTCCGCTCCCCTCCGACGCCCCTGCGACGCAGTCTGCTTACCCCTTTGAGCCGCTTGACCAGAGCACTCTTCTGCCCACTCTTGGCCAGGCCTCGCTGTTCCAGCGCGGCCTTCAGGTCGGTCACCCGCAGCGCCTGAAGCGGCTTCCCGTCCAGAGTCACCTCCTCCAGCTCCGCCATCTTGTGTGAGGTACTCGGCTCCCGTCTCGACGGCTTCGGGCATCTTCGGTAATTTCCGCCAACGCCCTTCGAACGTGCCGACCCGGCCCCGCCCACCGCCACGGCCGGCCCTTCCCCCCCTCCCGGCCTCGGATCCCGACGCTCGGCCATTTCCGTTGCCACCCTAGCACCAATCAGCGGGCCCCATTCTCGCCGCAGGCTCCGCCCCCCGCGCGCTCCTCTAGGACCTCGGACATCCCCGTCCTGCCGAGCCGGGGACTGGCAGGGCCGGACTCGGAGACGTTCGGCTTTGTCCGGGCCTAGGATCAGGCTTCCTGGCGGTGCCCAGGCGGCCGGGCGGGGAGTCGGGGCCGTGTTCGAGTCCGGAAGTGCGTGGGTTGCCCAATGGGGTGTGCTGGGAACGTGGAGGTGGCAGAGGTAGCCGCAGCCCACGGACTCCTGTGATTTACTTCTGGGGTCCCCGGGGTAGGACTAAGGAGGTAAGCTGGGGCCAGCTTACCTTTCATCTGGCACTGGTGTGGCTCTGTTTGCCCCACGCCCAGCCCGAGTGCCAGGCTTTCGGTGTAGTGAACAACCTGTCCCGGAGGCCGGGGACGGCAGGAGAGCCGCTCGCGCGGGCATCTCAGGCCCCAGATAACCCAACGTGGACCCGAATTCAGAGACCCCCCAAGTTCCTGGCCCCGCCTTCCTCACGTGTCCCCGACCTTGCCCCAAAATCTAGTCTTAAGAGGAAGATTGCCTTCCCAATATTGAGTGCCCACAGAATTGCACTATTGCTGCTTGCTTTGCCTCGCCCCGTTTGTTGCGCTTTGTAGCCAGGTTTTAGGACTGGTCTATTTACAGACAAGTGGGCTTTCCGGAACTTCCCTGGGTAGCGATTCTGTACAACGTGAACCTTAGAAAGACACCTGTGGCAACTCTGTAGCAGATTCCAGAGCTAAAGTCTGCATTCTACCCTCCTGCTTCCCGACCTCAAGGATCCAGCTATTCGGGGCCCAGTTATGAAGGGTTAGGAAGTCACTAGGTGGAGAAGGGAGTCTAGCTGTTGCTGGTAATTTAGCCCGTCCTTGCTTTCATTTATTGACCACAGTTGCTACATGTCTTTCACATTTGTTAGAAGACGCAGTGCCTAGTAGACACACTGTGACTGTTGAATTACCTAGGAAAAAAATCTGTAGCCCATCCGAAAGGTTTTACAGGCCAACAAGTTCATATTTAAGGGATTTACAATAACTTAAATAAAATTGGACTTAGCCTCACACCACTAGCATGAAATCACTAACTCAGGTATTTGTCAGCAATATGTTAGTAAATTAGATGGGAATTTTATAGAATGAATAAAAATGTAAGTATCCGTTACATCTGTTCAGATGTACCAAACCAACCATACTGTTCCTCCAGAGCTTCTGGTAAAGAATACAAGACTTGACTTTCTTGCTAGTCTCTTGCATGATTTTGGGCAAGTTCCTTATATCGCTGTTTTTAAATTTTTTCAGTTACAAAGTGAAATAAGTGTACAGTGAATTAATTACATGGTGGATCCTGCATGAAACATTTAGAGAGTCATCCAGTAGCTGTTTGAAGTGCATTGAATACACTCTTCATCATGAATCTTGGTTTCATTACTTGCTCTTTACTCAATGGCCAAAGTCTATATTTGTTATATAAAAGAATTCTGCTGTTAAATATATCTATATATGCATATATATATATATATTCATATTAGAGGAAGCAAGTTTTATCAACATGCTTCTTGCCTTTGCCCATCATTGCCGGGCTTAGGTAAGAGGGGGAAGAATGAGATATGGATTATTTTTGCAATCATTACTAGGAATATATCCCTAAGGAAAGCTCTGAGTTTGAAGTGGGGAGTATGGTTGTCAGGTTTGGAATAGAATTTACTTTTTCAGGAGAAAAAGTAAAAAGAAATGTTATTTATCTTCCAAAATAGATATAGGATAAGAGAAAAAAGTGCATTTCTTTTTGTAATTAAAGAGCTAAGTTTTGTGCCAAGAGCCATGTGTCAATTGTTCAGCCATCAAATTTAGGGTATCCTTACTTTATCCTTTGTAAAATTGTCTTTTTTTTACCCCTAGGATGTCACTGAAATCAGCTGCCTCTTGAATATCACCATCTTCCTCCTCTACTTTAGCCACTAATCTGGATAGTTATTCCTTTTTCTCCATGTCTTACTTCACTTCCCAAGAGATGAAGTGTGTTGTGCATTGGTTTGCCAGCTGGTCGGATCCCCAGCGTGAGCGTTTCTTGCAGGACTTGGTAGCTAAGGCAGTACCAGGCAAATTACAGCCCCTCTTAGAAGGACTGGAACAACTTAGCGTTTCTGGAGCTGACCGACCACCACGCATCTTTGATTGCCAGCTTCGACTCTGGGATCAGTGGTTCCGAAGTTGGTCTGAAGAGGAGCGCAATGAGTTTGTCAGACAACTGGAGGCCAGTGAACCAGACTTTGTAGCAAAGTTCTATCTTGCAGTAGCTGCTACAGCTGGTAAGGAGTAATAGGAGTCAGCATCATAAAAGACTATGACTCTGATGGAATTGGGATGATACTTTCATGTGGGAGTGTCCAGATGAAAAGGAAATGTCTGGCAATGACACCCAAATCTGTTTTGAGAGTTATTGTTGTTGGACTTCTAGCCTATAGATAACTACAGTTTTTAAAAACAAAGCCAATCCAAATCATTGGCTATTATTCTGTTTTCTCTTCATAGTCTCAAAATTCCCAAGACTCTATATCCTGACTCCCTTTGCAAGCTGTCTCAGAAAAGAGCTGGAATATTAGAAACAAAGATCTCCCTAGAGTTGGTCCACTGGAGGGGGTGAAGGGTAGGGGAATAAGTGCAGCACTCCTACTTTGGGAGCAAGATATGGCAATAAGATATCAGGTGAGCATCAGTTCAAAGAGCTTAGCTAAATCCGGACCAGTGATCTTCCAGACCCCTATCTGATTGGGTTTGTAAGCTGAGTGTTAGGGTATTAGTGGATCAGTCAAATAAAGGGATGAAGTAGAGATGATTACATGCCAAGCATAAGAGTCCTGTTTCTTATCAAAGACTGAGTGTTTTTGAAAACCAGTAGCAAGGGTTCTTATTTCATAACTCAAGTCTACCAAGATTATGAAAATAAATATCATTTCCTGTGGGATGTTAGATTTATTTTTGTAATTAAATATTAGGTGCTGGGACTACAAAGGCAAAAAAAAAATTGTCCTTACCCTTAATGAGTACAGAGGTACTTAAATCAGAATTAAAGGATGATTTGTTTACTCAAAATGACCTCTACTTTTTTTCTTCCTTCTGGGACCCAATGTAGATCCTGGAGAGCTAGAACCCTGGGGATGTGGCGGGGTGGGGGTGGGGGTTGCCAAGGACAGGTAGAAACTTGGGATCATAGGTATAATACATCTTCATCTTATTGGTGGTTCCTTCCATTCCTATACAATCTTTGTTCCTGATTTTAGGGGTTTCATCTTTTTTTCCCCCATCTGAATGAAAATCTGAACTGTGACCCAATGTCAGGTTTTTTCCCTCCCTACCAATCTTTTAGAGAAAAGGCATTCTTGTTACTCTAAGTTGATCCAGAACTCATGGCAGAGTTTCAAAAATGAATACAGATCCACATCTAGAAATATATTAGGTGTCTAATGAATGACAGGCAACCTTCTAAGCATTTGGGAACATAAAAATAAAAAACCCCAAAACCTTAGTGCTCAAGAAACTTAGATTTTGGAGAGTAAGAAAGATAAAAGTAAAGGCCAAAATCTAATGGGGACAATCAAAGGGGAAAAGCCTCTTGTAAGAGGTGGCATTGAATTGAGCCTTTATGGAACCTAGGAACAATAGGTGAAAACAAAGCAGAACATTGTAGGCTTAGGAAACAACTTTAAAAAAAAATAGAGACACAAATAAAGACTATAGGTAGACCTGGAAAGTGATGTTGGAGCCAGATTGTAAAGGCTTTAAATCCTAGACAAAAGAGTCATACTCTGACCTAGACAATAGGTTTAAGCAAGAGAATGACGTGGTCATACTTGATAATCCTTTTACCTATCTCAACTCATTTTCATGATAATTTACATTGTAATTCCCTCAGATAAGCTTCTTATTGATCTAGGAGTCCTGATGAAGGATAAGAAACTGATGGTGCAATTCGAAGGGAAGCTTGGCGTTTCCTGTAGGCTATAGTTCCTCCTGTACCCACCAGAATAAGTAGCATGAAGCTGAGGCCTACGGGCAGGATTATACCTGGATTTGGGGAAATAAGGCCTGGCGAAGTCAGCCACCTAGACATAAAGAAGGAACACATGGTATTTAGTTTATAAGAATTTTCATTTTTTTTTTTTTTTTTTTAGTTTTTGCAAGTCAGTGGGGTTAAGTGGCTTGCCCAAGGCCACACAGCTAGGTAATTATTAAGTGTCTGAGACCGGATTTGAACCCAGGTACTCCTGACTCCAGGGCTGGTTCTTTATCCACTACGCCACCTAGCCGTCCCGTGAATTTTCATTATTTCAACTGAAATTTTAGGGACACCTCACACCCAATCTAAATCATCCTCTTCATATGAAAAAAATTCTAAAAATGAGAAAAGGGATAACTAAGTTGTAGAAGACCTTCTACAGCACCTAAAAGAATTCCTTTCATTTCAGGAAACTTCAGTATCAGGAAAGAGATCTACCTTAACTGTGTTGGTGGTGGATTTTGAGATGAGGCAGGATCATTGATTCCAAAAGTTTAATAGAAAAGGATCCTGGATAATAACCTTGGGGGAAAAAGGGGACTCTGATCCCTTCAACTTGGAAATGGAGAAGTTCTGTAATTTCACCTGATTAGCAAAAGGTAATCATTGTTGGTCAGAGGCCATGTCTTCAAGTAAAATTTTATATGTATATAGCATAGGACCATGTGAGTGTTAAATGCTATGTCTGTCTTTAGGGTCTAAGAATATAAGAGTATATATATACCGGAATGACTATTTACCTGTTGTAGTCTGTGGTAAAGGTAGCTCCACCATAATCTACATTTAATGGTGTATCATTGAGGGTTTGGCTCAGAATTCTATATAGCATCTCAGTTGGGGGTCCTTCACAGCCAGGAAACTTCCATATATGCACAGTAAATACCAGGTTAGAATTTACTGATGGACTGTGGAAATGGCACCTGAATTGATATTTAGAAAAAAAAATAGCATAGATGGGGGAGTTTCATATTTTCCTCATATTTAGAGTGTAAGTTCCTAGAAGAGTAAATTTTAGATTTAGGTCATTTAGAAAAATGATTGTCGACATACAAATATAGCTCCTTTGGAGAAGGGTTATGGATGTTAGATCCTGGGACCCTTTCAGTTCAATTCTGACTTAGACATAGTATAACTTAAGTATTTACATCTGGGTGCCTGCTCTGATCACCAGGGCCTGCAGTATAGCTTGGGTTAGTGCCTCATGCTGTATTTTGTTCAGATAGTAGCCTGGGGGCCCAGCTTGTCCCAGGGCCAATTGGATCAGCAAGTCTGGCGATGAAGAACTGGCAGTAGAGGGAGGAAGAACCATGACGTCCTTGCTTGCCTGGCAGAACCGGCCCCGGGGACAGAAGAGGAGGCCGAAATACCCAGGGACCTGAAAGGAGGAGTAAAGATACAGCTAAAGGCCATCCTTTATGCTAGAGGAGAGAGTTTAATTTAGAATAGAACCATTCAGTATCCCTTTATAAATGATGACTGTCTAAGATAGTATTCCCAATTCCTATCTTGCTATTCTCACCTGAATAGATTTCCCTGGGAGGCATGGGACCCAGGGTGACCCTGCTGCCCGCACAGAGTATGTGCTTCCTCCTGTACATTGATGTAAGTAGCATCGACCAGTGAACGCCACCTCCTTGAAAGGCAGAACCCGAGAGGGGGGTGTGGTTCCATGTTCCAACACTTGGACTGAAGTGAGATTAGCAATGAAACAGCGGCTTTTGGGGTGGTAGATCTCCCCATGTGGGTTTCCGGCCATAGGAAGGGGTGCATTTCTCTTCTTCCAGCATTCGCTCTGAAGAAGGCCAAGAGATGAGAGAGTCTGTGCTTGAGTTCCATCTGTCCTGATATGTTCAAGTAAAACTGACCTTATCCTTGACTTCCCAGGTTACTTACTTGATTTGCTAACGGCTTGTACATACGGCAGCCTTCCAGCAGGGGGTCTGATGAGCATTGCCCCTTGTCAAAGTGCAAATAGTGACAGCCTAGCCCACTGTGGAAAAGAGCAAGGCGTGAAACTAAGGCGAGTCAGCCTTCTTATCTACCACTGTCCGAATGTAGTACACACACCTGCCATCACAGAAGAAATCTGAGGAACCAGATCTACAGGATGTCACCAATCCAAAGTTCAAACCAGATCCTGCTTGGAGGATTAAAAAGGAAGAGGATAGAAAAGGAAGTTGCCTCCTCCCAAAATTACTATTAAATTTGGTATTAAAATATTTGTGCTATGTACTTTGGGGTTGGGAGGCATGCACAAGGTGTACCTGAAAGGTTTTCCTTGTAGCACCTTGACTCATATTTAGCATCCCTCTCCTGTGCTACCTGCAGAATATCTGATCCTTTATTCCTTACCCTGACCCCACAGCAGTTCCTGTGCAGCACTGTAATTTACTTGGTACCAGCCAGAGTCAGCAAAGGCAGCGAGAGTGATAAGGTCAATCTGGGTACGGTGAGCACCATCAAAGGTAGCAGTCATCACAGAGCCCTGGAGTAAACGGGCTTCCCAATGAGAGGAAGATGAACCCTGAAAATCAGAAAATATGACAGTGTTCAGGAATGTGTAACTTTCTTTTTCTTCTGCAGCTCTCTTGCCCATGCCTCTGCTCTTACCTCTTCCTCTAGGGGAACTCCAGGAATGGTTTCTGAGACTCCCAAGTGCCTGGCTAGGCTGTGGCTTACAGTGGGGGTGGTAAGAATCAACTGTCCCCATTCATCCCTTCTGATCACCTGTTGTCTTGGGGAACATTTTTCTCCAACTGATGAGCAGAGTAGGAGTGCAGGGAGAGACAGAAGAGTTAAGAAGGGTCATTTGGGGATAAGGGGCAACAGGAGAGAAACAGGAGATTTTGAGGTATTTAAAGGAACCTTGATAAAGTCTTCCATTCATTGAGATTGTAGGAATCGTCTATCCTTTCCCTTTACTCACTGCTGGTGCCTGAAGTACAATCTCTCCATTTCTTAAAGAGTTGCCCAGAGAAGCCTAGAACATGGAACAGTTCATGTATGGTGGCCTGAAGAAAGGAAGAACAGATCCAGGGGTGGGGCAATTAGACAGGAAGACTAAAGTTGTCTTTTCCCCACTTTTCAATGACTGTCTTGTGTACCCTACAGATAAAAGTATGCTCCTCCCCTTCCTGTCCCAATCTAGTCACCATGACAATATCACTGTGGCTGTAGCGGAGGCCATTGAGGTGGTGTATGCAGAAGATGATGGTGCCTGCAAGAGGCCGATCTGCACTGTCCAGCTGGCAGCAGGCAGCATAGGCAATGATGGAGGGCTGTGGATAAACAATACAAAAGCAGTAACAGAAAGCAAAATGTTGGGAGGTGAGGATGTAGAGTGAGGGATGTGTGTAATTAGGAATTTCAGTTATAGAATAAAAGAGGGTGAAAAAGGGAGTCAAAGTAATTTGATTTACCCCTCACCTCACGGTGGCATTTCAGAGTATGGGCAACTTGTACATACAAGAGGAAATCAGTGTCTGGAATTCCAGGCCCATCTGGTTGGATCAATGCTGGAGAACCTTGCTCTGGCCATAAGGAATAACCACGGAGATGGGAATCAGGAATCTGGAGAGAATAGAATATAGGAGCAGGCCCAAATTGGGAAATAGATAAGTAGGAGAGAAATCAGTGAGGGACAAGGAATTAAGAACAGAGATGGGAAGGAAATCCTTTTATTAGAATACTGTATTTGACCTATGTTTGAATTCTTGTTCTATTAACAATCTATGGAGATAGAACAGGTAAACAAAGACAAAGCAGATTTTATACACTATGTGTGTGTGTCTGTGTGTGTGTGTGTGTGTGTGTGTGTATTTATGAATGATTAGAGA
The DNA here is from genome assembly GCF_037893015.1 of Macrotis lagotis. NCBI lineage: Eukaryota > Metazoa > Chordata > Mammalia > Peramelemorphia > Peramelidae > Macrotis > Macrotis lagotis. The sequence continues at coordinate 182,399,658 of NC_133661.1, read as the reverse complement.
AATTAATAGTGAAAAAACTCTGGAATTAAGAGGGTTTGAGAAAGGATTCCATGGAAGATAGTATTTTAGTTGAGAATTAAAAAAAGGTTAATAGAGCAGAGGAAGGAAAATGTTCCAGATAAGGGAGAAAAGCCAGAGAAAATACTGGAAGCTGGGAAGATGGAGTGTCTTGGGCAGGAGATCAGTGTTACTGGGTAAAAATATGTGCCAGGGAGTAAGGTATAAAAAGACTAGAAAGGTAGTGGGGATCTGGTTTATGAAGGGCTTTGAATGCCAAACAGCATTTTGTTTAACTCTACAAGCAACAGGAAACCACTAGAGTTTATTGAGATATTATCAGACCTGTGTTTTAGGAAAATCATTTTAGTGACTGAATAGTGGATGGATTAGAGTCAGAAGAGATGTGAGGCAGGTAGAGCCGCCAGCACCAGCAAGCTATTGCCGTAGTCCAGCTGTGTGGTAATGAGAGCCGGCGCCAGGTGGTGGCGGTGTCGGAGGAGACGAAGCCTCTGAGAGGTGTTGCCAAGGTGAAATCGACAAGCCTTAGCAACAGTTTGGATGTGGAGACTGAGAGACAGGAGCCCAGAACCACGCCTAGACTGCCAACCCCAGGGACTGGGGAGGTGATACTGCCTTGTACATTCAAAAAGGTCTTAGAGGGGGTGGGGAGGATTTAGGAGGGAGTAATGCTCCTGTTACTACTAGACCTGAGTTAGCTTATCTGCAAAATAGAGATTTGATGATCTCAAAAAGCTCTAAATCTAGGATACCATATAGAGATTCAATAGTTGTTTGATAAATCACTCACCTTTACCCCCAGACAATTTTCTCCCACATAACCAGGGTTCAGAAGGCTGCATCTGTGAAGAGAACCCCTCTGGAGTGAGCCAGAGACACTCATGGGCTTTTCTGGAGAGATTGTTCCACCCCTTTGATAATATACACTCACCTGTAGTGGTTTGCGGAGTCTGGGTCCCTCCAGATAGCTTGACAATACTGTTCTGGGTCACGACTCAAAAGAAGGGGTCCTTGTACTGGTGGGACTTGGGGAAATAGAAGTCAGCCTTTACTACAACAGCTTAGGATCCCTGATCCTTCTGCATCAATCTCTAAACTTCAAAATCTTCATTGCAATTCATCATGGTTCTGACTCCTTTTCCATCCCCTTACCTGCAAGCACCCCCTGTATCCGACGAATGGCCTCTCTTAGAACTACATTTATCTGAGGTTCCCAGTACATCCAGTCTCTCTCAGGGTACAGTGTCTCGCTTTTTAAATTTGATTCCTTAGGGTACCAAGTATGGATACGAATGGGGCTTGGAGCAATGGAGTGGGAGAGGGAACCAGAGCGTGACTTAAGGGACAATGGGGAAACAGGTGGCCCAACAAGGTTCACAGACCCCTGTGTTTCCTCATGTATACATCGGCCCTTAATCACTCTCAGGACCAGCAACAGGAGCAGGGCTAGCAGGGAATTCCTTCCTTGGGAGGAATGTTTTCCCCAATAAGCTCCCTCACAGCTTGCCCTATGCATTGGTATCTTGTCTAGGTTCCTGAAGCTCAGCTTACAAACAGGGTTACTCTTTCTGACTCTCTTCTCTCCTTTTATTCCCCCTCTAGCCACTGACAATGAGTTAGCAAACATTTCTTTGGGATGTGAAGCTTGGGAAGAAGGAAGTGCTCTCCTCAGGGGACTGGGAATGGAAAACTTGGGAGTGGGGAAGTAATTTTTTTTCTGAGAACTCTGCTGAGCTTAGTAAAAGAGGTCATGCTGATTTCAGCTCAGAACCCCCTGGGTGGCAGCTTCCGTGGCCAAATATTGGGGAAATCAGTGGTGTCAAACTCAAATAGAAACTGGGGCCACTAATCCATATATATGCATTCTTACTGACAGCTTGATGACTTAGTTTTAAAATGTAATGTTATCTGTTTCATTATATTTTGTTAATTATTTTCAAATTACATTTTAATATGATTCAGACAGCAACTTGGAGTATTGTGGAAATCTTCTGTATCACACAATAGCTGAGTGAAACCATCCTGGAAAGAACTGGGAAGAGGGGTGAGGGAGGAGTATAGAAAATATTAAGAAATAGAGAAAAATAACTGGACCCCAAAGTTCCTCTGTTCCACTTGGATCTCCAAATCAAGATGAGTTGTCTGCCTTCACTACCTTAACCTTTTCCTCTCCTTTCTAGGGAGCCCATAAGGGTCATATCACAATACTTCAGGGGCCATCCAGTCTAAGCTACATCTGAACAAAATTTATCTTTTTCAATAGAACACAGCATGTGGTTACCCAACTTTTTCTTGAAGACCTCCTATAAATAGAAAGCCACTAAATCCCAGGGCAGTATATTCCACTTCTGGATAGATCTAATTGTTTGGATTTTTTTCTTATATCAAGCCTAAATTCTGCAACTTCTATTTCATACTTCTAATTATATCTGTCTCTTTCTTTTGTGTGACAGCCCTTCAGGTACTTGAAGCTATCCATTTTATCCTCCCTAAATTTTATACTTCAGGCTAAACATTGCTAGCTCTTTCAAATTCCCCACATGAAGTGAAAGCCCTTCTGGCTTGCCCTCTGAAGGTTCTCCAGCTTTTCCAAATTGTGGTGCCCAGTAAAGAAACAAGTAATTCTCTGTCCTCCTGTACACCCTGACTCTCTTAACGTACCTTAATTTTTGGATCACCTCTTAGCTACCACATCACATTGCTGGATGGTATTGAGGGTATTCCAATCAAACATCTGCTGTGTTGATGACTTCTAGCCACACCTCTGACATATACCTGTTTTGTGTAGAGGGAGCTTAACTCTTCAGTTCTAATCCATCCCTTACCTCTCTAAAATCATTAATCATTAATTGCAGACCAGTTGCTGATCTGTATTTGTAAAGGGAGTTATCTCACCTGGATGTCCCATCACAGATGAGATCACAGGTAAAAGCAAACAAAATGTATATATGTGTGTGTTTATGTGTAGACATACACATACACAAAGCACTTATGTTCTATTCAGGGACACATTCTATAAGTACTTATAAAGTTTGTACAAAAATATCTGAATATCAAACCTTATAGGATTCCTTAAACTCCTGGAGAAGGTGGGAAAAGGGTGTTATCACTGGAGACTGATTCATCAGGACCCAAGGATAGATCCCATGCAATCAGTAGAGACTTAGGAGAGGGTCAAGAGTTCCATATTTCACACCTCTTTTATAGTGGTGATGATAGTTTCCTTTGTTCTCTTTTTTTTGGGAGGGGGAGGTGTGAGGCAATGTCTGAGGCTGGATTTGAACTCAGATCCTCCTGATTCTAGGGCTCTATCCACTGCACCACCTGGCTTTCCCATGTCCTTTGTTTTTGAAGAAGAACAGGGAAGGTGATTCTGTGACAAACACATGAATTGGATTTGAGTGAGGGGGTGCTGTGCTAAGTCACCAGCCTCACTTTCTCCTCTGGAACCATCTGGGTTCAGTGACCAGATATGGATCAGGGTGACTGGAGATGGCCAGGTATGAGAGAAAGTCATGGTTAAGTGACTTGCCCAAGATCACACAGATGGTCTGAGGCCAGATTTAAACTCTTGTTCTCCTGACTCCAAGGCCATTGCTCTATCCACTGCACCACCTATCTTCCCTTCTCTTTTCTGAAGTCCTTCTGACTAGTCTGCAAGGACTTCTTTTTTCTCTTTTTCTCTCTTTTTTCTTCTGATGTCTTTCTAGAGTATACTGCATCATTGGGCATTTGGTTGCATTCTGTCTGGTATTGCTTTTTAACTTCTTCAAGAGACAGCTTGGTATAGTATAAAAAACAAGAGACTTGGAGTCAAATGCCCTGCTTTTCAATTTAACAAATATTTAGTTCCCCTACATGAAATGATCTATATTTTATTGGAAGGAAGCAACAAGTATATATATAAAAACATATATAGAATTAGTATAAAGTTAATAAATACACACAAGGTAATTAAATACAATATAGTTTAGTATGGGGGTGTTAAAAAAGTTGGGGGATCAGGAAAGACTTCATCTGATACTGCTTCTTAAAAGTGGAGAGTTTCTGAGGCAGAGATGAAAGGGGAGTATATTGAAGTGTTATATATTAATTCATATAAGTAGCAATATGATGAGAATGTGTGATATCCCCTTTGGGCTCACTCAAACTGACAGTTTGACTCTCCAGAGGCAGCTGACTGCTCAGGGTTTTGAGGTAATCCTGAGTGTTAGGCTTCTAATACTCCTGATAATGAGCTGCCACTGTAATGTTTCCTCCAAATCAATCAATCTGTGGACAATAACTAGCTTTTACAAAAATAATATTTTACTAAGAAATTATAGCAAGGAAAGAAGTTAACCAAAAACATCTCTCTAACCAGGGACTCATCCTTCCCTTGTTTTCATGATAAGATCCTTAGAAAAAGTGTGAAATACTAGGGTAATCAGGCACACCTATAGAGAATATGTGAGACTTGGGAATGCCTTGAGACTCCTTACCTGCACCAGTGAGGGACTAGAAGTTCCTTTTACTTAGCTAGTTATTGAAGGACTTGAAGTTACGGTTGATATGTCAATCTATTGCTGGGATAGGTCAATCAGGTCACCCAACTTCTTTGTTGACTCTTTCCTGAACTCAGCTCTCTTTGCAACTGGCTCTGGTGGTCTCTGTTATTAGTGACTGTTTGCTGAGAATACCTTTGGTAGCACTTTTCAAAGCTCAGGAGGTAATCTGGTCAGTTCTCCATCCAAATACTAATTTGCCTAAGATCAAGAAAAAAATAAACACAAAAAAGAAATAAGGACCTTACACTTAGGGTTATATAGCAATGGCAGATGGAGAGAAAGTTTTTGACCTCCCTTGGCAGTCACCATTAGGTTTTGCATCATTAGGCACATGAGAGGAAAAGTTAAAAAACAAAGCCAAGAGATGGGCAGATAAATTTTATTTTTATTTTTTGTTCGAGCTCCTTAACCTATCAGAAAATTCATCACTACTCAGTAACAGTCATGACCATACCTGCTGCCTTTTCTGATGGACAGAAGTCAACTCAGTAAGTGTTGAGTTGAACAATGCAGGTAATATTATTTATGCTCTGTATAACCCTCTAAGAAGGGTGAATTCAAACATGCTCTGAGCACTACATGTAAAGAGGAACATTCTAATAGATTAGTATGAAGAATCTGAGGATGATTAAGACTGAGGGAATCTGAGGGAACTTCATGGAAAAAATGGCACCTGAAGTATAACTTAGATTTAATTTAGGAGGAAATGTAGCAGAGACATTATATTTTGTGTTTGAAATGCATTCCCTCCTCACTTCTATCTCTCAGAATTCCTTGTTTTCTTCAAAATTTTGCTCAATTTTCAAGTCTTTTCCCCCATTGCTAGAACTTTTCCCTCCTTCCACATTTATTCTGCATAAATTTTGTATTTATGTATTACCTATCTCTTCCTGGGCACATAAGTGGTACAGTGAATAGGAGACTGGACCTAAGAGTTAGGAAGACTGGAATTCAAAACCAACCTCAGACACCAGACATTTATTATCTGAGTGACCCTGGATGAGTCACTTAACCCTATTTGCCTCAGTTTCTTAGTCTTTAAAATGAACTGGAGAAGAAAATGGCAAACCATTCCAGTATTTCTACCAAAAAAAAAATCCCAGGATGAAAGGAATGAAATAACTGAACAATGTGCCCCTAGATAACATATAAATATCTTAAGGACAAAGACTTTTTGTTTTTGTTTTTGGTATCCCTAACTTGTAGTACTTATCAGATACAGAATGAATGTGGTTAATTGATTGATAACAGGCTTTGAGAAAGGAATGAGCAGTGAATGTTAGGATAGGAAGCTATATGGAGAACCCAGGAGTAGTTTGAAATGGAATAGTATTAATAATTATGAATTATAAAATCTTAGAATCAGAGGAACTTCATTGGTCATCTAATTCTACCAATCAGAATATGACCCAGCTTCTCCTCTAAAGCCACCCAAATAAGGGGTCATCTATCCTTTATTTGAAGACTTCTGTTAAGAGGTAACTCCCCTTTAAATAACCCATTCTGCTTTCTTTTTTATTCTTTCTTGAGCTCTAATTATTAAGAATTGTTTTTGGTGTTTTACATTAATTGTTTCAAACTCAAATAAAGACCGATCCCAGTAGAATCACATATTGAGTTAGGAAATGTTGTATATGTTCTATTATTTAGGCAGCTAGGTAGAACAGTGGATGGTGCTGGGTCTTGGAGTCTGAGTTCAAATCTTCAGATACTTACTAGTTGTATGACCCTTGGCAAGTCACTTAACCCTGTTTGCCTCAGTTTCCTCACTGTAAAATGAGCTGGAGAAGGCAATAGTAAACTATGCTAGTATATTTGTCAAGAAAACCCCAAAAGGTGTGGTTATGACTGAGTAACATGTTCTATTTTATTTTTTATTGCTATTCTTTCTGTAATAGCTTTTCAAAATATTTGTATTTCAGTAGTATATTATTTTATGAACATATATTCATTAGCATTATAAATTTAAACTTCCCTTATAATTATTAAAAATTAACAAAGTACTTTAACTACAATATATCTTGGAGGTATCCAAAACATAGTTATTACTCCAATTTTCTAGGATAAGGATAATTAATTTTCTAGGATAATTTTTCTGAGTCCCAGAAAGATTAAGTAACTGATTCATAGTTACACAGTCAGATAGGGTTAGAAGCAGAAGTTGAGCCAAGTTCTATAGTCTCCAAATCTAATGTTCTTCCCACAACATCTCAAAGAAAATATGTGCAAAGTTTATATCCTTGATTTAAAATAATGAGAAAGAAAATTTCCTCTAGCAGATCATTTTCATCAATCCATTGAATGAGAAGAACGGAGAATATGAGATTCTGTTATATCATTTGATGCTGATTTTTCAAAAATCATTTGACTGTGTACAAAAAATATAGTTTTCCAAGCTTTCTTTAAACAAAGAATTTCTCATGCTTGTGTTAAAAATATACAAGTTTTATGATGGAGATTTTTGTTCATCTGTATTTTTTATTTTTATTTGTTTTGTTAACCATTTTCCAGTTACATTTCAATCTGGTTGGGACACGACTTGAAACCTTGCAGGTTCTATGTGGCCAGCAGGCTAAGTTTGAGTTTAATACCAAAGCTTTTATACTATTGTACACTTGGGGGGAAATTTTGATTTATTTTTATTGTTCAGGGCCATTACTCTTGCAAATTTTGGTTAACTAAAAGTTTGTTAATCTCACTTGATCTAAACCTGTCCCATGGAATGTGAAAATTTTACTTAGAAATCCCTAGCAACATGTAAATCCCCCTCTTCACTCAGCCTATTTGTGAACCCTCCAAATGTAGTTTAATCTGTCACCTGGTTTAGATTACCTGTTGAGTTTGTTTGACAAGGTTTGTTCAATGTTTATGACATTAAAGGAAATATGGGATTATGGATCTAGCTTATCTTGAATTTTATAGCCTAAGAGGAATGCTAGAGGCCTAATGAGGGTTCAGGGCTTTTGAGTTTGAGTTTAATAATCAAATGTAGGTTTTAACCTCTATTGTTCCTATGTTATGGTAACTAGATATTTGGCAGCATTCACCTGCCACAAGGCTCAGAGAGGAGACAGTTCTCTCATGATAACATCAAACATATGTCTGCCCTCTGTGTTCTTGAAGAAGGAAATAAGCCTTTATTGAGCACCTCCCATAGGCAAAACACTTGAGTCTCATAGTTCTGGGGGATAGGTAGTAGTATTATTATTGGTACTGTTATTATTCTGATTGAGGAAATGGAGGCAAAAAGAAGTTAATTGACTTGCCCAAGATCACACAGCTAGCCAGTGTCTGAGATAGATTTGAACTCTGGACTCCAGGTACAGAACTTTATCCATTATACTATCTAGCTGCCTGTCTCACCTATTGCTCCTAATTCTTCCCTCTGGGGCCTTGAAGAATTTCAGAGCCTAGGACAGCCCTTTTAAAAATACTTTTATAAAGCTACACCCAGCTCTTAAGTCTTTTCTTTTCAAAGTTAAATATCCCTAGTTCTCACTCTGGACTTTTAGACTATCTTTATACCTCCTGCTGGGTTCTTTTTAAAGCTAGTGCCCTCAAAAACAAGTCACATAACCAAGTCAAGTCATTTTATCAAGCATTTGAGACTTACAAACACTTTCTTCTTAAAATAGCCCTGTGAAGCAGGTAGTTAAAGAACAACATACCACACACTCCAGTGTCTGACCAAAGGGATCCTTACCTGCTGTGCCTCTTAGTACAAGTGGAAAGAGCAAAGTGTAATGGAAAGACCACACAGGTGTGAAAGTCTTAAAGAGGTCCTGACTTCAGATCCTGATTTTTTCACTTAGTATCTTGTCTGGCCTGGGGCAAGTCATGTTGCCTTTCTGTGTCTTAACTCCTATCTCTAAAATCAGGGGATTGTAATGGATGGCCTCTGAGAACCCTTATGTTCTCCAAACTTGATATACTATAATAATATAGCTGAAGATCATTTTATCTTTAGATTAAATCCAGATTAGCAAGCGCCTTAAACATTTTAGTAATTTCAATTAGTGATTCAGTTGGATGATGTATTTGAATATAGGAGTGACATGGTCAGACTGTACAGTACAAAATAGTTTAGTAGCAGAGGGAAAGATGGATTAGAGACTCGGGGAGAAATTGGAGACAAATTAGAAGGCTATTATGACAGTTCATGTGAGAGATAATGAGGGCCTGAACTGGAGTGTTTGCTAAGGGTGACAGAATGTGGGAAGAATCCACAAGACCCCTAATTGATTGGATGCAGAGGTTAAGGAAGACAGTAGAGCCAAAAATGACTTTGAGGTCATTAAGGTGATTTAAGAAAATTATGATGTTATCAACCTGAAGAGCAAAGTTAAGAGATAGTAAAGGTTTTGAAGGGGGAGATTACATAAATTTTGAACATGTAGTTTGAGATACTGGTTGAACAGTCAAGTGGTGATATACAGTAGACAGAAATAATGGAACTAAGATTCTAGGGGAGGGTTGAGGATACAGGTATAAATTTGGCATTTATGTAGAGGAAGTATTTGGAAGGGAGTATTATTACTAAGGGAGAGAGTCTTCACAATAGTGAAGACAATGTGGGATAGAAGCTTGATGATGTTCACTTTTAAAAGGACCAAAGGGAAAACCTAGGTAGTTCTTGCTTTTAAGAAACAGGAAAAGGTGTCAACATAGATACTAGAATAGAGATAAGAAAGGAGGGAGAATAAGGAGATGTCAATGCCATAGAAACCAAAGAAGGAAGGAATAAATGACTTGGAAAAGTGTCAGATGCTTTAGAGAGGGTAAGGAGCTTGAGGATGGAAAAAAATAAACAACATTGACTTTAGCTCTTGAAAAGATAATTTTAGGGGCGGCTAGGTGGTGTAGTGGATAAAGCACCAGCCTTGGAGTCAGGGGTACCTGGGTTCAAATTCGGTCTCAGACACTTAATAATTACCTAGCTGTGTGGCCTGGGGCAAGCCACTTAACCCCATTTGCCTTGCAAAATCCTAAAAAAAACAAAACCCCAAAAAAGATAATTTTAAGAAGGGGGTTGGGAATAGAAGAGAAATTGCAAAGATGGTGCAAAAGTAGAGGCTAAAAGCCTAGACTAGTTCTTCTGAAAGTTTGTGAACAAAGGAAGGAATTTTTGCTGTTGTGCATGTCCGAGACCAGTATGTCTATACACTGGGAGAAAGTTAAGATGGATGGAGAAGATTGGGATGGGGTGAGACTGAGAGTAAAGATCCTCATTTTTTTGAGGAAGAGAAATACTTTTTCCTTTTCCTTTAATATTAAAGATATTGAGGAAAGGATGGGTAAAGATCCTGAAAATAATGCAGGAGGAATGTAGGGAGAATTCACATCGATAGTGTCACTCTTTTCAGTATAATAGGAGGTGAGGCTATCTACCTAAAGAAACAGAATAGGATGACAGTGTAAGCCTGAGAAGTGAACAAATGTTGTGGGGAATGTATTAGAGAAACAGCAAGAAATTAGTAAAAGGGGGCAGCTAGGTGTCACAGTGGATAGAGCACCAGCCCTGGAGTCTGGAATACCTGAGTTCAAATCTGACCTCAGACACTTAATAATTACCTAGCTGTGTGGCCTTGGGGAAGCCATTTAACCTCATTGCCTTGCAAAAAAAAATCTTAAAAAAAAGAAATTAGTAAAAAGAATTGCCATTCAATAGTGAGGAATCAGTTAAAATTAGACAGCATAAATTAGTTGTGAATTTCTAGTCAATACACCTAGGCAGCTAGGTGGCACATTGATAGAGCATTGGACCTAGGATTCAAATTTACTAACTATTTGGGTAAGTCACTTACAGTTGTATGGTTAAATCACTTAACCTCTTCCTCAGTTTCATTTGTAAAAATGGAGATAATAATAGCGCCTACTTCCCTGTGTTATTATGAGGATTAAATAAGATATTGCTTTGCAAGGTGCTTTGCAAACTTTAAAGCATTATAAAATGCTAACTATTGTGATTATACCTTTGTAATAATAATAATAATAATAATAAATAGCAGGTTATGGACTGTTTAATAAATGCTTGATGACTGATTGATTGGGAGAGGTGGGAAGATAGAAAATTATAGTGAGAAAAAGGAATTTCAGGGGGTGGCTAGGTGGCACAGTGGATGGAGCACTGGCCCTGGAGTCAGGAGTACCTGAGTTCAATCCAACCTCAGACAGTTAATAATTACCTAGCTGTGTGGCCTTGGGCAGACCACTTAACCCCACTGCCTTGCAAAAGAAAAAAAACCTGAAAAAAAGAAAAAGGAATTTCAGAGCATTTGGGGGGAGGGGATGGTGAAGTCCAAGATGTGATCACTCTGGAGAGTAACTGAAGTAGATGGGAGGAGGAAGTCTTAGGAATTAAAAAGTTCAAGGAATTCTGAGGATATGGAGTATTAGAGGGGTCATCGATTGAAATATTTAAGAGATGGAGAGAAAGACTTTGCTGTGTGCTAGGATAGTCTTCAGGATGGCAGTAGCTAGCAGAGGCAAAACATCTGGAGAAGGTGACATGAAATTAGATGGCATAAAATTTAAAAGAGGAGAAGAAATTGAGTAATAGTTGTGACATTTATCCCAATTCTTATTTCCTAAGTATATCCCTTTGAAATCAGGGTGGTTTTGCTTTACTTGGAATAAATGGATGTGATTTTTGCCTGTTCTTGCTCCCTTCGTTCAGATTTCCAGTCCAAGTGGTTGCCGAATTCACTGTAACTTTGTGAGGTTTTGCTGCCCTCTTAAGGCTTTCTGGAAGCATGACCAGAGGATCCAAGCAAACCAAAAACTGGTCTTGATGTCAGTGAGAGAGAAGCTGGAAGAGCACCTAGAAACTGAAACACGAAGAATGAGATGCTTCTAGATAAGGAAGTAGTTGAAAAGTGTAGCATTGGTTTAGTTGAGATAGACTGAGTGGAAAAATGAAGTGAGCAGAAAGGGGCAAGGTGAAGGGATGGGGAAGGGATGGAGAAAGGAGGAGATGACAACTTAAAGGGCTATATGAAGAAAAAGACAGGATAAGGAGAATTAGGGGGAAGAAAAAGATTTGAACAATTTTGAAAAGAATTACAAACTTGTAGAAGCCATATGGAAGATTGAAATAAATAATTAACAAAAAGAGAGATGCAAAATGAAACAACTCTGAAGTTGACCGCAAACCCAGCAATGGTAAAGATGACAGAAATTGGGAAAGGCTGAGAACAGATAGACAAAATAATATATTATTGGTAGAAATGTAAATTGGCCCACTGTTCTGAAAAGCAATTTGAATTTTTGCTAAAGAAATTACTCATAGAATTTTAGAGATGGAAGGGGCCTTAGGATCATTTAGTCTAACTGTTATCAGAAAGGAAAATTTCCATTCATAACATACTATAAAAATAGGTCTTCCAAGTCTCTTTCTGAAGACCTCCAATGATAGGGAGAGAGAGGCAGCCCATTCCACTTATGGATAATTCTAAGTGTTAAAAGATGTTTCTTGACAGAAAGATAAATGTGCCTCTTTTGCTTCTCCTCTTCATTGCTCCTGGTTCTGCTTATCCCAGCTTTCATGGTTATTTGTTCAATAGAAGCAACTAAGTGATTAAGTAGATAACCTAGCCTAGTGCTAACCCTAGGAGTCAGGAAGCTTGAACTCAAATCCAATCTCCTTAATAATGGACAAGTCATGAAACCTCTACTTATCTTAGTTTCCTCATCTGTAAAATGTGTCTAATAATACTACCTATCTCATAGCATTTTGAGAATAAAAGGACATAATACATGTAAAGTCCTTTGAAATCCTTGCAATGCTATTATAAATGTTAGCTAGTCTCAATGGTCAGATATTCTCAGCCATTTGAAATTCATTTATACTTTCAACTGATACTTGTTTCTCCTCCTCACTGCCACTTGAATTCTGCTGCCTATGTTCTTCACCAGGGGAAGCTGCTGGCTCCTATAACTTCAGTTGTTTTATAGATGTCAGTTGTGCTTGGAGATCTCTGAAGAAAGATCTGTCTCCTAAAGTTCCTTTTGTGCTTCCATATCTTGACCTCTGTAAAATGAAAGAGATAGACTAAATTTTCCATAGGACCCCTCCCATCTCTGAAATCTGGTGATTCAATGTCCTTCCTGACATACATTGAGAGTCTTCTGAGAAAATAGATCCAACCCATGCATACATACCTACTTAATCAATCTTTTGGTTATATAGTAGGAGAGATATAGCTCACTCACTGACCATCACATGTTTATAATTTAAAAGAGTGGAAAGTAGTTGAAGCATGAAATTGTACTTTGGTAGCAGGAAGCTCAACAACCATCCCCATACCAGCTACTCAGTTCTGCCTCTTACCTGTCTCTGCATTTCTCCAATCTGTGGTGAGGAATAAGGAAGAGAAATGCTCTACAGGATGTTGTATATCTCTGGCATTTTCTTCTTTGCTATAATCACAAATAGCCCTTTGGGGGGCACCCAAAGTGGGGGAGGGTAAGTAAAAAATAACTTTGTAAAGCCAAAGTATATGCTCATCAATCTGGAAATGACTAATCAAATTGTAGTACAGGAACATAATAAAATGTTACTGTACTGTGAGAAACAATGAATATGAAGAATTTATAGAAGACTGATATGAACTGAATCAGAACAAAGTAAGCAGTATTAGAAAAATAACAGGCAACAACTATGACATGAATGGAAAGAATAGCAAAAATCGAACTGAGCTCTAATTATAAGAACTCTGAGAATGTATTCTTCCCCTCTTTTTTTTTTGTGCAAAGGTCAGGTAGTATGGATGTAGAACAGTGTTTATAGTGTTGGACTTGGCTAATATGTTGATTAATTTTGCTGTGCTACTTTTCATTCTTTTTTTTCCTTTATTATACTGGATTGTTCACCAGAAATACTACTACTACTACTACTACTACTACTACTACTACTACTACTACTACTACTACTACTACTACTACTACTAAGACTGTGTCCCAAAGAGATCAAAGAAAAAGGAAATGGACCTCTGTGTACAAAAATATTTATAGTAGTTCTTTTTGTGGTGAAAAAGAATTAGAAACTGAGGGGATGTGCATCAGTTGGAGAATGACTGAACAAGTTGTGGAATATGAATATAGTGGAATTTTATTGTGCTGTTGGAAATGATGAAGGGATGGTTTCAGAAATACCTGAGAAAAATTATATGAACTGATGCAAAATGAAGTGGCAGAAGCAAGAGAATATCTAACAGAGTAATAGCAATATTGTTATGATGATCAACCGTGAAACTTAGCTATTCTGATAAATACAATTCCAAAGGACTTGTAATGAAAAATACTATCCACCTCTAGACAGAACTGATGAACTGAGAACAAATAAAAGTATATTTTTTACTTTATTTTTCTTGCCTTTTTTCTTTACAATATGACTAATATGGAAATATATTTTACATGACACATCACATGTATAATGTGTATCATATTGTTTACCTTCTCATTGGGTGGGGGAGGAGTAGAGAAAGGGAAAGAATTTGGAATTCAGAAGAAAAGAATTTTATAATAAATAAATTTTAAAATATTAAAGACTCACAAATAGGCCCTCAGGTGGGGGGGGAGAATAAAATGAGAAATTGAAGGTGCTGTAAAAACAAAAGATCAGTAAAGATGAAAATTTTTTTTTCTCTTTTTTTTTTTGCAAGGCAAATATGGTTAAGTGGCTTGCCCAAGGCCACACAGCTAGGGAATCATTAAGTGTCTGAGACCGGATTTGAACTCAGGTACTCCTGACTCCAAGGCCAGTGCTTTATCCACTATGCCAACTAGCCACCCCTATGAACATTTTTAATATAGAGACCAAACTTAGACCTGAAGAAGAGTTGGAAAAATGCTTAGTTCTCTCCTCTTTGCATAAGTTGGTTCTGTTGTTGTGGAATATTGCATATTGTTCTATTTGGCTGCTGTGTTGGTTGGTTTTGTTGAATTCCTTTCCCCTTCCTTTTTTTAAAAAAATGTTTGTTACAAAGATTGGTTCTCTAGGTAAGGTATGGAGGAGGGAGATATCTCAAGAATAAGAACTGGACCTGTTGTTAGTGTAGGAAACTTTAAGGTAAGGAAAGTCTCTCCATTAATGAATGTTAGCCTTGTGGCTTTTTGTAGTATGTGAACCCAGTTCTTCCAGAGAAGTTAAGTGATTGAGGATCATATAACTATTGCGCAGTGGCAGGATTTTAAATCCAAGTCTTCCTGAGTTTTAGCTCACTCTACTGAATAAAAAAAAATAGACAAAAAGGAAGAAAAGATAGTGGAGATTAATCAAAGACAAAAGAGTGAATAAAATCAAGAGAAGTGCAGGATGGTGGAAGAAGGAGCATAGAGTAACAAGACAAAGATGGGGTGGGAGCAACTGATAGAATGAAGTCTGAAGATTGACTGAAAAGAGAAGGAATAGGAGAGAATATGAGGGAGAAAGGATGACAATTAGGACAGATGGTGATGGTAAATAAAACAAAGGGGATGAGGGGGAAGAATGAGGATGAGAAGAGAAGATAGGATGAGGTGACCAGGTGGAATAAAATGAGACTGAAATGAGACAATAGGAGTGAAGAAAAAGAATATATTGTTTGCTGGGGGGAGGGGAATAGAAAAATGTAGAACTCTTTTTTTTTTTTTTTGGTTTTTGCAAGGCAATGGGGTTAAGTGGCTTGCCCAAGGCCACACAGCTGGTAATTATGAAGTGTCTGAGACTGGATTTGAATTTAGGTACCCCTGACTCCACTGCGCCACCTAGCTGCCCCCAGAAAAATGTAGAACTCTTAAGTTTTCAAAAGAATGAATGTTGAAAAAATACTTTTGCATGTAATTGAAAAAAAAAATTTCAATTTTGTCCTTCATTCTCGAAAAAGTACATGACATCAGAAAGGCAGTGTCAAAACAAGCATATGAATTAGATTTGAGTGAGGGGGTACTGTACTATGTCATCAGCCTCATTTTCTCCTCCAGAGACATCCGGATTTAGTGGCCAAATATGAATCAGGATATGACTGGAGATGACCCTGGATGTGAGGCAATCAGGATTAAGTGACTTGTCCACAGTCACACAGCCAGTGTCAAGTGTCTGAGGCTGTGTTCAAACTCCTGTCCTCCTGAGACTAAGACCAGTGCTCTATCCGCTGTACCACCTAGCTACCACTCCTCCATGTGCACAGAAAAAGAAAGGAAATGAGGAAAGAGGGTGGAGGTGAACAGGGAGGATGACAAGAAAAAGAATGGGGATAGGAATACCCTCATCACTATCTTTCCTGGACTACTGCAAGAACCTCTAGATTGGTTCTCCCAAATTCCAGTTTCTTTCCTCTTGTACCTTTCTAAAGTTGCCATGCTTAAAATACAGATCGGTTCACATCATTCCCCTATTCAGAAATCTTCAGGAACCCCTCCCCCATCATCTATGCAAAATCTTCCATAAACTAGCTTCTATCTACCAATCCAGTCTTATTTCATATTTCTTTTATTTCCAGATTCTTGATTCTGGTCAAAATTGGCTGCTATTTATTCACTGAAAAGACGTTCTTTCTCTTTGACTTTGCACAGTAAGTCCCAAATGTCATCTCATTAAAATCCCTATTTTCCTTCAAAACATAGTTCAGTTGCCACTTCCTACATAAAACTTTTCCTTATCACTCCAGTTATTGCTGCCCTTCTTGAAACTTTTTAATATACTTAATATCTACTTGGCTATGTTGACTTGAATGTAAGCTCCTCAGGGCCAGATATTTTTCTGATCTTATTCCCAGAGTTCAGCAGAGTGCCATATACATAATAGGTGCTTACTTTCAAATATATGTTAAACTGAGAAAATGGATTAAGAGGCATTGGAGGTCAGTGAGAAAGCAAGGAAAGAAGTTGGGGATTAGGAAAGGAATGGTGGATGCAGAGATCAGATAGCAAGGATTGGGGCTAGATTTGTGAAGTAAAAAAATCATAAAATATGAGTATGGAGTCAAAGAAATTGAGAAATATGAAGGTCAAGGAACTGCAAAGGCAGGATGAGAAAAAAAATGAAAGTTAAGGAAAAGGGATGGATTTGATAGAGAAACGAGGTAATTAAAGAAGAGATTGGGACAGGAGATGATGGTGATGGAGATGAGGAATACTGGGAGAAAGGATGGGAATATCAGTGAGGAGAAGATTCTAAGAAGAGAGTAGTATAAGGAAGATGGGACATGAACACAAAGGATTCTATGAGAAATGAATTAGGATGGCAGTTGGGGAGGGGTCTTTGGACTCAGACTTTGGTAAGGGCTTTCTGAAGCTTGAGCCAACTCTCCAGAGACCTTTGCTTCTTGTGGTCATGGCTGTTTGTGAGGTTTGTGGGCTGGACAGGTGGGTGGGGCCAGGGCTTATCTCTCTGGGACAGTCCTAACCTCAGATGGTGACAGAGCTGGAGCTAACCGGGGGTTTTGCAAACCGTCCCGATTGCAGCAGGGTCAGATGGCCTAGCCAGGAGTGACAGGGCTAGCAGACCAGTGTAAGGGTGGAGTGATAAGTCTATGGATAATAGGGGGGCATTGGGATGCAAAGTGTTTCGAATAGGGACCTCTTAGAGGAGAGAGAAGTGACACCTTCTTGGAAAAATAATGGAATTTGTATTAAATGTCTAAGATATAATGTATGACATTGTGCTATGTATGGGTCAGTTTCAGCTCCATTTCTGCCTAAAAGAGATGGAAAGAGGTCTGGAGTTAGTCTTTGGGACAGTGCATTTCAGAATTTTCATCTCTTCAGAATACAGGTCCATGGATCAGCATCTTAGGACTTTGACTTTGGCCCCTGGAGTCAGAACTGAGAACCTTTTCTGATTTTCTTATCCCTTAGTATTCCCAAATAATGTAGTCCCTTTCATTCCCATGATCAGTGTAATTTCTCTTGAGTCAGTTATATGATCATAGAATGTCAGCTGTGGAAGATGAATTATTCTAATTCCTGCTCTCAATAATTTTATAGATGAAGATAATGAATTCTAGAAAAGTGAAGTAATTTACTGAGGGAGGTCAGTTAAATGGATAGATAAATGGCAGAACTATTAATAGAACAGAAATCTTGATGTTGTTGTTCAGTCATTTAGTTGGATCTTGGCAAAGATACTAGAGTAATTTACTATTTCTCCAGTGGATTAAAGTAAGCAAGGTTAAGTGATTTGCCTAGGGTCATACCCCTAGTAAATGAATGAGGCTGAATTTGTCTTTTTTTTCCTTTCCTTTCCTTTCCTTTTTCTTTTTTTAGTTTTTGTAAGGCTTAATACAGCTAGGTAATTAGTAAATAGCTGAGGTCAAATTTGAACTCAGGTCCTCCTAACTCCGGGACCATCCACTGTGCCACCTAGCTGCCCCATGAGGATAAATTTGAACTCAGGTTTTCCTGACTCTAGGTCCAGCAGTCTCTCTCCAATGAGCCATCTAACTAAAGTCTACTGATACTCAATTCAGCATTCTTTCTCACACTATGAAGTCCTTCCTTAATTGCCTTCCAGTAAGATTCCCTTCTCTCCCCTTCTCCAGTGCTCTTTTCAGGGCTATTAATTCTAACAGAAGCCAATCAAAGGGTTATAAGATAATATATTTAGAGTTAGAAAGGGTGTTAGAGGTCACTGAGTTCAACAGATACGGAAAGTGGGGAAAATAGAGGTTAAATGACTTGCTCAGGGTCACACAACTAAGTAACTATGAGGCTAAACATGGACATAAGCATAGATATAACCAATTGTATTATATTTGGTTATTAAGGTTAATGTTATTAAAGGCTATGGGACCTTAAAGTGGAGAGAAGCAATGTGAGGAATAGAATGCCAATGAAAGGGGACTAAAGAAGACATGAAATGTAGTCAAGAGGGCAACTCTATGCAAATTCACTTTTGTTCTATCATTTTTTTTCCCAATGGGCTTTCCCTCCATCAAGTTCCTTGCTGATGGGGGATGGGACTAAGAGGTATGAGGGGGCCCCCTCTGCCTTCACCCCCCTCCCAACCCTCACAACCCCAACCGGGATCTTGCGACATTGGGATTGGGCTCCGGGATGTGGCAATCATGAGGGGGACTAGCAAGTGAGAAGGGGGAGTAACTTTCACAAGATATTGACCTTGGCAAGCTCACCTTGGGGCAGCTTCCTCCCTTTCTTGCCCCCTCTTCCCCATAGTCTTCCTCTTCCTCTCCTTCCAGATGACATTTTTTCATTTCGTGTGTGCTCAGGATTCCAACTCCAATGGGAAATATTCTTTTGTTTTGCTTCAAAGTCATGGGTGGTCATTTGAATGTTGTTTTGATCTTTGGTTTGTAAGACATTCATTTAATATGGGTTTAATATGGCTCACATTAGAATGTGAGCTACTAGAGAGCAGGAACTATCTTTTCTGTTCATATTCCCAATACTTGGCTGAATCCTTTACACCTTATACTTACTAAATGCTCCATTGAGTCATTCATTCAAAGTGCTAATTTTTTCCCTCCCTCCCAATGTCTCCCAGTCCCTGGTATATTTTATTGGGTTGCAAAGCTCAGAAAGAAGAATACTGGTTGACTCTTTTCAGATGTTTCTTTTTTTCACTGACTGCTCTATCTTTTGCTCCTCCTTTCTCTGTCTCTTGGATAAGAATTCTGGGAAAGTGAAGGTAGAAAATAGGGTGGAGGCTTGTTGTTAGGAACTGACTCTTAAGGACAGGAGAGCCAATTCTCCTCCCTTCTGGGTCAAACAAGTTCTGTCTCAGGTAGTCCAAGGACCTGAGAAGAATCTTCCTATATTAAAAAGGAGAGTTTGAGACATAGGAATGTAGGCCCCATAGGAGAAGGACTTCTTTCCCTTCCAAGGCTAAGGAAAGTCCAAATTCAGGAATAGGTCTTACCTGGGTTAGGCTTGGATGATAAAGAGGGAATGACTCCATTCTAGAAGGAGGAAAAAAGACCCAGGGACTTTCTTGTTCAATTAAAAAATAAAATTAGAAAGCATCTACTATGTGCAAGTCATTGTGCTAAGCATAGAAATACAAAGATAAGACCAAATAACTTACCTTCTAGATCATTATATTCTATAGGAGTGGGGAGGGGAAGAGATACAACATGTATGCAAATTAATTACAGCACAAAATAAATTAAGCAGGAAGGGGAAAGCACTGATCATTTGGAGTGGGATGGAGTTGTACAGGATGGATCAGAGAAAGTGGTATTTGAGTTGAGCCTTGAAGGAAGACAAGGATTCATTAGTGAAAAGATGTATTCCAATCATGAGGAATGACTCATAATCCAGTTTGACTGAAAAGTAGAGTTTGTGAGAGGAGGGTAGTACAAAATCAAGTTAGAAAGGTGTCTGGGTGACAGATCATTAAAAGTCTTAAAAACAAAGTCTTTAAAGTCTTTAAAAGTCTTAAAAACAAAACTAATGAGTTTATATTTTATATGATGGGTAATAAGGAGTCCCTGAAGGGTTTTTTAACAGTAAGCAGAATTGTAAGGCTTAGGAAGGTAATGGCAGCCATATTGAAAGAAGAAAAAAGAAATAAGCATTTATTGAACTAGCCCTAAGCACTTTACAAATATTATCTTATTTAATAAATTGGAGAGAGGAGCGACTAGGAAAGAAACCAATCAGGAGAATCTTAACAGCATTCTATGAGAGGTGATGAGGTCTTCAACTAAGGTGTTGACCATGTGATTGGAGGGAAGACAAGGGACAATAGATATAGAGAAAAAAACAAGGAGATTGTTTGGATGTGAGGGAGGGTACACTGAGAGTGAAGAAGAGTCAAGGATGATTCTGAAGTTAGCAACCTATATGACAAGAAGGTTGTCTTATCTCCCCTTCACTCTCCCCACTGACATCTCCCCACAATACAAATATATGAGGGCTGGAGACTGCTCATACAGTCCAAGGAAAAAGTAGAACTTAATATTTGTCCTATCACTAAGCTATTACTATCCCAAGGATAGTAATTGGACCTGTAGGTCCAATTCACAGATGTAGGTAGTTCTCAAGGGGGAAACTTACTGCTAATATAGACCAGCACTTGCTCTGAAATTTATTATCTTAATTGCCTGGACCACCAAAATGTTAAATAAGTTGTCCTGAGTCATACAACCGGTGTGTGTCAGAGGTGAGATATGAACCCAGGTATTCCTGACTTCCCACATCAATCCTTTACTGCTAAGCCATCTGGCCTATTTCAACAACAGATTGCTGAAATGAATTTAGCTAATCTGTGTAGTTTAAATCAGATTAAGTAAACATAAATGCTTGATAAATGAAAAAAATCAGATCAAGTAAAACAATAAGAGTTTGATATTGATGCTGGTGATTACAATAATGACCACAATGGTGGTAATATTGAGGATTCCTCTCATCCTCTCCTTTCTAGTCAATTTTGTCCCTTACAGACCCTAGTTCTAAGGAGATTTGGGGGAGAGCATAGGAAGGAAGACTGGGAGTTTATTCCTAAACTATCCAAGTCTCACTTCACTCAGAACCTTGACAGTAAAGCAAGGGGTAGCAGGATTGAGCTGGGGAGGAGAAGAGGGGAACTGGTAGCTCCCCGTCCCAAACCGCACTTGCCCCGGAGGTTGAGTCACTCACCACGCTCTGTACCAACCCACCTTATGCAATCTGCATAAGGGCTGAAAAGAAGGCGCCAGTGTCCCACGGGGCTCCCCCCAAGGCAGGCGTAGAGACCCTGTACCAAATCTGAAATGCTCCTATCAACCCTAAAACCAAACCTTTAATATTGCTAGGAAGTAAATCTTGTCCAGTTGAACTGGATACTTACTAGCACTAACCAAGAGAGATGAGACCTAAGAGGAGCCAGAGACATGAAAGAAATGGGCATCTGAAAGAAGCAGATTTGAAGAGACTGTGATCCATGGGAGAGACCCCTCCCTTCCACCTTCCCCCCCCCCCACACACACATACATCTGTTCTGGAACAAGTTTATATGGGGAAAAAAATGCCACACCTATTTCTCTGTCATCGAATTCAGATGACTGTTTTCCAAGCTGTATTCTAGGATCTGGGAACAGAGCAGAGACCTCTACTACTCTGCTATTCCTCACTTTTGCTTCTTTGCATCCTATTCCTGTGTTGTGGCATGGTCATTCACCAAATGCCAGTTTGTATCTAGTTTAAATATCCAGTTTGTATCTACTTTTGGGCTAGATGCTACTCCACATACACCTGACACCTATGTTCTGGATCAATGCTGGTTAGCAGATGGAAAAAAAAAAACAAGCACTCTCCAGGAAAAAGATCTGGGTTTTAGTTTGGACTTTGCCTTAACTAACAAACTGGGTAACCAGTTGCTTCATCTCTTTGAATGTTAGTTTTCTTGTCTGTTCAATGGATATAATACCACCTTACCTGCCTGATATGGGGGTTAGATTGTGGAATCATCTGAGGGTCCTATTCATGTGTAAGATTTGATTCTTTTTTAAAAATGTTTTCCTTACAATCTGAAATGGTAATATTCACTAATCTTTTTTTTTCAAGGTTTTGAATTTTACATTTTTCTCCCTTCCTTACTTCCCTCCCCTCTCCCCAACCAGAAATCAAATGATTTGATTCCAATACTGACTGGTCTCACCAATAACTAGATAGGAGACTGTGGGCAATGCACTTAATTTTGTTGGGCTGCAATTTCTTCTCTGTCTTCTAGTTCTATGTTCTTTGATCTTTAATTCAGTTGGGTTCAACAGGGTATTAATCAAGCATGTTCCCAACCCTGTACTAATTACCTGGTCTGCCCAAAACATTTTAAACTGTGTAAATATTAAAAGTGCTATTTAATGTAAGTCATTATTATTCTGACCTCTGATTCTAACTTCACTCCCCTAGCATGTAAAAACTACACAAAGGTAGACCTCCTCTCTGTCAGAGGTATGATACTATATCTGATATATGCTACAGTATCCTGGTATATGATAGCAGTTCATGAATCATAGTGTGAATTTTTAGTCATAGAAACATTTTTCACAGATCCACACTGCCTTTCCTCCCTCCCCTCCAACTCTACCCCAACTCTCCTAACAGATTAGCAGGGTGATTGAGAACAAGTACCTAAGTGCTCTCAGTTGTTTCCTCATCTGTAAAGAGGTGGGTATAACCGCACTACCTAAGTCATAAGATTGTTGATTGGAAAGCACTTTATAAACCACTTTTCCTGATACATAATTATGATATATATATATATATATATATATATATATACTATCTCAATGTCAGCTATTCTTATCACTGTTTATCCTTCTCTTAAATAGTGTCAAAGCAAGGGAGGCAGCCACCTAAGGCGTAATACAGGGTGGAACAAGATTCACGGAAAGACACTTTGAAAAATCACTTTTAATAAATGCCTTTGTTTAATGACAGGAAATACTTAGGTCTATGGCACTTAAGTATTTATTTTGCGGTAAGTTGTCATTTTTGTTACAGGGAAGGCTCAAAACCTCGGAGGACAAGAGATGCGGTATTTCACTGCATTAAGGGAAGTGCAATTTCCAAACCTGCCCAGGGTACTACCCAAATGTCTTGAGGCTGGCTCCGCAGCTAGGCTGTTTTGTCTGTCTGTCTGAGGGTATCAACCGTACCCTATAAGTAGGAAAAAAGCCTGGGTTGAGCTGAGGGCCTCCCCCTTGGGATATAGGGTGTCAAGAAGTCCCTCAGGGCCAGAGAAGGAAAGAATCTCTCCTCTGCCCTTCAGCCTTGGGGCTCAGCCACAGCCCACTCCCTTGATGAGGCTGGCGGCTTCGGGGATCTGGCGGAAGAGGTTTCTCAGGGTGTCGAGCTCCTGTGTGAGCTGGTCCACCCGGCTGCGGAGCCTTTCGTTCTCGGCCATGTATTCCAGCACCTTTTGCTGCGTCTCCTGAATGCGTCGTTTGGCTTTGTCCCGGCTCTTGCGGACCGCGATGTTGTTGCGCTCCCGCCGCAGCCGGTACTCCAGGCTGTCCTTGTTCACCGCTTTCTTGCCCTTATGGGGAGGTCCGGCTGGAGAGGGAGCTTTGAGGAGAGGACTGCAGGGAGGGGCAGCTGCGGCAGCCAAGGGGCCCTGTGGTGGGAGGAGTGAGAGGTACCAGAGATCAGGCACAAGACACGGAGGGTAAAACAACTTGGAGCTGGGAGAGAGCGCAAGGATGGGGGAGAAAGAGGACCGACCAACAGAGACTGAGAGTGTTAATGGGGGTGGGGAGAAAGTAGCCCTCTCTCTGCCGCCTTCAATATACATCTTGGTCTAGGAGACGTCCTCCATATCAAATCATCTATCCCCCTGCTTCCAGGCAAGGCTGAAGCCCAAACCAAGGGTTCCTGGTCCTAAAGATCCCAGAGGAAGGAACCCCCAGCAGCTTTCCTCCGCCACCCATTTCATTTTCTCACACCGCTGGGGACATTTCCCTCAATAGTGATCCTGAATCTCCCGCTTTGAAATTTATGAGCATTTCCTTTACTCCAGTGAGCCAGACAAGAGGCAAAGGCAGGGGGCCAGGGCTAATTGGAATACACAGAGCCCTTTAGTGAAGTGTTGGTGGGATGGGGGGGGGGCACTAGGGAACAGACAGAATTCAAAGAGACGCCTCAATATGCAGAGCTCTCGCTAGAAGAGATCATGGGAATCCTAGATATGTCCTGGAGAGTGTGGAAAGGGTCTTAGGGTAACTTAGAATCTTGCAGAGCCCTAAAAAGAGAGTCAGGGGAGTGGATCAGAACCTGAAGAGCTGTGGAAAGGGAATCTGAATCCTCAGAAGTTTATAGAGGAGTGGGGCATGGGTCATAATCCATAGCGCTTTAAAAAGAGATGTCTTCTGAGAAAGAAGGGTTCAGTTTGACGTTAGAGACACCCGTGCTGGTCCCCACTCAACTTCTGATCGTTTGAATTTAGGGGGCCCCAAGGAACCAAGAATAAGTGCATTAACCTCTTACCTTGAGTACTCGAAGGGGCTGGTTGGGTGTGCTCAGAGCTGGAGGCAAGTGCATGGCAGTCTGTCCACAGTGTGCCACCTGGTACTGCAGTGGGTTATAGCTGCCTCGGCTAGAGTTTCTTCCACATTCTGGCCCCCGAGGCTCTTCTTTCACCGACACTGCTCGGGGATCATAGCCATCCGCAGGGCTATAGGAGTTGGGCCCTAGGCCCTTCCGATCAGGGCCAAAGGCATGGGCTGGATAGACGAAGGTCCTGGGGTCTGGTGGGAGATAGTGAGGGAAAGCAGGAGTTCCAGGACCCTTAAGGCCACGAGGCTCAGGTTGTGGTTTGACAGTGAAGAGATCAGAGAGGAGCTGTTCCTCACCGGATTCAATGTAGGCCGACAGGTCGATGGAGGCCTCGTGGTCACACATGTCCCCCAGCTCCCCTGGCCCAGTTCGGCTGCCTGGGAACTCAAGTGGTTGGCCTCCTCGTTGGTCACAGTCGTAGTAGATCCCGTGGGACATGACCTAGCGGCCTCCCTCTACTCCCCGCCCTCTGGCCACACACCCTGTCCGGGGAATCCCCCTCTGGGTGTCTGGCTTATCCTCTGCCCTCTTGCTCCTTCTCAACTCTATCACCTCCTCTCCCTCTGGATCTTCCCCTCTCCTGGCTCCTGCCTTCTCTCTTCTTCTCCCCTACTCTTTTGTGGCCTCTCTCCTCCCTCCTTTGTGCTGCTTCCTTTTCCTTTCTGCTGCGGTCAGTAGCTCTCCTCTTCCCTTTTCCCCCCTTCTCTCCCTGGTGCAATGTTGGTGGTGGGGAGGGAGAAGGGAAGGCTAGCCAAGGGGGGACAAGGTGAATCCTGAATGAAGGAATTTGAGAGTAGGTAGTTGATCTTCACCAAATGAGGTCCTTGGTCTGTTTGGCAGCTGAAATTGTCACTCTTTTTTGCTGGTGCTCTCTCTTCTACTCCACCTGGTGAGTAAGGGGGACATCAGGGTCCTGGCATTGATGAGTGTTGGTGCTTCTCCAAGTAGAGCCCCTCACCCTTACACCCCACTCCCTCCCATTAGATCCTGAGTCCCACTTTCAAGTTACCTTGTCTCTTCCTCTGTTCCCAAATTGCTTTTAGTAGAAAGAGGTTTCAGCTCCTAGGGGAACAGTGAAAACCCTTTGTTGGCAGACCCCTAGACTAGCCTGAGCTCCAC
The DNA here is from genome assembly GCF_037893015.1 of Macrotis lagotis. Taxonomy (NCBI): domain Eukaryota; kingdom Metazoa; phylum Chordata; class Mammalia; order Peramelemorphia; family Peramelidae; genus Macrotis; species Macrotis lagotis. The sequence continues at coordinate 182,374,000 of NC_133661.1, read as the reverse complement.
CCTAGACATAGTTCTGCCCCTTTCATCCTGGGCTCCACCTATCTCAGGGGTAGCACCTGCCCCCCCTTAGAAATCCCCCCCCAGACAATCTCCTGGAGCAAAGCAAAATAGGGTAAGACAGCCGGGTAGTGGAGGGAAGGGAAGTGATGGATTAGGAAAGAAGCGGCTGATTCATTTCACAGGGTGCCTGAGACTGCTGACCAGAAGTATTGAATACTACTTTATTGTGAAGTTAATAGAGTGACCAAATGTTTGCACAACTACTCCTCGAAGTAGGATAACTGGAACAGGGAAAAGAGCCCTGGATTTGTAGACAAAAGTTTTGTTATTCTTTGTAACATCATTTGGGGATTTACTGTCAAAGATACTGTAGTAGTTTGCCATTTCCTTCTCCAACTCATTTTACAGATGGGGAAACTGAAGCAAACAGGATTAAGTGACTTACCCAGGGTCACACAGCTAGGAAGTATCAGAAGTCAGATTTGAACCCAAAAAGTCAGTCTTTCAACCTCCAAGGTCTGGCATATTATCCACTATGTCACCTAGCTGACCTGGGTTCAAATACCAACTCTGCCACCTGTTTCCTTATCTCTAAAATGAGGGAGTTGGATTTACCGGTCTCATCATTATCATTATTATTATTATTATTATTATTTTAGAAGTTTTTATTTTCAGTTTCAAATTCTCTTTCTCCCTTCTCTTCCTTCCCTACTTATTGAAAAGGCAAGATATGTGATCCATTATACATATGAAATCATGCAAAACATTTTCAAAATGTTAGCTATGTTACCAAAAATAGCAAGAAAAATGAAGTGAAAAAATATGCTTCAATCTGCATTCAGAGCTCAGCAATTCTCTCTTTGGAGATGGGATAACATTTTTCATCATGAGTCCTTTAGAATTGTCATGGATCTATCGCACTTTAAATTCTATGATCCTGCCTGAATTTAGCAATAGGTCTCTCTCTCTCTCTCTCCCTAATTCATCCTCTGGATGAATCCACTTTGTAAGGTCTAACCAGGGCTGACAATGTTACTCTCTCACTCCAATATCTTGAGGCATTCCTGTTGCCTCTAGCATAAAATATAAACAGTGTGCCATTTAGGGTTCTGGCTCCTTCTGACTCCAAGCCTCCTTTCCATTCTTTACATGATTTTTATAGCTAATTCCTTTGTGGAAAACTGATCTTCATATCTCCATCTTTCTTCAAGGCTCAGCTAGGATACTTCCTTCTTCAATTAACTTTCCTTTATTTCCCCACTCCACCCCAGTAACTTTTCTCATTTTCCTTACATACATGTTATATCTGTTTGTGAGAATGTAAGTTCCTTGAAGGGAGAATCTGTTTCATTATTGTTTTCATTTCTCCCATAAACCTCACATAGTGTCTAGTCCATAGAAGGTATTTAATAAATGCCTGTTGAAGTAAATTGAATTATGTCAGATCCTGACTGAGTTCAGACTTAATGCACCAGAGAAGCTCTTGCCCTTGCTCTAATAGTACTAAAAACTTTGCTTTAATCTGTCTGTTTCTTATTTTCTTGTCATGACCTGGAGACCACAACTTTCAGAGGATAATGGCATTGTCCTGTCTCTGGAACACCTTTCCTTCTGCTACCTCCTTTTCAGGAGGGTGCCAGGACCCTTCACCAGGACCCTGAGATCTCTACCCCTGGCCTGGTTTCCCCCTTCCTTAGCAGTAGCATTAGCTCCACTGCTTCTCTTCTGTGTCCACTTCCTCTTTTGGAACTCAAGAACCTTCCTCTCCACAATCACCTCTCCATAGTGCTTTCTTTCTCAGGGGACTCTAGGACAACCTCATGGGCCCTTTTCACTTTGCACTTCCTGGTTTCATGCAACAGGACTCTCTAACCCCTTATCCCCCTCCATCACGATTGCCAAAATCCCTCTGCTTACAGGAACTTAGAATCATGGAATCAACAGTTCTTTCCCCTAAAAACCATGTTTGCTGACATTAATGGAAGGGGAAAAGAAAATTAAGTTGGTTTGAAATAATTGATGTTATAATATTAGGCAACATGACTTAGTGGATATAATAGTTGACAGGTACCCTGGATTCATAACCCACCACTGCCACTTATTACGATATCAGTATGATCATTGTCAAGTCATTTGATCTATGAGCCTCAGTTTCTTTATCTGTAAAATGAGAGAGTTAGCTTAATAACCCCCTCCCCACCCAACCCTGTGGATTTCCACATGTGAAGTAGAACACAAAAAAAAGATTATAGGTGAAACTTTCTCTCTGACCCTGGACAAATCATTTCACCTCTGCCTGCCTCAGTTTCCCCATCTGAAAATATGAAGATAATTATAACACCTACCTCCCAGGGTTGTTGTGAGGATCGAATGAAATAATTTTAAAGCATTTAGTAGTACCTGCAACATAGTAAGTGCTTTGCAAATATCAGCTATAATACTATATTCTATTGGTTACTTTTACTCTCCTACTTAATCTGTGCTTTTTTCTGTAGTACTTTGTACACTTTAACAAGATTTCCAAAGAATTCTCTTTTTTTTCCTCTATTTTTGCATCACCATAGATAACCCCTTCCCAAATAAAAACAGGGAAAAAAAGAAACCTTTGTGATAAAGCATTATCTAGCAAAACAAAACCCTAATAGTGGCTATATCCAAAAATGTATGTTTCTTTCTGCAATTTGGAATCTGGAAATAGATAGGGTTAGTCTTTGCCTTGATCTGAGTTTTTAAGTCTTTCAATATTGTTTTTGTTTATAATATTATTGTCATTATATAAATTATTCTTCCAGTTAAACTGACTTCATTCTGCATCAGTTTCGAATTGCCAGGATTCTCTAATGTCTCTTTTTGTCATTTCTTACAGTTCAGTAATATACCATTATACGCTTGTAACCAAATTTATTCCACCATTCATCTTTGCTTTTCTTTCCTCTTATTAATTCTCCTTTTTTTTTTTAGATTTTTTTTTTTTGCAAGGCAATGGGGTTAAGTGGCTTGTCCAAGGCCACAGCTAGGTAATTATTAAATGTCTGAGGCCGGATTTGAACTCAGGTACTCCTGACTCCAGGACCGGTGCTCTGTCCATTGCACCACCTAGCCACCCCAAATTCTCCTTTTAAGACAGGAAAGTTTGTTTTGCTTATGACTATTTTCCACTAAGTATTATCCTCCTTCTTAATTTGACTCCCCAGTTCTCATCTGCTTCCCAGTTTCTTCACCAAACTCTATGTGTGTTTGATTCTACTTTCAGTTAAGAGGGAGGTTTGCGGGGCAGCTAGGTGGTGGAGAGAATAGAAATGGGCCCTGGAGTCAGGCAAATCTTAGTTCAAATCCAGCCTTAGATACTTGACACTGTGTGACCTTGAGCAAGTCACTTAATACAGTAGCCTTATAGGAAAAAAAAAGGAGTTTTTAATTTTTTTCTGATAGCCTCAATCCCCACTAAACTCTGTGCCTAATTAATATAAATTCTTCTCAGTCATTCTCTCTAATATAACATCAAAGTGAAGATACTCCCAATTCCTCCCTCCATCTTTGTTCCTCCTTTTTTTCCCCCTCACAACTCAATTATGAGAAAAATATCTACCCCTTTCCTCTTCCTTTCCAAACCATACTAGTGTATTTCTTTTGTGCTTTGTTCTCTTTCTACTCAGAACAAAGCCAATCCATTCTCAGGTCCTCTGTTTTTGTTATAGAAGAAAAGGTTTTGTTTATTTTTGAGGCAACTGATGCTATAATAGCGATAATGCTGGGTCAGGAAGACCTAAGTTTAAATTTGACTCAGCACTTATTAGTTATGTGGTCCTGGTCAAGTCATTTAACCTATATTTACCTCAGTTTCTACAACTGTAAAATGGAGAAAATAAATGCAGTTCCCTCTTAGAGTTGTGAGGATCAAATGAAAAAAGTGTAAAAGAGGAAATGCATATTCTCTTTTCCTTTCCCTTATTTAACTACCTCATTTTCTTGGAAGTTGGGGAGGTTCTTCTTTCCCTACAAGATTTTTAGCCTTTCCTCCAATCAATAACCTTTTTAGGTTTCTCTTGAGTTCTGTTTTTACATTTCAAAGTTTCTACTCAGCTCAAAACCTTACAAAAATGATTGTTGAATTATACACACTTAGAAATCTATTTTACCCTAGAGGAAAAAAAAAAAGGAGATGGTAGAAAGAGTTCAGGAGGAGGGGAAGGGGGTGGTGTAGGTGATAGAGAAGAGGGAAGATCCATACCAATCAAACTACCAAATAACTACTTTCCTGAGCTAGAAAAACAAGTAACAGAATTCATCTGGAGAAACAAAAGGGCAAGAATAGCAAAGGAAAAAAAATGTAAAGGAAGGTGGCCTAGCTCTACCAGATCTAAAACTATACTATACTATAAAGTAGCAGTCGCCAAAACTGCCTGGTACTAGTTAAGAAATAGAGTAATGGATGGGTGGATTAGGATAGGTTAAAAGAAACAGCAGTAAATGACTACAGCAATCTACTGTTGACAAACCCAAAGACATCAACCTCTGGGATAAGAACTCACTATTTAACAAAAATTATTGGGAAAGGGGCAGCTAGGTGGCACAGTGGATAGAACACCAGCCCTGTAGTCAGGAGGATCTGAGTTTAAAGCTGGCCTCAGACACTTAATAATTACTTAGCTGTGTGACCTTGGGCAAGCCACTTAACCCCATTGCCTTGCAAAAAAAAATTATTGGGAAAACTGGAAAATAGTATGACAAAAACTAGGCATAGATCCACATCTCACACCCTATATCAAAATAAGGTCAAATTGGGTACAGGATTTAGACATAAAGAGCAAAACCATAGATAAATTAATAAACCAAAAAATATTCTATCTGAACTATGGAAAAGGGATAAATTTATGACAAAACAAGAATTAGAGTACATTATAAATTGCAAAATGAATGATTTTGACTATATTAAATTAAAATTTTTGCACTAATTAATAAAATCAATGCTGCCAAAATTAGCAGGAAAGCAGAAAGCTGGGAAACAATCTTTACAACTAGGAGTTCTGATAAAGGTCTCATTTCTAAAATATAGAGAAAATGACATCAAAATTATAAGGTCACAAGTCATTCTCCATTTGATAAATATTCATAGCAGCTCTTTTTGTAGTGGCAAAGAATTGGAAATTGAGGGATGCCCATCAGTTGGGAATGACCAAACAAGATATGATACATGAATACTATGGAATACTGTTGTTCTATAAGAAACCATAAATGGTTGGACTCTAGAGAAGCATGGAATATCTGATGCTGAGCGAAGAGAGTAGAACCAAGAGAACAATGCACATATCAACAACAACATTATGATATGAACAACCTGCTCCTCTCAGCAGTCCAGAGAGCTAGGACAACTGTACTTGACTAGTTATGGGACTATATTATCCCTGACTGGTTATGGGACTATATTATCCCCAACCAGAGGAAGAACAACAAAACAAGGCAAAGCACACAGAAAAAAAAAACCTTTCCGAATCTGATGAACACTTTATAAAAAATTATCTCTTAAGTATTCTTTCCCTTAATCCTGATTCTTCATGCCAAAAATTACTAATTTGCAAACATATTTAACAAAACCTATATGTAAAATGCTAACTAGACTATTCCCTGCTGAGGGGAAGGGGATGGGAAGTGAGGGTGGAGGGAATTGTTGTGACTTGGAAATATGCATGTACAATGGATGAAAATAAATTTTGAAAAATTTTTAGTTTTAAAAAAGAGAAGAGGGAAGATTGTGGGAGAGGACAGTCAGATATAACACACTTTTTTGTTTTTTTACAAGATGGTGGGATTGGGTGAACTGCCCAGTCCATGCAGCTAGGTGGTTGTTGGGTGTCTGAGGTGGAATTTGGGCTTAGGTCCTCCTGGCTCCAAGGCTGATGTTCTGTCTGCTGCACCACTTGGCTGCCCCACAACCCACTTTTAAGAAGGGATGAAATGAAAAGAGAGAGAAAATGGATGGAAGGAAATACAATTAGCAATAGCAATTGTAGGGAAAATTATTGAAGCAACCTCTCTGATGGGCATGATAAAGACTGCAATCCATCCCAGAGACAGAGCTGATGGTATCTGAACACAGAATGAAGTATGGTTTTCTTTTTCTTTTTCTCTCAATCTATTTTTCATGAGGTTTTCTATTTTTGTGGGGAACAGGGGCATTATGTTTCTTCTTACAAGAAGACTATTTTAGTAATTTGTAAATAAATAAAAAATGATTGTTTAAAACTCTTTTAAAAAAAGGGAAAATGAAAAAAAGGGAAAATGATCAATGTTGTAAAGATTGTGGAAAGATTGGGATGTTAATGCATTTTTGGTGGAGTTGTGAACTGATCCATCCATTCTGGAGAGCAATATGGTACTATGCCCAAAGAACAATAAAACTGATCATACCCTTTGTCCCTCAATACTAATACCAGGCCTATATCCAGAAGTAATTATAAAAAATGGGAAAAGTCCTACATGTTCCAAAATATTTTAGAAACTCTTTTTCTTGTGGCAAAGATTTGGAAATTGAGGGGATGACCATCAACTGGGGAATGACTGAACAAGTTATTTTGTATGAATGTTATAGAGTACTATTGTTCTTTAAGAAACCATAAATGGTGAGACTCTAGAGAACTATGGAACAAATTACAGGAATTGATGCTAAATGAAGGGAATGGAATGAACATTGTACACGTTAACTACAACAATTGATCAACTTGATGGATACACCTCCTCTCAACAATTCAAGAGAGCTAGGACAACCCTAGAAGACCTGCTATGGACAATGCTATACACATCCAGAGGAAAAAACAAAACAAAACAAAACCAAAAAAAAACCCCTATAGAATCTGAATGAACACTACATTCACTTTTTTAAAATTTCTCTTATGTTTTTCTTTCCTATTTCATGATTTTCTTTCTTTTCCCTTAATCTTAATTCCTCATACAGAAAATGACTAATATGTAAACATGTTAAACACAAATGTGTATATACAATATTCACCAGACTGTTCACCACTGAGGGGAGGAGGGTGGAAGGAAATTATGTAGCTTAAAATTATGCAAATACAAGTGGATGAATGTTGAAAAACTTTCATAACATGTAATTGGAAACATAAAATATCAATTGGAAAAAAAGTAAACAAAAACAAGTCCAATGGCAGTCAAGGCAAAAAAACCCTTTCTTTGCATGTAACTGGAAAAATAAATAAAATTTTAAAATGTTTAACATATAAACACAAATGTACATGTACAACATTCACTAAACTGCCACTGAGGGGAGGAGGTTGAGAAGGGAATATGGAAGAAAATTGTGCAACATATAGACAAGTGGATGAATGTTGAAAAACTTTCAAAACAAGTAATTGGAAAATAAAATATCAATAAAAAAAGAAATATGTTTAGCATAATTATACATGTATAATCTATGTTAGGGGAAAGGATAGGGAAGAGAGTGAGGGAGAAAAATGTACTCAAAATCTTACAAAAAATGATTGTTGAGGGGCAGCTAGGTGGTGCAGTGGATAAAGCACCAGCCCTGGAGTCAGCAGTACCTGGGTTCAAATCCAGTCTCAGACACTTAATAATTACTTAGTTGTGTCGCCTTGGGCAAGCCACTCAACTCCATTTGCTTTACAAAAAAAAAACCCACTAAAAAAATGATCGTTGAAAACTATCTTTACATGTAGTTGGAAAAATAAATTTTTAAAGCTTTTACTTAGCTCTTGTCTTTTAATCAGGAATGTTTGAAAGTCCTTTATTCCACTAAAGGTGAATTTCTTTCCCCGCCTAAGATTATACTCAGTTTTTCTGGGGAAGTTCTTCTTAGTTGTAAGTTATAAGGGGATTTGACTTTCAAGTGCCTAAATCTCCTCACAGGGAGACATTCAGTATCCTGCTATTTCCTACTACCTGGGTGGGAATGCACTCCATTGACAAAACAGGCTTCAGCTTTAAAATTGGCCAGACTGAGACAGACTCTTTCTTTCCTATATTCTCTTTCCTGTTTTGTCCAAAGGGTGAAAAGTACATTATGGGAACCATGAACAGAACCAGGAGGGGGAAATAAATCTTCCATCTCCCCCATTATTTTTTACCCTCAGTTCCTTATTAATGGACCTGTGGGTGTTTGCTTCTGTTTTATCTTATTTGTCTTTCTCAGTTTTAGTGATGATTCCCTTCAACCCGAAGTCTGATCCATGGTGATTAGGATTCCAAGCAGAATGTTACAACCTGAGCAGAAAAACCCAGAGAAGCCTAAGTATCTGAGACTTGATCTTGAGGGGAGCTTTTGGACTCAGAAATAGGACTATACTCTATTGAACCCAAGCTGATTTATCAGCCTAATCTTCTTCCCTTCCCCAGAAACTGAGACGGTACAAAGGGTAGGGAATAAGGGAGAAGGATTAAATCCCAGTGTCAAAAAGAGTTTGTATATGTTATTATGAATTCTTATGTAAATACTCTTTTGTAAATTAATTGTACTTTTTAGTGGTTAAATGGGACTGGGGTACAGAAAAATCTATCCCAGACAACATTATCAGCAGGGACTCAAGTCAATGACAGAGTCTCAATACCCTACAGTCTCTCTGAAGGGTATAAGAGAACCCTAGGGAAGGGATGAAATAGAATAAACTTGACCTTTAGGCAACAGAGGCCAGAGAGGGGAGAGTCTAGAATAATCAATGTTATATATGAGTCCTTGTCTAGGATTAAATTGGGCCCTTCACTTTTGTGGGGATTCTTGGAGAGACTTTGTTGTTGTTGTTTCTATATAATTTTTTGAGACTTTTTTTTCAAGATTTTAGATATTTTAAACTGCAAGATCCTAGAGGAATTTGGCATTTTTTAGGCTATAAATGTGTAGTTGATTTTTCCCCCTAGTGTTAGTTCCCTCTACAAGACAGTTCCATTGGTATAATTTTGCAGATTTTTCATTTGTTGCTAAATTAACTATTTAAATATTGTTACTTTTTGAATTATTGAATCCTGTGGAAACTAATATATTCTTTTTTTACTATTGAATCCTGTATAAGTACTGATATTAAGTTTAATAAAGAGAAATTTGTAATCACTAATCTAAGAAAATGTTTCTATTGTTCTTTTGTATTTAAAGAGACCTCTATTACTTGCCTTTTTGTGAAAACAAAATATCTTTCAGCTTCTTAAGGTGAGCTACCAGCACCTAAAATCTGTAAGTAATTGATATCTTTGCCACTCCACTAAGTGAACCTACTTTTCTTCTTGTACTATTGGACTTATCCAGGCAAGTAGCTAGGATCTGTGGGAGGAATTTGGGGGTAATTCTTTGGATTAAAGTCCCAGAGGAAATTGACTTCTATGCAAATAGCCTAGAGTCCAGAGCATCCTAGAGAATTTTGATGTATAGAAAGGTACATTTTTGATTGATCCAGACCCCTATTGAATGCACTGACAGAATAGTACTGAGAGAAATCAATTGGAGTAGTTTTCAACCAGAAAAGTTTTCTCATCTGAGAAAGTGATGACATCTAGTAGATACCTTGTCCCAAATTCCCTATGAGAAAACTGTCTATTCTGGAAAGTTCAAAGTGGACCAGGTTTATATCTGAGATTGGAAACCATTTATTTTCCCTTTTTGATTTTTATTTTATTTGTGGGTTAAGAAAAATCCTATAAGCTAAGACTAAGCAAGCAGAGATATTTTGGCAGATTTTATAAAATGTTTTTATTCTGTTGAATCTGCAAAGCTTGATATTTTGGGATATGATTTTCAGTGTACATATGGAATTGTATATGATCAGTTAATATTGGTTGTTTTTGAAACATTACTATGTGGCACAAGGGAGCAAGTAAATACATCCTTTATACCTCTTCAGAAAAGATAGAGAAATGTTCAAAGGACCGTTCCAAAAAATGCTGTTGTCTATTTGCTGGGCATCGCAAACAGGGAAATGGTAAGGTGGCTTGAACTTTCGATTTTTCAGATCTTACACAGAGGACCCTTCTTCCTGCCTGTTCCTGTCATGTGAGTATTTTTGACTGGCTATGTAGCCAGAACTAGGATACAGGGATCCTATCCAGTATAATTGATGGACCACCATCAGTGGGGACTAGAACTATTTGCTGAGTGCCTAAGTATCTAATGCACCCCCCCCCCCACCAAGGGTACTAAACTCTTATTTTTTCCTCTTTTAGGTCAATGTCTGGATCACAGTCTTTTTCTCCTCCCTAACTCCTGCCCTCCCATAGAGAGAGATTTCAACATGCATATTGATAATCCCTCAATCACTCCTATCTTCTAGTTCCTAATCTTGCTTTTTTTTTGTTTTGGTAAGGCAATGGGACTTGCCCAAGGTCACACAGCTAGGTAATTATTAAGTGTCTGAAGCTGGGTCCTCAAGGGCAGGTGCTCTATCCCCTACATCATGTCACTTAATTTATTTTCTTTGATCTAGGCTCCAGCCTACCTCAGCTACAGAGAGTTAGTCATACCCTTTATCTTACCATCATCACCCACAAATGCATCACTTCCATGTTCATGAACTCAGAAGTTTTCTTATCTGATAACAATCTGTTGCCTTTTTTACCTCTCCCTCTGCCTGGTTCTTGGTCCATACAGTGACCTCCAATCCCTCCATGCCTCTTTGTCATCACCCTTGCACTGGCTATACTCTTCCCCACTCTCCCTCCATCTTGACCCTTTGGTGAACCAGTTCAACTCTACACTATCCTCTTGATTCCCTTTTCCCCTTGTCTTATTATTGATCTTGTCCAGCCAAGTCTCAGCCTTGTATCACTCCTACCATCTGCTGCCTTTGTCCTTTTACTATGCTTCTGAAGAAAGGTGAGAAAATGGTGAAACCATTTTGAAAGGGTCCATTATGAATTCTTGTTACTCATAAAACTGAACCCTCACTCATGCAAGAAAATTCTTTTACATCTTTCTAATTAATTTACTATCCCATTTGATTTAGTGCTTTTTTTTTTGCAAGGCAATGGGGTTAAGTGGCTTGCCCAAGGCCACACAGCTAGGTAATTATTAATTGTCTGAGGCTGGATTTGAACTCAGGTACTCCTGACTCCAGGGCCGGTGCTTTATCCACTACACCACCTAGCCGCCCCTTCAAACCTTTTTTATTCCTCTCCAAATCTCTAACTGCTCCCTTTCCCCCTCCTCTTTGCTGAGAGAAGCTAGTTTTAAATTTCATTGAAAAAAAATTTGCCATTTACCAAGACTACCTCTTATCTCCTCCTTCTCACCTCAAACCCCTCAAGTGCTTTCTGCTGCTATCTTTCTTTACTCCTATTCACAACAAGAAGTGGTCCTTCTTGCCAAGGCAAATTTCTCTACATTCACAAGTGATACTATTCCATAGTGTCTTTTCTAGTATATTTCCCCTTCTATCATCCTTACTCTCTCATTACTCTTTAATTCTCCCTGTCTAGAGGATGCTTCCCTACTATGTAGAAGTATGCCTATTTCTTTTCTATCCTCAGAAATCTCTTATATGATCTGTTCATCCTGCTAGCTATTGTCTCATTTCTCTTTCTCCTTTTTGTTATTAAAATCCTTGAGAAGTCTGCCTATAATTATTTCCTCCACTTCCTTTTCTCTCACTCTATTTTTAAACTCTCTGTCTTCTGATCAAATTAACAACTGAAACTGCTCTTTTCAAAGTTACTAATGATCACTTAATTACCAAATTTTCTCAAACTTCATTCTTCTTGACCTCCCTGAAGCCTTTGACATTATCTATCACCCTCATTTTTACTTCTTTTCTCTTTAGGTTTTTGTGCCACTACTTTCTCCTAGTTCTTGTATATGTCTGACAATTGCTTTTCAGTCCTTTTTAGCTGGATCTTCATCTCTTTAACTATGTGTGTGTTCTGTTCTGCTCTCTCTTTTCTTCCCTATATTATTTCACTTGGTGATCTCATCTGCTCCCATGGATTCAATGATCATCTTTATGTTGATTATTCTCAGTTCTCTTTATCCAGCTGTAAACTTTCTGTTGACCTCTAGTCTTACGTATACAACTTCCTATTAGAAATTTCAAACTAGATGTCTTAAAGAGATATTAAGCTCAACATGTCCTATATAATTCATTATCTTTTCCTTCAAGCCATGGGTCTTCCCAGTTTTTGTATTACTGTTCAAAGCACCATCTTTCCAGTGATGAAAAGGGACCTTAGTGTCACCCTCAGTTCATGACGCTCTTGACTGCTGCCCCCCCCATATCAATTTGTTGCCAGGTCTTGTGGATTCTACTTTAATCTCTTCACATCACTTATATAAACCAGCTTCTCTGATGTTTTCACCACGTATCACCTCATACTTAAGAATATTGAATAGCCTTCTAGTTGGTCTTCCTTCCACAAGTCTCTTCCTGTTCTAATCCTTCCTCCACTCATCTGTTAAACTGATAAAATACATGTCACATTCCTATAATAAACTCTAGTGACTATCTATTACTTCCAGAATAAATATAAAACCCTGTTTGGTTTTTAAAGTTATAACTTCCTAACTTGACCCTTTCCTAGCATTTCCATCTTCTTATACCTTCTCCCCTCCAACATAATCTGGAATCCAATGACACTGGCCTTCCCTGTTATTCCTTGACCAAAAAACTCCATTTCTCAATTCTGCACTTTCATTTGCTGTGTCTGGGTTTAGAATGTTGTTCTTCATCTCCATCTTCTAGCAACTGTGGCTTCTTTCAAGTTTCAGCTAATGTCTTACCTTCTATAAGAATTTTCCCCAATTTCTTCTTAAAGCTAGTGTGTTCTCTCTGTTGATTATGTTCCACGCATAAGCAGCTAGATGGTGCAGTGAGTAGAGGGCTGGTCCTGAAGTCAGGAGAACCTGAGTTCAAATGTGACCTTAATCACTTACTGTGTTACCTTGGGCAAATCACTTAACCCTGATTGCCATCTTCAGTTGCCCTGATTCCCAGCTGCCCATTGGATCCAGATGGTCTGGAGGAACATCCCCTCACTCAAATCTAATTTACATGCATATTATGGCATAACCTCCCCAATGTTATGGTCTTCTTTGAGAATGAAGGACACATATCATGTATCCTCTGTATCTTTGCTGTACATAGTAGCTGTTTGCACATTGTCTCTCCCTTTAGACTATGAGCCCCTTGAGAAGAGAAACTAATTTTCTTTTAATTTTCTTTGTATCCCAGCACTTTGCACAGTATGTACCCCATAAGAAGCATTTGATCAATGTCTTTTGACTCTAATTTAGGCTTTAGAAGAGTATTTGATATAAAGAAGATACATTCCTGTGATGAAATCTATGAAGAGGAAGGAGGAAGTATAGTGGAAAGTATTTGAGAAATGATCAAAGTACAGACAAACAGAAGCTGGGGTGTGGTAGGAATACATACAGAATGCTTCATTAGAAGGAGGAAATGGATATTGAGTTCTGAAAGCTTATCACAAAACTGTCATATAGAAAGAGGATAAACTAACAGTGAAGAATTTCAATCCACCTTTGGTTGACAAGCAGAACAGCTAAGAAGTTCTTGACTTGCCTTGCAAATAATTTTTACCATCTAATAGTGCTTGGCTGTACAATAGGCATTTAATATATTCTTTTTTAAAATTAATATTGAATAAATTCTTTAGAAGGGAAAAGCAACGAAGAGAAGGTATCATAGTACTTTGAAGGGACTATTCTGGCCTGGATTCTGACTAAAAAGGAAGAACTAGTTGCTGAAGTAGAATAGGAAGTAACCACATCATCTTAGAGTTGATGATAGATAAAGAAGAGCATCTCAGGGTAGGAGGGGTGTCTGATGAATACCTTAGATTCTAGAAGACTGGAATTCTAAGGATTCAGAAATATAAACATACAATTTAATATTCTTCAAGGGGAAACTGCCTTAGGCAGGATTGAGATACTACCAGCAACAAAATCCGGACAATAGAAATATAAATAATTCTGATAAAGAAGAAAAGGGGAAGCAACTCAAAGAGTCTGGTGTGGCTATATAGGGAACTAAATGACCAACTAAGAGATTCAAAGGATATGTTCAGGAAATGGAAGGTAGGTAACTGAGAAAAAATTCAAAATGTGACATGATTCTTTAAGAATGTCAAGAAAAGGGGCAGCTAGGTGGTGCAGTGGATAGAGCACCGGCCCTGGAGTCAGGAGTACCTGAGTTCAAATCCGGCCTCAGACACTTAATGATTACCTAGCTGTGTGGCCTCGGGCAAGCCACTTAACCCCATTGTCTTGCAAAAACCAAAAAAATTAAAAAAAAGAATGTCAAGAAAAAAGTTTAAAAAATTAATGTCAAGAACTATCAAACCCAGAATAGGCTTAGACAGAAAACTTTGTTGGAGGCAAGAGAAAGAGATCACAGAAAGGCTTAGATTATAGCCTGATGGATAATAAAGGACAAGAGGGGAAAAGTAGTTAACATAATGTCGCTCTATTCTCTTGGTTTTCTTTTGTAGCACTTAGTTCTCACATACATTTACCCCGCCCCCCCAAATAAATAAAAATGTCTAGGTTGAGTTTATTGAGACTTTTTTTTTTTTTAGGTTTTTGGCAAGGCAAATGGGATTAAGTGGCTTGCCCGAGGTCACACAGCTAGGTAATCATTAAGTGTCTGAGATCGGATTTGAACCCAGGTACTCCTGACTCCATGGCCAGTGCTCTATCCACTGCACCACCTAGCTGCCCCTGTTTGGGTTTTTTTTTTTTGCGAGGCAATGGGGTTAAGTGACATTATTTTTAAGATGCAATCCTTGCACTCAAGACTTCCTGACTTCCAGACTAGTTCTCTAGTCACCTAAATTATAAATCTGAAATTCCCATTCTTCCCCTTGGCTTTGCAATGAGAAAACTTAGGCTGAAATTCTGCCTCTAATGCCTTCTTAACCACTTTCTGCAGATCACTTAACCTCTCTGGTCTTGGTTTCCTCATCTGCAAAATGAGGTGGTTAACTTAACTACTAAGTTCTTTCTTCATTTTTAGATCCAGAATCCTTTTAATTACTGTAACTCAAGTTGCTTGCCTGAGTCTACTTCAATTCATTCCAGAACTAGGTTCCACTTAAGGGGTCGAGGACCTACTATGGGCCAGATATTGTCCTAAGTACTTTCTTAGAAATACTTTCTCATTTGAACCTCACAACAATCCTTTGAGGTAGCTTTTATTATGATTCCCATTTTATAAGTTGAGGAAATTGAGACAGACAGAGGTTAAATGACTTGGCCAAAACCACCCAAGCTAATAAGTATCTAAGGTCACAGGTCCTCCTGTCCACAGATCCAGTGCTCTATACAATCCTCCAGCCACTAAAGTGATTTTTTTTCCTAAAAGGCAGATCAGATCATATTACACCCCCCCCTACCCAGTAAACTCCAGTGGCTTTCTATTGCCTCCAGGGTAAAGTACACAATGTTCTGTTTAGCATTAAAACCTTTTAAAACCTAGCCCCTTCCTACCTTTCCAGACTCCCAAACCCATTTAAACAAGACATTTTGTCTCTCTCTGTTCTCTAGAATGCTCCCCTCCTTCATCCCAACTATGACCTCCCTGGATTCCTTTAAGTCTCAGATAATATCCTTCCTTCTATGGGAAGCCTACCTAGCCTCTCTTTTTTTTTCTCCTAAGCCCTCTTAATTACAGTACTTTCCTTCTTTTAAATTCTCTCCTATTTATGGTTCACCTAATTAATTTGTATATGTATATATACATGTGTATATATATATTACATATATATTTGCATGTTGTCTTCCCAATTAAATTTTTTTTTGTTTTTGCAAGGCAATTGGATTAAGTGACTTGCCCAAGGCCACAAACTAGGTAATTATTAAATGTCTGAGGTCAAATTTGAACTCAAGTCCTCCTGACTCCAGGGTTGTGTTCTATCCATTGCCACTTAGCTACTCTCCCATTAGATTATAAACTCCTTGAGGGCAGGGATCCTCTTTTACCTATTTTTGCATCCCTAGTGTTTATCATAATGCCTCAAGCATAGTAGTCACTTAATAGATGTTGATGATTAATTATTCACTGTGCTATCATCTGCCTCAAACCAAAAAACATATTGCCAAAGAACCTGCAAAAAACTTGGATGAAACTGGGGAGAAGGGAATCTTTTCAAACCCTATAATTTTTCCTAATTGCAACACAAATCAATTCAAGTGAGACCCAAAAGGGTTAGATATAGAGCCTGAAAGATTTGAGAGTCTTTTGCTTTATTTCCCACCAGCAGCTGTGTTCTTTCTTGTATTTTTCACTACTTGAGTTTTTCAGACTGCAAAGAAAATCAAAATGATTAACTAGGCATTGAAATCCCAACTAAATGAGGAGATAAGAAAGCACTTAACTGACCTTAATGAGTTTGAGTTACCAGATCCAGATAAACTGTCAGTGATCTTGAGAGAAACTGAACATGTGATTGCTGAACCATAGATGACATTCCAATTCAAGTCAACCTTAATATGTGCCTGTGAGTCTCTAGGATTCAATTTTGTAAAAATGCCATAATCCCTGTCCTCAAGATATTTGTAGGTACAAGAAACAGAAGAAATAATAAATATGCATGAAGGCTTAAGACAAAAGTAGGAAAATATGAGAAGAAAAAAATTATTTTTATCTGGGGAATCAAAGAAGGATTCCTGGGGGGGTGGCACCTAAACTGAAGGCACCTAAATCTGAAAAAAGAATTTCAACAGATGCCAATGTGAAGGAAGCCTCCAGGGATGAAGGACAACCTGTGCAAATGTATGGAGACTAGAGAATATAGAATGAATTTAAGGAAAACCTGGAAGTTGTTTGATCAGAAAACAGGAAATGGGGAGGGGGCAGAGCTAAAATAGTGGAATAAAGCAGGGGCTCACCTAAATTTTCCCAAATTTACCTCCAAACAACTATAATACCTCAAAACAAATTCGGGAGTGGCAGAACTCACAAAAGGACAGGGTAAAACAATTTTTCAGCCTAAGACAGCTTAGAAGATTGACAGGAAAGGTCTGTCTCATTGGGGTAAAAGAAGAGAATAGTCCAGCACAGGTGGTACCTGACAAGCCAGCAGCAGATCTAGACTGGGATAGGCCAACAAAGAGGCACCATTCCCCTAGCAAAAAAAGTTTGGGACAGTTCCCCCTGAACTCCGGTAGCAGAATTGAATTTTAACATAAGGTAAGTTAAAAAAGAGGTTGAAAAAATGAGCAAAAAACAAAACAAAACAAGAGAACATGACCATAGAAAGTTACTATGGTGACAGAGAAGATTAAAACAAACTCAGAAGAAGACAGCAATGTCAGAAGAGCTACAAAGTCTCAAAGAAAATGCTCATAGGCCCAACAGAACTTCTGGAAGACTTCAAAAAGGATTTTAAATATCAAATAAGAGAGGTAGAAGAAAATTTGGGAAAAGAAATGAGTCATGGAGGATTAATCATGAAAAAAGGTGTGTCAAAATTCACTAAACAATTAAAAAGTAGAATTGACCAAATGGAAAAGGAGGTACAAAAACTCGCTGAGAAAAAAAGATTTCTTTTTTTTTAAATTTTTATTTTTGGGGTTTTTTTTTGGGGGGGGGCAAGGCAATGGTGTTAAGGGACTTGCCCAAAGTCACATAGCTAGGTAATTATTAAGTGTCTGAGACTGGACTTGAACTCAGGTCCTCCTGACTCCAGGATGGGTGCTCTATCTGCTGCCTCAAGAAAATAATTTCTACAAAAATATAATGGAAAGTACATGAAGGGGATAGTTCAAAGGAGAAATATTATGATTGGACTTTAAATGTCAGGCTAAGGAGTTTATATTTTACCCTAAGATCAAAGATTATCAAACTCTTTTGATCACATACACTAGTAAATAAGAAAAAAACCACATTTAAGTAAATACCTTATATCCCATGTATGTATGTATGTTTATTTATATGTTTACTCATTTATAATTATATTTATAAATATATATTTATTAGTAAATTGTACATATGATAATAGTTATAAACATTAAAAAACTTACATAAAAGATACATTTTTAAAATGAATGATATACAACCTTGATGGACTTGCTCATTCCATCAGTGCAACAATCAGGGACAATTTTGGGCTATCTATGATGGAGAATGCCATCTGTATCCAGAGAAAGAATTGTGAAGTTTGAACAAAGACCAAAGACTATTACCTTCAATTTAGGGGGAGGGGGGAAACCTATCTTATTATGTAATTTGGCTATATCTTATACTTTATTTTTTCTTCCTTAAGGATATGATTTCTCTCTCATCATATTCAACTTAGATCAATGTATACCATGGAAACAATGTAAAGACTAACAGACTGCCTTCTGTTGGGGGTGGGAAGAGGGAAGCAAGAGTAGGTGAAAAACTGTAAAACTCAAAATAACTAAAATCTTTCTTTAAAAAATGAATGAGGGGCGGCTAGGTGGCGTAGTGGATAAAGCACCGGCCTTGGAGTCAGGAGTACCTGAGTTCAAATCCAGCCTCAGACACTTAATAATTACCTAGCTGTGTGGCCTTGGGTAAGCCACTTAACCCCATTTGCCTTGCCAAAAACCTAAAAAAAAAAATGAATGAGGTGGGGCGGAGCCAAGATGGCGACAAGAAGGGATCAAGTCTTAGGCGCTCTCTGATAAAACCTGAAACTAAGGACTCTAACCAAACTTTCAAGAGACAGAACCCACAAAGGGACCCAGTGAGGCAGTTCTCCTACTCAAGGTAACCTGGAAAAGAGCAGAAAGGCTCTGCTCCTCGGGGTTGGAGGGGCGGCCCGCCAGAGGGGTGGCCCGCCAGAGTGAAAGAACTTCAGCCTCCTGGAGGCAGCCCCAGGGCGCTGGGAGCCACAGCTCACAGAAGCAGGAGTCTCCTGAGCTGCACCCCAGGGAGCACCGGGCACAAAGTGGGGGAACAACGGTACACCTCTGCCAGAGCAAGCACATGGAACCCAGCCCTCAAGGCACACAGCAAGCAGCTTGGTCTTTCCGCAGCCCTGATCCAGGAAACAGAAGCAGGCAGAGCTGGTAAGCAGGAGCCTCCAGGCTCCAGGGCATGAGCCCTTTGAGCAGAGGGAGGGGAGTGAAGAGAGACTGCGGAGCTCTGTCCTCTGCCTCTGGAACAGAACTCTGGGGCTCTGACCACATTCAGATCCTTATAGCAGTCTAGGCACCCCTGTAGAACAGCAGGGCCCCCCACACCTCAGCCCCGTGGCAGAGGGGGGCGCTTATGGTCATTCACAGACCAGTAGGGAGGACAGAGCCTCACACACTGAGACCCTTGTGGAAGTGTCCCAAAAGCTCAGGAAGCACCCCAAAACCAGGCTCAGGCTGGGAAAATGAGCAAGCAGAGAAATAAGAGGAAGACCATTGAGAAATATTTTGCTCATGAGCCCAAGAAGGATCAAAATACTCAGTCTGAAGATGAGGAGGTACAAGCTCCTGCATCTAAAGACTCTAAGCAAAACAGAAATTGGGTTCAGGCTATGACAGAGCTCATAAAAGACTTTGAAAATCAAATGAAGGAGTTGGAAGAAAAACTGGGAAAAGAAAGGAGAGAGATGCAGGAAAAACATGAAAATGAAATCAGCAGCTTAGTCAAGGAAATCCAAAAAAATGCTGAAGAAAATAGCATGCTAAAAACCAGCTTAGGTCGAATGGATAAAACAGTTCAAAAAGTTATTGAGGAAAAGAATGCCTTAAAAAGCAAAATTGGTCAGATGGAAAAAGAGATAAGAAAACTCTCTGAGCAGAACAAATCCTTCAGACAAAGAATAGAATTCAGGGAGATTGATGAATTTACCAGAAATCAGGAATCAATACTTCAAAACCAAAAAAATGAAAAATTAGAAGAAAATGTGAAATATCTCATTGAAAAAACAGCTGATATGGAAAACAGACTTAGGAAAGATAATTTAAAAATTATTGAAATACCTGAAAGTCATGATCAGGAAAAGAGCCTTGACATCATTTTCAAAGAATTACTACAGGAAAATTGCCCTGATATTCTAGAAGCAGAGGGCAAAATAGAAATGGAGAGAATTCACTGATCCCCCGAGAAAGAGATCCCAAAAAACCAACCCTTAGGAATATTATAGCCAAGTTCCAGAACTCCCAAGTCAAAGAGAAAATATTATAAGCAGCCAGAAGGACACAGTTCAAATATCGTGGAGCTGCAGTCAGGATCACACAGGACTTAGCAGCAACTACATTGGAAGCTCATAGGGCTTGGAATATAATATACTGGAAGGCAAAAGAGCTTAGAATGCAGCCAAGAATGAACTACCCAGCAAGGCTGAATGTCCTCTTCCAGGGAAAAAGATGGACTTTCAATGAACCAGGGGAATTTCAAATGTTCCTTCTGGAATGGCCAGAGCTGAACAGAAAGTTTGATCTTCAGATACAGGACTCAGGTGAAGCACGGAGATTGGAGGAGAGGGGGGGAAATATGAGCGACTTAATGATGATGAACTGCATGTATTCCTGCATAGAAAAATGACACTGATAATACTCATATGAACCTCCTCAGTTAATAGAGCAGGTAGAGGGAGCTTTTATAGTTGAAGCACAGGAGAAAGATGAATTTGAAGATAAAATATGGTGTAAAAATGGAGTCAATAGAAAAAAAGGGAAATGTAATGGGAGAAAGAAAAAGGAGAGGGGGAATAGGCCAAGATATTTCATATAATAAGATTTTTTTTTATTATTACAATGAGCTATTGCAGTGATATGGAAGTGGGGTAGCAAAGGGGAATGAGGGAACCTTTGCTCTCATCAGAGGTGGCTAGGAGAGGAAACAGCATATATACTCAATGGGGTATAGGCATCTGTAGTAAGAAGGGCGGGGGAGCAGGGGGAAGGGGTGGGGATGTGAATAAAGGAGGAGAGGATGGACCATGGGGGGAGAGTGGTTAGTTATAACACATTTTCTTTTTTACTTCTTGCAAGGGGCTGGGATTGGATGGCCTGTCCAGGACCATAGGACCAGGTGGATTCTGGGCCTAAGGGGTGGTATGGGGGCTCAGGGCTTCTTGGCCCCAGGACCAGGGATCTGTCTGCTGTGCCACTCAGTGACCCTACAGCAGAGTCAGAGTGAAAGGAGAGAGAAAATACAGTACATGGTAGTGGAGAAATAAGAAAGGAGGGAGTTGCGATCAGAAATGGCAACGATGGAAAAAATATGGAAGTAACTTTTGCGATGGACTTACCATAAAGAATGTGATCCACCCATGACAGAGTTGTTGGTGTTGGAACAAAGACTGAAGCACATTTTTTATTATTATTATTTGGGGGAGGGTGCAGGGCAAATGGGGCTGGGTGGCCTGCCTGGGGCCACATAGCAAGGTGATCTTTGGGTGTCTGAGGCCGGATTTGGACCCAGGTGCTCCTGACTCAAGGGCCAATGCTCTGTCTGCCACCCAGCCACCCCTACTATTAATACTATTTTATTTTATTTTCGGTCTTTTTTTTTTTCTTCTTTTAGGTTTTTGCAGGGCATTGGGGATCGGGTGGCTTGCATGTCACATGGCTGGGTGATTGTTGGGTCTACGGGACTGGATGTGGGCTCGGATGCTCGTGGCTCCAGGGCCACCTGGCCATACCTACAATTATTACTATTATTCCTTTTTTTATTTTAATTTTTTTTCTCTCCCCTTTGCTTTATTGCCCAAGCAAGTCTATATTCATGGGGGGAGGGGGGGAGGGACATTTTGTTTACTCTTAAACAAGAATATTTTATTAATGTAAAAAAAAATTTGTACAAAATAAGAATTAAAAATAAAATTAAGAGATCAATTAAAAAATAAATAAAAAATGAATGATATAAAGATAAACTATTATTTTATCCTAGAATCAGTAAGGAGTCTCTTATTTACTGAGGAGGGAAATGCTAAGTTCAGACTTGTGCTTTAGGAATGAGGCAGAAGGAGCAATTTGGAGACTATTGCAAAAGACCAGGAAAGAGGCAATGAGGTTTTGAAGTACAGTGGTGACTGTGAGAACAGACGGAAAGGGAAAGATGCAAGAAATGTCATGGTGGAGCTGCTAGGTGGCGCAGTGGATAGAGCACTGGCCATGAAGTCAGAAGTACCTGAGTTCAAATTCAGCCTCAGGCACTTAATAATTGCCTAGCTGTGTGGTCTTGGGCAAGCTACTTAACCCCATTTCCCTTGCAAAAAAAAATCCTAAAGAAATGTCATGGGGGTAGGGGGAAATGACAAGATTTGGCAAATGATTGCTTTTATGGGGAGAGTGAATTAAAGTCAACACTGAGGTTGCGAAACTGAATGACGGGAAGTATGGTAGTGTTCTAGACAGTAACAGGAAAATTTGGAAGAGTGGTGAGGTTGGGAGAAAGATAATGTAAAGACATCTGTTGTACAGATTGCAATTCATCTATACTTGCTTATCCTGTGTGACTCAATCAGGCTCACTCAAAAAGAAAAAAAAAAAAGAAACAGGTGACTCATTCACTGGTCACTGTCCTAGAACATAACACCTGTTCTCAGAGGGGCAACTTCCCATAACCTTGATGGAGTAGGAAGAACAATTTCTTAATCACCTTTGCACAGCACTTGCTATGAGTGCCATTTAATTATAATTTCCAGAAGGGTCTGAATCTTGGCTCAAAATTGGGAATTTTCATGGCATAGGGAGATGGAAGAGTTAAGGGTATAAAGATCAGCATTGTTGGAGACAACACTCACAACTGGATATCATGAGGAGGGTCAGATGCAACCCATTTTTCTACCTTCCAATTGGTTGAGCTAATGCTCCTTGGCATGGCCCCCAAGTGAAATCCCATTCCCACTTCAGAGATTACTGCTATGAAGAGAAGAGAGTAACAGAAGACTTCTGAGTAGGAGAATGATATAATAGGAAAGATATTGTAGGGCTGAAGATGGGTCAGTTTTCAAAAGAAAGTCAAATTATGGTTGGTGAACTTGACAGAAATTCTAAGAAAATACTGTTTATAATTAAATGTTTAGGCTTAAGAAGATTTAGTATATTGAGGCAGCTAGGTGGTTCAGTGAATAGAGCACCAGTCCTGGAGTTAGGAGGACCTGAGTTCAAATTCAACTTCAGATATTTAAGAATTACCTAGCTGTGTGGGCAAGTCACTTAACCCCATTGTCTTGGAAAAACCTAAAAAAAAAAGTGTTTAGTATAGGAAGTCATGGTTACTACTAGCCAGCATAGACCCATCTGAAATGGTCCATGCTAAGTTAATCTCATTTCCTTCTTTTGACAGTGTTACTAGACTCTTGGAGATATAATATTGCTATTATGGAATGCTATTATATTATGGAATGCTCCCATATGCAAAGAATCAAAATTTTGAGTGACCCAAAGGTCATTGGAGAGACTTGTGGTGGTTGTAAGTGGGGTGTAGTATATTGCCAATCATGACTTATGGGCAAGAAATGGCCTGAAAGAGGATATATGTAGGAAATATAATGGAAAAGGATGACCAGAAACGAGGTGGGATGATTGCATAACTAGAAGTAGGGATGGATAGTCAGAGTATTGTACATACAAAAGGTGAAAAAACCTAGTAGGAAAAAAATCTCTAGAGCTTTGAATGGACCTTATATGAAAGATTTATGGGAGGACATAGATAAGAATTGCAGATGGAATATAGATGATTTGCAGTCTGTACCATATGGCCATATCAATTAGATCATGTTATGACTGAAGTATTTCAATTGCTTTTCAGTCATGTCCAACTTTTTGTCATCCTATTTTGGTTTTCTTGGCAAAGATCCTATAATGGTTTTTCCATTTCCTTCTCTAGCTCATTTTACTGATGAGAAACTGAGGCAAACAGGAACAGGGGTCACACAGCTAGTAAGTTATCTTAGGCCAGATTTAAACTCAGGAGGATGTCTTCCTGATTCCAAATTCATTCACTGAGCCATCTAGCTGTCCTATCAAGGTCATACATTTACTTGAACTCAGGTCTTTCTGACTCTAAGGTTGGCCCCTTTGCTATACCATCTTGTCTCACAAAATCAAATTTAATAAGGACATATATAAGGTTCTATTTTTAGTGTTTTTAAAAATATATTTTAACTGATTTGTTTTTATATTTACCTTACCTAAATTTCCTTCTGTATCCTTTCCCATCAAGTCCTAGAGTCATCTTTTATAACAGATTAAAAAAATTAAAAAATAAAAAGAGAAAAAATTTAGCTGAATGATCAACAATTTTTAGAAAATCCAATGTGATATGCAGTGTTTCACTCTTATAGACCCTGACCTCCAAAGAAATCAGGGCGAACATCTTTGTTTATCTATTTTTGGGGATATTTATTTCTCCATTTCTCACTTGGGTTTTACAATTTTACAATAAAAAGTTTTAATTGTCTTGTCGTTCTTTCCATTTACATTGTTGTAGTCATTGTGTATAATGTTTTCCTGCCTCTGTTTATTTCACTCTTTATCAGTCCATCTAAATCTTTTCATGCTTCTTTGTATTCATTACATTTGTCATTTCAACACTGTAATAATTTGTATATGCTATGGTTTGCTTAGTCATTCCTCAGTTGATAGATTATCTATACTTTTTGCTAGTTCTTTGCTACCACATCTTACATTTAATTGGGTTTTTTTAGTGTTTTTTTTAAATGATCACAGAGACAGATGGAGGGGGATGGAGATATAGCTAGACAATAATTCATATGAAAAAGATCTGGTAGAATGACTCTTTGGGAGGGAAAGGGGGGAAGAACAGGGAGAAACTATGTTATTACTTTTTTTATAGAAACTTCAATAAAAATCTATTCAAAAAAGAAAAATATCTGAGATTTTTAGTGGTCCTCAAATTCAATATGAAAAACAATATGACATGGAAACCAGAAAAATTAATGCAATTTAAGCTTCAGTAATATTTCTATATGGTACATTCTTTCCAAGTAACAGTGAATATAGCTTTAAGGATTATTAATATAGTGATTATTAATATAGATGGGCAAACTAGGTCAAATCTGAGTCAACTGTCATTGTCAATTATCAGTCAAAGTAAACTTATGACACAAAAGTTTTATATTTGCTGCATTTGAATATGAAGTATAACAGTTTTTGTAGGGGAAATTAAAAGTAACACTGTATCTATTATATAGTATACTCCAAAAGTCTTAGTGCAGTTTTAAACTTTAATAGCTTAGAAATATTAAATTATACTAGGGACATATTTCAATATTTCTTTTTTTAATTTTAGAAAGGTTTTATTTATTTTGAGTTTCACAATTTTTCCCCCAATCTTGCTTCCCTCCCCCCACCCCACCCCCACAGAAGGCAGTTTGCTAGTCTTTACATCATTTCCATAGTATGGATTGATCTAAGTTGAATGTGATGAGAGAGAAATCATATCCTTAAGGAAGAAATATATAGCATGAGATATAGCAGAATTGCATAAGACAACACTTTTTAAAAATTAAAGGTAATAGTCTGAGGAATGACTAAACAAACTATAGCATATGCATATTATTACAGTGTTGACATGACAAATGTAATGAATACAAAGAAGCATGAAAAGATTTAGATGGACTGATAAACAGTGAAATAAACAGGAGCAGGAAAACATTACAAACAATGACTACAACAATGTAAATAGTCAAACTCCACAATTCTTTCTCAGGATACAGATGGCATTCTCCATCGCAGACACCCCAAAATTGTGCCTGTTTGCTGCTTTGTTGATATGAGCAAGTCCATTAAGGTTGATCATCACTCCCATGTTGCTGTTAGGGTGTATAATGTTCTTCTGGTTCTGCTCATCTTGCTCAGCATCAGTTCATGCACAAATCCATCCAGGCTCCCCTGAATTCCCATCCTTCCTGGTTTCTAATAGAACAATAATGTTCTATCATATACATATACCACAGTTTGTTAAACCAATCCCCAAATGAGGAACTTTCCCTCAGTTTCCATTTCTTTGCCACCACAAACAGAGCTGTTATGAACATTTTTTGTACAGGTGATGGTTTTTACCCTTTTTCATAATCTCTTCAGTGTATAGACCCAGTAAGTGGTATTGCTAGATCAAAGGTATGCACATTTTTATTGCCCTTTGGGCATAATTCCAAATTGCTCTCCAGAAAGGTTGGATGAGTTCACAGCTCCACCAACAATGTATTAAATTCCCAGATTTCCTACATCCTTTCCAACATTGATCACTATCCTTTCTTTCATGTTGGTCAATCTGAGAGGTGTGAGGTGTTACCTCAGAAATGTTTCAATTTGCATTTCTCTAATAAGTAGTGATTTAGAGCAATTTTTCATATGATTATGGATTGTTTTGATTTCCTCATCTGTAAATTGCCTTTGCATATCCTTTGACCATTTGTCTATTGGGGAATGGTTTGTCTTTTTTTAAAAATTTGACTCAGTTTTCTGTATATTTTAGAGATGAGTCCTTTGTCAGAAACATTAGTTGTAAAAATTGTTTCCCAATTTTCTACATTTCTTTTGATCTTGGTTATAGTGGTTTTGTCTGTGCAAAACCTTTTTAATTTAATGTAATCAAAATTATCTAGTTTGGGTTTCTTTTAGGTTTTTTTTTTTGTAAGGCAAATGGGGTTAAGTAGCTTGCCTAAGGCCACACAGCTAGGTAATCATTAAGTATCTGAGACCGGATTTGAACTCAGGTACTCCTGACTCCAGGGCCAGTGCTTTATCCACTGCACTACCTAGCCACCCCATCTAGTTTGTTTTTAATGATATTCTCTATCATCTCTTCCTTGGTCATAAACTGCTTCCCTTTCCATAGATCTGACAGGTAAACTACTCCTTGATCTTCTAGTTTGCTTATAATATTGTTTTTTATGTCTAGATCTTGTATCCATTTTGATCTTATCTTGTTATAGGGTGTGAAGTATTGGTCTAATCCAAGTTTCTTCCATACTAACTTCCAATTTTTCTGGGTTTATCAAACAACAGATTACTATAATCATTTCCTGCTACTGCACCTAGTCTATTCCACTGATCCACCACTCTATTTCTTAGCCAATACCAGACAGTTTTGATGACTGATGCTTTATAATATAATGTTGGATCTGGTAGGGCTAAGCCACCTTCTTTTACATTTTTTTCATTAAATCCCTGGAGACTATCAACTTTTTATTTCTCCATATGAATTTACTTACAATTTTTTCTAACTCACTGAAGTAAATTTTTGGAATTTTGATTGGTAGGGCACTAAACAAGTAGTTCAATCTTGGTTGAATTGTCATTTTTATTATATTTGCTCAGCCTATCCATGAGCAATTGATATTTGCACAGTTATTTAAGTCTGATTTTTATTTGTGTGGGAAGTGTTTTGTAATTGTTTTCAAAAAGTTTCTGAGTCTGCCTTGACAGGTAGACTTCCAGATATTTTATATTCTCTGAGGTTACTTTGAATGGGATTTCTCTTTCTAGCTCTTTCTGTTGCATCTTGCTAGTCCTGTATAGAAATGTTGAGGATTTATGAAAATTTTTTTATATCCTGTGACTTTGCTAAAGTTGCAAATTATTTCTAGTAGCTTTTTAGATTATTTTTTGGGATTCTCTAGGTATACCATCATGTCATCTGCAAAGAGTGAGAATTTTGTCTCTTCCTTCCCTATTCTAATTCCTTCAATTTCTTTTTCTTCTTCTATTGCTGAAGCTAACATTTCTAATATGATATTGAATAGTAGTGGTGATAGTGGGCATCCTTGTTTCACCCCTGATCTTATTGGGAATGCCTCTAGCCTATCTCCATTGCATATAATGCTTGTTGATGGTTTCAGATAGATACTGCTTATTATTCTAAAGAACAATCCATTTATTCCTATGCTCTCTAGTGTTTTTAGCAGTAATGAGTGCTGTATTTTGTCAAAAACTTTTTCAGCATCTATTGATATGATGATATGATTTCTGATAGGTTTGTTATTGAATTATTGAATTATATTTCTCAAAGTAAAAAAAAATCTTTTCCTACAAATGAAATGAAGAAAAGACTTGCCTATTAATCACTTGGCTAGTCTGCAAAAGTCAGTCTCACTGCATTTTATGGATATTTCTATATATATTAATGAAGAACCCATTTGCTATGGACATAAGTGATAAATTTGTTTTTTCTCCATGTGAATAGAAAAAAATGAAAACTTTACCTGAACCTGAAAATCTTATGTTTTGACTACAGGTGAGTAAAGAATTTTCTGATTTATGGAAATGATTGCTATAAATTTGGTTAACCTTCTTAATATTTTACTTTGTTAAAACTTTTTTTCAGTTTTAGTTAATGAAAATTCAAAATATCAATCTAAATTAGTGGTTGAATAATGATTTTTAGCAGCAAATCAATGTTTTTCACTTAAAAACCCACTCAGAACATTAATATCATTAAGATAGTGATTATTTCTGTATTTTAAAAATAAAAATTAAAAATGATTTCTTCACTCAATAGTTGTGTATGTCATGTTATATTTATTGTAGCTCTAAGATTTTGTTATAAATTAGAATAAATTCTTAATTTTTAAAGTAAATTTATGAGCTAAAATTATTTGCATAGGTCATTTTTATTAAAAAGTGGGGAGTCTGACAATATATTTTTGCTTAACAAAAAGGTTATGGGCATTGTTATATAAAATTTAGAAAAAGCTGTTTTAAGAGATAGTATCTGGTAAGCCTTAAAGGAAGCAAAGGATTTCAATAGGTGGAGCTAAAGAGGACATGCATAGTGATCATTCTACATAAAAGCATGAGGATAGTAGATATAATATTAAGTTCTGTAAAGAGTAAGAAGGCAAATTTTGCTAGAATGAAGACTGTATGAAGAGGTCTGGAAAGATAGGCTGGAGCCAGACCGTGAAGGGCTTTACATGTTTCACAGAGATTCATGGAAGCAATAAGAAACCACTGAAGCTCTTGAGAAGAGGAGAGAGTCCCATTTGTAGTTTAGCAAGATTATTTTGGTAGTTATATGAATGATAGATTGGAGAGAAGAGAGACTAAACCAGAAGCCAATTTGGAAGACAACTGCAAAAACTCAGGAGAGAGACAATGAGAGACTAAACCAGGGTGATATTTGTATGAGTTGGTTGGTTCTTGTTCTTCATTATTGAAGAAGACCAAAATAACATCACTATGTTTGCGATAAATCTGTGTCTGAGTTTGAGACAAATGTGTGTTTGAGACACAGATGGTGATAATGTTTGATGGTGGCTGATCAGCCCAATACAAGCTTGGAACTCTCTACCATAGGTTGGGAGCAAATAGTCCAAGTGAACATCTGGGGTGGGTGCTATAAACTTCCATATATCATGTTTCCTTTGAGCTACTTCATAACCCTTCTCATAGAGTACAGCACCCTCACTGATGAGGGCACACCTTGCTGGATGGTCCTATACCAGTGTCTCCTATGTTGTACAGTCAATTCCAAAATTCTTAAGAGAGACCTTCAAGGTGTCCCAGTATTGCTTCTTCTGACTCCCTTGTGAGCACTTGCCCTGTGAGTTCTCCACATAATAATCTTTTTGGCAAGTGTATATCTAGCATTCTAACAATGTGCCCAGCCTATTATAGTTGTACTTTCTGTAGTAATGTTGTAATACTAGGCAGTTTAGTTCAAGAAAAGATCTCTGTGTCTGGTATCCTCTCCTGCCAAATGACTTACAGAATCTTCCTAAGGCAATTTAAATGGAAGCAATTTCATTTCCTGACATGGCACTGGTAGACTGTCTAGGTTTCACAAGTCTATGGCTCAATTTGGTAGTTAGTCTAACACCTCTTCTCTCCCACACTTTCTTTTGGAGCTTCCCAAATATTGAGCTAAGCTTTCTGGGTGAGTGAAAAAAACAGGATGGATACAGAGAGATATTATTAGATAGAATCTATGTTGTTGGTCAATTATTTTAGTACTGATTCTTCAAGATCCCATTTGGGGTTTTCTTGGAAGACCTAAGAGAGGTTTGCTACTTCCTTCTCCAGCTCATTTTACAGTTGAGGAACCTGAAGTAAACAGAGGTAAGTGACTTGCTCAAAGTTACACAACTAAGTGTTTGAGGTTCGATCTGAACTCAGATCTTCCTGACTTGAGCCCCACCACCTAGCTGCCACAAGAATCTATAAACTTTTCAACTGATTGGATAGGATGAAGGAGAGAGAATTGTCTTTTATGCCAAGGTCCAGTCATATACAGTGATTGAAAGGATGGTAATATCTTCAAAAGACATAAAAAAATGGAAGGAGGGGTGATTTGAGGGGGATTGGAGACATTGAATTTGAAATGTCTTCCATTAGAAATTCCTTGGAAGGGGTGGCTAGGTGGCATAAGTGGATAAAGCACAGGCCTTGGAGTCAGGAGTACCTGGGTTCAAATCCGGTCTGAGACACTTAATAAGTACCTAGCTGTGTGGCCTTGGGCAAGCCACTTAACCCCATTTGCCTTGCAAAAACCTAAAAAAAAAAAAAAAAAAGAAATTCCTTGAAGAGGGGTGTTGCTCAACCTTGATGGACTTGCTCATTCATTCCTTCAGTGCAACAACCAGGGACAATTTTGGGCTATCTGCAATGTAGAATACTATCTGTATCCAGAGAAAGAATTATGGACTTTGAACAAAGACCAAAGATTATTACTGTCAAATTAGAAAAAATAATCATTGTATTATTATGTAATTTTACTATCTCATACTTTATTTTTCTTCCTTAAGGATATGATTTCTCTGTCATCACATTCAACTGAGATCAATGTATAACATGGAACCAATGTAAAAACTAATAGAATGCCTTCTATGGGGGGGGGACAAGAATGGGGGAAAATTTATAAAACTCAAAATAAAATCTTTCTTTAAAAAACCCAAAAAGAAAAAGAAATTCCATGAAGAAATACAAACAGAGGGGTGGCTAGGTGGTGCAATGGATAGAGTACCAGCTCTGGAGTCAGGAGTACCTGAGTTCAAATCTGTCCTCAGACACTTAATAATTACCTAGCTGTGTGGCCTTGGGTGAGCCACTTCACCCCATTGTCTTGCAAAAACCTTAAAAAAAAAGAAATACAAACAGATAACTGGTGATGCTGGACTATAATTCAGTCAAGAAACTACTGATGGGAGTTGTTTTGCAAAGAGATGATGATTGAGCCTATAAGAATTTTTGATATCACCAAGTGAGAGTATAGAAAGAGAAGAAAAGCTTCCCAATGTATTGTTAGTGGTTCACACTAGAGTAATGCAAGAGAAAAAAAAAGAATGAAAAGGGACACATATATAGGTAGATATCTAGGACGAGGGAGTCAGTTTCATCAGAAACCATATAGATTTCTATTAATGTGAGAGCTAAGAAAAGGTTTGTGGAATAGCAATTAAGGGATTATTATTATTCTTGGAGAAGTTTTAGTTGAGTTCTGAGTTGTGAAGACAGATTATCTGGAGTAAAAAGAGAAGAGAAAGTAGAAACAAGAAATGTTTTGGTTTTTTTTCTGAATCATGAAAGGGGAGAGAGGTATAAGACTTTTTTTTTAGCTAATTATTTTTGCTAACTACTTGAGGGTTAGGGCATGAGGAATGTGCGTATGTGTGTATAACTGAGATCTGACACTCTTCTCTATTCCCCTGACTCTTCCCTTTCATTACCATCATCCATGATTGAATCCTAGGCAGTCAACTGTATTTACACTGTGACCTTTAGATTGTAAATTCCATGACTTGAGGGCAGCTATGTTTTGCCATCTTTATATCCCCCAGGGCTTAGGACAGTGCCTAGCTATAGTAGTACTTAAGACATGTTTATTGACTGACTGATAGATGAGACCTGACCTTGGGCATGAATCCTCCACCCATGGCCAGTGATGGCTTAGATGCCTGCCCAAGTGCGCTTGCCTCTCCTCAGTGGGAAATTGGACAATATGTCCTTAAGTAGGTACATAGCCTTGGAATCTATATCCTCAGAAAAAAGACATTGGAAATTTAAGGTAGTATTCTCTCGAGGTTAATTGTGGGTACCTGACTGATACAACAGATAAAATCCTCAGAGAGACCTGAGTTCAAATGTGGCCTCAGACATATACTAACTTTACAAGTCACTTGCCTCAGTTTCCTTAACTGTAAAATAAGGACAATAATAGTATCTATTTCACAGGGTTGTTGTGAGGTTCAAATGAGATAAAAAAGGAACTAATGCGGTCCTTGCCACAAATTAGGTACTCCACAAATGATTATTCATTTCCTTTCCTTTTCCTATTCAGGATTTTGAGGACAAGGTAAGTAGATGAACGGAATTTGCTTGAAGAGCTCTGGAGTATTAACAGTTCTATCCCTCCCAATTATTCTCAGGAGTTTGAACCTATTCCCTGCCCCCCATTTCTGAAAGGTTAATTTTGCCCATATAAATTCAGCAAAAAGGATTATTATCCTCATTTCACAGATGAGAAAATTGAGTCTCAGAGAGATCAAGTCACTTGCCCACCATCACCCAGAGAATTCAGAGAAATATGGAATGATGCAGCACCAAGAATTCTGAATCAAGAAAAAATACAATAATGTAAATGAAAACAAGATTCAAAAGCATCTGAACTCATATTGTCATGAATAATTTTAGTTCTGGAAAAAATAATGAATGAAGTCTATGGCTCATCTCTAGGAAGAAAGATGAACGATTAAGGTGTAGAATATTGAATATGCAATTGTATAGTCACTATGTTGGTTGATTTTTACTTCTCTGTGAGAAGGGAAGATTCAATATATTGGGAAGTGAGTTATATATTTTTAAAAGCATCATTAAATTTTTTAACAATTAAAAAAGAAATTACATATCATTCAATTTAGGACTGGACAATTTGCTTTTATGGTTCAATTCAATTTTTTAAAAATTTTATTTATTTAAGGCAATGGGTCAAGTAATTTGCCCAAGGTCACACAGCTAGGCAATTAAGTGTCTGAGGCTGGATTTGAACTCAGATACTCCTGACTCCAGGGCCGGTGCTCTATCCACTGCACCACCTAGCTACCCTGATTCAATGCAATTTTGCAAGCATTTACTTGTCTGCTAGCTAGGGCTATGGCACAGAGCTCTGGACCTGGAATCAGGAAGACCCATCTTCCTGAATTCAAATCTGGCCTCAGATATTTACTAGCTCTGTGACCCTGGGGAAATCATTTAATTATGTTGTCCTTAGTTTCATCTACAAAAAGATCTGGAGAAGGATATGGCAAAGCACTCCAGTATCCAAAATAGGTTATAAAGAGTTGGACATGGGGGCAATTAGATGGTGCAGTGGATAGAGCACCGGTCCTGAAGTCAGGAGTACCTGAGTTCAAATCCAACCTCTAACATTTAATAATAATTACCTAGCTGTGTGGCCTTGGGCAAACCAATTAACCCCATTTGCCTTGCAAAAACCTAAAAAAAAAAAAGTAATAAAAAAAAGAGTTGGACATGATTGAAACAACCAAGCAACAGCAGACACTATCCTGGGGGATTAAAAAGTCAAAAACAAGTATCTGTTCTCAAGGAACTACAGGAAGGAAACAGCATGTAGATAAAAGAATATATTGTTCATTTGTTTCAGTTATGTCCAACTGTTTGTGATCCCATTTGGGTTTTTCTTAGCAAAGAGACTGGAATGATTTGCATTTGTTTTCTAGCTCATATAACAGATAAGGATCTAAGGTAAACAGGGTTAAATGACTTGCCCAGGGTCACACAACTAACAAGAGTCTGAGATTGGAGTTGAACTCAGATCTTCTAATTCTAGACTCAGTGCTCTAGCTATCTACAATGCTACCCTGACCTTACTACAGACTCCCCTTAAAAAAATGCTTCCATAAAATTCATAACTTCCCCTAGTAGAAATAACCTCAAAATGGAAATCAATTAAACCAACAGATGATCTCCTAAAAAAAGACCAAGATCGGGGCGGCTAGGTGGCATAGTGGATAAAGCACCGGCTCAGGAGTCAGGGGGTACCTGGGTTCAAATCCGGTCTGAGACATTTAATAATTACCTAGCTGTGTGGCCTTAGGCAAGCCACTTAACCCCATTTGCCTTGCAAAAACAAACAAAAAAAAAACAACAAAGAACAAGATCTCAACCACTTAATATATGAAGGCCCTATTAATGCACTGTGGGTAGAATTATGAACTAATCCAATCATTCTGGAGAGCAAAATAATATGGAATTATGACCAAAGAATAATAAAACTGATTATACCCTTTGACACAGCAATACCAATACTAGGTCTATATCCAGAAGAAATCATAAAAAAATGGGAAAATCTCATATGTTCCAAAATATTCATAGCAGTTCTTTTTGAAGTAGCAAAGAAGTGAAAATTGAGGGGATGCCCATCAATTGGGGAATGGCTGAACAAGTTTTGGTATATGAATGTTATGGAATACTATTGTTCTATAAGAAACCATGAATGAGTTCTTGCATTCTCTATATTCTTCTTAGTTTTCTGATGAGAAGCATGAAAAGAATTGCATGAACTGATGCTGAGTGAAGGGAGCAGGACCAACACTGTACACATTAGCAACAACATTGTGAGTTGATCATCTTTGATGGATTCATTCCTCTCAGAAATTCAGACAGCTAGGACAACATTGGAAGATTTAGACAACACCAATCCACATCTAAATGAAGAAAAAAACAAAAAACAAAACAAAAAACCCAATCAAACAAACTACAGAACCTGGATGAACACTATGTTCAATTTTTAAACATTCTTTTATGTTTTTTCTTCCTATCCCACAATTTTCTTTCTTTTTCCCTTTGTTCTAATTCCTCAAAGAGAAAATGTCTAATTGTAAAACTGTAAACACTGAGGGGAGGGTGGTGAAGAAAATTATGTAACTTATAAATATGCATGTGGATGAATGTTGAAAAACTTTCATAACATGTAATTGGAAAAATAAAATAAAATATCAATAGGGAAAAATAATAAACTTAGGTCCTACCCCTGTTTTTTAGAATTCTGCATACTTGGGAGAAGCCAAATTGGATATTCACGGTTAAGAGGTGGCTCAAACTAGGCAGTACCAGCTGTCCCAGCTGCCCAGAGTAAAGGGTGGGCAGTTGGATCAGAGGTCTCTTCACTTGGCTATAGTAACATTGGCCACCATGAAGCCAGATTATGATGTTCTGTCTGATGTGCCTCTCTACCCTACCCATATGCTCCAGGAGGCAACAAAGCATGTGATTGAGCTTTGGCCTCCAGCCTGTGAGCTCCAAACACTTCTAATTGCCTTACCCAATTGCAGCTGCTCTGATTTTGTATGTTCTTTTTTCCCTTTGTAAATAAACACTCCAAATGTGCATTTACACTCTGGAGTGAAAGAAGATAAAGGGTAGAAAGGAAAGAAGGAGCAAACTCTAAAATCGTGCATCTGGTTACAGTGGTAGCACCAGAAAGCTAATTAAGAAGAATATAGAGAATGCAGAAAATTAGGAGAAAACTTTCATAGACAATCTCTCAGATAGAATGTGGTTGTGTTAGAACATTGCCATGAAGTAGTTTGTTGATTTAGAAAAAGCATGAAAAATACTTGTACCTATGAAAAAAGATGCTATCCGTCTTCAGAGAAAGAGATGACAAATAGGCATAGTATGGTCTTACATATATGTGTAGGAGTATATGTGTATTTGTTTATGGATATCTATGTATACATGTGTGTATATATTATATACATTTATATGCATTTAAATTTGACCTTCTTTAGGGTGGGTAGAGAGAGGAAAAAATAAAATAAAAAGTGTACAGCAGAAAACCACTTACAAGGAAGTACTGAAAAACTAGTAGTTTTGAAAACAATGAGTAGTATTTATTACATAGATTTTTCTTGAAATAGAAATTTATTGTTTTATATTGAATCCTCTATTATGTTCTTCTGGGTACATGGCAATATTCTTTTTTTCTTTTCTTGTTTTATATTTAAATATAAGTGAATAAAATGAATAAATGAATTAAAAAAATATAAAAATAATTTTGCCAAAAAAGTTAATTAAAAACCTACTGAGTAGGGGCAGCTAGGTGGCGCAGTGAGAAGCGGCTAAGAGGTGCAGTGGATAAAGCACCGGCCCTGGAGACAGGAGTACCTGGGTTCAAATCCGATCTCAGACACTTAATAATTACCTAGCTGTGTGGTCTTGGGCAAGCCACTTAACCCGGTTTGCCTTACAAAAACTATAATAATAATAATAATGATAATGATGATGATGATAATAAATAATAATAATAATAATAACCTACCGAGCAAATCATTGAAAACAGGGAGCCAACAGGCAATATTCTTTTTTTCTTTTCTTATTTTGTATTCTTATTTTGTATTTAAGTGACTAAAAAAATTTGCTTCCCCAAAAAAGAAAGAATGCTAATTAAGAACCTATTTCGGTAAATCACTGAAACCAGAGTTAGGCAGGTTCAGGAAATGTGGGAGCTCGGGAGATTGAGTGCCTCAGGTTGGAAATAAGTTATTTAGGTAGTTTAAAAATCAATACAACCCTAGGGCCAAAGATGTGCTGCCAGGGACAAATTCAAAGAAGTAAGTCCCAGATAATTGAAAAATCCACAAGGCTTGGAACCTTTATTTGCCTGTGTTGATAGCCAGGAATTCCCTTGTCAGAATGTTCCTGCCAGAATTAGATCCTTCCCAAGCAGGGAAGCAGTGTGATATATTAGGAAGAAAAAAGCACTGCACTGGCAAGCCATAGACATAAGTTCTAGCCCTCACTCAAATTTGTTGTGTAAACTGTGTCATATTTTTTTTGTTTTTACTTTTCTAGTTTGAAACTAGAAAACACTTCAGAACATACTCCAATTTCCTTGTTCACAAAATAAAAAGTATTAGAATAGGTAGTCATAGACCAGAGTATTATGGATTAATAGAAGGGGATAAATCTAGCTTCCTCTTTTTACAGATGAGGAAACTGAGGCATACAACAATTAAGTGACTTGCCCACAGTAACACAACAAAAAAATCCCTGAGGTAAGATTCAAACCTAGTTCTTCCAGAGCCTAGGACCAGTACTCATTTGTGTCTGACTCTCCATGATTCATTTTAATGGGATTTTCTTTTTTTTTTTTTTTTGTAAGGCAAACGGGGTTAAGTGGCTTGCCCAAGGCCACACAGCTAGGTAATTATTAAGTGTCTGAGACCGGATTTGAACCCAGGTACTCCTGACTCCAGGGCCGGTGCTTTATCCACTATGCCACCTAGGCGCCCCCTGAATGGGATTTTCTTGACAAAGATACTGGAGTAGTTTGTCATTTCCTCTTCCAGGGACTCCATTTTGCAGTTGAGGAAACTGAGCCCAACAGAGATTATGTGACTTGCCCAAGATCACATAGCTAAGTGTCTAAGGTTGGGTTTGAACTCAGTTCCTCCTTACTCTAGACCTAGCACTCTATTGCATTTCAAGTCTCACTGTGCCTATCTCTTCACACTCTGTACCTAGGACCTGCAGCCCAGCCATGCTCGACCTTCTCCCCAAACTGTGGCCTGAGTGGTAAGTCTTGCAGTTTTAAGGGATCCTATAAAATGTTGCCCACAAAGTACACTCAACTCATGTGGTAATGCCCAGACTGGCCACCAGGTGGTGGTGCCTGTTCAAAATAACTACCTCTGTGTTAAGAAGCGGGAGCAGGTTCTCAGTTCTCTGGGAACCCTAACCTATCCTATGCTGCTAGAAAGTGGAGCAGTGAAAACCACAGGGAAGGCTCCTGAGGACAATTCTGGGGATGTGGATGAGAGGTGAAGACAGAGAAATTATTTGGGATTTATTCCAATAGGTATAAATAACAATGCCCCTAACTCACCTTTACCTTGAAGTTTGTATAGTAGTAACACTCTATATTTACCCTCATTTCTTTATTTGGTCTTGCCAGGTAACAGTATAAGTATGATTACAGCTTCATTTTAAGGATGAGGAAAGAGAATCAAAGGATTTAAAGGATTTGCCAAAAAGTTGAACTACTAAAAATGACATTAGCTGTCATTTATTTATAGCTCTCTTTAAGGTTTGCAGAGTACTTTATAAATATTAGCTCATTTGATTCTCACAATAATCTGCAAGGTATGTGCATTTCCTCCATTCTATAGTTGAGGGAATTGAGGAAGGCAGAGTTTAGGTGACTTACCCAGGGTCACCACACCTTGTCTAAGGTTCTATGTTGTGACCACTGAACCACCTTGTTGCCTGTAAAAAAAATGAGGACTGGGATGTCTTAGGAATAGCTAAAATGGATTGATGGAAAGAGTGTCAACCCTGGAGTCAGGAAAAACTCATTTTTCTAGGTTCAAATCTGGCCTCAGATACTTCCTTGCTGTGTGGCCCTATAAAATGAGTTGGAGAAAGAAATGGCAAACCACAGCAGTATTTTTGCCAAGAAATCCCAAATGGGGTCACAAAGAGTCAAATACCATGAAAGAAAAATTGAACAACAAAAAAGGACTTCCTACATCATTCTATCTAGCTAAAGTGGTAAGGGACTTTATAAAAAATCCCCCCCCCCCCCCAATAGCAGGAATGAGGCTCAGAAAAGTAAAGGGATTATGTGGTCACACAAGCAGTGAATGACAAACTTCAATTGAGTAAGTAATGCCCATTTACTTTTGAATCTACTTTTCAGGGCAAGTCCTTCTCTCAATTCCTGTCCTCAGCGACCCTGAAGAAAAGGTAAGTCAATTCCATTTTACATATGAGTAGACTGAAGCACAGAGAGACCATGAGCGAAATGCAGTGAATGAAGTGTAGGCTCCTCTCCAGAGGATGGGAGAGCAGGCACAGGTGCTTGATTGCTCAGAGATACCATACAGGGTTTGTTCTTAGAGACATTTGGAATATTGGGGGAGGCAGATTGGGTGGGGAGCAGGGGTAGGGAGGAAATGTCATCTAAATAATTCAGAGAACCTTTATTCCCTAACCCTTCCACTTGGGGCCTGGAGAATTGCTCAGGGCAGGGGTGATTCAGTAACAAATCAAGACCAGAGGAAACCAAGAGATGTGCAAATAGATCAGGCCGGAAATGAGAAAGGCAGCAGCTTCGGATGGGCTTAGGCTTGATGAGCCAGAATCAGGTCCTCGCATCTCCAGGCTGGCAGCTGGCAGTCTTTACCCTGCTGACATCAGTGTTTCCCCAGTAACGAGGGGCTCAGGGAAGGGAGTGAAGCTTTAGCCTGGGGCCTCTCAGAAAGGGTGGAATAGAAAGGTAGGATGAAGGGGGGGGGGTGGCCGAAGCTCTCAGGGAAACAAATAGGTATTCCACTGTATCGGAGGAAGGTATTTCAGATCTTGAGCTCTGGAGTAGCCTTCTGAAAAAAACAATTCCCCTCTCTAGAAGAAAGGGGAGGAACCAGATCATCCTGGTTCATGCTTAATAGCTTTAGACCTAGAAGGTACCTTAGAAGCTACTGAATTTAACTCTCATTTTTCAGATCATCATTTGATGATGATGATCCTTGTCATTCATGCTCAAAGAAGACCATGACATCAGGGAAGTGACATCATGACAAGCACATGAATTGGATTTGAGTGAGGGGGTGCTGTGCTAAGTCAGCACCTCACTTTCTCCTCCAGGGTCATCTGGGTCCAGCAGCCAGATAGGAATCAGAACAACTGGAGATGGTCCTGGATATGAGATTATCAGGGTGAAGTGACTTGCCCAAGGTCACACAACCAGTAAGTGGCAACTGTCTAGGCTAGATTTGAAATTCCATCCTCCAAATTCCAAGGTCAGTGCTCTATCCACTAAGCCACCTAGTTGCCCCTTTTGCACAGGAGGAAACTAAGGCACAGAAGGCTTAAGATTTGCCCAAGGTCAAATAGGTAACAGAATTCAAAGGGTCGAATTTGACTTAATTTTTTCTAATTCTAAGACCAGTGTCCTATCTAGCTCTTTCTTTTCTCAGCAGGACAGACCTCAGGGTAGGCAGCAATGACTTTAGGGGTGTTATTCAAAGGTCACTCAATCCCAAAACATTTCTCTCCCACTGGCATTCCCATGAGGGTCTGAAATTCTTCCTACTGGAGTCAATGATTTAGGTTAAGCCTTTGTCTCCAGAAGATCCCTGTCAAGGGATGTCTATTACCATGGAGGGAGAAGCAAATTCAATCTTAAAATAAATGTTCACTCATTGAATAAAAATAATTAAAAAATAAAACTATAAGCACATGCTCAAAACAGATTTGTTTAACAAATTACCACAGAACCTGGATACTTGGCAAAATTAAACTATTAAAATAGGGATTGAGAGGGGTGAGTTTTCTTGGGGATTCAGGAGGGCAGGCATGGGTGGAATGCCATAGCTGTTAGCTGGGGAGGAGAGATGGGAAAAAAAAGCATTGTTATTTTTTTCATAATGTTATTTCTCTGCCTGACCTATCTTATAGCACATTCTTAAAGCATAAAGAGCCCTAGGGAATAGATGAATCACAGAATGTTTGAGCTGGAAGAGTGACCTAAGTCTATCCCTTTCATTTAGTTTTAAAAATTGTTTTCTTTTGTCCTTTAGGAATCTCACTGTCCTGTAACATCACATACATCCTGCCCCTGGGGCTCCTCCTTTCCTCTTTAATAAGAGGGTGGAGGTTGGAGATCAAAGAGAGCCTTCCTTTCTCAACAATCATATTTTTTTTGCAAGATTTTGAGTTTTACATTTTCCCCCCTCATTCCCTTCCCGCCCCCCCTCCCTATGACAGAAAGGAATCTAATATAGGCAATACATTCTAACCATGCTAAATAAAGATCCTCCATTTCTGAGAGCAGGAAAACTAGTCATCTCTTCATTTCCCATTCTGGTGCATTCCCCTGAATTTCTAGTTCCACTCATTTGTTTCTTTTTATATGTTATCTTCCCCAAAGAGCCTTTCTTAAAATCTAGAGCCTTCCCTCCTGTTATTTCCTATTTATACTATATATATATATATATATATATGTATATATATATATATATATATATATATAGCTTGCTTTGTATATAACCATTGGTATTCATTCCCTAATATATTCATGTCTCCCCTATTAGATTGTGAGATCTTTAAAGGTAGCGACTATCTATCATTTGTCTTTGCATCCCTAGCACAATACTTAATAGGTGCCAGACACATAGTGGGTAATTAAGAAATGTCTTAATTGGATGGCTATTGATTGACTGATTCAATGGAGATAAAATTATTTTCATCCTATCATATGCAGGTTTAAAAAGATATTTAACCTAGTAGTAATGAAAATGTCCTATGTGTGTATATTTCACTAGCTAATCCCTTCATTTTATAAGTTAGGAAAACAAAAGCCCAGAGAGATGAATTAGTCTGCCAACCAGGTGGTGGCAAAACCAGAGTTAAACTCCATGCCTTCGAACTGCATGATCTTTACAGACTCTGGCCAGCAAGGACAATGTTTGAGGATGATTTTAGTTGTACTGGAGAGATGATCTTCAAAGCTTCTTCCAATGCAAAGTTCATGTAAGTATAGGATGTTGCTGCTTTGGAAGCCTTTGGGGTAGATGTATGGAAGGTTGGACCAAATTGGAGGTGTATTTCATAATGTGGCCCAAGGGTCCTGATTCCCA
This sequence comes from Macrotis lagotis, assembly GCF_037893015.1. NCBI lineage: Eukaryota > Metazoa > Chordata > Mammalia > Peramelemorphia > Peramelidae > Macrotis > Macrotis lagotis. The sequence goes on along the minus strand of NC_133661.1, from coordinate 182,332,498 downwards.
AGCTATAAAGCCATTGCCCTGTGGGACTTTATAGATTTTGAGACTGATTGAAACATTAACCTAAGGTCAGCTGGTAGCCCCTCTTTCCTAGGGAGGAATGTATCCAATCTTGCTTTGACCACAAAGATAGCAATTAAAAACTAACTCTATAACCAACTTCAGTCATCTTCGTCAGATATGGAGATTTTCCTTCTATCCATCCTCGTGATTTATTTTTTGTCCTTATGGAAATAGAGATTGACTGACTAAAATAAATAAATTCGAGTTTGTGTACATTTTCCTCCTAAATTCTTCAAAAAGTCTATCATTCTAAATATTGGAAGGGATGTGGAACACTAATGCACTGCTGGAATTGTGAACTGATTCAACCGGAGAGAGCAATTTGGAACAGTGCCCAAAGGGCAAAAATTTAAAAGAATGGCCTTGCTGACTAAACATCCTACATTCAATTCAGTCCTGTTTGCTTCTTTATGACCCTTTCTGAGTATTTTTCTTGGCAAAAAATACTGAAGTGGTTTTCCATTTCCTTCTCCCACTCATTTAAAGATGAAGAAACTAGACAAACAGGGCTAAGGTATATATACCCTTTGATTTAGCAATACCAATACCAGTTGTGTATTCCAAAGAGATCACAAAAAAGGGGGGGAAATCCTGTATGTACAAGAATATTCATAGTAGCTCTTTCTATGGTGTTTCAAGAACTGGAAATTGAGGGGATGCCCAGCAATTGAGTAATGGCTGAATAAGTTATGGTATATGAATATGATATATTCTCTATAATATATGCTCTATAAGCAATGAGCAGTCAGATTTCAGAAAACTTAAGACTTAATATGTAGTGAAGTCAGCAGTACGTCTAAACAGTAACATTGTGTGGTCAATTATGGACTTAGCTCTTATCAGACTTGATAGATAGAAAATGCCATCTACATCCAGAGAAAGAATTATGAACTCTTGACTACAAATCAACTTTAAAATTTTTTAATTTTTTCCTTGTTATAGTTTTCCCCTTTATTCTGATTCTTCTTTCACAACATGACTAATGAAGCATGTGTAAGAGGGTTCTACACATATAACCGATAACAGATTGCTTGCTATCCTAAGGTAGAAGAACATTTGGCAAAAATGGATATCGAAAATTATCTCTACATATAATTGGAAAAATAATTTTCAAAAAAAAATCTATCTCTCTCAAAGCTCTTGTATCAGTGGGAATTCACTCCCCTTCACTCTCTTTCCTAACTAATGTCATTTATCACTTCTTTCCATTTTGAGGAGACAAGTCATTAGACTCTACACAAGCCTTACTTGCTTCTTTTTCCTTCTCTTCACAGCTTCTCCCCTATCCCCTTCTTGGAGTCTTCTTGTCTCTTATTCACATTCATCAATGTTTTTAATCTATCATGACCCCTCTGCAATGTCCCTGGCTAATTTAACATGCCACATTCAGTTCAATTGTTTTTCAGTCCTGTCTTGACTCTTTGTAATCCCTTTTTGGGATTTGCTTGTCAAAAATTCTGGAGTGGCTTGCCTTTTCCTTTTCCAGCTCATTTTATAGATGAGGAAACAGAAGCTAACAGGGGTAAATGACTTGTCCAGGGTGATATGTGTTTGAAGTTGAATTTGAACTTAGGTCTTCATGACTTTATGCTCTTTCCACTGCACCACCAAATATCCTACATAGCATTTATATACATAGTTTATTTGATCCTCACATTAATCCTGGGAAGTATAAGTGCTATTATTTTTAGTTTTGGGGAGGCAATGGGGTTAATGAACTTGATCAAAGACACACAGCTACTGAGTACACCAAGTGCGTGAGATCAAATTTGAATTCAGGTCCTCCTGAATTCAGGGCCAGTGTCCTATACACTGCACTAACTATAGCTGTCCTGATGCTAGTATTGTAATGAAGCTCTCTAGATTTAGTGAGGTTGGTTCTCAGACTTCAGACAGTTCTTCCTAGTCAACCAGCCTTAAAGCTTCTCTTTATAAGATCCACTTGGACTGGCAGAGCCTTAGGGAACTGCATTACCTCCATTCTACAAACTAGTGGAGAAGAGCTTTAGTAGATCCCACTGAATGCTACTGGAGATCCTAGAAGAGGTGGGAAAATGTACCTCCTTCCCTCTCTTACAAAAGCTCGTGTCTAAGTGTTGGAAACACTGCATTCTGTCAAGAGTCCTTGACTGAGATAGGTTTTGCTGGATTGTTTTGAAAAACTTCTTATTCATTTGTTGATATAAGGCATAAGTGGGGAGGAAGATATGCAGAGATGATGATATGGAACCAAAAGCTATGAAAATAAAAAGACAATTGCTTGCTCTAAATTTTTAATAAGTACTTGTTGGATTTGAAATCAAGAAGACCTGAGTACAAAGAGATATTAGTTGTGTGATTATGTATAAGTACTTATCTCCCTCCACCCTTGTAATATTTTTACTATACAGTATTTTTTTTTTGCAAGGCAATGGCCCAAAGTCACACAGCTAGGGAATTATTAAGTGTCTGAAGCCACATTTGAACTCATGTATTCCTGATTTCAGAGCTGGTGCTTTATTCACTGCACCACCTAGCTGCCCCCATGCCATATTTTTTTAAATACATGTATGAATCAATTAAGTGGTGCAGAAGATAGAAGTTTGGACCTAGTGATTTAAAATTGTGTCTCCCTAAATAGTCGTTATGATCTTTTCACACTTAACCTGTTTACCCTGGTTTCCTCAACTGTTAAATGGGGTTAATGCCTATGATTGCTATTAAGATCAAATAAGGTATTTGTAAAACGGTCAGTACAGTGCTTGGAACATAGTAGGTCTCTAATTTTCCTTCCCTACACTCAAATGAGACTGTATGAAAACTATTTTGCAAATCTTAAAAGACTATATGAATATCAATTATTATGAAGGCATTAAGCTGTAAGCTGCTGGACTTTGTAGGGAGGGATGTCATCCTTAGTTTTATAAGTCAGAAAACATGACCTGGGTCAGATCAAGATTGTAGAAGTGATTGGGGAAGGATTCAATGCTGTCACCGGGAGTGAACCTTAGTACATATAGCCCTAGGAGGGGAGATCTTGGGGGGATCCTGCCCTCCTTCTAGAGGATCATTCAATCTCCAGACTTCACATTTAATTTTCCATTTTAAAAATTTATTACATCAAAAACAAATAAACAAATATCACCAAACCTAAAACCCAAACCAACCAAAAGATACAAGATCATAATCCAGGTTTTCTTTTCTACCCAAGAAAAAAAAATCTGAAAACATTTTAAAAAACAAAAGAAATAGAAATGACAGCTTCAAAAATATTTATCCAAAAAGTAAGGCATCCACAATACAAAAAAATGACAATAAAAGTTGAGGAGGTTGAGAGGGATAAGAAAGGTGGGTTAAAACTCCCCTCCCCTGCACCTTGGCTGCTCGATCTTATCAAGAATCTGGACCTTGGTTAACTTGAGGCAGTGGGATAGAGACAGGCTAGGTGTTAAATGTGGGGGGTGGGGGGGGAGGAGGGAAGGAAAGGAAGCTGTCTCTGGAATTTCCAGTCCCAGAGGGAAAAAATGTACCAGAAAGGATATTGGGAGAAGGAAGATTCTCCAGCTCCGGATCTATGTGGGGATGAGTGTGGTAAGGGAGAAAGTCTGGAGAGCTAGGAAGGAATTAACACATTTCAGAAAGCTTTGTGGGGATCCAATTTCCATGGACCCAGGTTAAAAAATAATTACCCTTATTACAAAGGACTAGCATCATATATTGTTGAAAACATGGAAAACCAACTAAGACATTCAGTCTAACTGTCACAAGAGATACCGAGGGACTTATTTCTATTATTGCAGTAAGATAGCCAGTTAAAGGCACTCCTTTCTTCCCTATAGAGGAAGAAAGTAGATAGTCATTAGACAGGCTTTTCTGAGATATCTCTCTAATTTGGCTTCTAACCTCCCTCACAAAAGTCCTCTTTTGTCTCCATATTAGTGGTATGTCCTATCTTTGGAAATAAGTCCTGAAGGGAGGGAGGGGAGATACAGTTTGAATTGGAGTGTATTTATAGGGGGAGTCTAAACTCTAGAAAGCTGTTTGGATAGAAAGGAGGAACTATTGGGCAATAAGAGGGAAATAAGATGGCACTGGCCCTCAAATCAGGACATACTCCTCTCCAAGCCCTACCTCTCAGGTTGATTATCTTGAGATTTTAGGGAGATCTCCTATGAGAAGTGAGTAGCTTCAGTAGGGAAGGAAGACTGTCCTAAGAGAGAAAAATGGGAAAATTCATGCCCTGATCCTGGTGTGGAAGATGATGAAATAACTTAGCACAGCTTGGATTCCAAACTGGAAACTGGGATAGTTCAGTCTCCCCCCTAAGGAAAAGTACAACCCCAGGGAAGAAAGAGATAGTGTAATTCAGCAAATATGGCAGCACTGCAAGTTGCAGTAGCTCCTCTGGGATAGAGAAGCTGAATACCAGTGATAATTATCCAACATCTTCCCACTAAGGGCACCCCAAGGTGAAGAGAGGAGCTGCTAAACCCTGCTGCTAGGAAAGAAACAGCCACCTCTGTAAAACCAACCAGGAAAAAAAGTTTCTCTGGCCATAGAAAGCTTTGGCACCAAACTTGGGGAAGGATACAGAGAATACTAAGAGTTCCTGTAATATGGATCTTTCCAGATCTGTTTCACAGGTTTTGTGGTATGCTTAAATACCTGAAAGGGGTGAGGGAGAGGTAGGGGAAGAAGAAGCAGTGCCCATCCTTTGTTGGTCCCTAACCCTATAGGGAATTTGTATGTGTCTGGCAAAGGGCCACAGGTGAGAAAACAAGCGCAAATGTGTGAAGAAAAACAGCTGTCCCCTTCCTTTTCTGAGACTCCTGTACCCTGTGACAGATTCATAAGCTGCTGCCACCAACACTTCCCCTTCCCTTGAAGACCTTTGGCTTTCAGGTATGTCATTTGTTAGGTCTCTGTTCCTTATTCAGTATCACTTGATTGGATTCCTGAGAATGCTACTCCAGGGGTTTTCACATACTTGTTGGCACCAGAATTTTCCTAAAAATATCCCTGGGTGGCCATCATTCCTAAAGGGTTGGGTTATGTTGTAGGAGGTGACTAGTCTCCCTCTCCATAACTGGCTGAGTAGGGGTTCCCCTCCCTAAGTACAGCAGCACTGGTGAATGGTATTCTCATAGAGACCCTAGCAGTCCATAACTGGTTATTTAAGTAAAAATTACAGTGTTTTTATTTATCATTTCCATCCCCTACCTCTCTGACTGCTCCTGCTAGAAAAGAACAGTTTTAGGGTAAGGGTGAAGAAGGAGCTTGATTAAGGGTGGGGCTGGAGGGGGATTAAATGTCAGAGAAGCTCAGAGAAGAGTCAGTCAGAATCAGGGGTGTGATGGGTCGGTTGACTCCTCTCCACCAGGGGCACTGGCTTTGTAGATAGGCTGCCTCTGTTCTTTCATGTCATCAGTAGATTCTTCCTCTTTTGATGGGCTCTCATCCATCTGGGGATACACCACGACACACAGCTTCTGGCTCACCAAGGTCAGGGATGCTAGGAAGGTGGGAAAAAAATGCAGAAAGAAGATCAATTCCTGGGATTGAACTTTTCATATATGCAGGATGGTTCCCAAGTCTACTTATTGGAACAACCCCACCAATGAAGACATCCCATAACCACCATATATTTCACATTATCTTAGGATCAAAATGGACAGATTCCTTTTTTTCTGGTGAACTGTTCTACTTAAGACTACTAACTCACTCCAACCTTCATTCTGTCAATCACTACTCCATAGGCAATTTGTTTTCCTCAGTGCCCTCAAAGGTGGCATTTCCACCTATATTATCCAGATTAGGACCATTACTATAATAGCCTGTTTTTTTTTTCTTTTCAGAGAAAATCAGGAGAAAGTGACTTGCCCAGGGTCACACAGCTAGAAGTCTGGGAGGACAGAGTTGAACTCAGCTCCTCCTGACTCTAAAGTTGGTGTTCTATTCAACTGAATTACCGAGCTGCCCCTATTAATTGATTAGATGATTATTTTGTCCAGGCATCAGTTTTAACAGCTTGTCTGAAAGATGCTCAGGTACTCAGAATAGGTAACTCTATAGTCTCATTCAAAGGCTCCTTTTTTTCTGAGATTCTGTCAGCCCAAGCTATTACCAGATACAGTTTTCCAGGTCCTAGACTGATCATTACCACTTCCAAACTTACCTATGAAATCATTGAAACACTGGGGTTTGTGCTGCCAGTATACACCAAGAAAATAAACAGGAACACCTGTCATCATGATAGCCAAGCCAATACCACAAACCACAGGCTCCGACCACAGACTGAAGACCAGCAAGAAGGCCCAGAACAGCAGATAGATGACAGGGAACAGCAAGTTTATCTGGTGAGACAAGTTGAGATTCTGTTAGTCACAAAGTCACTTGAAAATAATAGGGGGGCAGCTAAGTGGCGTAGTGGATAAAGCACCAGCCTTGGAGTCAGGAGTACCTGGGTTCAAATCTGGTCTCAGACACTTAATAATTACCTAGCTGTGTGGCCTTGGGCAAGCCACTTAACCCCATTTGCCTTGCAAAAAAGAAAAAAAAAGAAAATAATAGGGACCCTAGATGCTATGATGCAGAACACCTCCCCCACTGCATTGGAAAGAGCTAAATACAATTGTTCCTTCTCGGGAATAGAACAGGCATTTTCTCCAGCCAACCTACAGCCAGGATAAGACTATGATTCCATTACACACTCCAGAGGACCTACCCATAAATCCTAGGCCTACCTAAAACTTTATTAACTTTTGCTGATCCTTCTATATTCTTTAATGTTTCATTTTAACATTACCATTATTTACAAATATATTTCTTCCCTCATCCCCCTAGCCCTGTAACAAAGAATAAAAAAAAAGTTCAGCAAAACTATCCAACATTACTAAGTCTGATTAAGATATATAAAAAGTTAAATCTGAGTTGATTATACACAATGCTGCTTATCTGATTTAGTAGTTCCCAAATATTTTCCAGTAATTAATATGCTCAACTCCTACCATCAACACCCACAATTTATACCCTCTATCTAATCTCCTCATTCCTACCAGCAACATGTGCAATCTATTGTCCTCTCCTACCAGCTACACCCACAATCTTCCAGGATACACTCTAAAAGCCTTTCACCTTACAAAAGCCCAAAATAGTTTTATCTTGATAGAGACAATTAGAATGGAGGCAGATTCTATGTCTGCCAGGAATTGAGTCTTAACCTTTGAGTTCGATAAACACTAGTGTGCTGGGTTGAAGAACAGAAAAAGTAGGACCATCTAAAATCCATTTCCAATGTCACCACCTTCAGGAAGTCCTCTATGATCCCTTCAGTAGTAATGAGAATCCTCTTTAAACCCCACATAACACTCTGATGTGTTTGTGTGTGTACATGTATGCAAGCACAAAACATTAAGAAAGAAAAGGGCAGAGGGATAAAGATTGGCCAGCTAAACTTGATTATATAATATGTAATTTTTAGTGTTTGTTATGCTTCATCAGACCAAAAAATATATATTCAAATAATCAGTTTGGTTTTTTTTCTAATAAAGGTGCATGATTAAAAAAGTTTGGAGACCTCTGCTCTAACCAAGGGAATAAGAAATGGAATACAAAGGCAGAATAAGCATCCTAGATATCCACTGAACTGAGGGTCAGACCAGTAAAAAGTGACTTTTCCAAACACAGGGCTAAAAAAGTATAAGAACTGGTGACTCAGCTTCAAAACTAATGTTTCTTCTGTATACCACAGCAGTGCCTCTGAGCACAATAGATCTACATAATGTAGAATTTTCAAAGTCAGGCAGGAGTTGAGACTTTAAAAAGAATTGCCACATACTTAGTGCTCTATATACACTATTAAATTTGACTGAAATAAGACATTTCACAGTAATTCCGAATTAGGTACTTTTTCTACTTTTATTCTCATTTTACAGGGAGGAAATTGAGCCTTAGAGAGATTCCTCATGATAACAGAGATTATAAATATCAGAATTTGAAAGCCTTTTGGATTCCAAATCTACCACTCTATCCACCATACTACCCCCCCCACTAACACCTTGAGCTTTGACTTGTTTCTGCAGGAAGTAGTTAGTGAGCCATTCAAAGTCTTTCACAGCAGGGGAGGTAAAAGCAATAACCTTAAATTAAATCTTTCTTCCTAAAATTTCCTCTATCCTCAGAGGGAGATGAGAAATAGCCACTTTTCATTCTTATAAAGTTTTAACAACTTGGCCATAAAATTAAGGGATCAAAGGAATTTTTTGTGAACCAGGTCTACTTTCAGTCAGAAGATGATGAAGGATTTTAGAATGATCAATCTCACCTTGATTGGGCGGTGGATATTAGGTTGCTTCCAGCGCAGGACAATTTGCCCAGCAACTGTGACACCGTAGAATAAGTAATTGATAAAGCCTACATAGTTGATGAGGGTATATATGTCACTGGTCACAAGCATCAGCAGAGTGGAAATACACTGTGGGGAGGGAAAAGAAGTTAGTTCAATTGTAGTCTAAAAGGTAGAGTCATTCATAATAGGTCCCCTTGATTCCTAATTTAGCCTTGGAATCTAAATTATGCCATTTTAAAGATGCCCAGATTTCCTCATGTCCTTCAATAAGGGGATCCCCTAATCCAATAATTTATATCCTTTTTGTTACAATTGATGCAATTTTTTTTCTCTCGAGTAGATATGGAGAACAAGTCAACCTTTGTAAAATACCTTTTCACAATATAAAAAACAAACTAGATTTAATCACTTTAGTGCCCATTACACCTTTCTCACTGGTTGCATTTTCCAGTCATCTTGGTCAATCTGTTCTCTGCACCACTCTTTGATGGAAGAGCCCAGTTAGGTATAAAATTTTCTACTGAGAATCTGACCAATACCGAGGATAACAAGAGGGCATTTTCATGGTGACAAGTTAGATTAGTGTAATCCCGTATCTCATTCCTTTTCTTAATGATTGCACCACATGATTGACTGAAGCACTATTTGTGGGTCCATGAGGATGCTGGTATTTTCTCCATCTTATTTACAGATGACTTATCATCCATAGCTATATCCTAACTACTTGGGTTTGAATTTTTCTTTTGTTTTTTTATCTACAAAGCATACTACTACCTCATTTTTGGCCACATTGAAATGTATTCTGCTCATTTTTGACCAGATTTCAAATAAACCAAAGTAATTTTCCATTGGAAGAAGGAAATAATTCAAAGGTGCTAATAGGGAGAATCTTTGTCTCTAAATTTCACTTCTATGATGCTGCTGCTCCTCCCTTTCCTTCTTGGCCAGATGTTTTTAGGTTGATCAGCTTCCCTTTCTCCTCCCCACTCCATTTGATAGTCTCTTTTTAAAAAATGCTAATAAGTAGCCAAATTTCAAAAAGAAATGTAAGCTCAGTCAAGTATTTTACAAAGATGCCCTTGCAAGTAAATATAGTATTAGCCCCATTTTAGAGATGAAGAAACTCAGGCAAATAATGGTTAACTGATTTGTTTAGGATCACCCATCTGAGGTCTGAGGTCACAGTTGAACTTGGACCTTGCTGATTCGAAGTCTACTGCTCTACTTAGCTACCTCTAGATGTCAAACCTTTTCATAATTGATAATATTTCTGTTCCTTTTGATATTATTAAGAGGCAGTGTGGGGTAGTAGAGGAATGCTGCCTGAAATTAGGAAGACGTGGGGTTCAGGTCCTCTGACATAGAATGGTCCTAATTATCACTCACTGTCAGCTCTTTAAGACAATAATTAGCAGAAAAGGTGCTGACTTGCATTGGTGGAAAGAATTTCCTCACCTTGGAGTTCCCTATACAAATGAATTGAGAGTTCACATTCTGATTAGCACAGGATGGAATGGCCACAAACAGGACAAAAGTAGGAACAGGGAAGAAAGAGCTAAGATGAGGTGAGTGGCCAATACTGAATGATCTTTACCGTGAAGAGGAGAGCAGGGATTGGAGTACAACGCTTCACATGAATCATAGCCAGCACACTGGGCAGGTGGCCCTCCCGAGCTCCGGCAAAGAATAGTCTAATAAAAGGAGAAAAGAAGTAGGGGTCCAGTATGAGACAAAAGAAATAAAAGTCATGGCCCACTCCACCCACTTCCCTTGCCCTGTGACCCCCATCCCCAACCTCCCCCAGGAACTGGTCCCAGTGTACAGGTTCCCCTATCCATGCACAAATATATATCATCAAAGATATATACATATACTGTCTTATTTCTCTATCCATGCTATCACAGAGGCAGTAGATGGATGAGCCCTGAGTGACCTAAGCAGACCTGGTGTGTGGGGTTGAAGTTGTTAATGGCCACACCATTCTCAAGTTCGGAATCTGCGTGACTGGGTGTAAAGTTGGAGGAGATGGGCTGCTGGGAAGGTGACCTCCTTAAAATGCCTTTCTTTACTTTGTCATACCTGTGACCATTCTTTACTTTTTCCACCCAACTTTGTATTGAAAGGACAAATCTCTTGGGTGTAGGAGAGAACTCTAAATTCTCATTAGTCATTTATACTTTAGGCAATGAATATGCAAAGGAAGGTAAAAACATAGTCCCACTAGAATTGGGTCAGGTTGACACACATGAGCACATTCGCCAGATTTGTACAGATTAGAAGCAGATGAATCTGAGATGTGGCACCAGGTTGTCCACCCTACCTCCCCATAAGCAGCCACATGCATGCCCTCAATGCACCAGCCGACCTGTGAGTATACCCTGCAGGGTGGTGTCATGCACCAAGATACAGGAGAATCTTCATGCAAAAATTATGGCTGCCTCTCAAATTTGCACTGCCAATAACCCCATCTAATAACCCAAACCTAAATCTGCCTAAAGACAATCCCTGCTCTGCAGAGCTGATGACTGATGAAATACAAGAGGGGTGACATACCCACACATACTTCCATACCTCGGCAAAAAGTCTTTCATTCCATATCTGAAATGAAGTCTTTTTAAGGGAAAAGAGAACAGAAGGCCCACCCTCCTTCAACAAGGATATTGGGATAGGTGAGTGGGAGAATATTCTACCCTCGGATGATGTGTGACTGTCACATACATCCCCTGTCACTTGCATGCACACACACAGCTACACCCATTCACGTGCATCCAGACCTGTCTGTGTGACCTGCCTGGAGGGACAAACCCAGCTCTAAATTGGCTTTATTCACGATGGATAAGCTCTCTTCCAGGGCACTCTGTTGTGACTTCCAGGCTGCTGCAGCTCCTGTTTAACAGGTACATGAGGTAGCTATGGGTGAGTGTTTTGATGCCCCAGTTATAGGAATGGTACCAGGACCCTGTGCTTTTCAGTGCAATGGCACACAAACATGGCACACATCTGTCCCCTCATGGGAAAATTTCTCTCTGCTGAGACTAAGCCAGGTCAAGTTAAGTCTTGAGGCAGCCTAGTGAGTGAGCTAGGTAGAGTGGGTGAGACAGCAGGTGGCCTTCAAGACAGCATGACTGGCTGATTTGGGGAGGAATGCTCCCCTGAGGCACCGGGCTTCCCAGGAGCACTAGGTGGCTCAGTTCCAACCCAAACCTTTGGAGTTTTGCTGGAACCCTTCCATTTAGTTCAAGGTAGTCCCACACACAAGTCCTCTTGATTCTTCTCCTCCTTCTCCACCAAGCTGCTTTAATGTACATTCTGTACTATGGGCTGGCAAAGGTCACAGCAAAGACTACCTGGTCAGGTTAAGGTGCCTGCCCAGCCTCCTGCCCCTTTCCCTGTATTGGTTCCCCAAAGACAGTCATATATATCCAAATTGAAGTTTTGTCTTGATGGGTCCAAAGAAGGGAGAGCTTAGACTTTGATCCTTTCCCAAGGATCTTAACTCCTTTCTTTACAGATGAGGAAACTGAGGCCCAGAGAACTCAAGTGTCCTACTCAGAGGCTCTCAAACAGTAAACAGAATTGTGATATGAAACCCAGATGTTTGAATTCAAAGCCAAAGCTCTTTCACAGTGCTGCATACAAGGATCATGTTTTCCTCCCTCTGTCCTTTGCAGGGTTTCTTCTCATTCTTTTCTCACCAGCATCTGGACCACAGAGGCCCTGAGACTTTTCTATTTCCTAAGAGGTTATCAACCAAAGCTGAGAATGAAAGGGACTAGGGACAAACTTTACTCTCTACCTCTTTAATGAAGTGGATCCAAAAATGGCAAAAGTGCTTCTTTTACACTTTCTCTACTCAATAGTGGGAACCTTAGAAATCAAATCACTGTCTGATGTACATGCATGCATGAATGAACACACACACACACACACACACACACACACACACACGTCTTTCTGTAAACCCAAAGAGATATATGGAAGAAACAGAAACTTTCATAAAAGCACACTTATCTGTCATCTACAAATACACATACAAACACTATTACTATATACAGTCAGCTCCCCCCCCCGCCCCATACACACAGAGTCAGTGTTTCAGCTGTACTCACCTGGAGGATGTAAAGAGAGATCCATTGACTCCACCAAATGTGGAAAGAGCCACTGAAATGGGCATGATCCAGGCCATGACCCCTAGAAGTTTCTCTCCAAAGGTCTGGAAGAGAATATAAGGGAGAGTTGAAAACTTTGGGTTGAGCTGTGGGGGAAGGGTTGCTCACATGCAGAAGTCTCCCCAAAAGGGGGCACCTTCTATGTTGGCCTCTGTTCATGTAACTGCTTCCTTAACTTTCTCTCACCCCACTGCCCTTATTCTCCACCTACACAAAGTTTCCCATATCCCATCAGCTGCTAAGAATGAGCTGCTTAAACACATCTCTGGTAGGTGTCCCTTTCTCTTCTATTGACTGCACCCAAGTTCAAAATAATTATCATGTCTCCCTTAAACCATTAATAAGAGCTAGCATTTATAAGTGTAAAATCATTTTATAATTATATATTTAATATCATCATTATCATTAAGAATAATAGCTAGGTGGCACAGTGGATAGAGCACCAGCCCTGGAGTCAGGAGGACCTAAGTTCAAATCTGACCTCAGACATTTAATTATTAACTAGCTGTGTGACTTTGGGTAAGTCACTTAGCACCACAGCCTTGCGAAAAATAAAATAGCTAGCATTTGGCCCAAGATATGTACTAGCTGTGTGACCCGGGGCAAATCCCTTAATTTTGTTTGCCTCAGTTTCCTTATGTGCAAATGAGCTGGAAAAGATGACAAAGTTCTCCAGGACCTTTGCCTCAAAAACCTCACATGGGATCATAAACAGTCTGGCAGAACTGACATGACTGAATAGCACCAAAGCATTTATATGGTATTTTTAAGATTTGCAAAGTGCTTTACAAATATCTCATTTTATCCTCACAACAACAAAAGGGTCTGAGGATGCATGAGAAAACATTCAAGGAAATCTCCCTCAATTTTGAACACATATTCTTAGCTAAAATAAGGGAGGGAGGTACTATTATACTATTCTCATTTTGCAGAAGAGGAAAGAGGTTTACGAGCCTTGCCCAGGAATATATCTGAAGCTGGATTTGAACTCCTATTCGCTCAAAGGCACCGCTTAACTAATTCTAAGTGATTTCTCTTGCCTCTAGTCTATCTCCAATCTGCTCTTCATATAATTGCCAAAATAATTTTCTTAAAGCACAGGTGAGCCCTGATTCAAGAAGGTTCTTATAGTCTTTAAAAATTTTGGCAGTTCAATTTTTTTTTTAAGTTTTTGCAAGGCCAACGGGGTTAAGTGGCTTGCCCAAGGCCAGTTACGTAATTATTAAGTGTCTGAGACCAGATTTGAACCCAGGTACTCCTGACTCCAGGACTGGCACTTTATCCACTATGCCACCTAGCCGCCCTAGTTCAATCTTTTTACAATCTACCTCAGCCTTTCAAGTCTTATGAAATAGTCTTGTTCTCAAAACTTGCAGGTCAACTGACATATAATTGCTGTTCCTCATCCTTATTTCCCCATCCTGTCCCTTCTCAACTCTGCCTGAATGCCTGTTTCCTTCAAGGTTCATCTCTTGTACTATCTGCTAGTAGAATTGATTCCCCATTTTCTCCTCTATATTATCAACTTATCATCATATATTAATTATAACTAATTCTTGCTCTCAAGAGAATAGTAACTACCTGAAGGCATTGACATTTTTTCATTTTTGCCTCTGTATTCAGAGCACTGAATAGCATCAAGCACAGAATACACAATAAATGCTTGTGAATTGGACTGGATTGGATAGGTCAAGATAACTCAAGATTACTCTTGTTGGGGGAGGAGATACAAAAGATGCCTCTGGTAGAGAGATATATAAATCAGGGACCCATAAAAACTCTTTCAAGGAATCTGATCTTCCTCTATTTTGAGCACACATACTTGGCTAGAGTTAGTCTCACTGTTCAGTGAACAAGTCGTGCACATTTCTGACTCCTAATGTTCACTTATGGCAGCATGGTGGAAGGACTAGGTTTAAGTCCCATTTCCAACACAAGTAGATTATGACACAGAGATAAACAGCTGCTGAGCTGCACTGATATATCTCATCAACATTTCCCTGAAATCAGTGACATCATGGATCCAAACCAAGTGTACATTCATGTCCTAGGAATAGGATGCCCCCAAGAGTCATGTCTTCTGCTTCTCCCTCACACAGTCTCTTTTCACTCTTTTTTTCAGCAACACATTGGTTGCCAGAAAAATTGTCTGGCAAGGTTCAATGATAAGATATATATATATATATATATATATGTATATATATATATATACATATATATATATATATGAAAAAAATCTTCTTTTTCTGGATGCTTATAGAACATAAGAGTTGGTATGGCACAATTTAGAACTTAATTCTATATATATATTTTAAATAATGCCTACATTGTTGCTATCTGTCATCATTTTCTCTCTCCAGCAGATATGAAGCAACTATGATCTAGCCAGACTGGCTTTCTCTGTCTCTTACCCACAACATACTCTTGGCATTTATATGCTTTTTATAACTGCCCTCCCATGCTTGGAATGTGCACCCTCCTCACCCCTGCCTCAAAGGGTTCATCTTCCTGAATTCAAATCTGACCTCAAATACTCACAAGTTAGAGACCCTGTTTGTTTTTGTTCCTTTAGGACTCAGCTCTACAAATACTTAGAAGCATCCTTCCTCCCTGACTCTCTTGTATTTAACCACTTCATATTTATGTACCTGTTCTTTCTCTTGTTAGAATATATACTCATTGAGGGGAGGGTCTTGTTTCCATTTGTTTTCTGATCTCCTAGGACAGTATCTTACACACAGATGTTCAATAAATACTTCTTTGTTGATCAAGTGTTGGACTATGTATTTTGGTAGTTGCCCGACACTTATTCCAGTGTGGCCCACTTAGTAGGCACTCAGTTAATATTTGGGGGCTAATCCAGGTTTGAAAATTGTAGTCTGGGCCAAGTTTTTTTAAAATGTAAACTATCCTCAGTATGCAGGTGGCTGACTGGGTTTGGTTGTAGTTTGCTTACCCCTTGCTAATAAAGCAAATGAGTATTTGGGGAAGGGAAGAAAATCTACAATCTCTTTTCCTGGGCATTCAAGAAATTGTTGCTGCATGAACAACTAGTTGTAAGAGTTAATGAAGGGCTTGAAAGCTCTAGATATAAGGCTTTTATCTCCTTTGGAAATGAACATTCAAGTCAGTGTTTCAGGATGGCAGAGAGGACAATGACTTGCAGAATTTGCTACTTTTTTTTTAAGGTTTTTGCAAGGCAAATGGGGTTAAGTGGCTTGCCCAAGGCCACACAGCTAGGTAATTATTAAGTGTCTGAGGTCGGTTTTGAACTCAGGTACTCCTGACTCCAGGTCCAGAGCTCTACCCATTGTGCTACCTAGCCACCCGTAAGACTTTGCTACTTTAAACTGGATTCAAACCTCAGTTCAAGCATTGGTGACCCATTGGTCCAATAATTCAATTCTGCTCAATTTAATTCAATTCCACCAATATGGATTATGTGAAAGGCACTATGCAAGACTGGGGATTACAAAGACAGAAAGAAAATGAAACAGCCAATGTTGCCATGATTCAGGTTTTACATTGCTCCATGCTTCAGTTTTCCATTCTATTAAATAGAGAGTATCATCTGTGCCCCCTACCACCTTAAGATCTAGGTGGTGCAGTGGATTGAGTGCCACATAAAAATAGGAAAAGCTAATTTCAAATTCAATCTCAGATACTCACTAGCTGTGATCTTGGGTCAATCACTTCTTAACCTCAGTTTCTTCAATTATGAAATGGGGATAATAATAACACCTCCCTCCCAGGTTGTTTTGAGGATCAAATGAGATCATAATAGTTAAAGCACTTCCCACAGTGCCAGATACACACAATAGGTGCTATATTGTAGCTGGGATCATTACTGTTATTGTTATTATTTCTATTGTTTACAAAGTAACTTCATTATAAAAAAATTCTCTCCAGTCCCTGAGGAAAAGAATTAGGTAATATTACTGTAACATGGGACTGCTCCTGCCACAGTATAGTAACAAACAACTACTGCATCATGTTACTACCATGTTTATCCTTAACAGAACTATGCTGACTGCAGGCTGTCACAAGGCAGGGAATGGAGAAATCCAGAGAGGGTTCGACAGAGTCAAGGAGTTGGAAAATATTATTAAGAAAGACTGTGAGAACCAGCTACTATTTAGCATAGGAAGAAAGCATTGTGGAGTGGTATAATAGCAAGTCTTTTATGGAAAGGTTATCGAGAAGACTGTGGTGACCTGGTAATTTTTTAATCTTTAGAGACAGGGACCTGGATAAGAGACTTGATTAGGCATTCAAGGAAGAATTTCCAAATAAAGAGGGCTATTACAGATTGGAATGGAATAATAAAGGGCATATGATTTCTTCCCAGTAAGCCTTAAAGAGATAAAGACAAGATTCCATCTAATACCCAGTGGGTTCAGACAAAGTGATGAACCAAATAACCTCTACCTTTGAAGACTTAAAATGTTATGGTCTCTTTCATCTTTTCAAATAGCCTAAAGTACTTCCCTCACATGCTGGTCATTTATTTTCACAATCTTCCAAGAAATAAGTAAAATATTGGCTAAGGATCACTCTTTCTAAAAGAAATAATGGGGAAGATATTGCATCTGCCTTAAGAGCATGTTCTTCAGTGTGGGCTCCCATCAGAAAAACATTGTACACTCTAACAGGAACATGGGGATGATGATCAACCCTGATGGACTTGTTCATCCCTTCAGTGCAACAACCAGAAATAATTTCGAGCTATCTGCAATGGAGAATACCATCTGTATCCAAAGAAAGAATTATGGACTTTGAACAAAGACCAAAGACTATTTACTATCTCATATTTTATTTTTCTTTCTTAAGGATGATTTCTCTGTCATTGCATTCACTTGAGATCAATGTATAACATAGAACCAATGTAAACACTAACACAATGCCTTCTGTAGGAGGTGAGGTGAGGGAAGCAAGAATGGGGGAAAAATTGTGAAACTCAAAATAAAAAAATCTTTCTTTAAAAAAAGAGCATATTTGGGGCAGCTAGGTGGCGTAGTGGATAAAGCACCAGCCTTGGAGTCAGGAGTAGCTGGGTTCAAATCCAGTCTCAGACACTTAATAATTACCTAGCTGTGTGGCCTTGGGCAAGCCACTTAACCCCATTTGCCTTGCAAAAACCTAAAAAAAAAAGAGCATATTCTTCAGTGTGGGCTCCCTAGGGCTCTTGTTTTATTCATATAATCACAGACTTTAGAGTTGGAAGGGGACATTAGGCAACAAAGCAGTCCTGAGTTTGAATCCAACCTTAAGACACTGCCTACATGATGCTGGGGGCAGTTCCTAAAACTCTGTGGCTCTGTGGTTCAATTTCCTCATTTGCAAAATGAGCTGGAAAAGGAAATGGCATAATATTGCAGCATATTTGCCAAGAAAACTTCAAACAGGGTATCAAAGAAACGTCAAAACAAAATGTGGATAATAAAGGCACCTCCTCCCTCTTAAACTGGTGAGGATAGAATGAAATAACAATTACAAAAACACTTTTGCAAGCCATTATTATTATTATTATCATCATTATTATGGTTATCATTATTGTTATTCTTATCTTTACATACAATTGAGAAAATGAGGATAAATGGTTTATTCAGGCAGTAATGATATCTGACAGCTATACTGTACTTACTATGTATTATACACCTTTTTTTATGTACTACATACTTAACAATTGCTGCCATCTTTAATTCTTACAGCAACCCTGGAAGGTAGGGTTTATTATCACCCCCATTTTACAGATGAGGAAACCAAGGCAAAAACCTGCCCAGGATCATACAGCTAATTAAGTATCTAAAGGAAGATTTGAACTCAGGTCTTCCTGCTCTAGACCCAGCAAGACATTCACTGGGTCTTAGCTGCCTACTAAGTAACAAAGCTGGTTTTTGAACCAAGGTCCCTCTGACCTTCAATCCAGAACTCTGCTGCCTGCTCAATCAAATCACCATGGAAATTAGAGCTGGAAAGGGAAGTTAGTCATCATCTACTCCAAACTCCACATTTTATAGGCAAGGACAATGTTGTTCAGAGAAGACTAAACAGATTTTTCCAAAGTCACAGATTGTGGCAGTTAGGATCTGAACCCAGGCAGACTAATCCTTGGCTCTGTCCACCAGATGGCAGATGTTCTACCTTACACACACAGCTCTGCCTGGCTCAAAATTTTTTTATTTTTTTTTTTCCCCTAAGGCTGGACTTGGGGATGCTCAAACTTTGTGGTCCATGTGGTTTAGCCACTTTGCTGATGCTGGCAGAAGGGCTAGTGATTGGGGAAGAGGGGAAAGAAAGTTAGGAGGTGAACGGGAATTCTGCTTCTATTCCAGCTTCTGTTTACTGACTTTTTTTAAAGAGTCATAATATGTGAACAGCAGTCCTTCCCAACTGGGGATTGAATAGAATAACCCCCTAATTGAAGTTCCTGCCCATATGACTCAGATCACTTGGAAAAGCAGAGATTAAATTACTCAGCCAAACTTCCTTCAAACTTCCTACTTCGAAGGGTTCTTGGCCTCAGAGGGAGATTAAAAAATATGGGATTTCTTACCACAGCAACAGCATTGGAGGCCAGCAGCTCCTGGGGGGACATTGCAGTGATATAAGCAATGTTGGCAAAGACATACACAAACGTGACCAGTGGGATGGAGATGAAAATAGCTCGAGGAAGGTTCCTGCAGAGTGAAATAAGATGAAAGGGGAAGATGACTAGGTATATGAACTCACTACCCAAACCTACTCACTTCATCGTCCTAGGTTCCCAAAGATGTAATAAAGGTGTTCTGTCTAGGATTCTATTCTCCTTTTGAGGCTTCAAGTTCACAGCCTGTCCTTGGGGAAAATATTCAAAGTTACTCAAGTCATTTGGAAATGAATTCTGCCTCAGTCTGGGCAGACTGCCTAGACAAAAATGAAATAGCTTGGAGAGATGTATTCCAAACCTACTGTTGATTTTTAAAGAGGTTTATCCCATGCTCCCTTCCAGGATGCTCTACTCCCCCATACCTCCTAGGCAGATGTTCCTGCTTTGAGACAGGTGGATGAATCTTGAACCTCCTTCGACTCACTATTTCCTTTTAAATTAATAGTTGTTTTTTTAAATAAAATTTTTTATCATCTATATTTCCTAATATTTCCTTCCTTCCTTCCAGTCATCCCTTATAACAAATAAAAAAGAGAAAAGGAAAACTGTTCAGTATCAATAACCAAATTTGACTTTTATGCATTTGGTAATGATTACTTATTTCCAAACTGTTCTCCAATTTCTTCATGATTTAATACTTTGTTTTTGTTTTTTGCCTTTTTTTTGCAAGGCAATGAGGTTAAGTGACTTGCCCAAGGTCACAGAGCTAGGTAATTATAAACCACTGCACCACCTAGCTGCCCCTGTCTACTAATACAATTTTCAACCTGACTCAAATGGAGAAGTCTGAACATTTTTTGACATTACTGGGAAAGGATCCCAGATTTTGAGGTATAGAGGTGGAAGGGAATCTAAAAGTCATATACAAACAGTAGCTTAAGTATACAAAGTGCTTTCCTTATACCAGCAGCTTTGCCAGGTAGGTAGTATATATACTATTAATCACATCTGACAGGTAAGGGAAAAAGACTAAGTCCATAATGTCAGAACTGGTGAGTACTATAGATCTGGTGCACTTTATAATACAAGATGGATAGAAGGAAAATAGTTTAAACTCCTTGGCAAAGAGAAGAAATGCAGGCTCTAGTCTCTCCAGCAGAAGGTATTGTACCATTCAAGGGTGTGATAGACAAGGTAGGTTTTATCCTTACTTACTTGTAGGGATCAACCAGTTCCTCTGTTACATAATTAAGGAAGTTCCAGCCACCATAGGCAAAGGAACCCTGAAGGAAAGCCAGTGCGATCAGGCCGATATCCGGCTTCTGGAAATTATCAAATGCGTTTTTGGGCTCTAGCCAGAAGTACTGTCCTGTGAATACAAGGGACAGGAAGTTGTTTATAACAGTGGCCCCCATTCCTACCCCCAGCCCCAATGACAGAACAAAACTATCTCTTGCCATAGTTCTTAATGAAGCCTCTGACTCACAGGTGAGGTTGCAGGCATGTTCTACTTCTAAGACTAACATTTCAAAATTGTGAAAGCCAATCCTGCTTTTAAGTACAAAAGACATTTCCAAATGTTTTCTTTTGAAAACTAGGCTTAGATACCTGGAAGGGACAAAGGCCAGAGAGGGCAAAGTAATTAATAAGTGATAGGGGAAAGGGTGGGAATGAATGGCATTAGAATTCTTCATTTGGCCCTATTCTTCCTTGCTGCTTCTCTTCTCTGGTTTCCACCCTAGTTATGTGTATTTTCATCATGAAAACCATGGACAATTCATTTCATTCCATTCCATTATAGAACTTCTCAATACATCCTGTACTGTTCCACATGGTTGCATCATTGTCTTTTCTTGTTGTTTAAAGTGTCTTTTTCTTATAAATTTTTGTCCTATTTCAATTAGCCAATCAAATCAACATATATTAAATGCTAACTATGACCACTAAGCTCAGTACCATCCGTCTGTAAAACTGGTTTCCTCCATTATATTATATCTCAGTTATATATTCTTCCCCTGAGTGATCACTCCATAAAGATTAATGAAAAAACTGGAGTGACTATAGGTTGCTCAGTTTTTTGGAAACCAAAGATTTTATACCTAGAGACATAGGATCATAGATTTAGAGTAAGTTTAGAGGAACAAGGAGACTTTATAAAAATCCTTCATTTTGCAGAAGAAGAATTAAGGCTTAGAGAGCAGAGTGACTTGCCCATCAATCATCACTCTGATAGATAATAGGTGGCAGAGTGGGTCTGAAACCCAGATCTCCTGACCCCAAATCCAATATCATTTTTCTACCACACCTTAAAGTGATAGGATACATCAGTCTTTTCTTGCTAAAACTAGGGTTTGGGCCCATGACTGAAAGCATCCTATATGTCATTTGACTCTGACCATGAAGCAGTGATATTAGGCAGAGCTTGGTGGTGTCATTAAGTCCCATGGAAACCAAAAAGAAAATCTGGAAAGGGAAAGGAAAAAATCTAGTGGAGAATGTTGGCACAACAGTCAAGAATGTACCTCTCAGCATCATAAAGATTATGAACAAGTTGAAAATTTACAAAAGATATACCAATCCCCTCAGATAAAAATATAAACTTCCTTGGGTTCTGGGTAGGGAAGTTAATTCAATTAAAACACCGACTAATGTTACAAAGTCCCACTGAAAGGAATGTTGTAGGTCAGATATAGACCAAAATGTGTAGAAAAAGAATGCAAGTACTTTTAATCCTTGAATTAAAGTGAGGGGAAAAGGAATCACTCCAGCATAGAAACTGGAAATCTTACAGTGTACCTATACAGGTATGTGTATACACGTTATATGTACATAGAAAGATACAAGTAATACAAAGTATATGAAACCTAAATGTTGGTTCTGTCTCACCTTTGCAGATCTGCACAATCCCCATGACAATAATCAGGGCTAGGGCCAAGAGCTTCCCAGCTGTGAAGATGTCTTGCACTCGGGTGGCCCATCGCACACTTGCACAGTTGACCCATGTAAGAAGCACTGTAATGATACCCCATACATGTACACTTAGAGACAATAATACACAGTTAAGCCTTGGAAAGTGTGGAATTATTTTAGTGAGGGCTGAAAAAAATCCAGTTTGATCCTAGAAAGCAGAAATTACAACTTTGGAAAAGAGTTATAAATTGGGACAAGTTAACTTTCATTCCTAGATGCAGGTAAGGATTCAAGGGTAGGCAAATATGGGTACTGATTTTGGAGAATTCACAATTGGATAGACTATACAGCCTACTCTACTCATCACTGAACTGCTGGAGTAGAGAACTGTACACATATGCATGCATCTGTTGACTATTCTGAATCTGGCAAAATGCTTTCTCATGTTCCCTCTCTCTGCCTCTGCCCTCCTCCTCTCCCAGACCTTATCTGCCCTCTCCTCTTTTTCTTCCCACTTCTGTATCTGTGATACCCCAGTCTCACCTCTCAGATCCCTCTCCCAACCTCCAACAGAATTCCAATCTCTATAAAATATCTAGCAGCCTCTGATTAGTCTTTATAGAACCAACTGAGCTAGGTCAAACCAGGTAGTCTTTATAGAACCAACTGAGCTAGGTCAAACCAGGTCTTCAAAGGCAGAAATCCTTGACACCCTAGCTGTTCCACAAGATAGTGTCTGTGTGTGCAGAATGAAAACATGTTGTCAGAAGGGGTATTCTGAGTGACTAAATAGAACATTTTCTAAAGCCTTGACCATTCCACAAGAATGAGACACAAGGGAGATAAGCATACATTTGTTTTAATCTTATACAACTCAATAAGGATTTCAGTAAATGAATGTACAAGCAAAATCACCTCATGATTAAAATTACTGGGCTTTTGATCTCAACTTGTTTCAATGGACCCCACAGACTAAGTCAGTAGACGGTCAAATCCAGTATGATTATAGTATATGAGGAATTCAGAACAGACAGTCACACTAGAAATGGAAAGATCAAAGGAAGTCTTTTATGAGGAAAGATTAAAGGACAAATCTGGGTTGCTGAGGAAAGGATTATTAACTAAAGGGATATCTGTTTCTGAGACTCATAGGAGAGAGAGACAGAAGAGAACAGAAGTGGGAAAAAAATGAAGAGAGGGCAGATAAGGTCTGGGAGAGGGGGAGGGCAGAGGCAGAGAGAGGGAAGCAGAAGAATAAAGGGTAGAAATTATTATAGAATCATTGATTTAGAGATGAAAGGAATGTTAGGGATCATGCAGTTCAACTCTTATTTTTACAAGGTAAAAATAATGAGGAAACTGAGGCTGAGAGGTCAAATGTCACACAAATCTGGTAAATTCTGAGGTAGAATTTGAATCCAAGTCCTATAGCTTTATGCCCTGACTCCAGGTGAGAGAAAGAGAAGGAAAAAGAAATGGGAAAGGGAACGGAAACTGCTGGGAGGAAAACAAGGTTGTTGGGATAGGAAACTGTGCCTGAAGCTTAAGAGAAAAGGTTGAAGGGAACAAATTTTTATAAAAGCACCTACTATGCAGCAGGCACAGTGATGTCTTTTACAAATTATTATCTCATTTGATCTCATAATAATCCTGGGAGTTAAGTGCTATCATTAACTCGGGGGGGGGGGGGTGTGTCGCGGCGGCAGGTAAGTGGCACAGCAGATAAGAGCACTAGCCCTGGAGTCAGGAGGACCTGAGTTCAAATCTGGCCTCAGACACCTAATAATTACTTAGCTGTGTGACCTTGGCCAAATTACTTAATCTCGTAGCCAGGCAAAAACCAAAAGCTAAAAGCTGAATTGGCCCAAGTGGTTGAAAGCAAATTAATAAATAGTTCCTTTAGTAAAATTTCCTTAAAAGAAAAAAATTGTGCAAATAACAACACTGGGATACTGAGGTACTCACCTCACATCTTACCAAATAGGATAAGATGACAAAATGGGAGAATGACAAATGTTGGAGAAGCTGAGGGAAAACATGTATTCTAATGTGCTGTTGGTGGAGCTATGAACTGGTAAAACTATTCTGGAGAACAACTTGGAATTTTGCCCAAAGGGCTGTAAAACTGTGCATACTCTTTTGACCCAACAATTGCTACTCTGATAATATTACTACTCAATCTATAATCCAAAGAGATCAATGAGTAAGAAAAAAAGAACTTGTATGTATAAAAATATTTATAGTAACTCTTTTGGTGGTGGTAAAGAATTGGAAACAGAAGGGATAGCTATCAGTTGGGAAATACCTCACAATATCGAATTATGGCATATGAATGTAATGGAATACTATTGTTAATGATTTCAAAAACATTTAAGAGCACTTGTATAACTAATGCAAAGTGAAGTGAGAAGAACTAGGGTAAAAATTGTACAGTAACACCAATCTTAGTAAAACTGGATCAAAACAATGATCCATCACAATTCTAAAAAACTCATAATGAAACATATTGCTGGAGAAAGTTTATGGACTCAAGATAGAAGCATATTTTTTTGGACATGGCTAATGTCTAAATATTTTATATGATTGTTCATATAAACTGAACTGAAAATAGAATAAATATTTTAAAAAGATAAATAGTATGGAGTATAAAGAAAAGATCCATCAGGAGTTCTTAACCATGGGTTAAAATTTTTTAAAAAGGTTTTGATAATTATATTCCAAATATCATTGGTCTATTTCATCTGACAACATTATTCTGAGAAGGGATGCTTAGGCTTCAGACTGCCAAAGGGGTCCATGATACACAAAATGTATTCCTTGGGGGATAATGAAAAGACTTTCTGAAGGACAAAATAATCTGTTGAGATTGTTGGTGGTGTCACCCTAAAGTGACTCTCTGGACCCTTTATTCTCAAGGAACTTTAGTTCAGAGTAACAGGCCCTCTTCTCCCAACTATGATTACTTGTTTCACCTTTAAGTGTGTTAATTTAAAAGCGAGAAGAAATGAGGATGCGATGGGGAAGACAGAACAATTAGTCTGAGACTGTTGTGACACCTTACGTCCACAATGGCTGTACTCCTTCCAAGTCTTGACCCTTCACACTGCAACAGAGCATAATAGCATGTGATTGAAGGGGAACGGAAGAGCAAAAAAACCACAGGGTGCTCATTTGCAGTCTCCTCAGTACAACAGAACATGATTCTCTCCTTCCCTTACAGAAGGACTGAAACCTAAACCACCTCCCCAGAGAGGAAAGGTCAGCAATCATAAACACAAATTAGCAGGATTCTTGCCAGCTCCCTGTTCTGCTTAGGGGTCACTCAAGATCCTTTCTGTGACGGATGCCGATTCTCTCCACCCCTACCCTGTCGCTTTTTTCCACTTAGCACCTGATGCAGAATTCCAGAGATAGTTTTTGCTTTTTCTTGGGTTGTTCCTGGATTTGTCTAGGGGTTTATTTTAGGCTCAGTGATTGCATAGGCAGGATACCTCCATGTCTGAGATGCAGTGCATTTCGGGCTCCTGACCTTGCAAGGGGGCAGGACAGTATAGGGCACTGGAAGGATTTCATATCTAAAGACACAACTTAATGCATATTACATAATGCAACATTATGTTTCAGCAGTCTATAAAGAATGGAAGGTGGGTGAATTAATAAGTAATTCTTAGTGACTTCCTAAAATGTTCTTTTTCCTCTCTCCTCCTGCCTTAGGTTCACCTTCTGTTTCCACAGTGAGGAGATGGCAGGAAGCCAGGATGACAAAAGACCTCAGGAGGATGCTAAATTCAAGAGTGTATTTACTTAATTAACTCATTTTGAAAACCTTAAAGAGTCAAAGAGAAAGAAAGAGCATAAAGCATACTCCTCCAAATTGGTAAGATTTGACTACCACATGAACCTAGGTATGATGAAAGTCTCCTCTCATTCCACTTCCCTTCAAGATTGCAAAGAGCACAAGGATATCAGACTACATACAGGTAGGGCCTAGAATCAAAGTTGGAAGATGTGAGAGAGGTCCCTTACGAAGAAGAGAAAATATTTATAAAAGAAGTAATGGAGAAGGGGTCATCTTGCCTTAGGACTGTAATGTGGCAAAGGCAGCATGGTTCAGAAATGGAAAAAAGGGAATAGGTTTTTTTTAAGTGGCATTTGGTGTCAGAGGACCTAAATAAAAATCCTGAATTTGCTTTTTTCTTATCTGTGACTTCAGGAAAGAAACTAGACTTCTTGAGCTTTTAGCATCTTCTGAGCTTCACCATCCTCATTTGTAAAATGAAGGGAGTAGAATAAATGTCTTCCCTAGTTTTGGGGGACTCCAGTTACCCAGATTTACAAATTCAGAATTATCCTCCACCTTTTGCTGTTCCACAGTAGACAAGTCTTACCTATACTGTTTTCATAATATGTCTCCCAATCCAGCTGTCTCCTCAAGCCACCACCCCAGATCAGACCTTGAATCATGAATATAGCTTCTGAAGTGGTCTCCCAGCTTCTGGTTTTTCTTTCTAAACTAATCCTTCATAGTTTCCAAATTAATGTTCCTAAAGGACAAGTATGATTATATCTCTCTCCTGCTCAAAAAATAGATTCCAACTTTTACATTGAGCATTTAAAAGCTCTTAAGACCTAGTTCCAATCTCTGTCCAGCCATTAGTTCCTGCATTTACCCTTCATTCAATCTAGCCCAAGTAAGTAGTCATTCCCCATTTCCTCATTCCATCTCCTACCTTGACACCTTTGCATGAACTCATCCAGCATCCGTGGTATAATTTCTATTCCCTTTTGGATTTTTCCTAGGACTTTCAAGTTCCATCTTACTATGCAAGGCTTTTTTCCTAATTCTTTTCAGTTGTTAATATTTTGCCTCTTCTAAAGTACTTTGTATTATCTTTGCATGTTATTTTTCTGTGACCCTACTTATTTTTTATTCTAGTTCATCAACTAGATCCTGGAAGTGTGAATAAGGGTAAATCCCAAGATCTATCCAGAGATTCCCTTTTTTCTCTCCCTCTACCATTTCCCTCAGTGATTCTTCATCAATTTCCATGAGTAGGATAATCATCTTTAGATGGTGTTTCCCAAAAAGATAGCACCAGCCCTAGTGTCTCTCCCAAGCTTCAGTCTAGCATTGCCAACTGCCAAGTCGACAGGCATCTCAATCTCAATCTCCAATCAATATCTCAATCTAAATCTCCAGATTCTCCCCTTTTCTCAGAGTCCCAGTTATTAATGAGGATACCACCATTCTTCCCATTGCTCAGACCAAAAATCTCTTCATCATGTTCATCCATCTCACAGTAGCTAACCCATTAAAACCTATATCACTTCCAAAACATTATTTATATTAATTTCCTTATCTGCCCTCACACAGCCACTAGCCTAGTTTAGGACCATATTCTCTCACTTGAATTACAGAAATAGCCTTTTTATAATTGGTCTCACAGTCTCAAGTCTTTCTCTAATCCATCCACCATGAGGCTGTAAGTGATTTTCCTAATTTGTATGTTTAAGGAAGTCATGGGAAGAATGGGGTAGTGGAGAGAGCATTGATTTCAGAGTCAGTCTTTGAATCTTGACCCTTTTTCATATAACCCTGTCTGACCTTAGGTCACTTGTATTCCCTGGGTCTCAGTTTTCTTGTCTGATAATAGATGTTTTTTGGATCTGTAAAATGAGATTGAACTAGATAGACTGAGTCATCTTTAGGGATACTTGTACTCTAAATCAGTGACCTTATGATGCTCTAGGAGTGGAATGGGAAGGGTGATGTCACAAATGTACTTTCCTTTTTTGGCCAACTGGTTCATAATGTTATCACAACACAGCAACTTTAATATATACTCCAGACCCTATGACTTCTCCTCTTCTTTCATTGTATTACAATCTAGGAGTAAATAGACTGTTTCATTCCTCTTTTCTTTTTCTCCTTTTGGAGTAAAACCACATACAAACAAACAAAAGATCCAAGCCTTCATCCAGAGCCCACCTCATACATCCTTGGTCATATGGAACACAACGAATATATTCCATAGACTCCAGAGAGTCAAAGCCTGACAAAATAGAGAGGTAAACATGTTGATCAATAACAATCTTTTGACAACAAGGAGTACATGAAGTTCTCCTATCTGTTCTTTAACCCAATATATTTATTAGTTTTTCTATTCAAGAGCTGAGATTCTAGACTTAGGATGCATAGATCCTAAATATGAACTTGTCCCCCTAAAAAAACAAACAAACAACTAGTTATACTAAGCTAGGCCTGAGAAGCAGTGCTGGCCACACCTAGGTAGAGCCCAGGGTGTATTTTTTTAGATCTGGTCAGTTCAATCTGTCTCTCAGCAGGAACTTTGGAATATTGGGGGGGGGGGGGAAATCTGGAAATATCAGGAAGAATGGAGCAGTAGTGGATGACTACATGTGACCTAAAATACTAATCATGCAGATTCTATGTGAAATAAGGAAATTCACAATTTATTCCATTTTCTCAAAGTGAAATATCAGCAGAGAGAAAAAAAAACAAGATAGCAATTAAAGGAAAACTGAAGAACATGCAATGCTTAACCCTTTGGGTACATTAGGCAGGTATATACCTTTTACAATTCTATGCACATGGAGAATAGCTTGGTGGCACAGTGAATAAAATTCTAGACCTGGAGTCAGAAGACTCATCATCCTGAGTTCAAATCCTGCCTCACTGGATGCCTGACCCTGGGCAAATCACTTAACCCTAGTAGGCCTGTTTCTTCATCTGTAAAATAGCTGGAGAAGGAAAAGAGAAAACTAATCCAGTATCTCTGCCAAGAGAACTCCAAATGGAATTACAGAGGCTCAGATAACTGAAATAACTAAACCACAAAAAAAAATAAACACAGTACCCTACACCTCATGGGGTAGAAGAGGCATGTACACACATACATACAAAATACAAGGACAAGCATATATACCAGGTAGTTTCCTTTATCCTTGGTATAATAAGGAGTTGTACATGCCCATCAGACTAGATCTAAGGTTCTCTAGCTTTCACACTCTTTCTATAGCATAAGGTGCTGCCTCTAGGAAAAGAAGAAATGCCTAGCATCCATTCACAAGAGGGCAGAAGCTCTGTTTAATTGTGTTGTGGCTTCGGTTTGTTTTGTTTTTCCAAAAGGGACAAAGAAGACAAAGGATTCTTTAGCTCCTTGGGGAAAAGGCAAGAGGCCTACCCCAGACCTCAGGGGAAATTACCATTAACTGGAGGCCTGGGGGAGCCAGACTGATTCCTGCAGTTAAAGTAAGCTCTGGAACCTCCCCTGCTTTATGGCTTAGGGCATTGATGCTAAGGGAGAAAAAAATGGTATGTTTGGGTGAAGACTTAAGATTTTGTAGTTGGATCACTTACCAATCAGGACAGATCATGTTGTTTTCAAATCCCCAAACTGGCTATTTCCTGCAATGTCTTGTCTCTTTTTTCCTCCATTTCCTTCCCCATCCCCATTTATTCTAATTTACTGACTTATTTCAACCTCATACTCTGGGATTTATTAATCCAACAGTAACTTGTGGTAGAAAAGTCCCTCTAATCAAACTCAATATCCCCCTGTCATGTTGACCAGGTCGGCAGTGCAGAAACTTGGGTGCAGGGCAATGGTGGTAGCACTAGCAATGGAAGAAGTGTGTCAGAAGGTTGTTTTCTAACCCTGCTTCTATTTCTGATCGACCTTAGACACAGTAACATAAACCACTTGATTTCTACAAACTTTCCAGGTGAGACATGCCTATGCAAACACCCCCATCCAAATAAACTTTCCAAAGTGAAAGTTATGGACAGATCACTTAGCAAAATGACTGGTCAAACTCCCCAGAGGTTGCATTAGCTTGTTCTGTGCTATAAATCAGGTTCTAACTGGGGACCATGGCCTTGATTTTTCTAAGATCTTGATAAATATATATATTTTAATGATTGATTTCATTTTGAAATCCCATATAATTTTAGTTTGTGCATTTAACAGATTCATATGCTTTACCAGATTAGTAAGTGATATGATGCACAATGTCAAGAATACCTGCTGTAAATATGAGCCTGTTCTCCCAGTGTTACCTTAGAGAACTAGGCTGCACATAAAGCTGGGAAGGGACACCTTGACTGTATCAGAGGTACCAAAAAAACCACATCAGAGATGGTGTCTCTTGGACATATGTGGCATAGCAGAAGGCATGCGATTACTAGCTGGATTGCTACTTTGATTTTATTGAGTCAAAAAATGAATAAGACCATTTGGATGGAAATCTAGATTGGTTTAATGAGAAGAGCAAAAAGTTAGAAGAATGGGACCGGATAGGTCACTGATTTAACCCAACTAGAGAATGGGTTAGACCATTGCAGGAAAACCTGAAACAACATCTAGTGATAGCCTACCACAATTCACCTACTAGATTAAGGGATTTCCCTCATCTCCTTATCTTCTTCCACACTCTGTCCCATTTTGCTTTCTCTTAACCTGTGCCCCTGGTATTCAAGGGCTACCACCCAGGACCAATGAAGTTCTTGAACCTTGAACTCATTTCAGGTCTCCTTCAGGGAAGTAGAGTAAAATGTTGATATGATTTATATTATTAGGGAAAATAGAAATTGGATATGCTTCAACACCCCTGCTGTTTCCTTAAAAATATTTTTCCTCCAAAAAAATGAGTTTGTCTCCCTCCCTTGGAAGTTATGATCCTCTCCTCCCACTGGCCCCTTTGCTAACATCACAATCATGTGGTCCCCAGAACTCTGGGAACTCAATTTGGATTTCTTGGTATCTCTGGCATAAGTCCCTTCACAGGAGCAGGCTTCAGGGTGGCCTAGGGGAAAGCTTGTTTTCCCTTTTCTTTACCAGATCCTGGCTTCTCTCTCTCTTTCCAGATAAGTAAAAACAGGCAGAGAGAGAAAAAAATGGCCAGAGAAGCCAATAGTCAACAGGGACAGATGGGGAAAAGAGGAGATATAATTGCAGGAGGGATGGCAAGGAAAAGAGGAAGGAAAGGAAAAAAACACAACAAAACACAAAGGGGGAGGGGGAAGAGAAAGAGGGACAAGACAGAAGGCTGAAGTGAGGACTAGGGGGTGAAAGACTATGAAGCAAAAGAAAAGAAAAAAGGAGGAATGCAACAGACAGCTGTTGGGGGGGGTGCTGTCAGCTGACACCAGTTTCTACAAACTGGAACACCCTGTTCCTCTCCAGGAGTACCAAAACAAGTACCTTTTCTCATCAAGATCCCCTTCCCCTCTAAAAGAAAATTTACCATGGATGATGAATGAGACAACCAAAAATGACTTGTTCCTAGTCTCACTTTTTTCCCCTTTTGGAGGGGGAACTTAAGAGATCTTGAACAGATCTTGGGAAGATTAATAATGACAATAGGATTTATATAGATCTTCAAGGGTTACAAAGCACTTTTCATAAATCATCTCAACTCATCTTCCTAATGGTGTTGTTTGTTCTTCCAAGATCATGACAAGCACGTGAATTGGATATGAGGGAGTGCTGTGCTAAGTCACCAGCCTCCCTTTCTTCTTTAGAGTCATCGGGGCCAGATACAAAACAGGAGTAATGGAGATGGATGTGAGGCAATCAAGGTCCAAGGTCATAGAGTAGTATCTTGAGGCTGCATTTGAACTCAGGTCCTCCTGACTTCAGGGTCAGCACTCAACCACGGCATCATATTCTTAGTAAGTACGTGTCTCTATTATCCCTCATTTTATAGATGAGGAAACTGAGCTCAAAGAATTATGTGACTTTCTCAAGAGTTTACAGCTAGTATGTATCTGGGACAGCATTTGAATTGAGTTTCTCTGATTCCCAAATTCACAACTCCATTCAGTTTGCCACCTAGCTGCCAATGGGGACCTCAAAATATTTATATTACCCTGCCCACTATGAATGACAACAATCATACTATTACATGTCTTGACTAAGAAACTCATCCTTTACTCCTATCTCTGAACCCCTCAATATCTAATCTGTTGTTAAGGACTGACTTTTCCCCCCTTTTCTTTTCTGACAACTGCTACCACTCTAGCCTGGACTATTACAATAGTATGCTGGTGGTTCTACCTACCTTGAATCCCCATCCCCACTCTATTCCATCTTTCTTTTAGCCCCCCAAAGTGATATTTCCTAAACTGTATGTTCAGTCATGTCACTCCAGTGGCTCCCTATCATCTCCAGGATCAAATACAAAAATTTCTTATTTGGCCTTTAAAGCTCTTCATAATCTACCCTCCCCCCAGTCTTTCAAGACATCTTATACCTTCAGTGCAGTGACACTGGTTCCTGGTTTTTCCTTCTCAGCTATGGGCATTTTTGTTCTCCAGCTATCCTACATGCCTAGAATGCTTTCTTTTCATTGAACAACTGGCTTCCTTTAAGTCCCAATTAAAATTTCATCTTCTACAGGAAGTCTTTCTCAACTCCTCTTAATTCTAGTGCCTTCCTTCTTTTCAATAATTTCCTCTTTTGCCGGTATATAAATTATTTGCTTGTTGCCCCCCCCCATTAGACTGTAAGCTACTTGAGGATAGGAAATTGTGTATTTTTGCATCCTTAGTGCTTAGTGCAGTGCTTGGTCCAGACCAGGAGCTTAACAAATATTTATTTACTTCCTGAGATGCCAGATTATGGACCCTTTGCCAATAACTCAGAGGTCCCTAAAGATCCAAAGTTCATAACGTTGGATCATTAGTGATCCAGTTCAATCCCTCTGGAAATGGGTAAACTAAAACCAAGAGACAGTACAGTACAGTAGGCAGTGTTAGATCTGACATCAAATGTACTTGGGTTTAAAGCTGGACCTGGTTACTTTATTATGTCCTCTGGGTGAGCAATTTAAATCACTTGTGGAAAGACTGTTAGGATACAGGTTGGATGATGGCCCTATAAAGAAATCTTCTTTGTGCCTGCTCTAAAGCTGTAGAGGCTCCCTCCCTGGGCCACAGAGTGGGGAAAGTGGGGTGGGGAGGGGTGTGTCAGTGGGAACCTCAGTGATAGGCTGGAGTGATTCTCCCTGGAAGGTACTCTAGCTCTTGGAAGGAGTTGGGCACGTGTTTCTAATTGTAGAACAGCCTTCTTGGCACAGCCCTGTCTGATGTCAGTGAGTCTCTAAGACCTAGGAGATAACCAACAACAAGGGCCAAAAGACACTGATAGGCCAGAGAAAATACCAAGACTTATTTGACTTTGAAAATATGGCCCAAAGCTCAGATAAGATTCTTTTCTCTCTAGTTCTGCCCAATGAAGCAGAACAGGCTATGTTACCACACCTACAGAGGACCTGGAAAAAGTAGAAAAGAAGATGAGATTCCTAAAGCTTTCATTCAATTCTTAAACTTTTACATAATTATTTTTAATTAAGAATTATTTTCTCTCCCTCCCAATCCCTTACTTAAAACAAATAAACAAACCAAACTCTTGTAACAAATATGTATAGTCAAGCAAAAAAAAAAATTCCTGTATTAGTCATGCCTAAAAATGTTTGTCTTTCTCTGTATCCTGAGTCTTTGTCAGGAGATGGGTAGCATTCTACATCATGGGTCCTGTGGAATCAGTTGGTCATTGTCCTGATCACATTTCTTAAACAGAAGTTTTATTTCTTTTTTACAATGTTGTTACTGTATAAATTGTTCTCCTGGACCTGCTCATGCAACTGCACCAATTCATATACGTCTTTCTAGGTTTCTCTGAAATTATCCTGTGTGTCATTTCTTAATGCCACTATAGTATTCCATAATTTACCACTCAATTAGTTCCTAACCTCAGTTCCTGGAAGTCTAGAACTGAATCATTGTTCATAAAGGTTGGAAAAAAATCATATGGAAGACTTCCCAGATACCCTTGGAAACTTAATGAAAAGCTTTCATCTTTTGGGAATATGATTTTCAGGGAAATTCCACTTGACACATGACAACTTTCCTTCTAAACTTTCATCACAAAGCAATTAACTGCTCACATTTTATCTTGGGTTTTAAGGTGTCTACTAATGTTTTCCTATGAGAACTAAGGAATGACTCCTAACTTTACCTAAAATCAAACCAGTCATCTGAAAGCTTGCTTTTGTTCCCTGAATGTAACATTTGGTCTTTTTTCTTTTTAATTTAAGGCAATGAGGTTAAATGACTTGCCCAAGGTAACAACAGTTAGATAATTAAGTCAGGTCCTCCTGACTTCAGGGGCAGTGCTCTCTATCCACTGCACCACCTAGCTGCCCCCCATTTGGTCTTCCTTACTTCATAACCCATAGTTTCTTTTCAAGCCAGTCTTCAGTCCTCCCTTGTTCTCTCTCCCGCCTTACTCTTTCCTCTAATCTTGCCCTCTTCTGTGCCAGCTGCCTGGCCAGGAGTTACTGCTGAATCACCAGCCTGGGCTTGGATCAGCCAAGGAGACTAAATACAGTGCTCAGCATTTCACAAGAGCTAAGTACTTCTCTTTTTCTCTGCTAGCCAGAAGTCGTTCCTGACCATAGAAAGGAGATCAGGAAAAACAGAAATAAGGAGCCAGAGCTAGTTAGAGCTTAGTGGAAGCTCCCTAGATAGCTAATTCTTTTCCTAGGGTGGGCCAGGCAAATTCTTACATAAAAGTCAACTCATTGCCTAATGCTTACAGACCAGTCTTTAATAGCCAAGTTCTGAATGCATGGGACAGAGAAAGACATACACAAGAGGTTATGCTTTAGCCTAGAGAAGGTGAGGTCCGTGAATGTTACTACACAAAAATGAGTCTTTTGCAATCCTATGTATTTTATTTTAAATATTTGAAAGTTTTAAGAAGAGGAGTGCCCAAGGGGTCCATGACTTCAAAAAATTTAAAAACCTCTAGAGTGATTTCTGAAGGATCAGTGAGAACCTTTGGCAATCCCTAGTCCTAAATGGTATGTAGAATCAGAGAATATAAATTCAAAGCATCATCTCTGAGGTCAAATAGACAAACCTATCCTTGAATCCAGAAATCGCTCTTTTGACATCTTGGACAAAAGGTCATCCAAGCTTCATTCCAATAGTAGAAAGTACATTATGTCCCAAAACTGCACATTGTGCTTTTGGAGATCCTTAACTCAGAGGTAGCTAGCTATTCACTCTAGCCTATTTGTGATTTATCTCCTGCTAATTTGGGAATTAATTCTTTCTGTAACTAAAAATCTCTCTTTGGTGACTTTTGCCATGTTGCTGTTGAGTCTTATCTGACTCTTTGTGAGTCCATTGGGAGTTTCCTTGGCAAAGATACTGGATTGATTTGCTATTTCCTCCTCCAATCATTTTACAGATAAGGATTAAGAGATTTGTCTGAGTTCACACAGCTAGTAAGATTCTGAGGCCAGATCTGATTTCAGGAAGATTCATCTATCCACCATACCAGCTAGTTGTCACTTTGCCTTGTATTCTTCAACTTTACCCTCTGGGCCAAATTAAATAAGTCTAATTCTTTCACTGACAACTCTTCAATATTTGAAGGCAGTTAACATAACTGCTGCCCCCAATCCTTTTCAGTTTCTCTCCTTCACTATAAATATATACCTTTCCTTAAAACGATTCTTAAGAGAATATAGAAAGGATCCAAAAAATTGTCTGGGGCAATCATTTCTTCAGGCTGACTCTGAACAAAGTCCAGGACTACAGACCATGATTTGGAAAGCTTGATGACTTCATTATAGTATAGGAAAACACTAAGAGGTCCTGGTCTCCCTTGTCCCAAATGGTTTGTGGAAGGGACTAGACTGGCACCCTTTTATTCTACTCTTAAATCTGCTGCTGACTTTTGGAACTTGTCACCATGCCTCTGCATAGGTATCGCTGCCTTAGCACCCCTGTCAGGTTCCTTTGGAAATAAGCACCTTAACAATAGGTATTGTCTTTCTTTTTTGTTATATTTGTATTCCAAGGCTTAGCACACAGTTAGATGTTTTAGCAAATATTTGTTACCTGTCTGTCAGTCTGGAGGAATCCCAGGTCAGATACAAGATGGACCCAGGGTTCAGATAATGAACCTAAAATGTTTTTGACAACCAAAAGAAATGATGCTGATGTATCCAAAGCCTTTAAATAGAAATAGAAGCACAATGGAACTCAGAGGGAAATATAGATTTCTTATAGAATCAGAGAAGAAGAAAGAAGTGGGCTAAGAAAAGGCTACAGTTCAGTTGATGGTCAAAGGAACCTCTATGAGGAAATCTCTACATTCTTCCTAATTTATATAGAACACTGTATCTTACTATATAGAATACTATATCTTACCTATCAAAGGTCAGTTAAGTAAAGATTCTTTGTACCTGTAACTGCCTATCTGTACCCAGTTTGTACAGTATGATAGAATAAGAAAAACACTGGGCTTCAAGCCCAGTACTAGCCCTAGCTCTAACATTTATTAGCTATATGACCTTGAATAAGCCAATTTAATTCCATTTGAGTCTCAGTTTTCTTATCTGTAAAATAGGAAGAACAAAATGCCCACCTTCCTTTATGTCAGCTACTTATTTTTGCCTGTATGACCTTAGGAAAGTCATTTAGGTTCTCCATTTTCCACAACTGGAAAATGAAGGGGGTTGAACTAGAGAATATTTATGTTCTATACAAGTATAGGGCATTAAGATGATTATGATTATAACATTTTGGAGTAAATAATAACCCAATCGTAGCTTGATCCACCATTTGACACTGAGTCTGTCTAGGCTGACGTCAAACTAGTTTCTTGGAGCCCAAAGAAAGGTCTGTATAGTTATTCATGAAATGTTCATGGCACAGGTAAGGGGCGATGAGGAGAGAAAAAAGAACTTGGGACTTTTGGGAAGAAAGAAACAAAAGCAAGAATGGGTTAGGAGATAGGGGGAAAAGTTTTGTATACTTGAATATTATTGATTAGTAAGTGATATGCAAAACAGAATGTTTATTATCATCTACCTATTAAATCTTTCCAATTGCTGCTCGGTATTTAATCTGTTATATAACTGCAAGGTAGTTCAGGGTCAGAAATTATACATGAAATGAAACCCTGTTCCCTTTACCATCAGATTAGGGAAAGTAACATGATGGGCATTTGAGGCCAAGGAAACCTAGTCCTTCTGGAATCTCAGGGGAAAAGATGGAAACCTAAATAGAAAAATTTATTTCCCTTGGTCTTTCATTATCTAAGCAAAGGGAAAACCTGTTTAAGGGGAAAAGGTGGGAAGAGGAATGAAAAACAAGGGAGAGGGAGTTGGAGAGAACCAGTGACCCTGGAAGCAAGGAAGGAGCCCAGGAGTTGCATGAACTAACTTTGCAGGGTCAGCATGTTCCCGAATACAGAAGTAGACAAACAGATCAAGGAAAGGGGTGGGGGTGGGGTGCCCACTGGAAGCAGGAAAAGAGAGAAAGGAAGGATTGCCCAGGATAATAACCTGCTGCTTTCTCTGTAGTCACCACTTTGAGTTGGTTATAACCAGAAGTGCTTTTTAAATTTTTATCGAATTTTTTATTTTCTCCCCCAATCACACATAAAAACAATTTTAAAATTCTCATAACCAGATAAAAAGAGCACAAAAAGGGCTGTTCCCCTCTGCTTTTCTTTCTCCCACCAAAAACACACATTCTCTGGATGGGATGGGAGAAGAGCTTTTCTTTTAATTATAATGTACAATCCTTCTCTTTTCTGAAGCTCTGTAGGTTGGGGAGATTTTTGCTGACTCAGCAGTGAATAATCAGCTTTGACCTGAATAATGAAACCACTCCAAGCAGCAGCTGTATTGCACAAATCTATCCAAGGCTTCGGTCCTCACTCCTCCCCCTTCCCCACCCACCAAGGCACAGCAAAAGCAAACCAGTTGCAGCAGGTTCTTTCCTCTTCCCCTCCTTTCCTCCTTCCCCTGGCACTTCATATCTCAGATCTCTTTCAAAGTAGTCCCATAATGGATACCCCACTCAAATACCTCCCCCATCCAGGCAGTCTTAAAACTCAAAATTTGCTAAGCATACATCCATTCCCTACCACTGATTTGTCCAAAGGGATATTTCCCTATTACATAGCAGTTTTTCCCTCCCTATTTTTCAGATTCTCTCACACTAACTCACATTTAAAAACAACAACAAACACAAAATTTCTCTTTCCTGTGGTGGGAAATAGGGGAAAAAAAGGTTTGGAGTAGACAAGTTTTGGGACATTCCATTTCCACTTCTAAAGGGGAAAATATCATGAAAACTTCATATACCAACTTTACTACTCACCCTCTTTGGGCTTAATTTCCTTATATGTAAAATTGAGAAGTTGAATTTGAAGATTATATAGAGTTAAGAGAAGAGAACTGGGAACTCATTTCAACCAACTCCTTT
Organism: Macrotis lagotis; assembly: GCF_037893015.1. Lineage (NCBI taxonomy): Eukaryota > Metazoa > Chordata > Mammalia > Peramelemorphia > Peramelidae > Macrotis > Macrotis lagotis. Next base: position 182,294,129 of record NC_133661.1, on the reverse strand, counting down.
AATACCTGAGGAAAACATACCAGAAGGAAAAAAAAAGATCTGGGGGCAGCTAGGTGGCACAGTGTATAAAGCACCAGCCCTGGAGTCAGGAGTACCTGGGTTCAAATCCGACCTCAGACACTTAATAATTACCTAGCTGTGTGGCCTTGGGCAAGCCACCTAACCCCATTTGCTTTGCAAAAATCTAAAAAAAAAAAGATCAGTCCAAGATCTTAAGTCAAAATTGGAACCCAGACCCTCTAATGAGGATGTGGCAAGCAGATGGCTTTTCTACCCACTATCTTGAATGCCAATAATACAATAGCATAAACTAAGGTTTCTAAAGCAAATCGTTCCTGTAAGTGGTACAATGGATTAGTGCTACTCCTGGAGCTAGGAAGACCCGAGTTAAAATCCAGCCCCAGTAAGTCATACAAATCTGTTCAGCTCAGTTTCCTCCACTGGAAAATAGGGATAATAATAGTTCCTTCCACCCAGGGTTATGAGGATCAATGAGATAATATTCATAAAGCAATTAACACTGTGCCAGTCACATAATAGGTAACTATAAATTCTGTTTCCTTCCCCTTCTCATTTCTATCATTCTTATCTCTTTATCTCTTATCTCTTACAACTCTAGAAAAAAATAAATGCTGTCAAACTCAACTCAAAATCACAAGGGGTGTTTTAAATAAGCCACCTCTGACATGGGTTGTCCCTTTAAATGAAGCTTCTCTTGCAAGATAAATTTTCCTGTCAACCTAATTCCAATCCATATTAAATAAATTGCTACATTCGATATTAGTTACATATCAAGAAAATGTGAGGAACTCCGTGGGAGATCTGGGGAAAAGTGATTAAAAACAAGCTCTTTAAGGTTAAAAGGAATTGTGGGAGGGCAACTAGGTGGCACAGTGAATAGAGAGCACTGGCCCTGGAGTCAGGAGTACCTGAGTTCAAAATCGGCCTCAGAAACTTAATAATTAATTACCTAGTTGTGTGACCCTGGGCAAAAGGAATTTGGGATACTTGATCTAAAGAAAAGGATATTGGGGAATGGAATAAGGAGCTTGATTTTGAATAGTAGGAACTTAATATCTATTGATTGATGGGGAAAAATAATGATTGATAGGGGGAAGAAGGGAATGCATCTTTAATAGTTGTTTAAAATACAGGCAGTTGTACCCAGAGATTTCATAGATTTAACTCTGGAAGAATTTCTTTAAGATCATTACAATATGGAATCACAGAATGAATCCTAGAGATCATCAAGCCCAACACTGAAAGTGAAGTTAAGTGATTTTACCAAAGGTCAGGTAAGTAGGATTCAGACCTTTAGTCGTTTTCTTCTGTCTTTAGAGGAATGAGAAAAGACTCAGATTATAAAGTTAGAGTAAGAAGAATTTAGGCAAAAAACTGGAATTTTTTTTTAACCTATGAGGTTGCTAAGAAATGGGAACTTATTAGCAAGGGAGATTTTGAAATTATTCTTTCTGGAGTCTAATGAGGTTGATAAATTGGCCATCAGAGATAATTTAGGTACAATTGAACCTAGAAATTCTGGGGACTACATAAATCAAATGACCTTTGGTGATCCTTTCTAGTCTATGAGTCTTATGATCAATGCTACAAGCCAGGCTTTAACATTCTTTGGCCACTTGGCTCTATCCCTAGCACTTGTCAGGTGCTGGAAGAGGTTGCTGACAGAGATTGTGAAATCTACCTCTCTGGATCTATTAAAAACTAGAAGAGATGCTTATCTATCTAAAAAGGCTCAAGGCAATCTGGCCTGACTGGGAGAAGACAGTGGGGTGCATGTGCCAAAGGGGTTATGTGCCCAGTAGCCTGAGTAGAGGAAGAACTTCACATGCTTTGGAGATGTAGGGCAAAGTAGCAGGAACTCTACCTGCTGACCTGTCATGGGAGTATTTTCTTGCCCTGTTGTGAAGAAGCTGTCTAATCTTAAGAGCATGAACTCCATGACAACTAAAGTTTCCTTCCAGCTCTCAGAATCCATGATACTATCTAGGTCCAGCCTAATAGACTTTTGGTAACATCAGCAGGAAAGAGGAAATTGTGTGTCTGTGTGCTCCCCCATGAGACATAAATAGCAGCGGCCAGTATTTTGGTTGTTTTTCAGAGTTCCTCCAAACTGTGAGTCTGTCCAGTAGCAAATGGCAGAAAACTATTGCTGCCTTCCAAAGAGCTCCTCCTTGGAGCTACAAGCATTACTGACTGGCAGTCCCCAATGCTATCTACCCAATGCTATCTAAACTGGAGCAAACAGGTGAGTATATATTTGAAACCCTCATGAGGGTAGTAGATATTTTCTTCTTTACCTACTAAAAAATAATCTTCCATAATCATAGGAGTCCCTTGGAAGGCAATGCCCCCTATCAAGAACTGTCAACTTGTGACACCAGTGCCAAAGATAGCCCACCCATTGCAAGGGTCAGTATTGGTGCAAAGTTGTATCCCCTGAGCATTGTAAAGAATTAGCAGTCACTATCTTCTTAAAAATCTCCCCAGCCTTCAGCAGTATGCCTGAACAAAAGGGATTGGGACCTTGGAACACCACTTTTGAATGATTGATGTTCAATAATCTAACCTATAAACCCGTTCAAGATTGCCTTATGGGATTTAGGTAGTAGAGCCTCAGTAAATTGTTTGAGTTGGAAGCTTGATTTTGGAAAGGGTGGGTGGGTAGAGAGGACAGTTAAACTTAGAACTCTAGAAGTGGGGCCTTTAACATATATATATGTATATGTGTGTATATGTATATGTGTGTATATATATGTATATGTATATGTATATGTATATGTATATGTATATGTATATATATTTTCATCCAGAAGATGTGCGCACACACACACATACACAAGATCTGTGATTTATTCGATTCAGGTAGTTCCTCTAATAAAGCAGACTGACACCTGTCAATTCTGGCTTATTCTGTGGGACCTTTGCCCATGTGATGCTATTAAATGGAAATCGGGCAGTCTAATTCATTATCTGCATTCAAGCTCTAGACTGATCACTGTTGTAGGGATTCATGGAAAGGTTAAGACTTTGTGAGTTGGGATTTAGTTGCAGGAGCTTCAGGGGAAAAAAAACTAACCAAACCAACTACAGCATTTCATTTAGCATAGGCAGAGATGGGATCTTATCATTCATTCACCTGCAAGCTTAAATCCAGCTATTGTCTACTCCCTCAAACACAAGGGAGAAGAAAGAGACATCGGTATGGCTCTATGGGAGTTGTATGAACATGCTCTGGCTCAGGAGTCAATCAAAAGGGCCCTCGGTGAAGGGGTGTGGAAACAGTTAAAGAATATCTTCATATGCTCCTGCTCCAAAGTCCACATGGCAGAGCAGAGTATGTGAACATACACACTGTGTATAATAATTGCATATGAACACAGTGTTCTCAAAATCTTAGTATAGTTTTAAGATATTTTTAGATCAGAGTCTCGGTTTCCTAAAGCAGGTTCTTAAAGCTTAAAACTGTCCTAAGATTCTTGGGTCAACCTGTCACATGAAAGGCAACAGGTACAGTGGACAGGCAGCTGATCTTGGATCCAAGAAGACCCAGTCACCTGATACAAACAGGTTGTGTGACACTGGGAAATTCACTTTAACATTCAGGGCTCTAGATCTAGATAACTCTCTAAGCCTTCAAGTTGCAGAAAAGGTACTTACCTACATTAGTAATCTGATTTTCTTTATCTAGCCAGTATCCTATATTAATGAAATCAATCATGGGTCCAGTTCCTATCCCAAGCTGTTATATATGTGTATGTGTGAGCAGGTGTATATACATGTGTATAATACATCTATATACACATAGAGTATGTGTGACCATATATACTGTTTCCTACAGCTCCTATTGATATAATGCTTTGCATTTTTTTTTAACAAAGCAGTTTCTTCACAGCAACCTTCTTAGCTCAGTATAAGTATTCTCAATTCCACTTCCCAGATGGAAAAAAACAAAGATCTATGAAGTTGGGGGCGGCTAGGTGGCACAGTGAATAGAGCACTGGCCCTGGAGTCAGGAGTACCTGAGTTCAAATCAGGCCTCATATACTTAATAATTACCTAGCTGTGTGGCCTTGGGCAAACCACTTAACCCCATTTACCTTGCAAAAAAAGCTTACAAAACTCTATGAAGTTAAGTGACAGACCCATAATTGCCAATCTATGCTAAATATTGCCTCTCCTTTATTTGTACTTTGTCCACCCAGCTGAAATGTAACCTTCTCAAGTGCATGAGCCCTATCTTATAAATCTTTTGTATGGGATGTCTGTTCATAGGTTAAGAGATAGGTGGGTATGGACCCCACTTCCTTGACACCTGACAAGTCTGATGAGAACCACAGTAGACACTTGCAAATTCAAGAGATTCTCTAGATATCAACAAGTGGAATGTAGGTTAAGGGAGAAGAAATAATAAGACAGAATAGAATCAGGAACACAAGGGCTGCTAGGGAGGGCACCCAGATGAAGAGGAAAAGCAGGTACTCACATAAACAGACTCCCGCCAGGAGTCGAAGCCCAGACTCTGGAGGAAAACAGGTGGGGAAGAGTGGTTGTAGCACATAATTGGAGAAGGTGAGAGCAATGACCGCCTGGTTGGTGGGGTAGATTACAAGCACAGCAATCCACAGTCTTAGGAACCTGATGGGAAGAAGAGGTCACAGCATGAATCCAATGAGTTTCTTCCTTTCAAAGGCAGCAGAGGTACAACTTGCTCCCAAAAAAAGGGCACTGGAGAAAACTTAGGGTGACTTTTGGGGAAAGGGAGGGTGTTAGAAGGGAATAATACCCTTTCTCTTCAAGTTTATGAAGATGCTAAACCACAAAGAAGTGAGAAGCATGTTCTTTCAGGATGTGATGTTTTATGAACAATTATTAGTTAATGTTTCAGCAAGTAATAGCAAAGGCATTTATTAGTATAGATTATCCCATCTAAGTTTTCTCTGCTCTGGTTCCTCAGTGAGGGAGGGGGAACCAAACATATTTCTTGCAATACCCTGCCAGATCCAAGGAAGGTAGGTACAGTCTCTGAAGCAACTGAATAGGTGTGATTGAGGAGAATTAGAGTTCTTTAAAGGATAGGGCAAAGCTATGTGTGTGTGAAAGAACTATGGATAGGACTTCTATGTAAGAACATAATTGAGGCTTCCCCTAATAGTAGTGAGCCTCGTTAATGTGGGAAATGCAGGATTTGTATTTCTTCCAGTGATGTGGAAGATGACCAATCTCATTAGTGAAGATGAACGAACAAGAATAATAGATCGTTTTATGTATCTAGGGATGTCACAGGTTAACTCCATGATGAGAGCTGTTTGGTTTTCCATTTTGAGGCACTCTCCAGTTCAGGTATCAGAACCCTATACCTTATTCGTGCTATTATTATCAGATTGGAGCAACTTTAAGAAATGTCTAGGGGCAGCTAGGTGGTGCAGTAGATAGAGCACTGGCCCCAGAGTCAGGAGTACCTGAGTTCAAATCTGGTCTCAGACACTTAAAAATTAATAGCTGTATTGACCATGGGCAAGCCGCTTAACTCCATTTTCCTTGCAAAAAAAAAAAAAAAGAAAGAAATGCCCAACATGGTGTCATACCAACATTGAGGTCTAAGAGACATGCAAAAATTTTGACATATTTAAAAAAAAACTTTCTCCTTCTCTTCTTCCCCTATCCCTGCCTCCTCTGAGAGGGTATGTATTCTGATAGAAGTGCACCAACATGCACCAACACCTTTTCTTAAATAAGAGCCTTCTTAGGCTAATAATAGATGAAAAGGGGGGGCAACTTCAAATTTAGTTATCTGAGTCAGATAGACTTCTTCTGCTGCCCCTCTTTTCCAAGGAATGGTATTTAGGGTCTTAGGGCACATTGGAGATTGATATCAAGCCTGGAGATGATAGACATTGAGAATCCCCAATCATCTACCCAAGAAAGAGCAGAAGGAACCCAAGAGAAGAGATCTTAAACTGTACTTTCTCCATCTCCAAGGTTATCCATCTCCTTCCACCCAAAGGTACCCAGTGCCCAAGGTAACAAGCTCACCCAGCCAGGCCTCCAAAGATGTCCTTCACATAAGAATAGTCTCCTCCAGATTTAGGGATAGTAACTCCAAGTTCAGCATAACACAAGGCACCCACTGCTGTGATGAGCCCTGTTACAATCCATATAATCAAAGCAAGACCCACAGAGCCAGCATTCTCCAGAACACCTTTGGGTGAGACAAAAATTCCTGAGCCAATGATGTTTCCTAAAAGGGGAGACAGAAAGGAAAAAGTCTAGTTAAACCAAGTAAATTAGCATTTATTAAGTGCCTGCTCTGAGACAAGGACTGATAAGTAGCTGCTAGAGATGAAATAAGGGGAAAAATAGTCCTTTTGTCCATGAAATAAAATTTATACAGATTAAATTGGAGGCAATATCAGAGGGAAAGCTCTTGGGGAGGAAAGGAATAGAGGAAAATGGAAAAGGTCTTTTGGAGAAGGCACAATTTATAATGAATCTTGAAAGGAAATCAGGGAGGTCAAAAAACAAAAATGAGGACAAGAATTTCAGGCATAGGAGGGAAACAACCAAAGAAAATGGGAATATCTTATAGGAACAGCAGGAAAGGAGGTCAATGTTGAAGAGCAAAGTTTAAGAAGACTGGAAAGATGGCAAAGGGTCAGACAACAAAGAGAAGACCCTAGAGATTATCATTGATCCTGGAGGCAATAAGGGAACCCATTGGAGTTTTATGATCAGAAAGAATAGGGATAGTTTAAAATCAATAATATCAGTATGCAGTATGAATTTGTATGGACATTTTCACCAAATAAGATAATTTATGTTTGCCATTTTCATATCTAAATCCTATATGGGAATTTTTAATAGAGCATTACAGTTTAATTATAATGCTCTCCCCACCATAAACATCTTGCATTCCCTTTGTTCTGCTCTTATTCTATTATCTGGGCTAATCAGAATGTATGGCAAATATATTAAAAATTAGTTCAACAAATATCTATTAAATGCTCACTATTTGTGAAGACCCTGTACTTAACACTGGGATTATAAAGAATTTACATTTTAATGGTGGAGGTTGGGTGAGGAGAAAGATTGTCTCTGCTCAAGGGATAGGAAGAGAGGAAAGGATTTCTTCAGACTTCCCCAGGCTCCAAAAGCAGTTCATATTAAACTTTCAAAAACTAGGCACAAGGATGAGAGTGAAGGAATGACATGGAAACTTCTTTGTCAGGTGATCATCTACATAGTCACTATTTCTCAAGCCTTGGTCTTTTCTAAAGATCAAGGTTTGCCATGGGGACTTCCTTGTTCTCAAGGCCTCTGCCTTCTTCCCTAAATGTTTAGGAGGCAGAACAAATCCAAACTATCAAGTTATGAAAAAAAATGCTCCAAAGAACTAGAAAACAAAAAGATAATTTAAAGCAATTTTGAGGTTCTGCCTTATATCTGATAATGTTTAAAGTTAGATGGGCTGTGGGAAAACAGGAATATTATTGTATTATTGGAAGAGCTGTAAATTACTCCAGACATTCTGGAAAGCAATCTGAAACTATGCCCCAAGTTATCGTATATGCCCTTTGACCCAGCAATACCACTACAATCTAAACTCCAAAGAGGTCTAAGAAAGCTGGCAGATAGACAAAAATATTTAGAGTAGCATTGACATGTCAAAAAAACTGGAAACAAATTACATACCCTTTAACTGAGAAATGACAACATAAATTATGGTTTGTGCATGTGAAAGATTATTGAACAATATGGAATGACAAATATTGTTTCAGAGAAACCTAGGTAAACCTTGTATTAGAATGAAGTGAAAAGAACTAGGAAAATATTTTACACAATCATAACAAAATTGCAAAGGAAAATGACCTTGAAAGACTTCAAGATCACAGAATTTTAGAGTCAGAAGGGACCTTGGTAAAACCTTGGAAGGTTAAACCCAGAAAAGTGCTTTATAATTCCCATAGAACAGATAAAGAAACTGAATCACAAGAGTTAAGTGACTTGTTCTAAGTCAAATCACTCCTCAGAGTCTGAACTATAAGGTAGATGGAGACTTTGTTCACTCTGCTCCTTCCATTATACCAAAAAGTTGAAAAGCACAATGGGCCTGAAATCAGGAAGACCTAAATTCAGCTTTGACTGGAGTGACCCTAGACAAATGACTTAACCACTTTGCCAGTATATTGATTAAAAAGGTTTAAGACATATAGTTGGTCATTTATTAATGTACTGGTCTTTTTAACAAAAAGAATGGCATTTGGCTAATTATCTTACACCAAAGACTCCTAAAGGTATGGTTTCAGTTTATAAACCTTTCAAAGATTAGACAATCAAATTAGACTGGTTAATACAATGGGAGGTGTGGTTACATTAAAATGAAGTTTTACTAGGGTTTACTAGACTTAGGTCACTCTAAATCTGGTCAAAGAGACATCAAATTCATACCAACTGCCTTGATAATAGGGAGAATCAACCTTTCCACTTATCACCTAAATCAAATACAGTAAATAATAACCTACCCATTAGCCAAAATTTAGAATTTTTTACAATCTGATTACAATTTGGCCTGGGTAAATAAATCTCTGAAAGAATTACCCACACTGGGTGGTTTCTGGATGATAGGAAAAGGGAAAAAAACCTTGGTCTTAATACAATAATTATAAAATGAGAAATGTTCATCTCTCACGAGTTTCCCCTTGATGTTTTCACCAGCCCTGCTTGTGGCTTTTTCTTCTTTCCTTAATTCCATTATTTCTACTGAAACACACATCTTAGCTGCTTCTCCAAAGAACTTAACCTATGAACTTCTTGTAGTCACCTGTGAACTTTATGTGGTGTATATTTATATTTTGTGAGAGAAGGTGAAAGATAGGTCTTGACCTAGAAAACTCCAAATAGGGTCAAGTAGAGTTGGACATGACTCAATAATAAACAACAAAAAATGTGCTGGCAAATACTGAATAACTGACTCTACAAAAACTATGCCCACAAAACTTTTAAAATTTAATTTACATAAACTTGTCAGCTCTGTCTAGTTGGTTCAAGTTGGCTCCAGCACAATATTTATATGAATGCATGTTTTTTCCCCTGTTTTATAAATCCCTGCTCTTTGAAGACAAGAACTGTCTTTTGTCTTAGTATTTCTCCAGTCTAGCACAGTGTCTGGAATAGAGCTGGTGCATAATAAATGCTTATGACTGATTGAAAAAAAAATCACTTGTTGGGAAGTGAGATCATTATCTTCAAGATGTTTCTAAGAAAGATTAGATTTGTGATGGGTAGAAGTTACAACAAAGCAGATCTAGGTTTGATATAAAGAAAAAAACCTGACTAGTTACCCAAAAGAGGAAAGGACTACCCTCAAGAAGCAGAAGGTTCCCTCTCACTTGTTATCAGCAAGGGGAGGCTGGAAGACCATTTTTTTTTTTTTAGTTTTTGCAAGGCAATGGGGTTAAGTGGCTTGCCCAAGGCCACACAGATAGGTAATTATTAAGTGTCTGAGACCGGATTTGAACCCAGGTACTACCGACTCCAGGACCGGTGCTTTATCCACTACACTACCTAGCCACTCCTGGATGACCATTTCTAAGTAATTTTATAGAAGCAATTTCCAACCAGGTACAGTTTAGACTAAAGACCTTCTAAAGTCCCTTTCCAGTGGCAAGGTTTTTTTATTCTTCCTAAAATGAAAACATGCTACCCATCTATAACAAATTCCATTGACTCCCTAGTACCTGTAGGATTAAACATAAAATCAGCTAAAATTCCACCCACTTTGGGGACTGCTAGAGGACCAGAATTCAAATCTGTGCAAGACACCTAAAAATTACCTAGCTGTGACCTTGGAATCCATTGATTTGCAAAAAAAAATTCCATCTTCTTTAAAGCTTTTCTCAATTCCATTTAATGTTAATGTCCTCCCACTAGGTTCAAGGTGATTTATCTCCTTGATTAGAATTTGTAAGGAAGGTAGTTTTTGCCTTTCTCTGATTCTACAGCATTAAGTAGAGCCCTGATTTACTAAATACTTTTTACTCATTCAGAAGATATTGTTAAACTGAGATAGTAGAAATGACTCCAAACAGGATATACCAATATCCTGGGAAAGAGTCTATAAAATCCTTCCAATCACCATTCTTTTCTCTCTAGTAGTTTGGGACTAGTGTAGAAATAGTCTAGGTGAAGGGGACATAGGATTTATGGCCGATGAGTAAAACAAACCTTCATCCAAAAGTTTGAACTTGTAGGCTATGAAAACTTTAGCTTTAATCCTAACCTGAAACTTTCACTTCTATCTAATTTTCATAGTTTTTCAGACTGTGCTTCTCCTACTAAGAGCTGGTAGATACATCCAGAGAAGGAAATGAGAATGCCTCATTTAGAGGCAAGACAGTTTCTTTCCCCAGCCCAGAATACATTGCTTTCTCTAATACCAAAAATGCTAATGCTGTGTTGTGAGATCAATACTGGAAGAATCTGCAGACAGAGTCCACTTAAGAATGGCTTCCAAAAGAACTGTAATTCAAACACTGAAAGGAACAAAAATGAAGGAGCTCATTTCCCTCTTAACAGTCTGTCAGGGACTTTCCTGTCTGGTGGTCAGAGTTAAAGTCCAGAAATTCAACTACAGCAAAAGTACTTACTGTACCTGTTCTGAGTTTCTGAATTTTTCTGATTGTATGAAGTTGTTGCCTTCCCTCTCCAAATAATTCTCCATGCTTATTTTACAGAAATCTATCTCTTTAAAGTACTCTACTGGTGTAGAATTAGAAGCTTTTAGAAGTTGGGTCTCTTCCCAGCTCAACTAAGCCATTAAAAACTTAATGATTTTAGATTGAAAAATGTCCAAGGTCATCTTCAGTGGCCAGTGGTGTACAGGAGGTAACAAAGTACCTGAATAAGAAGTTAGGTTGGGGCAGCTAGGTGGCGCAGTGGATAAAGCACCAACCCTGGAGTCAGGAGTACCTGAGTTCAAATGCAGCCTCAGACACTTAATAATTACCTAGCTGTGTGGTCTGGAGCAAGTCACTTAACCCCGTTGCCTAGCAAAAAAAAAAAAAGTTGGGTTGCTAGTGATAGTAAATGCCTTGACTGGGCAAAATTTTATCAGCTGAGAGATCTATAGGACAACCCAAACCAGTAAAAGAAAAGCAATTGAACCAGTGGCTATAAAACTAGCTCAAGAAGTAGGAAAAGCAATCAATGGTGGAAAAAAACCCCCAAAGTTTGACTTTGACCCTTAAAGTGCTAAAAAAAGGAGTGGGAATAAATAAGCCAAAGTATTTCTCCTGAGTCAGAAGTGTCATTTGTTAAGGGCAAGTGAGGGAGAAGGGTGCTGTGGAAAAGAGAGAATCCTCTGGAATGAAAGGCATCAGAATTGCACCCAAGATTTATGACAGATACAACACCACAATCATAAACTTCTCTTCTTTTTCTTAACGTTTCTAGAATGTCTCTGTTCTTTCAAGGTTTTGGATAAACAGATCACAAAAACATGAGAAAAGTGCTTCTAACCTCTAATAAAATTTTACCTATTTATTTGGGGGTGATTGGCATATAATACCATGCTTTTATCTGAGATATGTTTTGAATAACTGAAAGATTAGAACAAAGGTCCTCATTTTATCAAAATCCTATGAGCAAAGTGAAAATCTAGGGAGATACCCAGGCCAAAGTTAAACCTTTGGATAAGAGGAAGGTGAAGGTGAGCAATTTACCCTCTTAAATGTTGGGATATTCGATCCTGAAAATAAGATTCATTTTAGGGTTTCCAAGTTTAATCCACATCTCATAAAGGAGGGTACTATCCTATTCATCCACTAAGCAATAGAACTGCATTAGTGGCAATGTGGTATAGAATATCTGGATTTAAAAAGAACAGGGTTCAAATTTTAGCTCTAATGCTTACTAGATACTTACATACTAAATCAACATGATAACCTAAATCACCCTCAGTTTCCACATCTATAAAAATGGTCATGATGACAACACCCATGCTTTTCAACATTTAAGTAGTATACTAATTAATTATTAGTAGTAAGTATTAATGGTGCTAGAGAAAAGTTTTTTTCCCTTTCCCAATCTAGTATGAGAATTGTGGGAATTGAGTTAACCATAATGATTCCTTCTTGTGACTCAATTCTGAGTTCCCCTTCTATTCAATTATTGAACTACTTCAATTTCTGTCTTGTGAGAAAACTATTCAGTTATGGGAACTGTGTGAAAACGTTTATTGCGTAGTTTGAACCTAACCCTATATAACTGGGAAACTGGACCACCTCTGCCTAATGTTTAGAGACCTTTAACTATGGGACTCAGGGTTATGTTGATCAGAAAATCAGTCACATATGAAAATTTCCCTAAGGAGTTTTTTCACAATTACACATCTCAGGCAACACGTGTGTGTGTGTGTGTGTGTGTGTGTGTGTGTGTGTGTGTGTGTCTCTTATTTGAAAACTGGCCCTTTACTGCTCAGTGATTGTTTCCATGTTCCTTTGACTGAATACAAATAGGCATTTGCTGTTTGCTTTTCCCCTTCCAGATTAAAAAGTCCCTAACCTTTTCCTGATTACCTTGTATTTTGTTATTTTCTTACTCATCTCATTCTGGACTGATGTTCTTTTGACTGAGGAGTCCATTAACTTATTTGATATGCCTATTTTGATAATGTCATATGGCTTGGATTTTTTTCAGTTATTAATTATCAGCCACATAGTAACAAGTGATATTTATATATCAATTCTAATTTGCAAATTTGTAAGTCTGCAAATGAGGTTTCTGTAAGGAAATTAGCATTTTTTCAAAAATCATAATCAAAGTTCCAACCCTTTGTTTTCTTTGCAAAATGGTTCAGGGTCATTCAGGTAGTCTACAAGCATTTTTATTAAGCTCCTAGGCTCTTGAGAATAAAGAAAATCCTGCACCTAAGGAGTTTACAGTCTGATGTGGAAGACTATCTGCAAAAAACTATGTACTACCATGATATTAGCAGGATAAATTAGAGATGAACACGAGTAGAATTGAGGGTAACCAGGAAAGGATTCTTACAATATGAGACTTAGCCCAGAGAAACTAGAAGGTGGAGATGAATGGGGAGAGAAGTTCAGGCATGGAGGGCAACCAGTGAAAATGTCCAGGAGCCAAGAGATGAAAACTCTTGTGCAAAGAATAACAATGACCAAGGCCTCCAGATGGTGCAGTGGTTAGATAGACCATCAGTCCTAGAGTCAAGAGAATTTGAGTTCAAATCTAGCCTCAGACATTTGATACTTAGTAAATGTGTAAACTTGACAAGTCAACCCCACTGCCAAACAAAAACAAAACAGAAAAAAATATAGCAAGGAAGCCAAAGGCGCTAATAAGTATATGAAGAGAGGACCATGTATAGAAGGATCAATTGGAGGATTTTATATCTAAGTCATGGCAATGGGGGAAGTTACTGAAATTTAAATGCATAGGTCTACAATTAAATGATTGAGAAAATAGGGTTTTATTCCTTTTTTTTGAGTATTTGCCTATGCGTACAATAAGACATTTCAAAAAATTAGATCCTGATAGCCCAGTGAATAAGTACATAAAAAATTCCATTTTATTAATGAGGAAAGAAGCTATTACTCTCCTTATTTTACAGATGAGGAAAGCAGGATAACCCTAAATTATAGAGAAAGAAACTCTGGGCAATATCCAACATGAAACTATCCTAGCATAATGATCTAAAGCTTCTGGAAATGAAGGCTTAGAAAGGTTAAGTCATTATCCCAAATCATTACATGTCTAAGTGGCAAAGCCATGATTAGAGAAATCATACTGCTGAGGGACTTGGAAGACACAGCATGTTATAGCAATGAAAGGCACTGGATTTGGAGCCAGAGAACTTGAATCTAATCCTGGCTCTTTTCACTTATTCCCTTTTTACCTTGGACAAGTCACTTAAAACTCACTGGGCTTCAATTTACCCATCTGTATAATGAAAGTGACAAACTCAAACCTGGCAAAACTCATCGAGTCCAGACAGACTAAGATCAAAAAATGTACTTGCTAAGTGTTTACCAAGTTAAATAAAAATAGAAGACAACATAGATAATGTTAATGTATAGTTTTCTAAGTCAATGTCAGCATGGGCTTGATACAAAGGTTGATCTTTCCCAGGACTATAATCTAGTATCCTATGATTCTCTGAAATAGGTCTTTTTTCCTTTATGGAAGCAGGGGTAGGTGTAAGGATCTCTTTGCAACTGAGTGTAACCAATGGGTATTTTTTTTTATTTATAATGCACTAATCAAAAATATTGAGGTTTAGAAAAGAAATTGATGCTACTGAAATACAGTTTTCAAAATACTGGGCTAAAAAGAATTCAGGGGCAGCTAGGTGGCACAGTGGATAAAGCAAAGGCCCTGGAGGCAGGAGGACTTGAGTTCAAATCCAACTTCAGACACTTAATAATTGTCTAGTTGTGGTTTGATAAACCCAGAGTCCAGCTATTGGGATAAAAACTCTCTTTGATAAAAACTGCTGGGAAAAATGGAACTTAGTATGGAAAAAACTTAGATTACACCAATACCTCACACCCTATACCAAGATAAGATCCAAATGGATACAGGATTTAGACATAAAAAACAATATTATAAGGAAGAGATAGAGAATATTATTAAAAACAAACTAGAAAATTTCAATTACATTAAATTAAAAAGCTTTTGCACAGATAAAACCACTGTAACCAAGATCAAAAGAAATATAGTGAACTGGGAAACAATCTTTACAACTAATGTTTATGACAAAGGACTCATTTCTAAAATATACAGAGAACTGAGTCATATTTAAAAAGCCATTCCCCAATTGACAAATGGTCAAAGGATATGCAAAGGCAATTTACAGATGAGGAGATCAAAGCAATCCATAGTCATACGAAAAATTGCACTAAATCATTACTTATTAGAGAAATGCAAATTAAAGCCTCTCTGAGGTACCACCTCTCAGACTGGCCAACATGACCAGAAAGGAAAATGATCATTGCTGGAAGGGTTGTGGGAAATCTGGGACAGTATTACATTGTTGGTGGATCTGTGAACGCATCTCATCCTTTCTGAAATTTGGAACTTGCCCAAAGGGCAACAAAAATATGCATACCCATTGATCCAGCAATACTATTACTGGGTCTATACCCTGAAGAGATGATGAAAAAGGGTAAAAACATCACTTGTACAAAAATATCCATAGTAGCCTTGTTTGTAGTGGCAAAGAATTGGAAATTAAGTAAA
The DNA here is from genome assembly GCF_037893015.1 of Macrotis lagotis. Taxonomy (NCBI): domain Eukaryota; kingdom Metazoa; phylum Chordata; class Mammalia; order Peramelemorphia; family Peramelidae; genus Macrotis; species Macrotis lagotis. The sequence continues at coordinate 182,278,850 of NC_133661.1, read as the reverse complement.
TGTCCTTCAATTGGGGAATGGCTTAGCAAACTGTTCCATGTATGTCATGGAACACTATTGTTCTATTAGAAACCAGGAGGGATGGGAATTCAGGGAAGTCTGGAGGGATTTACATGATGCTGAGCGAGATGAGCAGAACTAGAAAGTTGTTCAACCTTGAAGGACTTGCTCATTCCATCAGTGCAACAGTCAGGAGCAATTTGGGGCTGTTTGGCAATGGAGAATACCAAGGACTATTACCTTAAATTTAGGGGGGAAAAACTGATACCTGATTGTCTGATCCTGCTATCTCTTATACTTTATGTTTCTTCCTTAAGGACATGATTTCTCTCATCACACTCAATTTGGAACAATGTATACCATGGAAACAAGGTAGACTGACAAATTGCCTTCTGTGGGGGGTGGGGGAGGGAAGTTAAGATTAGGGGAAAAATTCTACAACTCAAAATAAATAAAATCTTAAAAAAAAAAACACAATTGCCTGTGTGACCTTGGGCAAGTTACTTCCCCACTGCCTAAAAGTTTTTAAAAAGAAAAAGGAATTCATGGACCCTTGGCTTTGCAGTATGCCCAAGCCCTCTTCTATATACATTGTAGGAATAAAGTTTAGACCAGAGATTTCATTGTTATACAGAACTGCTAAAAGTTTCTTCTTTCTCCACAATTTATAATCTTAAAGTTGCCCAGAAAATTGAGAAATTAAATAACTTTCCCAGTAAGATGGCCAGAGTAGTAAAATGAGATTTGAACCCAGAATTTTCATTGTATGCTATTAATTGGTTCTATATATTTTGCTCTAAGTGCTGGAAATGTAAATTCTAATTCCTATGCTTCCATCCAACTGCAATTATTTAACAAACATTTATTATACTAGATCCTGTGTTGAAGCTGGGGATACAGATACAAGTACAAATAATCTGTCATGTCAATCATAGAAACCTGGGAACTCACTTCCAAAATACTCCCTAGCCTTGGGTTTCTCCTCCGTTTGGAGGGGGTGTTGAGTCCCTCCTAGAACCAACTAGCCATTTAATTTCCCACATATACATTCCTCCATACAACATCATTCTTGCCTCAGGCACCACCCCCACACTGACTCTTCAGCTTCTTTTTTATTGTCTTTTTATGGTCTTTTTATTGTTTTGTTGTTTTCCCCATTAGATTGTGAGGTTAATCTCCTTGCCCTAGAGGGCAGGGACTATCTTTTGGCCTTTTTTTTTTTGGATCCCCAATAGTATCTGGTACACAGTAGGAGCTTAACAAATGTTTGCTGATCGACTACCTGGCTGCATTCCAGGTGGATTAAGTGGAATTATACTGAGATTGCAAAGGAGAAACAGAGCAACCCTTTGCAGATCTATGAATGTGCAAGTTTGGGTTGGTCTTCAAGTGGTGAGACTCTTCCTGGATGGTATTGAAGGAAAGAAACTGGAAAAAAGAGAATTTCTTTCTGTATTGGCAGCATAGTTTTATTTTTGTTTTAAATGGGAGAGCTATTTTAGTGGTGATGAAGGGATTAATTTCTTTATCTTATTTTCCAACCCAGTACCTACAACACCCTGCTAATTTTTATAATGTTGGGCTCAGGAATGTGGTCCACTGAAATCACTAAGGTAAGCAAGATATCACAAAAATTTTTTCCAGGGAATAGGTAATGGTCCAGGATAGCATCTGGACTTCTCCAGCCCAAGAAAAACTAAGCCAAACCAAATCACCTGACAAAAGCAGGGCCAATTATTGTATCTGTGGGCAAGCTCTTACAAGAAAAACTACTGGAATTGAGAAAATTCACATTTGTCATAAATGTTGCTATACCTTAAGTTATATGCCAATGCCCAAACTGTACTTAGGGAATTACTCACACCTGGGCCTGTTCACACTAGAATACTTGTGTAGCCATTAGGGTAGACAACTCAACCTACACTATTCTTGAAAGCCTAATTTTCTTAAATGGTTGGAGATTTCAGGGGACCTTGGTCATCTTTCTGGTCTGGGATATACATACATCCATCCCCTAGAAGGACAGATGTCCTGGGAGACTGATCTCCTTTGGGGCAAGGGATTTTCATTTTAGTCTTGGGTCACCCCAGTGCCCTGGGGGTGGCACCTAGTTAGCACTTAGTGCTAGTTTCACTAAATGGAATGTCTAAAAGCTGAATGATGCTTGACCTTTGGTACAGAGGCTACCTTCCTCTTTTGTCTCTTATCAAGGTTGCTGAATTCAGTCCATAGAGAAAAGAAAATAAAAATCATCCATCTAGCACTTCAGTTTTCCCTAACTGGAAAATAAGGACTTTGAACTACATGATCTCTAAGGTCTCTTCCAGGTCTAACATTTTAGGACTTGACAGTTTATAAACATTTTCATATCCAATATCTCATCAGGATCAGTTGTGATCTTCACAACAATTCTGTATTACCACTGCCATTCTGTAAGCAAATATAGGACAGTGAGAATGAGAATTCAACTCTTTGAACTCCCAGTCTATGGCAAATCATTACCTGCTCCGTACTACCTGGTGAATTTGGGTCTCAGTTTCCATATCTGATAACATCCAACATTGATGTATGATTGAAGAGATTTCCACCATATCAGGCTACTTTTAGTGGCTGTGGCCCAGTGGCTGTGTGTCTGTGATGATGGGGTCATAATGTTCATGTTACCAAGTACAAAGTGATATTTCAACTCTGCCAAGCTGATATGAACAGGAAAGATCCTACTAGGCTATTTCAGGGTCATGAAAGTTGCCTTGGAGGCAAAAACTGGTGGATTGGGGTAGGGGCCTTGACCTTTTACTGCAGGGCAGGAAACTCACCCTGCTGCCTTTGCCCGGCTATCTCTAGGTTGAATTATGTAATCAGCCTACATCTTATGGTGTAGAGTGAAGTCAAGGAAGAGGACAGATTCCTTGTGGCAGGTTAAGTTAGCCTGCTCCTAAAGGAAAAAGAGAAAAGTAGAAGGTAGTTTAGAGTAGTTTAGAGTAGTTTAGAGGTCCCTCCCTGTTGCTCTGGTCTCTTGCTGTTTGTGTGTGTGTGTGTGTGTGTGTGTGTGTGTGTGTGTGTGTGTGTGTGTGTGTGTGTGTTCCACCACTTTCCTTACCTTCAATCTTTTACAGAGAAATAGCTCTGAAGGGCTAAGAATCCAAAATTCATCCAGACTATTGCTTGGTCCAGGTGTAATTTTCAGATGCCAGAGGTAGATGGGAAAGAGATAATTGCATCTCAAGAAGTATTTATTGAGCACCCACTTGGTGCATGCCATCTTTAGAAGGTAATTGGAAAGCACTTGTTCACACAGAAATTCTGAACCAAAGAACTGGTGCCAAAAACCACCCACTGATTGGCAGCCAGAGCAGCCTCAGGGGACAAAGTGCTGAGTCCTTGAAAATACCGCGTTGTCCATTAAAGATTCACATCTTGACTCTGTTCTTTCTGCCAGGTTATAGAATTAGAATCTAAGAGAGTGGAGGGCTAGGGAAGAGAAGACGGCATCCAAAGTGTTACTCAGAAGGGGCTCTAAGGTTATCTATTAATACTCAGAGACTCAAGTTCAACCCAGGTAAGGAAAACTAGAAATTCTAAGATCCTTCCCAATTCAAAAATTCAATTATTTTCTTTTGGTTGAATTCACTCAAGTCAGTTACTAAATAAATATTTGTTAAATAAGTTCATATAATGTGAAGGCCTTGTTCCAGACACTGTGAAGGAAAAGGAAGCGCAACATGGTAAACCAGATACTAAGAGCTACTGAAAGTCAGGGAAAAAAAATTGTGGCCTGGATGAAGAGAAAGAAGGTTCCATAGAGTAGGTGAAATTTAAGCTGGGCTTGTTTCTGTGGGATGGCATGCATTCTAATAAGTCCTGGAATCAAGATGTCAACATTCTGTAAACCAATTTGGTATAATGCTTTTTAAAAATTGACCAAAATATCCATACACTTTGACTTAGAAATCTACTGCTGGGGGTGGGGGGGGGAGTACAAAGACAGAAAGAATGGCATGGTGTATTAAGACTCATTATGTGTGTTGGGCAGAAAAATAAAAGACAGTCCTTGTCTTCAAGGAACTTAATATTTTAACGAAGAGAATTAAAGGGAGCTAGAAGACAAGTGATGGGGGAAGGGATTGGTGGAAAATCCTTAGTCAGAAGCATAGCCTAGAGGGGAATGAAGAATGGAGGAGTCAGAGACATTCCACCCCTCCCAAAAAAGTGAAGTCCTAAAAGAAATTGAGAATAAAGGATGTGCATAAGTATAGGAAGATTTATATGAATTGCAATAGAGTGAAGTAAGCAGAACCTTAATCCACAAACTAAATAGTGAGAACAATAAAACCAAACAGACAGCTTGGCCTTAGAGAGGATAGAAAATGCACTTAACCTGTCCATTGTGGGAAGAGTGACTATGAATGATATCCAGTGTTGGCTAGTTTTGCTGAACTGCTTTGTTTCTCCTTTTAAAAAATATTGGTTAAGATACTTTTGTGATGGACTTATCATAAAGAATGTGATCCATCTGTGACAGACCTGGTGGTGTTGAAATGAATTTGATATAACATAAGGCATTAATTAGAATTAAATTTTTAGAAAAGGAAATTTGATCTTAGTGTTAAAAGGACAGAGAAGATTGAAGGGACAGGAGATGGGAGGTGAAATCACTGATGTCTTTGGCTTTTAACACCTACTTACTAGCCACTAATCTTAAATGAAAATGAAAAAAAAAAGATTGGCATAATCCTGTGAAAGGAGTGTGGGGCTTGAACTTAAGAGGAACTTTGGGTTCAAATTTCGCCAGCAAATTGCTGGCAGTCTCTTAGCCTGTTTCCTCATCTTAAGCTGAGGATAGTGAATTCTAGGGTGGCAACCTCCCAAAGTTGCTGTAAAGATAATATTTTTAATTCACTTCATCACATTCATAATTAATTGACTCTATAAAAAAAAAGCTGTTTTTTTAAGCACACAAAAAGGACTTTAAAAAAAGCAGTGAAGTTAAAAAATGGTGTAGACACTCTTTGAGAGGGACAACATAAGGATAAAAATAGTATCTCTAGGCAGATGATTCACATATAGCTCTGCATACACATTTATGTTTGTGTAGGAATGACATTGGTAATATATACATATGTCCAGAGCTAGGTTCTTCTCCAGACTCCATTCCCAGAACAATTGCATACTGGACATTTAGAACAGGATGTCCTGGAGGCATCCTTAGCATCATCCCAATTCACAACTTTTGCCCTCACCCCACAAGTACAATAAGTTGCCAAATCTTGACATTTCTACCTAGACAACATCCCTTACAGGTAATATCTTTTCTTCACTCATACAACATCCATCTTAGTTAAGTTCCTCATCACTCCTCAACTGGATGATTACAACAGCTCCTAATTGGTCTTCCTGTCTCAAGTCTCTCACCACTCAAGTGCATTCTACACCCAACTGCCAAAATAATTTACCTTAAGCACCCATCTGACCATGTGACTCTCCTACTCAATCAACTCCAAAGACTTCCAATTATGTCCAAGAGAAAATAGAAATTCCTCAGTTTAGCATTTAAAAACCTTAAAACTATCTTTCCAGCCTCAAGATATCACACTTCTTTGCCTTCTGATTTCTCACACTTCATTTCCTATTTCTGGGATCTTGGGACTCCCTAGCCCTCAGGTTTGGAATACACTTGCTTCATAGAGTTTCTTCCTTAAGAGTCAACTCTAGTATTTATAGAGTGAACTTTGTCCTGAGCTGATCAACAAGGAGAACTCTCACCAACCCCACTCTCACCCCATTCCCAAACTATCCTATATTTAACTACTTTGTATAGATTTGTATTTATTCATTTATATTTATGCTGTATATGCTTAAATGTGTGATTTTTGTCTTCCCCATTAGAATATAAGTTCTGGCTCCCAGAAAGAGATAGAAGACATCTTTCCCCCTCTTTTTCAGAAGTGGTAAACAGCTTTCACAATTGTGGAACACTGCATATACTGATTTTTTTTTGATGTGTTAATTGTTTTTTGCTAAATTTTTTTCCTCTTCTTTTTAAAAAAAATTCCTTAATATAAATGATGATTGTAGGGGAGGCAGCAGAGAAATCTAGACAATATAAAAAATGAAAGTTGTCAATAAAATCTATTTTGTAAAAAAAGAGTATAAGCTCTTTGCAACATATGAAAGTGTAGTTTGTACTAGGATCTACTAGCACAGAGTAGGTGGTTAATACATATTAGTTGATTGAGAAAACAGTTATTTTGAATGTTCTTCTATTTGGAGGAGATAGATAAAAATGTTTACTAGGGAACTGAAGGTAAATGGAGATATGTCAAAAAACTCAAAATTGTACCCCCCCTCCAAAATCACTATATTCCAGTTCCCAAGTCTGTATGAAGTATATCCCCAGGATACTGGAAAAATGCATTATTGTGAGGTGCCATACACAAGACTAAACAAAAAACAAAACAAAAAATTTCTTATGCTTTGCATGCAGAGGATGGGGGAAGGGAGAAAGAGAGGAATCTTAAATGAATGAATAAAAAAAATTTAAGAAAAAGATTCTAGTAAGATACATACATTCTTCTGATTACAGACTCTTTGATGATCCTGGGGAAATTGTAGAAAACACTTATAAAAGAATAATGGAAAACACTTAGGAAAATTGTAAATATGAGCCAAAATAAGCCCAAAGTTTTTCATGAAGTAGCTAGGCCAGCCTAAACTCATTTCCTTTTCTGGACAAAGATTATTAAGCTGAAGTCAGAGGAATGACACATATTTCATCAAAACACTTGATAAAAATATCCTCACAGTATCAGTATCTCTGTGGACATCATGGAGATGTGAGGCTGAATGACTACAGTAAGGCAGACCAGATAGATCAAAGTCAATCTGGAAAATGGTCTCCACTGGAAATTCACAGGGATCTTTACTTGTCCCTAATTCTAGTCAACATTTTTATAAGTAACTTGGCCTAGAAAAATTCTTTTCAAATACACAGGAGCACAAAAAGCTAGGAGAGAATATAGATGACAGTGACAGGCTTGGGGTCCAAAAAGATCGTGACAGTCTAAAACAATGAGATAAATCTATTTAATAAAGTAAAATTTAAGAGAAAGAGTTGTCCCTAGGGCCGCTGGGGGTGAAAATGGATGGAGCACCATCCTTGAAGTCAGAAGGATGGGAATTCAAATTTGACCTCAGAAAATTTCTAGTTGAGTGACCCTGGGGGCAAGTCAATCTCAACTGCATTCAAAAGAAAAGTCTAGCACAGTAGGTGGAAGCTAAGGGCTGAACAAGTCCATATGAATGTTTATATCTAAATGAAATGTAAGATCAATTAATTCTAATGTGATACATAAGTCAAAAAGCCAAAGATGCCTCAGGCTTTATTCATTGAAGCAGGGATGGGCTTTTATCAGTGTTCAATTTGGTGTTCTATTTTAGGAAGCATAATAACCTACCAGAGCAAGTCTTGAGAAAGATAGGTTGGCAAGAGGAACTGGAAACCATGTTATAATAGAAATGAACAGACTGTGTAGACTTATTTTGTTGGACCCTAGAGAATAGAACTAGGAGAAATGAATGAGTGGAAATTGTGGAGAGGCAGGTTTTCATAGTGGGGGGGAGGGGTTTCAGGGGAGGGGAAGGAATCCTAAAGATCAGAGTTGTTGTATAAAAGTGAAATTGCTTGCCTAGGAAATTACTGATTCCCCTTACTGAGTCTTCAAGCAGAGGCTGGATGGATGCACCTGTCAGGAATGTTTTAGAGGGGTTTTCTGTTTAAGCAACAGAGTTGGACTAAATAAATTGCAAATTTCCTTCCAAATCTTACATTACATGATGCTGTAAGGCAGTAGTTTTATGGTACTGTCTGGTCAATTATTACAGAACTCTGGAAACCTAATCAAGTATATTTAAAGCTGTAGAAAATAACATTTCTAGAATCAAGAGGGTTCATTCACTTGGGAAATGGCTCTTTACCCATTAGTCAAGGGGGGATGGGATGGTTATCCTTCCACTAAAAAAAATTAACCTTTCCATATTTTATTTTCATAGATATGAAGTTAGGAACTTTTCCATCTGAATAGTTTTTAAAAGACAGGATCTATTGTTTTAAAATTAGTAAGGCAAGTCCACTAAGAATTCTGTTCATAGTTATCATGCTAATGTGGCTAATCTATCCTATAGATAGCCCAATGTGAACTGGCTAGAAAAATATCCTAGTATAAATGGTGAAACCATTCTCCCTGGGACTGATGTCATCTCTAATGCTGGGAATATTTAAAGCTAAATTGGGCCAAGCTCTAGAGAACAGACTGATGGAAAAATCTGTGACTGAAAGAAAGGATAAGGAATAAATGTGATCAATAAAGCTTTTCCAGTTTAGACTCTCCAGTTCTATAAATAATACATGATTAATAATTGAAGGATTATTTTTATTCCTCAAAAAAATCCACAAAGCCCCATTTAAATAGCTGTAGCATGCTGAATATGCTATGGATATGGAACTATATGCAATATTCTCCCCATTCCCTACAGCAGTTCATATACCAGTTCCAGATTGCTAAGCAGTTGAGAATCTTCTCCACAAACACTAGGTGAATAGGGTTACTGATTCCTAAGAGAAAGAGCTGAATTTCATTTTACTCTGTACAATCAGATGGCCAGTTCCAAGTCTGAATTTCAGCCTTCTTGTCTTTCCCCTACCCCAAATTCAGGATCAGCTTTCCCAGGTAAAATCAGAAATTCTATAAACAATTATTTACAATCACAAAGAGAATTATTTCTTAGGAAAAAGTAGGGGTGGAGTCAAGATGGCAGTTAGGACAGGAAAAAGTTAAAAGCCTAGATTTATGATTTTACTGGACTAAAACTACCATTTCAGGCCAGGCCAACATCTCCTCTGAAACTTATGGGCTTAGTTAAATTTACTAGAGCACTGACAAGTCAAGTGACTTGCCAAAGGTCATAACTCCCTGCCTCCAAGACAATTTCAAGTATTATTCCTAAGCATTTAAATAGATAGGATTTTAAAACACAAATTGGCTTGACATTTCAAATGGAGGAACTAAGGCATTATCCCTTTCCTCCAGGACTCCCTTCAGTTAAGTAAAGGGAACTCCTTCCAGCCTAGATAAATTAATCCAAGGAAAGAATGAGTGTTAGCCTGCTAATCACTTCAGATAGGCAGGTAAAGAGGAGAATGAACTCAATTTAAGAACTTCAGTGGTGGAGAAGCCCATAACAAGCACAGAAACCACATCCCAGTAAAACCATTTTAGGAGATGGGTTTAACCAGGTTAATGGTAACCTTCAGATCTCAAATCTATCAGGATTTATAATTAGTGCTATGTATACCCCAAATAGGTAAAATCTTCCACTGGGAGAATGAGCAGATGAGAACAATTTGTTCCAGTGGTCATGAAAGCATCTGGAATAGGTGCTATAGAGACATGTAAGAGCTTGATCAAGCATGAACGATGCCAGGGTTCACTGTATCCTGGGTTATCACCAGTCTTCTTGACTTTTGTCCTGACACTGAACTTCTATTTCTTAGAAAAAGTAAGGCTGATGATTTTGTAGAACTGTGCCTCACTTAAATCCAATTCACTAACAAGTTAAGACATCACTGTGATAGCACTGTTCTTCAAAAACAAAGGTTTCACAACAAATCATTTCCCTAAGAAAGGTCTTTTTGTATTTTCTTTGCAACATATCACTCATTCTTTCCAAAGGACTTTTTTTTTAATTTTTCAAGGCAATGGGGTTTAGTACCTTGCCCAAGGCCACACAGCTAGGTAATTATTAAGTGTCTCAGACCAAATTTGAACCCAGGTACTCCTGACTCCAAGGCCAGTGCTTTATCCACTACACCACCTAGCCGCCCCCAAAGGACTTTTCAAAGGACTTTAGAAAAGACTTTAGAACGTCTACATCTTTCACCAGAATGTGTCCTCCAAAACCTTAGATTCAACAAGACCAAAACAACTTCCCCTTCTGGATTTCTGTCAATGGTACTATTATTTACCCAGTTAGCTTTTTTCTGAACATTGGTGCTCACTTTGACATTGTCCTATTCTTCCCGCCTATATCCAATCTTTTGCCAAGTCCTGATGAGTCTACATTCATATCTCTCATTATCTATACTCCTCTTTATTCCCATAGATACAAACCCAGACCCTCATCATCACTTAAGAATACAATTGCCACCTAACAAGTCTCCCCCTACCTCTCTTTAAGATATCCTTCACACCACTGTCAAATCAATTTTTCCTATTTTATGGAGACAGTCCTTGTGTGATGCTGACAAGATATGTAACATCTTTAGACTTCTGTTTCCTCAACTGTAAAATGAGGAGACTGGACAGGATGGTCTTTGAAAGTCCTTCCAACTCTAGTTCTGGGATCCTATGTTCTTGTTGCTCTTCTACTCAAAACTCTTCAGTGCTTACTATGTAGATTTCAACATTCAAAGTCACCCCCAAAACTGCTACCCTCTCATCTCCAGTGTTGTTGAAGCATATTCAATTTTTTGTAACACTATATGGGGTTTTCTTGGCAAAGATCTGCTGGAGGGACCTTGTTATTTCATTCTCTAACTCATTTTAGAGATGAAGAAATTGAGGCAAACTAGGTGAAGTGATTTGCCCAGTCATAGGGCTAGTTAAGTAACTGAGACATTTTGAAGTCTGAAAGAGGCTCCACACCCAATCCATTCTGTTTTATTATGCTAATCTTATTCTCCAGACTTAAGCTAAAACTCACTGAATCACATAATTTGAGAGTCAGAAAAAAAATCTTAGTCACCATCTAGTCTAAGCCTATGCACAAAAGAAATCCCTATTTGAATAATGATAATGCCCCCAGGAAACTTCATCACCAGAAAACTCCTCAGCCTACCAGATTACATCCATCAGCTTTGGTTACTCATTACTCCTCAGTACCCTAATTTCCCTTTGTTTCTCTGACTGGAGGGGCTAGTGGGGGATTTTTAGATGGTAGCTCCCAGGTTAGGCAACTTTTTATTTCCCACCAGCTGCATTCCTGGGATAGGACTCCACAAATACTAATCACCAACTCTCCTGTAATTCTCCAGATTCCATTAATTAAACTCTAAGTTCCTGGAGGGCAGCAACTCCCTTTTTCTATATTTTAGCCCAGAGTCTAACACAGTGAGGCTTTTTAGTCTTTGAAAAATTTCAAGGAGAGGAACTCCACCTTTCAGCTAAGCAGCTTATTCCACTAAATTCCAGATAAATTTAAATCTGCATCACTATCACTTTGAAAAAAAAAAGAACAAGCCCTTCTCCACAAGTAAGCCCTTTAAATACTTGACCAAACCTAGTAGTTCTCCAGGACTTCCACTATTTTTATCTTACTATCTTTTAAAGCAAAAGTCACTTCCTTTTAGTCATGTTCTTTTAGCCCAAAAATTCTCAATAGAGTTGGTGGACATGTCCATTTTTAAGGCAGGTTCTGGGCCCTTAGAATCAAGAAAACCTTGAGTAACTAATATTGCCTCATCTACTTAACTGTGGAACTGTGGAGAAGTCACAACTTCTCAGCCTCAGTTGGACTCCAAGGTCTCTTAAGGGCCATTCCAGTTTCTAAGTCTATGATTATATCCTATCATTTTAATTTATGGTATTTATTATTGTTTTTGTGTTTACCTTAATCTTTTTATCTAGTACTGACACAATGCTCAGTTCATAGTCTGTGCTTAATACCTTTTTTTTAAATTGCAATGTTAAGATTCATTCCTCCTCCACTTTCTATAGATATTATAATTGCTTCCCACTCCTAAATTTTCTCTGAAATGAAGAAATCTTTGTAGTCTAAGGTTATTTGTTTTTCCCTGACCTCCTAAGGAATAGAAACTAAATCTCTTCCTAGTCCTCTCTACCAAAGGTTTCAAAGAGAAGTCTTAGTAAGTAAGGACTAGGGACAAATTTTCATTCCAGCTAATGAACTTTGCCATCATCTGGACATCTTAAGGACCAAAATCCAGAGGCCTACATTAGAATCCTCAATTTAACACTACTGGTTTTACATTGGGCAAGTAGTTTAACCTTCTTTGATCTCAGTTTCCTAATCCAACTTTAGATCTATGATCCTCTTTTATACTAAAATTTTATTATTTATTAAATATTTTATTTTTGAGTTTTACAATTTTTCTCCAATTTTACTTCCCTCTCCCCACACCTCCACAGAAATCAATTTGTCAGCCTTTACATTCATACTAAATTTTTAGATGGCAAAAACATAAGAATTTTTTTTAAAAAAAAATATCAATTCTTGGAAATCAAGTAAATGTCCTTCAATTGGAGAATGGCTTAGCAGACTGTGGTATATCTCATGGAACACTATTGTTCTATTAGAAACCAGGAGGGACGGGAATTCAGGTAAGCCTGGAGGGATTTGCATGAACTGATGCTGAGCAAGATGAGCAGAACCAGAAAAACACTGTACACCCTAACAGCAACATGGGGGATATGATCAACCTTGATGGACTTGCTCATTCTATCAGTGCAACAATCAGGGACAATTTGGGGCTGTCTTCGATGGAGAATACCATCTATATCCAGAGAAAGAACTATGGAGTCTGAACAAAGACCAAGGATTATTACCATCAATTTAGAAAAAAAAAACTGCTATCTCTTATACTTTATGTTTCTTCCTTAAGGATATGATTTCTCTCTCCTCACCCTCAATTTGGAACACTGTATAGCATGGAAACAATGTAAAGACTGACAAATTGCCTTCTGTGGGGGGTGGTGGGAGGGTAGTAAGAATAGGGGAAAAATTGTAAAACTCAAAATTAAAACCTTTAAAAAATAGCAATTCTAGCTTAAAAAGGAGCTCCCAAGTTTAAAATGCAAACAACTACAAACAAAAATATATGCATGATAAATTGCAGATAATCTCAGAAAAAAATGGTACCAATATTAAAGAGGGCTAGAAAAGTCATCTCACAGAAGGTGGGTTGCTAGCTGAGACTTGAAGGAAGCCAAGGTTAGGATGTTAGATGAGTGCAGAGAGAAATCCACCTTGCCATGCCCATCCCAACTAATCTACAGTTAATGTTTTTAAAAATGCTTGAAGCTATCTCCCTCTCCATAGTTTATGATATATATATATATCCCCAATAGTGAATCACACAAGCATAGTCACAGACACAGTGCTTTCTTTCCATCAGTTATACCCTCCTGCTTAAAAACTTGATAAGGAAAATGAGATTTAGGACATTACAAAATCAAAGAATGTTAGAAAAGGACCTTATATCTTCAAGGACCTGTCAAAATATAATAATTACTCGTAAGTTTTTACAACTATTCCTGGGCAAAGGTAGAGTTTGGCTATTGTGAAGAATGGAATGTGTCCTTAATTAGACTTTGAGAAAAATTTGTCCTGCCCTCCTTAGTCCAGAAATGAATTATGTACTCATTTAGACTAGGAAAAGGAGTTCTTACCTGTGCTCTAGACACATAAAACTCATTAAAAATGTTACTTCCCTCAGGCAAAATAGCATTGTAGAAGGATGGTTTTCCATTATACACAAAAACAACAACATGGGGTGATGATCAACTATGTTCATTTTAGCAGCACAATAATCAAGACAATTTTAAAAGACTTATGATGGAAAATACTATCCATATCCAGAAGAAATTGTAGTGTTTAAAAATGAAGACTGAAACTTATTATCTTCTATTTTTTTTAAAAGTTGTCTTATGAATTGTCACTTTTTTTTTCTCTCTAATGTTTTCTTCTGTTTGGATCTGATTTTTCTCTTTTCTCTTACAATCAGTATGATCAGTAAGGATCTATTGTTTAGATGGTTATAAATGCAGACTCATAGCAGATTGCCTTCCACGGGGGACACACACACACACACACACACACACACACACACACACACACACAACATAAAACTCAAAATCTTGAAAAAAAAAGATTGTTAAAAATTACTATTGTATGTAGCTGGACAAACAAAAATATAAAATTTTTAAAAAAGGATGATTCTCTCTGATATCAAATAATAGAACAGTCTCCAGGCAAGTTTATGGTTGTCTACTCTTGTTACTGTATAAATTTTCTGATCTCCCTTAGCTTGGGGTAGTCATTACTCGCGTGACCTCCACCTAAAGGTGGCAAATCAAGAGAATAAAACTTCATATCTAACCTATATTCCCTGTGTTTTTTTAACACCCTATTTTTTTAGATGTTTTTAAAGGTTCAAACTCTCCCATTAATCTATCTGATGAAGCCTATGAACCTTTCAGAAGGTTCTGAAATCTTCTTAGAATGGTTTTTTTTTTACTTAATTGTAGATTTTTTTTCCTATCCAACTGTACAGAGGACCTAAAATGAATCCAGACTCCAAAGGTGGGAGTTTCAAGTTTGGAACCCAACCTTTCATTTCAGTCTCCAGATAAGAAATCAGAGGCTAAGAAATATCAAGGTGAAGTATATTGTTGTTCAAGGGAACAGTCCAGACACCCTAACTTAGCAAACTGCAGCCTAGGTCAAAAGAATCTCAGTGTTTTGAGTTTCCAAAACCTAACAGAAGGAAGGAGGATTTTCCTTACTCCAAACAGCTTGAAACTCTCAAAGCTACACTAGATTTTGCTTAGAAGTGACCTGGTTTCTACAGTTTACTCCCAGGTTCATGCTAATTTCATGATGGAGAGAACAGTCAAAAGATTTTCTGAATCTCTGGAACATAAATTTCCCTCCTAAGATCATGGCTGGTCTTAAAAGAAATGAGAATGTGAAAACTCTAATTAAAGCCCAATTTAGAGTTTGCTGGCCAGTTCTTGGGCAGCTGGACCAATGCCCTTCAGGCATGCTGGAAATCTTCCTGCAATAATAGTTTAGGTAAAATATTTCATCTCAATCAGCAGCTCAGTGGTCATATTACTTACAAGGTCATTCTCTCAGAAAAAAAGTTCTTCGTTTTTTTGTGTCCAGCACATAGAATTAAAATTTAGTAATAATGGCTTCTGACACAAACTAATAAGCAGCTGCATTCAGGATCTGAAAGTTAAGGCAACAAGCATTTTTTAAGGGTTTACTATTTGCTAAATTTGGTTAAGTACTGGCAGGAGTAGAAAAGAAAGGCAAGGGGCAGCTAAGTGGCCCAGTGGATAGAGCACTGGCCCTGGAGTCAGGACTTGAGTTCAAATTCAACCTCAGAAACTTATTAAGTACCTTGTTGTGTAACCTTGGGCAAGTCACTTAACCCCATAGCCTTGCAAAAACCAAAAAGAAAGCCAAGAAGAGTCTGCCCTCAAGAAGCTCCTTCCCAGCTCTCTTCTGATTAAGGACAGGACATGCAAACAAAATATATTCAAGATAAATTGGAGGTCTGGGGTCTAAGGTACCAAGATTAAAGAGGATTGGAAATGGCATCCTGCAGAGTTAGCAGAGACTTGAAAGAAGTTGGGGAGACCAGAAGGTAAAGTTGAGGAAAGTGATCCACAGCCTATGAAAATGTTCAATCAGGAGAGGAATGGCTAATTCAAAAAACAGCAATGAAACCAGTAAGATTTTTTTAAATTAATAAACTTTACACCTCTTTGTGTAATTCTTACACTCATTTTTTTAAGTAAATTTCATCGATGTCGTTTTTTCTTCAGCTACATTTCTCAATACATTTCTCCCCTGTCCCCCTCCCAGAGAGCAATCTTTGTAACAAAGAATAAAAGGGGACTAAATAAATGATCAAAATTCAAACTAGGGGAAAAGTCTGACACTATATACAATGATTCCTATCTATAAACTTATAAAGATCTCTATCTAAGGCTAAGCTTGGGCATAAAATAAACCTTTGCAGCATTCAGTTCTGATACCACTGTTTTGTGAAAAATATTTAAAGACCTACTTTATTTTATAAATACTAAGAAATAATTTTTTTCTCCTAAAATCTTTCTAAAATGAGGGTGGGAGAGTAAAGTCAATGTAGGTGAAACATGGAGAACAATAATGCCTTTCATTTAGCAAAAGGATTAATAGACAAGTCTTTACTTTTATCTTCTACAGAAGGTTTAAGATAAGGACCTAGGAAGTGCCCCCTTAGGCAATCAGGAGGAGCTCCACAAGCCCATTCAATTCACAAAAATACCTCTTATTCAATTAAATTATAGATAAAGCTATCTAGGAGAAACCCCATAGATTTCCAGAGTAAGGATTCCAGGAGGAATTCTGTTAGTTACTTTTTATTTCTGAACATTTTCTAAAAATGCTACTTGAAATTGTCTTGGGGCAGTTCATCTGATCCAACCACTCAAAGACTACAACATGGTAGTAGTTGATTTGACTCTTTAAGTCACAATTTTATACTCAAAACCTGTGTTTGAGAAAACTGAGGCAAAGGGAAGTTAAATGACTTGCCAAAAAATTACAGTGCTGGAATCCAGTTTTTTAGGGGTTTTTTGTTTTTAATTTTTGAGATTGTGCCTCCCTATCTCATCTGGTCTGAGAGAGCACACTGACCACTCATAGGCCAATCAATCCCATCATCAATTTGAACAAGAGATGGGATATGCTTATTTTCAGATTTGGGTTCTTTAAAGTTCTGAGTCTCTCTCCTCAAGGTTTAATGGTACCAGACAGTCTTGTCACCCCATCAGTGTAGAACTGTCAAATTCAATGATCTACACCAGCTTCTGCCTCCCCAGTAACTTGCACCATCACTTCCAGCCCTTGTTAGCATCTTTACACATTTGTTCATGATCTATTATTTTTTTCTCTCTGCTTATATATAGTCCACTGAATTTATTTTCTCTACTCTATATCCTTTAACACTTAGCTCTACAGTCTCCATTAGCTAAGATCATATAAAATCCTCAAATACTTTTTTCCCCTTGGGATTAATGTATCCATTTCCAATTAGATTATAATGTGCTTGTCTATATTCTCTAGTTGTTTAATATATAATAAAATTTACATAGAATTTTAAGGTTTGCAAAGTAAAAAAAGTACAACTCAGAGGAAAGTGATATTATTGTCCTTCATAGTCCCCACAGATGAGGAAATGGGAGACACAGTAACATCTAAGTTGTCCAGGACCAAGTGAATGTCTGAGTCCGAATTTGAACTCTGAAATTCCAGACTGCAAGTTCCATCTAGCTGCCAAGTTTTCTTTTCTCAATTACCATAGGTCGTGGAGGCTCTATAACAGACAATGAAAGATCTGAAAAACTGCAAAATTTAAATTTGAACAAATCTTAAACATTTACTAAACAGATACAAAGAGTTTGCAATCCATTGGAGGAGACAACATGCAAACAAAATATATGCAAAGCAAGCTATATGGAGAATATAAAATAACAGAGGGAAGGCACTGGAAGTAAGAGGTTTTAAGAAAGATTTCCAATTCAAAAAATGGGATTTTAGTTGAAGCTTAAAACTAACCAGGTAAATTGGTAGTAGGAATAGAGGGAGAACATTCAAGACATTAGAGACAGAGAAAATGCCTACAGTGGAATGATAGACTGTCTAGTTTGTGTAGCAGCCAGCACAAAAAGAATTTGTTAATCACTTATTACTTGCAAAGAATTGTGCCAGAAATTGAGGTAAGCATAAAGACCTGTTCTCAAGAATCACCATTCTCATAGGCAGATGCAAAACATGTCAAATCATCCCTCCTACTTTTATTACAAATACTTAATAATCAAATGATCTTGATTTATTCATCTCACCCTTCAGAGTCAAAATATTTCCCAGGTAAATATAATTTTGTTCATCCCTATAACATTTGATAAAATATTACTGTGTGGCCTTGAAAGCCCTTTTACAACCCTCTAACCTATAGGTAGATTTCACATTATTTCCCCTAGGGTATTCAACATTTGGATCAAGTTTGTTCCCTTTTCTTGTTCTCTTTGTCTTTGCATAAGCTGTCCTTTAGATCTGGAATATTGATTCCTCAAACACCCCCATTCCCTCTTCTGTAATGTATAGGTTTCTATAAGACCCCAGATCAAGGACTTCAATAAAATTCCTTTCCAAACATTCCTAGCTTTCTAAGCTCTAACTTACCAAATTACTGTTAACTTTGCATATATTTTGAATCTATTTTCCTATGTTAAATATACTTTATTCTAAGGCACAATTTTACAATCATAATTTAATAGTGTAATCACCTTGAGGGTTGGGACTGCTTTTGTTTTTTACCCCAAAGTCTAAAACAGTGCCCCAAAGGGTTCTTAATAGTTATCAAATTCAAATAATGAGGATTTGGTAGGTGAGGTTAGGTCCCATTTCTCTGCCAACTCTTTAATTGAAATATAATTTCCTCTTTTTTCCTTTTGGTTTGTCCTTTCCTCCTCAGTTATAAGATCTGTAGTGCTATTACTCAATTCTGTATGAAAAATATTATTTGTAACAATGTAGCATGAAAAGAAATCTCTTTGCCCAGGCTAAAATACGCCTATAATGAATATGGCTACTGAGGAGCAGCTTCAGTGTATAGCTTCAGACCAGCCAATTTGTTTTAGGATTATAGATTAAACATTTAAAGGGAACAGCCCTCTATTTTTACAAATTAAGAAAATTTGAATCCAAGAGGGGATTAAATTGCCAAAGGTCAGAATTTGAATCTAAACTCCCAGGCACCAAATTCTGTACTCTTTCCATTGGACAAGAATGCCTCCAGAGAAGCAGTCTTGCAGCTACAGTCATCTTAAATAAGCAAGCAATCATCACTTTAGCTCATAATTGGGCAGAATAGCATCTGGCTCTTGAAAATAATTTGCTCAATATGTCTTTAAATAATACACTTTAAAATGTTTTTTCACTACAGAATACTAGAGTTGTTATTTTTGTAACTGGAATGACATTTTCAGGTGCCTTGGTGCATCCAAGATTAGTTCATGGACCAATCATTATTCAAATAGCTGAGAGAGGGACAGTAGTCATCACAACTGAGCATCTCCACTTCCACAGATTCTTAAATAAAAGACAAATACTTTATAGACATTGGGTACTTAAGATGGATTAAAAACAATTCTGACACACAGAAATAAAATTGTGTATGTTGGGGTGCTAGAAGTAGGGAAAGAGTTAGGGGAGTAGGCATGTATGTGTATGAGCCTCAAACAGAAAGGAAATAACATATTTAATCCTCTCAGTCAAACCGGTCAAAGAGGTGACAGGCTTCAGGCTATTTATAGACCTTAATGCTAGCATGTGGTGGTTACCTATATTGTGTCCTTAGCCGGGATCATTTGCGGAGATACAGACTCCACAAATAAAAGTCACTAAAATAATCAAGTTTTTTTTTTCTTACTACAATCCTTTTATAATATATTTTTTAAGAATTGTAGATACAAGCCAAGTCCCCCACTCCACTCTACCCACAATCCACAGAACCCCCTCCCTCTGGCTGAAGTCATATGAATATGAAGATAAAATGAGCTCCCTAGGGTCCCAATTTAGACAATAACCAGGACAGCAGAGAGGAAGTAATAACAATGATAAAACCAGAGAATAGGTGAGGGAAGTTAATCTGAATTGGGGGTGGGGGTAAGGATTGTTTTTGGCCCGGCATTTCCATTTCTTTGAGTCCAAAAGAAATCACTGTAGGGTGCCTGGAATGTGGGGATAATCCAGATAAACTAGTTCCTGGGCACTAGAATACTTTTAAGTTTTACAATTTAGGTGAGGAAATAGAAGCTGACATAAAAATTACTATAATCTCAACACTGCTTTTCCTAAGAAGAGAGTTAAATATTCTAATTGAGACTGAAAGAAAAAAAGACATAGGAACTTCCCCAGGAAAAAAAAGGAGCAAATTGCTATTATCCACCTTCCTAAGGTTCCCTAGAAAGACTGTTACCTAGAAACTATACTGGGTGCTGTAGACCACCACTCAAGAGATTTTACCACCTACCCCAGTGGATTGCTATGAGGAAGGCACTTTCAGACCCCCTCGATTAGTAGGGTCTATAGCCCAGAAAATACTTTTATCTGTCTGTATATCTCAGACTCCGTTTTTCAAGTCATTGCTGCCTCTCTGAGAAAGTCTGATACAGTCTCTCCTCTGAAAGAAGAGTTGGTTGGGGCACTCATTTGTAAATACCAGATACCCAAAGCTTCAATCAGAGTCCTGATGTTTCTACCTGTCCTCACAGATTACAGGCAAAAAGATAAATACTGATCGAGTCATTCATTCTTGGCAGCATTAGTAAAGTTTTATTGACTTCTTGAATGAATGGGAATATAATTTGTGCATCCCTACAGCTCACTACTTGTCAGACTCAACCAAGGAGAAGAGGCATAGGAGAATTTTAGTGGCTTTATAGCAATAGATCTGAAGGGGTTAGAGAATTACTCTTTAGTTGCTATATGATCCCACGAGGGGGCAAGAGAAACAGAGGAAGAGAAATGGTCCACAGCCCCATTTAGCTCCCACTGAAGGAAAGGAAAACCAGTTACTCACCTACAATGATGCCGCAAGCACTGACCAACCCAATCTCTTTTTTCAGGGCTACTCCACCCCCTCCAGAACCGGCATCTGGGCCAGAATCAGATTCACTCCCGCCCGTTGGGCTCTTTTCAGCGTTGTTTCGGTGCCTGGCCTTTTCTTCCATCTTTTTTGAAAAAACAAAAAAAACAAACAATTTCTTCCCGTCTATTTATCAATCAATGTCTGTATTTCTTCCTAAACTCTTCAAATAAAAATGCCCTTTCCCTAAAATAATGACCTGACAATTTAAAAAAGACGCAGATTAAAAAATAAAAAGAAAATCTCAAAATTGGTATGAATATAATTAAGACACTATCCCGTCGCTCTAGGTTGCCACCGGAAAAAAAAAGTGGCTTAAAAAGGAAAAATAGACATGTGTACAAAAATAGAACTATACCACCAGCTACGCCCTCTAGGATTCACAGCAGCGAGGGGATGCAGGTCTCCTGGAGTGGGGCTGAGGTCTGCTCAGTTTACACAGGCAGCTGCTTCATTCAGATGCACCAAAAGACAGTTTACATTCCCCTTCAGCTTTCTCCACAGACCAGAACCCAAATTAGGCTTTTACCTTAGCTCGGTTTTAGTTTTTTCCCCTTTGAGGATGAGTACTTTTTTGATTAAGTCTTTAGGGGGGGGAGCAATAAAACAATCCTCAGGTGCTTTCTTCTCTTTCAGAAAACAAACTGCAGACACAGCCGATTTGCTCTAGATTCTCTTCCACAGGGTGTGGATTTTCCTTTCCACTCCCCTCTCCTCCCCTTCCCTTCTCCTGCCTTCAGATTTTTCCCAGAGTTCTCATTTATCTTATACGCTATTCCTTCTTCTCTGGGTCCTAGGTTTGCTTTTTTCCTCCTCCTATCTATTTTAGAGGTTAGGATTCTCCAACTCTCTTCTTAGGCACAGGGAGAGTAGCTTCTTCACGTGTGGAAGACCTTAGCTTCAGCTTGAGGGTTTTATTTCCTGAACTCCCGGTTCAGGCTCCACCTCCTCTCGGTTTTCTCTCCATCCTCAGCAGCTTTCTCCTCCCTCCTCTTTCAATATTAGCATATAAATCCAAAAGTCCTCTGAGGAAAAAGGGGTATACACTTTTCTTCTCTTCCATTTCTCTCCTTGTAACAAATTGTATATAAATTCTCCCCTCGCATTATTAACTGGTGTAACATTATATGCCATGTAACATTTGTGAGCTTTATAAATAAGGGAACAGTTGGGGTGACTGTTTTAACTCCATCAGAAATAAATTGGACTCGTGACAAAGTTTTATAAGAATTAAGTATGGATTACTTAGGGGTGCTTGGTGACCCATCCAAATATCTGAAGGATTGGGAGAGAAACATAATTTGAGGAGATATAAATATGGACAAGGGAAGAATTAGGAGGAATAAAAAGGGGACACACTTCTAGTTAGAATTTAAGAAATGGGTGGAGTGTTGTGTTGCTTTTTAAATGATTGTGTGGTGTTTTCTTTTTTAATCTGGGGGGGAGGGGCTGACTCACAATCGGAAACTTTCACAAGTAGGACCAAATGAGACACTGAGAATAGCCTGGAAGATTATGGGTCAGACTTGGACTCTAGTCACAGGAAAGAATGGAACAAATCTGACCCAATGGGACCTTTCACAACTCCATTAAAAAAAAACAACTGTGTCTGGATTGTTTGAATGGAGAAAAAGAAATATTTTAACTGATCATGAGACAAGGTCATGGCTAACAAATTACTTTAAAAATTACTGTAATTTCTCAGTCCTTCAGTCGACTTCACCCCATAACGTTGCAGGCAACATTTTATCATTCATTTTTTTTCATTTCTTTGGTGAGGTTTGTAGTAAAACACTACATTTGGTACTTAATTGCTTCAGGAGGTTGCATTATGGAAACATAAAATTAATTTGAGTCAATATACATGTTCAGTATACCTTATTTCTGTTTTATGGAGAGGAGAGGTCTAAATGCTCAAGTTCCTTCAGGTTACTGATTACAGAAATTTGTCCAAGGATAACTCCCTTTAAAATATGTATGCATATTTATTTATATATAATAGCCACATATAATTGAATCTTGAGTCTGTTTAATAAAGGTTACTTAAGAAAGTCCTTAAAAAAAACAAAAAAAACCCCAACCCTAAGCTTGGACTCATAAAAACTTTGTCTAGGAGTAAAAGTTCCTGACTGAGATTTCAGTCCTTGAAGCTTCTTTCCAAGTCTCTTGCTCCTTGATCACTCATTAAGAGATTTCAAAGGTTATGGCCCCAGTCCCTTCCTCCACCTGGAATTTGATAGAGACAAAGCAAACTGAAAGACTCAGCAAAAGAGAACAGGAGAGACAGGGAATGGGGAAAATAAATGAAGCAACTAAACTTTCTGGAACTTTTCTGAAACTTTTTGTGGGGGATGGGAAGAGGTACTGCCTTTGGCAAATGTTTGACATTAGGAAACTTTAGTTTATAATATAATACAGTTTGAAAATTTAAAATTATTATTAATCACCGTGATTTCTGCTTTAGATTCTGCCATTGAGAAGCACTTTTTCTATTCTTGCAAATATGACTTCTTTCTGTAACTCATTTCTGACTAAAAGGAGATAAATTTAATATTAGTCTTACAAAACCCTCCCCTAGACAAGATGACTAGATTTAGAAAGCTTAGCTTCTAGGCAGCAGAACCCGAAGAAGCTCTAGGGGCAAGATAACTTTCTGGATGCACTCATATTAGCAGTCCAGAATCATAAAGATTATTGCTACAATGATTGTTTGTGTTTCTCTAGTCCCTAGCTTACTTACATTTAAAAAAAAAACATAGATAAACATATACAAACTAAATTTGTCTAACAGCAAAGAACTAGGCTAAATTAGCCTTATAATTTTTATCTCACTTGATCCTCACAACAACCTTGGATATGGTAGGAACTATTGTTATCCTCATTTTACAGATGAGAAAACTGAGACAAATAAGTGTCTAAGACTGGATTTGAATTCAGATCTTCCAGAATTCAGTGCTGCTTGCATTCTGGCACCATCTAGCTGCCCCTGAAAGCAGATTATGAACAACTATTAATAGTGTGATTTAAGAGCTAACTATTTCCCTCACTGTACCTGATGTTTAATTCAACAAACATTTATTTAGAGCTTATTAATATACCAAGCAACATAATAAAACAAAATTTAAATAGTTCTCAACATCCACTTCATTCCACTTACTATAAGTCCCAGTTAAAATTCCACCTTCTACAGGAAGCCTGCCTTAATTCTCTTAATTCTAATTCTTTCCCATTTTTAGTTATTTTCCATTTAAATATATATATATATATATATATATAACTTTGTATATATTTATTTACATGTTGTCTCCCTCATTAGAGTGTAAATTCTTTGAGGACAGACAGTGCCTATTTCTTGAATGGATTGGAATTGAAAGACCATATTCACAGAGAAATAAATGGAATATATAAACAAAAAAATAATTTTCTGGGAAAGAGAAGTGACACCTGGAAGGTCAAGAAAAATACTAGGAGGGGCAGCTTGGTGGCATAATGGATAGAGCACCAGCCCTGGAATCAGGAAGACTTGGGTTCAAATGTGATCTCAGACTCTTAATAATTGCCTTAGCTTGTGTGACCTTGGGCAAGTCATTTAACCCCATTGCTTTGCAAGCAAATAAACAAAAAAAAGGCACTAGGAGTTAGCACTAGGACTGTTGCTAAAGACTGGTAGGAATTACAAAAGTTAGGAGCGAAGAGAGAGACCTTTTTTAGTCAAAGTGGGGGGGACAGCTTATGATAAGACATAGAAGTCTATGGAAAACAAGTCAATTAGTTCAGAAAAAAGAGAATGTGAGGGGGAAATAGTGTGAAATTCATCTGGAGAGATGAGTTGGAGATGATTATGAAGGGCTTTAAGGGTCTTACAGAGAAGTTTGTATTTTATCCTAGTGGTGACAGAAGTCACTGAAACTTCTTGACCTAGAGAGGTAACATAATCAGACCTGTGCTTTGGGCAGTACAAGTTTTGTCATTGTGTGGAAGATGGGTTGTAGGAAAAAGAACCCAGGCAATAGTAGTGTAAGAGAAGTAAAAGGGCAGAGATGGCAGAGATGTTGCAAAAGGAGCATCAGTAATATTTTCAGCTGCTGGATATTCAATAAACACATGAAGCACAAGGATCCTTTGTGAAATGAATATCCATTAAAATGAGGTATAATGGAATGAGCCCTGGTTTTGGAAATTGGACTATCCAAGTTTGCCTCACCCTGCTGCTTTGGGCCTCAGTTTGCATACAATAAGGGTATTGGACTGGATAACCTGCAAGGTCTGTTCCTAAATGCTAATGATCTCATGTCTGAAAGGATTTGGAATTTTGGTCTATTCTGTGTCTAAGTATTCTGAAATCTGTGTCAGAAATGTATTCCCTAAAATCCATCTTAATGCATTTGGTGGTGCAATGGAGTTAAAGTGACTTGCCCAAGGTCACATAGCTAATAAGTATCAAGTATCTGAGAGACTGGATTTGAACTCAAATCCTCCTAACTCCAGGGCTGGTGCTCTATCTAATGCACCACCTAGCTGCCCACCTCCAAAAACATTTTGAAACTCAAAAGGGGCCTACCAATGGCAATTTCCATTTTTCTACAACAACACCCCAGTTTCAATTTTTAAAATTTTATATATAAAACCTACACACACACACACACACACACACACAATGTTATATAGATAATAGATCCTACAGTATATCTCAGTTGCCAACATCTGTGTGGCTTTTTAATATTGCTTACTTATGCTAGGAGCAAATTATTCCTCTTTAACTGATAAAGGTAAAAGTGAAGGTGAAATATTGCAAATGCAAATTGGTGGCAATCTCTTCCAGACAAAGGCTGAGAGTGAGTGACACCTACTGTCCAAATAGAGAAATGACAATGTCATGTGAATTCAATTGTTCACTCATTTGCTGTTTGGTCATTTCCATTCATATCTGACTCGGTGTGCCCTCATTTGGGGTTTTCTTAGCAAAGATTCTGCAGTGGTTTGCCATTTCCTTCTCCAGCTCATTTTAAATGAGGAAAATGAGGTAAATAAGATAAATGAGGATAAGTGACTTGCCCAGGGTAACACAGGTATGATTGAAACTGGATTTGAACTTAGGTCTTTCTGATTTGAGGCCATTGAGCCACTAGTTATTGTTAAAATAAAAAACTGACTATAGAGCTCATTCGCTTCTCTCTTTTGCAGTGAACTGCATTATCTATATTAGGTGAGGAAAATAGAAGGGTGAAATTTAAGACTACACTTATGATTGCATTAGAAGACGGTACTGCCAGGTGAAGACACTCCATCTACCATTGCAATTCTTCACCTTTTTTTTTTTGGTAATTATAGTCTAAGTGTTTCAGAAACAGGATTTAAAGTCAGGTCCCTAGTTTCAGAGTTGGCTCTTTATCTTCTTTAATAATTTGAGAATTTAAATATCTCCCCAAAAGAAAAATACATTCCATTCCATAATTTCTGTCTTCTTCACCTACACCTATACTTATACCTACAGCTGATGATGTAGATGATGATGTTTGTGCTTTGTTCTTGAAGAAGACTGTGGCATCAGGGAGATGATACCAAGACATGCATGTGAATTGGATTTGAATGAGGTGATACTGTGTTAAATCAACAACCTCACTTTCTCCTACTAAACCATCTAGTGGCCAGATATGGATCAACATATCTAGAGATGTTTCAGGATGTGAGAAAATGGGGTTAAGTGACTTAACTAATTTCACATAGCTAGTAAGTGTCAAGTGTCTGAGGTCACATTTGAACTCAGGTCCTTCTGGTTTGTACCTATACCTTCACCTGTACACATATGCTACAAATACACATATAGGTCACAATAAAATATTTCAGCACATCTGAAACCCCCTCATTTTCCAGAGGGTGTTTTCTAATCCACAAATAGGTTTGTACTTATTTAATTGTTGAATACAGGCATAACTCATTTTATTGTACTTTGCAGATACTGAGGGTTTTGCAAATTAAAGGTTGAGCAAGTTTGTCAAGCTTCATTTTCCCAATAGCATATACTCACATCATATTTCCTTTATAACATTTTTTCTAATTTTTGCAATATTTTGAAATGTTTCATTATTATTATAATATCTATTATGGTAATCTGTGATCAGTGACTTTTTGGGGATCTTTTTTTTGGTTTTGTTTTTACAGGGCAATGGGGTTAAGTGACTTTCTCAAGGTCACACAGCTAGGTAATTATTAAGTGACTGAGGTCTGATTTGAACTTAGGTCCTTCTGACTCCAGTGATCAGTGACTTTTTTTTTTTTGTAAGGCAATGGGGTTAAGTGGCTTGCCCCAGGCCACACAGCTAGGTAATTATTAAGTGTCTGAGGCTGCATTTGAACTCAGGTACTCCTGACTCTGGAGCCAGTGCTCTATTCACTGTGCCACCTAGTTGCCAGATCAGTGACTTTTGATGGTAGTTTTGTAATTGTTTTGGGGCACCACTAACTGACTCATACAAGATATTGAACTTAATAAATATGTGTGTGCTCTGACTACTCCATCTTCTGACCTCTCCTTGGTCCTCCTATTCCCTGAGACACAACAATATTGAAATGCTAATTAATAACCCTATAATAGTCTCTAAGTGTTCAATTGAAAGTCAATAGATATGGCAAACTTTATTGTTGTCTTTTTTTACAAAATTTCCACAGTCACCTCAGCCTTCAGCAACTACCCTGATCAGTCAGCTATCATCAACATGGAGGTAAGACCCTTCACCAACAAAAACTCGATAAAGAGGGGCAGTTAGATGGCACAGTGGATAGAGCACTGGTCCTGGAGTCAGAAGTACCTGAGTTCAAATACAGTCTCAGATACTTAATAATTATCTAGTGTGTGACCTGGGGCAAGTCACTTTATTCCATTGCCTTGCAAAAAACAAAAAAAAAGGAAAAAAATCAATAAAGTTTCAGATGATGGTTAACACATTATTTTTATTAGCAATAAGATATTTTTAAATTAGGCTAAGTACTTTAGGATTTTTTTTAGGCATAATACTATGGCACACTCAGACTATAATATAGTGTTAACATTCGTTTTATATTTATTGGGAAACCAAAAACTTTATATGATTCATTGTATTGAAATATTTGCTTTATTGAAGTAGTCTGGAATTGAAACTGCAGTATCTTCAAGGTATGTCTGAAGTCTATTTTTCTTAAGCATTGAGAGAGAGAGAGAGAGAGAGAGAGAGAGAGAGAGAGAGATTTAGTGAAAGAAGAAAAGGGGAAATGTGATGTGTGCAGTTAGAGAGAGCATGTCAAAAAGAAAAGAAAAGAAAAGAAAAGATGGAAATAACCTTCTCTCCTTTTTTAAAACTCTTCTTGTCTTTGGGACAAATCCATTGGTTCAATGGCAGTTGTGCTTATTACAGATCTATGTAATCCTGAGGATTTTTATTCAGCTGCTATTAGCAGATTTGTTTTATTATGTATGATTCACGCTCTTTTGGAGAAAGTGATGAATCTCTTCTATGACACCAGAGACAAAAATCCTGGCAAATTATTCTTCTGTCTACTGCCCTTATCTCTAGTCAACTGAGCCTAATAGCTTTAGGGGAACAAAAAACCAGAAACCATGTTCAGTGTGTGGGAATGAAGGGAAGATTCATTAACTGATACAAATTCTACTTTGTGTACTCAATTTGAACTTATCACTGGACATGTCTTGTCATCAATCTGTCTATAACCTCAGTCCTACCAACTCAGGAGAACCTAGTTTAGTTCTTACTTCTGCATACACTAGTTACTTAATAATGCAATTTCTTAAGCAGTGCAATGGGTTTTGGGTTTGTTGAAAGTGAAAATTCATATACTCTGAAGTATACAATTGATGGAAATCTTAATAGTGGGGGGAGTTTGTAAGAAGGAGAGGAAAAATAACCAAAAACTTGGCCCTGAGGACTGTTGTTTTTTGGTTTCTTTTTAAATTTTATTATTTAAGTCAATGGGTTAAGTGACTTTGCCCAAGATCACACACCTAGGCAATTATTAAGTGTCTGAGGTCTCATATTTGAACTCAGTTCCTCCTGACTCCAGAGTGGTGCTCTACCTACACCACCTAGCTGCCCCAGGACTGTTTTTAACATTGGATAAATAGCATTGTGATAAACTTCATTCTCTTTCTCTTTTTGGTTGTAGATGACTTTCAGTGCTTTTTTTTTTATTCATTTGCTTGTTTAAGTATAGAAGCACTTATTAATTCTCTTTCACATCAATCTAGACTGAACAATTAAAATAAACAATAAAAGAAATGAGACCCTTAAGACAAATATAGGTAATCCAGGAAAAAACTATATTAACTCTCAGCATTTTAAATCCACCACCAGGAAGCAGGAGGAGTATTTCATCTTCAGTCCTCTGATTAAATATCATTTAGATAAACTAGAATTCTAGAATAAACTAGAATTCTAATTTCAAGTTAAATTTTGCTATTGTTGCAGCTTATGTTTAAATTCTAATGTCAGAAGCAGATTTCTGAAGCTTACTTTATTCACTTTTTTGTTCATCACACCCTGAACTGAACTTGCTATGCACCATAGGAATAACTAGAAGGGATATTCTTAAGGCCATTTCTTCATTTTCTTTTTTTTTATGGTTGTTCAATTATTTTTCAGTCATGTCTGATTCTTCATGGGTTTTCTTGGCAGAGATACTGGAGTAATTTGGAATTTCCTTCTTCAGTTCATTTCATATTTGAATAAACCAGGGCAAACAGGATTAAGTGACTTGCCCAAGGTCACACAACTAGTAAGAATCTGAGATCAGATTTGAATTCAGGAAGATGAGTCTTGTCTTCAGATCTGGTACTCTATCTTCTTTGCCAACACACTATATATAGATAGAGATAGAGATAGATAGAGATAGAGATAGAGATAGAGATAGAGATAGAGATAGAGATAGAGATAGAGATAGAGATAGAGATAAAGATAGAGATAGAGATAAATAGAGAGAGATAGCTATATCACATTAATAGTAGCATAATTAATTTTTATACATGCACACAGTAGAGCCAGTTGTCTGATTCTAAAGCAAAGTCAAATGTACTTCATCATTCCACACATTCCTTTTCCTTATTTTTCTGTTTATATTAATGGTATCACCATTCTTCTATGTATACCTACTCCTAAGCTTAGGAGTCATATTTGACTCCTTCCCTTTTGTTCTACTTCATATATAATTAATAGGTGAATCTTATAATTAATTATATCTCTTATATCTGCTCCCAATTTTCCATTCCTATAGCCATTACCCTAGTTCAGACCTTCTCTATATGTACTTGTAATATTTACTTAACTTCCTTCTTAAGATTTATTGGCAGTTTTTGTTTTTATACAACCTTATTCCCCAATCTATACATCCTTTCTCTTCTATTTATAGATGCTTATAATAAAAAGATTGCTTATAAGTAAAAAATAAAAAAGAAAGAGGGAAACAATCAGTTCAAGAAAAACTAGCCAATATCAAACAAATCTGAATTTTTTAATACAGTGTCTCATACTTAATAGTCTCTCACCTCTGCACAGAAGGGTGGAATAGAAGATGGTGAAGAGAAGCCAGGAAGTAATCTGAGCTCTTCCAAGTTCACTGGGAAACTTTGTTAAATCAAACTCTAACTGGATGCTGGAGCGACAGAATACACAAAAAGATGGGGGGTGAAATAATTTTCTAGCTTAAGATATCTTAGACTTTAGGAAAGGTCTGTCTCTCTTGGGTCAAAAGGGAGCACAGCCCAGTGCTTGAGGGTTGTGGGCAAGTCCGAGGGAGGCCTTTAGCACTTGAACAGATCAACAATTGGGTCCCAGTTCAGCAGACCAGTGGTACAGCAGGCAAGCTGCAGAAAGCATATTGTGAGCCCAGAATGCTGGCACAAGATGCAGGACCAGGTGGGGCCCACCCCAGTGCACAGGCAAGCTGCTAGCACCTTGGGCCCCAGTAAAGAAACTCAGTGACCAAAACCCTGACCCCAGGACAAGGAGCTTGGAACTGTGTCAGCTGTGCCCCAGGAGCAGAGTTCAACTTCAGAGAATGAACAAAAAACTAAAAAGAGCCCAAACCATAGAATGCTACTATGGCAAAAAGTAAGATCAAAATGTGAACTCAGAAGAAGGGAATGGAAAAAAGGTCTACATGTGAAGCCTCACTAGGAAATATGAATATGAATTGAAAAATTATTTTAATAATCAAGTAACAGAGATAGGAAAAAATTGGAAAATGAAATGATAGCTATGCATGTGAATTTTTTATATATATATATATATATTTTTTTTTTTTTTTAAAGATTTTATTTATTTTGAGTTTTACGATTTTTTCCCTAATCTTAGTTCTCTCCCTGCAGCCCCCCACAGAAGGCAATTTGTCAGTCTTTACATTGTTTCCATGATATATAGATACAAATTGAATGTGATGAGAGAGAAATCATATCCTTAAGGAAGAAACATAAAGTAAAAGATATGGCAAGATCAGATAATAAAATATCAGGCTTTTTTTTTCAAATTAAAGGTAATAGTCCTTGGTCTTTGTTCAAACTCCACAGTTCTTTCTCTGGATACAGATGGTATTCTCCATTGCAGACTTGTCCCTGATTGTTGCACTGATGGAATGAGCAAGTCCATCAAGGTTGATCATCACCCCCATGTTGCTGTTAGGATGTACAATGTTTTTCTGGTTCTTCTCATTTCGCTCAGCATTAGTTCATTATGAAGGCGATTTATTACAAGTCAATAATTTGGAAAAGGAAGCACAAAAATTGACTGAAGAAAACAACTCCTTAAAAAAATAGAATTGACTAAATTGGGAAAAAAACACTGAAGAAAATAACACCTTTAAAAGTAGAATTGGCCAAATGGAAAGGGAGATACAGAAGCTAACTAAAGAAAATAATTACTTAAAAATTAGAATTGGAAAAAAAAATTAGAATTGGGCAAGTGAAAGTTAATGACTATGAGTTATGAAGAATTTGTCAAACAAAATCAAAGAATGAAAAAAATAGAAGAAAATGTAAAGTATCTTATTGAAAAAAAACAACTGACCTGGAGAAGACCCAGGAGAATAATTTAAGAGCTATTGTACTACTTGAAAATTATGACCCAGAAAAAGAGCCTGGACACTTATCTTTCAAGAAATTATTCTAGCTGTGTGGCCTTGGGAAAGCCACTTAACCCCATTTGCCTTGCAAAAACCTAAAAAAAAAAATTATCAAGGTTGGGCAGCTAGGTGGGGTAGTGGATAAAGCACCAGCCCTGGAGTCAGGAGTACCTGGGTTCAAATCTGGTTTCAGACACTTAATAATTACCTAGCTGTGTAGCCTTGGGCAAGCCACTTAACCCTGTTTGCCTTGCAAAAAAAAAAAAAAAAAAAAGAAATTATCAAGGAAAACTGCCCTAATATCCTAAAATGAGGACAAAATAGTCATTGAAAAAAATCTATCCATAACCTCCTGAAAGAGATCCCAAATGAAAACTCTGGAGGCAGTTTTAGGGTAGATTACAATGCTAGAAAAGGTTCAAAGAACTTATAGTAGAGGGAAAGAATGGAGGTGGGTATGCATTGATTGAATGGATTTCATTAGATTTAATTCAAAGAGGAACTAATATACACTCTCAGTTGGGTTTAGAAATTTATCTTACCTTATAAGGAAATAGGAGGGGAAAGGAGAAAGAGGAAAGAAAAGGGAAGGAGGTACAGATAGAAGGGAGGGCAGAAATAGGAGGGGAAAAGAAAAGGTGAGGCTAATAGAAGGCCCAGAAGTTTAAGAGAGGTGGTAGTCAAAATCAAAGGAATGATGGAGGGATTAAGGTGAAAGGAGAGAGAAACTTATAAATAGTGAAAATTGGATGGAGGGTAATACAGAGTTAGCAATCAGAACTGTGAACGTGGATGGGATAAACTCTTCCATAAAAGGGACGCTGATAGCAGAGTGGATTAAAAATCAGAATTCCATAATATGTGATTTATAAGAAACATGTCTGAAGCAGAGAAACAAACAGAATGAAGGTAAAAGGCTGGAGCAGAATATATTATGTTTCAGCTCAAGTAAAAATAAAGGCAGTGGAAGCAATTCTAATATCAGACAAAGCAAAAGGAAAAATATATTTAAAGAGATAGGGAAGGAAACTATATCTTGCTAAAAGATACCACTGACAATGAAGTAATGTCAATACTATACATGCATGAACCAAGTCAAATAGCATCCAAATTCTTAGAAGAGAAGTTAAGTGAGTTAGAGGAAGAAACTGACAGCAAAATTATTGAAGTAGGGGACTTCAACCTTCCTCTCTCAGAATTAGATTAATCTAGCCACAAAATAAACTAGAAAGAAGTTAACAAGGTAAATAGAATTTTAGAAAAGTTAAATATGATAGCATTCTGGAGAAAATTGAATAGGGATGAAAAGAACTATACATTTTTCTCAGATGTATATAACACCTACAAAAAAATTGACTATGTATTAGGACATGAAAACTTCATAACCAAAACAAAGGCAGAAATATTAAATGCATTTTAGATCATGATGCAACAAAAATTTATATGTAATAAAGAGCCATAGAAAGACAGACTACAGGGGGGGGCGGCTAGGTGGCATAGTGGATAAAGCACTGGCCTTGGAGTCAGGAGTACCTGAGTTCAAATCCGGTGTCAGACACTTAATAATTACCTAGCTGTGTGGCCTTGGGCAAGCCACTTAACCCCATTTGCCTAGCAAAAACCTAAAAAAAAAAAACCCCAAAAAAAGACAGACTACAAATTAATGGGAAAGTAAATAAACATCTGAAAGAATGACAAACAATAAATAATTTCATCCAAGAGAATGACAATAATGAGACACCATACCAAAACTTAGGGGATTCAACCATAGCAGTTCTTTGGGGAAATTTTATATCTCTAAATGTTTACATGAATAAAATAAAGAGATCAATGAATTGTGTTGCAGGTAAAAAAAAACCTAGAGAAAGAATAAATTTTAAATCTCCAATTAAATACTAAATTAGAAATCCTGAAAATCAAAGGAAATTGAAAGTAAGAAAATCTTTGAACTAAGAGCTGGTTTTATGAAAAAAAAACTTTCCAAAATAGATAAATCATTCATCACCAATGAAGAGAAAATTAAAGTTATAATTTGGATCTTTTTTTTTTAATATTTTTGCAAGGCGGTTAAATGGCTTGCCCAAGGTCACACAGCTAGGTAATTATTAAGTGTGTGAGACCTGGATTTGAACCCAGGTACTCCTGACTCCAAGGCCTGTGCTTTATCCACTATGCCACCTAGCCGCCCCATAATTTGGATCTTTTTGTCCAACTGTATGCCAATAAATTTGACAAAGGGAAATGGCTGAATATTTAAAAAAATAAAAATGGCCCAGGTTCACAGAAGAAATAAAATGTCTAAAGAACATTTTAGAAAACAAAATTGAATAACCTATCAAAGAATTCCCTAAGAAAAATTCTCTGGGGACAGATGGATTTATAAGTGGAGTCTAACAAATATTGAAAGAAGAATTAATTCCAATATTATATAAACTATTTGGAAAAATAGGAAAAGAGGGAGTTTTACCACATTCTTTTATACCTCAAATATGATGCTGATATCCATATCAGGAAGAGCCAAAACATGGAAATAAAATTATAGATCAATTTTCCTAATGAATATTGATACAAAAATTTTAAATAAAATATTAGCAAAGAGATTATGGCAATTTATCACTGGGATAATACACAATTACCAGTTGGAATTTATACCAGAAATGCAGGGCTGGTTCAATATTGGGGAAACAATCAGCATAACTGATTGTACTAATTGTACCAATAACAAAGCTATTGATTATCTCAGATGCTGAAAAAACTTTTGACAAAATATTTGACAAAATGTTTCTATTGAAAACACTAGAGAGCATAGGAATAAATTGAGTTTTCCTCAAAATGATAAATAGTATCTATCTAATACCATCAGCAAGCATTGTATGTAATGGAGATAAACTAGAGACATTCTCAAAAAGATCAAGGATGAAACAAGGATGCCCATCATCATCACTATTATTCAACATTGTACTAGAAATGTTATCTTTAGCAATGGAGAGAAAAAATTTAAGGAAATAGAATAGGCAATGAGGAAACAAAACTATCACTCTTTGAAGATGATATGATAAGTTACTTAAGGAATCCTAGAGAATAACCTAAAAAACTCCTTGAAACAATGAAAAACAGGATATAAAATAATGCACATACATCATTAGCATTTTTTTTTAGGTTTTTGCAAGGCAAATGGCTGGCATTAAGTGGCTTGCCCAAGGCCACACAGCTAGGTAATTATTAAGTGTCTGAGACCAGATTTGAACCCAGGTACTCTGCCCCATCATTAGCATTTCTATATATTACCAACAAAACCCAGCAGCAAGAGATAGAAAGAGAAATTTCATTTAAAATAACTGTAGACAATTTAAAATATTTAGAATTCTTCTTACCAAGACAAACTTAGCAACTATTTGAATATAATTACTTTTCACACAAATAAAATCAGATCTAAAAACTGTAAAAATATCAATTACTCATTGGTAGGCCTAGCTAATATAATAAAAATGACAGCTCTAAATTATCCTACTTGGTGTCATATCACTCAAACTACAAAAAATTGTTTTATAGAACTAGAAAAATAATAACAAAATTCATCTGGAAGGATAGAAAGTCAAGAATATCAAGGGGATTAATGAAAAAAATGCAAAGATAGTTTAGCTCTACAAGATCTTAAACTATTATAAAGCAGCAATCATCAAAACTATTGGGTACTGGCTATGAAATAGAGTGGTAAACAGTGGAATAGGTTAGACTCATAAGGCACAGTAGTAAATAATCATAGTTATTTACTATTTGATAAATTCAAAGACTCCTGTTTCTGGGATAAGCATTCACTATTTGCCAAAAACTCTTGGGAAAACTGGAAAACAGTATGGCAGAAACCAACATCTCTCCTACTATACCAAGATAAGATTGAAATGAGCATGATTTAGACATAAAGGGTGATGAACATAAGCCAATTAGTAGAGCAAGTAGTTTATATTTCTTTTTTTGTTTGTTTGTTTTAGTTTTTTTGCAAGGCAAATGGAGTTAAGTGGCTTGCCCAAGGCCACACAGCTAGATAATTATTATGTGTCTGAGGCCTGATTTGAACTCAGGGACTCCTGACTCCAGGGCCAGTGCTCTATCCACTTTGCCACCTAGCTGCCCCTAGTTTATCTTTCAAATCAATGAAGGGAAGAATTTCTGACCAAATAAGAAAGAGAGAACATTATGAAATGCAAAATGGATTGTTTTCATTTATATTGAATCAAAATGTTATTTTTTTTTTCACAAAACCAATGCAACCAAGATTAGAAAGAAAGCAGAGAACTGAGAAATAATTTTTACAGCCAGCGTTTCTGATAAAGACCTTTTAAAAATGCAGTATATGGAGAACTGGGTAAAATTTATAAGAATACAAATCATTCCCCAGTTGATAAATGGTCAAAGGAAACGAATAGGTAGCTTTCAGATGAAGAAATTAAAGCCATCTATAGTCATATTGGAAAAAATACTCTAATTCACTAGAGAATTACAAATTAAAACAACTTTGCAGTACCACCTCACACCTATCAGATTGGCTAATATGACAGAAAAGGGAAATGATAAATGCTATAAGGAATGTGGGAAAACTAGGACACTAATGCACTCTTGTTGGAGTTGTGAACTGATCCATCTATGCCCAAAGGGTTATGAAACTGTGCATACCCTTTGATTCAGCAATACCACTACTAGGTGTATATCTCAGAGAGATCATAAAAAAAAGGTGAAAAGATCCACATGTACAAAAAAATTTATAGTAACCTTTTCTGGCAGCAATGAATTGGAAATTGAGGGAATATTCATCAACTGGGGAATGACAGATCAAGTTGTGGTAATGAATATGTGATGGAATGTTATTGTTCTCTAAGAAATGATGAGTAGGATGCTCTCAGTAAAACTTGTAAAGACTTACAGGTGCAATGCGAAATGTACTATATATAAAGTAATAGTTTTATTGTAGGATTATCAGCTATGAAAAACCTTTTATCAGCAGTACTGTGACCTAAGACAACTCTGAAGGACTTATGATAAAGAATGCTATCCATCCTCAGAGAGAGAGAGCTGATGATATCTGAACAGGGACTCAAGCATACTTTTTTAAAATTTTACTTGAGGTTTCTTTCTTTCTTTTTTGAGAGGGGAGGTCTATGTTTTATTTCACAATATGACTATTATGGCAATGTTTTGCATGACTAAACATTTTTAACCTATATCAAATTACTTGCTTTCTCAATGGTGGGATGGGGTGGGAGGTGGAAAGAAGAGAGAGAATTTAGAACTCAAAGTTTTCAAAATGAATTACATGGGGCAGCTAGGTGGTGCAATGGATAGAGCACAGTCCCTGGAGTTAGGAGTTATCTGAGTTCAAATCTGGCCTCAGACATTTAATACTTGCCTAGCTGTGTAACCTTGGGCAAGTCACTTAGTCCCATTGCTTTGCCAAAAAAAAAAAAAAAATGAATTACATGAAGTGCTGCTGAGTGAAGTGAGCAGAACCAGAACATTGTACATAGTAAC
Source organism: Macrotis lagotis (assembly GCF_037893015.1). Taxonomy (NCBI): domain Eukaryota; kingdom Metazoa; phylum Chordata; class Mammalia; order Peramelemorphia; family Peramelidae; genus Macrotis; species Macrotis lagotis. The sequence continues at coordinate 182,241,721 of NC_133661.1, read as the reverse complement.
AGCAATATTTGATGATCAAAGATGATAGACTTTTCTCCTCAGCAGCACAGTGATCCAAGACAATTTTAAAAGATATGATAGGGGGAAGCTAGGTGGCACAGTGGATAGAGCACCAGCCCTGGAGTCAGTAGTATCTGAGTTCAAATTCTGCCTCAAACACTTAATAATTACCTAGCTGTGTGGCCTTGGGCAAGCCACTTAACCCCATTGCCTTGCAAAAACCTAAAAAAAAAAAAGATATGATGGAAAATGTCATCCACAGCCAGAGAAATAGCTATGGAGTCTGAATGCAGATTAAAGCAAACTATTTTCATTTTTTTTAGAAATTTTTTCTCATGTTTTATACTTTTGTTCTGATTCTTCTTTCACAGCATGATCAATATGGAAGTATATTTAACATGATGGTTCATGTATAACCTAAAAAAGGGAGGGAACTATACTCTCTTATTCCTCCTTTGGTGCCAAACTTGATTCTTATAATCATAGAGCATTCCGTTTTGATTAATTGTTGTTTTTCTTCTTTCCACTAACTCTCTTGTAATAAGAAAAGTTCTGCTTACTTCATTTTGCATCTATTCATATGTCTTCCCACTCTTTCTTTATGCTCTTCATATTTATAATTAATTATGGAGCAATAATATTCTATTAACAATAATTTTTTTTGACCAGTTCCCAAATTTGGTATTTTATTTCCAGTTATTGACCACTTATGTGTTAGCTTTCTTTTTTCTTTTTCTTTTTTGGTTTTTATAAAGTAATAGGGTTAAGGGACTTGCCCAAGTTCACACAACTAGTAAATATCATGTGTCTGAGATCAAATTTGAACTCAGGTATTCCTGACTCCAGGGCCGGTGCTCTAGTTGCTTTCTAACTTTCTGGGTTTTTTTAACATCTAGTCCCCTGGATTAGTATGTTACCAAATTAATCTTCTTAATACATAAGTCCTACCATACTTCTTTTCTACTCAAAAATCTAATGCAGCTCTATATTGTCTACTAAATAAATTCCAAACTTCTTAATCTGGTTTTCAAGGTCTTTTAGAATCTACCACCAATCTACCTTCCCACTTTTAGATATCTCTACTTCCCTGATGTAATTAATACTTCAGTTAAACTAGGTCAATGTTTCCTTTGCCTTCCAATTTTTACCCCCCTTTGTAAAAGGCACTGTATATCCCTTTACCTTCAATGATCTTTTCCCCCATCTTCAATTGTTGAAATTCTATGCATTCTTCAAGGCCCAGCTTAAATAATACCCATATGGGGGCGGCAGACAGGTGGAGTAATGGATAGAGCACTGGCCCAGGAGTCAGGAGGACCTGAGTTGAAATATGATCTTGGATACTTAATAATTACCTAGCTGTATGGCCTTGGGCAAGTCCCTTAACCCCATTGCTTTGCAAAAAAAAACAAAACCCAACCTTAAAAAAAAGATCAAGAGAAATAATACCCCTATCAATTCTCACTGCATTTTGTTCAAACTTCTCTTGCACTTTTATTTAATTTTGTATATAGTCACTTGTGAGCATCTTATCAGTCTTATTAGATTATAACTTTATAACTTCTGGAGGTTGTGAACTGTGGTTTTTTTTTTGTTTGTTTTTTTGTTCTTTTAGGTTTTTGCAAGGCAAATGGGGTTAAGGGGCTTGCCCAAGGCCACACAGCTAGGTAATTATTAATTGTCTGAGTCTGGATTTGAACCCAGGTACTCCTGACTCCAGGGCCAGTGCTTTATCCACTGCTCCACCTAGCCACCCCCTGCATCACCTAGATGCCCTGTGAACTGTGTTTTGATCTCTGTATATACCATGCAAATAGTAGGTACTTCACAAATATTTGTTGTGTTTAATAAATAAACAAAAAGACATGTATTTATTTGCCATAGGCAAAAGAATTCAAATGGAAAAGGGAAGTTCTGACCTAAGGGAGTTCATATTCTTTTTTTTTTTTAAGGTTTTTGCAAGGCAATGGGGCTAAGTGGCTTTCCCAAGGCTACACAGCTAGGTAATTATTAAGTGTCTGAGGCTTGATTTAAACAAGAGTTCATATTCTAATGGAAGAGACAACACGCAGGAGATTTCAGCCAGAAGTTAGGTCTTATAGTCCTTGGGATATAGCAAGTGATAATGCAAATTCTTTAATGACATATCTGTTGACAAAGCCATATCTGTTTCTAATATTTAACCATTTGGCAGTTCCAAGGACTCTGGGGTTGAAAATTTTTTTTTAAGTGTTTTTAGTCCCTGTGGGTACTGAGGACACAGGGGCTACAGGCCTGCCCATTGGTGGCAGCTGGTTAATAGGAAGAGGTAGTGTTTAGGTAAGCAGCTCTAGTTTGATTTGCTTGGACCTTTTTCAGAGTGCCTTGCTGCTTCAGCTAGGTGGGTTTGCTTTCCCCTTAGGCAGTTGATTGGCAGATGTTCCAGATGGTTGACTCCTTTTCTGTAAGGATTGCCTCTTTGGTTGAGGGCTGCCAACACTAGGCTAAAAGACATCAGTTGTCTGGGTATGGAGGTGCTACTATTGCTGGGGCTCTTGGGATTACTAGCCCATTGATAGCAATTGGTCAGTAAGTATTGGTGGTGACAAATATAACAGGTTCTTACTCCACAGGCTCAGATAAAGGCTGCAGGGGAAGGTCTGGTAGCAGGTTCAATGATTTGGGGAGGGGCACTGCTACTCCCAGGGATATTTAGGGGTCTGGGTGGGGGGTTGTGGTGTTTTAACTTGCCTGGTGCATAGACTTCATCCTCATAACACGACATGAATAGCTGCAGTTTTGTATATAGAGAGGAAAGAGTAATGGATTTTATTTTATTTATTTATTTTTGGGATTTTTTTTTTTGCAAGGCAGTGGGGTTAAGTGGCTTGCCCAAGGCCACACAGCTAGGTCATTATTAAGTGTCTGAGGCTGGATTTGAACTCAGGCCCTCCTGACTCCAGGGCTGGTGCTCCATTCACTGCGCCACCTAGCTGCCCCAAATAACGGATTTTAATTCAGAAGATCTTAGTTAAAATCTTGAGTTTCTTACTCTGCTACTTTGGGAAACTCATTAAAACTTTGTGGGCCTCAGTTTAATCTGAAAAAAAAAAAGGGGGGGATGGATGGGTTAGGGTGTGACTAAAGATCTCCAAGTTCCCTTCTATGATTTACAGTAGCATTCTACATTACAGCTGCAATGGTAGGCAAATGAGATCACGATGATGTTTGTTCTTCTTTCTTCAAGACCAGGACATGCACATGAATTAGATTTGAGTGACAAGGTGCTGTGCTAAAAATCACCAGTCTCATTTTTTCCTTCAGAGCCATCTGGATCCAGTGGCCAGATGTGAATCAGGATGACTGGAGATGATTCTGGATGGGAGGCAGTCAGGGTTAAGTGACTTGCCCAAAGCCAAAAAGCTAATAAGTGTCAAAGAGATTGGATTTGAGCTCTGTCCTCCAGACTCCAAGGTCAATGCTGTAGCACTACACCATCTTAGTTGCCTTTGGGAAGGTGAGGTGATTAGCAAACAGTAGGGTGAACTGAATTAGTACAATCATTTAGTACAATTAGAAAGGGAATCAGGATGCCCAGTTCTCCACGTAACCTCACAGATAAGGTCTAGTTCCCTCATCTCTAGAAATGAGGCCTGAATGATTCCCAGAAACTCTTCCACTTAGAATACTGCCTATAATAAGAGTGCTAGTAAACGTTTAACAACTGGCTCTCCCAAAGTTTTAAATTTAACCGACAATCACTATTCTCACCACCGCGTTCTTAAATGGAGACAATGAACAAAACAATTTGTATCGTTTGAGGATTTCCCGGGTGGAATTTTAAGAATTGAGCAGGTTGGCGGAGGTTCCGGCACACTCTTGCACCCACCTGAGGGGAAAGAGCCTCCTCTGGGCTAGTAAGTGTGAGGGAGGCGGGGAGACAGCCCAAGGCTCTGCCGGAAGGGAGGGGAAGTGGGCGGAGCCACGGGCCCGCGCCCCGCCCCGCGCACATGCGCACTGGGCTTTCAGCCTTCACTTCCTCTTCCTTCTCTCTGCACTTGGGCTCCTTCGAAGACAGCTCAGACTCTCGCCCTGCAGGCCCTGTCAGTCTGGTTTTTCCCGCTTTTTCCGGCCTGTAGATGGTTTCCAGTGCCAGTTGAGGGATAAGGGCGGCTGCCATCGCCTCACGAGTCAGATCCTTAAGGTGCGGGGCAATCTCCCTAAGTCTCCTACTGTAAATGGCCATGAATTCTGGGCCTATTTTTTTTTTTACTCTCTTAAAACGAAATGTTGGGCCGGCTAGGTGTCTCAGTGGATAGAGCACCGGCCCTGGAGTCAGGAGGACCTGAGTTCAAATGCGACCTCAGACACTTAATAATTACCTAGCTGTGTGGCCTTGGGCAAGCCACTTAACCCCAAGGCAATGGTCTTGCAAAAACCTAAAAAAAAACCCCTTAATGTTGCATCTGGGCCCACCTGGAGCCTCAAGACCTGTAAACCTTTCCTGGTTTTGTACTTCCACATCAGGACTCACCCCTCGGATCTAGGAAGTTCATTTTCACTGAAAAAGCCAAACTACTTTACAAAAAAAAAAAAAGGTTACATTTTTGTTTATTTTCTGAGAGGATCCTCATATTTTACAAGTTCTGCCAATATGGTTATGTGGATGAGTGAGGGAAATGTTTAGTCACCTAAGGATTCACCAACATAGGCCCTAGAAATGAAAGGAACCTTTCCAGATCTTCTAGGCCAAGGTATCCATTCTACAGATAAGGAAATAGGCACAAAAACCTTTAATGAGATTACAGAAAAGGGCTCTCTGAATAATCCAGTTTTTTTTGTTTTAATGTGACTTGCCCAAGGTCACACAGAAGACTTGAGACAGGATGTGTTCAAGTTGATACACCTGAGACTTTAGCTCCAAACCCTGATATAGCTATAGCATTTAATAAAATATATACTATATATTAAATATTTTAGTACTTTGTGTTTTAGGGCAAACTGGTCTTTACTGCCAATAACTGAATGTGAATGAATACTGATTATCATTAATGACCTACCCATATCTCCAAGTGTGTTAGCAACTGAGTAAAAATTAACACTTGAATCAACCCTAATGACAGCTATAGGTATATGGATCAGACCGTAACTCTTTGTATGGTCTCAATTTTTTCTCAGCTGTTTAAACTTTGTTCAAAACTCAGAGCTTTGCTGCCTTTGCATCTTTACTTTACACTTTGCTATCTACATCTCAACCAAACTGTACAACTCTCTTTTCCCTAATTAGACTGAACTATTGTAACTTCAGGCTAAGGTTGTTTCCAATGCCTAAAGCCCTCTTTCTATTTGCCGGTGGATTCTTACACATTATGTAAGTCTCAACTCTAACCCATCTCATCCTCTGTATAATGAACTTCTTCCTTACACCTCACATAATGTTTTCTTTTATAATTTTCAAATATAATTATGCAATATTATGTATAATGGGTGCCTGTGTTAGTATTTTGTCTCCCTAACAAACTTCACATCCTTTAAGGTATGGGACCTTGTATTTTCTAAAATTTGCATTTTCCCTATCACCTGCCACAGAGTTCTATACAATTTTACTTATAATTTTTGATGTATTTTCTGAATTTATATTCCAGAATGGATTGGTTTCACTGCAATCAATGCTTCCGAAAAGATGGCACCCATTTCTTTGTAACCAGCTGTGGCCATATTTTCTGTGAAAAATGTGTGACTAAAGGTGAGTAATTGACATATTTTTGATTCAGAAAATACTTTTTTTTTAATTTAAGAAAATTTTATTTATTTTGAGTTTTACAATTCCCCCCCCCCCCCCAATGCAGTCTGTTAGTCTTTACATTGTTTCCATGGTATACAGTGATCTAAGTTAAATGTGTTGAGAGACAAATCATATCCTTAAGGGAAAAAAAATAAAGTATAAGAGTTAGCAAAATTACATTATAAGATAATGTGTTTTTTAATTTTAATTAAAGGTAATAGTCTTTGGTCTTTGTTCAAACTCCATAATTCTTTCTCTGGATACAGATGGAATTCTCCATTACAGATATCCCAAACTTGTGCCTGATTGTTGCATTGATGGAATGAGCAAGCCCATTAAGGTTGATCATCACTCCCATGTTGCTGTTAGTGTGTACAATGTTTTTCTCGTTCTGCTCATCCAGGAAAATACTTTCACTTGGGACCAGAGAACAATTAGTCTTTGGTGTATTAAAAGAAAACTGTTTGTGAGACTGTAGTTTTTAATTATTTAGATTGGCACTCATGATAGAGTTTTAAACAGAAAACTCCAAGTATGTAGAAGAGCTACTGATTAAAGGAACTTCGGAACATTGAATAAACCAAAAATGGAAGAGCTATTCTGAACCTAATTTTGATCCATAAACAAGAATTGCTTATGTAGAAGTAACAGAAAACTTGGAAAGGATCCTTTTGAATAGTTGATGATAGAAAAAGAGGAAATTTGGGCTTGATGTGGCATGCATTGTAGATTTGAAAGAGTAGATTTTAAAGAGTTTTAGAAAAAGATTTCATGGACTAAAATTCTATAATGGATTTTTAAGAACAAATTTTCAATGACACAAGAATTCATTGAAATGAAGAAGAAAAAGAGAACTTTTAAAATCAGGAATTCTTAATTTGGCTTCAATTAACTTGTTTAAATATTTAGATTTTTTTGCAAGGCAAATGGGGTTAAGTGGCTTGCCCAAGGCCACACAGCTAGGTTTGTCTGAGATCAGATTTGAACCCAGGTACTCCCGACTCCAGGGCTGGTGTTTTATCCACTACGCCACCTAGCTGCCCCCTTAAATATTTTAATAACTTTTTTAACATAACTGGTTTCCTTTATGATCTTATATATTTTATTTTATGCATTTAAAAACATTCTGAAAAGTGATGGCTTTATTAGATTGTCTTAGAAGTCTTTAATAAATCAATACACATTTACTGAGTGCCCCTTTGTGCCAGGTATTGTGCTAAGGTTTTGGGCACAAAAAAGTCAATAATCTATGGTCAAAATCATTCAATAATAAGCATTTATTAATGTGTCAAAGAGATGTGTTAAGCAGATAAAAGTTAAACAAGCCTCAAGGAACTTATTATACATTCCCAAAGTGGCAGCAACTTATACTATATTATAAGCATATACAGATTATATTCAAAGGAGAACAATAACAACAGCATGTGTGTGTGTGTGTGTATGTGTGTGTGTATATGTATGTATGTATGTATGTATGTAAACCTCAAGCTTTCAGTACTTGAACTGAGTCTTGAAGAACACCAGGAATTTCAAAGAATAGAGATGAGAAGGGAGTACATTTTTAGCAAAGACAAGGAGAGAGGAGATAGAATATAGTACATTGTCCTGTGTTTGGAACAGGAAGTAGTCCAGTATAGCTAGATTATGGTAGAGGGGAGTGATGTGTTAAAAACAAAAAGTTAGTATTTATAGAGTACTTTAAGGTTTACACAGCACTTTAATATGTTATCTCATTTGATTCTCACAACAACCCTATAGGTTTTATTTTTATACCTATTTTACAGATAAGGAAATTGAGGTACAGAGAGAATAAGTAACACAGCTAATAAAGTGTCTAAGGCAGGATTTGAATTCAGATCTTTCTAATTCCAAGTCCTATGTTGTGTTAACCATTGAGTCACCTATAGACTCAGAAGACAGGAAAGGTAGGAAGGGACCTGGTTTCAAAGAACTTTAAATGCTAAACATAGGCTAGCCATCTGTGAGCTGAAAGTCATATCTAGCTTCCTACCTGTTTTTTTTATGACTGCAACCTTTCTATCCTTTGTTCATGGGGCTATTTGAGACCAGGCAATGGGCCAAATTTGCTTTTGGGCTATAGTTTGGCAACCCCTAATTGTCTATCTTCTTTGCCTTTATGGAAGAGGCAGCCTCAAAAAGGGAGAGGGATTTGCCTTAAGGTCACATTGAATATCACAATTTGAGAAGACAATTTATTTTTAAGCATCTATTAGGGGTGGGCACTTTATTTTCATTTATTTTTTTAAAAAGATTTTTATTGATAACTTCTGTTTCTCACATAATCAGTTATTCCAAATTTCTCTCTTCTTCCCTCTCTTTTGTCTGTCCCTCCCATTTCCCCATCCTATAAAACAAATAGTAATTTTAAAGAGGAAAAAAAAATCAGCACAACTTCTGGATATATTAGAAAAAAATCTGAAAATATTTAATTTGTAACACTTGCGTCTTTTACCTTCACAAAGGAGTGGTTGGGGGTTTATCTTCTCATCCTTGATCTTTATATTTGTTACATTTTGATTTTTGGGGGGTGAAATTGTTTTTTCTAGTTATATTGTTATCATTTTTGTGTATGTTATTTTTTGGGGTCTGCTCATTTTATTCTATATCAATTTATTTCGATTTTCACCATGTTTTTCTATATTCATCATAGATAATTTCTTTTAGAATAGTAATAATCCATTGCATTTATGTACCACATAGTTTAGCCACATCTCACTTGATGGTCAGATTCTTTGTTTCCAATTCTTTGATATCCCCAAAAGTGCTGAAATAAATATTTTAGTGTATATAAGGACTTTCTTATTAATGGCTTCCTTGTATTATAAGCCCAGTAATGGAGTCTCTGATTTGAAAGATATGTATGTTTTAGCCACTTTATTTGTATAATTCTAAATTACTTTGCAAAAGGGTATACCATTTTGTAATTCTACCAATAATGATTACTGTGCCTATCATTCCACACTCCTTCCAGCATTGCCATTTTTTTGTGTGCCAATTTTCAGGGCATAAGGTGAAACCTCAGAGTTGTTTTCATTTGCATTTCTCTTATTATTAACTGAGTTGGAGTATTCTTTCATGTGGTTGTGTTTACTTTGCAGTTCTTTTGAGAGCTGTCTGTTTGTATCCTCTAACCATTGTCAATTGGGAATAACTATTAGTCTTATATGTATTTATTAATTATTTATGTATCTTAGATACCAAATTCTTATCAGAGAAGTTTTTTAGATACCAAACTCTCATCAGAGAAATCTGAGACGATTTTTTCCCATTTAATTACTTGCCCTCCTAATCTAGGAACAGCAATTTTGTCTGTGCAGAAGCTTTTCAATTTTATGTAATCAAAGTTATCTATTTTATTTTTTGAGATTGCCTCTGTTTGGTTAAAAATATATCTCCCATTCCTATCTGAGAAGTATATGATATGAATTTATTCTAATTTTCTATATTATGATCTTTAATATTTAGGCCATAGTTAGAATATCTTGTGGAATGCCAGAAGATATTAGTATAAGCCTAATTTCTGCCTGACTGTTTTCCAGGGTTTCCCAGCAGTTTTAATCAAATAGTTTTTCTTAGATGAATTGTGTTTTTTACTTATCAAAAACTGGGTTATTTAGTTCAATTGTTTCTATTTCTTCCTTTTCTAATCTTTCCATTGATCGATCTCTATTTTTTAATCAACAATTTTCTTATTTTATTTATTTATTTATTTTTTAGCCAACAATTTATAATATATAGTTATCCTATCCACATGGTTGGGGTGGGGATTGGGGGTTCAGTACCCTTGTGTTCTGGAAAATCCACATAAAATTTTTTTGGCCCTCCCTTCATACTAAAGAAGAAGTATGAATTATGAATTATTATGGTATTGATAGTTAAAATATGTTGATATTATATAATACTATGCATATATTTTATTCACTTTTGAGTTTATAAGCTTTTTTCTGGGTTGTCTGTTGGATTTTGTGTGTCCGTGGCTTCTGTAAAATTCTCCAAAAATTCCTATTCAACTTTTTATGCTCACCTATGATATGTTGAAATTGTGATGGGGAAAGTTGCAATGTAAACTAGAAATACTATTCCCCTTCACCCTTACTTTTTTTCATACTTTCTCTTGATATTCTAAGTCCTTTCTTTTTTTCAAATTAATTTTTTAATTTTTTTTCAAGTCTTATAAAGTGTCTTCTTGGCAATTTGATTAAGTTTTTAAAATATAAATTACTTTTGCTAGTAGGGTCATTTTTATTACATTGGAATGGCTCAGCTATGAGAACTGAATACTTCTCCAATTATATAAGTTCTTTATTTTCTTAAGGAACATTTTGTAATTGAGTCTGTATAAATCTTTTGTTGGTAGATCAGTCCCTAGATATGTTATGCATTTATAGGTATTTGAAGTGGGATTTCTCTTTCCATTTTTGCCTCTTGGCAAAAACTATTGTATAGAAAAACCTGCTAATTTTTTGAGTATTTATTTTGTGATTTTACTGAAGCTATTGTCAGTATCTTTGCTCATTCCCTAGGATTTCCCAAGTATATCATCATATCACTAGCAAATATAGTTTTATTTCCTCTTTACTTTTTATGCCTTTCATTTCTTTCTTTTGTATTATTGATGTTGCTGGTATAGTTGATCAACTCACAATGTTGTTAATGTTTTCTTGGTCCTGATCCTTTCACTTGGCATCAGTTCTTGCAGTTCTTTCCATGTTTCTCTGAAGTCTCAATTTCAAATTCTTTACTATTACAAAAAAAGAGTTGCTATAAATACTTTTGAACACGTGGGACTTTTACCATTTTTTAATATTTCTTTTGGATATAGGTCTAGTATTGCTCTTTGCAGCAGTTTTGGTTAAATTGTGACTTCTTATCCCAGAAGCTAGAGTCTTTGGGTTTATGAAACAGTAGATGATTATAGTCATTTAGTGCTGTTTCTTTTGTACCTAATCTATTTTGCTGATTCACTTCTCTTATTTCTTAGCCAGTACCATACAGTTTTGATGACTGTTTTTATAATATAGTTTAGATCTGGTACAGCTAAGCTACCTTCCTTTGCAATTTTTTTCATTAATTTTCTTGATATTCTTGACCAAATTTTGCTTCTCCAGAAGAACTTTGTTACTCTTTTTTTTCTAGTTCTTTAAAATAATTTTTTGTTAGTTTGATTGGCATTGAATGAGTACTTTAATTTAGGCAGAATTATAATTTTTATTATATTTAGCTAGACCTAACCATGAGCAATTGGCATTTTTCCAATTGGTTTAATCTGACTTTATTTGTGTGATGTTTTGTAACTGTGTTCTTTTAGTTTCTGGGTTTGTCTTGGGAATGGATTCCCAAATATATTATATTGTCCACAGTTACTTACTTACTTTATTTATTTATTTGTTTATTTAGGTTTTTGCTAGGCAATGGGGTTAAGTGGCTTGCCCAAGACCACACAGCTAGGTAATTATTAAGTGTCTGAGACCAGATTTGAACCCAGGTACTCCTGACTCCAGGGCCGGTGTTTTATCCACTGCGCCACCTAGCCGCCCCCACAGTTACTTTAAATGGAATTTCTCTTTCTATCTGTTGCTGTTGGACTTTGTTGGTAATATATATATAGAAATACTGATGATTTATGTGAGTTTTTTTATATCCTGCAACTTTGCTAAAGTTGTGAATTTAACATTTTTCTATCTCTCACTTCTGTTCCCCCATCCCCAATACAGCGAATAATCTGATATAGGTTATACATATACAATCATGTTTAACATATTTTCATATTGGTCATGCTGTGAAAGAAGAATTAAGAACTAAAGGGAAGAAGAATCATGATAAAGGGAAAAAAAGAATAAGACAGGTTTTAAAAAGTGAAAATAGTATGTTTTGGTCTGCATTCAGACACTATAGTATTTTTCCTCTGGACAGGGATAGCATTTTCCATTCCAAGTCTTTTAGAATTGTCCTTGATCATACAGTACTAAGTTCTTTTAGTTCCTTTGCTTAATCTCTTTCAAGGTGGCTTTATTCTGACTGGTTTTCTTCCCCTCACCTTTAATATTTTCCTCTCATTTATTACTCATTTCCCTTTAGGGTTTTGTTTATAGTTGATTTTTTCTCCTCCTTTTAACTGATTATGCAGTTCTTCCCATTTTTTCCTTCTCAGTTAATCAAGTATTTCCCTTTTCTCTTACCTTTAAATAGTCCTATTCATTAATTTTTAAATAATTTTTGTGCCTTTTTCACGAGAGGATTTCTCATTCTCTTTTCTTCATTATCTGTCATCTCTTTCTGTCAACTCTTAGAACTTCAGTCTCTAGTTCATGACCCCTAAATTTATCTAATCTCTATTTTCTGAATTACTCATGTAAATCAAAACATTGTGGTATACAGTGTGGGCTTTCCCCTTTTGGCTGAATCTTCTGAGTCCCCTTTTTCATTATGTTTCATTTCCAGGACAATGCCAATTCTCAAAGGTGTCAGAGAGGATACTGCCCAATAGCAGGGCTCCCTCCATGTCCTATAGCTTTCCTTTGTTTTTTTTTTTTCTATTTGCCTCAAAAATTTCTTCCTTGGGTTCATACCCTCCCCAGGTGCCAGTTGCCCCAGGAATTCCAGTTCTACCCTTTGTCTGAGTTAGGATAAGTAGTCATTTCAAGTATTACACCTAGTACAAAGTCCTTATCTCCATTCACAGAACATCTCTTTTCACCCATGAATATTTATCAGTGGAACCTCTTCCCACCACCAAAGATTTTCTTCCTTTCCTCCCAGGCAACATTAGACATTACCTTCTATCTCCCACCCCCTTTTCTACTTTCTACCTTTTCTCTTTTCTACCTTTTCTACCATTTTGAAATGTAGTCCTACAATGAGCATTGTTTTATTTGTAGGTAGGAAGTAACCAGTTCCTTCCTAATACCCTAGGTCTGCCTTTTTATTGTTACCTTTTGTTACCTTCACTGGATTTCTGTCTTCATCTCTTATCTCCTTGTTCACATTTAGTAAGAAGATTTTTACTGATTTCTCTGCTATCATTCTGTTGGTATTACTGTCCTTCGGTTGGTGCATTTATTTACTTTCTCCTTCATTTCTATTGTATAGGATGTTAGAGAGCAAATAATAAGCTTGTCAGGACTGATTTTCTTTCTAAGGTATTTCAGGCACATGCTTACTTATTCAATATTTGTGACTCCACAATCAAAGAATTTTTCTTGATCCTTGATCCTTTTACTTTATGTGTATGAATTTGTTTACTTAGTAATCCTTTACCAGGTGCTAAGACACCCTGTCACTCCTGAGCTCTCACAAATTTGCCTCCAAGGCTGGAAATTTCTATTTCAGGATCACTTTTTACTTTTGTTTAGGCAAAGTAACACAAAACAGAAGAGGCAGTCAGAGATAACCAAGGTCTTAAGTTCCTGATTCAAGAACACCTGAATGACCACCTACTCTAGTTGCCATTTTATTTTGGGCACCCATTATCCCATTTCTCATCAGAAGCCCCAGAGAAACCCACATATTTAGGAGAATGGAAGAAAATTGAGAGAAAAGAGAATCCATCTTTTCTTTTAGATTGATAACAGTTCCTATTTTTAACCAAACAAAGGGATAGAGGCAATTGCAGAACTTTGGTTAACAAGAAAGTGAATAGTCTCTGCACAAACAAAATTAATGCCCATTGGATAATTTTTTTATTTAAAAATTTTATTTATTTTTCCAACTAACATGCATTGGTAGTTTTTAATAATCATTTTTTGCAGGGATTTGAGTTTTACATTTTTTTTCTCCCTCCTTCCCTTCCCTCTTCCCCGACAGAAAGCAATCTAATAATAGTCTAAACATGTATAGCCATGCTAAACATAGATCCATATTAACTATGTTAATCATATTCAATTTATATCATAATCAAATCCAAAAGGAAAAAATCATTAGAGAGGAAAAAGGATATAATACATAAGGTAACTTTTAAAAATTGAAGATAGTAAACTTTAGTCTACATTTAAATTCCATAGTTCCTTTTCTGGATATGGATGGTATTTTCCATCACAAGTCTTTTAGAATTGTCCTTGATTATTGTACTGCTGAAATGCACAAATGCATCATAATTGATCATCATCCAGTGTTGCTGTTAGTATATATAATGTTCTTCTGGTTCTGCTTACTTCACTCAGCATCAGTTCATGATGCCCACTGGTTATTAGGCAGTTGAATGGGGAAAAAAAAATCTTTGTATCAGTCGTCTCTACTAAGAGTTTGGTATCCAGCATTTCTAAGCAATTAACAGATTTTTTTTTTTTTTAGGTTTTTGCAAGGCAGTGAGGTTAAGTGGCTTGCCCAAGTCCACACAGCTAGGGCTGGTGCTTAAAGCTCCTGGAGTCAGGGGTACCTGGGTTCAAATCCGGTCTCAGACACTTAATCATCACCTAGCTGTGTGGCCTTGGGCAAGCCTCTTAATCCTGTTTGCCTTGAAAAAAAAGTGTTTCAAAAGCTATTCTCCAATAGATATGTAGTTGAAGAACAGAAGCAAATAGCTCTCAAAAGAAGAATTACAAAATAATAACAACCATAAGAAAGAATGCTCCAAACCATTAATAATAAAATGAATATCAAAACAACCCTGAGATTTCACATCATATCCTACAAATGGTCAAAGGTAACAAAAGATGGGAATAGCTGATATAGTGAGGGTTGTGAAAATATTGTTCATTGTGGGTGGATTTCTGAATCAGTGCAACTATTTTGGAAAGTAATTTGGAATTATGCAAATAAAATGACTAAAATGTCCATGACTTTAGCTACAGAGATTCTGTTTTTAGACATATACCCCAATGAGACCATTGATAAGAAGAAAGTCCCCATATATATATATATACCAAAATATTAATAGCAGAATTTTTGTGATAACAAAGAATTCATTGATATAGAAATTGTGGTATTCCATTATGAACAAATTTTATTAGCTATATCAAATGGATTGCAAACAAATAGATTAAATGAGGTAATATCTAAAGTACTTAGCACAGTATCTGGCATGTAGTAGATGCTATTAAAAATGCTGGCTATTATTAATGGAATATTATTGTGCTATGAGAAATAATGAATGTGATGAATACAGAAAAGCATGGAAAGATCTAAATGAATTAATTCAAAGAGAAGTAAGAAGAGTCAAGAAACAATATATTTTGTGCCTAGAAAATGTAAATGGAATCAAAATTCACTGGCCTGTCACACTCCACAGCCTCTCAAAAATCTGAACATTGATCCTTTTTCCATCTGGCTCTATGTCTTCCATTTTTCATGATTTTCTAAGATCACTGACAATAGTCCAGTAATCATATCTGCTGGGTCTTTTAGTACCTGAGGCTACAGTTAATTTGGGTCAGGTGATTTGAACTCATGGTGGCCAGTGAGGTATTCTCTTACTATCTTTTCATTTTTCAACATTCAACCACATGCATATTTATTTATAAGTTATAGTTTTCTTCCATCTTTCCTTTCCAACCCTCTCCCTTCAGTGGTGAACAGTTAGTGAACATTGTACATATACACTTGTATTTAACATGTTAATATATTAGTCATTTCCTGTATGAGGAATTAGAACTAAAAGAAAAGAAAGAAAACCATGGAATAGGAAGGAAAAAAATCAGAGAAATTTAAAAAAAGTGAACATGTTCATTCAGTTTCGATAGTTTGGTTGTTTTGTTTTATTTTTTTCCTTCATCTGGATGTGGATGGCCAAGTCTCTCAGGATTGTTCTAGCTTTCTGAACTGCTGAGAGAAACTGTATCCATCAAAATTGATGAACTCACAATGTTATTGTTAATATGTACAATGTTCTGTTGGTTCTGTTCCCTTAGCTTAGCATCAATTCCTTTCCATGCTTCTCTGAAGTCTGACCATTTATGGTTTCTTTTAGAAGAATAATATTCCACAGTTTTCATGTACTATAACTTGTTTAGCCATTCCCCAATTGATGGGCATTCCCTGAATTTCCAATTCTTTGCCACCACAAAAAGAGCTACTGTGAATATTTTGGGACATATGGTACTTTTCTCACATTTTATGACTTCTTCTGGATATAGGCCTAGTATTTGGTATTGCTGGTCAAATGGTATGATTAGTTTTATTGCTCTTTGGGTATAGTTCCCTATTGCTCTCCAGAAAGGTTGGATTAACCTGAATTCTATTGTTATAGGACTTGGTCATACTTTTTGTATTTATTTTCCAATATATTCTCTTACTTTTATCTTCTTCATATGTCTTTTAAAAATCTTTTTGTTGGTAATTTTCCTGTATATGTTTCTGATAAGTTTTTAATTTTCCTCCTCATTGGAATTGTTTTTGTGTCTTTAGAACTTTGTACTTGAGAACTATATACTCTGGGCTCACATTCACTTAGAATTTTCATGGAAAAGTTCCATTCCATGGGTCATGGGATCTATCTGTCCTTTCTCTGAGGTCTTGGTAATCTTTTTTTAAAAAATTCTAGTTTTCATGTCAGACAATTTCCAGCTTCACTTTCATTTTATATTGCAAACTCTTAGATGGAATAGTTATTTCTCAAGTGTTTTTGTCATTTTTGACCCCAGGAATCAATGGTCTACTGATAAGAGTAAGATTCAGAATAGAAATATCATTTTTTTTTGGTTCCATCGCTTTTTGAAGGATGCAGTTACTATCAAAGGTATAATATTTGTAGACTATTTGGGATTCTTGGAAGACTGAAGAAGTGACTCTGCTGTGTAAGCAATCCATATATCTTCATGAACACTACAGAAAGGTAGTGTGTTATTCTATTAATTGTTCAGCAAGGGAACTGAATATCTTAGTTGTCCACTAGAGATCGCTCTCCTTGACTTACCAGTCTATTGACTATCTAAATTCCTCTTTGGTGCATGTTGAACAAAGCTTCCTAAATAGTCATAAGAAGGTATTCAGTTGGCAAATACCTAAACTATTCTACTTTTCTCCAATTTCTATCAAGCCACATTACTTCAAATAGTGGCATTGTCTGCAATGGTTTAGCATTTAAAGAGGAGATAATTTGGAATATTATTCAAAAATATTCAAAGTAGGAAAGAATTTAGAGCCTCTACTCTGTACCTAGAATCAATCACCTCTTTGAACCCAGTGACCTCCCACATTTGTAGAATGAAGACATTCAGCATGCTCTGGCCACATAGGGGAAAAAAAGAATAAATATTAAGTGCTCCTACTCTTAACTCCTTGTACTTATTCCTTTGCCTTTAGCCTTCTCTTCAAACTTTTCTGACACCTGCAGGATATGGAAAGGGAATAAATGGATAGAGTTGCTTGTCTGGGATCTTACTTCAAGGTCTTGGACTGTATCAAAGGAAAGTCATGGGAAACTTGGTGGAAGAGAGTTTTGATGTCCTCTGTTTAGATTTCCTATGAGATTCAGGGATCCTTGGAGTAAAGTTTGGATGTCCTATGTTGTGATAGGGACCTGGAGTAATTTTACAGCATCAAACTTGCTCTGTGGGCATGGTGAGATAGAAAGTGAGATGATAGGATTTTCAATAGTTGCCAGCCTCTGCTTCTTAGCACTCACTGTATAGATCTCTGCTTCTATGGTTTTGGGGAATATTGATTATTTGTTTGGCTCCTCTTCCACTGGTCCAAGTCACTGTAGAGAGAACTGCCAGTAATCCCCAGACCCAAAGTCAACTGTACTCATGTGGCAAGCAGAAAGCCTCAGTATAATTACAGTGGTTTTCTACTCTCCATCCCCTACTTGGCAACCAGGAAGTCTCTCAACTGCAGTGGAGTGAAATGAAAAAGGGATAGGTCTGTATAACTCTTGTTACTTCACCCTCTGCTTGTACAACTTGCAGACCTTGCTTTCTAAGATTTTTCTGGTGAGAAGAGGTCATATTTACCTAGCCATTTTCTTTCTCAAATCATCAGGATACTGGGTCTTGAGATAAATAAATATTTATTGCCCCTATGATACTGCATAAGAGTGGAGAGAATAAGGTTAGAGAGAAGCAGAGTTTAAGAGGGATGGATGAAAAAGGCAAAACATCAACTTTTGAATGGAGGATAAGAGATCTCTTTGGAGCCACAGACAAGTGGGTAAGCTAGCCTCTCTACTGTAGTCCATTATTCTGGAAACTGGACTCCTAGAAACTGCTGAAAGTTCATTTGCCTGGTATCATCATTCTCATCTTGGTGGAACTGAGATTTTATTTTATTCTTTAGTGGAAGAGCTCCTTTACTCTTTATATTATCTCCCCTAAATTATATAACTTCCCCAATTTCTGTTTACTGTTTTCTGGGATAAATGTTTTTGCTCCATGTCTGCAATTGTTTTGTGTATGCAAACAGTATTTGGTAGGAGGGAACTAAGGTGGCTGAAAGTAAACTTAGCTATTATCTTTCCTTTTAGAGTAACTAAGGAACATGGCTATTATTCTAAGTCCTTTAAAGAACATTATACTTCCAGAAAACAAATAATTGATGTGTCATTAATAGCTAAATTTCAAAACACTTCTTGGAAATAGTAGAGTGAATGAGAGATCTTCCAGGCATAGAAATCTTGGATCCTGCTAGCACTCTTCCACTAGACTGCTAATGGTATAGCCACAGTTCTTTTCCTTCTCTTCTTCTTCCATAAAGTAGAAGTTCCCCTGGAAGTAGAATGGGCCAGATCAGGTATTTATCTATTCATGCTGTGCATGGTCAACAATTTTATATCAGATAGGACTCTATGTTAGATCTGGAAACTTCTCTGGGATAAATATTGAGCCCTTTGAATTTTGGGGGAACTTACTGGAGAGAGTTCCTTCATTATCAAATTTCCTAGTTTAAAGATTGACTAGAGGAAAATTGGCATTTTTTGGTCTTTATTAATTAGGTATAATTGTATAGTCAGTTTTTTTTCTGACTGATTTCCTTAAAAGTTAAACCAGTTTCTTTTGAGAAGACTTTTGTATAGTTAGATGTTTAATACTGATTTCTGCTCTATTACTGAATCCTTTGTGAGTATTGATATTGTGACTAATATGAAAAAGATAAATTTTTTATCCCTAAAATGTTGATAAATGTTTATATTTTTCCTCTTTCTTTTAAACAGACTTAGACTGCCTCCCTTAATATGAGATCCATATGTTTGCCTACTCTCCTGAGAGCTACATATAATCAACCCCATGTAATTAATAATCCCTTTTGAGAACCTCTCTTATTTGGGGATTACTTGCTTCTGTTTTCTTTATTCTCAAACTGGGCCTGCTGTTCTTCTTATTAAGTAGTTTTAGAATTCTAGTAGGATTGCCCTCATACTGGCAGGCATACTTTGAAGAATTTTGATGTCCCTCCATTTAGAGTTCCTCTGTGTTTCAGGGATCCCTGGAGTAAAGTTTGATTGTCCTTTGTTATTACAGGAATCTGGAAGAATTTTAAACTTGCTCTGTGGGAGCCGTAAGTTAGAGAGAAGGGGAGTCCTGGGCCTTAGAGGAAAAAAAAGAGAGAGGGTTAATGCCCCAGTTTCCTCAGTACTCAGAATGAAGTTTCAGGTACCAAGCTAAATAGATTTGTTTCTCATTTCTCATTTATGCTAATTTACTCAGATCCTAAATCCCTTCAGGGAAAACTCCCCAAGTGGTCTGGGATGCTTTGTAGGGGCCATGTTTCCTTTTAAGTTGGTAAGCTTGATTTCCTTCCCTTTTTTTGACTATAGTTTAGGTATGACCATTTCAAGCAATGATTGGCTCTTCCTGAGTACTAAACAAATAGTAAAATTTGAACAAACATGTTATAATGAAATAACACAGTTTAATTAGGTTAGGAAACTCATGGTAATATCCATGGGTAAGAACCATGAAGTTGTTGAGAACATAGTACATGGTTGTCTCTTTCCTTAACCTCAAAATTGTTTCCTCCACCCTTAGTGTGGAGTCTGATCTCCCCAACTCCCTGTTATGTCTCTATGCTTACAAAAGAGGAAGAATGAAAGTTTTGTTGTTTCATCAGAAATTTTTCTAACTCCTAGTGCAGCAGCAGAGGAAATTTGCTTATTTTCTCACAGAAGTAGCTTAGGAAGTTCACGATAACTTTTGAGATACAGTGGTCTTCTCTGAGTATCTCAGATGGTCTTAGAACACTTGACCATTCTGGATTCCAATACTAAGCTTTTCCTGTTATACTAATTGTATTCACTTTTCAGGGGAATTCTGATTCATCCTGACTGCTTATCTGTGATTTTGGTTTGGGAAAGGCATCACTACCTTCACCTTAGCTCTTGAGTTGGGATTGCAGCTCATGTACTTAGAATTGTGGTCATATTTGTCTCTGGGTTCTTTTTGGTCCTCTTTTCTTTCTCCAAGTACCCTGGGAAGAAAGGGCAAATGAAGATGTAATAGAAGTGTCTCAATAATGGCAGTTACTGGGAAAAATCCTTTAGAGAAACCAAGGGCATTATCTATTCAGAAAACATATATCCCTGATATATGACTTTCCAGAGTTATTTTTGTTAGTTTTTTTTTTAAGGCTTTTGCAAGGCAATGATGTTAAGTGACTTGCCCAGGGTCAGACAGCTAGGTAATTAGTTAGTATCTGAGGTTGGATTTGAACTCAGGTACTCCTAACTCCAGGACTGGTGCTCTATCCACTGTGCCACCTTGCTGCCCCCCTCAGAATTATTTTAATGTACAATTTCTCTTAATTTGTTTTAATTTCTTGTTGTTATCACTAACAAATTTGATCTTTAGGAACTGCCTGTTTGTGTCCTTTGATCATTTATATATTAAAGAGTGGATTGGTAAAATTAAATTTAATAGGAATGCCCTAAAGTGAGAATTTTCAGCAAAAAAAAAAAGCTAAACTGCTTTTAGGTTGCATTAATAGAGATATTATGCTAAAATTAGGAAGGTGGTAGTCCAACTATGCTTTCTCTTGACCTTACCACATTTATACTATTTTGTTTATTTCTGTTGTTAGAGGATTGGAGTAATCAATTAAAGATTGAGAGTCTTTTGAATAGTGAATAAATTCACTTATAGCCCTGGAATTTTAAACTCTGCTCAGGATTCATTATAAATTATAATATAATTATAGATTAGAGGGAGGAGGGGGAGAGAGGAGAGGGAGAGAGGAGAAAGAGAGAGAGGAGAAACAGAGAAAGGATAGATGGCTGTAAGGACTGGTTTAACCCGGCCATATGGCATAAGGGCCCATGCAGGCTTAGGCCAGGAACACATGGCCTAAGAAAAGAGAGAGAGATAGCCATCCTTTCAAGGCAAAGAAGATCAAGAAGAGTGAAAAGGGGCCAGCACTTCTCTTCTGGACTTAAATGCACTTCTGTGACTTCCGGCCAAGATGGCAGAGAGAAGACAGACACAGTTCTGAAGTCTCCTGATCTCTTCCCCATCTATCACATGCAACAAACCTCTTAAAAGAAATCCGAACCAGGAAACCCAGAAAGAAAAGCCAGGAGAGGAACATCTACCTCAGGATTTGTCTCCTGCAGCAGCCTTGGCTGAGTACTGTTGGCAAAGGGAGAAGGCCTCTCAACCAAGGCCACAGACACTCCAGAGAAAGCAACCAGCACCTCCTACTGGCCAGCCAGAGAAACTGCACTCAGTAAAGCCTTTGGTGACCTCAAGCCCAGGTGAACCAGCCCCCCCCCCCCCCAACTCAAGGTCTTAGCATAATGAAGAAGGGCCACCGGAAAGGTGGATCCATAGAAAAATTCCTGGAAGGGAAAGACCCCAACTCAGAGAGACCTGGAACCTCTGAGGAGAATACAATCTGGTCTCCAGCACAGAAAAACTTCCTTGAAGAAATAAGGAAGGAGCTTAAAAATTTGGGAGAGACAATTAATACCTTGCAACAAGAAAACAAAACCTTAGAAAGTACAATTGGACAAACACAAAAGGATAAATCTCTCAGATCCTCAAATGAGCAAATGCAAAAAGAAAATAATTCTCTCAAAACCTCAATTGGTCAAATGGAAAGCTCTTTCAAAAGTAGAATTGACCAATTGGAAAAGGAGTTGCAAAAGGTTAATGAAGAAAACTCCTCCCCCAAAAAAAGAACGGAGTCTACAGAAACTAATGACTCCATGAGACAGCAAGAGTCAGTTAAACAAAATCAAAAAATAGAAAAAATAGAAGCAAATGTAAAATACCTCATCAACAAAACCACTGACCTCGAGAATAGATTGAGGAGGGGCAACCTGAAAATTATAGGACTTCCTGAAAACATTGAAGAGAAAAAAAGCCTGGACTTAATATTACAGGATCTAGTGTTGGAAAACTGCCCTGATATCATGGAATCAGAGGGCAAAGTAGTTATTGAAAGAGTACATCGATCCCCACCAGAAAAAGATCCTAAAAGGAAAACACCAAGGAATGTTGTGGCCAAACTCCAGAACTATCAGATAAAAGAGAAAATCCTGCAAGCAGCCAGAAAGAAACAATTTAAATATCAACGAGCCACAGTAAGGATCACGCAGGACCTGGCTGCATCAACTTTAAGGGATCGAGGGGCCTGGAATGAGATATTTCGAAGAGCACGGGAGCTTGGAATGCAGCCAAGAATCTATTTTCCTGCAAAGCTGAGCCTTCTCTTCCAGGGAAAAAGATGGACATTTAACAAAATGAAGAATTCCAAAAATTTCTGATAAAAAGACCAGAGCTAAACAGAAAATTTGGACATCAAACAGGAGGTTCAAGAGACACATGAAAAGGTAAAAAAAAGGGGGGGGGCAGTAAAAGGAAAAAAATGCAATCCAGTAAGTTGAAACTGGCTATATCCCAGCATGGGGGTGGGGGGAAGAGACTCTCATAAATCCTGAGAAATGTAACTCTAACAGAGAGAATAGCCAGAAATGATGGACATCCATGACCTATCCATGAAACTGCTATCTTATGGGATGTAACTAGCTTTAACCCCACTTGGGAGAAAGACTCTAATAACTCTCAGGAATTTTGACTCTATTCAATAGAATATACTGAACTAGAAGGGACAGACACTCAGAATTTTCTATGACCTAGATAGAATGATCTAAAAAAAATACACTACCTCCCTAAAAAGGGGGACAGGAAAGAGATGGGAGGAGGGAGGGGATTGAACGGGACGAATCTCATTAAACTAAGAGATACAAAAAACCTATGGTAATAGAGGGGAAGAAGGGAGCAGAGGAGAAACACCTGAATCTTCTTCTCATCAGACTTGGCTTAAAGTCAACCTACACATACTCAGTTAACTTATAAAACATCTAACCTTTCAAGTATTAAAAGGGGAAAAGGGGAGGGGGGACAGAGAAAGGGAAGGGGAGTGGGGGAAATAAGGGGAAATAACAAAAGGAAGGGAAGGGAAAAGGGAAAAAGGGAAAGGGGAAAGAAAAGGGAGGGTGTGACATAGGAGGGCAAACACTGAAGGGGGTGGTATTCAAAAACAAAATACTAGGGAATATGGATAAAGGGGGGGGGAAGGGGGAAAATACAAACAGAGGGAAGATAGCACAGAGGGCAATAAAGAATTAGAAATCATAACCTTGAATGTGAATGGGATGAACTCTCCCTTAAAACGTAAGCAAATAGCAGAGTGGATTAAAAACCAGAATCCTACAATATGCTGCTTACAAGAAACTAATTTGAAACAGAGAGATACATATAGAGTAAAGGTAAAAGGTTGGAGCAAAATATATTTTGCTTCAGCTGAAGTAAAAAATCAGGGGTAACAATCCTTATCTCAGACAAAGCAGCAGCAAAAAGAGATAGCATTAAAAGAGATAAGGAAGGAAACTTTATCCTCCTAAAAGGTACCATAGACAATAAAGTCATTTCAATATTGAATATATATGCACCCAGTGGGACAGCACCCAAATTCTTAGAGGAGAAGCTGAAAGAATTACAGGAAGACATAGACAGCAAAACTCTACTAGTGGGAGACCTCAACCTCCCACTATCAGATCTAGATAAATCATAAAACAAACAAGAAAGAAATTAGGGAAGTAAATAGATTGTTAGAAAAATTAGATATGGTAGACTTATGGAGGAAACTGAATGGGGATAGAAAGGAATATACCTTTTTCTTTGCAGTACATGGAACTTATACAAAAATTGACCATGTACTAGGACATAAAAACCTAATGATCAACTGCAGAAAGGCAGAAATACTGAATGCATCTTTCTCAGATCACAGTGCAATAAAAGTCATATGCAATACTGGGCCAAGTAGATATAGACCCAGAGCAAATTGGAAACTGAATAACCTCATTTTAAAAAATGAGTGGACCAAAAACCAAATTATAGAAAGAATTAACCATTTTATCCTAGATAATGATAATAATGAAACAACATACCAAAACCTATGGGATTCATTCAAAGCATCTCTCAGGGGATATATTATAGCTCTAAATGCTTATATGAATAAATTGGAGAAAGAAGAAATCAATGAACTAAACATGCAACTAAAAAAATTAGAGAAAGAACAAATCAAAAATCCCCAATCAAATACCAAATTAGAAATTCTAAAAATTAAAGGATAAATTAATAAAATTGAAAGCAAAAAAACTATTGAATTAATAAATAAAACCAAAAGTTGGTATTATGAAAAAACCAATAAAATTGATAAACCTCTGGTCAATTTTTAATCAAAAAAAAAGAAAGAAGAAGACCAAATTGCTAGTATTATAAATGAAAAAGGTGAACTCACCACCAATGAGGAGGAAATTAAAGTAATAATTTGAAATTATTTTGCACAACTCTATGCCAATAAATCTGATATTCTAAGTGAAATGGATGAATATTTACAAAAATATAAGTTGCCCAGGTTAAATGAAGAAGAGATTAAATACCTAAACAACCCTATCTCAGAAAAAGAAATTCAACAAGCCATTATTGAACTCCCTAAAAAAAATCTCCAGGGCCTGATGGATTCACAAGTGAATTCTACCAAACATTTAAAGAACAATTGGTTCCAATCCTATATAAACTCTTTGGAAAAATAGGGAAAGATGGAACTCTGCCTAACTCTTTCTATGAAACCAATATGGTTACCTAAACCAGGAAGAGTTAAAACAGAGAAAGAAAATTATAGACCTATTTCCCTGATGAATATAGATGCAAAAATCCTAAATGAAATCTTAGCAAAACGACTACAACAAGTCATCACTAGGATAATACATTATGATCAAGTAGGATTTATTCCAGGAATGCAGGGATGGTTCAATATTAGGAAAACTGTTAGTATACTCAATTATATCAACAACAAACCTATCAGAAATCATATGATCATATCAATAGATGCTGAAAAAGCTTTTGACAAAATACAGCATCCATTCCTATTAAAAACACTAGAGAGTGTAGGAATAAATGGACTGTTCCTTAAAATAATTAGCAGTATCTATCTGAAACCATCAACAAGCATTATAATCAATGGGGAGAGGCTAGAGGCATTACCAATAAGATCAGGGGTCAAACAAGGGTGCCCATTATCATTCAATATTGTATTAGAAATGTTAGCATCAGCAATTAGAGAAGAAAAAGAAATTGAAGGAATTAGAATTGGGAAGGAAGAGACAAAACTCTCACTCTTCGCAGATGACATGATGGTCTACCTAGAGAATCCCAAGAAATCATCTAAAAAACTACTGGAAACAATTAGCAATTTTAGCAAAGTTACAGGTTATAAAATAAACCCTCATAAATCCTCAACTTTTCTATATATGTCCAGCAAGAAACAGCAGGAAGAGCTAGAAAGAGAAATCCCATTCAAAGTAACCTCAGACAGTGTAAAATATTTGGGAGTCTATTTGCTAAGACAGACTCAGAATCTTTTTGAAAACAATTATAAAACACTTCTCACACAAATTAAATCAGATTTAAATAACTGGGCAAATATCACTGCTCATGGATAGGGAGAGCTAATATAATAAAAATGACAATTCTACCAAAACTAAACTATCTGTTTAGTGCCCTACCAATCAAAATTCCAAAAAATTACTTTAATGAGTTAGAAAAAATTGTAAGTAAATTCATATGGAGAAATAAAAAGCCAAGAATTGCCAGGAGCTTAATGAAAAAAAAATGCAAACGAAGGTGGCTTAGCACTACCCGATCTAAAATTATATTATAAAGCATCAGTCATCAAAACTGGTATTGGCTAAGAAATAGAGTGCTGGACCAGTGGAGTAGACTAGGTGTAAAAGCAGGAGAGGATTATAGTAATCTGCTGTTTGATAAACCCAAAGAGTCTGGCCATTGGGATAAAAACTCCCTCTTTGATAAAAACTGCTGGGATAATTGGAAGTTAGTATGGAAGAAACTTAGATTAGACCAACACCTCACACCCTTTACCAAGATAAGATCCAAATGGTTACAGGACTTAGACATAAAAAACAATACTATAAGCAAATTAGAAGATCAAGGACTAGTCTACCTGTCAGATCTATGGAAAGGGGAACAGTTTATGACTAAGGAAGAGTTGGAGAACATCACTAAAAACCAATTAGATGATTTCAATTACATTAAATTAAAAAGCTTTTGCACAGATAAAACCAATGTAATCAAGATCAAAAGAAAAGTAGTAAGTTGGGAAACAGTCTTTACAACTAATGATTCTGACAAAGGACTCATTTCTAAAATATACAGAGAACTGAGTCATATTTTTAAAACAAAAAGCTATTCCCCAATTGACAAATGGTCAAAGGATATGCAAAGGTAATTTACAGATGAGGAGATCAAAGCAATCCATAGCCATATGAAAAAATGCTCTAAATCATTAATTATTAGAGAAATGCAAATTAAAGCTTCTCTGAGGTACCACCTCACACCTCTCAGATTGGCTAGTATGACCAGGAAGGATAATGATCATTGTTGGAAGGGATGTGGGAAATCTGGGACACTATTACACTGTTGGTGGAGCTATGAACTCATCCAACCCTTCTGGAGAGCTATTTGGAACTATGCCCAAAGGGCAACAAAAATGTGCATACCCTTTGACCCAGCAATACCACTACTGGGTCTATACACTGAAGAGATGAGGAAAAAGGGTAAAAACATTACTTGTACAAAAATATTTATAGCAGCCCTGTTTGTGGTGGCAAAGAATTGGAAATCCAGTAAATGTCCTTCAATTGGGGAATGGCTTAGCAAACTGTGGTATATGTATGTCATGGAACACTATTGTTCTATTAGAAACCAGGAGGGATGGGATTTCAGGGAAACCTGGAGGGATTTGCATGAACTGATGCTGAGTGAGATGAGCAGAACCAGAAAAACACTGTACACCCTAACAGCAACATGGGAGTGATGTTCAACCTTGAAGGACTTGCTCATTCCATCAGTGCAACAATTGGGAACAGTTTTTGGCTGTCTGCAAAGGAGAGTACCATCTGTATCCAGATAAGGAGCTGTGGAGTTTGAACAAAGTACAAGGACTATTCCCTTTAATTTGGAAAAAAAAAAAAACCCAGATATCTTATTGTTTGATCTGGTTACCTCTGAGAATTCTGTTCTCTTTAAGGATATGATTTCTCTCTCATCACACCCAATTTGGATCAAGGTACAACATGGAAACAAAGTAAAGACTGACGGAGTGCTATCTGTGGGGTGGGGGTGGGGGGAGGGAAGCAAGATTGGGGGAAAATTGTAAAACTCAAATAATATCTTTAATAAAAATAAAAAAATAAAAATAAGTGCACTTCTGTAGTAGGTTGGACAAGGGTGGCGCTTGGGGAGTGGTCTAGCACCTGGCTCCAGGTATTCTCAAACAGGCAACCTATGTACTAGTCCTTCCTGTCCCAAGGTGTGTGACCTTTAAGTCCAGCATGTCATTTTCTGTCATGCCAGCATAAACTTGACCCATCTGTGGTCAAGGTTGGGTGGCTGAAAACTGGAAGGTAGAGGTTGGGAATAAGGAGGTAGTACAATTTTACATTTAACAGTGGAACAACAATCAATTTACATCCCTGGAGCTGATAACATTTTACATTTTTACAAAATTTAACAGATTAAAGGATTACAAAATTTGTTTCCAAGTTACAAATTTCCTATGTCCATAATTCCCCGATCATGGTCATCATATTTTTTTTTGGCAAGGCAATAGGTTTAAGTGACTTGACCAAAGTCACATAGCCAGGTAATTAAGTATCTGAGGCCAGATTTGAATTCAGGTCCTCCTGACTCCAGGGCCTATGCTTTACAACTAGATTATATCCAGAAAAAGGTAACCATGCTGCAAGATAGCTAGTGATTATGCAT
Organism: Macrotis lagotis; assembly: GCF_037893015.1. Taxonomy (NCBI): domain Eukaryota; kingdom Metazoa; phylum Chordata; class Mammalia; order Peramelemorphia; family Peramelidae; genus Macrotis; species Macrotis lagotis. The sequence continues at coordinate 182,213,719 of NC_133661.1, read as the reverse complement.
ATAAGGACTAGTTGAAGGAATAGTTAACCTGTAAGAGTCCATAAGTGGGAAGGGGATTAATATGATAATTATTTTCAAGCATTTAAAAGGATATTATTTGGGAGAGGGATTAAATTTGTTTTGCTTGGCCCTAAAAGTCAGAGCCTGGAAAAAAAATGTTTGATATTTGCAGAAAGGCAGATTTTGAACTTGATGTAAGGAAACATTCTTGACAGAGCTGTCTAAAAGTGGGATGGACTGCTTGGAAAATGGTGTTTCCTATTACTAGAGGGATGATCACTTGTCAGAGGTATTTTGAAGAATGGAGGAAGAAAGTAGGCCAGAAAGGATTTTTGTTCAACTATTTGTTGGATAAAATTACCTTTGAGGTTCCTTCCCACTTTGAGATTCTGTGAATACAGTTATGAGGAAAGATTTTGGTGGAACAGGTATCTTTGAAGTCCAGATGTAAAGCACATCACTGAATTTTAGTTGGACAAGGAAAATCTTTAAAGAACAGAAAATTAGAGATGGAGAAGAAATAGAATGGAGAAAAAGATGAAAAGTTGTTGTCCTTCATATTCAAAGAGGACTAAAATAACATCACTATGTGAGGGGCAAAGAACAGTGTGTCTGACTGTGGCTAATCAGATTTATAATGAGGTTGGAAGGCTCTACCACAGATCAAGCATAACTAGTCTATATGAACAATTGGAATGGAAATGTCTCTAAATTTGCATATCTCACATTTCTTTTAAGTCACAGCAATTCTGCTTTGCTTATAGAGAACAGTGCTTCCTTTGATGTGAGCATGCCATGTTGGGTGGTCCTGTGCCAGTGATTCTCATATCTCACAAATCAATTCCAGAGTTCTTCATAGAGACCTTGAGAGTATCCTTGTAGTGCTTATTCTGACCTTTGTGAGAATTCTCCCTAAAATAGTCTTTTAGGCAAATGTATGTTTATCATTCCAGCTATATGGCCAGCCCATTGGAGTTGCTCTGTCTTTAGTAGAATTTAAATGTCTGGAATTTCAGTTCAAGAAAGGACCTCAGAGTTCGGTGCCTTATCTTGCTAAGTGATCTTCAGAATCTTCCTAAGGGGTGGCTAGGTAGCACAGTGGATAAAGCACTGGCTCTGGAGTCAGAAGTACCTGGGTTCAAATCCGGTCTCAGACATTTAATAATTACCTAGCTGTGTGGCCTTGGGCAAGCCACTTAACCCCATTTGCCTTGCAAAAAAAAAAACCTTTAAAAAAAAAAGAATTTTCCTAAGATTGTGATTCATTTTCTTCACCTGGCATGGTATATGTCCAGGTTTCACAGGCATACAACAGTGAGGTCAGCACAATGGCTTTGTCTGTTGGTAGACAGACTAATACCTCTTATTTCCTACACTTTCCTTCAGAGCCTCCCAAACACTGAGCTAGCTCTAACAATGCATCTATAAATAAATAAATAGCCCAAATTAGAAACATTGGGATTAAATTTCCAAATTTAGTGAACTCTACCTTTATTAAGGGACTCTCAGACAAAGTTAAAATTAATGAGTAATTTAAAAAAAACGAATGATTTTGGCCCTCCAATCTCAAGACTATTTTGGTGATGAGCTAATATAACAAAGCTTGTTTCATTAGAGTACCAGTATTTAAGCTTAAGGCTGTTTTCCCCCGTGATATATCATAGTTTCATTTGATATTGCAATGATCTTAGCCAAAAGTCAACTCATGAGGCAGCTACTATTTAAAAAAATATTTTTTACCAGATTTCCTTGTGGTTGAGCATTAACTGGGTTAAATGTTTCTGGGTCTCAGATTGGGGTATAATTTGGAAATGAGAGGGGGAAAGCTAGAGAGCAAGATCTTATAAGATTGACAAAAAAGGAAGAACAAGTCCAGAACAGATGAGAGAGATGCTAAAGAGCAGGACAGATGGATGCTAATAATGTAGAGGAAGCAAAAATCAATTAAGGTTAAGAACATCAGAATAGTTCTGTTAGATCTGGAACATTAAATTTAAGTCTCACTATAGCTATCTTTCAGTTTTTTCATTTTTAGCATTACTTGTATGTCCTGCACACACTGATGAACTTACATGAGAGATTGTGTTAGTGGAAAGGGTGAGATGGAGGCCTTTGAAAATAATTTTAATTTGTTAACATGGAGAAGGAATAGAAAGTGTGGGGGTGGCTCAGTGGTGCAGTGGATTAGAGCACCACCCTGGAGTCAGGAGTACCTGAGTTCAAATTTGACCTCAGACACTTAATAATTACCCAGCTGTGTGGTCTTGGACAAGCCACTTAACCCCATTTGCCTTGCAAAAACAAACAAACAAAAAAGTGTGGATTGGAAGTCTATTAACAACATATATATATATATATATATATAGGAGAATTTGGGAAATTCTGGCTAATTTTGGGCACAATGATTGGGAAACTTTGATTTAAAGAATGACAATTGTTTCATGGTCTTTTTTTTTTAAATATTGAATTGCTTTTTCAGACCTTATTCCTCTAGTCTTACTGATCCATTCAGCTGATATTCACGTGCTACTGATAAACTTCCTTACGTTATGCATGTAAAAACCTTAACTCTTTATTTTTCCCCCCTTAGAAAAATGTGCTGTATGTGGAGCTTCCTGCAAGCATCTGGCTCTCTCTGATAATGTGAGTATGTCCCTTGTCCCCCTAATCATATATTATTCTAGACCTTTAGAAAGTGCTACTGAAATACTTGAAATTAAAAGTTCATTAACAGCAGATGAGAAATGCATTTATTTAAGACTCCCATAGTGGAAACAAAAAGTAGAGATAGGTATTGTGAAGAGAATTAGTCTGACATCAATGATCTAAGTTTCTTGGGATAGTGTTTCCTTTCTGACAAGCACAGTGGGAATAATATCAAGTATTGTAGAAAGAATGATATATCCCTTGCTAGGTTTCAAAATATCAAATAATATTCCTTCAAGAGTGTATTGAATCTTTGAGGGGGAAAAACATGCTTTAGTGGAAGAGTACAGGACTTAGATACAGGAGACCTTATTTTGAATCTTTGACAATTCCAGGTGTGATTTTTGGCAAATCTAATTACCTCTCTTGGCTTCTGTTTGCCTGTTGGTAAAATTAAATAGATGGACTAATTTATCCCTTCCAGTCCTAATAGCCTATGATTCTCCATATTTCTTTACAGCTAAAACCTCAGGAGAAGATGTTTTTTAAGAGCCCTGTGGAGACAGCTTTGAAGTATTTTAGTCACATCTCTCAGGTATGAGAAATAAAAGGGGAAAAAACCTGTTTGTCTAGACAAATTTCAACCATATCTTTCTCTTTGATTTATGAAAGTTCATTCTTTGAACTTTAAGTTTATGCATCTAAGACGGATGTCTTCTGTGTGCTTTTTCTTCTCTGGAAATAAAAATCTTCCCTACCAGTTGACTCCTTTACTACCTCATTTTCTTGAGAACTGTGACACTATTATAAATTCCCAAATTTTACCTTCCCAATTCTCAATGAATTCTTCTAAAGCAATATTATAAATAAAAGTGATTTCAGGTATCATTTATGGTCCTTTCCCCAGTGAATCAGGACATGTAAGAATATCACTTAAGAATTGCTTTCATCTGCAAGTATGACCCTAGAAAGGGGTGGATTTGAATGTCATTCTTTGGCATTCTTCTGAGTGTAGAAAATAATTCCTATGCTTCTATTCTTCCCCCAGTAACTCTCCCTCATAATGCAGACATAGACACAGACACAGACACAGATGTGTGCACACATGCACACACACATATACACACACACACGCACAAGCACAAGAGACAAACAACATTCAATCTGAATGATGGATTAGCTGTATTCTAGAAGTTATTTTTACTTTCACTGAGACTCTACATATTAGTATGCCCTTAAAAGTAGGGGTACCTTGATATTTTGATATAGACTGGTACAACAGAAAGTGGGATAATAATCTATGTATTCTATTTATGAATCTCTCTCCTTTACACACACAAACACACACACACACACACACACACACACACACACACACACACTTACTTTCAGAATTTACAAATCATCATACCACTCTCCTTAACTCCTGTTATCTTTGTACTTAGTTGTTTGGCTCATCTCCAAGAATATTCAAGAAGAAAAAATCATTGTCACAGTTGTCTTATTTTTTTTTATCTCTAGGGCAAGATATCATTTTATTAAGTTACGCATATACTTTTAGTAAAATGCAGTGCTGGCACTTAAGCAAAAACAAAACAAAAGAACAAAAAAAAATCCAGAGACCTAAGCAGGATCAATGTGAACTGTTGGCAGTAATCAGTAATTTAGTTCCATGTCTTCTCTGATGACCAGAGATCCCAAGTAAGGATCCCATGGAAGGGTCAATATTGTCACAGCTGTAGCAAAGTTTCAGTGATAGTAATGGATTCTCTAGCCTTTTTCTTGGCAACAAGAGTTAGTGTGGTTCAATGGCAGAAGAACTGGATTTGGAGTCTGGGGAACTGAGCCTTGCTTTACTACTTACTGCCTGCATAACTGTTCAGTTTTATTTTTCTAGGCCTCCTTTTTCTTATCTGTAAAAGGAGGAGGTAGGACTTCCTTCCTGCTTTAAAATATATCATCTTTTAGAAGGAAGGATTATAGTTTTTTCCCATCCTTTTTTTTTTTTTTAGGGAAAGAGTGTTGGAAATTGTTCCAGACTCTCAGATTTCTAGTTTGTCCCATTTTCTTCTCTATTCATTCCCCTGAAAGATAATTTCACAGCATTATCATGGCATGAATCTTAAAATCAATTTTTTTGTTTTTCCTTTTTCCTTTATCACCACTTGTTATTCTTCAGAGCTCTTTTCAGATACATGAAGATAGTTTTTATGTCTTCATTTTTAATCATCATTTGGCCAAGTGGTAAATTTAGTTCTTGTGTTTCACTTAAGTGAAAGGACTGGGGGAAACAAGAATCCAGTATCTCTCCCTCCCTCATTCCTGAGCCTAGAAACAAAGAGAGAAGAGAAAAAAGCTTAAGCTGTATCCTGTTTTTATCTACACAAGTAAGCAATCACATCTGAGGTGCCTTGTTAACATTATGGAGAGATAAAATCCAGCTAGAACTCAGCAAGAAATGTAAACAAGGTCAAATGAATAAGAGAGAGAGAGAGAGAGAGAGAGAGAGAGAGAGAGAGAAAGAGAGAGAGAGAGTATGTGTGTGTGTGAGTAAGTCTTTAGTTAATAACCAAACCTTGGACTAGTTAATGATCAGTAGAAAAAATATATATATAGTCTAAGTCTCAACCTACCTAATCATGAGACCAATTAATCATGGTTAAATAATCAAGATAAGAAGATAATGTTAGTTAATCATCAAGGGGCATTTAGTGAAGTCAGCAAATTTTGATAATGTGTTTTCCTCATCTGTGAAGCTGAATTAGTAGACAAAAGGATACAGCCATTGCTATGCTGTTTAAATCAACTACAGCCCTAAAGTCAGAGGAATTGGTTTCAAATCCCACCTCAAGGTCACATGTAACTTTGAGCAAATTTCTTTTTCCTTGTGCATAAATTTCCTTAATTGTAAAATGAAAATGTGTGGACTATTTGACTTTTAAGACTCTTTTAACTCTAAATCTGGGCTCATTAGTGCTCATTTCATTACTTACAGTCTCAGATTCCCACAGTGATCTGTCCTGTACAATCTCTTGCTGTGTTGCTGATCTCCCGTATGAAATTTTTTATCTACTTTGTTGGTTTTTCAGAAAATTTGTGAAGTTGGAGACTAAAGGGCTTCATCTGAATCTCAAATGGATTAGTTAGTTTTATTCTTTTCTAAGGCCTATCTATAATTCATCTCTCAAGTGAATAACTTATTTAAAGGATAAGCAGGTGGGATGAAATAGAGTCTAGGCAAGAGATAGGAGGAAAATCCATCACCAATTCTAAGTAAGTAATGTAACACAAGGCATACACATTGCTTATGAAAGAACAAAGTTAAAGTAATTTTTACATAAGGTAGAAAATCTAAACAACCTAAATAAGTAAGTTTCTTATATTTGTCTATACTTTTCTTTTTTCTTTTTTTTTAAGGCAGTGGGGTTAAATGACTTGCTCAGTATCACACAGCTAGGTAATTATTAAGAGTCTGAAACAGAGGATTTGAACTCAGATCCTCCTGACTACCAGGGCCAGTGCTCTATCCTCACTGCCTTACAGATTTCTTAATTACTTCCCACATAGAAGTCTCTTTGAAAGACATTTTTTACAAGACTTTTACAAGAATTCTTAAGATTCTATTTCCAGAGAATTGACAGCATTCCCAAGATTGTAACTTAGTCAGTGACAGAAACTATCTTATATAGGCTACATAAAGTGTGCTTAGTGCAATGGTATAAAATTCAAAAAATGTTAGGGAAGGTGGATAGTTCAGGTACCAAAATATACCTAGCTCACTTAAAATTTTCACCTTGGAAGTTTGAAGATTAAAAACAGAAACCTAAAAACAAAGCCTTCTTCTGGGAGACCAATCGAACTCAAATCAATCCCCTTCTATAAACTCCTGTTATACCACTTATCTGAATCACCTTGGAGTATTACTTTAATGTGTGTTTGCCTTAGTTTTCTTGTTTTCATTTTTTGGGGGGGGGGGTAAGGCAATGGGGTTAAGTGACTTGCCCAAGGTCACACAGCTGGGTAATTATTAAGTGTCTGAGTTGGGATTTGAACTCAGGTCCTCCTGAGTCCAGGGCCCATGCTCTAGCCATTGTACCACCTAGCTGCCTTTGCCTTAGTTTTCTTTAGAAAATGTTTTATTGATGCTTCTCAATAATTCTTCTTTCCTCCATCAAAAACATCTGAGAAAAACAAATTTCTACCATGATGTTTGACTTTACATGCAATATTTCCAATTCCTTACTGAAAAGAGGGAAGTATTTGATCATCTGTCCCTTGGAGTCAAGATTGACCATTACATTTAAATTGAATTGTGAATTTAAGTACTTTTTTCATATGCATCATTATAGTTGGGTATATTATTCTCTTTTAATCATATTTCCTCAAGAAGATTGCAAACTTTTGGAATATCAGCAGACCTGGATCTTTAAAAAAACAATTCTTTTAAAAAATTATTTTGTACTGTCCTCAGCACCTGGCCTAATGACATATAGTTAGTAAGTATTTAGTAAATAGTTACTGAATGTTGGATGAATAGTTAAATATTTAATGGTTTCCTTAGAATCTCCCAGAATGGCTGAGACTTCACAGAAAAAGGGACATTTCTATGGTGACTTAAAAGAAAGGAATTTAGATAGCAATTGTTTAAGCAGTTGACTTGCTAAATCAGGAAAAAAATCAACATTTTTGTATTTGTATATTTGTGATAAAGGTTTTGTTCTCCTTTTTCAGTGGGGGTAGAGTTATGAGAGGGAAAGAGGGTGATAGTTGTTAATTTAAAAAAATTAATATAATAACCAGAGCTGAACAGAAAGTATGATCTTCAAGTACAGGACTCTGGTGAACCATAGAAGGGGTGGATGAGAAGGACTAACTATGAGAAAGTTAATTATATTGAACTGTTTGTATTCCTGCATGGGAAGAAGATACTGATAACTCATATGAACTTTCTCATTTATAAGAGCTGTTAGAAGGAGCATATATAGACAGGGCACAGGAAGGAGCAAAATATTATGGTATAATGTAGTAAAAAGATGGAGTCAGATAAAGGGAAGTACTGGGAGGAAGACAACAGAAAGGAAGGAGCTAAGATATTTTACATAAGAATCAAGATAAAGCTTTTTCAATGGAGTGGAACGGGGGAAGGCAAGGGGAAATGAGTGAGCCTTCATTTTCATCAGAAATGGCTCAGAGAGGAAATAACATACACACTTAATAGAGTATAGAAATCTATCTTACCCTAGGAAAAAATGAGAGGAGAGGGATGGGATAAGGGGGAATGGGGAGAGGGAAGGGGGGAATAGGTGATAGAAGAGAGGGAAGATTGTGGGAGTGAGTACTCAGATACAACACACTTTTGTACAGGGCCAAGATGGAAGGAGAGAGAGAGAATAGAATAAATGACAGTGGGGAGGATTAGAGTGGAGGGAAATACAGCTAGTAATAGCAACTGTGGGAAAAACATTGAAGCAACTTCTCTGGTGGACTTAGGATAAAGAAGTCAACTCACTCCAGAGATAAAGCCAGTGGAATCTGAACATAGACTGAACATTTTTTTTTCTCTCTCTCTCACTATTCTTTAGGTCTCTCATCTTCTTGGGGGGAGGAGGGTTTATGTTTACTTTTATAACAAAATTATTGTAATAATATAAAATAAATAAACCAGAAGCACTCAGGTTCAAGTCCTGCCTTAAACATAAAAAAATTTTAATCTAAAAAAGAAATACTTAAAGTGCTATATAAACTCAATCATAAGTCAACCTTTTAAATTCTCTGTCAAAATGTGAACATGCTATTAAGATAATATCTTTCATGACTTTATGTCCCAGGTCTTTTACATTTTTTGGCCAATACAGCAGATACACTTACCTTATAAAATCTTAAAGAAAAATGGCACATTTATCCACAAGGAGCTTATATTCTAGTGGAGATATGACAGCTATACAGTAAGTGTACATGTTTACATGAATACAGTAAATATAAAGTAGTTGAAAATGGTGGCTGTAGATACAAGAAGTACTCTAGGAAAAGTTTGAAGAGGGAAAGAAACTGTTAGTAAGGGAGATGGGGGAAGGTTACAAGGAAGAATTAGTGTCTAAATTGACCCATGGAGGAAGATATAAATTCTTATCTGGAACACATATGAAAAGATAATTTATTACAGAAATGGAGAGTGGCCTGAATGAATGTGCAAGTGTGAGATAACATATCAAATTTGAGAAACTAGTGTTACAGTTTTACTAGACTATAGATTGTATATAGGGTGTGATGTAAAATAATGGTGAAAATGTAATTTGGAACTAGATTGTGTAAGACCTTAAATGCTGGGGTAGGAATTTATATTTTATCTTAGACTCTAGTAAGAAAGCACTAAAGGTTTTTGAATGGGGGAGTGATATGTAAAGACCTGGGCCATAGGAAGCTTATGTTGTTATCTTTCTGGAGAATAGATGAGAAAGGAGAGAAACTGGAGGCAGGGAAACCAATTAGGAGGATATTTCAAAGTCTTGGTTACAAGAAGTAATATAAGTAGAGAGAAAGGGATAAATATGAGATGTAGAAGAGGTAAGAGCTTTAGAGCATAGATTGTTACAGTGGAAATAGTGCTGGATTTGGAATCAGGGCTAGTAGTTATATATCTATTATAGCCTAATGAAATATAGCTGTTATGACTTATAGTTAAATCTCATATTTAAATGTTATTATCAGGTGGTAGCCCTCCGGAGCTGAGCTGTTATGGAATGTATTGCAGCAGTTATTTTTGTTGTTTTAGACCATTCTCTGTGTGATTGGAGCAAGTCATTTAACTTCTTTTAGTCTCAAGTTTTCTCATCCATAAAGTGAAAAGTTATACTATGTGACTTCTGTGGTCCTTTGCAGCTCCAAGTCTATAGATCATCCTATGCAGTATATTGAACAAAATTTGGCAGTTAATTGGATATGAAGAATTAAAGATAGAGAAGAATTAAAAAATACTACACAGTTTTTAACCTAAGTGATGGGAAAGAATAGAAATAGGAACATTTGAAGGAAAAGGAAAATTTGCGTTGTAGATGTGTTCAGTTTTGAATATATTGAATCTGAGGTATCAGTAGTTGGAGATGGGGAATTTTGGTTCAAGAAAGAGATTAAGACTAGATAAAAATGTTTGATTGTGTCAGTGTTATAATTTAAATCCATGGAAATGGATGAAATCACCAAAAGAGATATTATAGAAGGAGAAGAAGCCCCAGAAGAGAGTCTTGAGGATACTAAAATGTATTGGGTCTGAACCAGCAAAGGAGACTGTAAAAGAGTACTCACCAGATAAGAGGAGAACCAAGAGAGTATTCTCATGGGAAGCAAAGGAAAAAAAATTATCCAAAAGGAGGAGGTGGTCCATAATGTTGAAAACCACAGAAAAGTCAAAGGAGGAATTTGGAATGGTCTTTGGATATGGCTACTAAAAAAATTATTTGAAACCTTCAATAGTACATTTTTGCAGAGTGGCAGGATTAGAACCCAGACTGTAGTGAATTGAAAAATGAGGAGATGATGGGAACATGGAGGTAGGAATCTTAGGGATCTCTCTCCAGGAGTTTAGGGGGGGGAAAAAAGAACTCTAGGATGATAGCTTGAAGATATGACAAAATCAAAGGAAGGTTTTTTTTTTTTTTTAAAGAATAAGGGATGGCAGCCTTGAAGGTGTTGGAATGGAAAAGGCTCCGCAGGACAGCCCCGGAGCCGGCAGTGCCCAGGCGGGCAGTGGGGCCTTGTGTCAGGGATGCCTGAACCAGTACCTGTGCACCTCTGGGGCTGGTACTGCCCCTGACCCAGCAATAGGGGAAATCAAAGAAAAAAATGAGAACTGTGAAATGCAAAATCTTGGTCTTATCTGGGAAGGGTGGTGTTGGCAAAAGTACTTTCAGTGCTCATCTTGCTCATGGCCTAGCAGAAGATGAAAATCAACAGATTGCTTTGCTGCATAGTGATATTTGTGGACTATCAATTCCCCAAATGATGGTACTAGAGGTTCATCAGAGTGGTTCTGGATGGTCTCCAGTGTAAGTTGAAGAGAAACTTGGTGTGATGTCAGTAGGCTTCTTGCTTGGCAGTCCTGATGATGCTGTCATCTGGAGGGGACCAAAAAAAAATGGCATGATCAAGCAGATTCTTCGTGATGTGGATTGGGGAGAGATTGACTACCTCATTGTAGATACCCCACCTGGCACTTTTGATGAACATCTCTCCATAGTACAATACCTCAGTGCAGCCCACATAGATGGAGCAGTAATTACTACTCCTCAGGAAGTATCACTATCAATTTTTGTCATAAAGTGAAATTGCAATAATTGGTGTAGTTGAGAACATGAGTGGCTTTATCTGTCCCAAATGTAAGAATGAATAACAAATATTTCCTCCAACTACAGGGGGCGCAGAAGTAATGTGCCAAGATTTAAAAGTCCCCCTCCTGGGTGAAGTGCCTTTGGATCCACAGATAGGTAAAAGTTGTGATAATGGACAATCATTTTTGATTGAAGTGCCTGATTCACCAGCTACTTTAGCATACAGAAATATAATCCAAGATGAATTTTTTCTCTCTCTAGGAATTCAAGACTTTTGTGGCTTACAGTTCAAAAGAAGAAAAGCTGATTAGTTGCTGAAACATGAATTTTTATGGACTCTAGTCGTAGTCACAAGCAATCTGAGAAATGGACCAATACTAAATGGACCAATAAAAAAGTCTAATCAATTTCAGGGATAAGAGTTAGAAATTCAAAAACCTGACTGGGTTTTGAAATCACTTTTTTTAGCTTTTTTTTTTTGCAAGGCAAATGGGGTTAAGTGGCTTGCCCAAGGCCACACAGCTAGGTAATTATTAAGTGTCTGAGACCGGATTTGAACTCAGGTACTCCTGACTCCAGGGTCAGTGCTCTATCCACTGTGCAACCTAGCCACCCCAAAAATGGACAGATTGATGGGACAAGTTCCTGGAAAAAAAAACAGGATCAGTAACACAAGTAGTTACATTAGAAATGAGTATGACTATCTCATCATCTTAGAGCAGAGCAAAGGAGGATAGATTGGAAGAAGACAGGAGTTTTGAATTATGGAATAGGGAAGATAGTACTCACAAGTGAAGGTTTTGCTTTGATTTTTCTCAGTAAAATAGAAGATGAGATCATCTGTTGACAGAGGGGATGAGGGTAGAGTTTGGGACTTGAGGAAAGAGTAGATCATATGACCTACTTTGTATGATCATATGATCTGGATCATATGTTTAAACTCTATAAAATTCAATTTCTTTTATGTTTTATGTTTCCAATTACATGCTATGGTAATTCTTCAGCATTCATCCATTTGCAAATTTATAAGTTTCACATTTTTCTACCACCCTTTCTTCCCTCCCTCCTCCCCTTAGTGAAGAGTCTGATTAAAATTGTATCTATACATTTGTGTTTGACATGTTAGTCATTTTGCGTAAGAGGAATTAAGACTAAGGGAAAAGAAAGAAAACTGAGATAGGAAGGAAAGACATAAGAGATATTTTGAGAGGTGAAAATAGTATACATTCAGATTTGGGTTTTTGGGTTTTTTTTCCCCTGTGGATGTGGGTAGCATTGTCCATAACAGGTTTCTCTCAGAGTTGTTCTCAAACTCTGAACTGCTGAGAGGAGCTGCATCCATCATAGTTGATTAACACATAATGTTGTTTCATCTAGTCTCTTTTTCTCTTTCTTTATTTCTCTGTAATTTCTTCCTCTCTATCACCCTATTTCTTCATGTTTTTTCCCTTTATCTACTAATTCCCATTAAATAATTGACCTCAATAGGGAACTGGGGTGTATTATTATTATTTATTTTATTGTATTCCTTATAATTGGCTGTAGTTCTCTGACTTTAATTTAAAAAGCAGATAACATGGTCTAAAACTAAGTCTATATATAAAACCAAACCAAATATATGATTATCGGTGTGTTTTTTTTTCTCACATGGACTAGTGGTCCTTGTTAGGAGAAAGGTTCTTCCCTCCATAGAGAATGAGGAACTTAAGTAATATATAAGAAAGAACCTAACTAGAGTGAATATTGTTAAATACTGGAATGCATTACTGAGCAGTTTTGGAATTCATTTATCTGAATGTGCTTTAAAACAAGATATAATTTAATTGTATTTATCCTGGGATAGGATAAACAGAGTTTTGCCTAAGGGCAGTGTAACTAAACTAAATAATAGCTAAAAATCTTATGTGGTACTGTAATTCAAATTGTATGGTAAAAGAAGATCTTGAAAATGAAGTTAAAAAAATTTTAAATTCATTAGAAAAGTATTAAGAAGATAAGAAAAGGGCTTAGAGAGGAGGGGCCATAGCTTGAAGCAGAGACAAATATTGCCAGGGTTCAACCTATGCCTTTCACTAACAAAAATAAAAATTCTAAATTATTAACATGATCCAACTCTCAATAGTCCTATGATTGAAGCATCAACATGGTTCTTTATCTTTATATCTCTCTTTATAGAATAAATTAGAGATTATCTGAGAGGGAAGACTTTAAAACCTAGGAGAATTGGGAAAGGCTTTACTAGGAGGAAAAGATAAGCAAAGAAAGAGTTTCAGGCATGGGGGATAGCTAGTGAAGACACTTTAATTAGGGAGATGGAGTTCTTGTGTAAGGAACAGCAAAGAGACTAATGTCACTGAATTATAGAGTACATGGAGGAAGGTGTTAAAGACTGAACAGGTAAGAATAGACTTATTTATGAAGAACTTTTATAATACAAATAAAGGATTCTATATAAATATATTTTATATTATCTAGGGATAATAGAGAACTTCTGGAATTTATTGCATGGGGGAAGCTTTTTAGGAAGAACAATTTGACACCTGAATGGAAGATGGATTGAACTAGGAAGAGATTTAAGCCAGGAGGATCAAACAAATTTTATGGTCCTTTTTGTATCTCCATAGCTCATAAGGTTAGATTTTTTTCACCAGATTATTCAGCTGCATCAGTATTTAACCTCAGAATCCTGAAAGTGAATGGTGTCATGATTTATCCCCAATCTTCTATCTTTCTTGAATTATTTTAGTTTGTGGGACTCTGAATGATCAGTTTTTGAATATGAATTTTTGAGTTGTTAAGAAATTGGAATTTCTATATTGGAAACTGATGAGGGCCTTTTACCCCTGGCAGGTTTGGAGTTTCCAGAAGAAACAGACAGATTTGCTGATCACCTTTTATAAATACAGACTTTCTAAGTCAGAAGCCGCAATGCAGGAGGCCCAACGAACAGTGGCCAGTCAGGACAAGTAAGTGACCTTTCCTGATAGCTTCCCAGATTACTTTTTTTTGCCATTTAATATTTATTCTCATTTTGTACAAATAATGTTTTTTTATACATTAATAAAATATTCTTGTTTAAGAGTAAACAAAATACCCCCTCCCCCCTAAAAATAGATTCATTTGAGCGATAAAGTAAAGGGGAGAGAAAAAATTAAAATTAAAAGTAAAAAAATACTAGTAATAATTGTAGGTATGACCAGGTAGCGCAGTGGATGGAGCACCAGCCTGGGAGCCAGGAGCACCCGAGCCCACATCCGGCCCTATACACCCAACAATCACCCAGCTGTGTGACATGCAAGCCACCCCAACCCCTCTGCCCTGCAAAATCCAAAAAAAAGAAAAAAAGACCCAAAATAAAATAAAATAAAATAGTAATAATAGTAGGGGCAGTTAGGTGGCAGACAGAGCACTGGCCCTTGAGCCAGGAGCACCCGGGTCCAAATCTGGCCTCAGAAACCCAACAATCTTCCTGATATGCAGCCCCAGGCAGGCCACCCAGCCCCATTTGCCCTGCACCCCCCCCCAAAATAATAATAATAATTAAAAATGTGCTTCAGTCTGTGTTCCAACACCACCAACTCTGTTGTGAGTGGATCACATTCTTTATGATAAGTCCATCACAAAAGTTACTTCCACATTTTCCCACTGTTGCCATTGCTGATTGCAACTCCCTCCTTTTTGTATTTCTCCACTACCACTTAATATATTTTCTCTCTTCTTTCACTCTGACTCTGCTGTAGGGTAGCTGAGTGGCTCAGCAGACAGATCCCTGGTCGTGGGGCCAAGAGGCCCCAAGCTCCCATACCACCCCTTAGGCCCAGCATATACCTGGCCCTATGGTCCCAGACAGGCCATCCAATCCCAGCCCCTTGCAAGAAGTAAAAAAGGAAATGTGTTATATCTGACCACTCTCCCCACCATGGTCCATCCTCTCCTCCTTCATTCACATCCCCCCCTTCCCCCTGTTTCCCCCCGACACTCTCCTTCTTACTCCAGATGTCTATACCCCATTGAGTATATATGCTGTTTCCTCTCCTAGCCACCTCTGATGAGAGCAAAGATTCCCTCATTCCCCCTTGCCTTCCCCCCTTCCATATCATCGCAACAAAGAAAAATCTTATTATATGAAATATCTTGGCCTATTCCCCCTCTCCTTTTTCTTTCTCCCATTACATTTCCCTTTTTTTCTATTGACTCCATTTTTATACCATATTTTATCTTCAAATTCAGCTCTCTCCTGTGCTTTATCTATAAAAGCTCCTTCTACCTGCTCTATTAAATGAGAAAGTTCATATGAATATTATCAGTTTCATTTTTCTATACAGGAATACATGCAGTTCATCATCATTAAGTCCCTCATATTTTCCCCTTCTCCTCCAATCACTATGCTTCACCTGAGTCCTGTATTTGAAGATCAAACCTTCTGTTCAGCTCTGGCCATTCCAACAGGAACATTTGAAATTCCCCTGGTTCATTGAAAGTCCATCTTTTTCCCTTGGAAGAGGACATTCAGTTTTGCTGGGTAGTTGATTCTTGGTTGCATTCTAAGCTCTTTAAAAGCCTTCCAGTATATTATATTCCAAGCCCTATGAGCTTTTAATGTAGTTGCTGCTAAGTCCTTTGAGATCCTGATTGCAGCTCCATGGTATTTGAATTCTGTCCTTCTGGCTGCTTGTAATATTTTCTCTTTGACTTGGGAGTTCTGGAACTTGGCTATAATATTCCTGGGGATTGTTTGTTTGGATCTCTTTCTTGGGGAGATCGGTGGATTCTCTCCATTTCTGTTTTGCCCTCTGCTTCTAGGATATCAGGACAATTTTCCTGTAGTAATTCTTTGAAAATGATGTCAAGGTTCTTTTCCTGATCATGACTTTCAGGTATTCCAATAATTTTAAAATTATCTTTCCTAAATCTGTTTTCCATATCAGTTGTTTTTTTCAATGAGATGTTTCACATTTTCTTCTAATTTTTCATTCTTTCCAGATTACTTTTAAAGCAATTATTCTCATTACTAAGGTTGGTAGTCAGAGACCAAGTGGGCAACTATTTTCAGGTTATACTTTTTATACTTATTTTCCTCCTAAATGTTTCCTTTAACTCTCCTCACTCTCCTCTACCAAAACTTGTACCCACTAAAAGCAACTGAATTCTTTTACACTTAAAAAAATTGATTTTTAACAGAGACTAAAGCTTTAAAAATAAAAAGAATGATGCTAATGATGGAATTTTAGGCATTTATGAGTAAGGTACTATAACATCTGGATAGGGAGGAAAGGGAAGAGAAGGCCCATGAAATTATAACCTATTCTAGATAAACAAGATAGAGAAGTAATTAACCCAGTATTTGATAAATCCAAGATCAGAAATTATTGAAAGAAGGATTTTCTGTTCAACAAGAACAAGAAAGCAATTTGTCAGCAACTGGGTTTAAATATATACCTTACAGTATGTGCCAAAATAAGCTCCAAATAGATTTAACTCTAACACAAAAAGATCACATAAAAATGCAGAAAAGAAGGGTAACTTTTAGATACATGGTTTTGGGGAAAACTCATAGTAAACAAAGCACTTGTTTGAACAAAATAAATGAAATGAGAATATAGAGAGAAACTATTGATTGAGGGGGAAACAATTGCATCAAATTTCAGATAAAGTTATGATTTCCAACATATATGACAATAGATGCTAATTTACCTATATAAGGATCAAGAAGAGCCATTCCTTCAAGAGAGAAGTTGTTGAAGAATACGAAAACTTTTCAGAAGGATATGAATACTTTTTAGAAGAAATATAAATGATCAATAGATCTTAAAATAAGAGAAATATAAATTAAAGCAACTCTTTTACATCACTCTCAGAAAATTGATGATAAAATACTGAAGTAATCAATGTTGGAGGTACTGTGAAAAAACAGGTGCACTAATACATTGTTGATGGAGTTATGAATTTGTCCAACCATTTGGGAAAACTTCTTGAAACAATGCTAGAAAAGCAGTGATTCTATTTATGCCCTTTGACCCAGAGATTCTAGCATATACCCCCAGGAGGTGGTAGGGTGATAGATACAAAGCTAGAAGAGATGTCAGAGGTGTGGGATCTAACTTTCATTTTCCAAATAGGAAAACAAAGGCTCGAGAAAGTGACTTGTTTAAGGTCATACATAATAAATGGAAGAGCTCAAAAGCGGAAGAAAAACCTACTATTAGTCAAGCACTTTTTCAAACACTAAAGGAACAAAGAGCCAAAGGCAGTCCTTGCCTTCAAATAACCCACAGTGTTACAAGGAGACAACAAGCAAACAAATACATACAAATGAGCTAAATATATAGGAACAATAGAAAAATTAATGGAAGGAAAATACTGGAATTGAGGGATTGGGAAAAGCTCCTTTTTTTTTTTAAGATTTTTGCAAGGCAAATGGGGTTAAGTGGCTTGCTCAAGGCCACACAGCTAGGTAATTATTAAGTGTCTGAGATCACATTTGAACCCAGGTACTCCTGACTCCAAGGCCGGTGCTTTATCCACTACGCCACCTAGCCGCCCCATTACACCACCTAGCCTCCCCGGGAAAGGCTTCTTGAAGATGATGGGACTTAAAGCTAGGGAGACCAGTAGGAAAAGAAAAGAAAGGAAAACATCTAGGCATGAAGGACAGAAAAAATGCTTGAACTTGAGGGATGTGTTTAGTGTCTTATTTGTGTCAGAGCAAGGAGCCCTATGTCACTGTATTGAAGAATACATGACAGGGAGTATGGTTTAAGAAGACAGGAAATGTAGGGGAGGAAGGCTATGATATAAAAGGTTTTCAATACCGAACAGAGGGTTTTATAGTTGATCTTGGAAGTGATAGGGAGCCATTGGAGTTTGTTGAATAGAAGGGTAATATGGTCATACCTGTACTCTAATAAAATCATTTTGCAACTGAAGGAAGAATAGATTAGAGAAGAGAAAAACTTGGACTGAGTATACTCACAAGCAGGCTATTGAAATAGTCCAAGTGTGAATTTATGAGCACTCATATTGGACGATAGTATCATAGGAGATAAGGGGGAACACTTGGGAGATGTCACAAAGATGAAATTCACAGTTTGGGGCAAAAGATTGGATATGGGTGAGGAGGAGTAAGAGATAGTGAGGAGTCTAGGATGATACCTAAGTTGCAAGCCTGAGGGACTGGGAGATGCTGCTGCCCTCAACACTAAATAGGGAAGTTAAGAGGTGGGGAGAGTTTAAAGGAGAAGATAATGATTTCAGTTTTGGACATGTTAAGTTTAAGATATTTACTGGAATTTAGTTCTAGATATCAGAAAGGCAGTTGGAGATATGAGATTGGAGATAAGCAGGGAGGTTAGGTTAAGATAGATAGAATTGATGGGTGGGATGCAACCAGTTCACACTGTTTCAGCAGAATCAATACCTAAATTTATGTTAAGTCTGGTGGACCAGCTGTTAAAATGGCACTTGTAATCTGGGTTCTTTCAAAGGTGGGTGCCTGGGCAACCACCCAATGTAGAAATTACAAATTTACATTCCTTACTCTTTTTTAACATTCATCTGTGAAACAGTATTTTCTAAGTTCCTGTAGTAATATTCATTCCATCCATAGGTGAAAAAAAATTGAAGGAACATCCTTGTAATATTTTATTCATTTCTTAAAACTCATTATACCTTTGATGAAATACTGTATTTTAATTCTCTCATTTTTTGTTATTTCAATAAACAAACATATAATAAACATAAAGAGAAAAAGTGCCAGACACTAGGGGGTGACAAGCTGTCATTTATTTCCACTTTGTGTTATGCCCAAAGTATCCTCAAGATATGAGTACACTAGTGTTCCCTGAACAGTGAAACCAATAAGAAGCTGGGACATAATGAACCAATAGAAATCCATATTTCAAGGGTTATCTTATTGATCATTTTAGAAGCCATGGAAGTAGGGGGAAAAAAGTTAGAATAGGTAGAATGAGTTTTGGTTCTGCATATGCTCCAACATCAACTGCTGTGGTCACATGACTGCTTTTGCTCCATAAGGATATGTTTGCTTATTGTAACATAACATAATCTAGTTTTGTGTACCTCTTTTATTGTTCTTATTGGAGTATTAAATTTATGAAATATGAAACTATCTTTCAGTATATCTTTTTGTAGACTTAAAACAGTCATTGGGGCAGAGAATTGATTATTATTTTATTTGAATCCCAGCACTGGAATAATTATTATAAAGATGTTAATTAAATTCATGGGAACTGATGATATCAGCAAGGAAAGTAATATAGAGGTAGAAGAGAAGAGGTATCAAGACAGAACCCTATGGGATACTAATGGTTAGAGGGTCTGACCAATATGAGAATCCAGAAAAGGAGAATGAAAAAGATTAGTCTAATAGGTAGAAGGAGAACCAGGGGAGAGTGGTTTCTCTACCTAGAAAGAAAAGAGTGTCAAGGAGAAGAAAGTGATCAACAGTATCTGAGGCTACAGAGAAGAATAACTGAGAAGAGACCATTGGATCTGACAATGAGGAGATCATTAGTAACTTTGGGGAGAGCAGTTTTAGTAGAATGATAAAGTCAGAAGCCAGATTATAGGAGACTAAGAATGAGAACGAGAGGAGAGAAAATGGAGACAGCTATTATAAATGGCCTTTTAGATAAATTGATCACACCAAGGGTAGAAAAGATATAGGATGATGGAGGTGATGGAAGGATCAAGTGAGGTTTTTTTGAGAATGGAATAGGCATGGGCATCTATGTAGATAGTAGGGAAAGACAATAGACAGGAAGAGATTCAAGATAAGAAATAAGTAAGGATGGCAGAGGAAGCAATTTATTGGAGAAGATGGGACAGAATGATGCTGCTTGTGCAAGTGAAGTCCATGGGCCTTGGTTAGGAGATAAGAGTGAAGTAGAATACCATAGCAGAAGACATCTGAATGATATGAGAAAGGGGAGAAGAGGGAATTATCAGCTACTGGTCTGTTTGTTTCTTTAATATATGAAGCAAAGTTTTCAGATGGGAAGGTGGGGGGAAGGGGAATCATGGATAATTTAAGGAGGGTTGAAAGGTTTGGAAGAACCTATATGGAGAGTGGGATAGTGAGTTGATGGGGGGTGGGGGTAGAAGGATTGAGGGTAGAGCCCAAGTGAGTTTGTGTAGCATAAATTGATGGTGAACCCAGTCAATAGTTGCATGAATTTTCTCCACCTAAATTCAATAGCGTATTTATTAGGAATGAAGGTGGGAGTTGAGGTCTGTCAGAGTACAATCAGAACCATGTCCAGGGGCAGCTAGGTGGCACAGTGGATAGAGCACCTGCCCTGGAGTCAGGAGGAACTGAGTTCAATAGCTGTGTGACCTTGGGCAAGTCACTTAACCCCATTGCCCTGCAAAAACAAAAAAACAAACCCAAAATAACAAAAGAACTATGTCCAGGGGCCCATGGACTCTAGAGAAGAGGCCAGTGTCGAATTGAACTGATTCTCCAAGGGGAAAATAGAAGAGTATAGCTAATGCAGGGGTATTAGCCTGAGCGAACAAAGGGGTCAAGGGACTGGAGGTCATGGTATGGAAGAAGAGTAGCACTGGTAAGGGAAGGTTGAGGGAGAGGTGAAAAGTTGGTAGGTTATGGTCAGATTACAGAATTTTGGAATTTTTGAACATGTGGATGAGGGACAATTCAAGAACATGAATATCTTTATATATGGCTGAGGTATGTTGGAAATTATGGACATTGGGTGGTGGTATATATGGGAAAGATTCTACATATACCAAATTATTTATAGTTGTACTTTTATAGTAGCAAAAAGTCCTCAGAAGCAGTTTTATAAGGCAGCATGATATGGTGGGAAAAGCACTGACTCTGGAGTCAGAGGACATGGATTCAAACAGTAGTTGCTTAAAAAATATTTATTTACTGCTTTCCCTCTGTCTTTGACCTCTGCTGTTTCTTACTTATGTCACCTTAGGCAAGTCACTTAGCTTTCACTTAGCTTCACTGGGCCTCAGTGACCTCTTCTGTAAAAATGAATGAGTTAGGAGCGGCTAGGTGGCTTAGTGGATAGAGCACCGGCCCTGGAGTCAGGAGTACCTGAGTTCAAATCCGACCTCAGACACTTAATAATTACCTGTGTGGCCTTGGGCAAGCCACTTAACTCCATTTGCCTTACAAAAATCTAAGGAAAAAAAAAGAATGAGTTGACTTCTGAGGTCCCTTCAGTAGTAGGTCTTATGCAGTGAGTGCCCACCAAATGGGGAATGATTGAACAACCTGTTGTATATAAAAGCAATGGAATATCATTGCACCATAAGAAATGATGAAAAAGAATTCAGACAAATGTGAAAATATGCATGAACAGATAAATAGTAAAGCAGAACTAAAAGAATAATATACTCTATGACCACAGTAATGTAAAGAAAAATGTCAATAAAAGCTGTAAGAAATCATATCAGTGCAATGCGAAGTATTGACTCCAAAGGACAATCAAATAAGATTCTCTGCCCTTGAAGAAGTTAGACTAGGTGCACAGTGAGACATCATCAATGTGTCAATGTGGTTCACTTAATTGTAATTTTTTGTCTGTGGGAGTAGTTTCCTTGGGAAATGTCAGTAATACTTTTGGCAACATTAAAACATTTAAAGAGCACAATAGGTAAGTGGTTATCTATTTTGTTTCCTTGATCCTCCAATTGTTTAACTGATAATTCATGGAATAAGAAAAGCTTTTCGTGAGCAGCTTATAATATAGTGCTTTGTACCTAGTAGACCCTCGATAAATACTACTAAATCTTAATAATCGTTATCATTACTGTTCATACCTCTACTCTGCTTGATGGGTTGGTCAAGGGAGATCTTAAACAAAGGGATATACATATTCAGATGTCCATTTCACTGTCCCTTAAAGTTGAATATTACCATCTTAGGGAGCTAGTAGTCCTAAGGAAGGAAAATGGGGAGTTGAAGAAGTTCCTGGCCATCTTGAAGGTGAGTAAAACCCACCAACTTGACAACCAACTTTCCTCTCAGCTATTCCTGTCTATCTGTTGGATTCTTTATGTAGTTATAGGATTTGGCTTAAGCAACCTAAAAGAGGGCATAGGACGCTTCTCTCCCATCCTCTTCTTAGAGTTTTTTCTTCTTGAGTATATCCTTGTAGTTTTGTTTTAGAATTTCTCCCTAGGCTAAAATAATTTTGGCATTGAAAGGGACCTTAAAAGAGAATCCCTTCCAACTTCTTTGTTTTATAGATGAAGAAACTCAGATTGGTGAAGACTTTCTCAAATTCATCTAACTTGCTAGTTTAAGATCTAGTTCTACACCTCCTAACTTCCAAACTAGTGTTTTTCTACAATACCATAGTCTATTTAATCTTCCTCTTCTTCAGAATTCTTAACATTGAGTAATGTGTGTCCCTCTTCCATCTTCCTTTATCTCAGCTGTCTCTTAAAGGACCCTTCTCTATTTTTTTTAATCTGTTAGTTTTCAGCAATTATTGGGTGGAAATAGTTTTCATTTCTCTGAGGGGAGGGAGTGCTGGGGGAAGAGAGAGGTAGGAATGGATTCTGATAGTCAAGTCCCTGAACAAAGAAGGGGGTGCTAATTAGAGGAGAATGGGGAAATTGAAATAAATGCTGAAGGTTAAATTCCAAGGAGGGTAATTTTCTTGGGAGTTAAGGCAAACCAATGAGAAGGGACTATCATTGGCTTGGTGCTTTTACCAGAAAAGGCTTTAAGATCTTCTGGTAGATTTGGAGTTATACAAGTAAAATGGCTAAAATGTTCTTTGACCCAGATATTCCTTTGCAAGTTATACATCCCAAGGAAGCTATTGACAAAAAAAGGAAAAAAGCTTCATATACACCAAAATATTTATAGCAGAACTTTGTGTGATAATAATGAACTGGATGCAAAGTAGATCCTCACTGATTGGAATAAATAGTACAATAATACAATGAAATATTACTGTGCTATAAGAGACAAAGACTGTGAGAAATACAGAGGAAAATAGAAAGATTTAAATGAAATGACATGAAATGAAGGAAAACCAGGAAGACTATGATATATGATTGCAACAATGTAAATAGAATGACCACAAAACAGTCAAAAATGAATGTTGTAATATTATAAAGAAAAAGTAGTACTTCACTCTGTTTCTTTGCAGAGGTTATTGGAGGGAAAAGAAGGAACTATACTCAGGTGTGCAACATTGCATATATTATTTTTTAAAAATATGTTGACTGATTTCTTACAATTTTCTTTTCTTCCTCTGACTTTTTTAAAAAAAAATCTTTGTTTAAAAGATGCCTCTCAGGAAGGGAGAGAGAAAATAATATAGGGGGAAAATCCAGGTATAGACATATATATTTAAAGAGACTTTCTGTTAGATCCTAATCTACTGACTGAGGACTAAATAAAACCTTCCTCATCTCTCATTCTTCCTTTCAGGAGTCACCAAGCCGATGGCAAGGAAGCAGGTCAGTTCCACAAAGACACACATCTGCTTTCCTTTGAAATGTTTGTTCTTCATAATTGTACATGTATAACCCATATCAGATTACTTGCTATCCTAGGGTGGGAAAAAGGAAGGGTGACAGGGAGAAAACTTTACAAAAATGAATGTTGAAAAATATCTCTACATATAATTGGAAAAATAAATAAAAAAGAAAATTAAAAAAAGAAATTTATGTTCTTTATTACCTCCTAACAACTCATGTAAACATTAAGAAAAGCAAATAATAGGTAGATGATGAATTTCTGTATTAGGCCTTTGGGGTCTTTGGAGACAAATGTGGGAGAGGAGTAGTAAGAAGCCTTGCATGAAACAATTAAGAACTCTGTGCTTTACTCAGATTTTCTTCCATATAAATACTGGGGAAATTATTATGCTTACCTAGGTAGTTGGAGAAAAAAGAGATTTCATCTGGAGAAAAGGAATTTGCCCTGTGTCTTTTAACACCTTAGACAGTTAAATAAAATATCTCTAACTATTGAACAATTTGTAGCCAGAAAGGATGCTGCTCTTTATCTGTTCTGCTGTATCTAAGTCCTCTGTATCACTTACTTTTTGTATGAAGAAACAGCATGTCCTTGTTCTTTCTTTCTCTCTCTCTCTTTCTCTCTCTCTCTTTTTTCTTTTCTGCAGGTCTACCACACCCCGGCCAATAGGCATCACTTCCCCGTCACAATCAGGTAGATAGCAGAAAGTTACTTCACCAGAAAGGTGAGGTGAATAAATATATTTTCCAAGTCCATTTTGAAGTTGAACGGCATTCTAAGTGGTTACATTTCTCCAAGAGGAAGGCAGTCATCTGAAAACCCATGATTAGGATTCACACATTTTATATGTAAGTGAGAAAGAAAAAGAGCATTGGTAGATATACCTCAGTTGGGTATTCAACTAGGACTATGTCATACATGATAAAGTGTACAAGCCAGACAAGAAAGCACAGGGCAAGGAACATTCAGGCTTGCAACTTCTTCATAGTTGCTTTTCTTTCAGTCACTCCACGACCCAGTTCCCAGCAGAGCAACCAGATGGTCAGGTGAGCTGAAGGGCAACTAGACTCAGATTAATATTATTAACTGGGGGGGGGGGTGAGAAGGGAAGGGAAAAGGATCACCAAAATATGCTGTGAATTTAAATTTAAATTTTAAGGTAAGAGAGGGTGTGTGTGTGTGTGTGTGTGTGTGTGTGTGTGTGTTACAGAAAGGTTTACTCTTTCTTACTTTATTCTCTTTTACAGTAGATCTTCTTCCTTGGAATCCATTCCATACAGGGTGTCTGGCTTTGGTAGCTTTGGTCAGGTGAGAAATCTTCATCTCCATTCCCTGAGAATAGAGGTTCTATCACTAAAGGAAAAAACAGAAGATTGAGGATATTTTAAGTAGCACAGCCTCATTTAAGATTAGGTTTCTTGGCATCATATTCCTCAACTCTGTTTTCCTTTGATAATGATGATCTGGTGTTAAAAGGCTGATTGAATGGGTGGTTTGGGGTGTATTAAATAGTAGGCAAAGAGTACATGTAACCATGGGTAAGTGACTTCTTTTTGGGTTTACTCACCTGTAAAATGAAAGTTTTGGCCTAGATTGTCTCCAAGATATCCTTCCAGTTCTAAAATCCTATAATAAATGGGAATAAATGAGGTGAGAGTGTTTAATTAAAGATCTCGATCAATAGTACCCCCTTCAATTTCCTCAATAACAGTAAGGGTCTAGGGTCTAGAGATAGTTTCCTTCCCTGCCAGAGAATCAGTTTATTCAAATAAAGGTGGGAGACATGAAAGCCCAAGAACTGGTACACAATATGTTTGCTCAGCTGGTGTTTGTGATTTTTCCAGCAGGGGAACAGAGGCCTGCAGGGAAGAAATACTCCCAGGGAATCTTATACCGGTGAGAGTAAAGGAGGCACCACAGACCAGTGCACTGTGCAGAATTATGTATACCCTTTCAAGCATATCCTTAGAGCATCTTTCTTCAGTTTTCTAGGAGTAAATTCTCACTTTCCGGGGAAAGATATTTTGTTTTCAGACAAAAAAAGGAAAGTGGTTGGGCAATATTGATGAAAACCCATAGTGGAATTGCTGAACACCTTATTTTACCTTAGACAGGCACACTTCAAGTAGTAACCAGGAGATGGCAGCAAATGATAGAGAATGAGGGGCTTAATAGGTTACCCATCCCATGATTAACCTGAAAATTCCTTGAATACCAGGCAGCTCAGCATGACTGAAACATTACTTTAGCATAGGAAAGAGAGTTATCAGGTCTGCTTCCCATCAACATATAGTTAGTCTATTTTCTAGGACATTAGTACTCAAAGAATATCTATCAGTGGGATTTGCCTTTCACTATAGCCAAATTTACAATGCCCCAGATCTTTCCCGAAGAGTCAGTTTCTAAATTAAAAAAAAAGACTCCTTTCCCTTTCCCATTTATTCTTTTGCTCTCCCCTTCTAAGAAATATAGCTATTGCTAGTAGTAATTATTTTTATATAAAACTAAGAATTTCTTATATTTACAATTGGGCTCTCCCCCTACCCCTAACATCCAGAATGGGTTGTTGTTTTTAAAAAAT
Organism: Macrotis lagotis; assembly: GCF_037893015.1. Taxonomy (NCBI): domain Eukaryota; kingdom Metazoa; phylum Chordata; class Mammalia; order Peramelemorphia; family Peramelidae; genus Macrotis; species Macrotis lagotis. Next base: position 182,187,675 of record NC_133661.1, on the reverse strand, counting down.
GTGAATTTCACATGTTAGTTGCAATATTGATCTATCTTTCTATACCCCCTTCTAAACTTCCTTCTACTTATCTGTTTATTTTTTTAAACAATTCACTGACATTATTTTATTATTTTTTCATTTTTTAGTATCACTATCATTACTTCCCTCATCTTGACTTTCCTTTCTAAAAAAAGAAAGATTAAACCCCTCCCTTTTTACGAATAAATATATTTACACAAAGCAAATTAATACATTGCTATGTCTGAAACACATTTCATTATTTCAAGAGGTGGGAAGCATAATTCATTATCAATCTTCTGGAGATATCATTGGTCATGACTTATCATAGGTCTCAAGTCATTCACATTTATTTATTTAGTTAGTTTTGCAATGTTGTAGTCTTTGTGTGAATTATTCTCTGGTCCTCTGAATCATTTCACTTTCTGTTTCTACAAAACCTAGGTTTCTCTGATTCTGTCCCTTTCCTTTTTAATTAGAGCACAATATTCACATACCATAATTTGTTCAGTCATTCATTTTTTCCATTTTTTTGCAAAAAGTACTTCTATGAATATTTTTGAAACTTTGAGCCTTTTACCTCTTTCTTTGGTGTAAGTATAAGGGTCTGAGGGTAGATTTGAACTCAGGTCCTCCGGATGGTGCAGTGGATATAAGAGCACTGACCTTGAAGTCAGGGGGACAGAAGTTCAAATCCAGCCCTCATACATTTACTAGCTGTATGACTCTGGGTAAACCACTTAACACTGATTGCCTCATATTCAGAGCTACCTCCAGTCATCCTGATTCATATCTGGCCACTGGACCCAGATAGCTCTGGAGGAGAAAGTGAGGATGGTGACTTAGCACACTATCCCTTCACTCAAATCCAGTTCATGTGCTTGTCATAGCATCGCCTCCTTGATATCATGGTCTTCTTTGAAAATGAAGGACAAATGTTATTATTATTATTATTATTATTTAGTATAAGCCTACTTTTGATATTATTGGGTAAAAAGATATGCCCAGTAGAATGTATTTTTGGAAATGGTTCCAAATTGTTTTCCAGAATGGTTAGACCAGTTTGCAGTAGCACCAGCAGTATATTAGTATGCCTCTCTTCCCATAGCTCCCTTCTAATAATTGTTATTATTTTTTGGTGCCCTCTTGACTACTTTGATGGGATTGAAGTAGAACCACAGAAGTTGGAATTTTTAGATTGTATTTATACAAACACAAACACACACACAATAATCAACAAAAATCTGCTTTCTTTTCCTCTCACCCTGACACTACTCCCTGCTCTTCCTTCCCTCTCTTCCCCCCCTGCCCCTGACCAATTAGAGAAAGAAAGAAAAATAACTCCCTGTTACAAACATATCTGGTCAAATAAAATACATTTCTGCTTTGGCCATGTCTTAAAAAAAAAGCAGAACTCTTATTCTATAGTCTGAGTCCTTTACCTATTTGTCAGGAGGTGGATAGCTTATTTCATCATTTGTCTTCTGGGATCATGGTTGGCCCATTATGATTTTCTAATTAATTTTTAATTAGTTAATTTTTCTAATTATATGTAAAGATAGTTTTCAAGATTCATTTTTATAAAGTTTTCTCCCTTCCTTTTCCTCCCCCCTCCTTAAAATAGCATATAATCTGATATGGGTTATACCTACACAATCATGTTACACATATTTGCATGTTAGTCTTGCTCTGAAAAAAAGAATCAGAACAAAAGGGAAAAATCACAAGAAAGAGAACGAAAAATTTAAAAAAGTGAAAATAGTATGCTTTGATCTACATTCAGAGTTCCTAATTCTTTCAAAAACATGCCATTTTTATTCTATAAAATGGTTCTCTTGGATATGTTCACTTTACTCAGCATGAATTCATAAAACTTTTCCAGATTATTCTGTAACAAGTCCCTTCATCATTTCTTATTATATGATAGTATTCCAACACAATTTACTAAATAATTTACTTCAAAAAGAACAATAAAGGGGGCGGCTAGGTGGCATAGTGGATAAAGCACCAGCCCTGGAGTCAGGAGTACCTGGGTTCAAATCCAGTCTCAGACATTTAATAATTACCTAGCCGTGTGGCCTTGGGCAAGCCGCTTAATTCCATTTGCCTTGCAAAATACCTAAAAACAAAATACCTAAAGAGAACAATAAATTTGTTTGTATATCTTTAGAATTTACTTTGCATAGAACTAATCCCTTAATTTACTCTCCCTTTAATTCCCCCTTCTCCCTTTTCTTTGCTATTTCCCTTTGGATTGAAATTTATTTCTGTACCTGACTATGAGTGTGTATATTCTTTCCTCCTTTGACAAGTTCAGATGACAGAGAGGTTGTTGTTTGTATAGAAATCTCTCATTACCTTTGATTATATGAGATAATTTCCTTTAGCCTTCCTTTCCCTCCCTTTCCCCTAGCATATTCCTTTTTTGCCTTTTTCTTTTCATTCTTCTTTTAAGATCATCAAAGCAAACAAAATCACTCCTAGCCCCCTCAATGTTAGTCTCCCTCTGTGACCCCTGAGGATGATATATGTCCAAAGGGGACATGTTATCATTTCCTCAAATTTAAATGTAAGCTGTTTATTCTTGTTTTGTTTTTTTATGGTTGTTCATTCTTGTTTACCCTTGTTTTTTCATAACCCTTGTGTTTGAACTTCAAAATTCCTATGAAATTCTGGTCTTTTCATTAGAAGTTCTTGGAAGTCCTTTATTTCACTTAAAATCCATTTTTCCCCCCTCTGTAGTCTTATACTCAATTTTTCTAGATAAGTTATTCTTGGATATAAATCTTTGTCATCTGGAATATCATATTTAGGTGTTTTTTTTTATTAGATTTTGCAAGGTAATGGGGTTAAGTGGCTTGCCCAAGGCCACATGGCTAGGTAATTATTAAGTATCTGAGGTCAGATTTGAACCCAGGTACTCCTGACTCCAAGGCTGGTGCTCTATCTGCTGTGCCACCTAGCTGCCCCCATATTTAGTTCTTAAGAGTCTGACTGACCTTTTTTTGCTTCCTGGTACTTTATAAGGAAGATTTCCAAATAATTTGTGCTGCTATCCAAAAGCAGCACAAACTGCTTCAGAAGTAGAGGTCTCCCAATTATTTGAAGTCTTTAAAAAATATTCTTATTTTTCATGTTTTTTATCTTCAAGTATTTTTAAAAATTAATCTCTGCCTTCAACTAGCTTCCCTTCTCCCTTTAGCAAATTAAATAAAGGAAAACACCTGAAAAAATCCTTTAATACATAGTTATAGAGTTCAGCAAAACAAATTTCTTTATTAACCATGTATATGTATCTCTTTCAGCATTTTAAGTTCATCTCCTCTCTGTCAGGGTGTGTTTTATCTTCAATCTTTTCTACTGCTGAGCTATACTGATTAAAGAGCTAAAATCTTTCAAGTAATTTTCCCCTATATTATTAGTGTATACATTACTCTACTAGTTCTATTCACTTTGCATCAGTATATAGAGGCCTTACCAATATCCTCTGAAACTGTCTACCAATTCTTGTGGAAAAATAATTTTCACAATTTCTGTTTTTCTTGGAGTCTTTAGATGCAGGAGCTTGTGCTTCCTCATCTTCAGACTGAGTGTTTTGATCCTTCTTGGGCTCACTGGCAAAATATTTCTCAATGGTGTTCCTCTTGTTTTTCTGCTTGCTCATTTTCCCAGCCTTAGCTTGTTTTGGGGGTGCTTCCTGAGCTTTTGGGACACTCCCACAAGGGTATCAGTGTGTGAGGCTCTGTCCTCCCTCCTGGTCTGTGAATGACTATATGTGCCCCCCCTCTGCCACAGGGCTGAGGTGGGGGGGGCCTGCTGTTCTATTGGGGGGCTTAGACTTTGAATGTGGTCAGAACCCCAGAGCTCTGCAGTCTCTCTTCACTTCCCTCCCTAGGTTCAATGGGCTCATGCCCTGGGGGCTCCTGCTTACTGGCTCCGCCTGCTTCTGTTTCCTGGATCTGGGCTGCAAGGCCACTGCTTGCTGTGTGCTCTTAGGGCTGGGCTTCACATGCTCGCTCTGGCAGAGGTGCCCCCTCTGTTCCCCCAATTTGTGCCCAGTGCTCCCCAGGGTGTAGATCAGGAAACTCTCTGGTTGCTGTGAGCCACGGCTCCCAGCACCCTGGGACTGCCTCCGGGAGGCTGAAGTTCTTTCGCTCTGGCGGGCCTCCCCTCTGACAGGTCGCCCCTCCAACCCTGGGGAGCAAAGCTTTTCTGCTCTTTTCCAGGTTACCTTGAGTAGAACTGCCTCACTGGGTCTCTCTGTGGGTTCTGTCTCTCAAAAATTTAGAGTCCTTAGTTTAGAAGTTTTAAGAGCACCTAAGAGAAGATCCTCTCTTGTCGCCATCTTGGCTCTGCCCCCTTTCATGATTTTCTTGCATCACTCACATTTATTTTCTCAATTTTTCTCTTCCTGTCTTGATTTTCAAAATCCATTTTGAGCTTTTCCATGGCCTGAGACCAATTCTTAATTTTCTTGAAGCCTTTGGATGTAGAGTTTTGATTTTTTTTTACCTTCTTCTGAACCTGCCTTTTGCTCTTCCTTGACACCATTGTAACTTCCTATGGTCAGATTTTTTCTATTGTTTTCTCATTTTCCAGTCTATTACTTGATTTTACCTTTTTGTTAAAATAGCGAAGGGCATACCATCCCAGCTTCAGGGTTCTGTGCAGCTGTTTTCAGAGATACTTGTAGAAATCTGTAAGTTTTCAGATCTTCCAAGATGATATGATTTAAGGAGAGATGTGTTTGCTACAAGCACTCTTTGCTGCCCTAGAACTATGAAGAGGTTCCTTGTTCCTTGCTCTGGTGACCTTGCTCCCACCCTGTGACTGCCTCTTCACCCTAGGATTGCCACCCAGATCTGAAAATGGGCAAAGCAACAAAATTCTACCTCTCTGACAGAGAGAGAACTTGTGACCAGTTCAACCCTTTTACCCTCTGTTGACTCTGAAAGCAACTGCTGCAGCTGCAGATTCAGTGGCTCCCAAGGCCTGCTCTTAGTTTGCTGGACCTGGTCTTTGCTGGTTTAGCCTGCAACTGGATTATACTCCTCTTTCACCTGGGGACAACAGAGCTTTCTTGCTGACCTTGTAAGACTAAATTGTCTTGGTCTGGAAACTTGTTTCACTCCATCTTTTTGTGGGTTTTGCCTCTCTAGAGTTTGTTTGGTATCATTATTTAAAGATATTTGGAGGGGTTTGGGGGAGAGCTCAAACAGGTTCCTAACTTTACTCCACCCATCTTAACATTGTCTTCCCAGGGACACTCTTTAATTTTATCTCTGAATCCTTAACATCTAGCACAGTGCTTTACACATTGTGGTTTAATAAATGCTTGTTGGAGGAGCAGCTAAGTGGTACAGTGGATATAGAGCACTGGCTCTGGAGTCAGGAGGATACTTATTTCTAGTTGTGTGACCTTGGGGAAGCCACTTAACCCCATTGCCCCATTAAAAAAAAAGTAAAATAAATGCTTAGTAGATTGAATTAGATTATGATTTTCATATAGATTGACCTAGATAACTTCTGCTTTCTTTACAGTTTTGTGAGGTCAGTTATTTGAAGAATGACCATATTTAGGACATAGAAACTTATTTATTGTGATATTATATTAAATAATTATAATTATTTAGTGTGTTCTGTTTCTTCTGCAGCATTTTCATGGAACACAATTTGCCAGGGGTCACACCAAGATAGTATAATATACCTTAATATACAGCATAGATGCTTTGACTCCCATATATGGAGAGATCACAAGGGAGGGAGGTAAAATATTGTCTTGTGCTCTTAACTCACTTTTCTTTCAGTGGCAGCCATCAATTCTATCTCTCCCATCACCAGTATATCTGAATCTTTTCAATTCATTGATTGCTTTAATTACTTTTTTTTTATGCTTTTCAGACACTCCTTCACCAGCTCCTACTAATAGCTTATCTTATTGGTGAGTTGCAATATATCCCCTTTACTCTGGAACCCTGAAAGCTGCCTTAATTACACATTATACCCTGCTAGCCATTAATCTATCATGCAGTAGACAAAGTCCTGGATTTAGAGGCAGGGGTTATTCATCTTAAACCTGGCTCAATCAACAAGTGGGCCTGGGCAGGTCATTTAACATCTCTTGAGTCTTAGTTTCCTCCACTATAAAATGAGATTGGACAAGATGACCTTTAAATTCCCTTCTAACTCTAAGTTTATGATCTTTTGGATACTCCTCTTTCCACATTTAGGAGCAAAGATTGCTCTCAAAATTTTCACAACTGAATTGTATCTGCTGGCTACCCTCTACCCCCACTCCCCCACAAAAGCTGACCTACATAGTCATAACTATTTAGAATCCATTTCCTAAACTCTCAGATTTTAAGTACCATTAATTGGAAGCACAGGGTATTTTTTCTTGACATGTGAAATTTTGACTCTGCAAATTGAAATATATGTATTGCCCCGTACATAAAATTTACTGTTTCATCCTCCCTTCTAATAGCTCCTTTCTCATCCAATCTCTATTAGGGCTATCTCTGCTTCCTCAGGACCAAGGATTTCTTCAGTCAGGTCTTATCTAGATGGTGTTACTGGGAATACAGCTCTCACACCCAGCGGCTCAAGTAAGTGAATTACATTCCCAAAGAGCTACATTTTTTCCAGCACCTTCCCTAGCTAAAAACATGCTTGTTGGCATCCTGACGGAAAAAATTTACTTGAAAACAATCTTTTTGAAAATAATTTATTTTAAATAATCTTAGGAGCCAAGAAGGAAAAAAAAGTATTTTTATGGATCATAATGGTTAATAAAATATGAATCCAAACTAAACCCCAAGCAGCCAATATAAGAGTTGTTCTACTACTGACTACCAATTTGTGTCTGCTCACTAGTGAAAGTGATTGTGGGAGGCAAGAAGTCCTGAAATATTTTGTATTAAGGTCAAGGAAAAGAGAATGGATGTCTGATACCACTGAGACAGATTACCTTCTTTTTACCCTATGTTTTAACTGATAGATGTGCAACTTTATGACAGATTTTCACATACTGGTCCATATTGGATTAAAAAAAATCAATTTTTTTTTGCTTTTTACATTGGTAGTATTTACCCTAATTTCCTAATTCATCTTGGGTTAAATATTCAGTTACCAGAGTAGAAGCAACTATAGTTGGTGGTTGTTGTCAGCAAGCTAGGAAGGAGCTTTGTTTTCACTGACGATAAATTCTTTTTTTTTTTTTTAGTTTTTTTTTTGTAAGGCAAACGGGGTTAAGTGGCTTGCCCAAAGCCACACAGCTAGGTAATTATTAAGTGTCTGAGACCAGATTTGAACCCAGGTACTCCTGACTCCAGGGCTGGTGCTTTATCCACTATGCCACCTAGCTGCCCCGATGATAAATTCTAAAATCAAAAAGTAGTTGTGTACCCCTCTTTGGCAATAGCCATCTTATATCTTTCTCAACCATCCTTCTCTTTGTAAACACTTTCTACTTAGTTGAATTTAAATCTCAGATCATATCTTATGCAAGAAATATGGATCTCATCACCTCCCCTTTAATTTTTTGCTAATGGCTTTAAAGAATAGACCAACCCCTTATGCCTGCCTCTGGCTTCCATAAGCTCAGAGCTGTCTTGCCATTGGAGCCCACAGCATTTAGGAATTCCTGAAGGGTCTTTTCTGCTCCCTCAGGTCAGAGTGATGGTAGATCAGCACCAGAGACTCCTGTGGCTCTCCAGCTACCAGTCCGACAGGTGAGTTCTATCTAATTCACTAATTTTAGCACAAATAATGCACTGCTCTTTAGATCTCTGAATGGTGGAAAGTGCCCAACTCTGGCTCTTAACTAGAATGAGAGAGTATAAATTGTGGGCAAAGATCTGGGTTATCAGATCACTAAAGGGAAAATTCTGAAGTGAATAGGTTTTGTTATTTTAGTTGCTGATAACTGTTTTCTGTTGAGTCCTGTCACAACGGTTCCAAAGGATAAATATTCTTGGAGGATACTTTTATCCCCTAGGGAAGGTAGTTACAATGATGCTTTTATTTCATTTATTTATTTTATTTAAGGCAATAGGGTTAAGTGACTTGCCCAAGGTAATATATAGCAGGCAATTTAAGTGTCTGAGGTCAAATTTAAACTCAGGTCCTCCTGACTCCAGGGCTAGTACTGTATCCACTGCACCACCTATCTGTCCCTACAATGATGCTTTTAGTACAAAAGGATAGACCTTTGATCTGATCCACTGAAATAGCACATGGCCAAGAAAGAGTAGGAAGGAGCTTCTAAGGAAAAGATATTAACCAGATGAATAACTAAACACAAGTATTGGGTTCATTTCCAATGGTTTAGAGTTTGAGAATATTTCTAACAGCTCTTTCTTTTCTCAGCTCCCGGTCACCCCCCAGACACCTCAATTACATCAGTCTAGGTAGGTGACTTGCATCTTACTCTATATATACTTCTCCTTAGCAAGAACATGGCTGCCAAAGATGTGTCACTAGAGGAAGGAAGCTTTCTAGTGTCCCTGAAAAGTTTGCAGAAAATAATACACACCAGAGGGATAGGGTCATTAAAGACTGTTCACTCCCTGTGACCTATAGAATAAACAGTAGTTTAGGTGGAGGTTGGAAAAGAATCACACTTCCCCTGAAAATTATGCCTTGTGGCTTGCATCATGGGAGCTTTGTGGCCTTCCTTATGGCTGGGCACAACAGCTTTGCATTCCTCTCTTCTATTGCAGGTTGCCCAACAACAAAGGCAGATGTGATTAGTCAGGGAGAATAAAGCACTGATCGTTCCCTGCTCCTGGATCAACCTTTCCCTATCTCCTCATACTGTCCTGTATATGTTGCCAGTGAGATCCTGAGAATTAGCTGTGGTTGTAGCTAATTCTCAGGATGTTACCAGGATATTACAAAAGATCCCTTAATACTTGTTTTCAAGGTATACTGTTAATGTACTCAAAGATTCCTTCACTTCTGGGGTATCTGGGAAATAAGGAACATCTAAGACACTTCTATCTATTGTTGCTTTGGAAAGATGGCTATTTTTCCTTCCTCAGGTCATATTAAATATCATCTCAAGAAATTTAAATGCAGGAAGTAGAAACAGATGCCAGTGCAAAAGTGGTGAATACATTCAGCAACTACACATCAAAACTGTTTCTTAGTTCAGGGTAGCATCATCTCTAGCCAGAAGCAAGCATTCAAAATTTGAATCAATTCCTCTACCTACCTTGTCCAGTGATTACATTTTTTAATCCATATACTTGTGGCCTCCTCTATGCCTAGTTACTAAATTAATTACTTTTCTCTTCTTCTGTTTTTCCCCCCCTGTAAAAATATTAAGTGTGAGGCACTTATGTTCCCAATTTATTGATTCATAAAAATAATAATTAGGAAGATTTTTTCTGTCATCAGTATCCCCTATACCAACTATGCCATTTAAAGCATAGAATCCCCATGGTTCTCCATCTCCCTAAGCAAGGTTAAGAGTGCCAAGGATGTAGAGGACTACCTAAAGGGTACTTCACCACTATTCCATCCTTATTAAACATCAAATAACTCCTACTGTATAAAAGTTTTGGGTGGTTTATAGAGATTTGTATATTATCCTGGGAGTAATAGATGGTTTTGTAGGAATGACAATCCTGGAAAAGTACAAGGCAGAACCGAATCCCCAACTACTAAATATCCACACTATTACTATAAGTGTACCTACCTATGTTCATACAAAGGGCTCCCACAAAGTTCATTGGGAAGCAATACACTGTAACAGGGTAGCCACTAGCACCATGCCAGAATTTCAAGAACTATATCTTCCTATCCTACTTGGAGTATACTATCAACATTCCTTAGTGATTTTTAAGGTTTGGGGGGAAAAGTAGCTACTGGATGACCTTTAGTAACTCATTACTGCTAAGTGCCAACTAGATAGCGTCATTGTAACTTTATGGATACATGAGAGATGCCACATAACTGATTTATACATGAAACAATCAAACCCAGATTCCTCTAATCTGGTTGTATGGCCTGGAAAATTAAGTTGTTTATAGTCTTGAGGATATGATACAACAGATTTAATCTGGGGCTCCAGAGGGCAGCATTAAAAGCAAGGAGGAAATTCCATGGAAGCATCATAGTGTGGTGGAAAGCCTGATATACTTGGGAGTCTGGGGAGTTCTAGATTCAACTTCTCCAAGACTATCTCTTCATCTTTATTGGATATAATATAGTTACCTACTTGCTTCAAAGAGCTGCTATGAGTCTCCAATTGAGATAGTATACACTAATTGTTTTGCTTAAAGTATTATATGGCAGACTTTATTTCATCTTAATATAACTAAATACCTTAGAGTTGTCCAAAAAATGAAAAAACCCACCAGAATGGGCTGCTTCATGAGGTAGTGTGTTCCCTATCAACCAAGATGTTGAAATAGAAGCTGGATGATACTTTGTATGGTATGTCATAGAGATTCATGTTTCAGATACAGCTCAATTTAGATAGTGTCAAAGAACCTTTCTAACTATAAAGCTTAATATTTTACAGGTTTTGGGGTAGAAAACATTTAGACATTTGATATAGTGACTGTAACAGAACCAGAATCTCACTCTTCCTTGTAGATTCCCTGTATACTTTTCTAAAAAGTCTCTTAAAAGCAGGTAGAGAGAATAACTTTAAGAGCCAAAGTTCTTTCATTTCTGGGTCTATATTGGAAAGATTAAAAAATCTTAAATATTACCATTTAGTGGCAGAGAGAGAATTTGGATCAATTTCTTCTAAGAATGCTGGTTTATTGCTTCCTTTAGGAAGCTGGTTTCCTTTTTCTACACACTTTTTTGCAAAATAAAAACACAGTAAACATAAATGTTAAATACTATCTCACCTTACTCCTTAAGAGTCCAAAGCAAAAGTCTAGCTTATGGGATGACAGAATGGAGGATAGAAAGAGACAATTTTTTCTTTACCTTTTTATTACATTTCTAGCAATTTGGGATTCTCTCCCTTATACTTTTTCTTCAAAGGAAACAGCCCAATGGTGTATACTTTCTTTTTACCCAACCTTAACTGATGAAAACCATTCCATAACAAATCAAAGATTAATTTAGGCAGAGGCCACAGTCCCTGCATTTCAAGACATCCAATGTAAATTGAGGTGGAAAAAAATTCTCCTAGTGACAAAACAAATCCCCCAAATAAATGAAATGCCAGAGTCTTATGTAGCTCTGGACTTTAGATAGGGAGATAGAGATATAACAGGGGCTTGATTTGTAAAATCAAACCTGGAACCATCTTCCGTTGAGTTCCTAAACAGTAGATACCTCATCACTACTTGCCTCTCTTAGTAATAAGTTTCTGCTCTATTTTCTACCATCCATAGATTCCATTTAGATCAGCCACTACATTACTGCAGTACTTTGTGTTCACTAGAAAGGGCTAGGATGGCCCTTACATGTCAAAGTTTGTTTTAAAAAAATAAATTTTAGGATTAGAATTAGGGCATTTTTTGCTGGTGGACAGTGTGTATAAGTAGGTAAGAATGGCATGAAGTTTGAGTTAGAGAGAATGAAGAAATGTGTGTTAAGAGACAGGCCAAGGTTCCACCCCACATTGTGCCTTGGATATGCACTCAGATGGAAGCTGTGACCCTTATTCTAAGGGAAATGTAGTAGAAATGGCAATTATGGCCTCTAAGAATTGAGACCTAATTCAAGTCACTGCACTAAGCTAGGACAAAAAGGGTGACAGAAGTGGGGTAGGAGGAAAGAAGGAGACAAGAGTGGGGAGAAGAGGAAGAACAGAAGAGTTCCTGTGGCAATGCAAGGTAGTTTGGGTCAAATTCCCCCCTCTCTTCAACAAAGGATTGATAAAGGACAGAAGACCCATATTTATGGCCTCCTGCCCCCTACCCCCCACCCCAAAACCCTTACTTTGTGTCTATGTCCCTACCTTCCCCTCACCAAATACATAGCCTCTCAGTTCTTTGCCAACAAGGTAAGAAAAATGTGGATATTTTTTTTGTTTGTTTCAACAGTCACTAAGTTGATTCATCTTCTAATAACATCCCCCCCTCCCCAATTCCCCACTCAATCCTGAATGATTACTTCCTCCTCTTCTTCCTCCTCTTCCTCCTCACCCCCATCCTCTCCTGGAAGTTCTTCTTCCTCTTCTTCTTCTTCATCCTCTTCATCCAGACAAACTACCACCTCTGCTGGCTCAGGTGATCGATAATGGAACCAGTCTAACACTTGCTGGGTGCTCAACCCTGACTCTAGACTCAGTCGAGGGAGGTCATCTTCTCGTAACTGCTGGTGAACAGTCCAGTACCGTTCCAGGGGACTTGTGTCTGGGGGAGGGGGAGGGAGGGGTGGTGGTGGCATCTCAGCCCATTCTTGCAAGGGCCTGGCCAAGGGTTGTGGAATGGAGGTAGCAGGTTCCTGGTAACTGGGGGGACCAGGCACTGCATTATCTCGAAACCACTTCAGTTGTCCATGCTTGAGGGCATAGCGGGTGTCACCAAACCACTGGATAATCTCTGGCCTAGGTAGGCCAGTGATTTGTTCCAGTTTACAGTAATCCTCACGCCGAGCCCACTGACACTGTAAAAAGAAGGACTTTAGAATGGCCAGCTGCTCTTTGGTCTTGCGTTTAGTCTTCCGTTGGCGCTGCATATCTGGGAAGTAGTGCTCAGTTGAAGTAGCTCTGCCTAGTCCTGGGCTATGTCTTAGACCCTGGGGCCAAGCTGGCTCCAAATGTGGAGGTAGCGCCTGTTCATTGGGGGAAGGTGGCTGAGGAACACATCCCACTGATTGAAGTGGTTTGGAGGAGGCAGTGGCTCCATTAGCCATTACACGGAAAGAGGAAGAAGAGGTAGAGGAAGGAGAAGGCAGGATGGATGCAGGCTCTTGCTTGCAACTATTGGCAAGTAATGCAATAGGTGAAGGCCTGTCCCGAGTGTGTGAGAGATGGAAGCCAGTAGGGTGGTCCCAGGCAGTAGTTCCCAGGCCATGGGGTTGATGGTCAGGACCTCTGCTTACCAGCTCCTTGGAGAGACCACTCTGCAGTTCCTGCCAGAAACCAGGTTGATGGGGGAAGGCCCCACTGCCAGGTACAACCAAGGATTCCTTGGTCTTGTGGTGGCTCAAGGGTAGTGAGGATTCTTCAGGCTCCATCTTTAATCGTTTCAACTGAGGGGGCTCACTAAGTGTTAGAGGGCCAATGTGGGTGCCAGCTGAGTCTGGGGGTGGCACTGGAGTGGGTGGAATATCCTCTGGGGGTCGCCCTGCATGATGTGTAAGAGAAAGAAGGGATTTGAAGTGGAGTTGGTCCTGGTTGTAGACAACCCGGGCTCGAGTCTCTTCAATTTCTTCTGATGACCAGCTGATGCCGCAGCGAAGTCGCTGGGCCATAAACCAAGTCTTAACTTTCTCCATTTGCAGTCCATAGCGAAGGCAAAGCAGAGCAATGTCTGCTAGGCTGGGGTAGGGAAAGTAACTGAAAGTCCGTAACAAGTGCTCGTTGCCATCTAGCTCACTGGTCTGGGCAGCCTGGGTCCACACGAGCTGCAGCTCCTCTGAGATAGGAGGGAGGCAGATGAGCCCTGTGGGGGGGCTGGCAAAGCTGTTAGCCTCTTTGTTGGGGGGCATGGTGATTTCTGATTTGTGCCCTTCTGAGATGGCTGTAACAACAGGAGAAATGATTTAACCACTAAGCTCTCTTACCTGCCTCCTATCTTCCCTGGCTTCTATCATCAAAATCTGTGTGGCAATATGAGGAGAGGAGATAACCATGTGCACACCTTTATATATCCTATCTTGTCCCAATTCCCTCAAAGAGCACTGCACCCTCGACTGTCACCTCTAGTTGGGGGAGGGGGATGGGATGTTGTGGTGGTGGTTAAATGGTCGGTCAAGATCTCTTTCAAAAGAAACAGGAGGGGGGGCAGCTAGATGGCCCAGTGGATAGAACACCGGCCCTGGAGTCAGGAGTACCTGAGTTCAAATTTGGCCTCAGACACTTATTACCTAGCTATGTGGCCTTGGGCAAGTCACTTAACTCCATTCCCTTGCCAAAAAAGAAGAAAAAGAAAAAAGAGCTCTAATATTTATATTTGTCACAAACTGTTCCCTAGGATGTGGAAGGCTTTGAAATGGACAGACAGGTCTTTCTTCCCCTTCTTATAGTTGTGATGATACAAGAAGATACTATAACAGATAATATTCAATGGATCCTTGCTTCCCAGGTAGGAAGTAGCTCTACTTGTCTTAGATTCCTTCCTCTCTCTCAAATTCCTTACAGTGATACCTTTATGTTTTGGGAATAAAGATCCTATAAGAAGGGAATGGGAGTACCACCCTCTATGTTTCTAGCTTAGGTGAGAAAAGACAGACCTTCTCAGGCTAAAAAAGGGAGAAGCAGTTCAGGTTTATGGGATGGTTCCTACCAGGGACATACATACAACACCTGGTCAAAAGAGGGTGGAAAAGGGAAGGAGGATTCTCTTCACCACTAAGTAAGCCTCAGAACAAAGGTTAACCCTTTCCCCACTCCCACCCCCCTCTTCCTGCCTTTGTGTTTTCCAGCTGCTCAGCCAGTCCCTAGGGATCCCTAGGGCCTTACTATGCAGAGGGGCTGCTCTCATCTCTTTTTATGCTAAGTGGTCCTCTGAAGATAGTTCTGCCTAAACTGGGCATTAACTCTAAACTCAAGCAACTCCCAGGCAGAAGGCTTGGGGGGGGGGGGGACAGGTAAGAAACTCGACTTGGACAGTCCTTAAAGACTCCCCATTCTCATAAACTCTGCTAATGTTCCTAAACATCTTCAATTCAGTGAATAATTCCAACCTCATAGCCTTGCTACCATGTGCTTTCATTACTAAATTTACCATTCCTCTTGAGACTAGGAATAATGTGAGGAACACTAGATTTGAGTGTCACACCTAGTTTGCCTTGGCATTTATTAGCCCCTTGTTAATGGTCCAGTCCTTTAATCTCTTCTGGTCCCAAGCTTCCTTCTAAATAAAATGAGAATATCTCCTTTTACTATCTCAAAGGGTTGTTGTGATAATGAAATGAGATAATGAATGTGAAAATGCTGTATAAATATAAGACAGTAATGTTAACTTGAGAGTAAATCTTTCCCTTCCCCTCTATGAAAAATTACTTCCCAACCCACATTGTTACTGTTCTGAGATAAGCAATATCACTATGCAAGTGGCACAACCTAATGAGCTAAGAAGGTAAAGGAGATCCTGGATCTGCTTGTTTCAGGTTGGATGGGGGGCCTGGAAATGTACTCTGCCAGGTTTTTCACAATTTTTGAGTTCAGGGATAATACACTGCACCTCCAAGCCCATTCTAGAGTATCACAATGAGGGTCACACTGCTGAATTTGAAATGACTGATGTCAGAAAACCTGGATTCAAAATCTACCTCTGATGTTCACTGTATGTGTGGGTCTTAGTTTTCTTAATTGTTAAATTGGGAGAGAGGGGGGAAGAGAGAATTACTGACAAATGACCTCTTAAGTCTCAGTTTAAAACCTATTTTTGCATGATCCTCTGATAAGATAAATGAGGAAAATGCCTAATGAATTCTCAGGACAGATAAGAGACATATTGGGTGGAATCTGGAGTTTTCCTATATTCTCCCTTGTGGGGTGGTCTAGAGACAAGGAACATAGGTTTCCACATACTGGGGGAAAGAAGGGTTAAAAAGACAAAGTTGTGATATTTAAAATGGGACAAAAAAAAAGACCCAAATCCCTTAGGGCCAGTTATCCTCACTAGTTATGCATGGTATTATAAAAACAGCATGATTTATTGGCTAGGTTGCTTGATTAGAAGTCAAGAAGTAAAGGTTTGAAGCATGCCTCAGGCAAGACTTAAGACAAATCACTTAGTATCTCAGACCCTCAGATCCCCTATCTCTAAAATGGGGATAACAACGGGGCATGTTATTGTAAAAATCAAATTCTGTAATTTTTGTAAAATTGCATTGCAAACTCAAGCATGCCTGTAAAAGTGAGAGCTCTGGATTACTAAACCCAGAACAAGAGGAGTCTACTTCTTTCAGAAGCTCACCCCAGGGGCTAGTGGTAGCACAGACAAGAAATCATGGCTATATGGCCACAAAAGCCCTCTGGAATCCTTCGTCTCTTAGAAACAAACCCACCATGATCTACAGAGATCCTAGTCTTAGAAATTCATTATATGGGCTGATTCCTCCCCAGAAGAATTTGGTTTGGAGAGGGGAGAAAAAAACACTAACCACATCCAGGGGCTGATTCATGAAAAACATTAAACAATACTTTGAGTAGGTCCTACCAACAAAAAGCAGAAAGGGAGGAACTACAAGGGTTTCTAGATCCTGTTTTGTGTTAAGGATAGGGGAATGACTAAGAAGTTTCAACTCCATCCTCAATAAATTTGTCTTTTTTATTTTTAAGCCCCTCCCCCTCTTCAGTGAAACAAACACACACACACACACACACATACACACACACACACACAACCGTTCCAACAGTTCCCAGTTCCAGATAAATAATCCATTCAGCTTCTTACTTTCTCTTACTTCCCCTAGGGCATTCCTTTCACCTGAGCAAAGAGGAAAGCCCAGAAGACAAAACTTGCAAAGATCCGGAGAAAGGGTGGTGTGAGGGGACTGGTTATTAGAAAGCTCAGGAAAAAAAAATTAACCGATTTAAGGAGTCCAGTCCAGGTTTTCTTTCCAGGGAGGAATGCTCGACTGAAAGGGGGAACCCTGGTATCATTTTGAGACAGCCTAGAGTTGTGGTGTGCAAGGTGGGTAAAGCTTTAGAATTCTGCCAAGGACCCACAGTTTTGGCAGGTAAAAAAGGAAAGAGCAAGGCTTACAGACAGACAAGATCTGAACTTAAATGCAAAGTTAAGACACTTACTAGCTGTGGACCCTAGAAAAGTCACGTAACCTCTACACCTCAGTTCATTTGCAAAATGGGACACACTGGAGAAGGAAAAGCAAACCACTCCAGTATCTTTGCCAAGAAAATCCGAAATGGGGTCCTGGGGAGTCGGACTCGGCTGAACAACAAAGACTTCAGTAGCCCAGTCTGGGGTACTTTCTTGATGAAGGGGTTTGGGGGCCCCAAGAATTTACACTATCCAAACTAAGCAAAGGAAATAGTGGCGTTGAATTGTTGATAAGCATAGGGGGTGGGTTAGGGATGAAGAGTGGGGAGGGGAACCAACAGGATTTGAACATGGCAAAAGGGGTTGTGCCTGGGTCTTGTCCGCCTGACTTGAGAAGGCTGCTTTCGCTCCGGAGTCGGGGGCAGCAGGTCGGGACTCCGGGGCTGCAAGGGGTGCCCCGGGGGCGGAGAAAGCTTCGAGGCGTCTCGAGGATCCCGGGCGGTTCCTGCGCCCCCCGGCGAGTCGGCTCCGAACGCCGCCTCCATCCTTCCCCGAGGCGGCGGCCCGGCCCCGGGCCCCGGGAGGCGTGCCAGGTGGAGGTGTCTGTGGGGAAGGGGGCGCCCGGCCCGGGCCGGCGGCTGCCAGGCCTGCGCATGGGCGCGGGGCGCCACCTCTCCCTCTACCCGTGGGGCCCAAAACTACAACAACAAAAGGGCCGAACACAAGGAAAGTTGCGGCGGGTCGGGGCCGCGGGGCCGGGCGGCGGGGCCCTGCTTCCCCGCCTGCGCGGCCCGCTCAGCCCCGGGCACCCCATGCGGCGGGGGCCCGCGTCCCGGGCTGGGCGGCGACGCCCCCCAGCTTCGGGCCCCCCCGTTCTCGGGTCCCGTCCGCCCTGCCTCGGGACAGGGGTGGGGGGAGGTCCCGCACTCGGGGGTCACTCACCGCGGTCCGGCCCGGGCGGCGGCTTCCAGCCTCGCACCGTGGACCGGGGGGGAGGGGAGGGAACAGGGGCCCGGGAGCCTCCAGAGTGATCCGCCCGCTGCCCGGGGCCAGAGCCGGGCGGGCGCAAAGCCAGGCCCGGCCGGGTCCGCTTCCCGGGTCCGCTTCCCGGGTCGCGCCGGTCCCAGCGGCCGAACCCGGCCGGAGCGAGGGAGCTGGGGCGGGGCCAGGGGGCGTGGGCAGCGCGGCGGGCCAGGGCGGGCGGGGCGGCCCCGGGGAAACGGGCCGGGGCGGCGTCCTGCCGGCGTGCGGCCCCGGGAGCAAGGCCCCGAGCTCAGGGCGCCGTCCGGGGGCCCACGCGCGCCGTGCCGCGCCGGGACGGGCTTCCCGCCCTGCCCCAGCCCGTGCGGGGGGCTTCGGGGGCCGCACGTAGCGCCCCGGGCCGGCCACTGCCCGCAGCCCCGCCTCCACCACGTGACTCGCGGAGTCGCTGCTCCGAGCCCGTCCCCCAAACAAACAGCTGGGGAAGCACCTGGCGGGGCTCCGCCCCCGGGCCCCCCGCCGGGAGCCGCGGCCGCCCTTCTGCCGGCCTCCCCGGAGGAGCGCGCCCAGCGGCGCCGGGCACGGCTGTCCCTGCGGCTGGGCGCCCCCGCCGGCCGCATCTCGCCTGCTCCCCGGAGCTCCTGTGTCCGCCCCGACAGGCGGCTTCCCGGGCGCGGCGGGCCTCTCCGGGTCCACGAGGGCACGCTGCCTGGCTCGGCCCCAGACGTGGCCCCGAATGGAACCCCATCTGCCAGAGCGCCTTCCGAACCCGCTTACCCGAGGCCACCGGCCCGCCCCGCCTCCAGGGTGTCCGGGTTGTGGGTGCGCCCTCCCCGGGGACGGTGAGCTCCAGGGCACCGGCCGAATTCTGCTTTTCAGTTGTGTTCCCAGTGTTTACTACAGTGCTGTCTAGGAGGTGTTTAATAAATGCTTGGCCTCACGGGGCCCAACAAGCCCAGAAAACTCAACCACCCCTTTGCCCTGACTGAATTACATAAACACTTTCTTGTAGTTTTTAATCTCTTGCCATTTGGGTCCTCTTTACCCTACACTTGATTACTCCTGTAAGATTTTCCTTTTAAACACCCAAGTTAGGATAATTATCATTCCTGTTTTAAAAGGTAGGGAGTAACCTCGGGGGGGGGGGGTGAAATGTTTTTTGCTCAATTAAAAGCCTCAATTCTTCCCTCAAAAGAGAGACCTCCATTTATTTTAGAATTTACCAGTCTATTTTAAAGTCTAGAACGCCTTTTGGTTACCAGGGATATCAGATCTGTTTTTGGCCATGAGTCCCGTTTCAGAATTTTGAAATACAACTATATGTAACCATGATCCACATTGCCTTTCCTGCCAACCAATCTGCAAGCATATGCTGTTGGTATCCTTCACATTAAACTTTTTTTTTAGGTTTTTTGCAAGGCAACGGGGGTTAAGTGGCTTGCCCAAGGCCACACAGCTAGGCAATTAAGTGTCTGAGACCGGATTTGAACCCAGGTACTCCTGACTCCAGGGCCGGTGCTTTATCCACTACACCACCTAGCCGCCCCCACATTAAACTTTGGTAGTTATCTTTTAAGAACACAGTCTTGCAAAATAAATCCACAAAAAAAGACCTACAAACTTTCCAACCCTCAGGTTAGATCTCTGGATGACATCACTTCTAATTAGGAGAGAAGTCCAGAGACCTTTGCCAAAGCTTGTATTTGTGTCTGTCTGTCTCAGTAGTTACAACCCTCAGGTTACAGAAAAAGCACCAAAGGAGCCACTGGATTTGGGAGTCGAAGGCCCTGAGCGAATCACTCTGGGCCTCAGTTCCCCTCTCTGCAAAAAAAAAAAAATGGGTTGACTAGATAATCTTTAAACTTCCCTTCCAGCTTTAAAATAATAGTCAAACTAGATCTAAATGAAAGAAAACTGGAGTGACCAGCAAAGACAACACTGTAGCAATAAAATCAGATCAAGGGGTGGAAAGGAAACATTGTGGGATTTACCTGGTGGCTACAAATTATGGAGAGATTATGGTAATCAGCCAAGGACAGCAAAATTGAGGTGGGGGGAGGTGACTTCATACTGGATTCATAAATTATCTTATCTCTGTGGTTCAAGGACAGCTAGAAAAGCTACTTCAAGAAAGACCAAGGCAGAATCTTCTTGACTCCAATCAGGGTTTTCTTGATAAAGATACTGGAGTGGTTTCTTTCTCTGGCTCATTTAATAGTCAAGTGGTTTGCTCAAGGTTACACAGCTAGTATCCCAGGCTACTTTTGAACTTGGAAAGATAAATCTACAAAAGAGAAAACCCAGGAAGTACAAAGGCTCCCACTCTATGTTCTGAAAAAATTTTCTACTAGAGGAAAGATAAAAAGTGAGCACTAGAAAGACTGGATTGACTAAAGCAGTAAAGGGCCTTCTCTAGCCAAACATCACTTTTCCTGTGGCTAGAAATGAGTATGGAAGCAAAGTAGATTCTTCCCTCTCCTTTTGACCAATTTCTTTTTTTCTTGGTATATGCACTCCACACATGAATCTGTTTAGATTCCATTGACCACAAGTATGCTCTCTTTGATTGCATGGACAGAGCTAGTGGAAGCTGGAGAGGCTACTAATACTTTTTAGAATGGAGGACTGATGCAACAAGAGATGCACTGAAAGTTAAAGGGATTGAGCAATACATGGGTAGGCAGGGGTGGAAAAACTGGATTGTGGTGGAAAGCCCAGGAGATACGGTATCGTGAGGTATTCCCCACTCACCTCTCCTTGAGTCTCTGTTCCTCATGTTGAGTTTATCCTTCAGCATATCAGAGTTTACTTACACCTTGAGGGAAGGAGAGGAGGACAAGCTGGAGTGACATCACAGCTCACTCATTATGATGTAACTAGGAGGCACCTGATTATTCTTGGTCCAGGGCCTTCTAGGGGTAGGAAGATTCTGCCCTAAACCTAGTCAGACCGTACCACCACCAAGATGGGGGGAAGGTGAGACGACTTGGGGGGCAAGTCTTTCAAGGTAAGGGGGGGAAGACATTTTCTCTACTATTAATCTACTCCTTGCTATCCCATTCTGGACAGGCTTTTGTGTTTCTTACCCTCCCACTGTTTCATGGCTGCCTGTGGTTGTAAGGCTACATAGACTTTGCTCTTCCCTCTGACTATGGAAGCAGGATGCAACCCTTAGGGGCTTACTTTGAAGAATTAAATCGTACTCTTTCCCCAAGCAGTCCCCATGACTGTACTAGCAGCTGACGGTGTATGTAAAATTGTCCATTTCTCTGAAGCAATTATCTTAAAGATCCTGGAAAACTTACTAAGTATCCTATTCTAGCCTTATACCTCTCTCACCTTGCATAACTTTACCCATCACGGGTGAGATTCTGATGGGACTTTAAAAATCAGCTGCTTTGGTATAAAGGTGCCGCTCCATCTCTGACAAAGGGGATGACTATGTGCCCACCTTCAAGAAAAATCCCTTCTCCTGGGCCCAGAACATATCTGCTTTTGTAGGTAGTTCAGAGATTCCACTTTTTTTTTTTTTTGGTTAGAAGTTTCTACATCCACGAGAAGTAAGGGAAGGGTCTCACATTCAGGCAGGTGATCCAGATTCAGGTGCAAGATTGGAGAATATATAGATTGGGGACATATTATCATGACCTGCAAACATATGTTATTGAATGTGAGGGCATGATGAGGACTGAAGTGTACTTTCAGTTGATTTTAATTTCCTTTCATCTGCTGCTGATTGAATCATGGATTCAGAGTCTTCAGGCAACTTCACTTCTCATTTATCACCTCCAATATAGTGGAGGACAAAGGATGAGGGCAGAGGAAAAACTCATCAGTTCATTTTACTACTTAGCATTGTATATTCCATTGTGAATGTTATAAACCTTTTACTCAAGCCATCAGACCTTTTAAAATCAGGTAGTCTACTTCAATGGGAAGATAAGAGGGCATCCAAAGGAACCTCCATTTGTCAAATGGAATCACTATATCCTGAGTTAATCCCTAACTACTTGCTTAGACTGGTCTTTTTAGTTGTGCCCTTGATGCCTTTCCCTCCATTTCTTGTACTCTTCTATCCTAGCTTCTTTTAGGACCTTGTCTCATTAGAATCTTTCCTCTAGTGCTTCATTCTCCCGAGACTACAAATATGTTCAAGTTTTTCCCGTACCTTCCCCCAAATTTATTTTACTTCTTTGGGCAGTTCCTTCCACTAATCCAGTTTATAGAGCATTCTTAAAATTCAGTCTTAATTTGTGCCTTTATCAGGTTCTTTAAACTTCTCCAGAGGTATTCCTCAGGTTCACTACCAATCACCAAAGTTATATCTGATGTTTCTATCAAATTCATTTTCTTCAACCCCCTGCATTTTTATGACCCACACAATTGCAAGCACTCTTCCAAAGATGTTACCAATGACAATGCCAAATGTAATATTTAGTCCTGTGAAAGTGAAAATGATTTTAATTCTATTTGACTTAGTAAAAATTTCATATTCTCCTTCCCAGTGGATCTAAATTCCTTACCCTTGCAAATATACTCAGGTAACCCTCAGGTCACTTGGCTTATGATTTTATTTTTAAGACTTGTGATTTCACTTTGGTAACATGCTCTCCCTTCACACCCCTATCCTGGATTAATTTGGGTATCGGTCATGTCATGCTCACCACAACTGGAGTAGTAATGTCCATTGCCTATAGACTGTCATTACCTGGACTACTCCCATCTCCTGAAAATTTATCTTCCAGTGGTGTGATAGGAGCTGAGATATTTATCCCACCTCTTCAAAATATCTAGCCAATCAGAAAACACTTCTGCTGCTCTTTTGTTAATCTGTATAAAAGATCCTATTGTCTCTAACCTAAGGTCTTTGGTTACTGAGGATCCATTGACCCCTTTTATTGGCAAATTCTGAGCTCATTAATAAAGGGAATATACTTGGAACTTTATTGCCTCAGTTTAATTTCTATGACACCTTTAGGTGTCAGGCTGCTTCCTGCCCAGTCCTTTCTGGACACTTTTTCTTCCCTGCTTCATTAGACTATTCTGATTTTTCCTAATGGCTCAGAATCATAGAAATTCTGAAGACATCTCTCTCTGACCCTTTGAGAGGCATTTTTCACTTCATATTATTTCATTTTTCTCAATACTTAAAATGTCAGATACATAGATGAATCCCAGATTTTAAGTCCTGATCTTTAGTGCAAACTAATTCCAGATGCACCCCCCCCCAAAAAAAAACCCTTCCATTAAACCCATTCCTTCTGATAACTGATTTGTCTGTTCAATTTACTCTTCCTGGCCCTCACCTCTCACAGCCCATCAATTACAAAAGTAATCTTCTAGGCATTACGTGCAACCTTCTTCTCTAGTTCCATTATTACTAACCTGACTTAGGCCCTCATGGTCACCTGCCTAAATGTCAAGTCTTTCTGCTTCAGTCTTCATCATCCTTCATCCCACTGCCAGGTGTCATTATGTACTAATCTCAGCACATCATCCCTGTTAAGGATTGTTCGAAGGCTTCAATCTTGCCTATCATCTAGGTCACCCTGATTTTTCTAGCTTATTCTCATACTGTTCCTTTATATACCCTCTGCTCCAGTCAAATCAGTCAGCTTGTTGTATCCTATACTTGTTTGGGGACCTTGGTTCTCACAGATTATCTTGTTATCCTCTTGCGCCTCCCACACTCCTGTAGACCCATTGAATTCCTGTTTCCTTCAAAGTTCAATGTCATCTCCAGAAAGCCTTCCCAATCTCAGGTGGAAATCACCTATAGTGTGTAAATATCTGTAGATCTCTATTGATGCACAGGATTTTTATACCATGGTTGTCACTGTTATGCACCATACCTCAAAAAGACTAATTATCTGAACTTTGTAGTGCTCTGCACGTTTCTGATGCTTAATGTGTTGAACTGAAATGTTAACATTGCTTAGTACAGTGAAAATTTTTGCTTAAAGATGGAGTTTAGAGATATGTAGATTTTAACTTTGTCAAAAAGCTCATTCCATGTTGACTGAGAAAGGACAATTGTCAGGAAGTTTCTGGGGAGAATCTAGATTTAGCCAGTGATAGGAAGAACACAGTACTGGGATCAGGGGGCCCAAGTTATAGCCCTGGCTCTACCATTAGTTTGTCTAAGTGACCTCAAATAGAGTAGTAAATCTCTCTAGACCTCAGACTAGATAACCCTTGATAATCTAAGTTCCCTTATAATACATCTTGTGGTCCTGAGAGCCAGGGATAATTGACATCACCTAGTCTCCTCTGAGCTCTACAAGGAACAAGAGTTGGAATCCAGGAGTAAAATGAAGTCCAGATGGACTCAGGATCCAATTTAGATATGTGATGGAATTCAATTACACAAAGGGCCCCCTTTCCAACCATCTCATATTTCTTTCCCTCAAGACTGTAGCCTCTTATTCAAGAATGAATGGAAGTGGCTAGGTGGCACACAGTAGATAAAGCACCAGCCCTAGAGTCAAGAGTACTTGGGTTCAAACCCAGTCTCAGACACTTAATAATTACCCAGCTGTGTGGTCTTGGGCAAGCCACTTAACCCAATTTGCCTTGCAAAAAAACCTAAAAAAAAAAACGAATGGGTAACTTCAGTATGGTAATAATTTCTGATGCTTGCTATTTTTCATGATGTTTTGGCACATTGTTTGAATAGAGAACTTAGACCAAACTACTTTCCCTTTTACCGTACTCTTAAGTCTCTCCTATTTCAAGGTAGGCTGGACTAGCTGTAAACTAGTAGTTAGTCTCCATTTGGAGATGGTTCGTCTTGCCTGTCCTCCAGTAAAGGATGTGGGCAGAAAGTGAATGGGAAAAAATGTTTTGGGAAAGGGAAGGGGGTAGGGAGTGATATATGCACACACTAACAGTTTTTGGTTGGCAAGACTGGTGGAATACATGGTAATGCTGCAAATGAGAGGGTAAAGGGGATGAGAGTTCAATCTGGGAGGTGGTCGTGTTCATCTTCTAGCGCTGAGGCCGAAAACTGTACCACCCAAAGGCAGCCAATACACTGTGAGCCGAGTCCACACCACACTCCTTTCAAAGATGGACAGAAGCAGGCCCAGTAAGGAGAAAAACCGAGTCATCAGTTCATTTCATGACTACATGTATTATGGGTGCATCTTTTGAGAAGAGGCATAGGAGATGTCTGCTCAGTTTCCTAGAATTCTAAATGACAGGGGTCACTGAGATCCACTGAACTTGAGCTAGAGTACTTGTAGAAGGAGGGAGCTCAAGTCCATTAGGGGTTCCTTGGGTCCTTTCATCTTCAATCAGGTACACTTACCTATCTGTAGATTTCCAAAGTGGCCTTTAAGCACACCAGGGTTTCTAATATATGGCCTTTCCTTGCAACATAGCTTCTGACCCAACCAGGCAGGAAAGTACTTGGGCTGTTTGTAGAAAATATTCCTTGCAAATTGTAGTTTGCTAAGTTAAGGGTTTGGTGAGATTGGAGCCCAGAGATCTCCAGGACAGGTTTAGAAAAATCTCTCCTATGGAAGCCGACATTGGGATAAAGACATTAGGAAGTGAGACCCAGAAGTCTCACTCATACCTATAACAGACATTGGCTAACATTACACAGACTTTGTTACAGTCATGACTGAGAGGAGGTAGCAGCTGAGGTTCAAGATGAGTGGCCCTACTATAGCCTTCCCTTTCTCCCCAAAACCCTTTGACCTGTGGAGATATGGAGGAGCAGTAATGAAAGGAAATAAGAACCAAAGACCATCTGCTTATATAACACATATCAAAACTGTTTCAAATGTGCCTGGTTCTTATTTACTATGTTCTTTCCCTTGTCTGCTACCCTTTTCCTAACTTGTTTTTCATTGACATTTATATTATGTATTGTTAAATAGGGGTAGATGTGTATTGTTTTTACAAGTATGTTTCTTCTTGACCTTTACTCAGAAGAATAGTTGATTGGAGAGATCAAAGGAGCTATAGCAGTCCCTATTTTGATCAGAACCCACAATCCCTCCTTCCCAATTCAGGAAGCTGATAAGAGATAATAAATCCCCCCCCATTGGAAGAATCCAAAGAAAGTGAAGGGGGAAAAATCTGATTACCTGGGGATACAGGGTTCATCTGTGTCACCAAGAAGAAACTGCTGTTTGCCTTCTTCCCACCTCTCCTCTGGAAGACTTCCAAGAGGAGGTCTGAGGGCAGAAGAGGGCAAATGGCTCAGAGTCTGGGAGAACAGCAAGTAAGCTCTTCATTCCTTCTGGAGGAAGAAGAAAAACCAGAGAAAAGATGGATAGGGTGAGGGAAGAGGGGGGAGACAAGGAGAGAAAAGAGGGATTAAAAACATGTAAGGGAAAAGAGAGTAAAGAGTTAAGAAAGCCAAGAAGCAAGCAGAAAAAAAAAGCAGGAGGTGTAAAGAGTCACTTGTTCAGGAAACATTATGACTGGGCAAGGTGGAGAAAGGCCCTTCCTTCCATTTCTCAGCATTATGCATCAGTTTCTACATTCTGTGCTTCCCCTTTAGACTATGTTATTATAGTTAGCAGATGAGGAGTCTGAACCCCTCTCTGAATCACCTAGTTTCTGAGAGCTTCTAAGCAGTACTTTCTCTCTCAGGGATAATATTCTTAAGACACTGGAAAACCTAGCTTCAGGAGAAAGGGACACCCTGAATGCACTTTATAAGGGCAGCAAGTGGCTAGTAAGGGTCAAGGAAAAGTTATTTGGAGGAGGTGGCTAAAAAAGGTCTTATGGAGTCTACATATTCTTGATTGGTTCCATTATCTAGCACACCTAGGTCTATATGTTGCTAAGAGCCACCCTCAGGACTGATTAGATGCTGAGGTTTCAATTTTTAGTTACAACTCAAAGCTAGAGGGTCCTTGACTTCTTGTCAAACTACTTCAAAAATAGAAGTAATTTTTTAAAAATAATTTAATTCAATTCCCTCGTTTTAGAAATGAAAAGTTTCCCAAACTTAAAGGGGAGGCAAAATGGCATCCAGCTTGGAGACTGTGACCATGGGCCACCCCCTTTACTACCTTAATTTACTCTCCTGTAAAGTGGAGACAATTATTTTCTCTTCATCTTATTCTTCCTCCCAAAGAGGAGATAATTTAAAATATACTTTGAGATCTTTACAGCTCACACTTCAGAAAAGCAAGGTCTTAATGGCCCAGCCCTCTTTTGCAGCCTGAAGACCGAATGAAGTTGCCTCTCAAATTCCCAAAGCCAACACAGACTGAAACCTCAAGGAAAAGAGTTAACTAACAGGGTTATCTGAAGCTGGAAACTCCAAAGGGTAGAGAGTCCACCAAGTCACTCCAAAGGAGAGCCAAGTGAAATGGCCAAATAGGTGGAATCAATAGAAAGGAAGAACTGGAAGGTAAGAGCTGAACAGGATTACTCCAGTTGGAAGATTACAATGACCACAGCGGAGAGTCTGACTTCCTTGGATGCCCATCCTTCCCCCCAATTTAATTTAGAAGGAAGGGTGTGGCTTCTGGGGTCTATAGCTTTCTCTCCATTCAGTGCCAATTCAAACCCAGGACTGGCAGAGGAAAGGAGACTTTTTTGGTCTTCTGGGGCTCTTCCCCCAACTTGCGGGTCACACTCAAGCAATTCTGAGGCTTTACCAGACCTTCCCTTTAATCTACGTTTTGGGGGAAGACTACAAGCAGCAATGCCAGCCTGGGTTTTGCCAGGTGACTTCACCTCTGAAGGCCTCTGTGCCACCTCTCCAGACTGGAGGATTTCTAGGGTCCCGTCTGGCTGTTGGTGGCTTGCGTTACCAGTCGGGTGAAGGGTCAGTGTGGTTACTTGTCCGGTGACACGCGGTCTCCCCTCCCCCCAGTTCGGTCTGGGCTTGGGTAGTCTCAGGTTCCCATTGGATTCTTCCATCCTCCCCCGGTGGTAACCTTTGGTTTCGCTCATTCTCCCGCGCGTGCGCGTCTGCCACGGCCCCGCTCCCCCCCCTCCTACAAAGACGCTTCCGTCACCCCCCAATTCTGGCTCCCGCCTCCCGGGCTCCCCCCGACCCCGCGTTCCTTGGGCGTCTCCCGCCGTTCTCCACGCTTCCTCCGGATCCCCGGGTTTCCCTCGGCGCGCTCAGATAAAGTGGATCCAGCCCTGGGGCTCCGCGTCGCCGCCGCCGCCGCCGCCGCCGCCGCCGGGGCAGTCGGGCCCGCGGAACGCGTAGTCGCGGCCGCCGTTGTTGTCCCAGAACTCCAGCCCCGTGACGCGGTAGCGCAGGGCGAAGAGCAGCGAGCCCCCCGTGGGCGGGGCGGGCAGGCGGAAGGCGAACCGGTCTGCGCGCGGCGGGGGCGGGGCCGGGCCTGCGTAGGTGGCGGGAGCCTCGCGCTGGCTGCGCCAGCCGTCCGCGCTCCAGCGCACGCTCACACGCTTCTCGTAGGCCAGGTCCAGCACGCGCGCGCTCCCGGCCACGCCCAGCGGGCCCGCCTCGGCGCGCTCCAGGCATATGCGCTGGGCCTGCAGGCGTGCGGCGAAGCCGGGCTCGCGGGCGGGCTCGAGGGCTGCGCGCGTCTCCTGCGGGGGGGGGGGGAGAGAGAGAGAGCGCAGGGTCAGAACGAGGCTGGCCAATCAGGAGCCAGCGCCGGTCTGCACCGGGCGGGGGCCGCGGGGGCCTACCTGGAGGCCGCGGCTCCGGGGCGCGCAGGGCCCGAAGTGCCTGAGGGCGTCGCGCTGCAGCTGGAGCTGCACGTGGCGCGGCACGCGGGGCAGCTCGGCGGGGCAGAAGCGCCGCACGGCCGCCAGCTCCAGCCCCAGCGCGTCGGCGAAGCGCACCCGTTTGCGGGTGTCCGGGCTGCGGCTGCGCGGGGCTCGGGCGCCCCCGCCGGCGGGGGCGGAGCGGGCCCTGCGGTTCCGCGCGGGGCCCGCGGGGCGGGAGCGGGGCCGCAGAGGCGCCCCGCCTTCCTCGCGGGGCCCCGGCTCCTCCTCCTCCTCCTCCTCCAGGCTGGGCCGCTGGCTGCGGTAGTAGGCGCGCTCCGTCAGCGCCGCGATGAAGCTGAGGTTGCGGGGGATGTCGCCGCGCGGGGGCCTGTCCCGAGACATGGCGGGCCGCCGGCCTGCGCCTCCGCCGGCCGGGCCCTGCCCTCTGAGCCTGCGCTGCCCGCGGGGCGGCCCGCGCCCCGCGGCCGCAGCCCGCTTGACAGGTGGCTCCCCATCTGTCTCCGCAGCCCGCTGCGCCAGGGGGCGGGGACTCCGGCCCGCCGGGGGTGAACCCCGGTCTAGCGGGCCCCCCCCCCCACGGCCCTTGTCCTCAGGTGAGAAGGTTGGGTCGGGCCCCCGCGGGAGCGCGGCGCTGCGAGCTGGGCTGTGCCCCCCGGACCCGCCGCGGCTCTGATTGTGCCCCCCACCTGCCCCTCCTTGCAGGAGGCGGCCCCCGCCTATCAGCAGAGGCTGGGACCGAAGTGGAAATAAGCCGATGGCGCGAAAACCGCAATAAATCTTACCCAGATGCATTTGTGGATTGGGAAATATTTTTGAGGTTTATTTCAGTTCAGTGAACATGAAGCACAACAAACCCCGAGCTAGGTTGTAGAGATGCAGATTTGAAACAAAACTAAAGCCTTATCCTTCGGGAACTGGGGGTCTGATCTGAGGGTTTTCTGAAAGGGCTACCCAGATAGGTGTAATAGCGAGGAACTTGGAGATTAAAGGAACTAACGAGAATACCCCAGAAGGCTCCCCTCCCCCCCAGCCATTCTAGGAACTGCTTAAGGGATTGCTCTATTGAAGTCTCAAGTTTTGAGAGAAATTATACCTAGATGGGGGGGGGTGAGGTATAGGAGGATGGGGCTTGGGAAAGAATGCAGGATTGTTGATCAGGGTCCGGGAGACTTTGGTCAGCCACCTGGAGAGCATTTAAAAAATAGGTACAGGTAGAGATCCCGGTTGGCGGGCCTCCATCTCAAAAACCTGGATGGAAGCAAACTGAATGGTCAATCCAGAGCTTGGGTAGCTTGTGGGGATCAAAGGTCTTATCTGAAGCAGAGGGCTGAAGCTTGGGTTTGTTTTTTCATGGTCTGAGGGGTCTGGAGGTAGAAATAAAGGAGAATTCTATAATAACTCCCACGTAAATAAGGAACACTTGAGGGTTTGCAAAGCACAGTGGATACACATGTATTTACATTTGATCTCATAAATTCTGTGAGATTGATATGGCTCGGAAACAGGCTCACATCTGAACCCCATCATCACCAATCACCAGTGACCTCTCATATTCCAGGTCCATCATTCTTTCTATTCTATTGATATGGCTTTTATGTATCTATTTTGCTATGGCCCCTATTAAATTATAGGTTCCTAAGGTACAAAGGATGGATTGTCTCCTTCAGTGGCTTGCCCTACATTTCACAGGTCTGCTTCCATAATTAGGTAGAGGCAGATCCACTATGTTAACCAGATTGGACCTAGGGAGTTTGCCAGCTTGTCAGAGCCATGGTTGGAATCTTTTCTACCACCTCTAGGGGGAGCACTCTTGACTCCATACATCAATGGCTCTTGTTGAATTATAAGTTGTTTGAGGGCAGGAACCTTGACTATCTAGCATGATTTATTACATTGTAGAAGTTAGATTGTAGAGTGATCCATTGATTCTTGACTTTATGACTTACTGGATAAGTCCTAGGGAGGATCATAAAAAGGAAGGGACTTGGTTAAGACCCTATACCTCATCTTAGAGAAACGAAATCTAACTCTCCTGTCACCCAGGATCGAACTTTGCTTTGCATGTATTGGAAGGATAAATCCTTAGGTATCTCTTGTAAGAATATACCAGAAGGTTATTGGGATTTTTCCATGGTAATGGAATCCAGCTGGAGAATCCGATTTTTGACCTTTTCTTGGAGGAGGGGGGGAAGAAGAAAAATAGGTGATCATTTGTAAAGCCCTTGGCACTTTAATCCCCAGTAAAGACCATGGAATGAAAGAGATCAAAAAGATGGAGACTATTCTCATTCCTCCTTAGTCTCCATCGTTCTTTCCTACAGGCCTGTCAGTGGCAAAAATGATGGTTTGTCAGGAGGGGCCTGGATCCAAATTCTGCCTCCCTTAGTATAACTGTAACCCAGCTGCAAAATGGCAGTTAATACCTGTAGCATTTCTCAAAAGACTGTTGTGAGAATCAAATGAAATAATGTTATTAATATAGGTAATTTTTGTAAAACACTTTGCAAATCTTAAAGTGCTATATATGTTTATTAGCTATTATTTTCTTTCCAGGATCAAACTACCTCTACATTTATTTATTTATTTATTTTTTTAGTGAGGCAGTTGGAGAGTTAAGTGACTTGCCTAGGGTGACATAGCCCTTAAATGTTGAGTGTCAGAATCAGGATTCACACTCTGCTCCTCCTGACTCAATGGGTGGAGCTTTCCACAGTGCTTCTCCACTGTACCATTTAACTGCCCTCTGCCCTTCCCCCCATACATTTCTAAGATGCCAGAGCACCAGGGAATTGGCAATTTTTTAGAGCACTCTTTTCTTTTATAACATTAGTTTCCTCTGCTAAAAATGTTCAGCAAGTTCAAATTACCCCTGGAGAACACCTGGCAAACACTGAATAGCCTGCGGGTAGAATAACTTTCTCTTTCCCCATAGCTCAGTTTGCTTGGTGCTGATTATTGGGTCCCAGCCTTGGTCCCTGATCCTCTGGGGAAAGGACACACACTGACAGCATCCCAATCCTAGTCACCCAGGCTGCTGGCTTTTTCTCTTTATCTTCTGGATCATTGCTTTGCTTCTTTCTCTCTTTAGCCCCTCTTTGGGCTGACTGTTTCTTTCCTAGTTAGCAGCTCCCCTCACTCCCCCATTCCTTTCCCAGTTCCTCTCCTGCCCCGCCTCTCTGCTCTGGACGCATCTCGGAGCCCCATCATCACCAAGCGCCAGGCACTCCCTCTCTCCCTCCCTCTTCTTTTCTCCTCCCTCCTTTCCTCCCTCCCACCTCCTGCACCAGGAAACTGCCTAGAGCCTGGGGAGTGGCCTGACCCGTGAGATCCCTAACCTGGCGGGCTGGGGGGTGGAGACCGGGTTGAGGGTGGGGGTAAGGGAGGGGCAGGAGCAGGCCCTGTGGGTTGGGTTCTATATGAGTGTGCCCGGGGGGTGCCGGGAATGTTAGACACCGGAGTCCCCTCTGTCCGAGGCTTCCTGAGGAGAACGGTCATTAAACATGGATTCAGTCAGTAACCACAGCTGGCAGAGGGGTGGGGGCTGGGCCTGGGTCCGGGTCCTAGGGCTACATCCAGCTTTCCCCACCTCTGACCATAATCCCTACCTTCTACCCCTAGGGCTCCATAGCTGGGAGGATGAAAGGCCTCAGCTGGGGGCTCCCTGCCACCAGTGCTGTGTCCTAGGAGCAACTGCCCAGGCTAGGTAAGTGTCCTCAATATCTTGTTAACCCTCTGTTTCTTTCACCTCCTCCATTAATATATTTTAACCCTTCTCAGTCTAGATGTATTTGATCTTAATATATTAATCTGACTCCTCTGGGAGGAGAAATTGTAGCCTCTATTCTTTCCTAGCTTCCCCTAGGCCCCTAAAAGCAGGAAAGGTGATGCTATCTTAATTACTCTTAAACAGCTAACTTCACTTATTATTTATGATATTTATTAGTTTAATGGTTAAATCTACTGAGTCTATTCTATTACTGCTTCATTATCTCATTGTCTCTATTCCTTTTCTTAACCTCATTCCCCATTAGCTCTTCACAACTAGACTGGTCAAACCTGAAAAATATCCATTCAGGCTTATGCCCCATTCTCTTCTATCTTTTATAGCCACCCAGATGGCGACTCCAGCCTCAGCCCCAGATACTAGAGCCCTGGTGGCAGATTTTGTGGGTTATAAGCTAAGGCAGAAGGGCTATGCCTGTGGAACTGGCCCAGGAGAAGGCCCTACAACTGAGCCCCTGCACCGAGCTATGAGAGCTGCTGGAGATGAGTTTGAATCCCGCTTTCGACGCACATTTTCTGATCTGGCTTCTCAGTTGCATGTGACTCCTGGCTCAGCCCACCAGCGCTTTACCCAGGTCTCAGATGAGCTCTTCCAGGGGGGGTCCAACTGGGGCCGTCTTGTGGCATTCTTCGTTTTTGGGGCAGCGCTCTGTGCAGAGAGTGTCAACAAAGAGATGGAGCCACTGGTGGGACAGGTGCAGGACTGGATGGTGACCTACCTAGAGACCCAGCTGGCAGACTGGATCCACAGCAGTGGGGGCTGGGTAAGAGGCTTCCCTTTTCTACTGTAACTGCACATTCCCCAGAAAAGCTTGCCTCATTTAGGGAGGGGAAACAGTTGTGATGGGGAGGCTGGTCTCTGATGGGATAGGAATATGGTTGGTTTTGCATGGTCAATCTAGGGTGTGGGGGAAAGAGCAATGGTTTGGGTGGAGTTAGGCCATGGGGTGGAGAGGCCATGTTAGTCAACATTTATGGAGTTACCATTGTGTACAGTATAAAGTTCTGTAAAAGTCCCCATCATTAAAGAGTTTATAATCCAAAGGGGAAGACAGAATAAATACACATGAAAAATTCATAAAGAATACATGCAAGGAAGAGAGGTCCAAGGTAATTCAAGTTTAAGTGTAAAGAAAACCTAAGGGGATCTGGGAGTAAGAGTTGTGACTAAAATGGTATAGTATTAGCTTGAGAAATCTACATTCAGATTAGTTTTGAGGATTTTTTTTTTTTTGCAAAGAGGGAAGGCATGGAATGCACATGGAGCAGGGAATTTTAGCAAGGTATTTGTGAGGGAAAGCAAGCAAGGCTGGAGCTGGGACATGGGATGCAGCTACAGTATAGTTGGAACTGGAATTCTTCCCCTCCCCTTCTCTCCATCTCCTCTCCTAACATCCCTTTCTTCCTTCTCCTTTTTCTCTTCCCCACTTCCCTTCTCTCCCACAGGCGGAATTCACGGCTCTGTACGGGGATGGGGCCCTGGAGGAGGCAAGGCGTCTGCGGGAGGGGAACTGGGCCTCAGTGAGAACAGTGCTAACAGGGGCTGTGGCGCTGGGGGCGCTGGTGACTGTGGGGGCCTTCTTTGCCAGCAAGTGAGAACGCGACCCAGTGTTGGGTCTAGAGTGGCTGTGGGAAGGA
This sequence comes from Macrotis lagotis, assembly GCF_037893015.1. Taxonomy (NCBI): domain Eukaryota; kingdom Metazoa; phylum Chordata; class Mammalia; order Peramelemorphia; family Peramelidae; genus Macrotis; species Macrotis lagotis. The sequence continues at coordinate 182,153,725 of NC_133661.1, read as the reverse complement.
GAGAGTAGGAGAGAATGGAGAGAACCCCTGGGGAGAGGTGGGATGGATGAATGGGGAAGGGATAGGGATCAAAGGGGATGGAATGGGGAGGTGGGAGGGCTTGGGGTGGGGAATAAGTGAACTCTGTATGTCAGGCAGGAGTTTGGAAGGTTGAGCCAAGGAAATGTGAAGACACATCTGGAAAGTCACTGTGTGTAAGACAGGGAGGGTCACAGCAGGGGTGGGTCCTGGGTGGGGAGGGTTTTGAAGGCAAGACCCATAAATTGAGCAGTATGGAGAAGTTACCTTCTAGGGAATTTGGGGTTTGCAACCCTAAGGGGTGGTAGATGACTTATCCAGGGAGTGCAGTCAAACTATATGAGGTGTGAAGTCTTCATTGGTAGGTAAGATTTGGGGAGAAGGTTGGAGACTCTTTGGAATGACTTGTGGGGACCCTGGGGTTCTCAGTTTGTAGTGAGAAGTGGGTGTTACAAGTGGGGTGCTTGGATGTGTGTGTATGTGTGCACTTGTGAGCTTTGTACCTGGTGTGGTGGTGGAATTCTTCCTCAAGGAAATAGAACTTTCCCTAGCAATGAGCAGGAGGAGTTAGATCTCCCCTTGGTTGCCCCAGTGCCGGGGGTAGGGAGTTAGGGACACTACAGACTGAGAATTTTGAGACTGCTCTGCAGAAAGTGGTAAGGAGTGTAGGAGAAGAGGGCAGCATGTGGTGGTTGAGATGGCTCAGTTTTGTATTGTCCCTATTTCCCTTCTTAGCCCCTTCCCCATGCCTTTAGTACCCACTGCCACCCCTTCTAGGGCTCTGGACAAAGTAGAGCTAAGGAGCGTTGGGAAGAAAGGACACTTTACCATCTGTCCCCTTTCCCACTGGGGTACAGTGGTGCCTGGAAAGGTTCCCTTTTTTTCTGGGACCTCTCTCCCCAAATTTAAACACTAAATTGGGATTGAAATTTCCCTTTTTTGAAAGTGTGAACACAAATGCTGATCTAGAACATAGCTCTGTGTACTAAACACTAAGCCTCAGTGAAATTGAGTCTTTATGCCTTGAGAGGGACATTCCCAGCTCTGAACTCAGGGGTGGGGGTAGGGTATACTCTAGAAGCCAACCCATTCCATGTGGTGGGCATTGCTGCTGCTAGATCAAAGGCCAGGTGTGTGGGTTCTAGAGTGCATACCATGATCTAGAAACATTTATGTATGCTTTGAAGCCAGGCTGGTTGCATGGGTGTGAACTGTCTGCATCTCTTAGTGTGAGAATGCTGGATTTCTGTAACCCACAAATGGATCCAGAAATAACTCTTTCTTTGAAGGAAGGAGCTTTTCCCTTCCTCTGGATGCATGGCCCTGAGCCAGACCTTGCTGCTGCACTTTCCAAGGTACTACAATTGCTGCTCTTAAATGCTGATTCCAGACATGCTGTGCTCTAGAACCCTGCCTGTGATCCAGAGCACTGACTTGCTCATCTAGAACACAGTTGGCTCTTCTGGGTAGAGACTTTTACTTGGTCCCAGAATGTGGCAACTTAGTTGCGCTGCTCTAGAATGTGGGACCAATCTTGGCCTCAGGTGTTTAATCCAAACTTTTGCTTTTGAAAGCTGTGTTCCTTAGAGGAATTTGTAGGGGAGGTGACAGACATTCTGCTGAGACTGTCCTGGGTGAGATGGTATCATGAGCCAGAAAGCACTGAGTCAGTTACAGTTGATTAGTATGGAGAGGAGGACACTGAACTCTGACTTAACAGTGACAAACCCAGACCAACTAACAGCTCACACTTGGAGCTTGTGCTCCTCAACCCTTACAACACAGCTCTTTCCCCCACCCTCTACCACAGACTCCTAACCTGTGGCCCCTGTTAGCTCCCTTAGGGTCTTTAATAACAGGGGAACAGGAACCATGGTCAGAAGGACAAAAAACGCACTGCTAAGAGTGTTCCTGCTCCTGGATGGAGGTAGAGGTTATTGGTTTAAAGGGGAGGATGCTCAGACTTGGTCTCTAGAAGCACAGCTGCATGGGACCACAGTGGGCAGTTTTGGCCAGACACTCCTTCTGGGGGCAGTGGAAGCCCTTAAGATCTTTCCTTCAGAAAACCAGGGACTTTTCTATTTGGGGCTATTCAGTTCCTGGGGGTTGTCTCTTAGCCAAGCAGGCTGAGTGTGACTCCCTGTTTTTAAGTCCATTTCATTAAAAGTAGGGGGAAACACATTTAATTGCCATTTTCTAAAGGGTAAACTTGGTGGAGAGGCTGGGGGGGGGAGTGTTTCTTGCTCCCAAGAGCCCAGGGGGCAGGTGGGAGGCTTTGCTTAGGCCATGGGAGGAGTGGAGATGGGGCAGCTAGGTCCTGAGAGTGCTTATCCCACTCCCCACTTCTGCCAGGACATACATTATTTTTCTTTTTCAAGTCAGAAAACAATGCGAGAACGGATTTGGTTAGTTTAGAAGAAAAGAAAAAAGCTCTATAAATATAAATATATATTCATGTATTTTTATTTAATAATTTATAAATACTGGGTTCATTTGACTTTTATTTTTGTGTAATATGTAATGGTCGTATTAAAAAATAAAATCCAGAAGTTTAATGAGGACTGAACAGGGTTTGTGACTTCTGCATTTACAACTGGAAGGATGGGGTGGGTGGATACTGGCCTCACTCCAAACACCTTTCAGTGATTTCATTAGAAGTAGGAATTAGGGTAAGAGAGATATGTGGGAATTACCCCAAGTAAGCTTGGGTTTGTTTTTTTTTTTGATTAAGTATTAACATGGTGGACTCTCTACTTCCATCCATATGACCTAAGCCAATCTTTCTCTGACAACAAGGGTGTGGGCCAGAATATATATATATATATATATATATATATATATATATATATATATATATATATATCTCCATCCTGGCCTTTTTCAAGCATACTTCTCTGTCTCATCCTCTCCTTCCCTGCCACCTTCCACCCCCCCAGCTATGGTTCTCAGACTTTAAACTTCAATTGGGAGTTTAATTTTGCTTGAATATTCTGCTCAAAGTTAAGAATGGTATAGCCAATAGAGCTGACTGAGTTAGAAAGACTCAAGTCTGGCTTCTGATGCATACTCTCTTTAGGACTTTGGACAAGTCAGCTATCCTTTTCAGTGGCCCAAGAAACTCTTGAGACTAGTTTTCAGAATGTCCATCTACATCGGTTGAGGGAGTTTTCTCACTGTGAATTACCTATATCAGTGAATTCTAGATTACCTATATCAATATTACAATAATCTATATTATATCAATCACTTCTAGATTTTAAAAAATGTTGCTCTTATATTTAATACAGTTAAGAAAAAATACAGCTTTTGTTTCTTTAATTCACTGAATCAGTGGATCTTAAGTCATTTTAGATATTAGTGACAGAATATATGGCCTATCCCTCTACTTCTAAGCAGGACTTTTCCATAACCATTTCTAACAAAAATCTAATTAAAAAAATTCTTCAGCCAACAAGACTCCAGTCTTTATGTAATATAGTGTACTATCCTCCCTCCAACCCCCAGCTCTAAACATTAATTCTCACCATAGTTAGGAAATTCTTTTATTTATCTTGCTTCCTCTTGTTGCAGTTTCAGAGAATTTACTCATGTTCCAGTCTCCAAAGAACTGGAGAACAGTTAGTACCCATCTGGAGTTCTTTTGCCTCCCCTTATCTACTCCCCCAAACTTCAGATTCTAGCCAAGTCCTCCTGCATTTTTCCTCCACTCCATCTTGACTATCTGCTCTTTATTGTTAAAACAGTTTCTTACAACAACCTCCCACTGACCAGTTCTATTTCCAGTAATTCAGCTCTCACCTTTCTACCATCTCAGGATCTCTTCACTTCTTCAGAAAGTTTCTTTTTCTTTCCATTAAATGTTTAGCTCAACAAATATTTGTTAAGACCCATATTTAATAGATGTGCTAGAAGCTGGAGATACAAATAGAAAAAAAAAGTCCTTTCACTTAAGGGAGCTTGTCATCTGATAAGCAAGTAAAAGTCTCATTTTTGAAGTTCTGTCAGCGTAGGTACTGATTATACCTAAAAGTAGTTTCTAATAAGGTTTGTAGTATCATACATCCAATGCATCCACTGTGTTTCTCTCCAATATAAACTCTTTAATTTGGACAAGAGTAAAAGCTTTCTCAAATTCATTATACTCTTAAGTGCATTCCTGCTTTCATTGCTTATTTTGTATTGTGAACTCACTTTATTTAGACTGCTATAGACCAAATCTATAGCCAAGGTCACTCTTGATTCTTGTTTTAAGCTATATGATCAGTCACAAGTATTTCTTAGGGGCTATGTGCCAAGCATGAAACTGCTTCATGATGAACTTTCTCTTTGTATGACATTTACCTATGGGATTTCATCCCTAATTTTTTCCTTTACTGTATCATCTTGGTAGGTCTTCAAAAGTTTAAGTGGTGGGGGGGGGGGCAAAAAAAGTTTTCCTGGTCAGCTTCTGTTTGATGAGCCTTTTCAAACTTGGCTAGAAGTGTGTCTGTGGCTGATCCACATGGCAGACCTAAACTAAAAGCCTTTCTACTTTGGGTAGACCTGCCCAAGTCTGGACTCTGTTAGAATTTGAGACTCTCTGAGCAGCCCTATGCTACCCGCAGACCCTGGAGTAGGGCTTTAGTAGGATAATATTATGTGCTGTATTAAGGCAAAACATCCCAATAAGTAAGCCTCTTTGATAATCTGGTTTAGCTCTGCCATAATGTGGCCTTTTACTTGAAACTGTTACCAAAGCAGTGATGTCAGCCTCAAGGAATTGGTAAGTTTAGAAGCTGTAGAGTAAGGTTTCAAATTAAAGTTAGGAATGTAGGGCTGTGAATCCCATCGTCTACCGCATGGTGTTCCAGCTATGCCATCTCCCATTTTTGACTATCAAGATGAATCTTGAACTGTTGACTGGCTAAAAAATGTTTCTAGTTAGCCTACAGCCTTTCTTAGGCTAATGCTTTTCTACTCTCTCGAGGTGAAGATGCGGCAACTCCTCGCCGGTCAGGGGCAGGCTAAGTTGGTGTGCTGGTTTCTGTTTCGTGCTCACAGGAGAGGTTTATGGGAGTTTATTTTGAACAACAGGCCAGGAGGAAGAGGTGAAACAGTCACTCTTGAAAGCAAGTCAAATCCTGAATGGCGTTTCGTGATTCATGAAACAACGTACAAATGCTCCGATTCCAGCAGCCTGCCTACCCTCAGGAAGCTAGCTACTTCCTAGACCTTATCACGGCTTCCCATCTCAGGGCTCACTTGCCCTCGGAGTGACTGAAGGAGGCAAGATGGCGGCACCCTTAGGATTCGGTCATATGACCCGAGGTCCCGTGCTCTTGAGCTAGACGGTCCGTTTGGTGGAAGTGGTCACGTGTTGTAACCTAGGTTGGGGGCTTTTCGAACCTCTGGGGCCAATCGGCGTCCGAGCTTCAGAGAGGGTCGTGCGGCGCTGTGCGTGAGGTTCCGTTCCGCCTTTCGTACTTAAGCGGCCAATCGCCTTGCGGGACAAGATGAGTGAGGCGAGGGGGCGCGGCCCATAGGGAGAGAGAGCGAGAGAGGCGGGGATGGCGTCACAGCGTGGCAGGATTGTTACCTAATGACGGGGGAAGGCGGGATCGACGTTGACTGACAGGCAAATTTCCCTCGCCGAGATTCGAGGATTTGGCTAGCTACCCCGCCTCAGAGGCGTGATCTTATTTGATTGCCAAGTCATTCTACCCAATGGACTCCGAGCGCCCGATGACGGGCAGACCGTTTGGCTAATGAGCCCCCAGCGTGGCCGGCGCGGCTCTCCAATCGCCGGGCGGCGGGCCCCAGTCTGAGCGGCTATGGCGGCGGCGGCGGCGGCGGCAGCAGCAGCGGGGGCTGCGGGCGGTCGAGGCTCCGGGCCGGGGCGGCGGCGCCATCTTGTGCCCGGGGCCGGGGGGGAGCCCGGGGAGGGGGCCCCGGGCGGCGCGGGGGGACTACGGGAACGGGCTGGAGGCGGAGGAGCTGGAGCCTGAGGAATTGCTGCTAGAGCCCGAGCCGGAGCCCGAGCCCGAGGAGGAGCCGCCCCGGCCCCGCGCCCCCCCGGGAGCCTCCGGCCCCGGGCCCGGCGCAGGAGCCCCCGGCAGTCAGGAAGAGGAGGAAGAGCCGGGCCTGGTCGAGGGCGACCCGGGGGACGGCGCCATCGAGGACCCGGTGAGCGCCGGCGCCGCGGCGGGAGGCCGGGCCGTGGGGGAAGGGCCCGCTGCCCTGGGGCAGGCGAGGGGGCCGCGGCGGCGGCGGCGGCGGCGGCCGGGGGAGGGGTCGGGCGGGCCGTGGGCGGGGAGTTGCGCGGAGCTGGGCGGGCCGGGCGGGCCTCGGAGTCCTGGCCGGCGGCGGCGGTAGCCACAGCGGGCGGGAGGCCGAGGCCAGGGCCGGGCGGAGCCGCGGCGCGGAGGGGGAGGGGGCCGGCCCCGAGGCCCCTCCATGTTCCCGCTGAGCCCCGCTCTCCCACCCCACCCACTCCAGGAGCTGGAGGCCATCAAAGCCCGAGTGAGGGAGATGGAGGAAGAGGCCGAGAAGCTGAAGGAGCTTCAGAATGAGGTGGAGAAGCAGATGAACATGAGCCCGCCCCCAGGCAACGGTGAGCGCGGCCGATGGCTCCCCGGTCACCTTGCCGGACACCCCGGCCCCGGAGAGCGCTCCCTCCTCGCGTGTGCCTGCTGGGAGCCGCCTCGGTTACCCAGAATCCGGGCACCCCGCGAACGGAGAGCCCATTAGTGCCAAGTTAACTCCGCGCTGAATGTGGCCCCGGGGGGTCTGTAAGTGGTGGCACCACAGGAGGCACGTTGTAGTGACGTAAGCTGGGAGAGGGTCCCGGGTCGTTTAGCTCCTCTAACTTTGGAAAACTGAGGACCGAAGAGTCAAGGAACTTGAACAGGGTCACACAAGTAGTTACCCGCGGGTTCAGACTCCCTTCCGCTGTCATCGCATCTCCTAACTTTACTCTCTTTTTCGGAGTTTGCCATCAGAAGCCCCACAAGCCCGCGAGATGGCTTGGGTTACTTTCTGTTGTGGTGTGGGAGTTTGTACGAGGGTCAAGTAGAAATGGAAATTGCTCTTTTCTCTTGTAGCCGGCCCAGTGATCATGTCTATTGAGGAGAAGATGGAGGCTGATGCCCGGTCCATCTATGTGGGCAATGTAAGTATTGGTGTTTTACTAGGAAGAGGCTATTACTTGAGGAAAGACTTTGGAAGAGAATATTGGAGCAAATCTTTTATATTCAAGAGAAATGGTTAGGGAGGCTTTAGAATTAGGTTGGGAGTGGGAAGAATAGTTATACACTATAGGGTTGTAATTGGAAAGACCTTAAATGTTTGGTTCAGTTCCCTTGAAATTTGCAGATGAAGAAACCAGAAGTGTGGATTGCAAAGAAAAAGATATAGGTTAGGGTAGAAGGAGGGAATGATTCTGACTTTGTAGTGAACTTGTCCTTTGTTAGCACCTAGATGACTTCACACCTCTTCCCCCCCCCCCCTCCCCCACATACTCCCTAAGCCCCAACCTCAGCATTACTTCAGCAGGCAGTGTTGTCTTGGCTTCTGTTTGCTCTGCTAATGAAATTTGACTTTTTCTGCTTAGGTGGACTATGGTGCAACCGCAGAAGAGCTGGAGGCACACTTCCATGGTTGTGGTTCAGTTAATCGAGTTACCATCCTTTGTGACAAGTTCAGTGGCCATCCCAAGGGGTAAGCAGAGGAAAGAGGGATAAGATTAATGTTCATCAAAATTGAAAGGTCAAACAGACATATGCTATGTTTGGTACTTTGTTGAATGTGGAAAGGCAGCTTTAGCATTAGATAAAATTAGGCCTTGTAGACTATTAGATTTGGGTTCAAGTTCTGCCTCTGACACAAAATTGGGGAGTCACTTAACTTTTCAGTGCTTTAGGCAACTTTCTTCTAAGTACATGTTGCTGAGAAAGTGCCAGCCTAGATTGATATAGGTAGTTTTTTCACCTGGCTGTTCCTTATACCAGTGAAATCACAGGTCCAGGCCCAATCCTTGTTGAATGTAAGCTCCATGAGGGCTGACATCAATTCACTTCTGCATTTGTAATTTGTAGTGTTACTTACACACTAAGTGCTTCATACATATCATCTTTGTTGAATTGATTAGAATAAATCAGGAGGCAACATACTAGGCTACTAGCGATAATAGGTTAGACTTAGGGAGATAATGGTGAATAGTGAATCATAGGAACACTAAAATTATGCAACTGTACATCTGCGTCTTTGATTTTTCCCCTTTTCCAGGTTTGCATATATAGAATTTTCAGATAAAGATTCAGTCAGGACGTCAATGGCCTTGGATGATTCTCTTTTCAGAGGAAGACAGATCAAAGTAAGCCCTCTTTATTTGTGAGTGTTCTATGGGGATTCTGCTGTCTTTCTTTATCTAAGCTACCATGACTTTTCATTTGCTCAGGTGATACCAAAACGGACCAATCGGCCAGGGATCAGCACCACAGATCGGGGTTTTCCACGTGCCCGTTATCGTGCCAGGGCTACTAACTACAGTAGTTCACGCTCTCGATTCTATAGTGGCTTCAACAGCAGACCCCGGGGCCGAGTCTACAGGTCAGGATAGATGGGCTGCTCCTCTTTCCTTCCCCATGAGTCTTAAACCCTGCCTCTCATCTGGTTCAAGCCCTCACTCCCTAGAGGAGCTTCAAACCTTGCCTGTGTGTGATGGCAGATAAAGGGCAAGCTTGACTTTGACAGAATCCCTGTCCTTAAACAATAGTTGAGGGTGAAGAAAGAGTCCCAAACTCTCAAAACCCCTTCCTAGACTTTTACCTCATAATTGTCAGAAGGATTATAAGCCTACTGGCATGAGGATGTCTACACAAAAGACTAGGTAGAGCCAGGTATCAGGAAAGTTGGAGGAGGGGTGGGGAAATGAGTTTTTTTCCCCCCTTCAGATGTGGGAAAGGAGTCTTTAAGAAAATGCCCAGAGCCAGATTGGATCTCCCCTGTTCTGAATGAGGATATTGATGTTATATTTACTAGCCTTTGTCAGGGTTTTAGGAATTATCATTTTCTTAGTTTCTGGATGCTTGTTGCTTTGAGAAACTTAGGTCAGTTCTTTTACTTTAATCTCCTTAACATGTAGGGGAAATTAGGTATTATGAGCCTTTTAGCTTTTTAAAAGGGTTGCTTTTCCTGATCCTTGCAGAGTTCGGAAAGGGATTGGTGGTGGTAATATCTATTGGACAACAGGGTGAATGCTTTTGGGGAAGGTTGAAATGTATTGGAGTATTTGGGACTTTAGCCTCTCCTCAGTTTTCTTCTCTCTCCCTTTACTGGGACATACTCTCTGAGTGTAATTCCTATTCATAATCCAGACAGTTTCCCTTCTGCTGACTTGTGCCCTCTGGCGGGATTTTAGGTGTTTGTTGTTGAAAAACTCCCTTTAGACAGAGTTGGACTAGTAGGACCAGGGGAGGAGGGGGTGTAGTAAGATGTCCATTAACTATGTTTACACCCAACTCTCCTTCTTTTTTCTAGGGGCCGGGCTAGAGCGACGTCATGGTATTCCCCTTACTAAAAAAAAAAAAAAAAAAAAAACCAAAAAAAACCAAACAAAAAAAACAAAAGAGTGTGTATTAGGAGGAGAGAGAGGAAAAAAGGAAAGAAGGAAAAAAAAAGAATTAAAAAAAAGAAAAACAGAAGATGACCTTGATGGAAAAAAAAAATATTTTTAAAAAAAAATATACTGTGGAAGGGGGGAGAATCCCATAACTAACTGCTGAGGAGGGACCTGCTTCTGAGGGTCTGGTCAGGGGAAGGGGCCCCAGGGGAATGGGACAGGGGGCTGCTCATTCACTCTTGGGGTTCGACACGGACAAGTCTCGACTTCGAAAAGCTGTTCCCCACCCCTCTCCTCCCTGCCTCCTCTACTCACTTCACCCTTTGGGGCTGCTCAGGGGTTGGGGGCAGGATGGTGGGAAAGGTTTTACCTAAGGGTATGTAAGGACACAAAACTGTTCTGCTTGTTACCCTCCCTCCATCTCTTCCCTGTTCTCCTTCCTGCCTGCCTCTTATCCTGCCAATTACCCACCTACCCTCTTCCTGACTCCCTGTCCCTCATCCCTGGGACTACTTCTCCTGACCCTCCAGAGATTCCCTGGTGATCTATTTTGTTTCCGTTTGTGTTTCTGTTTCTGTTTTGAGTGTCTTTCTTTGCAGGTTTCTGTAGCCGGAAGATCTTCGTTCCGCTCCCAGCGGCTCCAGTGTAAACTCCCCTTCCCCCTGGGGAAAATGCACCACCTTGTTTGGGGGGGATGGGAGGTTGGGTGTTTTTCTTTTTTCTTTTTCTTTTTTCTTTTTTCTTTTAATTTGTTTTTGGAGGGGGCGGGAGGAAGTGGGAACAGGGGATGGAGGGAGGGTTTGGGGATTTGTTTATTTTTTTAGGTATTTCCAGGGGCGGGAGGAGTTTTTTGTTTTTTTAATATGTGTCATGAATAAAATAAAAATGTTTTTTGAAAATTGTGTGCAGTCTTTGCAATGTAAGAAATACATCACCAGAAGTTTGTTGGTGTTGTATTTGGAAGTAGATTTGCCTCTTAAAATTTAAAGTAGGCATTACATTGTGAATAGTTGGGATAATGAAGTCTGTAATTGAGGAAGACTAGTTTTCTGGAGTATATGTTGAACTTTGTTCAAACTCCACGGTTCTTTTTCTGGATATAGATGGTATTCCCCATTGCATACAGCCCAAAATTGTCCCTGATTGTTGCACTGATGGAATGAGCCAGTCCATTAAGGTTGATCATCACCCCCATAAATATCCCAATTTTATTTTAGCCTGGTTTGGGACAAGTGTTTATTCAATTAGAAGTTGTAGAGGTAAGAATTCTAGAGGAATTTAAAGTTTAGAATGCTAGCATATTTGTCAATTGTCTTAGGTCTTGAATTAATGCTTAAAACACCCCCCTCTCCACTCAAAAACTTTCCTTCAAAAATCGTTCCCTTTTGTTACTTTAATCAGAGATTTAGGTCAGAAAAGTTTCACTTCTCACCACCATCAGTGTGTTACTTTACAGCTGAGCTGAGGCAAATTAGAGTTAAGTGACTTTGCCCAGGGCCGAACAAGTATCTTGAGATCACACGGGCTTGGATTTTTATGACTTCAGGTCAGGTGCTCTATCCACTGTATTAGCCAGCTGTTCGTAATCCCATCTGCAACTATTTAATCCAGATGTAGATTGTATTTTGTTAACTTTTCATGGTGCTTTTCTTTTTAACCTGGAATCTTACTTTTTGCTACCAAGATTCCCATCCTTCCCAATTCAGCTTTCCCATGAAAACTTTACCAATCTGACTCAGGTTGATTTCTTTGAACTTCTATAACGTATTCGATACTAGTCATTTTGGCCACTAATCATAAGGTTCACTTGTTTTTCTCAGTAAATTATTTGAGAGTAGATTTATATTATTCATTCCTTTGGACTTGTGGGTGCTTGATGTTTGAATAAATTTCTTTTAGACAAAATTACTTTTGTGGATGCAGAAATGAATTAACATTTGTTACCTCTCCACCAGAGGGTGTATTATGGCTTGCTGGCCACATAAGCTTTATTTTCCTCTGGGGTTGGGGGGGGCAGGAAATTTTCGTGCATTTTGATGGTCCTGTTGTCTTAGAAGTAAGTATCCCATCCTAAGAATCTTGTGGGAGCTTCCTTGACTGTTAGTTGACAATACCACCTTCTTGGCTCTATCTTCACTAAAGCAGGTTTGTATTTTCTGTCTTGAATTCACTTGTTTCCCCACTCCTTTTGAAATGTTCTGGTTTTCTGTTCCATTGGAGAACTTTGCAATTCTTTTATATTTGATTTTTAAACTATTGTAACATTTCAAATATAAGGTAGCTTTCCTCATCTGTATATAATTAGTTTGTTTCCACTGCAAAATGCCTTTTGGAGCTAGACAAAAATAATCTATTCCACAATGTCAATTCCCATCCTAAACTTGATTTCCTACTCCAGATCTTCAATATACCCATTTTAGATGGGAAATATGAGTTAGAAGGTAAGGAGGAACATGAAGGAAAATCCTGTCTTCTAGGAGTCAAGATTCTGCCTTAGCATCCTCATTCCCACCAGGCTTTTTGGAAAGTGAAGGGGCATTGGGCAGCCTGCCTAATAGTTTCTGAAAGTGAGAGCTATTTGGAATATATCAAGTTGTCTGTGAGGCTCCCTCACAGAGACAGGAGGGTAGCCTGTCCAGTTCTACCTCTTTCCAACTTTTTTTTTTTGCAGGGCAAATGGGGTTAAGTGGCTTGCCCAAGGCCACACAGCTAGGTAATTATTAAGTGTTTGAGACCGGATTTGAACCCAGGTACTCCTGACTCCAGGGCCAGTGCTGTATCCACCGTGCCACCTAGCCGCCTCCCACCTTGTTTCTGTCTGGGCTTTGGGGAAAGCCCTAGAGGATCCTTACTTTGTACACTGAGCATGTATGAAATAGTCACTGGCAACTAATGTATAGAAGAGTGCACTCTTTCTCTCAAATTTTTTAAGTTTTTGCAAGGCAATGCGGGTTAAGTGGCTTGCCCAAGGCCACACAGCTAGGTAATTATGTGTCTGAGACCGGATTTGAACCCAGTTACTTCTGACTCCAGGCCCAGTGCTCTATCCACTTCCCACCTAGCTGCCCCTTTCTTTCAAATTGTTAACGAGTGAGAATGCAGGCTCCAGCTGTAATTTTTATGTGAAAAACCAAGAACGAGTTGGGGAGGCAAAGTGAAGCAGCAAGGAAATAATAAGCCAGGCATGATACTAAGCGCCTTTAAAATAAACTCTGAGGCTGGTGGTATGATCCCTATTTTATAGTTGAGAAAACAAGTGACTCAACCAGGGTATTGTAGCTAGTAAAAGTCTGAGGCTGGATTTGAACTCCATGCCTCTAGATCCAGCATTATGCAGGGTGACACCTACCAGTCTGAGAAATGGACAAATTAGGTCATGCTTCTGATACATCAAATATTAACTACAGAGTATTATCAGAGTGAACTCTACTGAAATCCTCCTCAGAGGGTCAGCAGGACCTCCAGTGCTGTGCAGGGGCAGGGTTCAGACTTGGTCATGGAGCTTAAAAGTTCTGGCAGGTTCTTACCAAATTGGGAAGGAAGGGTGAACCCAATGATAACTGTACATACATTCTCTGAATATTGATCTAAATATAGAAGACTCTTCTCCAGGGTGGCTGCAGAATGCCAGGTTTTTTTTTAGTCACAGCAACTATCAAAAGACCATCTATTAAGTTTTGGAGGGGTTGCATACTACTGCAAGGTAGGGGGAACCTTGCCAGATTACAGATCCTCGAGGTAGCGCATTCAGGTGGATTTCCATGATAGTGAAGAATGCCTCTTGGAGATCCCTAACATCTCCCATTGTGGATTAATATTATTGTCCATAAATTCATCTTAGCCTTTGTTGAACCTGGGTTTTGAGTCAGTACAATTCCAGTTACCTGAATAAAAACCCCAAACAATAATGTGCAGAACTAAGCTAGCAATTTCTTTTATTTGGATGTAAGAAATTTCCTTCAAAGTTCAAAGGGACACCTGCCAAATTCTAATACTCAAGGATTTGATGTACCAGGCTTACTTGCCTTACCCATTGCTTATAAGTTTTTCTTAGATCTGCAATATGAATATGTCTTAGCCTAACCGACTATAGTATTAATTCTTCCAAAATCTGCTCCTTACCATCTGAATGCATGACTATGTACAACTTTACAGATCACAGTAAATGCTTGTCAAATGTCTTTACTGCTTAGTAGCCTTGTGATTTCAAACTTCAATCTCTATTTCTTAAGATTTTAGCTAGCACCCATGCTTATGTCACGAAAAATTTTGCCTCATTTTCTTTAGGCTCTTCTCCAGGCTCTGAAATTGTATATATTTTTAAATTTATCTTTGTACCTGTTATTTTTCCTTCTAGTACATAAGCTCTTCCAGGCTAAGAATTTTAAATTTTTGTCATTATACCCACTAATATTTCTGTCTCTCTCTGGGCAGGCAAGGAGCTTCTCTAACCCTTGGTCATTTTAGTCTCTTTCCTTTGCACTTTTCCTGGTTCTTTTGAGAAAATTATATATACGTTACATAGGGAAATTAGCTCATTTTTGTCATTACTTTTGAAATTACTGCAGTACTCAATAGCATATTCTGTTCCAAATTTTATTAGCAAATAAAGTAGCCTGAGATTTATATTTTTTTCAAAGTACTCAAAGACCTTTCATGTCTATGATTTTAATAGCTTACACAGAACCTCCAAAGGTATATCTGGGATGTGCCTTATTTCCATATTACCAATAACCCAATGTTACTGGTTGAATTCTGACTCCCACTGTCTTTTCTCATTTATTTATGGTGACCATGCATCCCAGCTATTCTTGGTCCAGATTTCAAGAGCATTACCCTTTTACTGAAGCATTACAAAGGAATTTGTTCTCCCATTCCATTAGGGGATAGCCTTGGATTTATTATATAGGACTTTTTCCCACTAAAGATCTCAGAGTGCTATCTTATATATGATTTTATTAGTTCATGCAACCCTGGGGTTATGCTTTCCTTAAAAGCTCATTCTATCTTTTGACTGAAATAACTGACCCTGAAAATACTATGGCTTATTTTATGCCTATCTTCATACTTTGCCCACATGATGGAAATGACTTTTCCCTTAGTCTTTAAACAAATCCTACTTTCAAGACCCAAATGGAGACCCTTTACCCATCCTTCTGTGCCCCCTCCAAATATCCCTAGTGAAGTCTTCAGGTCATTTCAGCCTAAGTGACTTTAGGCAAATCACTTCTCTGGAACTCAGTTTCCCCATCTGTAAAACGAGGGGGGGGGAAATGGGACCCTTCTGCCTCTAAAGTTCTGATTAGTATAGATTAACAGGTCATATATTTAGAGCTGAAATAAACCTCTATCATCTAATCTTTTTTACTATTGAGAACACTGAAATCCAAAGAGAAGGGATTTGTATAAGGTCACATAAACAGTTGCAGAAGTGGGATTTGAACTCAGGACCTTTGAACCAGTCATCTGCCTAGTCCAGCACTTGATCTCACTATCCTATTCTGCCTTCTCTTTTAGATTCCTTCTTCCTCCTCTAAACTCTTAATGGCTCTTGTAATATTATGATAGCTTACATTTCCATAGGACAGTATAATTTACAAGCATTTTCTTCACCAGTGTTGTCAAGGAGGTAATGCAATAGGAATCCTTTTTTTCATGTCTGACTAAGGTGGCTTGGAGGCAAGCTGCCAGTGTTCTGAGTTGCCTCTTCATACATACAGCCTTGATATTCTTATTTAGATTTTGACTCCCCAACCAGATCATAATATGCTCCTTCAGGGCAGAGACTGCATTGTCCTTATATTTTTCCATAGGGCCTAGGACACCCAGTAGGCTCAATAAATTTTTGTTGCATGAATGAAGCAATTCATAAAGTTGGGAATCAGCTTCTAGCTTGGGCAGCTGCTTCCCATTCCTGCATCTAAAATTTTTTGGAAGTAATTTAGATCAGATAACTGAGGAGAATACAGATCCCCAAATGAAACATTCTAGGCCATGAAGGCAAATGTTCCCACTCATGGGACAGTGACTATGCTAAAGGAAAGTAGCAACACTATTTCTCTAGAACTCAGTGAGAGGGGGCAAGAGAGCAGAGATACCCTCCTGTTGCAAAAAAATAAAAAAACCCAACCAAAAAACCATCATGTAGAGGGCAAGAGTCTCCCCCCACCTCCACCCCAAGAGAGGAAAATTCAGGCTCCTTATTGTTTTTCCATTTAAAATTTCTTTATTGAAAGATAAGTAGTAGACCCAGTGTGTGAGGTCTGGGTATCCCTGGGTGAGACTAGAGAGAGCCCTGCTGTTCATCCTGCAGTTCACACCTGTATCCTCTGCAAGGGGATCCCATGATCCCTTCCCCAGACACTAGTCTTGAAGGGGACCTTGAAATGGCAGGGAGGAGTAAGTGAAGCAGGTTTTGGATCTCCTCTTGTCTAAATGTGGCATCCCATGGACTGGGATGTACTTAACTCCACTTTCCATGTCGTCTTCTTGTTATAATCCATCTTCCTATTAGTTGAGATTTGCTCAACTTCCTTCATGTCCATGGCCAGACTTCCCTCGTGGGTACACTCTTGGCGTGGCTTGGCCTTCCCATAACCAGCACAGCATGCTGTGGTGTTTCTCATATCCTTCACCACATCTGTCAACTCTTTGCATCTCAAAAAGCAGTGCCCTTCATTCTCCTGTCCACATCTCCCCCCCCGCCCCGGTGGTGCTCAGAGGGCAGGCGTTGGCGTGGCAAGCAGTGGGACATGGTCACAACGGGTTGGAGGGGGTGGCCTTAGCAAGGAGGGCCGACGGCAGAGCTCCCCATCCCTCAGGGCCTCTGGAAGGGCCTTGCGTTTGCTCTCTGGCAGCAGCATGATGCTGAGGATGCAGAGAAGAGCACAGGCTGCCAAGACCACATGCTGTAAGAAGGCACCTCGACCAGCATGGAGCCTCTGAACTGGACCACTCAACTGGCCTAGAGCCCCTAGGGCCAGGATCAGGCCCAAGCCTCGGCCCCTGGAGAAGGGGGAAAATGAAACTCAAGACTCAGCCAGCCTGAAGACCCCCAATTATTTTTTTTTTTTTTTTTTTTTTTAGTTTTTGCAAGGCAATGGGGGTTAAGTGGCTCACCCAAGGCCACACAGCTAGGTAATTATTAGGTGTCTGAGGCTAGATTTGAACTCAGGTACTCCTAACTCCAGGGCTCGTACTCTATCCACTGCACCACCTAGCTGCCCCAAGACCCCAATTCTGACCCAAATAGTAACTTCCTCTTATCAATTTAGAGTCTACCCACTTTGTCTCCTTCCTGCCTAATAATATCAATATTAAGAAAAATAGTCAACATTTATACAATGCTTTAAAAGTTTGCAAAGTGCCTTACACATATTATTTCATTTGATTGTCAAAATAATACCCTGAAATAGTATTATCAGCATTTTTTTTTAACAGAAGGTAAAATCAAGACTGAGAAAGGTGATTTACCCAAGATCTAATAAGTTTCTGGGACAAGCCTTGAATTCAAGTCTTCCTGACTTTAGGGCCAGCATTCCATCCACTGACTGGATTGGTTCTTGCCCCTAACTCCCTTAGCACTAGCCTGGAGATGACCCATTCCCACCAGAGTCCCACCCCTCATTCTCACCGGACTGTTGTAGGGATGACCTCTGCAGCAAGAAGGATGCTAAGGACACCAGCAGCATGGGAAAAGAAGAGTCCAAGCACCGAAAATGTGGTGACAGCCACATCATTCAGATCTACCAAAAAGAAAGGGAAGAAGAGTCAGAACCAGAAAGTCCAGTGAGGTAGGATCAATATTGACCACTCAGCCCATAGTGTTTCTGAGGTCCTCTAGTCTTGACTCTTTCATTTATTGGGTATTTATTGGGCAAGATTCCAAAAATTATTTCAGTATCTTTGCACAAATAGCATGGGATTGGTGAGAGAAAAGATGATAGGAAGAAATACAATGGGACAGTGTTTATACTTTAGAGAAATTGGTACTGCAAAGGATCATGAGATTTATTTATCTGATAGGGTCATAGCCTAAGGTTCCCCAGAAAAGGAATGGAACCCCTATAAGAAGAAGAAGAAGAAGAAGAAGAAGAAGAAGAAGAAGAAGAGACAGAGGTTATGGCTCTGGGATGCTCACAATCTCTCAGGCCCAACAGCACAAGAGAGGCAATGCCAGTCAGGGTCATAGTGAGCAGCAGGATGCCCCGGCGGCCGAAACGGTCAACGGTAACCCCCAGGAAGACACAGGCCAAGCCTGCTGTGCCACTAGCCAGCAGGAAATACAGGTTGAAGTCGACCTGGGACTTTCGTCCCACTCCTCCTCCCACAAGCTGGTAGCAATGCCTAATCCCATGGGCAATGAAGCTGTAGGGGTGAGACAAATGGAAAGACCTTGAGTCTTTAGCCCACAGCACCTCATCTCTGTTGGAATTCATAACTTTAGTTTCCCAGACCTCAGACTATAAATCCCAAGTGGAATTCCTAATGTCTAGCCCACTGGTTTAAATGGTCTCCATCCATTCCCACATCCTAACCTTGGTGCCAGTTAGATCTATATATTAGTCCTGTTCACCATCTACCACCCCTGTCCACTTAGTTCAATGCTCACGTGGTGAAGCCCAGGATAAGCAGGTTTTTCCAGATGTTGCGACAGCTCAGCAAGGCTGAGAAGGAGATCTGGGTAGTTGCAGGAAGGGGACAAGTGTTCTCCAGATCTTAGGAAGGGTTGCAAAGAGGGAAGCATCCTTCAGAAATCAAAGTGGTTATGTGGGTACTTGCCGAATCTTACACACATGGGGGGGGGTGCCTATAGCCAGAATATCCTGTGAGATATGGGGTCCTGTTTTGGAGGGGGAGGCCTCTCTGAGGCAGTAGGGGGTCTTCCCTGCCCAGTCCTCAAGTCTGCATACTGTGAGTCACCTACATGTACACACACTTAGAACTTATTCACCAGCTAAAAGCTTTCCAGTCTTCTTCCCTGGGTTCTCACCTCGGAGGGCTTCTTCAGCTTCATCCCCTAGTGGCTCCCCCTGAGGTCTGTTCCTTTGAGCCAGAACCCTCAACACAGCTTGGGCCTCTGTTGTCCGACGAGATACCAACAACCATCTTGAAGACTCTAGGAAAAGACCTGGCCATCTAGACAGGCAGGGGAAGAAGATCATGGAGGAGGGAGGGAAGGAGAAATGAATTCTGGTCATGGTGAAGGCTTCTCCATGGTTGGGATTCCCTATCCTGGGGACCTCCTTTGCTAGTTTTGGGGAAAATGAAGTTCCGATGGCTGGGAAGGTAAGGCGGTGCTTTGGGAGCAGGATTCTGAGGAGAGGAATGAGACCTCAATGGCAGTGATAGTAGCAGAATGAGCAATTGAATTGGGGTCAGGGAAGAAGTCCTTAAGTCTATGGGTTAGCTGGTAGAGAATGTGGGGGGAGGGTACTGACCCATAGAGCAAGAAGAGAATACAGGGAGCTGTGATCAATCTGAGTAGAAGTCTCCAGTCCTTGCAGGCCAGAGCCAGGCCCAGGAGCAGAAACTGTCCCACTACTCCCATCAGCTCTCCGGCCAGGACTGCCCGGAGCCTCTGGGATGGTTCACATAACTCCAGGCCTGGGGACATGGCAAGGGCAGGTCCAGAAGAAATAGGTGAACAATATTAAAGAAAAAGATGTGGGAATGGAGAAGGTGCAGTGGGAAGAGGAAGAGAGGAGACAGAGGCACTAGAGTACATGAGGGATCTGGAATACAAGGGCAGTCAATGATTCTGGGTTGGCATTCAATGAAAAGAGCATTGGAAAGAGAGTCAGGAGACTAGGGTTCTAGTTTTTGCTTTGGTACTAGCTGACCTTGGATAAGTGGATTTACATTTCTAAGCCTCAGTTCCCTCATCTGTAAAATGAGGTGGCATATCTAGAAAATGTCCAGGGGCTCTAGCATTCCATACCGTTCCATGCATCTGTGAGGCTGCTAATTGAATGAGATGAGAGATATGGAAGGAAGTTGAGGAGGGTAGGAGGTGGAAGTAGGGTGAAGGACAAGGTAAGGTTAGGGGGATCACCAGAGAGAAGCAGCAAAGGGCAGGGACCAAAGGAGCTATACTCACGGGTCAGATAGAGGCCAAGGTCGGCCCCAGCTAACATGAAGCCCAGAAGGAATCGGAGAGCAGTAAGACCAGGTGGGGAGCCAGCTGCAGCCCCTCCAACCCCACAGGGTCCTGCCAGCCCCAAGGCCAGCAGCACAACCCCTCGACGTCCTACCCTAGAGAAAAGGGAAGACGTCCATCACAGTATCCCACAACCTTCTCCCTCATCCCCAAACCAAGGTCAGTCCCACTGAATTGTTTAGATTCAGATTGGTGTGCCATGGCACAACCTAATGGGGCTACAGATCAACATGAACCTAGAAACCCTAAGAACTAGAGACTAGTCTTCTAATGGTAGGCTACCCCAGTCACACTCTTTTCAGAGCTCCTAGTTCCCCTAGCTCCACTTCCCTTCATATCTTTCAATCCTGACTTCTCTTAACTCACTTTCTCCTTAGACTAGTCCCTTAGTGCAATGCACTCCTGCCCTAGACATACATACCTGTCTGTAGGATGGCCCAGACCTAGGTAGCCACAGGCAAAGCCCAAGAGGAAGAGAATCTGCTCCAGAGTTACCTCCCAGCCCCTTTCACAGACTAGATCCCACTGTGGAGGGGGAGAGAAAGGTTTGCTGGGATGCAGAAGGCAGGAACTTCCCCAGACCAGTTCCAAAGTCCTTTTCCTCTCCGCTCCTAATCCCTTACCCTCACCTGAGTGACCATGTTGCTGGTAAGGACAGGGAGACCACTGTAGTCCCAGCCATGGGGGCATCGGGTGCTGTTGGGTGGGGGCGGGGAGCAGGCCTCTTCGCTGGTGTTGAGGGATGGCTCCCACCCTGAGGCATTGACCTGGTGGCATCTCAGGGGTGGCACCAGCGTGAGGATGGGGTCTGAGGCCAGACCCAGGGCCACGAATAGCAGGGGCAGGCAGCTCAACCCCAGTTGCACCTGCTGGGCCCGCCCCACTACCCCCACCTGCGAGAGTAGTGACTCGAAGCTGGGGGGCCCTATGGGGGCTGCCAGGGACAGGCTGCTCCCCAATGCATCAGGCGCCGCTGGTCCCCCTTCCCCCTCCCCCTCTCCCTCCCGAGGCTCCATTCACCCTGGGGCGAGGAAGGACCCAACCTGTAGGGAACAAGAGAGAAAAAATAGGAGGAAGGGGAGGGATGAAGAATGACGAGGGAGATAAGAGGAGGGGTGGAGCGGGGAGATGGAGGGATAGGGGGTAGGTGAGATCTATGAATCTTTTGGAATCAGTCACTCACCCCTCTGGGGCTGGCTAGGGTCTCTATGGCCCTAGCGACGTTGCTGCTCCCCCCATGGGGCGAGGGGGTCCTGGTGGCCAGGGAGCCAGGGCCTACTGCTGTGACTTGGTTGATGGGGGGGGGGGCTCCTCTCCCCTCCCCGCCCCTTCTCTTCTTTCCCTTCCTTTGGCCCAGTCTCCCGCCTCCTTCCTCCCTCCCTGCTATTGATTGCCCCGGCCCTCTGCCCGGCCCTCACTCCACGGCTTTGCTAGGTTTCCCACCCTACCCCCCCTTCCTTTCTCTAGCTCGGTGCTCCTTTTTCTCTCCTCCCCTTCCTTTAGACTCTCCTCCCCTTCCCGGGTCCTCCTGGACTCACCCTCTGAGGGAGGGAATCTCATTCTATCCGCCCTGCTCCTGAGTGGCCTCAAGGCATGGAAACCACCTCATCGGGAAGCCAGAAAAGGGGGAGTTGGGCACCATCAGAGGTGCTCAGCCAGCTTGTTCTCTAGATGCCAGAGGCTTCCAGTGCCTCACTCCTCTGTAGCACTCGTCATGGGCAAAGCTAGAGGCTCCGGCTTTAAAGCCTAGTCTTGCCACCCCCAGCTAGTTTGTCACCTTTCTGGTGTATGTGAGCATGCTTGTGTGTGTGTGTGTGTGTGTGTGTGTGTGTGTGTGTGTGTGTATGTGTGTGTAGTGGAACACATGTCATCTTCTGATCTCCCTCTCAGCTCCAGATCCATTAACCTTTAACACTCTCCTATCCCTGAGAAAAAGCCTTGGCAAAAAGGGGACCCTCATACCCTCATATTTCAAGGGAAAGAACCATGAGGAATGTTGGAAATTATTGCATTATTAAACAATCCCAAGAAAGAAGTGCAATTCACTCTAACATCCTTTCCACATTTGTTCTATGGTTATTGTAAGGGATCTCAGAGGCCATCTCATTTTCCCCTCCCCACTTCCATTTGACAGAAGAAAGAACTGAAGCCCAGGAATGCCTGAGGCTACACCATCAGAAAGTGCCAGAGCTCGGACTCAAACCCAAGACCTTTGACTACAAAATTGGCACTCTTTCCACATTGCTTCATTTATTTAACAGGCTTCTATTTCCTCATCCTTTGATTGTGTTTGTCTTCCCTCACACCAGTCCATAAGTCTGTCCCCATTCTCAAGTACAATTTTTTGAGAGTAAGGGCTTCTCTTCCCCCACATAGCTTACTAGTCAGCACAAAGGCAGACAAGCACAGACATGGTTGACAAAGAGCAGGTTTTATTGAGGTGCACAGTTCCAGTTTATGATGCTCTCTGCCTTCCCCCTCACCCCCCACAGTATTCTCAGGGGCCTTGCCCGTGATCCCACATTCAGTTCCAGATTTCCGGCTTCACCGACTTCCCAGTGGTCTAAGCTTGGGGCTCAGGGTCCTTGCTTCATCCTCACCTCACCATCTTCCTTGGAGGTGCAGAGGGTCCTGAGCTCACCCTTACCACAGGATGCAAGGGAGTGGCTTCCCCAAAGGAATTTTGCCTTTACCGTGTGTTTTTTCTTCTTGAAGCTGAGCTAGGGAAAGTAAGGGACTGAATGCTCAAAAAGGGGTCAGGATGAGAAATCTCCACCCCCTCCACTATGGTGGGCCATGTGCCTCCTCTTCTCTCCCCTAACAATTTGGGGAATAATATTAAATATAAATAATTTATATAAAATGGCTCGTACAAAAAGCTGCTGAAGGAGGATATTGAGAAGGAGAATGTACAGTGGAGATATAAGGGAGAATGAGATGGTCAGAGGGAATGAAAAGGATCAAAGACCTCCCTGAGGTCTCCAGAAGACAGGGAAGGAGAAGTCATTTCAGGCAGGGGAGGGAGTTCTAGGTTGGATTGGAATTGGTGGGGGGTGTAGGGAAAGGTAAGGAGGGTGTCCAGCAGATAGGGTGGTAGGCTGCTTAGGGTGCTAGGCCACTGAGCAGGGTGGTGAATTGCGATGCCTGCCCAGCCAGCTCAGCAACCCGCTGGGCCATCTCTCGGGCAGCAGGACCTGAGGGGTAACCTAGGGCGGCACCCTTAACAGCCAGCACAGCTGCCCGTAGTGCCTGACCCAGAGCAGCCCCGGCGGTGCCAACCTGGGCCCGCAAAGGAGCTGATGCAGCCAACCGTCCCAGTGTGTCCCCTACAAATACCAGCCGGTGGGCTGCTACTACCACTCGTTTGCTGTGGGGGACAAAGAGGCGAGGGGGATGGTTGGCTCTCATACTAGCCAGCAGGGCTGCCACAGCTGCCTGCAAAGCTGAATAATGGCTCTGGCACTGCCCAGCATAGAAGTGTAATAGCTGCAGGTCACCTGAAGGCAGATCCAGGGGCTCCCCTGGGGCTGGGGTCTCCTGTGGGGAGGAGAAGGAGCATTACTAGGGAAGCTATGCCAAAGCCCGCACCCTTAGCTGTAGCTAACAGAATTTTCCCCTATATGAGCATTTCCCCCTTTACACTTTACAGTCCCTTCCCTTAGTATTTATCTCTGAGTGAGAAGTTATTCAGTTCACCCTCATAAATTTACAGGTAAAGGGCACAGAAAGATAAATGACTGCCCCATAGTTACTCACAGTGATGGATAGAATTAGAAGTCAGTTCTCCTGACTTCCTATCTGCTGCTATTTCTGTGGCTGCCTAATTTTCTGCCTGTTATCAAAGTTGATCCCCTTTCTCTAAATTTTAATCTCCTGAATTCTAATCCTTTGGACATTTCTTCCTCAAGTTCTAATTCTTTTCTCCTTAATTCTAATATCATTCCCTTGAATCCTGACTTTACAGCTCCCATTCAAACATCTTCCTGAGTTTTTGATCTTCCTTCCTTCCTTTCTTCCTTCTCTCTCTCTCTCTCTCTCTCTCTCTCTCTCTCTCTCTCTCTCTCTCTCTCTCGCAAGGGAGTTAAGTGGCTTGCCCAAGGCCACACAGCTAGGCAATTATTAAGCATCTGAGGTCAGATTTGAATTCAGGTCCTCCTGATTCCAGGTCCAATGTGCCACCTGGCTACCCCCAGAGTTTTCAATCTTTCCCTTGAAATTTTAATTTTCTCCTTGAGCTTTGGTTTCCTTTTCCAAATTATTACCCCCTTCCCCAGGAGTCTCCCAAGGCTCCCTACTCACACCCAGGAGCATTTTACCTGCTCTTCTGGTAGCAGCCTCTCTCGAAGCATCATCGACTCAGGGTCCCCAGGTGTAGCCCCATCCAGAGGATCAGACCCTTGGATTCTTTCCATCCCCTGCAGGAGGGGACCCAGTGTGTCAGTGAAGGGGGGAGGGGAAGTCTGATTAGGTCCTTTATTCCTTCCTTAGACTGTCGAGCTGACTAGTTTACCCCTTTCTTTTAGTTTTTACAGCATCATCATTTGCCTTAAGGTTGTGCAAAGCACCTTACATAAATGATGAGGATTTGCATCATCTGACAATTTTTTCCTAGAATGATTCGGAGGCATAAGATCCATTTAAATCTGGAAGAGATCTTAGAACTCATCTAATCCTTATTACTTCCTCCAACCCCACCATCTTTCCCTTCACTACCCCGTCCCCCCCATTTTAGAAATGAGGAAAAAAAATCCAGAGAAAATGAAGTGATTATCTAAGGTTCCATAAGATGCTTTCCCTGTGTCCCAGAAAGGTAGGTCAGAAGTGTTAATGGGGCACAGGTTGAATTTAGGGACAGAAATTTGATATTTGGATGAAAATTACAGTATTGGATTAGGACATTTAGGGCTCAAGAGCTGAAACTTGGCAACAGAGGTGACCCCTAGAACTAGGCAGAGTCTACAGAGAGGTTACATGGTGCAATGGATAGAAAACTAGTTTTGGAGTCAAGTGTTTCCATACCTATGGGATGACCATGGGATAAACCTATTAAACTCAGCTTTCTAGGCACAAATCTGTCACTGGGGGTGGTGAGTTGGAAGTTCTCTAAACTGATGAAATCAATTCTTCTCCCTAAACTCCCTAAGGAAAAAACAATCCACCAATGAAATGTCACTAAGAATCTAAGAGAATTTTCTGACTGTTACTTCCACTTTACTTCCTTATTTTTCTGTTTCTTTTGAGATCTGAACATTTGAACAGTGAAGGATCAGTGCTTGGAGGTTGTGCTCACCTTGAGATGAACGTAGTCATACTCCTCGCCCAGAGGGATGCCCTCATACTCATTGTGGTGGTCTGTAGTCCCTGCCCCTGCATCACCCCCTCGTCCTTCCTCATCTCCCTCAATTTTGAGTCCCATGTAGCTGGGCAGGCGGGGAGGTGGTGGGGGCAGTGGTCGATCCTGGATGCTGCCTTTTCGGCCAGAGGCAGGAGAAGGGACGGGAGATGGGACCGAGAGTTCCTGGACAGGCAGGGCAGGCAATGGACGGCGGGATAGACTCTCAGTAGAGGGGAGCCTGGGCCGAGGAGGTGGAGGTGGACTCCGGGCCAGGAGCAGGGCAAGGGTCTCTAGATCATTCGGGGCAGGATTGGAGACAGGGGGACTAGGAGGTCCAGAAGGCAGTGGTTCCTCAGGGCCGAGCAGGGGCACATCATAGATAGCTTCATCACTGCTGGTGGAAGTGCCCTCTGCCAGAAGCTCTTCTGGTGCCTCGTACAAATTGAGCAAGGCTGATGCCCGCTTCAGGTTGGAGGGGGCTGCATAGAGGGGAGGCTCTGGTTCCCGGCCCCCTTCCCACTCCAGGTCAGGTTCAGGAGATGGCTTCAGCGCTGGGGGTACATCATAGGGAGCATCATCTCCCCCAGAGAGCTGAGTGGATGCTCGGGCTAGGGGACGGGGAAAAGGAAATGGGGAATCATAGGGATCATTGGGGGGAATTCGAAGTGCAGTGGGGGGTACATCATAAACCTGAAAGGAGAAAAAGAGCTAGGATCAGTGAGACTCAGAACAAGGCTTTGTACTCTCTCTGGCTCCATCTCTAAGAAATATCCTTGCAGTCTTCAAACTTAGGCAGATAACCTTCTCCCTATCCCATGTTCCCTTCCTTCCCTTCCCAGTGCTATTCCTGTACTTCTCCTTAGGCAGTCCCCCAGTTTTCTAGCTTTTTTGATGGTTGGTTTGTTATTTTGTGTGTTTGTAGGGGAGGCAATGGGGTTAAGTGACTTGCCCAAGGTCACACAGCTGTTTGAGGCAGGATTTGAAATAGAGTCCTCCTGTCTCCAGCTGTCCTATCGACTGTACCACCTAACTGCCCTCCAGTTTTCTAATTTCTTCATCCTTACCTCTTGAGTATCTCCAGGGGCATCTACTTGTGTCCCACTGCTTCTGGGGACTTTGTAGATGGAATCTGGGGATGATGGGCAGGATCCAGATGAGGGTCTTGGGGCAGAACAGGGTCGAGGTGGTGGGGGTATCACATATACCTAAATGAATGGCAGGTATGGCATGAGTCAACAGGACTTGTAGGGTAGGGAATAAGGAAATTATACTATGGTCTCAAGTCAAATAGTATAAAGAGCCAGGGTGCAGCAAGTAAGAGAAGCTGCCTTCAAAACCCTTTGCTATCTTATGTAATTCATTTAACCTTCCAAGTCCTCAATTTACTTACCTATAAAGTGATGGGGTTGGTTTTCTAAAACTCAGCATGTCCAAAAATGAAATCATCATCTCCTCTGATAAACCCTCCAGCCACCCCCTAACTTCCCTATACAGACAAGGGCACCACCATCCTTCTGGTCCCTCAGACTCACAACCTAGAAGTTGCCCTTCTCTCTCACACCCCATAGCCAAGCTGTTGGTCAAGGCTGTCCCTTATTCCCAGGATCCTCTCTCATCTCCATCTTCTTTGACTTTCCTGGCTTCTTTAAATCCTAACTAATAAGTCTTCTACAGAATGCCTTTCCTAGCACCTCTTGATCCTACTGCTTTTCCTCCCTTAATCATTTCCTATTCATATTCCTCAATCTAGCTTGTTAGTAAATATTGATTTGTTTGTCATCTCACTTATTAGAGTGTAAGCAACTTGAAGGCAGGCACTTTTTAAATCCACATTGCTTAGCATATAGCCTGACAATAGTTGATTTGAATAAATGTTTTATTGACCAACTGTCTCCTCATTTTACAAAAGAAGAAACCAAGGCCATTGAGATTAGTTGACTTTCCCCAGATCACACAGCTAATGTGTCAGAGCTGTGTTCTGTTGGTTCTCAATACTCTTTCTATCATACTACCATACTCTCTATGTCTTCAGTCTGATAGGGGAAGCTAAAGAAATTAGTGCAAGTCAGAGAAAAGAGTGTAAGTAAGATGGGGAGTGAAGGCGTGTAAGGAAAGAGCATTTTAAATTTTGGGGATCAGGGAGGGCATGATATAGACAGAACTTGGGGCACTGCCTGGGAAGGTCCAAGGGAATGGATTGGTTTAGGTCTTCAAGCTAAGGTTGAGGAGGGAGGAAAGTCATCTTCTAGCCTTGGATTTACCTCCTGTTCCACGTGACCAGGTCCAAGCACTGGATCCAATGTGCTCTGGTGAGGAGGAGGCACCTGGTAAAGGTTGGCCTCAGGGCTGGGGCCAGTGGGCAGAAGCTTCACTCTGTTAGCAGGCACGATCCCTTGCTGACCATGGAGGGAGCAGAGACACCAACCCTGCAGCCCCCCAGCCCCCTCCCCTTGTAGCACTCGGAGTACATCCCCACGTTTGAAGGACAGTTCCTCTGGAGATTCTGCTGTGTTGTCATAGAGGGCCCTGGCCAGCTGGGCCTTGGTAGGGGAGGAAAGAGAGGAAGGGAGAAAGGATTTTATTACCAATATTCTCCTTCAAACTAGGCAGAATCTATTTGAATCTTCTCATGAAAATAGTAATGATAAACTTACATATAAGACCATAGGAATTAGCACTGAAATAGTCATCTTCTAGTTCAAACTCCCTATTTTACAGATGAGGAAACTGAGGCTTAGTAAGATTAAGCAAAGGTTCTCAAGATCACCTGGATAACTAACTAAACCAGAATTTAATCCAGATTCCTATAACAGTCCTGTGAAATGGTAGCCTAAGTATCATCACTCCCAGTATATGATCGATTCTGTGGCCCCCCTGCTGTCTGAGAGCCAGGTATTTTACTTTTCACCTCTAACCTAGGATTCTAGGGTACTCTTAAAGGGGTTAGGGCCCCCTCTCATCCCTGTCATTGACTACTAAATTCTTCCAATTTTAGGGGTCCAAGCACCCAAGTTCCACTTCAAAGATTAGATCTTAAAAAGAAATATTTACTTCAAAGATATAATAAGAACAAAAATAGAAATATTCTCCCCATACAGATTGGGAAGAATCAAAGCTTAACTCAATTCCTATATAGCATCTATCCATGAGAGGCTAATCAGTTTGCTCATGATCAAATAGATAAAAAATGTAGAATCAGGTTTTTGACCTAGGGCTTCTGACTTCACGTGTGATCTAGTGTACAGGAAGCAGCTTGGTGTCCTAATGTACAGAGCCCTGGGTCAGGAGTCAGGAAGACAAGATCAGATCTGAAACTCAGACACAATTAACTGTTTGACCCTGAACAAGTCACTTCTGCCTGCCTCAGTTTACTCAGCTGTAAAGTTGACTAAACCACTTCCAGGGTTATTGTGAAGCTCACATAAGATATTTGAATTCTTTTCTCCACTTTACAAATCAAGAAAATAAAATTTTAAAAGGAGAAGGGCCATGGAGTAACCCAAGAGTGGATCCTAGGAGTCTTTTATCTTTAGAGCCTGAGAAGACTTTCCTTGGTGGATTGGAGGGCACTGGCTTCTGACCTGATGGCTCTGCATTGATCATAGATGGAAGGATCCTCTGATGCTTTTGGTAGGGCCCTTGCCTGGCGCAGAGATCCAGAGGCTCTCCAACTTTCCCTAGTTTCCCAGGGCTCAGGAAAATGGGGCCAAGACTAGGACCAAGACTATGTCCTCCCTGGGCACTACTTTTAATAAAAAATTTACTCAAAATATCTCTGGATTGGTGGGGGAGGTTCTGGTGAAAGGGCACTGGAAAAGCTACAGAATTGATTTCAGAATATAGGGGTCTCCAGAGAGAAAGGAGGGGCTTTTTTATATTTGGATAGAGGCTTGGGGCAGGGCAGAAGACGAGAGTCTTTCACCCTCTGGAATCTGGCCAGTGGGGATGAAGCCCAGTACTGGGAACAATATATAATTGCTGATTGATTGGTTGATGAAGGGGTGGGGTTTCCCTTGCTCTCCCTGCCCCCCTATTGGGTCCCCCCCAGCTGACTTGTGGGGAATAGCTCCCTCTCTGCACACCCCGCCTAGGAGGCTTGTTTAATGGGGGGTGGCAAACAGCCATGTGCTCCCTGAGAGTCCCCCCTCCCGAAATCCCATTCTGCCAGCTGTCTCCTCCCTTTGTCCCCAACCTCCAGTCCCTGGAAAGTGGCCTGAGGCTCTACTGACATCATCTCTCTCCCTCACCCCTGTTTTTCTTTCTTTTAGGCTCCTTCTCTTGCCTCCTGTCCATTTGCTCCTTTCACTTTCTTCCCTCCCAGTGGGAGTCCTTCAGGTCCCCCTTTACTCCCTCAGTTTTTACTCTGTCTCTGCAGGTTGCCCCCCTCCCCTCCTCCCTTTCCCCGACTTCCCAATGCTCTGTTCTTTGGGAGCTGCCACTGGCCATCTGTCCTGTTCCTAAAAAAAGCCCGAAGGATTTTTGCCTTCATCCTTTGCCCTCTCTCTCCCCACACATCACAGGAGCCATCTCAGGGAAGAAAAGTAGAGGAACACAAGTGTGGGGGGGGTGGGGGAGGGAGAGACCAAAAAAGAAAGAAAAGGAGGCATAAAAGAAAAGGAAGGGCAGCAGGAGAGAGAAACTTAAAAAAAGCCAGGAAGACACAGAGAAAACGAAAGGGGCAGAAGTAAAAGGGGGATGGGGTGAGGGAATGACCAGAAGCACAAAGGGCAGAAAGAGGAAAAAGAAAAGAAAACTAGAAGAGGCTTTAGAATTTTTCTCTCTTCTTCCCAAACATCCCCTGCTCTTGTCACCCCAGACTAGGACTCACCGACACAGCCATGGTCCCAGTTGCCTGCCCTTTCCTCCTCTTCTTTGGGACTGGCTTTGGGTTCTGAGCAGACTTCAGCAGGAGGCTCCCAACATGATGATCTGGGCCCCAGTGCCAGCCCCTTCACATGGGGAGAGGTGGTCCCCAGTCTGGGGAGGCTGAGCAGTGGCCGGAGCTGAGGTGGGAGGAGGAGAAAGCAGACCCAGCAAGCCCCTGACCTGAGAGGGTGCCCTTTGGACCAGTGCAGGGCTGAGATTTCTTCAAGGGTGCCAACAACTTCTTACCCCCCAACACTGCCTTGGAGGTGGAGAGTCAAGGGAAAGGGTCCCTAAGACCCTGGCTCATGAAGCTTGATTCCTGGCGTCCATACCACATGTCAGAGAGCTGGGGGAGGCTCTGGGGCCGCAGTTAGCAAAGGACGAGAAGCGAGGGTTGGGCGCAGCTCCTGTCTCCGAGGCCACTCCAGGGGCAGGGCTCAGGGTGGGGAGGATCCTTGGGTTGTTTGGCTGGGTAGGTAGCTAAATTTGAACCAGGCCTGCTCTTGGCACCTGAGGGCAGAGGAACTTTTATAAAAGTTTCTCAGGGATGTGGTTTACAACAGCCCTGGGAGAGGGATGGGAGGGATGGCGGGAATGGAAAAGCTGGGGGAGAGAGAGAGAGAGAGAGAGAGAGAGAGAGAGAGAGAGAGAGAGAGAGAGAACAGGGATCCAAAGAGTGAGAGCCAAGGAGCTTCAGACTCTCTGGAGATTGCGAAATCCTTCTAGAACCACAGCCAGGGACCTCACAAAAAATGGGGGTTGGGGTGGGGGGGGAACTAGAAGATTTGGATGATCCCAAATTCCAAAGAGTTCCTTGAGTGATTGAATGTCCCCCTCAGACAGGCATAGAAAATTCCATCTCAGGAGCCCAAGCTCATCCTAACACACTCTACTCACTCAGGTCAGCCCACCTTGTGCCCCAATAAATGACAGAGACTTAAGGAATGCAGGTTGGCTTGGCACTTGCCCTTTCACATACACAAACACAAATTCACAGGGACTGGGGCACACTTACCACCTCACTCTCTGGGTCAAATAGACATGGTCACAGTGGTCCGACTTTACAAACTTCCTTCCAATCTTAAACACCATCCTCATGGCCAGCTGGCAACCAAATACCCCCGAACCTCACAATCATCAATCCATGTACCCCTGCCCGCTCCCCCTCCACTCTGCCACCTCCGAAGATCTCCCATTCACTCTTAGCAGTGATTCTCCTTCCTGTCAGAGTCAGGGTTCAGTATCTGATTTCCTTGAGGGCCAGAGCTCTGGGGACAGTTCATCCCAAACTCCAAAGTGTTTCTGCTAAAGAAAAGAACAGCAACCGGCGAAGGAAGAACAAAAATACCAGAGAGGTGTCCTGATGTCTGGGCGGAGGTTGGTTCATGTGGGATCCTCCAGGAAAGACACACTCACACACACACACACACACACACACACACACACACACACACACACACACACACACAGAATCCACGTCCCTGTGGCAGGGAGGAGAGATGGGGGGGGTGGGAGGAGGAGACCTTAGATGGGGACAGCCCAATCCTCCTTGAAGGCCATGCTCCACCCCCCTCTTGTCTTCTCCCCTTCCCTCCTTTCTTTCTGCCTCACTTGCTTCCTTTCCTCAGAATCCCTGTCTTTCCTTCTTAGTTGAGTTCTTCTCTCTGGTTCATTAGCTCTCCCTTTCTCTGTTCTAGGAGTCAGTCCTGAGGATTAAGAGACGAGGGAAGAAAAGAGGGCGGGAGAGAGACAGAGAGGGAGGGAGAAAGGGGAAGGAGGAGGAGGAGGAGGAGAAAGGAGGACAGATTTCTCTAAAGAAGGGTGTTGAGTTACAGCTCCAGTCCCCCTCTGGCCAAACCGCTCCTGCTGCCACGGCTGTTTTCCCTTCCTTTGCTGGCTCTGGCTCCCTTCTTTCTTTCCTACCAGATTATGTAGAGTCAGAAATAGTCACTTATTGAGATTTTTATGCCCTGTCCCACTTCTATCCTCCCGGGGGCTCTTTCTTTTCTCATCTATTTCCTTCCAACTTCTCTTTTCTGTATTTCTTTGGTTCATCTTTTCTCTTTCCTTTCCCTTTATTCAGTTGGACTTCTACTTCCCTCTCTGCTCTTATCAGTTGACCCAAAGAACTGGCTTCTTTCTTCACCAATGGCATTTCTCAAGATAGTGATTCCCACTCCTAGATGCTTTCATGGTAAAGATTATAAAGTGGACTTTGGTTTGTGTGACCAAATCCATATCCTAAAGCAGGAAGTCTTTACCTGTTCTGTGTCACAGACCTTTTGGTAGTCTGGTTGAAGCTTCTGAACCCCTTCTCAGAATAATGTTTTTAAATGCACAAAATAAAATACAGGAAAACAAAGGAAATCAATTCTATTGAAATAGTGATCATTTTCTTTAAACCAATTTTATGGATCCTGGGTTAAGAAGCCTGGCTAAAGTGAAGGAAGTTATTGTGTATCAGGTGGAAGTGACCGACCTTAAGATTAAATTTACACAGATCCTCACCCAAAGAGTATTTGAAGTTGTAATAGTTTGTAACAGATTTAGCTGTTCCAGGACTGGAAGTAGGCCAGTTCTCAAACTCTTAAATTCCTCAGCCAGTCTGGACTTGCCCCATATCCTCGCCCTACCTTGTTCAACACCTTTTGGAGAGCAGAAATGGGACTCTCAGGTACAGAGGGCTCAAATGGTCTTTTGGAAGATCTGAGAGCTATTTTTGAGCCTGGGTGAGGTTCTGAGAATGGAAAATGGAGAATGGAAAGTCATCCTGTGTCCATGAAAATTTTAAATGGGGAAAAAAGGGGCACCACAAAGCCATCTGCATAGTTCCTTTTTTCTGCCATTACATTAATCAACAATTCCCTCTTCACCTTCTCTCTTCCCTTTTAAAATTTTCTTTTTTTTTCCTGCTTTAAAAAAATTAAAAAAAAAGGGGGGGGACCACCATGTTTCCTACATGAAGAAGAACCTCTTGGCTCTTCACAAGTAAAGTGTATGCATGAGTTTTCTTAGCCCAGGAGTGGTGAGGGGTTTGCATGGATCTAGTTATATTCTCATGCTAGGCTTTGTGACCAGTGAGGTGACTGCCAGATACTTAGCCAGGTTAGATTTGTAGTCTGTGATTGGGAAACAGGATGATGAAGTTAACTGGCCCATATGGAATTCAACCAATGACTACAAAGTGAGTCTGGTGACTTTGCACAGCCCTCCCTCACTTTAATCTAATTCACTTGCATGTCATGGCATCACCTCCCTGATGTCATGGTCCTCTTCCAGAACAAAGGACAAACCCCAACAATCTAAGAGGTGGAGTCTAGGCTACGTGTGTCTAGCCTTTCCTTCTTCTGGAGATGGAAGGTGTTGTGTCATTTTGTAGGTCATGGGCCTTGGGAATTAGTGAACTCAGTAGCACCATGATGTAAGCTAGCTACGCATACATTGGGGCAGAGAAACTAAAGGCTTTTTTTTTTTTTAACAGTTTGATTTAGGGGATGTCCTTAAATGATAAATTAAGAACAGGGTGGATCTGGGGTTAGATTTGGATGGGATTTACCCGGACTGTACTAAATATAGACATGAACAGATAGTACTGTCTGTTAACGTTTTTCCCATACTTAGAGTGGCAATTTACTCCTCCTTAGAACAGACTTCCAGCTCACTCTAGCCTAAATTTTCTCCCCTTTGGTAGCATAATTCCCCTTGGCCTTAGGGATCTTGAGTACTCTGTACATAACTCTTAGGTCCTGTGATTACAAGCAAGATGCTATCTCTTGGCTCAAGGCTTTTTCTCTGTCGGTACCCTATGCCTGGAATGCTCTCCCTCCTCCCCAGTGACTATTGCCCTCGGCTTTCTTTAAGTCCCAACTACAATCCTATCTTCTATTGGAAGCCTTCTCCAACTCCTCTTATTTCCAGTGTTTTTCCTCTTTTAATCAATTCCTAGTAATATTGTACATCACTTGCTTTGTATATATTTGATGGAATTTTGTTTCCTCCATTAGACTGTAAGCTCCTTGAAGGCAGGGACTGCCACCTTTTTTTTTTTCTGTATTGCTTACTACAGTGCCAATTACACAACAGGTCCCTAAGAAATATTTATTGAATGAATAAAAATGACACTGTGAGTTTCATGGGGATTCTTTATGACCTAAGAAGGAATGTGGGGTCCCTCTCTGGTAGGACCTTCCTTAGCCTAGTTTCTGTTCAATGGACCACTATCATAAATTAGGTAGGGAAAAGGGGGAGATGAAAACTTGGGTAGATTCCTGCCATGGCAAGAGTGGAAAAGATTATGTTTCTAAGAATTTCTCTCAGGTTTTAGAGGGACTTTAACCTTCCCATTGTCTTTGCAAAATTCATGGGATCATTAAAACATGAAGTAGAAAGACAATGAATGTCTTTGGCAGAAAGACCATCATGTTCTCAGACAAAGAAAGCTAATATTTAGCTCTACCTGATTGTGTGAGTATGTGTTTGGTGGGCATGGGATGTGGTGATAGTGGTAAGGGTGGTACCAGAGAGAGACTGGAAGGCTCATATATATCTTGCCTTTTATCTTGCTCCTTTCTTCTACCCTCACTCAATTGGCTCACTCTCCTACTCCACTACCTATCTCCTCTCCAACTTCTATATCTCTTCTATAGTGAAGAGAAGGCCAGACTTGAAGTCTGAAAGTCCTGCGTTTGAATCATCCCTCAGACACTTAATAGGTGTATGATCCTTCACAAATCACTCAACATCTTGGAGACTCAGTTCCCTCATTTTTTAAAATGGAAATAATTGTACTTACCTCAAAGTTGTCATAAAAGTCAAATTAAAAGGGGCAGCTAGGTGGTGCAGTGAATAGAGCACTGGCCCTGGAGTCAGGAGTATCTGAGTTTAAATCCTGTCTCAGACACTTAATAATTGCCTAGCTGTGTGGCCTTGGGCAAGCCACTTAACCCCATTTGCCTTGCCAAAAAAAAACAACCCAAAAAAGTCAAATTAAAAAAAAGAATGTAAAGTGTTTTACAAACTTTCGAAAACTATGTAAATGTCAATGGTTATTATTATTGTCTTTTATTTTTGTGGAATATAGAAATAATAATAATATTTGTTCTTCATTCTTGAAGAAGACCATGACATCAAGAAGGTGATGCTATGACAAGCATGTGAATTGGATTTGAGTGAGGGAGTTCTGTGCTAAATCACAAGCCTCACTTTCTCCTCCAGACTCATCTGGGTCCAGTGACCAGATATGAATCAGGACAACTGGAGATGGCCCTGGATTCAAGGCAATCAGGGTCACACAGCTAGGAAGAGTCAAGTATCTGAGGTAGGATTCAAACTTCTGTCCTCTTGACTCCAAGGCCATTGCTCTATCTACTGCATGACATGTTCATGAATAGGATAAGAAAAGTCTTTTCTCCTGCCTTAGATATCTTCCTCCTCAAGCTGAGTCAAAGGAGATCAGAGTTGAATTTATAACCTTAATTTAGAGTAATTTTTGGTCTGAGAATTAAGACTGGTATAAAAGTGGGGTGATTTATTCTTGCAGTTATCTGGCTTGATAGTTGAGACTGAATTCATGGAGGACTAAATGACCTGGATGGGCAATTATCTGTAGAAAGGATAAAGGCAGGGTAGATATCTGTCCTCATGCCAGTGCTTACTGACTAACCCAGTGTAGCCCTCAGAGGAGTTCTTGCCTGACATAGCTTAGTTAAAAAAGTATGTTCTTAACCTAGGCAATGTGAACTTAAAATTTTTTTTTAACATAGACTAATTACAAGGGACTCAATAAGGACAAATTGTTTATTTACATGTGGAAATATAAACCATTTATCTAAGACTGTCAGTAATTAGGTAGTTTAAAAGAAAGATTGGAGTAGAACTGAGTATGATGATTCTAAAAAGTAAAATGGTAAGGCAAAGATTAAAAAAAAGTCATTATCTCATACAAATGAGGTGTGAAAGAAAGAACAGATAAAGAGGAATTAGATGAGGAAAGAGGGCTGGGAGTTTTGGAAACCTACTCTTATTAGAAATAGTTTAAAGAAGAAACAATACACATTTATCTACCCAACAGGGTAAAGGGATAGGGAGGATACTGAATGAGAGGATGAGGTAATAGGATAGGGCAGGGCTATAGAAGGGTGTGTAAAGGAAGAATTCTTGGAGGGGAATAGGTTAAGAAATAGGAGGGCAAAGTGGTAGGTAGAAGTAAAGGACAGTTGTGGAGAAGGAGTTTTAGAAAATGTTATAATAATGAGAGATACACACAAACAAAATAAAGATTAGGAGTAGAACTTATTAAGTAAAAAAAAACAACAGATAGAAATCATGGTCTCAGATAAAATTAAAGCTAAAATGGATTCTCAAAAGAGAAACTATATGTAGTTTCCCTATATATAGTATAGTTTATATATATATACATATATATATATATCTATCAGATATCAATCTATTATTTTAGACAATTTAAAATAATTAGATAGTATAAATAGAAATAAACAGAAATATTGCTATGGTGGAGGAAGTGATGAGTTGGTAGATTTAGAAAAATGTAGAAAGACTTGGATTTATGAAGTAAGATACTATCCACCTTCAGAAAAACAGAGGATATTAGGGGCAGCTAGGTGGCATAGTGGATAAAGTACCAGCCTTTGAATCAGGAGTACCTGGGTTCAAATCTGGTCTCAGACACTTAATAATTACCTAGTTGTGTGGCCTTGGGCAAGCCACTTAACCCCGTTTGCCTCTCAAAAACCTAACCCCCCCCAAAACCAGAGGATAAGTAGAAATAAGTATAGTATGGTCTTACATATATATGTATCAATGCATTTGTGTATTATATGTATGATTACAGATATCTGGGAATATTTATGTATATATGTATATGAACATATATATTTTACATATATATATTTAAATGTGTGGTCAAGAGATTCTCATTCATTCATTCATGAATTAATCTTGTGGGCCTTCTCTAATTAAAAAACACCATCTTCTACCCTCAAGGGATTTACAATCTAGATGGGGAGTTGATATTATATTCACAAACAATTATAACATAAAGTGGGTAAGTACCTTAAGAGAGGTACAAACAAAATATTATGAGAGCTTAGGGGGAGAGATAGAATTCTGGCCAGGGGAGATTTCTTGGAGGAGGTGGTATTTGAACCTGGCCTACTCAGGATTTCAGTAATTAGAAAGGATTGACATATAAGACATAAGGAATAGAATGATCAAGGGTGCAGAGGCAGGCAACCACAGGTAACCTGTTTGAGGAGCAGCAACATTCTATTTTGATTGTAGCAAGGAGTATAGGGCGGAAGTAGAGTAAGATAAAGGTGGAAAAGTGAGTTGGAGTAAGATAATAGATAGTTCTGAAAGCATGGAGTGATGCAAAGAACTGGATTGGAGTCCTGGTGTCTGGTCCTTACTAGTTGTGGGATTTTGGACAAGATATTCATGTTTCTGAACCTCAGTTTTTCTCTCTCTCTATAAAAATGGGAATAATAGCTACATGAACTTTCTTATGGGTTTGCTTCAAGTGAAGCACTTTGTAAAATGTGAAATACTATTTAAATATAAGTTATATGATGTATTCAAGGATGGAAACCTCAGTTTCCTCATATGCAAAATGAAGGTCTTGGACTAAATCAACAATTCTCGAAGTGTGATATAGATAGTTGACTCTTGGGAGTCCTGGAAGTCGTTTCTAGGGGTCTGTAAGGTCAAAACAATTTTTGTAATAACACTAGGACATTATTTGCTTCTTAAGCTACTCCTGCCTTTTCTAACTACCTATACAAACCAGATTTTTTCCCCCCATACATCAATCTAAAAAAATTACAACAGATTGAGCATAGAAACATATATGAGAATTCAGCTGTCTTTTAATAAGCCAGACATTAAGGAAATTTACAAT
Source organism: Macrotis lagotis (assembly GCF_037893015.1). Lineage (NCBI taxonomy): Eukaryota > Metazoa > Chordata > Mammalia > Peramelemorphia > Peramelidae > Macrotis > Macrotis lagotis. The sequence goes on along the minus strand of NC_133661.1, from coordinate 182,115,834 downwards.
AATATATAAAAGAATACCACTCTTTTCTTTTTCCTTTCTTTTTTGAAACTAGTTATTTTCATAAAATGAGCTGTGTTAACATTCATAATTTTTTAGTGAATTTAAAATATTTTAAAAGTTAATCAATTTTAATTTTTAATATGGTGAATAATGATAGATATAACTCACACAAACAAAAGTTCTTTGGCATCTCAAAAAATTTTAAGAGTGTAAAACAGTTCCAAGACCAAAAATCTTGAGGACCCACTGATTAGATCTTCTCAAAGGTGCCTTTCAACTCTAACATTCTGTGATTAGGCAGGCTAAGTAGCGTAGTGGATAAAGTGCAGGACCTGGAGTTAGGAAGTTCCAAGTTTAAAGCCACTTTTTGTAAGACCCCTGCCTAAGTCACTTATCTTTGTCTCTCTCAGTTTCCTCAACAGCAAAATGCTTAGTATAATATATTACACATAGTAGGCTTATAATAAATACACCTAATAAATAAATAAATCCCTCCCTCTGATCTAGAGAAATCCTAATTGTGACCTGGTGGTCATCCACACACCCACAAGTTGCTGGAAGCTGATTAAAATATAATTGGAAAATATTTAACATGATAGATAAAGATACAATGGAGCTTGGATAATGTTAATATGCGGTTTTCTAAGTCAATATTTTGCCTCCAGGGTTCTTTCTGTATGGTTTAATGGTTCCCTTTTTATTTGAGTTTGATATCACAGGTGTAGTAAAGTTAAGTCTCTTCCCCAAGTGCTGGTTGGAGTTTAAGGTAGGTTGTCTGTTGCCTGGAAAGAGAACAAGTATGATGGTGTTAAGGTGTCCACCCCCTCAGGTGTTGCTCTGTATGCACCCTACACACACACACACACACACACACATACATACACTCCAGGGTTCCCTGGAAGCTGGAATGACTCAGGCATTCCAAGGTAGGGCACCCTCTTAGGAAAACCCTTTGGAAAATGTTTCTCATTGGCAGGCAGGGTGCCAACCAGGGAGTCCCTGCAGAGATAAGGGAACAGAATGGAGATAGAGCAAGCCTCAAGTTTCTTCACAGAGAGATTTGAGACCCTTGCTTTTAGCCAGGGTACGTGTGGGGGACTCCTTCAACTAGGTCATAGTTGACTACCATAGGTCTTCAGAATGTTTTTTTTAGGAAGATAACTAGACAGAAGCCCTCCAAAACATATTGGCATGGTGGAAAGTATTACCAAATTTGAAATCAGAGAACCTGGATTTAAATCCTAGAACTGCAAAATTTCTCCTATATGATCTTGGAAGTTGTGTCGACACAGTGGAGAGAGCTCTAGACCTGGAGTCAGAAAGACTTATTTCTCCAAGTTCAAATCTGACCTCAGACACTTACTTAGCTATGTGACCCTGGGCAAGTCACTTAATCTTGCTTGCCTCTGTTTCCTCATCTATAAAATGACCAGGAGAAGGAAATGGCAAAACCATTGTCTAGAAAATCCCAAATAGGGTCACGAAGTGTTGGACATGAGTGAAGTAAACAATTGAAGAAGAAAAACAGTAACATGATATTGGGAAAATTTAAACTCTACTGATCTCAGTTGAAATTGAATTAGATGTTCTATGATCCAAGCTCAAAGCTAAAAAAGAAGGGTTAGGATAATGCAATGCATCAAGAACCACTGCCTGATATTGGACCTTTTGGGCTTACAGGTCTTCTCTCATTCCCTTTGGAGAGGGGTTATTCTGGTTGGGCAACTTCCACTTTTAAGGGTTTGATTCTATAGTCTGGCCTTAAGGCTCTGATAGGATGGTACTAATAAGATTTTGTTTTCTCTGAATCTCTATCTCCCTGAAGAATTTTTGGTGGTGCCCCCAGAAGCTCCTGAAATTCCCTCATCAGAACCATTGAAGTTCTGGTGAGAGTTAGAAGGTCCCCAAGGAAGCCCATTCCCAGCAGAGTTGGCTACTGGCTGTATGTGGGAATGTCTTGTAGCACCTGGGCAGGGGAAATCCCAATAATAAAAATGAATAATGTTTCTCTATAATTTTAGGGCCAAGGATTTATAATTCTTTCCCCCACCTTTCTTTGAAAGGTCTGGCCCTGTGAATTAATCATTATAGGGGACTCCCTAGAAGGCAACTTTCTTAATGAAAGGAAAACCTATTGTCTTAAAGACATATGGTCTTTATTAGTGTCTTGGGACAGCAAGAGGTTACATGGTGACTATGTTAGGGGAAAAAAGAAAAGGAAGGAAAGAAAGAAAGAGAAATGAACAAAGGATTGTCATTCTTGACCTCTTTTCCTCAATCTCTCTGTTATCTAATTTTAATTCCTAGATAGGCATTGTCTCAAACTGTGACCTAGGAAAGACTAGCTTTAAAAGGTTAAGGTCTCCTATTGCATCCAGGACTATCTCCAGTTGTCCTGATCCATGTCTAACCATTGGACCTAGATGGTTATGAGGAGAAAATGAGGCTAATGACTTTGCAGAGACCTCCTTCACTTAAATCCAACTCACTTTCGTGTCATGGCATCATCTTCCTAATGTCATGGTCTTCTTCTAGAAGGAAGGATAAGCATTAAACAACCAATCATGTCAGATGTCAAACTTAGATAGTGGTCTTTCTGACACCAAGGAGGCTGACACTGCTGCTGATAACAACAACAAATGGCGACAGCAATAACAAACATTTATATATTGCTTTTAAGTTTGTAAAGCACTTTATATAAAAACTCATTTGACATTCACAAGGGCACAGGGAGAGGTTGAAGTGGCACTCTCTCCATTCCATTGGTGGGGTAGAAAGAGAGCTGGCATTAAGAGAAGGGAGACCAGGGTTCAAACCCTGAGCCCACCATGTCCTGGTCACTTAACTTGAGCAGTCACTTAAACTCCCACTACTCTAGGCAACTTTCCAGGAGTCTTAAATGACAGAGAAGGTGCTGACCAGCATTAGTAAAGGGTTTCTTTAAATGGGAATTCCCTACACAAGCACTGTCAAGCATGCAGGTCACTCCCCAGGGCTACTTGATTCAGTGTAATTGGAAAATAACTAGCAGATCAAATGTTATTGGGAAATAACATATTAAATTGCACTTGGAAAATATTTAACAAAATAAATATATAATGAAATATAGATAATGATACACTTCAAACTAAGTCAATATGCAGCCCAACGGAATCCTTATGGGTGGATTAGTAGTTCCCATTTCTATTTGAGTTTGATGCCACCATACTATAACAATGAAATCCTTATCTGTAACAATACTATGCAGGAGATGCTATTATCTCCTATGAACAGATGAGAAAAACAAGACTAAGGGAAGTTGAGTGATTTGCAGATCATAAGAGTTAGAACAGAATTTGAACACAGGTCTTCCTGATTCCAAGTCAAGGAATCCCCTGTGCCATCTTGTGGCATTGTGTGGTCATTTCTAGGATCTTGGGATTTAGAACTGACAGGGACCTTCAGATACCTTCTAGTCCAACCATCTCATAGTCTAGTGTAAAAAATCTTGCCCAAGGTCTCAAAGTTAATTAAGGAGTAGCGAGAGGAAGGATACTCATTTCCTCTAGTTTTAAGTACCCCACAATCCCATGAGTTAGGTGATATTATTACATTTGCTTCATAAATGAGGAAGCTGAGGCTCAGAGGGGCTAAGTGACTTGCCCACAGTCACACAGCCATGTGTGACTTGCAATTAGTAAGTTTTAGAGTATGGGTTCAGATCTTGTTAAGGGTCTTCTCATTTCAAGTCTAGCTCAATTTCTACTATACCACTATGAAACCATTTCCCCCCTCAGGAAAAGATCCATCCATGTCAGATTTAAGGAGAAACATTGATTTCTTCTACCAGTTTGCACACTCCTTTGCCCCCTCTCTTATTGAGATCTGCTAAAATAGGGGAAGGGGGAGATAGGTATTTTACTGAGGGTAGTAGTAAAGTTCAACCCTCAACATTCCAGAGCGGTAGATATAATTATTATCCCCATTTTATAGATAAGAAAACTGAGACTCTGGGCAATCAAGGGACAATTCTATAGCCACACAGCTGGTAGGTAACTGAAATGAGATTTGCACAAATCATGTAACTCCTAAGACCAACACTCTATACCAGACCACAAATGCTAACCAGATGAGAAAGAGAGAAGGATGATAATTTTATCAGCTCCATGGAATTCTTCCCAAGGTCTATTCTCTCAACTTTCTACCTCCCCATTTTAATTCCCACCCCCCTCAATCCTCATATCCCTCACATCTCACCCCTCCATAGCATCCTATAGATGCAACTGCTTTTCCTTTGCCTCAGAACCCCTGTTTTTCTAGCCTATTCTTCTGATTGATGGCCACTCTGCCCACAGTTTTGGGAAAACACTGTTGCCCCAGACCAACCTACTCAGCAATTTGGGCTAATTTTATGAGCCAAATGTTTATTTTCCAAGATCCATGGTAACAACACTAAAAGTAAGTTGGAGTCCTTTTTAAGGGAAAACACATGCAAATCTGTCCCTATGAGACTAAGCCACAAAATTATAAACACTTTCCTGGTCACTATGGGTATGAAGTTTTTTCTTTTTTCTTTTTAATTTCAGGAAGAGAAGGTACAAGGGCAGGAAAGGACTCAGAGTCCTCCCATTTTCTGTCCTAGTAAGCTCCTTAGGTGGCCCTGGATGACTGGCCTCCCAGGATCAGGTCAAGTCCTGAGTTTCTATTTACTATAAAGTCCTTTGCTCCAATGAAGATGGTAGGGAGAAGAATGGGAAAGGGGAAGGGGCATAGACTAGACCTACCCCTGTCAGAGACTCTGAGGGTTTACATTGGTGAGTCATAGAACCCTTATCATCAGAATTTTCTCCTTCCTATCCCTACACCTATAAACTCTCCTCCCCCAAAACTGGAAGTGGAGGTGGTGGGGGAGCAGGCAAATCCTAGGTGGCTTCTACCATTTTTCTCTTCCTCAGGGTGTGGCTAGACCAGGAATTCAGGGTTCCATGACCTGCCTTACCTTTTACTTAATCCCAATTTCCTTATTTGTGAATTAGGAAAAGTCACTCACAGTTTGGTCATTGTGCATTAGATTAGGAGATGGTGAGATGGGAAGGGGTCTGTCAGAGAGGACAGAAGATATCAGTGAAAGCTTTGGACACTGGACAGGGAGAGGAGGTAGCCCTATTTCCCCAAAATTGGAGATGAGGAATTATACAATCATAAATTTGATGGTTTGAAGAGATTTCAGCAGCATCTGATCTAACCCAAATACAAACATCCCCACTATATCAATTGAATAATGTGGGTCAAGGGACAGAGTTATCTGACTAACAGGTTGCTTCACTTTAAAGAGACCCTTCCCAGAACAGACTACAAGATTTCAGAAGAAAATCTTTACTGGAGTAGGAGGTCATGCAGAGAAGTCATGGTTCAGGGTTTTTTTTGAGACCATGGAATAGTTCATGATTTATTCTGTCAACAGCTATCACATGCCAGTTCTTGCCCATTGTAGGCAGGGCATCATGATGTCTTGCTGATACAGGCGTACTGATGAGTAGATCAAAGGTGGAAGGTCTGAGAAGAAAGGCTGTACTGATGATTAATCCATCTAGAGAAAGATTAGAATTTAATGGGTTGTCACACGCTGTTGCTAGATGTCATATACTGATGCTTGTGCGGCATTGATGGTGCCTCACTGATACAGGAGGAAGCAAAACCAATTTAAGACCAGAAGACTTCTGTAGCAGCCAGATCCATCTCCAACAGTTCTGTTTCCTATTATGGGGTGAAACAATTCTGGTAAAGGTAAGTGAGAAGGATTCCTTGCACAGCAATACACCTCAATCTAATAAACATAATGTGCAACTCATGTTGCCAGTCATTTGGTTAGTCCATATGGTCCTCTTTGATACTGATACTTTGGGATGGAAGACAAAACCTTCATTTGGATTCTGCCCCCTCACTAGCTGCTAATAGGCTCCATCCTCAAACTATCTTGTGTACACTTTGTCTATATGATACATATGTTAATATTGGTTCATGTCAACTCTCCCATGAAAATGTTTGTTTCTTAAGGAGTGAGTTCCCCAAAGGAGAGGCCAGGGTCCTAGGCTAGAAATTACCAGGTATAGGAAATCCCCATGATGGCAGAACTCTAAAGGTCAGTTTCCAGAGTTGTTCTCTCCTCCCTCTTGGAAAAGTTAAAAAGCAAAGGCCTAGGGCAGTCAATGACCAAAAACGGAACAGTTTCTTACTCCTCCCTTTGCCACCTTGGCCAGAGCTTTAACATTTATGATCTCATTCGATTCATGCAACACCTCTGAAGGTGGGAAAGGTATGGAATCAAGGAAGGGCCCTCTGATGGTATCTGATCCAACCTGTACCTGAACAGAAATTCCTTCTAGGTCAGGAGCTCTTAGCCTTTTTGGTGTCATGGATTGCTTTGGTTATCTGTCAAAGCCTATGGACCCCTTCCCAAAATAATATTCTTAAATGCATAAATGCATCATGGGATGATAAAGGCAAATACAGTTATCAAAATCTTAATAAAAATAAACAATCCAAGTTCAGGGTCCCCAGGTTAGGAAATTCTGCTGGTAAACTCCTCCAGCCCTGCTACAAGCCCATTACACTTTTGAACTGTTCTAATTGTTAGGAGATGTTTCATTATATTCAACCCAAATTTACCTCTTTTTAACTTCTACTCACTATTCCTAATTCTGCTTGTTGAGGTCAAAAAGAATGGCCACTCCTAGGAGAGATGAGGTCTCCTGCCACACAAAAATAATCTTTCTTTTAGTTGTTAATGTAAATATTTGGAAATAGAAATTAATGCATTTTTAAATCTTCTCCAGGATATACATTTTATATTTCCTTCAATCAATCTTCATGTAACATTGTTTCAGATCTTCTTACTTTCCTGGATACTCTCCCCTCCCTGTTTTACAGATAAGGAAACTGAGGCATAGATGAGTTCATTCATATCTTCATTCAAAAGGATTGTTTTTGTTGTAGGTAATAAATTTGCAGTTTCATGTGCAATCATTTTTTTAAAATTACAGTATGTGTGGAAATGTTTGTTTTTCCCCATAAATTAAAAATAAAATAAAGAAAAATTAAAACAAAAAAAGCATTGCTTCTAGTACTAGGCACTAGAAGAGATAAAATAGATAATTCAAGGCCCTCAGCAATTTTACTTAATTAGTATTGCCACTCCCTGGAAATATTGAATTTGCATGTCAAATTAGATTGAGGTTAATAAAACAAGGAGTCCCTGGGCATCAGCTTCATTCTGACCAGTCCTTCCCAACATCTCTCTGCCCAGTATCCTTACTTTATTCAACATGCACTGGGTAAGAGAATGGGATAATAAGACTAGTGTAAGCCCTCCCACTTGAGATTAGGAGGTTTAGGAAGATGGAAGAAGGTTGGTGAGCTGATAAAGGCAAGAAGAGCTCTCAGTTATGGGGAGAACATGGGTTTAGTAGGAAGAATTCTGGACTTGGAGTCAGAAGATTTGGGTCTGATTTTATTATGCACTACTGGCTTAAGGACTTTATTTACAAAATAAGGGGGTTGGATTATATATCTCTAGAATCCCTTCCAGCTTTAATCTTTGATGATTCTAGGTGGGGGGGAATGGTCTTGGGGTCTTGGAGGGGTTAGAGGGAAGACTCTAAAAAGGAGGGTCTCTTGGGGCCTGGGAATTGGAGCAGAAGGATGGTCCTGGGAGTTGCAAGTCAAGGTAACAACTAGGGACTCTTCTTCTCACTTATCCTCCCTCTTTTTTAAATTTCTGCAGTTGATTGGAATTCTGGTGATGACCGCAGGGACCCAGGCTCTGAACTTGAGGTTTCAGAGGTGCTGTTGCAACAAGAAGCAGGATGTTTCTATGGAGCTGCTAAAGTGGAACAGTATGCCTGAAGTCTCCAGCAACTTGCAGCTCCCGAATCTCAAGGTTCCTGAATCCTCCTATTGCCAGGTCAGCCAGGATGGACCCCTCAATTCAAGGGCCATCTCTCCCTGGATCTATGAGTAAGTTCATTGACCTTCCTTGTCCTTCTTCCTGCCCTCCTTTCTCCCATGGATCCCTGTTGAACCCCAATCTCCATTTCCATTATATATATATATATATATATATGCATATCTATATATATATAGATATACACATATATAAATACACACTCATACACACACAAAAATACACATGTATTTTTTATATGTGATTGGTGGGGGCTGGAGGGTAGGAATGGATGCATTAACTGATGTGGCCTTTATCTGAGGCCTTATTTTGTCTCCATTAAAGTCTTACTTCAAGGCCACATAATTGCATGGTGGTTACCCTGGGTTCCAGAGAATGGATTGTCAGCTCTGGTAGATCTAACCAAGAAGGAAATCTTTCAGATACTTGATCTGTTACCTGAAGACTAGTCCAGCTGTTTGAAAAGTCTCAGTGCTAAGAATGGGCACAGGATGATGACTATTTCAGGCACAAAAAACTCTCAATGACCATCTGTTAAGCTGTGAGGGAGCTGTGATCTGTATTGGTGGTAGGGACATATTAGATAAATCATAAATCTTTGAATATTAATATTATTTCTCCCAATATCTTTATTAATATATAAAAATATGTTACTGATATTTTTGTCTTATCTTTTCACTAGACCATTAAGAATTCTTAATTAAGCAAGGATCATCTAATTGTTTCCTTTAAAAAAATATTTTAGGGGCTGTTAGGTGGCTCAGTGGATAGAGAGCACTTGCCCCTGGAGTCAGGAGGACCTGAGTTCAAATATGACCTCAAACACTTAATAATTACCTGAGCTGTGTGACCTTGGGCAAGTCATTTGACCCCATTGCCTAGTCCCCCCCCAAAACTAAAAAGACCCCCTATTTTGGTAACTGTTTTTCAATATAATAAATTTCCTTTATAATTCTTTGCATTTTATATATTTAAAGACATTACTCAAAGAAGAGGTCTATTGGCTTCCACTAGATTGCTAAAGAAATTCATGACAAAAAATATTTTGGTGGCACTATACTGGAAAATATTACGGTGGCAGATAAATTTGGGTATATCCCCTACTCCATGTAATCAGAGTCTGTTGGATGGATGGAAGAATAAATGAATGAATGAATCTCTTCCCATAGTCTGTACTAATTCCTCTAACTCCAGAGGGAGCTCTGACCTAGCCCTAACGGTTTGGGGAAGAGTGGAAAAGGGACTTCATGAAATAAAGACCTGGGCCAAAATCACACATGGGTCCCCCAGTTATTCACATTTTTATAAAATAATAACTAATTTCTTAATTAGGGTTAATAGGGTACTTGCCTTAAAACCACTTTGTGAAGTAGGTAATGAAGGCATTATTATCTCCATTTTGTAGATGAGGAATTAAGTTTTGGTGACATCCCCATGTCACATAGGACTCAATATTAGGTCTTCTGATTAAGTTCAGAGTTCTTTACATTACAATATGTTGCCTGTCCATTATTTTTCCATAACTACTTTGGGGACTCAATTAAAACAAAATTCCAAGCCCTGGCACAAGATAAGCCATGGACTGGAGGCTTCTTAGGCGGCTAAATTTGGGATTTGGAGTCATTTTTAGGGAACCCAAGTGGAAGCCAGAGTCCCTTATAGTGGGATTGCAAGCCAAGCTGATGGGGGTCTCTCCCTTTACTACCATGCAATCGCCTTTGTATCCAGAATGCCTTGGATCCTGTTGCAATAGTGAACCGCCTATTAGCCGACTAGAATAGACCATTATGTAGAGCTGTTTGGGTCTCCTCAGTTCCCCTCACCTCTTTACACGCCTCCCTCCATTTCTGTCTCCTAAATGTGAATTCCTGGGCTTCTTTCCATCTGGGTTCATGGCACCTACTATCCCAACAGGTTGGACCGGGATGAGAACCGGCTTCCCCAGGACTTGTATCATGCCCGCTGCTTGTGTCCTCATTGTTTCACCCTGTCGAAAAACTCCTTCATGGACTCCCGTGGGAACTCTGAGCTTCTCTGGCACAACCAGACTGTCTTTTACCGGCGCCGATGTCCCTGTCACGGCGAGCAGCAGGGAAGTGACTGCTATTACCTGGAGCGGAAGGTCTACCCTGTCTCCTTTGCCTGTGTCTGTGTCCTGCCTCGGATCAGCCACTAGCCCGGGAGCTGGGCGCCAGGACAGAGACCCGGGTCCATGCCCTCGGGGATGCTGGAGGCGCACCAGTTTCTGGTTGTCAGGTTTTTCACCTGGAAACTTGGAGCGCAGGCGAAGATAATTGTGGTCATTAGTACAACTGCCTTGTTCCGGGGCCAGAAGCCTGGAACTCCTGTTCCTTTCCTTTGCCAAACTCACCTACTCACTAAACTCTCGCGGGAAGGTAACAGGAAAACTCAGTTGGGGTACGAGCATTCGCCCTGGAAAGAGGGTGGGAGCATTCTGGGGGTGATCTCCATTTTTTCTGGGTGGGTAGCTGTAGATGTTCCCTGCAACCCCAGTCCTGGAAACTGCCCATGGGCCAGACAGACTTCCTGGAGACGAAGTTGCCTGCTCTGGGGCGAGGAAGCTTGCGGGAGACAAGCTCCGCCCATCTCAATCTCTGTTCCGCACCCCTACAAGCTCACTTCCCTTCCCACCTCTCCCTATTGCCCCCAAATAGTCTGGTTCCCTTCTCCGAATCAGCTAGCACCCGCTAAGCTCTTTGAGAGCCGACTTGTTATACTATGGAATAAGGCATCTGGGCATTTCTAGAGACACAGTTCTGGTAGAACATTTGGGGACTTGTTGAAATAAATATTTTTGGAAATGAAAACAGTTCGTGTTGTTTTTGCATTCCCTGGCCGCCCTCTCCCCACCCTCTATCCTTCAGCCAATCTTAGGTCTTTCCCAGCATCCCACAGTTACCTGTCCCCCAATAATCTCTCCACTCTTGTTTCCTCTTTCCCCCTGCACTCCATCTCTCATTCTGGGGCCTGCAGAATTCCCCTCCTAAGATCTCTCCCTTTCTTTTTGTCCCTTAACCCCCCCCCCCACCTCCCCCCTTCCCTGGGCCTCCTTCTCCTCACATACCCAGGGTGGGGGTCAAGCTGGCCCTGACCAGGCAGGGAGGAGAGACAGAGGCGCATTGAGACTGCCACTCCTGAACACAGCTGGCTCCTTGTTCCCCAGTGCTGCTTCCCTACTCCCCAACAATCTCCCTTTGTCCTCGGGTTCCACCGGCAGGCCACAACCCGAGCCTGGGGGATAGTCTGGGCTGGGGTCCAGCTTCCCCCATGGTGGGGAAGGAGAGAGAAGGAGAAGAGCGAAGGGGCTGGCGAGGAGGTGATAATGATGGGTGAAGGAGTAAGAAAGTCATTCTATTCATCTATGATACCAAAGTTCCCTGAGTTCACTTCTTTGGAGAGCTCCAACCCCCTCTTAAATTACAATTATCTGTTACTATTTCCCTGCCTGCTTCCTTCTTTGAGTCCTCTTCTCTGGACTTCTCTTCGGGGAGGGGGTTGACTGTGAGAAAGGGGAAGGCTTAAGTCTTTCTCTCCACCCCAATCCTTAACCACCTGGCCCTCCTCCTCCTCCTATCTCCCTGATACTACTAGGGACATCTTCCAGGGCCCTGGGGCAATTTTTTCTTTCACTCAGAACAATTCTACTTTTACCCCCCTTTCTCACTCAGGCCCCCCTCCCTTTGCTACCCTTCCTGACCAGTCCGGTATGCCTCCTCCTTTCCCCAGCTACCTCTGCCCCTCCTCAGTTTTTTCTTAAGCTCATTTTTTTGGTGAGCCTTTAAAGTCAAATTTTCCTTTTCCCTTTTTTCTTTTTCTCCTCCCCTCAACCTTTCACTCTCTCCTTCCCCCTCCCCAATCTAGATTTCCGGTTTCCTTTTTGGGGCCTGAGGGAAGACTCCTCATCCTTTTCATCTGTAGTCCCGGGTCTCTCACTCTTCTGTCTTGCCCCCAGACTCTGCAGTGATGCTGAGTGCCAGAGACAAGCCTCCAGAAGAGAGAGGAGCTGCGGGGCTTCCGGGCTTCGCTATCGACAAGAGCTTTTTCACCAACCCCAAAGGCATCCTTCTGGAAGTCGAGCTGGTAATCCTCAGCCCTGCCCCATTCCATCCCTCTCCCCTCTCATCACTTCGTTTCCTTCATTTCTCCTCTCTTCTCTTGATTTTGCTTTACTTTCCTTAAGGGCTCTCAACTCCCAGACTCACTCAAACTCTACCTAACTCCCTTTTTGCTGCCTCCTGCCCCCACCTGGTGCATCTCTCAGCTCAGCCTCTCACATTCTTTCTCACACGAGTTATCCTTATCAAAAAATTAATTCCAGTCTCTTGCCTGGCTCTGTCTGTCTGTCTCTCTTTCTCTGTCACTTTGTGTCTCTTTTAGTTTCATCTGCCAATTGAGGTTAGATAAAAGAAAAGTTGGGTTTTTTTTTAATATCAGGAGAGAATGGGAATGACTGAAACAGAGCTAAGTCAGGTACTCCCTTATTTAGGGAACTTTAAAAAAAAATCTCTCATGCCAGGCTAATTCTAGGCAAAGTTGTGAAGCAAAGAAGGACTCTGCTGCCTCCAATCTTCTTTTCCTTTTACTTTTCCCCCTTTTTTTCTTCTGAGCCCCAAATCCTCATGTTCTCTTTCCTCACCCTAATCAATCTACTTAGAGTCTCACAGCCCTTTTCATTTTAGTGAAAAGTTAAGTCCCCCTTTAAGGATCATTTGTATCTTAAATTTCGTTGATTATTGTGGGTTTGAAACTTTGTCCTTTGTAAAAACATTAGAATTATTTTTGTTTTGCAACAAAACACCTAGAAACAGTCAAATTGAGGAGGGAGGGGACAACATCCATGGAAACCTGGGACACCTTGAAGTTGTTGCTGGGAGGCCATTAGCAGAAGTTGGGGGATGGAGAGGATGGAAATGGATGAAAAAGAACTAATCTGTGGCCTAACTGGGAAGGGGAAAATTGCCATCTGGTGGCTTCTAATGTTACATAATTATTCTCAAAAACTTGGTACACTTTTTTTTTTTTTGCTTTTGCTAATGGTGATAACTAAAATGATGTTGCAAACTTTTTCAGTGTTGGCACCCAGTGCAAGATTGTAGCATCAACATCCTAGTTAGGTTCTGGGAAAACAAATATCTATAGATATCATAGTTTGTAGAAATGGATACAAGTTTTGACTAGCTGGTAGACTATATTGGTTATCTGAGGACCAGGTTAACATCTCAAAGGGGTTTCCTTACCAGAAAGTTGGTTACCAAGTGATGATTTTTTTTAACAAAGTAGCCCATGGAATTGTTTACAGACCCATAGAAGTATTTTGATCTGATTTGATTGGGAGGATGAAATCAAAGATTTTTGGAGTGTTGAACTAAGTAATGTTAGGCATTAGTGAGCAGCCTTTGTTTTAGACAAGGAAAGGGGAGGGGCTCAAAAGTTCATAGATTGTAAAGCTCTCAGGGACTTTTGAAGTTATTTTGTGTCCAGTTTCAAGTTCAAGGCTCTTCCCCCCCCTTGCATCTTGTGAATGTCTCTCCCAAAGTTCTTGGAATCAGCCTTAGAAACATTAGCCTTATCCAGTCAGACCTTGCTTATCTGTCTGATTTATGTACTCACTGTTCCCTGGAGGCACCAGTATATCTCAATGAGAGGGGTAGAAAGGAAGACAAAGACTTGATATCTTGGTTTCTGCTTTACCTTCTTGGGGTTAGGGGGTGATGGCAGAGAGAGGAGGGATAACTTCATTACAAAAAAAAGTTTTATTAAATAATTTTGTGTTTACTTTATGGTCATTTACAGATAAAGTCCCCATAACAGATATACATCCCTCTAATGTATTTTTAAAATGCTTTTCTTTTTTTACTATCACGAGTTTGACAAACACCAACAAAGACAAACATTTCCTAATGCAAAGAACAGAAAATAATTATAAACAGCACTGTGAATTTCTATTATGTGTAGCTTTTTAAAAAAAAGTTTACATTGAATTTGGCATGATAGTTCCAGCACTATCTTGTTATCTTGAATCCCCTCTGAAGAGCTTTCTTTTGAAACAAAGAAAAACAATCAAGTAAAACTGAGAGAGAAATCTTATCCAGCTGTATATATAGCTTCTGTACCCATAGTATCTCTACCTCTCCAAGGAAAGGAGAAAGGAGCATTTCATGTCTTTTCTCAGGTCAACATTGATCATTATAATTAGGCAGAATTTAGATTAAAAAAAAAACCACAGTTTTTTTTTCATTTGTATTATTCTACTGACAATTCTTGTCAGGCTGGGTCTCTCCCCTGGGATGGAGAAAGCCAGGCTGATGCCTAGATTGGGATGGTTGTGAGGGAGGGTGATATGAGATTCTGGACACTTCCAGGGCACTGGAGATTCCATTGCCTGCAGCTCTAAGGATGGTTCTGCCCTACAGGCTCTGACCTTCATCATGGCCATGTGCTTTGCTGCCTCCATCTCAGCCTACATGGCAGCTCCACTGCTTGAATTTCTCATCACATTGGCCTTCATCTTCCTCTATGCTACACAGTACTACCAGCGTTTCCAACGCCTCAACTGGCCTTGTTTGGTGAGGTTTCTCCCAGTCGGTTTTACTTCTACTCCTCCAAACCATCTTCCCTTGGTATTCCTGCCCAGGTCAACCTCCAATCTAGCCACCCTCTCTATCTCTGCACCCAAACTCTGTTTTCCACCTCTAACTTCTGAATTTGGGACCAGGTGGGGATGCTATCTTTTTTTTTTTTTTGCAAGGCAATGGGGTTAAGTGGCTTGCCCAAGGCCACACAGCTAGGTAATTATTAAATGTCTGAGGTCAGATTTGAACCCAGGTACTCCTGACTCCAAGGCCGGTGCTCTTTTCACTGTGCCACGTAGCTGCCAGATGCCATCTTTTTTAAAAGAGAAAAGTGCTCAGACACTTGACTTAGAAATAACAGAATTCATTTACATATGATTACAGACAATATGCATATAAGTCATTTGAACATAGAAATCTTAGTGCCTAAAGGAAACAGACCCAGAGGAGACGTGTGAGTTGTCCAAGACAACATAGCAAGGTAGGGGGCAGAATGAGAAGATGATATGAGGCTAGAAGTTCTTGAAGTTCTACTTCTACTCCTTCTCTCAATGCTCCCATCCCTGCTCCCCACCTCAGGTGTCCAGTCCCTACAGTTAGAATCTTAGGAGAAATGGAGTTAATGAAGGAACCTGAGGTCCAGTATCAAGCAGACTAAAGATTAATTTGGAGTAGATTTACTTCTGCCCCTCTTCTTGTTCCATTTGGTCAGTGTGGGGATCCTCTATGTATAGTAACTCCATGTTTCTTTCCAATAAGTAAGCCCTATTGCAAACTAGAGCAGCCCAGAAGACCATGAGTTGGGGGGGGGGGTTAGGGTTTGCCAGTAGATCTCTTCTGAACTTTTTTCCATCAGCTTCTTCACTACCAGTTAGAATGAGTTGGCTCATTGATGAAAAAGAAATTTGGGTGCTACTTCAGGGTTCACAGTTTCCTCAATATTGACCCTACCATTGTCCCCCTCCCCAATGACCCTTTTGTCTGACCAACTTCTATTCTTCTCTACCTCCCAGGACTTTCTTCGATGTGTCAGTGCTGTAGTCATCCTCCTTGTTGTGTCTTTCGCGGCTGTAGCTTCTCGAGAGGGACCTGCCATTGCTGCTTTTGTGAGTGTCCTTTCACTTCATAGCCCTCTAGTCTATCTGTGCTCCTCCTATTCCTCTGTCTTACCAGGCATTATTGATCATTGTCCCCCAAAGGGTACCCCTGGCTGAAAGCCCAAACCTTCTTTGTCCCTTGAGGAAGGAGGCTCCTCTTCCTCTTCTTCCCAGAGGCATACTGCCTCTTGCCCGTTGTTTCTCCCTTCACTCTCCTCCTCTATTCTCTAATCTTTTAACCTCTGCTTTTACCCCAAATTTCACATCATTCCCTCCCCTCACCCTAGGTTTTTGGTGTTATCGTTGTTTTTGTCTTTGTCTATGATGCCTTCAAGATCTACCAGGCAGAGATGGCACCCAGTCCCACCCAGGGTGAGTAGGCATGTTGTCCTACAGCCCAGAACCAATCAATTCTCTTCTTCCCCAGCCCTCTACTGGCCCTTTTCAACAGAGGAGGGGTACTGTAGGGGAGAGCCTTAGGCTGTGTCCTCATTACTCTCAATCTGGTTATTTTTTCCAGGAGACCAGTAGTGAGTGAATTGCATAAGTTCTGGTTTCTATCATGAATCCTGTAGTTCCTAAAAGTCTCAGAAACCTGCTGGATCTTCAGGGGCCAATCCAGCCTAAGGAGAAATAAGCAGGGGGACAACTGTCCTGCTCTTTGCGATTCCCTCCAAGACCAAGAAGCACACAGAATCTTGAATATTCAGCCAGTGCTCCAGCAGCAAGTTCCAGATTATCATTGGACCAGAGGCAGATAGGTGCTGGAGGTTGGGTGGGAAGGGAAGAAAGACAGGAGACAAGGTGGGGAAGGGGTTGAATCTGGCAAGTCCTCAGATCCTAAGGACTGTTCACAAATTAAAGGTGTCAAATCCTGGGTTTGAGTCTGTCTCTTTCCCAGTGAGTTAGGTAAGTTCTGAATGTAGAGAGGTGCTTTTTCCTCCTTGAGAGACTGTGTGTGTGTGTGTGTGTGTGTGTGTGTGTGTGTGTGTGTGTGTGAATGTAAATGTGAACTTTTGTGTATGTGATGGTAAAAGGGGAGAGGGGGTTAACAAGGGACAGGGGGAAATTTATTTTTCTAGAAAGCTGCAGATCTGGTCAATAGAGAAAAAAAATTATTTCTATAAATGTGTTGATCCAGCTCCTACAGAGAGAAGCAGATATGCAAAGAAAAAACAATTGCATAAAAGTTCCAGAGAGAGAGGAGAAAGATTGATTGAGAGACAGAGACAGTGAGCAAGTTTTGTTCCTTTTGGATAGCGAATAACTGGTTAAGAAAATGATGTCAGAGAAAAACAATTTGGATATCTGAACCAATAAAAGATGAATGTAAAATGCTCTTGTCCAGGGATGAAGTGCTCCTAACAAAGCAATGGTAAAAAACATTTATAGATGGTGTACTCAAATATATCTCACTAGATACATATTCTTATTCTTTTTTGTAAGTTCTGGAATATATGAATTTTCTAGAAAAGATGTATATTCCATCTTTCTTGAATCCTTTGCACCATGTCTCCTTTTTTTTTTCTGGCATTAGTGACACTTAGGAATAATAAGTTGATATCCCATTACTGAAATCTATGCCTTTGAGTTTCACCTTTAAATAAGTATCTCCTGAGGAAGGTGCATGTGTGCATGAAGGGATAAACAGGAGACAGGGGTTCCATATAGATATGGACTCAGTTCCCTGAAGAGAGTCTAGTATAACCAAATAGCCCTTCTACAAACCCAACATGTGCATCGGGGAAATTGTATCAGAATGAGACCCAGAAAAAATTAGGGAAATGAGGGGCTGCAACCTACTGGAGATACCAGAAACTCTGGAGAGGTGGTGGAGTGTTCTGAAGAACAGGGCAGAGAGAAAAAGAACTTATAGGGGATGGAGATATGAAAAGAGAGGAAGAACTAACAAAGGATCTATCTCTTCACTGATAACGACTCATGAAGATACTGAGTCACTTCACACATGAAGACTGTGTTGATCCTAAGGAAAAGTAATATCCAGCAAAGTAGAGGATTTCTAGATTTCCTAGTAGCCCTGAATTCCTATTGCTGAGAGTGTCACCCTTGTTCTCTCATCCAGGGTAGAACTATGAGGATTGTATATCTTCCTAAGAGAGGTGGAGGTTCATTCTCTAAGACAAGTACTTTCAAAACCTTTAGGTTGGGGATAGACATAAAAGAGTATTAAATTCTAAAGTTCCAGGTAGTCCTTAGAAAAGATGGCATTTCATTGGATGAAGAAGAAAAGTGATATTGACTATTTAAATGCTTAGCTTTGAATGCTTTATGCTTTCTGTCAATTTAAATAAAATTCATCTTAAAACGTCTGGTTACCTTTGAATTCTTATATGAGGGAGCTGAAGGGATTTGGCATTTTTTTTGTCATGGATTCCTCTGACAGACTGGTGAAACTGATGGATCCCTCCTAAGAATAATGTTTTTAGATGTATAAGATAAAATACAGAGGAAGTAAATCATATTGAAATACAGATATCAAAATATATTTTAAAAAGAAAGAAAACAAGTTCACAGACCCCAGATTAAGAACCCTTAGTCTCAGAGAGAAAAGACTCAAGTTCCATTTTCACAGGAGAATCCTGATTGGGCAGAAAACTGAGTCAAATGATGTTGCTCCTAGGAAAAACCTTGGGCAGGGATGTTAGTCATAAAATTAGATGCTGTAAACTTTAAGAACTGAACTGGGTTGAGGAGAGCTAGAACTCATGTGAAACCAGAGATTCAATAAAGGATCACAAATTACTACCTAAAAGGTTGTCAATTTAAAGCTTAAAACTGAAAAGGAAGGAGGAAGGGTAAAGTGGATAGATATATTCTCCAAGCTAAGCCATCTAAGAGTGGCTATAAGGGTAGAAAACAGAAGATACCTTGAAATTTTCAGAAGACAAAAATTCAAGAAAAGAACTAGTGATGATAGGACTGACAAAAGAGGCAATCTAGAAATTCCAAGGCAAAGAAACCAAATCTGACCTCACAAGTATCACTGAGGGTAGAATTCATGACTGGATATGACTTTAGAAAGGGGATACCTTACTTTGAAAGGAACACACTTGGCGAAAATATGATTTGGTGCGTGGGGGGAAGAATGTGAAGGAGAAATGTAGGTGGGAAGAAATGTGAAGAATTTTGATGACAAGCAATCAATTCAATAAAGATAGAATTAGAAGTAATATTGTTATTGTCTTCAACTCACTCTTCTTTTAAACTTTCCTATTTCTCTGGAAAGCATCACCAATCTTGCTAAGTTCACAAGCCAGTGTTATTCTTGTCTTCTCTCTCTTCCTCACTCATATCTATGCGATTAATTGTAAATCCTGTTGTTCTAACTCCCCAACATCTCTTGAATCAGACCTTTATACATTCAATATCTTAGTTCAGGCCTTCAGCAACAATCACAGAGATTATTGCAATGCTCTTCATTGGGAAAAATTATTTATTATATTGTTTGGAAAATTTTTTATATTGCTGTAATCCATACCTGGGTGATTAAAGATTTTCTATATTTATAATCTTGCCTGACCCCAGTAAGTCTCTAGGAAGACTGGAGATGGTTACAAGATATTTTGGGTACTCCCCGGTTCTGGATCTACCCAAAGCATTCTTGTTTGGGGTTACAACACCTGGGACTTACAATGGATCCATACAAAGCTTGTGTTTTGGGTTTCCTTGGGTTTTAGCTTCACCAAAATTTCACTGAAAATTTACAGCTACTCATATCTATCTTGGTCTCCCTCGCTTTCATGATGCCCTCTTAGCAAGATGACATCTCTATGTTAGAGATGAATAACAGTGTATCCAACTGTGACTGCTCATACTGACACAAGCTTGGAATGCTCTACCACAGGTCAGGCACAGATAGTCCATGTGAACCCCTGGGGTGATTACTCTAAACGTACATGTGGTTCATGTGCTGGTAACTTTGTCTAAATTCTATTTAATGTAAACCTTCCAGAGCCTAAATGAGAGGCTACCAAATGATTAATAAATTTATTTCTAATTTAGATTTTGGGATCTTTTCTCACAAACTTATCTCTAATTAGTCTACTTGTCCTTAGACTCTAAACCTCCTCATAGCTATCAAAAATTATTTTCTTTATCTGACCATGTCATTTCCATCCCCAGTAAACTTCAGTGACTCCCAATTGCCTCTCAGATAAGATGCAAAGTTTTCTGTTTTCAATCTGTTATCATTTGATTCCAACCTTTTCTCATCTTTCTTATATACTATATTCCCTCCTTGGCTTTAAGATTAAGCCAGACTGGACCTGTCTCTTTTCTTCACCTAGAACACTCCATTTCCCATCCCTGAGTCTTAGTATTATATATTTTTCATGCTGCATCACATTCCTTCCTCTTCTCAAATTCATAGAATTCCTTTCTTCCTTCAAGATGCAGTCCAAGTACCATCTTCTACATGAAGTCTTTCCTGAGTATGGTCTGTACCAGGTTAAAATGTAATTGGGAGGGGCAACTAGGTGGTGCAATGGATAGAGTACAGGCCACGGAGACAGAAGGACCTGAGTTAAAATCCTGACTTCAGACACTTACCTATCTATGTGACCTTGGGCAAGTCACTTAATTCTATTGCCTTGTTAAAAAAAAAAGTCAAAAGCAAACATAAAACCAAAATGTAATTGGGAAATATTTAACAAAACTAATAAAAATCCAATGAAACCAATAATATTACATTTCAAAACTAAATCAATCTTCAGCTTTCAGGGACTCTTATGGTTGGTTTAGTGGCCCACATTTCCATGTGAGCTTGACACCACTGCCCCTGAGGATGGGTCTTTGGTAAAGGGCATCCTTAGGTCTCTTGTAATGGAAGAGAAGACAGGGAGCAGACAAAAAGGACAAAGGCATTGGATCTGAAGTATAAGTTTATTGTGCGTTGGTCATTCTGAACCTCAGGAGTGAAGGAGAACAGAGTGCCTTGCTTGAGTTGTAGGGAGGAGGCTTACTCCTCATCATGCATTTTCTATAGAAGAGAATAGGAGAGGTGAAAGGGATATCTGACAGAAGGGAAAATAATAGCCACAGTTCTTAAGGGGATATTGGGGATATGGTATATCAGAATTCAGTAAGTATCTAAGATAAGTAAATGGTGTGGTTCCTAGTCTACTGAGCTTGGAATCAGGAAGGTCTTGGATTTGAATCCTGCCTCTGACACTTGCTGTGGGACCCTAGGTAAGTCATTTATCCTCTTTCACTTTCCTCATCCATTAAATGGGGATAATAATAAAATCCTTAACTCATAGAGTGGCTGTGAAGATCAAATGAGATAATATTTATAAAGCTTTGCAAACCCAAAGAGCTAAATAAATGCTTTTGTTTTGTTATTTACTCATTTTTTAATCTACTCCTCATGGCTCCTTTTGAGATTTTTTTTTCTGGTAAAGATAATGGAGTGGTTTGCTACTTCTTAACTGACTCATTTTATAGATGAAGAAACTGAGGCAAACAGGATTAAATGACTTGCCCAAGGTCACAAAGATAGTAAATGTCTGAGACTTAATTTGGATTCAGGAAGATGTGTCTTCTTGACATCAGGTCTTACACTCTAAAACTGTGCCACCTAGCTGTTCTCATTATTAATTTAGAGGGTGTGGGACTCAAAAGATGTGTGTGCAATGGCGGGGGGTTACTGGGAGTGAAAAGTAATAGCTTTGTTAGCTATGTCCAAGGACATCTTTGATCCCATTGCTTTTTTGCCCCAAATGTTCAGTGGATCCATAGGGAACTCATAATTACAAATACACACAAATTAAGGATATTTCTGTGGAGGGGGTCAAAAGTTTTTCTTTCTTTCTTTCTTTCTTTCTTTCTTTCTTTCTTTCTTTCTTTCTTTCTTTCTTTCTTTCTTTCTTTCTTTCTTGGGCGGAGAAGTTCCCTGAGAGTCCAGGATCTCATGGCTTATCCCTAATAGAAGCCATAAGGTCTTAGGGATTTAAAAATTTCTCTCTGGAAGTAAAAGGTCAGGGACCCAAGTTTACAGGATCACTCTTGGGAGGATCACTCTACTATCAACTCTAAATATCGTGTACCTAGATATCCCATTTTAAATATTAGTCACCTGGGCAGGACTATGCTAACATGAGGCTGTAACTTTAGAACTATATGGGTTTTGAGGGGAGGAGCTGAAGATTATTTATGAGCCACTGGAAAAAATCTGGGGGTGGATTGGAAGCTAGTTGGGGCAGAAATGCATGAGGTTACAGCTAGAGCCTTTTCCCCAGAGTGGGAGAGACCTGGAATAATTTAGAGATGATCAGTTCTCCATTCAGTTAAAGATGGGGAAAAAACTGGTTATGAATTGTGCTGTTTAAGGTTCTGAACCCTAGGATCATAGATGTGGAGTTGAAATGGATCTTAGAAGTCATCTAATTGACTCTGTCTCATTACATTTGAGAAAACTGAGACTCAGGTTAAGTAATTTGGCCAAAATCACACAGCTAGTCAGTATTAGAATTTGGATTCGAATTTAGGTCCTTTAACTCTAAATTCACTGTTTTATAATGGCTACCATTTTGTAAAATCAGATACAAACTCTTGTCGTTAATTAAACCTTTCTAAAGAACAATGAAAGGTACTGAAGAAAGGGAAAAGAGGAGAAAAAAGGTGCCATAGGAAGACAGATGGGCAAGTATAGTGGCTGTTGGCATTTTGGAATATATAGCTATAGCTTGACAGTTCCCCAGTGAAGCTGGTCTTTTGGCTGTCAGGACTGTATAATTAGAATTGTAGGGGAGATAGTCTAGGATGGTCAGGAATTAATTCTGTGTTTTCTGGGACCAACTCTGTTGGAAAGTTGTCATGGTTCCTATATTCCTTCAAAGGATGAGAAGTTAAGGGGTCAGCCAGGTGGTACAGTGGAAAGAGTACTGGCCCTGAAGTCAGGAGGACTTGAGTTCAAATTCAGTCTCAGACACTTAATAATTGCTTAGTTGTGTGACCTTGGGCAAGTCACTTAATTCCATTGCTTACAAAAAGCTAACTAACCAAATAAATACTTTTGGGGGCAGCTAGGTGGCTCAGTGGATAGAGCACTGACCCTGGAGTCAGGAGGGCCTGAGTTCAAATCCTGTCTCAGACACTAATTACCTAGCTCTGTGACCTTGTGCAGGTCATTTAACCCCATTGCCTTACAAAAAAAAAAAGAAGTTAGGAAGAACCCAGGGAGCGTGTCTTGGGGAATCACAAATTGGGGTCTTATAGACTAAACTAGGGTTTCTAGAAAGGGTTTCTGATTCATGAATGAAGATTGGGATATGGAAGAATACTGCTTAAGGGTGGGAGGAAAGAGCCTCATGTTGTCTTATTTCATGGGGTATGAAGGTATCTGGCAGGGCTGTCCATGAGGTAGGCTTACCTTGGCACCAATGTCACGGCTCTTGGCCCGAAGCTTGTTGACTTGAGACTCAGCAATGTCAGCCCGTTCTTCAGCCTCATCCAGTTCATGTTGTACCTTTCGGAACTTGGATAGGTTGGTATTGGCCTGTTCCTCCTGTAACAGATGAGAGAAAAGAGTAGAAGGGGACAGAAGGATCTAAGAGGATCTTAAGCCACCTCCATCCTGAGGGTCCATCTTTCCTCATATTCTGAATACTTGGGTCCACTGCCCCGACTGAAGTCTCTAATTCAGGTTCAGACATCTTTGATTCCATCACTTTCATGCCCCAAATGTTTAGTGGTTCCCTATTACTCATAAAATAAAGTCCAAACTCCTCAGTGACCTCTACAGATAGTGTCTTACCTACCAACTTCACCTCCTACCTTTGAACACACCCAATAGTATATATAATTGACAACTGACAATCTCCTGTATACAATATTTCCACTTTGCTCTATTATTTATGCTGCTTCTTTCACTTGGGATGTCAACCTTAATCCTTCTATTCTAAATTCTAGTCTATCTTTTGAGCTCAGTTTAGGTTTCTGGTCCTCAGTTTAGAAGCCTTCCTTGACCATTCACCCACATGCTGATCTCTCTCTGCCTAAACTGCCCACAATGCTTATACATTTTTGACGTTCAATCATATACTGCCTTCCTAATCCTGGGGTTGCTTTGTGTATTCAAATCCTAATTCTGCCTCTCTTGAAGTCACATTTTTTTGATCATATCTGTACTTAGGTAAAGAGGACACAGCATTGACTTGATCTCTGAAGACCTATGTTTAAACCTAGATTCTGTCGCTTATTAGTTGTGTGACCTTGGGTAAGTCACTTAAACAGTCTTAGTTTTCTCATCTATTAAATAGGATAAATGATACTCAGACAACTTTCTTAACAAGGTGGCAGTAAAGAAAGTGTTTTTATAAATTGTAAAGTCCTGTAAAATCTGAGCTATTATTATTCCTTTTGGTCAACAGGGTAGATGGTTGATAAATGTGTGAGTTGAATTGAATTGAACTCTTGGTTCCATTGTGGGGAGCCTGCTTACCGCCTCCTCAGCCTGCCTCTTGTAGGCCTTGACCTTCAGTTGTAGTTTGTCCACCAGGTCCTGGAGGCGGAGCAGGTTCTTCCTGTCCTCCTCCGTCTGCATGGGGGAAAAGAAGCTGGTTTAGGGGGTGAGGACAGAGATTCATGGCAGGGAACAAAGGGAGTAGGCTTTGAAGGGATGGGAATAAACATTTATGGAGCACCTACTATTTACTAGGCATGGACCAGATAGGTATTGTAGTGGATAGAGCACCAGATCTGAAGTCCAACCTGAGATACTTATTAACTGTGTGACCCTGGTTAAGTCACTTAATCCTGTTTGCTTCAGTTTCTTCATCTGTGAAATGAGCTGGAGAAGGAAATGGCAAGCTGCTCTAATATCTTTGTCAAGAAATCCCCAAATGGAGTCATGAAGAGTCAATAATGACTGAAAAACGGCTGAACAACAGTGACAAAGCACTTTATAGATATTATCATATTAAAAACTCCCTTCCCTCTGTCTTCACTTTCCTATCCATACTTCCATCCTCCTTCCAGGCACCTAGGCTATGAACAGGTTCTAATCAGTTAGCAAAAAGTACCTTGTTCTGTGCTTTAGTTTTAGCATGGAAGGAACTGGAATGTCGATGGAAAGGCAATTACATCTGACTCTAGCACCAAGGCAAAAGTATAGACTGGAGTGACAATATGGGGTTATTAGTACTTCAATTTGGCGGATGAAAGTCCATTTTAAATGTTTTCAGGACACTGGAGGAGTTTGGGAAGAGGTTTCAAGTAGTTTTAGATTCTAGGACAACTGGAATAATTTTGATGTGAGTAGAGCTGAGGTTAGGGTTAGAATCATAAATGGATATTTCTGGAGAGAAGTTTTGAACAGAAAATATGATGGCAGGGGGAATTAATAAAAATCATTTAGAACAGGGGTTCTTAAACTCTTTTGTATTTTTGACCCCTTTGGCAGTTTGGTTAAGTCTAGGCACTACTTCTTGGAGTAATGTTTTTAAATGTACAACATATAATAGGATCATAGTGGGGAATGTTGAAATACTGACTTCAAAATATTAAAAAACAAATTTATGTGCTCGCTTCAGCAGCACATATACTAAAATTGGGACGATACAGAGAAGATTAGCATGGCCCCTGCGCAAGGATGATATGCAAATTCATGAAGTGTTCCATATTTTTTCATTCCATCAGTGCAACAATTGAGAGCAATTTTGGGCTGTCTGCAAAGGAGAGTTCCATCTGTATCCAGATAAGCAGCTGTGGAGTTTGAACAAAGTTCAAGGACTGTTCCCTTTAATTTAGAAAAACACAGATATCATATTGTCTGATCTTGTTACCTCTTAGACTTCTTGTCTCTTCTCTAAGGATATGATTTCCCTCTCATCACACCCAATTTGGATCAAGGTACAACATGGAAACAAAGTAAATACTGACAGATTGCTTTCCGTGGAGGGTGGGTGGGGGGGAGGGAAGTAAGATTGGGGGGGAAATTGTAAAACTCAAATAATATCTTTAATAAAAATTAATTTAAAAAATTCATATGCCTCTTCCCTTTGCAAATCTGTCCATGGACACTTTGGAGGTCTAGGGACCCTGGGTTAAAAACTCTTGATCTAGAATCTAATGAAGGTAATATTATTTCCAGGCATCTCCTTTTTTCTAGATAGAGGATCTCTGTCCTCTATAACCACTAAGAACCCTGTTGAACATTACCCCAATGTATTTTACTTTTTTTACTAGCTCAGAAGAATCTCAAACTGTTTTTCTCCCTCTTATTTTTCTTTTTTGTTTTCTCCCTCCCATCTCATTAGTCTATGGACTCTTCATAGCATAATCTGAGAAGGTTCATTGAGCTGAGATTTTGGAGATCTAGGTTTATCAGTATTATCTCTGATGTGCTTATGTATCATTTCTTTTCTGTGCTTTCTCATTTGCCAAGTGGGATAATGGACTTTGAGAAGTGAGATGAGATAAAGTAAGATAAATATGAGAAACTTTGAATGTCACTGAAAAAGGTCCAGAGAAAGTCTAGATCTTGTTTTTCTAAGTCCTTTCTTTCCTCTGACCTAGTAACTTTTTGGGTTGTCTCAGAATTTTCTGTAACTTCTGACTTTTATTGAATTATTATAGTTCAGTCAGGCAATGCCTCTCCCTTCTTCCCTGAAAAGCAAGTGTAAAGTGGGATGTGTTACTACTCAGCCTGATGTGACACTAAGGCATTCATGGTAACAATGAGAATCATACAAAAACTTGGGGCAATGCTAATTAATAGGATTCTCAGGAAAATAGGTCTAGGAAGGGGAAATTTATTTACTTCTCCTTTACTAGTAGAATATTTGTGGAGTTCTAGGCTTTAAAATACTTCTAGAATATTTCCAGTCATGTACTCTGTATTTGACCACTTGTACCATCATCTCCAAACTGGTTATCAACTCTTCTTCCTCCCCACATGGGAAAGGAATTCTACACTGGAGCCACCTGGGGCTTTGAGAAGTCAACTTTGGCCTTATCTTTCTCAGGTCTGGGTTTCCACCACTCTTCTAGGATGTTTCATGTCCTCCAGGTTTCTAGCTCCTTATTTTCTTTTTAAGTGTTTGTCTTCCTACATGGGAATGTAAACTCCTTTAGAGCAGGGATTATATTGCTTGCTTTTGTTTGCATTCTTAGAGTTTAGTTCAATGACTGGGATATAGTAAGCACTTAATAAATCCTATATCTACCCATCTCTCTCTCTCTCTCTCTCTCTCTCTCTCTCTCTCTCTCTCTCTCTCTATCTGTCTGTCTATCTGTTATATATTAAGTTTCTTTATGAAGTAGCAGATTCTAGAGATAGTGGAGTTACATTACATTCCTGGAAGACTCATTCTAGTTTCAGTCTTCTAGAACACAGTGATTTGGATGTGACTCTAACTGAATGAACACTCTGTGTCCTACAATGAGACGCTCTGATGAGATTCTGCAGTTGCCATCTTGAAAATTAGAACTCCCTATGTATTCTCACCTGGTAGGTGAGCTCCTTGATACGCCTCTCACATTTCCTCATGCCCTTGACCGACTCAACATTTCTTTTCTGCTCTGACTCAAGCTCATTCTCCAGCTCCCGCACTCGGGCCTCGAGCTTCTGCAACTGCTTCTTGCCACCCTTGAGGGCAATCTGTTCTGCCTCATCCAGTCGGTGCTGCAGGTCCTTGATGGTCTGCTCCATGTTCTTCTTCATCCTCTCCAGGTGGGCACTAGTGTCTTGCTCCTTCTTCAGCTCTTCAGCCATCATGGCTGCCTAGGATGTGGGGAAAACAAAATGAATGACTAAGACTCTCCCCTAAGGATGACCAATATTTCATGTTCTATTCTTTGCTTCTTCAAAACATTTGGTCTCACCCTGGAATTAAGCTAGAGAGGTCATGATCCTTTGGAGGAAAGAACTGTCATTTGGCAGTTGCTTTTGCATGGGAAAAACTGAACAATGGATGAAACTTTTAGAAAGTCATATTTCAGCTTATTTTAAGGGGAAATTCCCCAACAATGAAGAGATATGTCTAAAAATGGAATATAGGTTGACTTTGGAGATATAGTGTTTTTTTTCAGGACTCAAGGACTTGTAGTAGAGGTTGGATGACTACTTCTTGGGGCTCTGGTACAGAAGATGCCTGTTCAATAAAAGGTAGGCAAAGATATCAAAGGTCATAGCTCTCTAAACAACGAAATCCTTTATCCATAATTTCTTGATTGAGCTGCATTCAGTTCTCCTCAGTCCTTCTAAGTCACTCAAACTAGGGTCATGGAAATTTGGGATTAATCCTTTCATTTTTGCCTCTTCACCAGAGAACCAGTAGAAAATATAGGAGGCAAGAGAACAAAGCTAGTAAACTCACATCAGTGATGGCTTTCTTGGCCTTTTCCTCAGCATTCCTGCACTCCTGCAATGACTCCTCCACTTCTGACTGAAGTTGAGTCAGGTCTGATTCCATCTTCTTTTTCTGGTTGATTAAGCTGGTATTCTAGAAGAGAGGGCAGCAAAAATAAGGAACAGGATTTAAGACTTTCTGATGAAGTCATGGTTTCAGGCCATTTCTTTTTCTCTATATATGTTCCTTTCTTCCTTTTTACTGTGGAAAGTCTTTTGAGGACATTTGAATGTGTACTAGAACAGAGTTGTTGAACATGGTAATGTAGTTTAACACAGAAATGCCATCCTTGACACTACTGAGTGCACCCAAGACATATTAAAATGTAATTAGGAGGGTGGCTAGGTGGCGAAGTAGATAGAGTATACCAGCTCTGGAGTCAGGAGTACCAAATCCAGCCTCAGACACTTAATAATTACCTAGCTGTGTGGCCTTGGGTAAGCCACTTAACCCCCATTGCCTTGCAAAAAAAAATGTAATTAGGAAATATTTAACAAAGTAAATAAAAATACAATAAGAACACAGATAATGTTAATATGTGGTTTTCCAAGTCAAAACATGGCCCTCAAGGATCCTTTTATATATATATATCCATTTGAATTTGGCACCACCGTTTTCACTGGAAAAAGACCTTAAGTAGAAGAGAGCCTTGTCTTGGTATTCTTGTCTTGATATGAACATGTTGGTATTGTCAAAGAGATTTAGGAATGAACAGAAAAGCTTAAAAGGAAATGCTCTAATTTTATTCCATGGAAACAACCCTATTAAAATGTCTGGAGCTATAGTTACAGAAAAAATGAATGACTGATACTTTGGTACTAGAATGAAGGACTGGTCTTTAGTATTATTTAGAAAGGGATCAAACCATTGATTAAAAGGTATTATTTTCCAGATTGTTAGATTGGTGAACTCCTTATAACAATAGCATTTTGAGGTTTAAAAAGTATTCTTCTAACAAGAAACCTTCAAGTTAGAAATTGTGAGCACTATTATCCTTCTTTTATAGATGAGGGAATAAGATTCAGAATGGCTTTCCCATTTTCATAAAGCAATAGTAAGTGATAGAGTGAGAATAGGAAGTCAGATTCCCTTGGGTCAAAGTCCAGCACTCTTTCCACTATATCCTATTGTCTCTCTAGGACTCTAAGATAACTGTCTTAATCAGAGTTACTGTCAAATCATAGGTGAATTCAACTTAGGTATTGACCCAGAATGATGACACCATTGACCAGTAGCTCAACTGCTCCCTCTTGGTCTCCTTCGCTAGGGTCTTCTGTGCTTAGCCCAGTCAAGTCAAGTGATCAGGGTACAGTTCATATCCTGGAAAGTTTATGAATCTTTCTAAACTTTACTTCTCTTAACAATCTTCTCCCCTAATTGTGATATCTAGGGTATGAGTGAATCCCAGGTCACATTCAGGTCTAGGAGAGACTTGCAGCACAAGCACTTGGCAGGCATCTCCGATTAGCAGGGAACCTCATTATTGGGGAAATGCATTCAGGGAAATCAGATCATCCTTATGGGGAGAGAACTAACATGGATTAGTGTTAGGGACTGTTGTGTGTGGGAGTACTGTGAACCTTCATCACCTGGTGTCCTTGAGCACCAGAGCCTTGTTTTACTAAGTGCCACGGGAGTGGGAGTGGCTTGGAGATGGGAAGGATATTTAAGCACTATTTGGCAAATAAATGGAGACCTTGAAGACCTTGATGTATAAAGGGAGAACTTGTCTTCCTTGTCTCCCTTGTCTCCCACCTCTTCAATGCTGGCCTGGGGAAGACTGAGGGAGTCTAGAAAGGGACTCAACAGATTAGTGGATGGAATACTGAAATTGGGGTCAAGAAAACTAGATTCAAATCTCCCCTCAAATTCTTACTAGTTGTGTAACCCTGGGCAACTCTCTCAACTTCAGAGATACAGAGCTATGGAGACATCTCAATTTCCTCATATATAAAATGAGAATATTGAATTTAATAGCATTCAAAATCCATTCTAAATCTATGATCCTCTGGGATTGGTGGAGTGAACTGTTCCATTGTAAAAAGCATCTTTCCCATAGTTTAACTCCTTTCATATGGTAAATAACAAATGCTTAATGACAGGTTGATTGTGGTCATTGGGTTGTGTGAGAAGTATTTTTCCCTTAAGTTAGGTTCCATGTGAATAAAAACATAATAGCAGTTCTGGTTAATCGAAATCAGCGAGGGCATTAGGAAAGACTGAAAAGGTGTTGAATTCTTACCAAGAAGATTGAAATATGTGGCTCTGCATGACAATGCTTTGTGAGATAGCCTTGCTCAAATCTTAGCTCTAGGTAATTATTAAATATTTGAAAAAAATTTGAACTCAATTTCTCCTGACTCCAGGGCCAGTGCTCTATCCATTGAGCCACCTAGCTTCATCTCTGATCTTTCTTAATTGTGACTTAGGTTGGTCTATTTAATTTCTCTGACTGACTTTCCCCATCTATAAAAGGAGGAAATTGAGTCTGATTCTACCTTTTTCACAAGGTCGTTGTGAAAGAAGTACTTCACAAACCACAAAGAACCATACAAATGTGTTATTATTTTTAGATAATGATATCATAAAAACTGGGTTGAAAAAACTATCCTAGATCATATCACTAAAGTAGGTGCTTTCCCTAGAAGGAGCAGCACCACAATGTTTTTCCAGTCCTTGGCTTGGTAGGAGGTGGAATAACATTTAAACTTTCCGAGCTGTGGGAGTTCTGGGTGCAGACATCCAGCAGGATTTGACCTGCATAGTGAGCCTCTCACCTGGGAGTGGAGCAGTTGTACCCGTTCACTGGTCTCAATTAGCTCCTGCTCTGCCAGCTTCCGGGCTCTCTCTGTCTGCTCCACTACTTCCCGAAGTTCCTCCAGCTCTGCCTGCAGTAGGGTGTTTCTTCGATCCACAATTGCAATGTTCTCTTTCAGGTCATCATTGGCCCGGATGGAGTCATCCAGCTGTATTTGGGTGTCCTATAAAGGAGAGAGCCCTTAAATCCCAAATCACACATGAGTCAAGACATTACCTGTGATGTCATCCGTCCTCTGAAAAATGAAGGATGAACAACAACAGAGTAGACTATCTCAAACCTTCTCTATGCCACTGATCATTCCCATCACTTTCTTCCTACTTCTAGAGGGATGGGGGTTTGAGGATGAAAAATATTTCCTGAGGAGATGGGAATCATGAATCAGTGGAAAGAATGTAGGATTTAGAGGCAGAGATCCTGGATCTTTTACCTACTACTTCTGTGACCATATATACAATTCTTGGCCTCTTTAGGCCTCAGTTTAATATTTGTGAAATGAGGTATTTGCCTTAAATTATCTCTAAGATATTCATACATTTGTGCATATTAATTTTGCTTGATTATGTATATTTGTTTCAAGAACTTTGCCCCTTCCCCCATGGGGGAGGGAGTGTGAGGAAGAGAAAAGAAATGCTTATTAATGTTTAAAAAATTCTAAATGATTTCTAAATTTTCTTCCAAATCTAAATCTATGATCTTGCCCCTTTCTTTCCTCCTAGTCCTCCTGCCATACACTCACATCTTGGTTGAATTGATTCTATAATGCAGCCTGGTTGATCCACATTCCCTCATTTATCAGTGGCTTGAAGGTTAGATAGGCAGCCTAAAGAAGAGAACTGGGATATACTCAGAATCATCAAATGTTAGAGCCAGTAGAGAACTGAGCCATTATCCAATCCAACTCTTTC
Source organism: Macrotis lagotis (assembly GCF_037893015.1). NCBI lineage: Eukaryota > Metazoa > Chordata > Mammalia > Peramelemorphia > Peramelidae > Macrotis > Macrotis lagotis. Next base: position 182,084,105 of record NC_133661.1, on the reverse strand, counting down.
ATAGTGTTCTCTATTTTCTCTTAAGTCTCTACTGACATTGTCCTGATCCAATTTGAGTAGATAGTATCCATTCACCTATGTTAATCTTATTTGTCTTTATTTCTCTCTTCCCTTCTGCCATCTTCCACTTTCTGCTGCCATACTTTGTTGATAACAAATGCAGGCAGATGGTAAAATGGAAGTAATGTTGGTCTTAAGGTTCAAGAAGACCCTAGTTTGAAGCCTCTACAAATTACTAGCTGTGAGGCATCCATAAATTATGTAACCTCTTGGTCTCAAGTTTCCTCCTCTGTATTATTGTGATGATCAAGTGAGATAATACACTTAAAGTGCTTTGTAAACCTTAAAGCACTAAATAAATACCAGTTATTATCATTTCTCACTTGTCCAGAGGCCTCAGTTTCACTTTCTTTTAAGATCTTCATTCCGGTACCTTTAAATGAGCCTGGGCTATCTTTAAGTGCTTCTGGGCCTCAGAGGACACCCTGTTAGCCTGACTGAGTTGGATCTCCATCTCATTGAGGTCTCCCTCCATCTTCTTCTTCACCCGAAGGGCCTCATTCCGACTGCGGGTCTCAGCATCCAGAGATGTCTGCAGAGAGTCCACCACCCGGAGGTGGTTACGTTTGGCCTGCTCCATCTCCTCATCCTTCTCTGATAACTTCCGTTCAATCTCTGCCTTGATCTGGTTGAACTCCAGCTGTGCCCGGAGGATCTTTCCCTCCTCATGTTCCAAGGAAGCCTGGAAGGATGAAGAGGAGAAAGGAGCTGAAAGCTACTTTTAATGTTTAAGGGGCATGCAAAAAGAGGGAGGGATAGACAACAATAGTACACATAGGGAATGACAGGTTTATGGAAACATTACAAGAAAGATATAAAGAGGGAAGGAGATGTGAAGTATGTTGTCAAGAGTAGAGAAATATACTGCCTAGAAAAAGTGATGTAGTAGAAGGTAGCCTAGGAGAGGAGCCCTGAATTCTAGTAACATTTCTACCACTGACTTTCTAGACCTCAGTTATTTCATCTGTAAAATAAAAATTAAAAAAAAATCAGCCTGATCTACTTCACAGGGGATGTTATGACTGTCAAATGAGGATATGACTGTAAATTAAATTGTAACTATCCATTGAAATGAGTTGTTTTTCATTGCCTCTGATAGAATATTTTTGAAATCATCATCTGTTTTCCTTAGTGAAGCCTCTATCATGATTTCCTTAGAGGTAACCATATAGAATATGACATCTCAACCTAGCTGTCCTGGAGCATCCTTGGAAGAAGGTGAGACATGGGGGAAACTTTTCTTAGAGGATAAGGTTGTAGAATTTAAGAGGAAGGGAGAGAGCAATACCAGGTTGGAGCCAAAAGAGGAGATAGACTTTAATAAATGCATTGAGCAGTTAGATTGAAATGGTTTCCATTCATTCTTGGGGATGGTGGTGGGGTTTTAGTAGACATAGGAAGAAAAGATAGAAAGAAGAAGAAGAAATGAGACTCTCTCTTACCTCTGCTTCCTCTAGAGCTGACTGAAGCTCCAATTTCTCAACTTCCAGCTGCTTTCGGATCTTCTCCAGCTCATGAACATTCTTTCCCCCTTCTCCCAGTTGCTCTGTCAGGTCTGAGATTTCCTCTGAGCAAGATAGAGATGGAAAAGCCTCATGGACTGTGGTCTCCCTATCATACCACTGCCCTTCCTCAACACTTTCCTAAGCTGCTGCTTCTTCCTTCCTTTACACATATCCCTCCCTTGGAGGACTCACCTTGGAGATTCTTGTTTTCCCTCTTAAAGGTCTCCAGATGCTCCAAGGATTCCTCATAGGCATTCTTTAGCTTAAAGAGTTCAGTGCTGAGGGAACGAGCCTCCTTCTGAGATGATTCTAGCTCTGATTGAGACTCCTCATATTTCTGCTTCCACTCAGCAAGGATCTAGGCAAAAAAATGGGGTGGGGGAGGAACAGATCTTATTGTTGGGTCTCTGCTGTTCTATTAACTCCACTCCAAGGGTTCTGGGCTAGAGACTTCATGACCTTGGCTTGCATTTCTTTTTTTTTTTTTCCTGGAAAACTTTTTATTGTGGGTGAAGAAGCAGGGCAGCTGGCCAGTTTAGATGATTCCAATCTTATTGGCAACATCTAAAGCATCATAGTCTGGGGCAAGCCAGACATAGGCCTTCTTCTCTCCATCAGGCCGGATCAGTGTGTTGACCTTGGCCACATCAATGTCATACAGCTTCTTTACGGCCTGCTTGATTTGGTGTTTGTTGGCCTTGATGTCCATAATGAAGACCAGGGTGTTGTTATCCTCAGTCTTTTTCATAGCAGATTCTGTGGTCAGGGGGAACTTAATGATGGCATAGTGATCAAGCTTGTTTCTCCGAGGGGCACTTTTCCGAGGGTATTTTGGCTGCCTTTGAAGCCTCAGCATCTTGGGTCTCCAGAAGGTGGGTGAGGTTCGGATCTTCTTCTTCTTGTGGCTGTGGATGGCCTTCAACACCACCTTCTTGGCCTTCAAGGCCTTGGCCTTGGCTTCTGTCTTGGGGGGGGCAATGGCCTCCTTCTTGGCCTTTGGCGCTATCTTGGGGGAAAGGGTCCTTGGCTTGCATTTCTATCCACTGCACTGTCTCCATCCCCAGGAGAGTTTTTCCTGTTCCTTTTATTGCAAATTACTCCCTTTCATTTACTCCTCTAATAAAATCTTTCTTTTTTTTTCACAGTGTTATTATACCACATTCCTTCTCCTTCTTGGGCTTTTTACTTTCTTCCTCTCCTCCATCTCTCTACTTAGATTCTCTCTTTCTTGAATCTTTCTCCTTGTCTTTCTTTCTTAGTTCTTTTTCCCCCCACTTTTTTTTTTCCATACCTTGTCCAAGTTTCTCTGAATCTTGTTAAGGACAAAGGTTGGGGACTAGCACACTCAACAAAGTCTTCAGGTTCCACTTCCCTCAGTCCTATTCCTATGGCCTCATTTCCTGCGCCATTTCTTCTACATCCTTTCCTTCTTTGCCCTCATCTTCTTGACACTCCTAGCTATGCATCTCCCTATTCCCTTGGTTTCCTCTCCTCAATTCTCTCTCTCTCTCTCTCTCTCTCTCTCTCTCTCTCTCTCTCTCTCTCTCTCTCTCTCTCCCCCTCCTTCTCTATGCCTGGGCTCTTCCCTCTGGGCATCACTCCAGCTTTTTTATGATTTTTTTGGCCCTTTTTACTCTAATATAGATTTCTCTTCCTTCTTTCCTTCTGTTCACTTATCTCTTGATTGAACCCCATTGTGAAGATTCTATTCCTCTTGTCTTTCTTTCCATCTTTAACTGTAAAAAGGATTAGATTTGGAGTCATAGCATCTGGAATTGAGCCCTGTGTTTACTGGTGATCCTGGTAAATTCATTTCCTCTGTAAAATGAAGGCACTGTCATAAATGTCCTATGTCATCCCTTTAAATGCTAAAGCTGTGATTGGATCAGTCTTTTGATCCTCTTCATCCATCCTCACCTTGTCAAAGTTCCTCTGTTTCTTGTCCAGAGCAGCAGCAGCAGCATTGGACCGCTCCACATCCACCATCAGGTCCTCGATTTCATTCTGAAGTCGGTGCTTGGTCTTTTCCAGAGAGGAGCACTTAGCATTCACAGCCTCCACAGCCTCCTCTGCATCCTGTAGTCTCTGGGCCAATTTCTTCCTGAGGGAAGCAATGGGAAAAAGAGTGGTAATAAATCTATGAAGGATCATTGTGAGCTCTTGGGAAAGCTATTAGGGTTACAAGACCATCTAAGAAAATAAGCCATTTTTCTACAATAACCTAGAATACACAGCAGAGAAATGGAAAACTAGTATTGGAGAACCAAAGTCACTGAGAATCTCATTCTAGAAGGTTCAAATGTCTAGAACTGATTCTAGGACTGGAGCTACCTTGATTCCAGCCCCTCCCCGAGAGTACTTACCCAGGCCGATGATGGGTCCTCCGACCAACAAGCTTTTTGCTCGTCTTATACACATGCATTAGGCATAACCCGGGCCAAAAGCTCGCCTGTCACAGGAAGTGAGCTAGTTCCAGTCAAGGGGGGAGGGGCAGATAGTTGGAGCTAGATTCTCTCTCTAGCCATTCATTACCTGATCATTCTTGATTCTAGAAAGCCTCTCTTTCCCTCCTTTTGAGGATTTCATTATTATTTCTCCTTAACTTCCTCTTCCCCTTCATCCTGTCATCACTTCCTATCTTGTAACCCTTCTTCCTAGTCAGACACTCTCCCCACTGCTATAAGTTCGGATGCCTTGTCTCTGCTTTGTGAGCTGGCAGATGAATTCACTTGGAGAACTGGGAAGGATTTAATTTGTGGACCACAGTAGGGTTATAATTGACATATCAGGGCTGAGACTTCCCAGACCTGACCTCCTGTCTATCTTTCCAGAATCACCAATCTATAGTTTTTCTTCTTCCTCATCCATATCACTCACTGCAGTCTCATTTGCTCAGAACCCTGTGCTCTAGAGCTGAATGGAATTTTGTGCCAGAGTGGTAGAGTTAGGAGAGGTCCTAAGGACTCACTTGGCCTCCTCCAGCTCTTCAGTCCTCTGGATGGCGTCCGTCTCATACTTGGTCCGCCATTGTGCCACCTCTGAATTGGCCTTGGACAGGACACGCTGCAACTCAGCCTTGGCCTCAGTCTCCTCCTCATACTGCTCCCTTAGGAGGTCACAGTCATGACGGGCTGACTGAAGAGCATGTGCCAGGGCATTCTTTGCCTATGGAAAAGCAGAGGAAGGGAGAGATGGGAAGATCTTGATTAACTTCTCTAGAGGGGAGGAAAGCATTAATTCTCTGTTCCAATTTGTAAACTCTACTCTGATCCTGAAACTCAGAGAATCGGAGAATTTTAGAACTGGCAGAGACCTTGGAAATAATTTATTCTAATTCCATTTTATATATGAGGAAACAGAGGTTATATGATTTATTCAAGGTCATACAACTGTGGGGCAGCTAGGGTGTGCAGTAGAGAGAGCATTGGTCCTGGAGTCAGAAGGACCTGAGTTCAAATCTGTACTGAGACATTTATTAGCTGTGTGGCCCTGGGCAAGTCACTTCATCCTGACTGCCTCCAAAAAACAAATTTAGTGAAGGTCATTCAGTTGATAAGTAGCAGAGCAGGGAATCAACCCAGGGTTTTTAACTCCAAGTTAGGTATTTTTGCTAATATGTCATCTCCTATCAAGAGGACTTGGTTTCTAATTTTGGCTTTACCACTTATTGGCTGTGTAACTTTGAGTAAGTCATTTCATTCCTCTTGGCCTTTGTTTCCCCATCTATCAGATGTGTATAATTCATTACCTGTGTGACAGGCTTTTGTTGAGGATCAAATGAAATAATGTATACAAAAGTGCTTCATGAATTGTAAAATGCCTTACATATATATAAAACATTATAATTATAGATGTGGAAACCGAGATGAGAGAAGTTCAGTTTGCCCAAGATCACATAACTAAAAGCTACTAGGGCTAGAACTAGACTATAAGATCCCCTTGTACATGTTGTGTAGTTTTTGTTTTTGTTTTTGTGACTAATGTGTTCTTGTAGCCCCAAAAGTCTGCCCTAAACTCCCAGGTTCATTTACTCTTGGTCAACACCAGACATGCGCAGGTCTCCTAGTCCTTTTCCCCACCCTGGACTTACCTTGGCCTCTTCTTCCAATTGTCTCTTAAGGTCTTCCATTTGCTGGGTATAGGAGAGCTTTCCTCTGGTCAGCTGGGAGATTAACGCTTCTTTCTCCTCCAGCTGACGAGTCAGCTCACCTAGAGCAGAAGGAATGAAGATTTTTATATGTGAAGAATGGAATAGACCTTAGCTGAGAATCATAGCAGAGGGAGGGTTAGAGTCAGAGAGTGGTGGGAAATAATCTGAAAAGAGTGGCAGAGAAGGACCTAAGAGAAGGGCACTTACCATTCTCTGTCTGTAATTTGGCTCGCTGGGTGGTAAAGTCATTGAGGGAACGTTGTGCCTCTTCCAGCTTTATTCGGTACTCATTTGCCTGGTCCTCCAGAGTCCTAGACACTTTCTCCAGGTTTGTCTGTGGGTAATAGAGAGAAAGAAAGGCTCAGGGAACATGTGTCACAGGAGTTAAAGATGGATTGGGGGGGGCCAATTAGAATAATCTAGAGATAGACCCAAATGAAGAGAGAGAATGAAAGAGTTATAGGTTAAAATGAGAGAATAGTGGAGAAATAAGTTCAGTTGAATTCAATTCATCAACAATTTATTAAGTATCTAGTAGGCACAAAAGAAGGAGATCCATGGCAGAGTAGATAGAGTACAGTCCTTGGAATTAGGAAGATGGGGGCAAGTCCTACTCTATCCATACAGTATGAGGAAACCAGGGCAAACCATTTAAACTTGGACAACTCTGTAAATTGCAGAACAGCTGACAATCTGCTTTGGTAGAGGGAAACCCTAAAATTGATTAGAGTCTCAAAGAAAATGGACAAGATACTGATCTAGGCGCTGAAGTTACAAAGTCAAAAAACAAAAATAAAATTGTCCCTGCTAAGGGCTCCCATTCTACTGGGAAGAAAAATGTTAGCACCTCTTTTGAACTGGAATCAAACCACCACCATAAGGATGCTCTTATAGTATCAAACTTTATGGTTATTCTACTAGCTGAGTTGTTCCAGAGGAAGAAAGGGAAATGGAAATGAATGTATTCTATAAATAGTTGGATAGAGAAAGAGAAAGGAATGGTAGGAGAGGTTAAGTGAGATATTTACAGAGGAAAAAGGATGAAATACCTGAGGAGAAGGATAGGTAGTATCAAGGAGGGAAAAAAGAAAAGCATGTATGGTAAAAAGTGAGCAGAGAGAAAGAGAGAGATGAAGGAAGGAGACTAAAAGGACTTTTAGAAGTGATCCAACTGGAATTTTGCAGACGAACAAATTAAAGAACTGAGAAGGTAGATAATTTGCTTAAGGTCACATAGATAGTAAAACTACAAATGAAGTCCAACTCTGACTCTCAAATGAGTACTTTTTTATGACACCACTCCATGATACCAAGGAAAGGGTCTTGGGGATCATTTAGTCTAATTCCTATATTAGAAGACTGATGCTAAAAGTTAATGAGGAACAAACAAGGCAATCTCTCAACGAATTTTCTTTTCAATATTTTGTCTAGATCACATTCTATTTTCTAGTATATATATTCAGACTAGGCAAATGAGTACCAAATACAGCTGGAAGAGGCACAGCATTCCCTCAATGACTTTAATCACCCTATCACTTTTGTATGATCATAAGCTTCTTGAGTGTAGGGAGATATTTTTTTTTTAATCTTTGATCCCTGGCAACTAGCTACAGTTCTCTGAGCATCATGGATGTTTGTTGGATTGTTGAAGAGAGAGACAAAAGAAAACAGGGGACAAGAGAAGAAAACAATCAGAGAAGATGAGGAAAAGAAACCAAGCCACATACAGCCCCTCTCTCTCCCTCTTTCCTTCTCTCTCTCTCTCTCTCTCTCTCTCTCTCTCTCTCTCTCTCTCTCTCTCTCTCTCCTTCCCTCACACTTGGACTCTCTTTTCCTCCTCTTCACCTTAGCCTTGATGATCTGCTCCATGTTGGAGGTGACATCATCCAGCTCCAGTTTAAACTCGCTCTTCTCCTTCTCCAGCTTCTGCTTGACCCTCTGCAGGTTATCAATCTGTTCTCCCAGCTCAGCCACACTGTCCGCATGCTTCTTGCGCAGGGCAGCCGCCGTGGCCTCATGCTGCAGTGTGGCTTCTTCCAGGTCCCTCCGAATCTTCTGAAACTCAGCCTCCCTCTTCTTGTTCATCTCAATCTGGACTGAAGTGGCCCCACCAGCCTCTTCCAGCCTCTCACTGATCTCCTCCAGTTCCCTAGACAAGTCAGAGCGAAGTTTCTCCACCTTGGCCCGGGCTGTCCTTTCTGCTTCCAACTCTTCCTCCAGCTCCTCGATTCGAGCCTGGGGATAGAAAGAAGAGAAGTTGAATAAAGAAGACCTGAACCTTATCTTCAAAAGGAGAAATCTGTTATCTAGATGAGGAGAGAAAAGATAATTTTGGTCAAAAGCTAACTCAAGGACCTCAAGTCTCACTGAATTAGGAAGAGACTAGAATAAATGAACCTGTCATGTTAGAAAAGAAGACCAGGAATAAAACAAAAAAAGATAAAAGAAAAGAAGAGAAGACTGCAATAAATTCTTAGACATTCAACTTTTCACCAACATGACATTAATTCTAGAACAGAATGGAGTCCAATCCCATCTAGAAAACATTGGTAATCCTTATTAATACTAGAAATGAAAAAAAAGAATATACCTTCACATTTATATAACATTTTTAAGTTTACAAATTTTTTCTTTCTTCTCCCAAGAACACTGGATAGTAGGGGGTTTTTTTTGTTTGTTTTTGCAAGGCAAATGAGGTTAAGTGACTTGCCCAAGGCCACACAGCTAGGTAATTATTAAGTGTCTGAGGCTGGCTTTGAACTCAGGTACTCCTGACTTTAGAGCCAGTGCTCTATTCACTGTGCCACCTAGCTGCCCTGGAAAGTTGATAGTACAAGTATGATTATGCACATTTTATAGATAGTAAAACTGAGGCTCATAGAAGTAGTATGACTTGCCCATGGTTGCACAGTATTAGAACTGGCATATAAACTCCTGAGAGATGATCTCTTTGCCATGCCATGGCCTAGAATCTCCAACCCAGAATCTAAATCATTGGAAAATGGCATTCCTTTCATTTGGAATTCTGATTATGCAGGTGGTTTTTATTTTAATGCCAAATTTCAATGACTAATCTTGTTGCCCTCTACTTTTAGGGGAAGTGATCAAGCAACAATAAAAAATAGCAAAGACTTAAAAACAAAGTAATACTGTCCTTGGTTTGCTATAGCTTCAATCCAATTTCTTATGCTTTCTATAACTGTAGTATAATACGATGAGAATTTGTGTTCAGAGAGATGACCCTAAGATAGTTTAATATCTGAGTTACCAGGGAAAATTTATATGAGATTCATTATGCTTTGTTTCCCAGGGCAAGAAAATGGGCTTGTACATTCTTTATAGATTTGCATGAAGACTTAAAACAAAAAGTGACTTTGTTTATCCTCAGGTAACCAGATAATTCAATTAACCATTGATTCCTCCCCTCCCCGCCCCCAACTATTCCTTGAGCTGACTTCTTTGAACTTTCACAGGATTTTCTTTCTAATGTTGAGTACTTGGAATAAAACTAACTTTATGTTTATTTTAGCGATGTATAGTCTTCATTTTTAAAGGTCAACTCACATTTATCTAGAGCTTTGAGGTTCACAAAGCACTTTCCCCAAAGCAATCCTATGAGGAAGATAATACTAATGTTATTATTTCTATTTTACAGCTGAAGATGAAGTTCAGTGAAGGTAAATAATTAGCCTAAGGTTATGAAACTAGTACATTCTGGAATTTGAACCCAAATTCAGATCTTTTGACTCCAAAATCTATGTTCTTTGTTCTTTGTCCCATTCACTACTTTATTCTTTGGCTGAAGCAGGGACCAAGCAGAGGGTGAGATATGATCCTTTCCTTTAGGTTAATGTCCAAACTCTATGGCTTTATGTGTCAGCAGAGGGTAGATTTCCAATGGGTATATATTTATTTATTTTCAATGTCATAGAAACTAGTAGCAGGAGAGCCACTCTTCCCACTTCCCAGCAGAGGGGAGCATCTAAATTGAAATGAGAAGAGAATGCTTTTGTTCTACAGCATAGAACAAGTAATGGAAACTATTTCTTCCAGTGAGAGACAATATAGCAAAGCAGAAAGAGCATATTGCTCTTAAAGATAGATGATCTCAAGTTCAGGTTCTTATATTCCCTAGGTTTTCCAACTCTGGGCAAGTCACTTAAGTTCTCCGAACCTCTATTTTCTCCTCTATACAAAGGGGTAATGATAATGACACTTGTACAACCTACCTCAGTGTTATGAGAACAGGGTTTTGTAAACTTTAAAGCACTCAAAACATTCAAGCTATAATTGTAGAAGGAGGAGATAAAAACAAAGCTCTTTTTCCCATTCCAGAGAAAACAAACAACCAAAAAAAAAAAATCAATCAGTGAAGTGGAGATGGAGACCAGATGGAGACACCTAGAGGATGCAAAGGAGGTAAGTAGAGATGGATAGCACTGAAACTGGGGCCTAAAGACCTGGGTTCAAAGTTTTACTATTTATGACCATGTGACTGGGTCAGTCATGTCCCTTCTCTGGGTACTTGACTCAGTACTCAGTTTTCTCACTGTAGTATGGAAGTCTGGGGTGGTGGGTGGAAGGAGGAGATTGGATTAGATGGATGATCATTAGAATGAAGCTTCTTAATGGTCTGTTTCACTTTTGTATTTATATCCTCAGCACTTAGCATAATGCTTGGCACATAGTAGGCACTTAATACAGTAAAAAAATTGGACAGCTAGGTAGCACAGCAGATCAAGTTCTGGTTCTGGAATGGGGAAGAACTGCATTAAAATCCTACCTCAGATATGTTCTAGCTGGACAAGTCACTTAACTTATGTCTGCCTCAGTTTCCCCATTTGTAAAATGGGGATAACATTGACACCCATCTCAGGATGTGAGGTTAAAAAAATGAGATTATATTTGTAAGGGGTTTTGCAAGACTTAAACGTGTTACATAAATACTAGCTATTATTATTTTTGTTTAATGGAATGGATATCTAAAGTCCCTTTCAACTCTATGCCCTATGATCTTATGATTTCGTTTAAAATAGAACTGAGTATCCCAGGAGAAAGATCTATGAACTTGACCAAATGCCTGAGACATTTGTTTTCATTACTCTGGCATTCAGTGGAAATGCTTGTACTTAGTCCTGAAAGATTGTTGGCGGTGTACCCTCTTGGGTAGCCCTTTGAAGGATTAAGGTAGTGAGTGCCTCATGGATAGAGATCCTTCCCCTGGAATCAGGAAGTCCTGAGTTCAAGTCTCACCTCTGACACTCATTAGTTTGTGACCATGGACAAATCACTTTACTTTAGTATGCTCAACTGTAAAATGGGGATACAAATAACACTTAATTCCCAGGGTTGTTTTGAAGATGAAATGGTATATCATTTATCAAGTGCTTAGGGGCCTACCCCGTAGTAGGTGTTAAATTAATGCTTCCTACTTTCTTTGGGTACTAAAAGGACAATAGGTTCTCTATGTCCCCTTCCAAAGTCTCTCTTCATCATTATTCAACACTACTCCAAAAAATCTGGAATTTCATCAGGATGGGGTTCTCTTTCTGGATACAGATCAGAACCCTCTCCAACCACCTGTCGCCAAACATGCTTCAGTAAATGATCTTATTGAGTTGCTATGGTCAGAAACAATGAGTACTTGGTGGTCAACTTATTGGTAATGATGAGTCTCTCTCTCTCTCTCTCTCTCTCTCTCTCTCTCCCCCCCCGCCCCCCCCCAGGGGGGGGGTTTTGAATGATAGCTACAACTTGCTGCCGGGTTAATCAATATTCAGTCTGTCTCCTACTTGATTGGACCTGCTGGAGCCTGTGTTCTCCTGGCATAGTCTTCCAGTACCTAGGGTCACCTCCATATCATGATGGGGTGTCCAATAGGACTTAAGTGGAAGATAATAATAGCTAACTTTTATGCAGTGTTGTCTGGCTACTAAGTGTTTTACTCACAACATTCCACTGACTAAGTTAAAAGCCTAAGAAGCTGGTAGGACAAATACAGTGTCCAAAAAGTCTTGATGCAGTTTAAAACTGTTAAAAACAACAGCAAAAATAACAACAAATAAATGTAAAATTGCCATAAGACTTTAGGACTTTCCATATTAATACTCATGTTATAGAAATTAGGGTTCATAGAGGTTATATAACCTGCCCATGGACATCTAGTCAGTAAATGCTAGTCAGCTAGGTGCTAGAGTGGATAAAATAATCTTGGGAAAGTAACTTTCCCTTTAACAGTCTCAGTTTCCTGATCTATAAAATGAAAATAATAAAAGCATCTTCAGAGGGTTGTTGTGAGGATCAGATGAGATAATGGCAGGTGGATCAGTGGATAGAGTCTTAGGTTTGGTGTTAGCAAGCCCTGAGTTCAAATCTAACCTCAGACATTTACTAGCTATGTGACTGGGACAAGTCATTTAACCTCTGTCTGCTTCAGTTTCCTCAATATACAATGGAAATAATATAGAATAAAGGGTTGTTATGGGATCAAATGAGAAAATAATTGTAAAACACAGAATAGAGTCTGGCACATAGTAAGCACCATATAAATGTTAGTATTATTATTATGTATTTTGCAAATCTTAAAGTGCTATATAAATGCAAATATTATTGCTGTTATAGTGGGTCTTTGCCTTAATGCTCTAATTTCCTATCCTCACTCTACCAGGCTACCTCCAGTCTGATTTGTACCCAAGAAAGGACAAAATGAGCTTGTAACTTCAAGGAGTCAATACACTTGTTAGCAGGTGATTGTCATTTTGTCCACATCTGGCACCTATGTGACCCTACTATCTGCAGAATGACAGGCACACAATAGGTACCTAAAAATGTTTGCCAAATTGGAGAATCTTGGCCAAATCAACAGCAGATGGATGGCAGCATCCCTCCTGTGGATGCCTGAGAGTACTTTTGGGTAAGTGATTGCTCTAGAGGGAAGATTCACCTCATGGAGGGAGTGAATCATGCATGAGATGTCAGTGGTAGCAGTCAGATATATTCCCTATACAATCTGCTCATAAAGATATATGGAAAGATAAAATAATGCAATGTTAGACCAGCAATACCTGAACTGCAAATACATTGACTGTAATATTATAAATTATTATAATATTATAATATTATAAATATTATAAAATTATTATAATATTATATTATATTATAAATATTATATTATCATATTATATTATATATATTATATATATTATATATATTATATTATATATATATAATATTATAAAACCAAGAGGTTTTGTCAGGTACAATATCAGGGCTTATATTAATCTTATAGACCACTGGGAGAAAGGCACATTTGATCATGGATGTTACTATATTTTTTAAAAGAGAAGAAAACAAAGCCAGAATTAATAAAAATTTTAAATAGACTTGGAAAAGGACACAATGAAAAAGTGTTTATTTTTTCATGTTTATAAATTTCCTTGTTCTACTTTTTAAAAAAATACTGAGTCATTAAAAACTAAGAAGAAAGTGAATGAGGGCCCTTGGTAGTTAACTTTGAGGTGGTTCAAGGAGAGAATGTCCTGTGATTTGGTAAGAAGGGCCCTAGTTCTAATCATTGAACCTGCATTTAAATCCCTCCTCTGACCCTTACTTGGTTAAGTCATATAACCTCCATGAATCTCATCTGTAATACTAGATTTCCTTTTGAGATCTTCTACCTTTAAAAAATAGATGTTGTTACTGTTTATCAGCTGTATCTGATTCTTTGTGATCTCTTTATGGCAAAGATACCATTTTCTTCTCCAACTCATTTTTCAGTTGTAGAAACTGAGGCAAACAGGGTTGAGTGACTTACCCAGTGTCATACAGTTAGTGTCCCAGGCCAGTTTTGAACTTAGATCTTCCCGACTCTAATCTTGAGTTACCTAGCTGCCCTAATATAATGATATATTATGTGAGTCTGTATCCTAGAATGTCTTAAGTGTCTTCTTTGAGACATCCAAACTCTTCAATTCCCCCTCAGGGCTAGGAATCTAGCTGTCTAGACAATTACCTGGTTTTCCTTTAGTTTCTTCTGAAGCTGGAGAGCCACTGCCTGCTCATCCTCAATTTTGCTGTTCAGCTGATTTATGTCAAACTCTTTCCTGGAATAAAGGTAGTTAATGGATGTTGGGCATTCCTCCTCCTTAATTTTTGTTTCTTTTCTTCCCCTGTTCTAGGACACTGGGATTACCCAGTATCCCCCCCCCCCAGAAGCAAATGATCAATGCCAGTTTTTTTTCAGGGAGTGTGAATAGGGAGGAGGGGAATGACTGGGATAAATCTGCCCTGTGGAAGGGATTGCATTCGTCATTCCCTGACACCCTTGAGGAAATAGAGGCAGTTGCGAGGTTGGGTGTTCTGTTTTTCTGACATGCCCTCTATCTGAAATAGTTCCTCCTTCCCAGCATAGGCTCATACTTCTTAAGTTTCTCCTCTAACTGCTGCTTGTCATTCTCTAGGTCCATGATGCTCTCCTGAGTCAGCTTCAGATCTCCTTCTAGCTTCCTCTTTGCCCGCTCCAGGTCCATCCGGACCTTTTTCTCCTGTTCCAGGGATCCTTCCAACTGATAGAGAGACAGGGGCAGAGAAAGGAAGAGACACAGACACAGAGAGATAGAGATAGATTCATAGTTAGAGACTAATCCAGTTAAGATCAAGAATCTACTGTGTAGAATCTTCTTCTCTCAAGCTTAACCTAAGACCCAAAGTTCCTAGAGCTCTTGTCCATAAGTACATGAGACCTGAGGTCAAGATTCCAAAGGAAACAAGGATAAAGTCTGAAGAAGATTCAGGAATAAGATCAGTGTAATTTATTTTATTTCTTTCAGTGGATTTTATTTAATTCAATTTGACAAATACTTATTAAAATTTTGCCATGTGCAAGGTGCTAAAGATCATAGGATTCCCTAGATCTCAAAGTAGGAGGGATTTTAAAGGCCATCTAGTCCAAAGATGTAAGGAGATTGGATAACATTCCCAAGGATATACATGGAATGAAAAGGAATAGCCCCTGACCTCTTAGGACATGTGGGGTCCATTTGACCACTGGAAAGACATAAGGGGATAAGGTCAAAACTACTCACATCATCTACTTGCTGCTCCAGCTTGACTTTGGACTTGGTCAGTGTGTTGACCTTGTCCTCCTCAACCTGCAGGTCATCCAGGGCTTGCTGATGGGCCTCTTGCAGGGCCTTCTTCTCCTTAGTCAGCTTGGCAATGATCTCATCCAATCCAGCCATCTCCTCGGTCAGGTTTTTCACCTGTGGGAATAAGAACCCCATTTCCCAGTCATCATTGTGGTCAAAGGTTGGTAGGTCCTAAACAGTTAGCTGATTCCAAGATATTATCTTGGAATATTATAAAACCAAGAGGTTTTGTCAGGTACAATATCAGGGCTTATATTAATCTTATAGACCACTGGGAGAAAGGCACATTTGATCATGGATGTTACTAGTGGCCTGGTGCTATGGCAGAGGCCAATATGGAGTCCCAAGGAGGTCTAGGATGGAATTGGAAGGGACCCTTTACCTACCTTGTTCTCTGTTGCATGCTTCTCCTTCTCCACCTTGGCCAGGGTGAGCTCCAGATCATCAATGTCTTTCTTTAGTTCTGAGCACTCATCCTCCAACTTTCGTTTCTTGGCTGTGAGTTCAGCATTCATCTCCTCCTCATCCTCCAGGCGCTCTGTCTGCTCCTTCACCTTGGCCTCCAGCTGGATCTTGTTTTTGATAAGTTGGTCACAGCGCTCTTCTGCATCATTGAGGTTGTCTTGTTCCTGAGAAAGAGAGCATAGAAAAAAAAATGAGAGATTAAAGAGAGGAACTAATTGAGGAATGGCCAAACAAATTATGGAATGTGAATGTAATGAAATATTTTAGTGTCCTAAGAAAAGTCAATGTGGATAGTTTCAGAAAAGTCTGGAAAGACATGAATGAATTGATGCAGAGTGAAGCGAGCAGAATCAGAAGAATTCATACAATAAGAACAAGATTATAAAGAAAAACAAGACTTAAAAACTCTGATCAATGTTGACCAGCTATGATTCCAGAAGACTAAGGGTGAAGCATATTATATATTTGACAGAAGGATGATGGATTTTAGGTATAGAATAAGGCAAACTTTTTTAGATTTAATCAAGGTGGGAATTATTTTTTTACTACAAAGGATTTGTTTTTCTTTTCTTCCAATGGAGGAGGAAGGTCGTAAGAGAAGACAGAGAAGGAAAGGATAGGGGGACTAACAAAAAAAAAAAAGAAATGAATTGAAAGAGGATTAATGAAGCATCTTTTTTTTTAATACAGAGAAAGAGATCAAAGAAAAGAAGCACAAATTAGCTAAGACAGCTTTAACAAAAACAGGCTGAACCTATTATATATTTTAAAAAACAAGCAAACTATACACAACATGAACCTGCAGTTTCATGAGTAATTTTCTTTTTCTTTTTCAGTGTGTAAATGGAAATGCCTATTTTATTGAGTATTTGTTGGGATCAGAATAAAAACAAATA
The DNA here is from genome assembly GCF_037893015.1 of Macrotis lagotis. Classification (NCBI taxonomy): domain Eukaryota; kingdom Metazoa; phylum Chordata; class Mammalia; order Peramelemorphia; family Peramelidae; genus Macrotis; species Macrotis lagotis. Next base: position 182,067,883 of record NC_133661.1, on the reverse strand, counting down.
AAACAAGAAGAAAGATGAAGAGGGAAGATTAGAAAAAGACTTATAACTCAGAGGTCGTTCTAGGACATTCCCTGAAATAGGAGGTTGGGTTGTTTCCTAAGTGAAGGTGGGATAAGGAATTTGGAGAAGATCAAGGAGGACCAAGTGGTCTTACTGCCTGGACTTGTAGCTGCAGATCATTCTTCTCCTGAAGTAGGGACACCATCTTTTCCTCCAGTTCCTTCCTTCGAGCATCTGACTTCTCCAGGGCATCTTTGATGCGCCCAAATTCTTCCTTCATGTTGGCCATCTCCTTCTCTGTCTCTGCACTCTTCAGTAGAGGCTTAATCTTAAAGTAGAGTTTCATCCAGGGCCAATTCTTGACCCCCATGAAGGCCCGAATGTTCCATTGAATCACCAGGAGAGCATCCCTGAGAGAGAAAAGTCAATGTAAGAAGTATCATGAACCCATTAATTTTGTCCTTCAATCCCATGAATCAGGCTTTACCTTCCACTAAGACTTCTTAGTCTCAACTCTGAAGGATATATATGATGAAAAATACTATCCATCCCCAGAGAAAAAACTGATGGTTGCTGAATACAGATTGAAGCATACATTTTACTTTATTTTTCTTGAGGGGTCTTTTTTGGGGGGGTCTATATTTTCTTTTACATCATGACTATTATGGAGATATTTTGCATGACTACACATGTATAATCCATATTAAATTCCTTGCCTTCTCAATGAAGAGGGGTAGGAAAGGAGGAAGGGAGAGAATTTGGAATTCAAAGTTTTAAGAATGAATGTTAAACATTATTTTTACATATAACTGGGGAAAAAAATGAAATGCCAAATAAAAAGTAAAAAAAAAAATTTAAAAAGACTCCTTAGTCTCAAGAGACCTCCTACCATTGAGAGGAAAGGAAGAAAGATTATAAATTCCTCAAGAGCAGGAGCATATTTTCTTGCTCTCTTTGTATCCCATGTATCCTTAAGTATCCTTTGTTCTCAAAGAAAACCATGACATCAGGGAGGTAATGCCATGATAAAAACATGAATTGGATTTGAGTGAGGGAGTAAACCTAGGTAGGCAGATACTTAATACATGTTTTGTGATAGATATATTCATAGAAAAGAGAAGATCTCTGTCAATAAAACTGACATTTATATAGGACTATAAATCTGCAAATTGCTTTTCATATGTGATCACATTTGATCCTTACAATACCTTTATAAAATTGGTATCTCATCTTCATCTTACAGAAAGGGAAAGTGAGTTTTAGAGAGGGTAAGTGCCTTGTTTTTGCTCACACAGGTGTGATGAGATTTGAAGTCAGGTCTTTTCTGACCCAAAGTCCAGCACTCTACCCACCATAGTGTATTTTCCTGGGTATCACAGGCTGTCACCCCCTGGAGAATTTGTACTGAAACTTCTTATATTTCAATAGCAATGTCCCTCATTGATAACTGATGACAGAGAGGAATATCAAGATGGACTCATAAAGAACTAGACTTCCAATGTCCTTGTAGTCCTAGAATTCATGATTAACTTCTAGTATCCTAAGATCAGTAGATGACATTTATATGGTACATTAAAATCTGCAAAGCATTTGACATAAATTATCTCATTTAGTCCTCACAATAATCCTAGAGAGGTGGGTAGTATGATTATCCCTTTTACAGATAAAAAAACGGAATCTGTGAGAGATTAAATGACATGCCTAAGACTATTAAATATCTGAGGCATATCGGAACCCAGTCTAGCACTATGTATGGCACCACCTGGTGGTCATCTAGCTTCAATTCTATTTAGACAGCTTTTGGGGTCTCTGGTTCAGGGGTTCAGTAGTTCCCCAATGCCTCTCTCTCTCTCTTCACTCTTGCCCTGCCTTCTTCCCTTCTCACCTTCGTTCCACAATTTTCTTGAACTCGATCCTCATCAGCTGACCCCGGGCCTGGGCCTGAATTCGGGTGATGATGCGGGACAATCTCTCATCTCTCATCTCTTCCAGCAGTCCAAGCAGCCCAGCCTTGAAGAACACCTAGAGACAAGATTCACATGTTGGAGATAAGGAAGAAAGAGTAAGGTTACCTTCATGGGAAGTTATCCCAATTCCCCTAAGAGGGAATTGAGGAGGGAAGATTGGTGGAGCTGGGAGATTTCGTTGCAGATCTTTTTTTTTCCAATGGGGGCAGTTGCGGGGGGGTAGTAAGAGGACAAGGCAGAGAAGGAAAGGTTAGGGATAAGACTAGCAAAAAAAAAAAGAAATGAAATGAAAGAGGATTAATGAAGCATCTAAATCTCTTTTCTAAGATTCTATCCTGCTCTATCCTTAACATTAGAGAATGGACTAGAGGCCAGAGGACTTGGATGGTTGATGGAAAAGAAAGAAAAGGAAAGTGGGGTTGAGAATGGTGGGGAGAGGGAACCTTTGCTTTTCTTGCTGTGGTTTCACACCCTCTCCTTTTAAGGAATCCCTATACATTCCAAGAGAGTTCTCTCCATTGTGGTCCTGCCTCCCTCACCTTGGTGTGACCAAACTTGTACTGGTTGTGGTCAATGTCCAGGGAGCCGAGCAGCTTCTCTGCCCCCTTCCTGCTGTCAATGAACTGACCTTCAGGGATGGCAGCTGGGTTCAGAATCCTATATCTGTTGGGAGAGGTGGAGATGGTTATCTCATTCTCTGTGTGATTCTTGATTAAATGGAAAATGATGCTTTCTGGATACAAGATCTTCTACCACCAGCCCTACCCACCTCTAACTTACTCCACCCTCCAGACTCAAATACCTGGTGGCCCTCACCCACCTTTGTCGGAAGTCCCCATAGAGGATACGGTTGGGGAATCCCTTCCTGCAGATTCGGATTCCCTCAAGCACTCCATTACAACGCAGCTGATGCATAACCAGGGGATTGTCCATCACTCCTGCAGACATAAGAAGATGGGATAAAAGTTACATTTCTGAATAAACCAAGGTGGACCATTCCCTATCATCCATCCTTTTTTAACTGCCTTCCTATTTTCTACTCACCAGGAGCTTTTCTCTCATTGGGAATGATGCATCTCACAAAGTGGGGATGGGTGGTCTTTAGATTGGCCATTAGCTTGTTGAGATTCTCCTGGGGATAGATGGCAGTTATCAAGGAGGAGTAAAGATGATAGGAGTCATTTCTTGGACACCCTAAGGCCCAGCTTCAGCAACACTGAAATTTTAACTATGTTGACTCAATACCAACAAATGTGAGTTTACATATGACGTGTGCAGAATTTGCATGTAACAACTTTTTTCTCTTAGTTCCAACCTACCCTGCCCAACTAGAGCCAAGTTTTCCCTCTACTCCCAGTTCCACCCACAGTGGCTAACCCTTCTTACCCTGTGGAGAGCTGACACTGTCTGAAAGGAAGAACCTTTTTTCTTGCCTCCTTTGCCTTTGGTATCAGCTATTGAAGAGAGGAAAGAATCAGGGAGGGAAGGCACATTTTTTCTATCTCTACCCTACACATTCCCCTCTCTATGTTTCCTTTTTCATTACCTTTCCCCCTCAAGACTTCCCCTTTTTCTAACTTTTCTTACTATCAAGGATATCCCCATCCTCCCATTCATCCAGACTTACAACTAGATGTCATCTTTTATTTTCCCCTCACCTTCTTAACATCTCTTCTCTCCTCTGACATCACCACTATCCTGTTATAGGCCCTTGTTACCTTATTCTGTACAATTGCAACATAGCCTGCTGTCTGGTGTGTCTGCCTCATCTCTCCCCACTCCAATCCGTCCTTTTCTCAGTTGTCACATCTTCCTAAAGTGCAGGTCTGACCCTATCACCTCCTCTAATCAATAAACTTCAGTCATTCCCCTTTATCTCCAGGATCAAATATAAAATCTTGTGTGACTCTTAAAGCCCAGGTAACTTGTTTTTTCCCATTCATCTTATACTTTATTTCCTTCGTGTTATCTTTGATCCAATAATATTCTTTACTATTCCTTTCATACATCTCTCTTTTTAAGATACTGTTTCCCCTAATTACATGTTAAAACAAATCTTTAAACTTTTAAAAAAATATTTTGAGTTCCAAATTTCCTGTCCCTGTTCTCCCTGAAATGGTAGGTAATCTGATATAGTTTCTCATTACCTTTCCTCCTCAAGCCTTCCCCTCTTTCTAACTTTATTTACTGTCAAGGATACCCCCATCCTCCCAGTGACCCAGCCTTGCCATCCAGTCACATACCTCTGTATCTTCCAACTTCGAGCTGGTTCCTGTACCTGAATTCTTTCCCTCCTCATCTCTGTCTTCCTGGCTTTCCTGGTTTCCTTTAAGTCCTAGCTAAAATCCCACCTTCTACAAATCATCCTTCCCCATCCTTTCCTTTGAGACTATCCCCAATTGATCCCTATAGATCCTGTTTGTACTTAGTGGTTTGCATGCTATGAACACCTTCAGGGCAGAGATTGGGGTGTTGATTTTTTCCTATCTTTCTATCCTAGCACATCATAAATGTAGTTGACTGTTTGATTGATAGGGCTCAGAAACTGCTCCTTCCCTTGAGCAAAATGTTGCTGTTGGCCTTTGGAAGTAAGTTTACTTAAGGAAAGTTAGAAAGTAAATCTAGTCTAACTTGCCCAGCCAGTAATAAAACTTGAATTTACTTGTAATGAGCTGAGTAATACAAATTGTATTGAGCTCTGTGGGGAATTAGAACCCTGTTCTCCAGTTTTGGACACCTCCATCCAAATCCCAGACCATGTCTCTTCACCTACTTTGCATACTCTCATGGTCCCTGTCATTGCCTTAATACTTTTGACCTGGACCCTAACCTCTGCCTCTGGCACCTTGAGTCAGTACCGCTCATCTCTGTACTCTCACCCCAGTCTATACCTACATCTGACCTTTTCCTAAAGAGGAATCTTCAGTGACCTTTCCCATTTAGTTGGCACAAAAGGCATTAGTCTGTATCCTCTATGACTGGAGTTTCCTATCCAAGTACATCCATTGCTCTCTTCCCATATCTTTCTCTTTGACTCTCTCCTTTCTCAATATGCTTTACCTCTTTTTCCCTTCCTTCTCTGAAGTTAGGGACTTCTTTCCTATAGTCCATAATCACCTCCAAGCAATATGTTCCCTCTGATCTAGGAATTCTTGGTTTCTTAACAACTAGACACTGAATTTCTAAGATATCAGTATCAGATTTCCCTAATTAGGTCCTCACCAGTATCAGCAGAAGCATAGGAAGAAAAGAGGGTTGCCATCAGTTTGAGGGAGGACTTCTGATAGAGACCCACCACAGTCTCATTGAGTGGGTCCTTGTTCTTCTCCAGCCAGCCCATGATATTGTAATCTACGGTTCCTGCATAGTGTATCAGAGAGAAGTGGGCCTCCTGCTTCCCTTTGATGTTTCGGGGCTTTTGGAAGTTGTTGGACTTGCCCAGGTGGTTGTCGTAGAGTTTTGCCTTGAAGGTTGTGTCACTGGCTTTGGGGAACATGCATTCCTCCTCCAGAATGGACATTATGCCCATAGGCTGTAGGAAAAGGGAGAAGGAATGGAGCTGAATTTTCTTCCAAGGGTTCACAGAACTATAAATCCCCAGATAAGGAGGAATCTTAGTTCACTTGTCCACTCCTATATTTAAGTACCTGCTCTGTTACTGACTACTGACTTCATTATTTTATTTCAGTCCCTTGTACCTCTACCTCATGACCTGAGAGTGAGGCAGCAGAAAAAGTTGGGGTAAATGTTCTTTAAGTCAATAAGGTCCAGTTCAGGAAAGTGATTCCTAATATTTAACCTAAATATAAACAATTTCAGGTCAAACCCATTTCAAGACTACTGAGGTCATCTTTAAACCAGTCTTTTTCTCCACCCTGGTCCCCCCAATCATTATCATCATTATCATCATCATCATCACTATGATTTTTTGCCATCACCATATTCTCCAATTTCTTGAGTTGTTGGGGGTTAAAAGTGTGAGCTGCCCTCCTTGCTCCTTGATTCACTCCTAAATTTACTGCTTTGATGATAACTGGAATTCAGATAAGCTGAAAATACTGGATCAGTGGCATGAAAGGAGTTCCCTGATGGAGATGAGGGGCTAGGGAGGGACTGAGAACACAGATCCTGGGAATTAATCCAGAAGGGATTAAAAGAAAGGGTCTGAGTAATTGGAAAAAATAAAATAAAATAACATTTAAAAAAAGAAAGGAAGGAACTGAAAAGAAAGGGTCAGGATACTGTGATTCTAACTTCTTATCCTTAGACTTCATGCCTTGGCAGGGACATGATGCTGTCCCTCTGTTTGGGGTCTGGGCCAAGGAGGTGGGGACTGGGCACCTTCTCAATGAGGTCAATGCAGGCCTGCAGGTCCATGCCAAAGTCGATGAACTCCCATTCGATGCCTTCTTTCTTGTACTCTTCCTGCTCTAGCACGAACATGTGGTGATTGAAAAACTGTTGCAGTTTCTCATTGGTGAAGTTGATGCAGAGTTGCTCGAAGCTGTTGAACTGGGAGGGACAGAAGGAGGAAGGGGACAGGTCAGTCACTCATTCAATCAGTGAACATGGCATATGTGTGGGATAGGATAGACAATGACTTTTTTTAGCAGAGTAGAGGGATAGTATTTATTAAATTGGATAGATGTGATGAGGAGTAGCATGAGATGAGACTGGATAACTAGGTTGGTGGAACCAGACCATGAAAGACAAACTGTATTAGAATGAGGAATTATCTGGAGTGTCCAGAGACCTGGAAAACAATTCTAGCTCTGAAACTCATTAGCTGTGTGAGCTTGGGCAAATGGCTCCTGTCTGGGCTTTACTGCAAAAAAGGAGGTATTGGACTACTTTCTGTCTAATGTCTCTTTTCCAGTTCTAGTAGGCTCTGATTCTAAGCATGTACTGGCGCCTATTCATGAAGGACATATGAGTAGGGTCCCTGTCCTAGAAGACTTTATAATTCAATTAGGGATCAAAGAAAGAAGAAAAATTATTATTTGAAAAAAATATTTATAGTAACTTTTTGTAGCAACAAACCACTAGAAACTTGGGGGGTACTGATCAACTGGGGAATGGTTGGACAAATTGTAGTATATTATTATTATTATTATTATTATAATGGAATAAAAAAAGAAATGGTCTCAGAGACACCTTGGAAGATATTTATGAACTGATGCATAGTGAAGTGAGCAGAATCAGGGGAACAATTTCTATAACATTATCATCATAAATATGAATGATTTTGAAAAACTTAAAAAATCCTGATCAAATGAATGATCAACTAAGATTCCAGAAGAATGATGAGGAAGAATGTCTTGCATCTCTTAACCTACAGGTGTTGGACCTGGGGAAGGGAAGGGCTTCTCTTGGTCCTATTAATTCCAGGGGGGATTGAAAGAAAAGCATTGAGAAGAAGCAATCAGCATACTATAATTCTAACTTCTTGTCCTTAGACTACATGTCTTGGCAAGGACATGATACTGTCCCTCTGTGGACACACATTTTTTGGACATAGGAATATGGATATTTGTTTGGTTTGATTATGTATATGTTACAAGGGGTTTTTACCTCTTAGTGGGAAGGGAGAATAATAAATGTTTGATAATTGAAAAATATATAATAAAAATACCGACTATTAGGGAGATAATTTTTTCAATTTTTAAAAAAACTTTTCCAATTATATGTAAAGGTAATTTTCAACACTCATTTTTGTAAAGTTTTCTCCTTCCCATCCTTCCCTCCCCCAACTCTAGGATAGCAAGTAATCTGATATGGATTATACATGTACATCATATTGTCATATTAGTCATGCTGTGAAAGAAGAATCAGAAGAAAAAGGGAAAAAAACACGAGGAGGAAAAAACAAAAAACAAATTTAAAAAGGTGAGGGAGATAATTGCAAAACACATGAAACAATTAGTGAGCCAGACAAAGCAGTCAGGATCAATCAGGGCTAAGCAGTGTAGGGGAGAATATTGGTATAATGGGAATTCAGAGAAGGGAGTAATCAATGTGGGCTGGAATACTTGGTAAAGGCTCCTTGGAAGAGACAGGACTTCTTTTAGGGCTTAAAAGAAGTTCCTTGCCCAGGGGAGATGTGTCATTTCCTGGTCCCCTTGGCTGAGTACCACAACTGAATTCACCCCTAACCAAGACTTTCTCCCCACTGTCTCCACCCTCAACTCACATCAAAGATTTCAAAGCCAGCAATGTCGAGGACACCAATAAAATACTGGCGTGGCTGTTTGGTCTCCAGAGTAGCGTTGATCCGAACCACCATCCAATTGAACATCTTCTCATAGACAGACTTGGCCAGGGCCCCAATGGAGTAATTCACCTGCTGGACATTCTGGCCTTTGGTGACGTACTCATTGCCCACCTTCACCCGAGGATGACACAGCCCCTTCAGGAGATCAGCCGAATTCAGCCCCATGAGGTAGGCTGACTTGTCGGCATCTGATGGAAGAGAGACATGTTCTCCCATGACCCTCCAAGCCCTGTCCCGACTTGGCATCATGATCTTATCATATTTGACAGATACATAGTACCAATTAAACAGATGCATTCCTTTTGCTCTCAAATTCCAATAAATTGACTTGCTTGCTTACTTACTTGCCTTCCATTTTCTACCTTACTATCCCATCATTCTTAGAACACTCTTCTTCCTTACTCCAACTAGTGAATAGCCTAGTGATTGGAATACATTAGACATTTAATAATTGCTGAATGATAGATTAGTTTGAATCTCTCTCACATGCCATCCTCTATTCCTCCATAATGTAAGTGCCTTGATGGTAGAATCTGCTTCATTTTTGTCTCTATATCTCCAGAACTTATCCACACAGTACCCAGTAGACATTTATTAAATGGTAATTGAACTTAATTGAATCAAGTATTTCCTGTGTATTAATGTTCTCTAATAGCACCTACCTCCTGTGGTGGTTGTGAAGATCAAATAAGGTATTTGCCTGGTACAGAGTAGGTACTTAATAAGTGCTTTTTTCCTTCCTTCTTTTCCCTAAACTGTAAGATGTTTGAGGGCTAAGACTGTGAGTTATATTTCTTAAATATAATCCCAAAGAGCTTAACAGTAGAGTATCCAAGAAGCAGTCAGTTGCTATCTGTTGGCACCAAAGTGGTTAGACTCTTCTATCCACCCATTTGATCCTCCTAATGTATTATCTGACATTTATCAATTGTTGGTTATCTGACATAAGATAATGATGGAAAAAATGTTAATAATGAAGATTAAACTTTGTGCCTTGCCTACATTTTTTCCAGAAAGATGGTTGTTAAACATTTTATTAGCTTATGAGCAACTGTTAACTCCTGATAGCTAGTCTCATGAATGCTCAGTTAAACAAATAGTTATATTGGTCTGAGCTTGTGTTCACTCTCTTTGTCACCCCTACAGAATGGAGGGATCAGCTGAGGAAACTAAGCAGCAAGAGAGCACAGTGAAAAAAGAATGTTGATTTGGAGTTAGAAAGACTTGGGTTTGAATCTTGCCATGGAACTATAGTTGTGTCATTTTGGGAAGTCATAACCTCCTTCAACCTCAGTTTCCTCTTGTGTAAAATGGGGATAATAATAGTAAGTATTTCCTAGGCTGAGGAGGCTCAAATGAGATAATATAATATAACTATCTTCCTTTATTTTTTTCCTTCATATGAGGCAATCAGGATTAAATGACTTGCCCAGGGTTACACAACTAGTGTCAGGCTAAGGCTAGTGCTCAATCTACTGTGCTATTTAGCTTCCCCAGAGATAATATGTGTAATGTGTTTTGTAAACCTTAAAGTGATGTATAAACAAGAACTATAATTATGCTTCGAGCTGAGAACTAATGCTAATTCTTGGTTGGAAGCATTAGGTAGTAGTTAGGGAGCCACACTTAAGAGTAAGCAGGGCCTGGGTTTGAGTTCTGCTACTGACATGTATTGGCAGTGTGAATCTTTGGTTTCCAAGTAATTTCCTAAGATTTTAAGGTATACTGGAGCCAAACCTCTTTCTCCCTCCCTCCTTCTCTCCTTCTTTCCCCCACCCCTCCTTTCTCCCTCCCCCTCTCAATCTCTCCCCCTCCCCCTACTCCAACCTCTATCTCCCCCACGGTAGCCCAGAGCTCTTCCACTGATCCCTCATACCTTCTGTGCCGTCTGGCTCTGCCTGCTCCTCCCTCTGCTTCTGCTTGAACTTCATGTTCCCATAATGCATGATGGCCCCTGTCAGCTTGTAGACCCCAGCCTTCTCCTCTGCAGTGAAGCCCAGGACATCAAAGGCACTCTGGGTGGGTGGGGATCGGGGAGAGAGAGACCAGGTTAATTAGTCTCAAAGCAAAGCTCTGGAGCATCTGGGCCTTTCTTTCTATCCCCTTCCCCACCCCAGCCCAGCTTCCACCCACTCACATCAGTGGCCAAGAGCTCCTCAGAGTCATCGATGGAGGCCACAGACACCTCCCCCTGGGACACGAAGGCGTAGTCATAGGGGTTGTTGGTGACCAGCAGCATGTCTGTCCGGGTCATTTGTCAGATCAAGAGGAGAGACAGGAGCAAGGGAGAAGTGGGGAGGGGGAGAGACAGAGAGACAGAGAGAGACAGAGACAGAGAGGGAGGAGGGGAGAGAGAGGGATGGGGGCAGGGGGAAGGGAGGGAGAGAAGAAAAACAAGACAACAAGGAAAGAAAGAGGTAAAAAGAGAACAAAATGAAGAGAGGGAGAGAGACAGAAGAGTCCATGAGTAAGTGAATTAGAGTTCAGGCATTAGAAGATCTCTCCCAGAGGCAGTTTCATCTCTCCCTTCCCTTGAACTGTGTGAATGTGTTGTGTTTTGTCTGTGTGTGTGTGTGTGTGTGTGTGTGATGCTCAGGAGAGAAAACTCAGGGTCAGAGCCTTACCCAGAAGTTCTGGCTTCTTGTTGGACAGGATCTGGTAAAAGATATGGTAGTTTCTTTCTGCTTTTAGCTGGAAGATAACCCGGGACTTTTCCAGGAGGTCTGAGAGGGGGCAAATAGGATAAGGAAGCTGGGTGAGACATGACTCACAGAAAGGAAGGGAGAGCAAGAGACACAGACAGGGATAGACTGAAACTCACTGATGGAGAGACAGAGAGAAGGTGGAAAGACAGAGTAATAAAGTGACACTGAGACTGAAAGAGAGGCAATATAGAGACAGAGAAACGAGAAAGAGAGAGGCAGAGAGAGACACAAAGAAAGACAGAGAATGAGACAGAGGGGGAGAGAGAGACACAGAGAGAAACAGAGAGAGACATAAAGAGACAGAGACAGAGAGAGAGAAGAGACAGAGACAGACAGAGAAGGGGATGAGAAATACAGAGATAAAGTGACTGGGAAATAATGGCATAAAGAGAAATACTGCTGCAGTGATAGAAACACTAGGAAATACTAGTAAAATGATACAGAATCAGAATTAGATAGGTTAGGAGAGATGAGATTCAGACACAGAATTAGGCAGATTTAGAGGGTCTATGACTGAGAGGACAAAGAATTACAGAGAAAGAATTAAGAAAGCTCCAAGGTTGATGGAGATGTACAAAAATAGGCAGAAGAATGTGGAGGTAATTTAGTCACTCACAGGTTTCTATGTCAGCTGAAGCCAACTTTCCAGTGGCTCCAAAGTGGATCCGGATGAATTTTCCCTGAATGATGGAGGAGGAAGAGGAGAAGGAAGAAGAAAATACAGTAGAAAGTCAAATCATCAGGAGAGGCTACTTCCACCTCATAGACCCTGTCTACTCATCATAGTGTACTGTTTGATCCTAAGTAAAAATAGCCAAAAAATAATGACTAGACCCACCTCCACCTAGGAAGTAGTGTGATAATTGCTGTATGAGAGCTTTGGATGCAAAGTCATTCCAGAGATGTGGATAATCTGACCCAGAGCCATCTCTACTTCAAGTTGTATATCTCAAGGAGGTTATAGACAGGAAAACAGGTCCTCCACATATACATTTGCTACAACAATTTTTTTGTGGTAGCAGAGAAACAGACACAAAGTAGATGTCCATTGGAGGGTGGCTAATCAAATTGTGGTACATAAGAAATGAGGAATATGACATATTCAGAAAAATTTGGGAATACATGAGAGCTGATGTATAGTAAACAAAATCAGGAAAACCCAAAGCACAAGGACAATGATATAAATGGAAGGAATGAAAAAAAGTCAAATTGAAAGTTGTGTAATTATTATACCCAAGCTTGGCACTAGAGAGGAACTGAAAAAAAATGCATCTTTTCTTTGCAGAGTTGGGGAACTAGGGGTGTAGAATGGTACATATTTTTTTCAGAGAAAATGAGTAAGGCACCATGTTAGGATAAAAAGAGTCCTTATTTTGTAACTAGAGTTCAAGTCCTGATTTTAAGTCATTAAACTTCTCTGGTCTCAGCTTAGTGTAAAGTGAAGAGATTGGACAAATAAAACCTCTGAAATCTCTTCCAGCTTTAAATCTATGATCCTAGGAGTAGCTAGGTGGCACAGTGAATAGAGTCCTGGTCTTGGAATCAGGAGAACCTGAGTTCATATCTAACATCAGACACTTTCTGTGTGGCACTGGGAAAATCACTTATTTTTATTTCATTTTATTTTTTTTAAGTTTTTGCAAGACAAATGGGGTTAAGTGGCTTGCCCAAGGTCACACATCTAGGCAATTATTAGGTGTCTGAGGCTGGATTTGAACCCAGGTATTCCTGATTCCAGGGCTGGTGCTTTAACCACTGTGCCACCTAGCTGTACCTGTAACCCCAACTGCCTTGAAAATAAAATAAAATCAACCCATGTTCCTAAGTATTGGTGGGTTTTCTTGAACTTTTCCCCTCTTCCTTTTAAAAATCTTTGTTACAAGAATGGGGACAGGAAAAAGAGGATATATTTGGAAATGAAGATGATGTAAAAACAAAAGAAAAACTGAAATAGAAGAAGAAAGAAAGTCACTAGAGAAATAAGTGCTTTTAGAATCAACTCCCAATTTTCTGCATGTTAATTATCCACTTTTCAACTGTGACCTAGAGCCTTCCCTTTCTCTATTTTCATCCAGGTCCTAAAATAGTGATGGTCAGGATGAATTGGGAAGGGTATGGGGCCTGGCACATCAGAGGTGAGTATCTACAGGTCTCTGATTATAAGCCCAAACCAATATATTACAAAATAGAATTCACATATTATGGGATAGGACTTGAACTTGTGTTTTCATTGGTGTAGGGCAAGTTTGGGGAATATCTGGCCCACAGGTTGTATAAGGCCCTCAAAATCACTTGATCTGGTGCTGCCATGGTAACCACAGGCAGGATTTGAAATTCAATAAATCTAGGAGCTTTTTAGGGGCAAATTAATTAAATGCTTGACCAAAATACAATAGGCTAATTTTTAAGTTTTGGTCCTTGGCAGAAAAAAGATTCCCTACTCCTTATATAGGGAAATTTCAAATAAGGAAATTCCCCTTACTAGGTATCTTTTCTTCAGCATGTAGTCTTAGCTTCTTAGAATGATAAGAAGCTAAATGACTTGTCCAGAGTCACACAGCCAGTCTTGTAAGCATCAGGACTTGAACCCGGGTCCTCCTGGATCCAAGGGTAGTTAAATATCTATTACAGTAGATGCCTCTTCAATACTTATATAGGTCTTTAAAGTTTCCAAAGTGCTTGCCTCTTAACCACCTTGTGAGGTCAATAAGCACACATTATGAAGCCCATTTTATAGATGAGGAAACTGAGAAATTAAGTGGTCTGCCCAAGTTCTTGAAGCTAGAAAGCATCTAGTGACATATTTCAGGCCAGGTGCCCTGACTTAGTTTAGTTCCAGGCTGGATAACCCTGCTGTATAACAACTTTGGCTTCTTTATTAGGTACGGTATTGAGAGTTTACTGTTTAGTCAATATTACTTACAAAACGTGAAGAGTTGTCATTCCTCACAGTCTTGGCATTGCCAAAGGCCTCCAGGGCGGGGTTAGCCTGGATGATTTGATCCTCCAGGGTACCCTGTAGAAGAAGGAGATACCCTCAACAAAAGTTTGTACTCCAAATTTTGTCTAGGTCTGTAGAAGATGGGGTTGAAGAGTCTAATCTGGTTTGAATGGGAAGTGTTGGGTGGGTGGACGACCAGGCCAGGGTGGTCATGGGGCTACAGCAGACAGGGCTCCTGAATACTGCCCTACCTCTCTCTCTTTACCTTCTCAGTACCTATTGCAATGGAAGGGAAGTCCAGCCTGTGGTATAGCCCCAGTAATTTGTTTTTGAATGAAGGGACTGTCTGTCCCCTCTGGGTAGTGCAGTCCTAATGTCCTGGACCATTCTGTACTATCCCTCAAGAATCTGTATTCCCATGGGTACCTTGTTGGCATTGGCGCTGTCCTTCTTGCCACGGTCCCCTATAGCTGCAATGCTGGCAAAGTACTGGATGACACGTTTTGTATTCACAGTCTTCCCTGCCCCGGATTCTCCACTGGAGGCAACAGTAACTAATTAGAACTAAGTAATCTTAATCACCTTTCATTGGAGTTTGTCCCTTTCCCTTCTCATCTTACCCCAGTGTTCCATTGATCACAATCTTGACTTGCCTTAAACTCTTCAAAATTATCACTCATCTCCCTCCATATTTTAGACACACCCTCTTTCCTCCCAGTTCTTTGGTCTCCCTGAAACCCACCCACCCACAAGAAGGAAAGTGGGTGGGCTTGGGCTAGGGGGACGATGGAGACTCACGTGATAAGGATGGATTGGTTCTCCCGGTCTGAAAAGGAGGAAGGAAGGGTAGGGTTAAGATTCTGAAATAAGAAAGGAACTAGAAGAAGTAGAAAGGGTTCTTTGTTCAGGGAGTCTCTCACCTGTCAGCATGTACTGATAGGCATTGTCAGAAATGGAGAAGATGTGGGGTGGAGCTTCGCTCCTCTTTTTGCCCCTGTAGGCAGCGACCACTTCTGCATTGTACACTGGCAGCCACTTGTAGGGGTTGACAGTGACACAGAAGAGGCCAGAGTAGGTCTGCAATCAAAAGAGGGACACAGAGAGGAGGGTCATAAACAGCACAGAGGTATGTGAGAGAAGGGGAAGGTGGAAAGACTAATTGATTCAGAAATGGTGGAGATAACAAGCAAAACATGGCTTAGGGATGGAGATGGGATTTCTAACACTCCATAAGATGGGAACTGATTCTTGACCACATGTCTTGAATACCTCCACACTGTCCAGACTTAATTTGGGACCCATTGAAAGACAGGAAACAGGGCTCATGTCCCATTTTGGTTGCCCTTTGGGATAATTTAACCTTTTAGCTTGGGATGATATAAGACTGGCACTGTAACACAATGCCCTAGTCTGGATACTGGATAATAGCCACAGCTGTGGGCACTCACATAGATCATCCAGGCTGCATAGCGCTCCTTGAGGTTGAAAAGCACAGCGGGCTCATGCAGGAAAGTCAGCATGGCCATATCTTCAATCTTGTCAAACTTGGGTGGATTTTGCTGCAAGATCTGATCTTCTTTAAATGTCAACGTCTGGCAGGAAAGTAGAACCCAGATGTGACACTGGTAATCCCTCTGCCTGCCCTTCCCAATGTCACTTTGCCAGGCTCTGCCTCTATTGGTACCTAGACACTGCAGCTGCTGGTGTGGTTGACTAAGGGTCTTCCATCCTAGGCTCTTCCCTTAGATACCTCAGGCCTCATCTGTTACCTCCCCATCTATCTGCTGTCCCCCAACTCTCTTCCATCTTTCCTGCCTCATCCCTTTTTCATACTTTTCCTGGGTCCTTAGCTTTTCTTCTTCTTGCCCACTTCCAGAATGTAGACTTCCAATTCTTCCAATTCCAATTCCTCTTTCCTGATTAACCACAGCTTTTGGGTTAACTGGTCAGAGAGCTATCTCTAACACTGTCTAACTGTCTCATAAATACCTGCCTTTGGTCATCAGAGAGGATGGAGTAAAAGGCTGGAATGGCTCAGTGCAAATCAATTTATGATTCTCCTAGTACCAGCCTTAGAAGATGAGTCAATGAGATCCACTGCTTTGTTGTTACAACAGAACCCAGATTTCTCAGTTATTCCCCCTTCTGTCCTTTTCTAGCTCCATATTGCCCCCACAAAGAATCCCAGGAGCCTCTCTTCCCCTCCTTGTTCTTGGCCCTCCTTTTTACCTTGCCATTCTCTGTATCGACGGTGACCTTGCCCCCTTCTCGGGACACAATTTTGGCCTTGACGAACTCCTCCTTGTCATCGGGCACAAAGCACTCTGTTCTGATGTCGAAGGGCCGGGTTTGTGCCTCTAGCCTCTCTTTATCAGACTTGCGTAGGTACTGGGCAGCAGGCCCAAACTCAGCCAAATTAGCATCACCCATCTTCGCAGCAAACTAGAAAAGAGTGAGAGGAACACTTTTGTATCAGGAAAAGGAGAGGAGAGAGGGTTGGTGGCACTCTAGCCTACAGCTCAGAGCCTACAGTTGTGACCCAAATGTCATCCCAAGGACAAAGGACTCAGTGCTCTGGAGAGCAGCAGGTGGTACCATAGAAGTAGTGGACTCAAACACATCTGGGGGGCCCAAGATACTTCAGTTCTGGGATATTCAAGGGATAATATTGAACTTGGAGATTCTCTTCTCCCAGGATGATGGACCTCCATCTCCCTTCTAGCTCATCCATGATGCCATATTTTGCTCTGACCAGCACCATGTATTAGTTCTCTGTCCTTCAAAGGTCTACTACTTTACTTTTTTCTTTAAATGAGCTTGAAGCCAAAGAAGGGGCCACTGTATGAACATGAGACTAAGGAATGAGGTGAGGCAATGGGTTGGACACATTTCTGGAGCTTTGGGCAACTCAGGCTCCCCCCCCCCCCCACATTTCTATCTGTGATTGTGGGGAAAGAGGAAAGATTGTTTCTTACCTGGATAGATTTTTTAGAGATTTTAGAAGAATCCTGGACACTGGGGATGTGGCGTCCTGGTTAGGGATAAAGAATGAAGAGGCAGAGACACAATCACATGAGAGATGGGGGTGGGGAGGAATAGAGACACAGAGAGGTGAGAGACAGGAAGAAAAGAAAAGAGAGACAGAGAGACAGAGAAAAGAAGACAGAGAGAAGACCAAGATAATCAATAAACATGATGTAGAGATAAGTAGAAAGAGATGGTCAGTTTAACAAAGAAACAGTGAAATGGAGAATGAAGATAAAAAGAGGAATAAGAATAGAAAGGTGGAGATAAAAAAAATTATAAGATCCCAAGGTAAGGGTGGAGAGAGAGAGAGAGAGAGAGAGAGAGACAGGAATCAGAGATGGAAATGTTAAGGCAGATAAGGAGATGGAAGCATATTGAGCCAGGGAAAAATAAAGATAAAGAGACAGATGAGGTAGAAATAGGAGGGCAAAAATGAGGAAAGTAATTCAAAAAGAGAAATACAGAGAGGTAAAGCACATACAGAGACATTGATGTAGGAAAATAGAATAAATGGGTCAAGATGGGAATGGGTAGAAGAAGCAGAAGGAGGAGGAGGAGGAGGAGGAGGAGGAGGAGGAGAGAGAGAGAGAGAGAGAGAGAGAGAGAGAGAGAGAGAGAGAGAATTTTTCTTCACTTTTTAAAGATTATTTTCTCTTAAAATAAAGTTTTTCCAAGGGTCACTGTTTTCTGATGCTGTGCCAGGACCACCCTCCTCCCCATAGCCAGAAATTATATGAAGATAGAAACTTTCCAGTGGAGATATCCAGAATGGAGTGGGAACTCCATATGAGTGAGGGTGCTTTCCCTTCTGATCCCATTACCTTCCACTATCAACCCTCCAATCCCAAGGAGGTCAGTACTCCCCCTCCACCCTCTCTAGGTGAACAGAGGAATCGGGGAACAACCATCCCCTGCTTACCTAAGCCAACAGCAGACTGTTCAGCATCTGTGTCCTCAGAGTTCCCTATCTCCTTTATATTCTGCCCCCCCTCCCTCTCTCCAAATTAGGACCTATTGTGAGGGACCCTCCTCCCTCCCTCTCTCCTCCTAGTTCCTCCCTTGCTCTCTTTGCCCTCTAGGTGATGGCAGGACAGCCAGGCCCCCAGATTTGCCCATGAAAGGTGATTTGCCCCAGCCCCCTGGCTCTGGGACCTTTTTTTAGGCCTTGGTTGCATTCCTCACCTCAGAGGGGCTGATGGGCTGATAATGGTAAGACAGCCGTCTTCTTTCAACACCATCCTCTCTCCCTGCATAAGCCTTACCTCGGTTATTTTTAACCCAAAGGGTGGGTGTGGTAAAGTAAGCTCATTGTGGGTCACCTTCTCCCCTGTTTGCTCAGATGCTTGTCCCCCCACCCCACTCTCCAACCACAGAACCCTATTTTCTCTTTGCCCAAGTTAGTGAAGAAGCTTTAAGTTGGTGCCAGGAGGTCAAGATGAAGTAGGGGAGACCCCTAGCCCTTCTCTCTGATTCAGGGTTGGATAAAAAATTCCACCTCTTACTTATCAAGCAGATCCTATATCTGTCTCCCTGGCACCCTGGGATGTTTTGACCCTGCTCTGGAGCCAGAGGGAATGGCTATCGCATGCCCTTCCAACCCCCCCTTCAAATCTTTTCGGATTGTGATTGTTACTAACCAATATTTCCAGTATATTAATGTATAGTCAATACTCTGGGTAATGGATATATTTCCATATGTGTGTTTTCATACCTATAGCTCACACTCAGGAGTACAATAAGACAGGCACCTTCACATTTACTACCTCTTGTCCCTCTGACCCAACCCTGTGAGTTGGGAGGTGGGGAAAGTCTGGAGGTGCTAATCCTAGGGTCTAAAGGATAGGGGTGGTGATGAGGGACTCCCTTTCATTTGGAGCAGGTGGGGGCAGGATGGGGGGACACAGGTGCCAGTGGGAATGACTGGGAAGCCTTCATGCTTTGAGATTAACACCCAGGCTTTGAGTTTGGCATTCCTGGCAGAGTGATGGAACCTTTATGTCTGCTCCCTCCCTCTCACCAAGAAGACACCTTGGTGATCCCTATTTTCCTTTCTTCAGGTTGTTTGCCCTTACATCTCCTCCAGGGGCATGTTATCATCACCGCTTCCCACCTTCTCTTGAACACCCTTGTCTATGTCCTTGTCTATGTCCTTGGGATGAGCCCCATTGAGGCCGTGGGTGTCAGTCCACAGCAGACCATGTCTGTTGTGACGAAGTACACATTGTGTCCAGGGAACTAAGCCAGACTTCTACCCCCTCCCAACCCATGCCAGGACACTCTCCCCAGACTCTTCTCTCCTCTCATCCCCTATCCCCTGTCACCTCTCAATATAGCTCCAGGGGTGTGAAAGAGAGAGGGAGGGAAGCCGAGGTCAGCACCCCAGAATAAAGGAATTTTCCATTGTAGTCACTCTCTCACAGCTATTCCCAGCTCTCCAAGACCCCTTTACTTACTCAAGAACATGTACCCCTTTGGCCCAAAAGGTTATATATACGAAATGCCCCTTCACAAAATGTATGCCCCTCACATGTACCCTCACAAATTTCTTTAGCCAACCAGCATGAATCCCAGATCCCTCCAATTTCAGGAGATGTGCACCTCAAATTCCTATTTACCTCCCTATTGAGGTACCAAATTCTCCTTTTCTCCAGACTCAGGGTCATTCTATGTCACAGTAGGGGCTGTTAGCCCAGGCTCTATAGGTCACTACTTGTTCTTACCCCCCATCAGCTTGGGTACACGATAAGGAGGCTGAGAGTGCCAGGTTAGTTGACGTTAGATCAGGGCAATGAGAGCAGAGTATGTCCTCAAGAAACCCCATATCCTCGGCAAGCTGGTGGGCTAGATGAAGGTCTGAGGGTAGAGGAGGAGAAAGTGGTGATTGAATGGGTGGTGTATAGGATCTTGGTGCCTGGCAAGAGAGAGAGAGGACAGGGAGGGGTTAAACTGGTTCAGAGGTTCTGCTCTTCCACTCCTGGTCCCTGCCTCCCCTCACCCCCACCCCTTCTCCTTTCCTTTCATCAAGGCTTCCTCCTCCTCCTTTTCCTAGTCTCTCTCTTCCCAAACCCTCTCCCTCACTCTGCTCAATGACTAGGAAGGAGCATGAGAGTTAGGTCCTGAAAGCAGCCCTTTGGAGCTACAGGTAAGGGGGGGAATAGGGAATTACGTCCTATAGGACACGCTTCCCATCTTTGCACTGGTGGGACTCAGCTGGCCTCTCTTTGTTTCTATCTTCCTGTCTGTTTTTTTCTTTCTCACTCTGACTCTATCTTTATCTTTCCATTCCATGTCCCTGACTATGACTTGGACTTTCTCTGAAGTGTGAGGTTTCCCTCTAATATGATCCAGGATTATGTGCTTGCCCTTCCCAATTCCCATCAACCTCTATGTATCTTCTTTCACCCTTCCATTTCTTCCTCTCCCTTTCTTCTCTCTCTCCTGTATCCCTCCTATCTTTCCATACTTCTTTCTTCTTTTGCTTCTATTCTCTATCTAGCCTTTCTTATTAAAATATTGCTATTTAAAAGCAATTAGCTTTTCTACTGAACCTCTTCTTTCTCTTTTCTGCCTCTCTTCTCTATCTCTGCCTTCTGTTTCTTCTGTCTCTCTCTGTCTCTGATTGTCTCTCTCTCTGTCTCTCCCCACCCTCTACTTTCACTACTCAAATTCCCACTTTCTGAGCTTTTTAATCTCTTCGTTGTGGAGAGAGAGAATAAAAAGTCAGATATAGAGTCCAAGAGAGAAGCAGAAACAGATTGGGGGAGGGGAATGCTAGAAAAGAGGAAGATAAGGAGGAATCAAGGAGAGAAAAAAAATGTAGAAAAAGAGAAAGAAAAGGTCATTTAATATTAGAATGTCTCCTCCCTAAATCTAATATTTTTTTTTTACTACCCTTTGTCTCTATTTATCTGTGGCTCTTTTGTTTCTCTAGTTTTCTCCTTTACCTTTCCACTCATGTCCCCAGGTGTTCTTAACTTATTTTGTGTCATGGTTCCCTTTAGAAGTGGTGAAGTCTATGGGTCCCTTCTCAGAATAATACTTAGTAAGGGAGAGGGAAAGGAAATATATTAAGAACCAAACACTGTGTTAAGATTTTTTTATAAATACTATCTCATTTGATCCTCACAACCACTCTGGGAGGTAGCTTCTATTATTGTCCCCTTTTTACAGTTGAGGATACTGCAGCAGACAGAGGTACTAAGTGATTTTATAAGAATTATCTCATTTGATTCTCACAACAACCTTAGGAGATAGGTGTTATTCCCATTTTATAGGTGAGGAAACTGAAGTAAATGGAAGGTATGGGACTTGCCCAGGATCACAGTTATATGTCTGAAGTTGGATTTGAACTCAGGTCTTCCTGATTCCAGGCCCAGTGCTTTATCTATTATGCTACCTGTTGCCTGCATTCATAAGAAAGGACTTCTGTAAGATGTAATTTTTTCCCATCTAAGTTCCTCCATAAAATCTATCCAGGATCTCTAGGGTTAAGAATGCCTTCTCTAGTCTCACTTTATGAAGTCCCTCTTCCAATGAAGCATTCTTTCTTAGGTGGGAGACCTATAAGCCATTTTGCCTCTATCACAGGGCTCTTGTACTACTTGGGTAACTGAGGACTTAGTTACATCTCTAGGGCTGCAAATTGGAGGGGAGTAATAGAAGAGAATTTCTTTGGAATTCACCTTCACCTTCTATCCCTTCTATTCTGCAGAGCTAGAATCAAAACTTACTTTCATTCAAGGCCTTTGGTGCTCATCCCTTTGTTTGTGTTCTCATCCTTTTCAGGGACCATGTACCCAACTTTCCATTCCCCTGAAATCTCCTTCCACCATCCCTCTATTCTCTGACATACCTGTTCTATCTCTCTCAGGAGGTGTTGGTCCTCATGAATCAAGAGAACATTATTCCACCCTATAAGGGGCAAGGGAAGGTCTAGGAGAGGTATAGAGCTTAAGGAGAATAAGAGTGTAAAAAAAAGTATGTAGTGTCCTAGAACAATGGGGTCAAACTCACATAGAAAGGGGGGCCACTAAGCCATAATTAGTAACCCTGTAGGCTGGGTATTGATCTGGCTTTAAAATGTAATATTATCTAGGTTTTATTGTATTTTTCTTTGTTTTTGATAAATATTTCCCAGTTACATCTTTCTTTTTCTTTTTTTTTTATATTTTTGCAAGGCAAATGGGGTTAAGTGGCTTGCCCAAGGCCACACAGCTAGGTAATTATTAAGTGTCTGAGACTGGATTTGAACCCAGATACTCCTGACTCCAAGGCCGGTGTTTTATCCACTACGCCACTACGCCACCCCTCCCAGTTACATCTTAAATCTGATTCAGGTTGCACACAGGAATCTGTTTGGGTACATTTGACCCATTGGCTATGTATTGTACTCCTCTTTTCTGGTAGAGAAAAGAAGATTCCCCTATACTCCAAGGAAGATACAGGGTGAGCAGAGAGGATAGTAGGAGTCCCCTAAGCAGGTTCTTGGAGTGGGTAGGATAGTAATTATCTCACTAAGAAACATAGAATGTCATGAAAGGTGAGGGATCAACATGGTCCCCATCATATCTTGGTTTTGAGTCCTTGTTGCCCTTTACAATGATTTTCACTAGAACTTGGAAGGTTATTCCCTTCTCAGGAGAACTAGCTTATAGGGTTCACAACTTTTCAATGTCCTTGGGACCAAAACAAGACAATGGATATGAAAGGTCATGTCATATCTGACAAAAAAATGGAATGCAATGAACAGATGACTGTTTTCTCCAGATCTATTAATCCTGGATAATGGATGTGTACATAAATCAATATGGTTGGTCTAGGTTCAGAGAAGGATCTATAGTCCCATACTATGATGGAGCCAAGATAGTCTTATATTTTGACCAAACTTTCTTTAGAGTTTGACCAAACTCTAGAGCAGCTCTATTCTCTTCAAGCTTTAGAATGGGTCCCATTTTCTGGCAAGGCCTCCAGTCAGGAAGGAACATCAGGAAGACTCTGGTCTGTTCATAGGATCATAGACCATGAACCAGAAATGATTTGGACTCTTTTTTAACAGATGAGGAAATTGAGGGCCAGAACAGTTAAGACCTAGTTCAAGGTCATACATATTATTTTTTAAATATTAAAGGTAAGATTTGAACTCAGGTCCCATGAATCCAGAGTCAGTATTCTTTCTACTGTTTCAAGATACCTCATTTCATGTTCTAGAGATCTAGAAAAGAATTCAATCTCTAGGTATCTTGTCTGATCCCAGGGCAGGGAGAAGGGAGCAACTGAAGTGGACATCCATTCAAATGGGTAGACACATATGTGTACCACTTAACTTATACCACTGAAGCTATTCCTTCCCAATAACTCAGCCTGTCTTCCCACATTATCTACATTAGGGTAAGGTGGCGCAAAAGAAAAGGCAGGAAGCAATGTCTCAGCTTCTAGGAGAATTTTTTATTCTACTTCCTAGACAGGGTCTATTGTACAGGGACCATGGAGTCGAATGGGCCAATCACTGCACCTCCAGGTCAGTGCAGGACATTGTGGCCTGGCTACTCCTCATTCAAGCCCTTCTGGAAGGAAACAAAGTCCGAGTCAGTTCTGAGGGAAGGAAGTCAGGGATCAGGATTGTGGGAAAAGGATATGGTTCTGGGCCTCAATGAAACTTATAGTGCATTCTGTGGACATGGAGATTGGGAGTCTCTTGGGAATCAATGTAAAAGTTCCCCAAAGTTTTAATTACAGGGTCTTTAATTACAGGGTCAAAATGTCAGAGATCAAGAATCTCAAGGGTTGCTCTGGGTTCAGTTTCAGAGATGATGATAAACCTGAGTATGAGATTTATAAATCATAGAATTTTAGAGTTAGGAGGGACTTTTAAAAAAAATCTAGTCAAATCTCATTTTACAGAAATAGAAATTGGGGCTCAGTCATTGAGGAATGATTTGCTGAGGGTGATACAGCTAGTTAACAGTGTTTAGATTCAAAAAAGAGAGTCTCAGTCTATTGGGGTATGGAGCCCAACATTTGAGAAATCTAGAGGATGAGAAGCCCAAGGTCTGAAAAGCCTTGTGGGGAAAGCTGTGTGCAGGGTGCCAGATGAAGGATACTCCTTGAGGAAGGTACCTTGTCTGAGGAAGCAGGGGTGTCCAGATGGAGTGTGTTTGCTATGAGGAGTATGGGGTATGAGAGGTCCAATGCCTGGCAATAGGGAGTACCCTACACAAGGGGGCTTACCTTGGCACCAATGTCACGGCTCTTGGCTCGAAGCTTGTTGACCTGGGACTCAGCAATGTCAGCCCGTTCCTCGGCCTCATCGAGCTCATGCTGGACCTTCCTGAACTTGGACAGGTTGGTATTGGCTTGTTCCTCCTGTGGCAGGGGCAAGGAAAAGATCAGGAAGAAATGATTGGGGTGGGGTAAGGATATAAGGAGTTCTTTAGGCAACTTTTGGTTTGGGGAACCAACTCCTTTTCCATTTTGGACTTCAATTAGGCTACCCTGATCCAACTCCTATCTCCTTTGTTCCCTCCCTAGGTTTTCCAACTCCCATGAAGTAGGCACTCACCGCTTCTTCAGCTTGCCGCTTGTAGGCCTTGACTTTCAGTTGTAATTTGTCCACCAGATCCTGCAGCCGAAGCAGGTTCTTCCTGTCTTCCTCTGTCTGCCAGGGAACAGGGATGAAGAAGTCACTAGAGAGTCCACTGTCCCTTAGGTTTTTTTTTAATCCTTTTACTATTTTTCACTAAACTCTCCATTGGGAACTACCATTTTTCTACTTTTAATTTACTACCATCATAATCTTCCTACTCTCATGAAAAAGGAACAGAGGGCAATGGTAGGCATGAATTGAAATTTGTCCAGTGAAAAAGATGTGGTTCTGGGCTTGGGCTCTAGAGATGATATTCTTAATCTTTTTAGTGTCATGGACCTTTTTGGCAGTTTTATGAACCCCTTCTCAGAGAAATGTTTTAAATGCATGAAATACATACAATGCAAAGGAAATAAATTATTTTGACATACAGTTATCAAAATATTTTTAAAAATAAATTCACATAGGCTGCTAGGTGGTGCAGTGGATAGAGCACTGGCCCTGGAGTCAGGAGTACCTGAGTTCAAATCCAGCCTCAGACGCTTAATAATTACCTAGCTGTAAAACCTAAAAAAACCCCCCAAACCTTCAAAAATAAATTCACAGACCCCAGGTAAGGATCTTAGCTCTAGTGTAAAGGCTGGGTTTGAAGTCAAGATATGATGTTGAGATTTTTCCTAAAGTGAAATTGTCACATAAATGTGGTACAGCACCACAGCAGCACCACTAGTCTTGCACTAGAGGCATAGTGGCATTTTAGTTATGGAAGAAAGAACTTCCTTCAGAAACTGATTCTAGAGAACAAAAGCTTAGAGTTTGAATTGAAAGTGGTATTGCCTTTGGTTCTTATTTAGAGGATTTAAAGTATTTCAGGTGTTGTTTCTAGGGTCTTGAGTTTAGAGTTCTTTAGATGATTATATCTACTTCTTGTTCTACATTGGATGAACTTTGTTTAGAATTTGGGGCATATTCTCATGATGCCCCGCTATGAGGTTGAGTTTATAGGGTTGGGGTTTCTAGGGACTAATAATATGAAATATGACTATGAGTTGTGGCACGGGTTAGGCATTAGCTGCTTGCTTTGTCCCATGAGGAAGGAGCTAATTATGCTGTAGGCCAAGGAGAAAAAGTTTACTTTATCTTGGGGACCTGGATCTAAATAAGAGGGATCAAGCATTCTAGGTCACATGCAACCCAACACTCTTGAGTGCAGTTGAACCAGATTAACAAGTAGTTGGAGAACACAGATAATATTGATATGTGATTTTCTAAGTCAATATTGCAGTTTGCAAGGAGCTTTCTGTATGGTTTAGTGACCCCATTTCTATTTGAGTTTGATAACACTGGTCTAGATTAAGGGAGCTGAGAACACCCAGTTCTAAAGTCATTGTTTAGCTCACCTGATAGGTGAGCTCCTTGATGCGCCTCTCACATTTCCTCATGCCCTTCACTGACTCTGCATTCCGTTTCTGCTCCGACTCAAGCTCATTCTCCAGCTCCCGCACTCGGGCCTCGAGCTTCTGCAGCTGCTTCTTGCCACCCTTGAGAGCGATCTGTTCCGCCTCATCCAGTCGGTGCTGCAGGTCCTTGATGGTCTGCTCCATGTTCTTCTTCATCCTCTCCAGGTGGGCACTGGTGTCCTGCTCTTTCTTTAGCTCCTCAGCCATCATGGCTGCCTGGGGTGTGGGATGAGAAGGGGGGGGGGGGTCCTTTAGGCCTAGGCTCACCATAACTATGAAGCGATATTGGTCAGGAGAATACGGTGTACTCACATCAGTGATGGCCTTCTTGGCCTTTTCCTCAGCATTCCTACATTCCTGCACTGCCTCTTCCACTTCTGTTTGGAGCTGAGACAGGTCTGCATCCATCTTCTTCTTCTGGTTGATTAGGCTGGTGTTCTACATTAAGTCGGGGAGGGACAAAGAAAATTCATGACTCACTGGATTGATTGTGTCCAAAGTTCAGGTAAGTTCGAGGCTTACTCCAACTAGGAACTGAAACAAGTATATAGTTTCTTTATCTAAAAGTACACAAACAATACATTTATTTTTTTAGTATGTTTAAGTAATTCCTTAAGGTTTGCAAAGCACTGTTCTCACAGTAGCTTGGTGGGCTTGATTATTATTATTATGCTCATTTTACAGAGTAGATTGAGAATTTCAGAAGTTAAAAATGAGTTGCCCATGGTCACACAGCTACTAAATATTGAAGATGAGATTCAGGTCAGTTCTCACAATTCCAAGTTTAGTCCTCTTTCCACCAATTCCATGCTACCTTTATAAATAAAATGTTCTAGTTGAATAATCCTGGCATAATCAGATATATAATCAAAAGATCACAGGATCTATTCCTGGAAGGGATTTATTCCAATGACTTCATTTTATAGAAGAGGAAACTGAGGTTGGAAGTGACAAAGAAACATTTAGGCTTGATGCCAGAAAAAAAATAACAGAGGTATCCATTAAGTCTGTTTGATTGCTCTACATCATTGCAGGTCTATAAAGCATAAGATGGATGACCATTTGTTGGGGATATTTTAGGTTATTTTTTTGGAGGAGTCTGACCAAACTAGATGCCTGCTGTGGTACCTTCCAATTCTAAAATTATATGATTTTGTATTATGTGTTATACTCAGAGATGACATCCAACAAGTGGTTTTGTTTTAGACCACAATTTCTGGTGGTATTGTTAAAAATGACAATCCAAGGTGTACTGGAGTCAATTGTAAAAGGAAGCAAGAGAACTTAAACTGCAGAAATCAGCAAATTACAACTACAGATTTATTTATTATTTTATTGATTTGTAGACTTAAGAAGGTAATGTAAATTAAATTTAAACATATGCCTCTCTTCAGAGAACTGGTTTTTAAATATTTACCAGCACATCCTTGGGACAGAGACCAGTGAGGTTCTGCATGGTTAGGGTTGTCCAGTAGTTCCCCTCTTACCTGGGAGTGGAGCAGCTGCACCCGCTCACTGGTCTCAATGAGTTCCTGTTCAGCCAACTTCCGGGCCCTCTCTGTCTGCTCCACCACAGCCCGTAACTCCTCAAGCTCCGCTTGGAGCAGGTTGTTGCGGCGTTCCACAATGGCAATGTTCTCCTTTAGGTCATCATTGGCCCGGACTGCATCATCCAGTTGGATCTGGGTGTCCTGAAAATGAGAGAAATCAGCATTAGATAGGATAATGGCAGTAATGTCAACTGAGGAGGTGGATAAGAGTGACCCTATCTGGGCTGACCTGAGCAGCTATGAGATCCCTGATGGGTTAAAAGACTTGGGGTTCCCATTCCCTATGTAGAAACCAACACCTCTGCCTTTACCTTTGAGTTGCTTCTCCAGGCACCAGGGCTCTAGATCCTCTAGATTTAGACCACTAGAAATCTTGGAGGCCATCTAGGGCAGCTAGTGTATGGAGTGCTGGGCCTGGATCCAGGAAGACTTGAGTTCTAATCTGACCCCAGACACCTATTAGTTGTGTGACCTTGCATAAATTACTTAACCTCTGTTTGCCTCAGTTCCTTCTTATAAAATGGGAATATTAATAGTTCCTACCTTCCAATATTGTTGTGAGGATCAAATGAGATAACATTTATAAGGTGCTTGGTAGAGGGTCTGATATATAGTGGGCATTATGTAAATGCTAGCTATTATTATTATTATTATTAGGCAGCTTGGTAGCTCAGTGGATAGAGTCCTAGACCTGAAGTTGGAAAGATCTGAGTTCAAATACAGCTTCTGATATTTATTAGTTGTATGATCCTGGGCACTTAACCCTATTTGCCTTAGTTTCCTCATCTATAAAATGAGCTGGAGAAGGAAATGGCAAACTACTTCAGTGCCAAGAAAACCCCAAGTGGGTTCATGAAGAGTTGGACATGACTGAATAGAAACCTCAACAATTATTGTTATTACTATTATTATCTGGTTTAAGCTCCTCATTTTACATTTGGAGAAATTGAGAGCTGGAGAGGCTAAATGACTTGCCCTAGGTAATGTAGGCAGCCTTTAAATCTGGTTCCCCTATCTCCAAATCCATTGTCCTTTTTGCTGAACCACTAAACTGTTGTCAAGACACTCTAGCCATCTCCAGAGCAGTGGTGATGGGGAATGCCTAAGTTCTGAGAAAGCTGACTTACCTTGAGCAAGCCCTGTAGGGTCTTGACTTGCTTCTGGGACTCTGCCGCTATGCGATTAGCATGGCTGAGTTGGATCTCCATCTCATTGAGGTCTCCTTCCATCTTCTTCTTCACCCGAAGGGCCTCATTCCGACTGCGGGTCTCAGCATCCAGAGATGTCTGCAGAGAGTCCACCACCCGGAGGTGGTTGCGCTTGGCCTGCTCCATCTCCTCGTCCTTTTCTGCCAACTTCCGTTCAATCTCAGCCTTGATCTGGTTGAACTCCAGCTGTGCCCGGAGGATTTTTCCCTCCTCATGCTCTAAGGAGGCCTGGGAGGGGGAAAGAGAAGAGCTAAGAGTGAGAAGGAGACATGTGTGTGACAAGTTATAAATATGAATAAGGTAGAGACTAAGGGAAGGGGCAGAAGCAGCTTGACATAGTGGATTCAGAGATGGACTGAGACAGGACAACCTCAGCTCAAACACCATCTTTGGGAGACACAGACTGGGTGAGCCTCAGCAAGTCACTTGGCCCTTCAATGGCCTAGACATTGCAGAACAAGTGTTGTTCCTTTCATGTTGGTAGATTGTCAGATCTGCATTGACTCCTCCCTGAGAAATTTCCTATTTCAATGAAACCACAGACTAAATCAAAACAAGAAAAAAAAAAGAATAAGGGAATGGGACGTGGAGATGATATAGAAGAAGAAGAAGCAGAAAACCAGAGATCTAAGGGGGTGGAGACTTCACAACTAGAAGGGAGGTAATATAACAAAGTAAAAAGAAGGGAGGCTACTATGAGAAAGGAGAGGATCCAGAAACATCATGATTCAAGGAGAAGAAAGAGGCCCTGGGTTTGAATCTCAGCTTTTGCTGTTTACTATCTGGATGATCTGGAGAGAGTTATTTAGGGGATTCGATTTCCTCAATTGTCAAAGGAAAGAGTTGGACCAGTTAAGCTTTAAGGAATTTTCAAGGTCAAAACCTGTAAGACTACAGTCTGGGCATTATGGAAAAGAAGATAGATACAAAAACAGATAGTTGAGTGGAATTTGAAAGAGATGTAAGAGAAAATGTGGGTGAGTTCCAGGGGAAAGAAGGATAAAGAGAAGATGGGAATAATGGAGACCCAGCTCTCTCTCACCTCTGCTTCCTCCAGGGCTGACTGTAGTTCCAATTTCTCTGCCTCCAGCTGTTTCCGGATTTTCTCCAGCTCATGGATACTCTTCCCACTGGAACCCAACTGTTCTGTCAGGTCTGAGATCTCCTCTGTGGGTCAAAGACAGAGGACCCAGTTATAGGGTTGGGGGTTTGGGGGAATGATCCTGCAGGGGGAAGGAGTCTTTGGCTGCAGGAATCATCAGGATTCCCCAGGAGAGCCATGACCAACATATGTCATTTGTTTCCTGAGCTATCAGTTGAACAAGTGAGCAGGAGATAAAGGTTACAGGGCCAGCTCATCACCACATCTGCTGCTGCCTCCCTCTTGCCCTGGTCCTTCCCTGACTCACCTTGGAGGTTCTTGTTTTCCCTCTTGAAGGTCTCCAGATGCTCCAAGGATTCCTCATAGGCATTCTTTAGCTTAAAGAGCTCAGTGCTGAGGGAACGAGCCTCCTTCTGAGATGATTCTAGCTCTGATTGAGACTCCTCATATTTCTGCTTCCACTCGGCAAGGATCTAGACAAAAACAGAGACCAGATCACTGGACAGGATCCCAGGGCTGGTTCTCTGTTGTTCTATCAGCTCCATGTCAAGAGGTCTGTATAGAGAGAGTCATGATCTTGACTTGTATGTCTATTCCACAGCACTGTCTCCTTCATCCCCAGGGGAGATACTCCTGGTCATTCTTTACAGCAAATTATTCCCTTTCATCTGACCCTCAAATGCAATCTTTCTTTTTCATCTCATTCTTTCTCTTTTCCCTTTCTTACTTCTTCCTCTCCCCCATCTCTCTACTTGGAATCTCCCTAACTTGAATCTTCCTCCTCATCTTTCTTTCCTAGTTTCTTTTCCCTTTCCTTTTCTCCCACACCTTGTCCAAGGTTCTCTGAAACAAGGACCAAAAGCAAAGTCTCCAGGCTCCACTTCTCTCCTCCCCATTCCTGGGGCCTCCTTCCACACCCACATCTCCACTCCTCCTACATCCTTACCTTCCTTGCCCTCATCTTCCTTGACATTCCTAGCTTCCCATCTACTCTCCCACAACCTTGGCAGCCTCTCCCCAATGCTCTCTTTGGGCATTATTCAGCTTCTCTATGGTCTTTATTTACTTCTTTTACTCTTATCTAGCTTTTGCTTGAGCCCTATCATGAAGATTCTACCCTTTGACTTTCTTTCTTTCTCCAACTGTAGCATGGTCCACTCAGTAAAAAAAAGACTGGATTTGGAGTAAAAGCACCTGGAATTAAAACCTAGATTTGCCACCTGATACCTTCATGAGACTGGGCAAATTCATTTCCTCATCTAAGGATGATGGCATTTTCATACATGTCATTTAACATCTCTTCAAACTCTAAAGCAATGACCAGATCAGCCCTCTGACCCTGTGGCAGTCCCTCTCCATCCTATCCTCACCTTGTCAAAGTTCCTTTGTTTTTTGTCTAGAGCAGCAGCGGCAGCATTGGACCGTTCCACATCCACCATCAGGTCCTCGATTTCATTCTGAAGTCGATGTTTGGTCTTCTCCAGGGATGAGCACTTAGCATTCACAGCCTCCACAGCCTCCTCTGCATCCTGCAGCCTCTGAGCCAGCTTCTTCCTGCCCAGTGCATGTGGAAGGCAAAGGGAAGCAGCATGAACCTTCTGAGAAATGATTCCTGTGCACTCCTATATGGCCTGCAAGGCCATCTGATTAATCTAGAATCTTGTTAGAGAAACCTAGAACATCCTGAGGCTAGATAGCAAAGTGAGGTAGGCAACAACAGCGACTCAAGACCAGTTTCTCCTGGAAGCTTTAGAATCCTTAGAGAAACCTAGAATAGTCATCAGTGGTGTCAGAGTGATCAAGAGAACATTCAAATGGCATAGTGCCTAAAAGGGGAACTAAGAGCATTGGAGTGATCCAAAACACATACTAGAGCAACCTAGACTAGATAATCCCATCTAGAGCACACAGAATTGACAAACTATCATATTGACTTGATAAGGAAGACCAACACCACACTCTAAAATGAGATGTCTTTATAATCTAGTATAAAGTTTTAGATTAAAAAATATGATGGGAAAGTACATTTCCTGCTTCATTTCATAAACCCTGCCACACAGCCCTTCCCAGGACTCAATTCCCTGCTACATGTTGTAACTCTCTGAACACAGACAAACCTTTTGTTCGTCTTATATTCAAATCTGAAACATAATACGAGCAAAAAGCTTCCCTGAGAGGAGAAATGCAGAATGGGAGAAAGGGGCTTGTTTCCTACCCCGAAAGAATTTCTTGAAGAGCCCTGAACCCCACGGTTTGCCTGAGCTCTATTTAGTGACAAAGGGGTTGGGGAGACTCCCGGACTCACTTGGCCTCCTCCAGTTCTTCAGTCCTCTGAATGGCATCTGTCTCATACTTGGTCCGCCATTGTGCCACCTCTGAGTTGGCCTTGGACAGGACACGCTGCAACTCAGCCTTGGCCTCAGTCTCCTCCTCATACTGCTCCCTTAGGAGGTCACAATCATGACGGGCTGACTGAAGAGCATGTGCCAGGGCATTCTTTGCCTAGAAGAAGTGTGTACCATTTATGAGGGGGGGGAGACAAATCCTATGTTTCATCTCCCAGGATGGTTTTTTCCCTTCAGGTTCCTGACTATTAACTTCTCAGTCTGTCCTTAGTCCTTTGCTCCAGTCAATATATTAAACAAATATACAAATATTTATTCAGAACTTACTCTGTGTCATAAGTTCATAGGTTGAGAATTGTAAGGAACTTCAAAGATTATTGAGTACAACTCCCTCATTTTACAGACAAGGAAATTGAGGCATATAGAGAGATTAAGTTGCTCGCCAGGATCAAATAACTGGGATGTAACTGAGGTGAATTTTAAGCTTGCATCTTCCTTACTACAAGTTCATCACTATCCTTTATTCTATGGTTTCTCTTTGTTTAGAGTTGGTAGATACTTCAAGATCCTAATCTGATTTCCTTATTTTGCAGATGAGGAAACTAAGACCCAGAGACATAATTAAACTTGGCTAAAGTCACAAAGCAAGTAATTGAGGGGCAGATAGGTGGCTCAGTGGATAGAGCATCAGCCCTGCACAAATCTGACCTTGGACAGTTGACATTTATTAGCTATGTGACCTGGGCAAATCTTGCTTTGCAAAAAAAAAAAAAAACCCAAAACCCCAAAACAAAATAAAATCAAAACCCCATAGTAAGTATTTGAGCTAGGGTTCAAAGCTATATCTTTTGATGTCAGGGCCAGTGTTGCATCTTCATGTTCCATCAAGACTGTACCCATTCTTGCTGGCTCTCTATTTCCTCTCATCCTTAATTCTCCTTATTTTCTTGATTATTTCTAAGTCTTTCAAACTCAGTTATTGGAAACAGAGTCTTCTATAGAACCCAAGCTGGCGAATGAGTCTGAGAGAACTGAGAGGTTCCTGGAGTGGCAAGGGCCACATATCCTTTGGGATACTTTCCTTTAGGAGGTCTGGGGAAATAATAGGCAGACAGTGGGTCTCATTTTGGGACTTGTGAGAGGGAAATGGGGGAGTTGAGGAAATTGCTAATTTCTGTTTTCCTCCACAAGAATATTTAGGGTCCTGGAAATGAATGAGAAGTCCTAGACTCACTTTGACCTCCTCTTCTAGTTGCCTCTTGAGATCTTCCATTTGCTGTGTGTAGGTGAGCTTGCCTCGAGTCAGCTGGGAGATCAGAGCCTCCTTTTCATCCAGTTGGCGGGACAATTCACCTGGGGAAGCAAGGAGCTTACATTAAGTTCCTGATGGTTAGTAATCCCCTTTTCTCTCAAAAACCCTTCTCCTGACCCACAGTCTCAGATCTCTGGAATGATTTGGAACAGGGAGTTGTAGTGTGTTTATATGTGTGTGTGTGTGTATGTGTGTACACATGTGTGTGCAGGTTGCTGATGGGCCTACCTACTAATATAAGGGGGTGAGGTGGTCCAAGTCCATTCATATTGGGGGGAGGGTATTCACCCCTCATGGAGTGCGCTGGCTCAGCCCAGCCCAGCCTCACCATTTTCTGTCTGCAGCTTGGCCCTTTGGCTGGTGAGATCATTGACAGAACGCTGTGTCTCCTCGGCCTTGCTGCGATGCTCATTCATTTGGTCTTCTAGGGTTCGGCACATCTTCTCCAAATTAGCCTGAGAATGGAGAAAGCAATGAAGAATGGAGGGTAGGGACTTGGTGTAAAGCTTTGGGCTCTGAGGGTGAAGCATTCACGGAAAATGGTAAGTGGAGGAAGCATAGCCAGAAAGCACTAAGGGAAGGAGTTAATGAACAAAAGAAACAGTTGGAAAAAGAGAAGGCAATGAATGGAGAAATGTAAGAAGATGAAAGAAGAGAGACTAGTAGCTAGCATTTAGAATAATATATATTATTTACACATATAATATTCTATATAATATAATGCTTTCAGATTTGTAAAGCACTTTCCATAGGTGAACTCATTTGATTCTTACAACTACCCTGTGAGATTAGTTGGTATTATTATCCTTATTTTACAGATGATGAAACAGAGGCAGACAGAGGTTAAATGGCTTACTCAGCATCACACAGCTAATAAGTGTTTGAGTCTGGATTTGAACTCGTCTTTCTGAGTCCAAGTCTACTATGCCACCTATCTGTTTATGATCAAGGAGAGAAGAAACTATCAAGAAGAGTGAGAAGAAACACACGTGAGATAATAAAGAAAGAAAAAATGAAATAAAGAGGAGATGGTAAATAGTTGAAGCTAGAGAGAGGAAACTGAGTGAGAGATCCAGTCATGCACAACCCCTACACAGAGTTCTCACCTTGGCCTTGATGATCTGCTCCATGTTGGAGGTGACATCATCCAGCTCCAGTTTGAACTCGCTCTTCTCCTTCTCCAGCTTCTGCTTGACCCTCTGCAGGTTATCGATCTGCTCTCCCAGCTCAGCCACACTGTCTGCATGCTTCTTGCGCAGGGCGGCTGCTGTGGCCTCATGCTGCAGTGTGGCCTCTTCCAGGTCCCTCCGCATCTTCTGAAACTCAGCCTCCCTCTTCTTGTTCATCTCAATCTGGACAGAAGTGGCCCCACCAGCCTCCTCTAGCCTCTCACTAATCTCCTCTAGTTCCCTAGATAGGTCAGAGCGAAGTTTCTCCACCTTGGCCCGGGCTGTCCTTTCTGCTTCCAACTCTTCCTCCAGCTCCTCAATTCGAGCCTGGGGAGAAAAGACATTATTTACTCAGAGATGCAGAGTCTTCCATTTTGTAACTCCCATATCAGCATCTGAATTCTGATTTGTAACCTTTTTTTTTTTAGTTTTTGCAAGGCAATGGGGTTAAGTGACTTGCCCAAGGTCACACAGCTAGGTAATTATTAAGTGTCTGAGACTGTATTTGAACTCAGGTTCTCCTGACTCCAGGGTCCATGCTCTATCCACTGCACCACTTAGCTGTCCCTTCATTTGTCATCTTAGGGAAAAAAAACTATAGGATCATAAATTTAGAGCTAGAAGGGATTTAAAAGGTCATTGAACCCAACTCTCATTTGAGGTTCAGACATTAAGTGACTTCCACATCTAGTAAGTGTTAGAAGTAGAATAGGAATCTAGGTCTTTCTGACTTAAAGTCCAAAGTATCTGACTAAAGTATTTCTTGGGGTCCAAATTCTGTAGGATATAAACACTTCTAAAAATCATCTTGTGAGAGACCCTCATTCACTTTTTTAAAAAAGATTGTGGAGGAAAACACACTGCTTACACAATGAAAAGTATTAAAACCTAACTCTTGAAGAGGATTGTCTGCAACTGTCATTTAAAATATTTTTTTGTAGCATATCAAATGGAAGAAGGAAAGTATTGTATCTTTTACTGAAGACCAGATGGACCAACAGTCTTTTCCAGAACTTTTAAAAAGTCAAAGAATCAGGATGAAGCATTAACTTTTGGAGATATAGGGAGGTCATATTCTTTATTAGTGAAAGAGTTTTCATTCAGAGAATGAATTCAAACTCTCTGTATTCCAGAGGGAAGTTCATAACTATTGATTGCCATAGGTCACAAGAAGATCATATTTCAACATTTTTTGGTCCAAATGCCTCTAAAACTAAGATTTATTGGATGAAAACAAGGATCAGCCCCTTCTTGAGAAGGCTATCATCATTTTCAACACATTCTTAGAAATCAAGAAAATAGGTCTAACTTTATTCTGTCACTGACCAAATGCTATTGTATAGAAGACCAGTTAGTCTAGGCAAAGTCCAGTGCTGAGTTTTCATAGATATTTTTGGAAGAAAGAGAAAATGAGAGGAAGGGAGAATGTAAGAGAGGATTTGAATCCATCTTCTCCTACTTATTACCTTTGTAACCTTGAGCAAGTCATTAAACCTCTTTAGATTTTAGTTTTTTCTTCTATAAAATGAGAAAGTGGGGCTAAATCTCTGATCCTATGAGAGGTAATAAAGGTCAAATGAAAGAATAGTGAAATGAAAGATAAATCTTGCTGGGGTTGGACTCAAAGATTGTTAAGGGGCTTCCAATTTGACAATTCTGAGTGTGTCATGATGAGAATGGATAGGAAAGAAATAAAGAATACCTATGACTATAATTCTGGGAAATATAAGCCATGTGGAGAAAAAGCTCTGGGCTTCTTGTCTTTTTTGGCTCAAGGAATTGAAGATGGAGGAAAGAGGAAGGCAACAGGCTACAAGTGTATGAATGGCTATTACTGGCAAGAGTTATAGTTCACTTGTTCCCATTGTCATAGCAGAATCAATAGACTTCAATGTCCTCCCTAAGGAGGTTTGTAATATCAGGCAATAGAACTGCTCTCAGGAGGAAAGGAGTAAGTAACATTGTCTAGTAGGAAAAAACTGCTGGATCAGTAATCAAATCTTGAACTTGTTACTTACTACCTGAATGGTCTTTGGAAAATCACTTAACTTTCCTAAGCCTTAGTTTCCTCAGTTGTAAAAATGAAAGACTTGTGTTAAATGATCTCTCCTTTAGTCCTATCATCCTCTGAATTCCCACAATACTGGACTTTAAAGCAAATTAGAACCCTGTCTGATGGGTTGGGTGTCCATTTTGTGATGACTTGCTACCCTCACCCACAACCTAACTCACTGTAGTAATGATATTTATTGGGGCTAAATGGAATGAAATAGAAGTTTCTGCTTTTCATCCAAGAAAGGGCTTGATAATCTTATGGGATTGTTAGTGTATCGTCATTTTCTTCTTGACAGGTTCACAATGAAGTTCTAGTCCTCAACCTTATCCAAAAAGGTAGGGAAATTCATGGAAGGACTGGTTGGGGCAGCCAAGAACTGACAAAGGATTTTTGTGCCTCATGATTTGTATACCCACATCATTTCCAGGTCTTACCTGAAGTTCTTTGAGTTTTTTCTGCAGTTGGATGCCCAAAGCTTGCTCATCTTCAATTCTTGCATTGAGAGCATTCAATTCAAAGTCCTTCCTATGGAAGAGGGAGGCATGAGTATGAGAGAGAAATA
This sequence comes from Macrotis lagotis, assembly GCF_037893015.1. Classification (NCBI taxonomy): domain Eukaryota; kingdom Metazoa; phylum Chordata; class Mammalia; order Peramelemorphia; family Peramelidae; genus Macrotis; species Macrotis lagotis. The sequence goes on along the minus strand of NC_133661.1, from coordinate 182,030,626 downwards.
GTAGGCAGGTGTCCTGAAAGGGCCTCTCTATTTATGCTAGGTGGTTCTGTGGATAGAGCACAGGGCCTAAAATCAGGAAAATTCAATCAATATTCACATCTGGCCTCAGACACTGGGTAAGTCACTTAAGCCTCTTTGCCTTGGTTCCTTCATCTGTAAAGTGAGCTGGAGAAGGAAATGACAAACCACTCCAGTAGTTTTTCCAAAAAAACCCTAAATGAGGTCATGAAGATTTGGATATGACTGAAACTACTTAAAGGTGACAGATACCTTCAGGGTACACTGGAGTCACTACAGAGGCAGCCTAATCACCTACATCTTTTAAAGTTCTGTCCATTGAGAAATGGACACTATCATAGAGGAAAGATATTTTTACTGAGAGTCAGTAGACCAGGGCTCTAATCAAGGTTCTGTCTTTACCTATGTAATCTGAAGCAAGTCACTTAAACTTTTGGGGAGTTATGCCTCAGTTTCATCATATGCATAATGAGGAATCAGACTAAATTATGTCCAAGTTTCTTGTAGAAGAAAATCATTAAAACTAATTCAGATGGGGGTGGCTAGGTGGTGCAGTGGATAAAGCACGGCCCTGGAGTCAGGAGTACCTGGGTTCAAATCCGGTCTCAGACACTTAATAATTACCTAGCTGTGTGGCCTAGGGCAAGCCACTTACCCCATTGCCTAAAAAAAAAAAAAAAAAACCTAAAAAATTAAAAAAACAAAATAAAACAACTAATTCAGATGATCTCTATTCTTCTAATTCTGTAATTTTATGATCTTGGATGTCACTTAACCTTTTCAGGTATGAGTTTCCTAATCTGTCAAATGGGTTCAACCCTTATATACTTAATTATTTCTCATTAAAAAATCTAGTAAGATTATTCTTTCATTTATTCATTTACCCATAGTTCTAAATAATGATTTTAATAAAAATAATGATACTTTATATCGGCATAACCCTGAAGTCCCACAGAATGTTGTGATATTGTTTTTATAAGAGATTCCATCTATTTAATACTGATATTTTCTTAGTGAGGTTAGGTAATTAGGAATCAGAATACCACAATCTCTAAAAGATGGAAATTGAGGCTCACTCAAAGGATAATAGAGAGATATGTAGTGGGGATAAAGGACAACTCTTGTACATGAAGTTATTTAAAATACATAATCAAAGACACATATTACCAGAAGAAGATGTATGGGCTATTAAGTCAGACAAGCAAAGGGTAACAAAAAGACAGCCTTTGACTTTACTGATAACCCCCTTAAGAAGGTAGAAAAGGAGCTTAGGCCTATATAAGATGCCATACAAAAATAATCTTTCCTAACTAAATAAGGGTTGGGAAGTTGATGGGGGACATTGTACTTTTTCAGTCGCTCATCCAACTGCTGCTTATCGTTCTCCAGGTCCATGATGCTCTCCTGAGTCAGTTTCAGGTCACCTTCTAACTTTCGCTTTGCCCGTTCCAGATCCATCCGAATCTTCTTCTCCTGTTCCAGGGATCCCTCCAGCTGGCATGGAGAAAGAAAATAGGACAAGAACTCAGGGTAAGATGGAAGATCTTATGAAGTCAATCACCTCAGAAATTGAGAAATCACAGGGTAGGACATATTGGATTAGGAAGCATACAGTTTTAGAAAGATGTTGACCAGGATTCTACTGAACATACATCAACAGTGTGCTATAGATGAACCCTAAAATTTATATGGAATCATTACTGAAAATTAGATTTCATGTTATTAAGGACTTGAATCCTTTCCAGTGGATCAAATCTCCCAAACTTCCTGAACAAGGCAGAAAAAAATGGGTTTGAATCTGAGTGACAAAAGAAATTCCTTGACCCACCCCTTTTAACAGTAATGGTTAGGTTAATGACTAAGATCTAAGATTCATTCACTCAATTTTTTACTTCCTGTTTTCTCTCCTGAGAATGTATCATGAAAAAGAAAGATCCTTCTCCCCTAGTTATACCCAACACCCTGCAAAGACCTGACTAATATGACCAGTCCCCATACTTACATCGTCTACTTGCTGTTCCAGCTTGACCTTGGCCTTAGTTAGGGTGTTGACCTTGTCCTCCTCAGCCTGTAGGTCATCCAGTGCTTGTTGGTGGGCTTCCTGCAATGCCTTCTTTTCCTTGGTTAGCTTGGCAATGATCTCATCCAGTCCAGCCATTTCCTCTGTTAAGTTCTTGACCTAAGCATCCAAGAAGCCCCAATTCCATTAAGGCCACTAGTGATACACTAGTTATGGTACAAGTTGCATTCAAAGGGAGTTCCTAGTGATTCAATACCGGGGACCATGTGTCTCCAAAAACCATAGGGAACAGAGGTAAAACATGGTTAATTATGATGACTTCTTATATGTGGGAAAACTCAATGTATTATGATAAGTAAGGTTCATGAGGTCAGAGTTATTAAAGAAATCAGGCAATGGACTAAAAGGAAATAGCTTTGCCTCTCTCTCCTAAATTTTTTTTCCTGATTTTCCATAGGGAATTTGATGGGGATTAGGCAGGAATATGGATGTATTTCCTGTAGGATGATGATAACTTCTCCTACCTAGTCTAGTGACCTGGGAGGCAAGAGAAGAAAGGAAGGAGTAGGAAGGGGAAGGCATCAGTAAATGTGAACATGCTCAATGTACATTTAGGAAAAGTAGACATTAAGGTAAAGTAAACCATAGCTGTCCTAGTGGAAAGTCTGTTGTGAAATGATGTGAAAGAAAGTAGGGTGATATTGAATTTTGTTATGAAGAGTATGATTCAAAAAGCTGGGAAATTATTCCTTAATGGTGAACTGTTTTTGGACCAGTTTTAGACTATGTTTTAAAAAGGATATGAAGAAATTGGAAAATTCAGGAGATAGAAATGGATGGAGATAGCAAATATAAAAGGAATTTGAAAAGAAAGTTTTCAAGGGATTTATTAGGTTGAAAAATGGTAGTCCTAAGGAAAAAGTAAATGAATTGATATTATTGTTGTTTAGTTGTTTTTAGTCATATCCAGTTCTTCATGACTTAGCTTGGGATTTCCTTGGCAAAGATATAGAAGTGGTAGGCCATTCATTTTTTTTACAACTCATTTTACAGATAAGGAAATTGAGTTAATTTGTCCAGAGTAACATAGCTAATAAGTGTCTGAGGCCAGATTTGAACTCAGGCAGAAAGATCTTCCTAACTCTAGGTCTGGCATTCTATCTACTGTAGATAGCAAGCTGTTGAGTTGTTATTGAGTTCCAATGTCAGTTTGGAAAAGAGAAGGCCAAAGAGGAATATAATAAACTCTTTTCAGCTCTGTGGAACTAAATAAAGGGATGCCCTATTCTCCAACTTCAGGGGAGGATTAAAAAAATTTTTTTAACCATAAGGAAGACTCTTTTGGTAGATAATGAAGAGTTCAAGTTCTGAGTTGAGGGATACAGGGAAGCAGTAGAAGATTCATCCTTCCAGAGCTCTAAGAAGAGGATATGGTTCCATTGGTCTGGTCTGAGTTAGGTGCAATGCTGTGATGGTTGCTCTATGAGTGATCATAAACAAATCATTTTATTTCCTCATCTATATGATGAAGGAACTGGACCATATGATTTCTGAGGACACTTCTAACCCTAAATCTATGAACTTATGATTCTATGAGTGGACCATGAATTTATGAAGAGATCTTTGACAGTTGGAGAATTTAAAATCCTGAGAACCTGGCTACCACTAGTAGTCATATTGGCTGGAATCAGGGAGGTGGGAAACCCTGCTTACCTTGTTCTCCGTTGCATGCTTCTCCTTCTCCACCTTGGCCAGGGTCAGCTCCAGGTCATCTATGTCCCTCTTGAGCTCTGAGCACTCATCCTCCAACTTTCGTTTCTTGGCTGTGAGCTCAGCATTCATCTCCTCCTCATCCTCCAGGCGCTCTGTCTGTTCCTTCACCTTGGCCTCCAGCTGGATCTTGTTTTTGATTAGCTGGTCACAGCGCTCTTCTGCATCTGCCAGGTTGTCTTGTTCCTGAGGGCAAGTTCAAGGGTGAGAATAGTTTGTAGGCCCATTAGCTGGGGCTATGTCTTCACCCAAGGAGGAGGGGGATGAGAGAAGGAGAAAGAGAGCCAAACCTTTATAGGGGAATTTGTTGGATGGGAGGACAGGGACAGCCCCCCCCCCCCCCACCATCTTTCGCTCCCAGGCTTTCCCAGGAGTTTCCAGTTTATACCAAGTTTCAAAGAAGGCAGAAGGAGAAAGAAACTGGGGTAGTGTGACTTAGAAGGAGGAAGTAAGGCAATGGAGCATGGCTTTCTTGAAGTGAATAGATTTTTTAGATTTTTTTTAAGGTTTTTTTGCAAGGCAAATGGGGTTAAGTGGCTTTCCCAAGGCCACACAGCTAGGTAATCATTAAGTGTCTGAGATCGGATTTGAACCCAGGTACTCCTGACTCCAGGGCTGGTGCTTTATCCACTGCGCCACCTAGCTGACTGGTGAATAGAAAGAAAGTTTAAATCCTGCTTCTGACACATACTGGTATATGCCTGTGGGCAAATCACTTATCTTCTCATTATAATAGGCAATTCTCTAAGATTATAGGTAAAAGAGGAGGTACTGACTTGCATTGTTAGAGGGAATTTTCTTGATTTATGAAAATATAGATCTAATCCTTTCTCTCTCTCTCTCTCTCTCTCTCCTCCTTTTTCTTTCCATTTAGTAGGAAGAAAAAGAAATGAGTGAGGATAAGGAAAAGAAAGAAAAGAATTTCAAAAAATTACCCTGATTCATTATTTCGATAGATATGTGATTTCAACAATGTGGGTAAGTTCTCCTACAGTGCAGATTGCAACTATCCTAAAGAGGCAATTATTTAATTCTAGAGAAGGGAGTTTCTGGTTAGGGATGAAGTGACCTGGGTTCTGTCCTCAGCTCTGCCTCCCACTTGCTGAAGCAGTTACTGAGGCAGGTAATTTAATCTCCCTGAAACTTTTTTTTTCCTATCTGAAAAGTGAAGCTTATAATATCTCTTCTTACAGGGCTGTTGTGAAGACCAAATGAAAAATTAGATGTTAAGCTGCTTTGGAAAGCATTTGAGATAATAAAAATGTGATTATCAGATACATAAGCCTATTAGAAGAGCACAGTTCCATTGGGATCTAAGCAGGAGAGATGTGAAATGTTTGGGTTTGGGAGTCTGGGATATTTGGGAGTTTAGGGAGTTTTGGGATATTTACTCATTGCCTAGTGAGAACTCTCTGCTAATGCTCTTGGAATGTGTTGCTTTTAGAAACCTTTTTCTTGGAGGAGGAAGGAGCCAAGATGGGGGATTCAGTGACACTGGGCATGTTCACATTGTGGATATGGGGAAACTTAGATGGAAATTGAGGAAAGGGAATGAGAATGAGAAAGCTGGAGGGGCCCTTGGGTCTCACCGCCTGGACTTGTAGCTGGAGGTCATTCTTTTCCTGCAACAAAGACACCATCTTCTCTTCCAATTCCTTGCGTCTTGCTTCTGACTTCTCCAGGGCATCCTTGAGCTTCCCAAACTCTTCTTTCATGGTGGCCATCTCCTTCTCTGTCTCTGCACTCTTCAGCAAGGGCTTGATCTTGAAGAAAAGCTTCATCCAGGGCCAATTCTTGACACTCATGAAAGCTCTAATATTCCATTGAATTATCAACAGGGAATCTCTGTGGAAACCAAAAGAGAGGAGTCAATAGGCAAGCCTCTCACATCCACTCCCCTTTTTCTCAGGTTCCTGAAAAATATCCTCTACACACCTTCTAGTTCCTACAATGTGATGTGCCCACCCCTGCCACTAACCCTATGGACACTGCCACTGTGTTTCTTCTTTTTTGAAGACCTGTGGGAACATTTTCCCTGATGTTGTTGAAATAGGGGCTGGAAAGCCTTTCCCATAATATTTCTCACCTTCTTTCCAGGATCTTTTTGAATTCCATACGAGAAAGAACCCCTCTGGATTGGGCCTGAATTCGGGTGATGATACGGGAAAGTCTCTCATCTCTCATCTCCTCCAGAAGACCTAGCAATCCAGCCTTGAAGAACACCTGAGAAGAAGGTATGTATGTTAGAGAGAGGGGAAGTGAATGTTATCTCAGTGGGAAAAATTTTGATATTCCCAGGTAAAATTGGCAGGGGAGGAATAAAGAACTAGGGAAACTGAGGATGTTTATCCATCATAGAAGATATATGAGATTCTAAAGTGTAGTGGTACATATTTCATTTCCCTTTTTTGTAGAATGCTCTTCCGGACACCAGAGGGGAGTTGGGACATAGACAGGACTCTGCCTCATGGGAATAGAAGGAAAAAGAAGAAACAAAATGGCACTGGTGAGATGTGAGTAGTGAAGTACTATCAGGATGCCTTTCCCTTCCTCTGTTTCCAGTTGTGACCTCAGATTGTCTCCCCTTAGGGGAGCCCTTATATTTTCCCAGCCAGTCCTCTCTTCTATGGCCCTGCCTCCCTCACCTTGGTATGGCCAAACTTGTACTGGTTGTGGTCAATGTCCAGGGAGCCAAGCAGCTTCTCTGCCCCCTTCCTGCTGTCAATGAATTGTCCCTCAGGAATGGCTGCTGGGTTCAGAATCCTATATCTGTTGGGAGAGGTGGAGATGGTCATCTCATTGTTTGTGTGGTCCTTATCTGAATGGAGAATTTCCCTTCCCTAGGTGTCAACCCAGAAGGATAGGAGCAGGAACTTCCCTCCCCACCTGTGACCTACCCCATTATCTAGAACCAAATTTTTTTTCCTAAGGGCCCTCACCCACCTCTGTCGGAAGTCCCCATAGAGGATGCGGTTGGGGAAACCCTTCCTGCAGATTCGGATCCCTTCAAGTACCCCATTACAACGTAGCTGGTGCATCACCAAGGGGTTATCCATCACTCCTGTGATGAAGAGAGGAGAAATAAAAGATAGATGAGTGAGAAGCTAGAGAAACTTAGAGGTTATGGAAAACCTATTGGTAGAAAACATGTGATTTAGGTGAGAATGATGGTAGAGAACAGAGTTCCCTTTTTTCTAGAATGTCCCTTTAGGATAATTATTTGGGATGTGTCTCAGCAAGGGATTTTCCTTGGGCAATGCATGCCCCAAAATGGGTTGAGGACTCCTGGAGGTCATGGTCTCACCTGGAGACTTGGTCTCATTGGGAATGATGCAACGCACAAAGTGGGGATGAGTAGAACGAAGGTTGGTCATGAGTTTGTTCAGGTTCTCCTGAAGTCAGAAAGGAAGGAGGAAGAAGAGGACAAAATGAGAAAGAAAAGAAGAGAGGAAAGGGGAGGGAAAGATGAGAGGAAAAGAGAAATTATAAGAAGAGGCCAAAAAAACTGAAAGGAAAATAATGCATGTAGGCAATAAGGAAAAAAGAAAAAAGAGAAGCAGAATTAAGGGAAAAGAAAGTAGGAAAGGAAAAAAGAAAAGAGAATGAAAGTGAGGAGAAGGTGAGATGGGAGTTGAGGTGGGAAGAGGCAAAAGAGATGGAGATGGAGGGGAGAAATAAAGAAAAGTAGGAAAAGAGGAGAAAATAGTGATAAAGTAGACATGTGGAGGGAAATAAGAGGAAGAAGGTGAGAAAAAGAAGAAAGAGGAAAGAAGAAAAGTGCCTAGTTATCAGGAAAGTGTGAGATTCATGTGATGTGAATTAGAGGGGGAACTCACCCTGTGCAGGGCAGACACGGTCTGGAAAGAAGAGCCCTTCTTGGCTTTGCCTTTGCCCTTCTCAACAGCTGTAGAGAAGATGGCCAAAAAGGGAAACAGTCTTAGTATGAAGGCAAGGACAGAAACATGGGTGGTGAAATGACAAATATTGACTATTATTTTGCAGTTTCACCAACCAGGTAACCTGTTGAACTGACTATTCTCTCTCCCTCAAGGATCAAATGCTGATATTTTGGCATCCTTTTCTCATCCATATTTTCCAGTGGATATGTGAACCATGGAGTATAACAATACAAAGATTTCCATAACAACCCAATATTTCTTTAGCCAGGAGTCATCTCCTCAGATTCCATTGACTAATCCTGTTTCCCTCCTGTTTCCCTCCCATTTCCTTCCTGTTTCCCATTCTTCTTACGTGCATCTGCCCCAGCATAGTTGGCAAATAGGTTGCTCAGCAGCTTGAGGGAAGACTTCTGGTAAAGGCCCACCACGGTCTCATTGAGTGGGTCCTTGTTCTTTTGTAGCCAGCCAATGATGTTATAGTCCACAGTGCCAGCATAGTGTATCAGGGCAAAATGGGCTTCTTGCTTCCCTTTGATGTTTCGGGGCTTCTGGAAGTTATTGGACTTGCCCAAGTGGTTGTCATAGAGTTTGGCCTTGAAGGTCATGTCAGTGGCCTTAGGGAACATACATTCCTCCTCTAGAATGGACATTATGCCCATGGGCTGTGGAGAAGGAAGAAAGAAAATGAGACAGGGAAGAAAGAGAAAAAATAAGGATGACAGGGGAGTAGAATTCTGATTCCAAAGGTGAATACTGAATAGTTTATTACAAAGTCTCTAGAGTATGGATGGGGAACTTTTTTTCTTCCAAGCATCATTTGGATATTTATAATCATTCACAGATCAAACAAAATTATCAACTTAAAAATTAGCCTGCTATATTTGGTCAAACAATTAATTAATTCACCCGTGAAAAGCTCCTAGATTTTTTGAATTTTGAGTCCTTCCTGCTGCTTCCATGACTGAGCCAAACCAAATGATTTGGAGGGCCTTATATGCCCCTGTATTAGCCATTCCCCATCCCTGCGCTAGACAGAGGAAATCTATTCTCTAGGAGACAGTGTATTTTAGAGCAATGGATCTGGACTTGTACACTTTGGTTTGAATCCTAGATCTACTCCTTATTACCTATGTAAGCAATTCACCTAACTTCTCTGAATCTGTTTCCCTATTTGTAAAAAGAAGTTTGAACTATGATGACCTTTAAAGTCTCTTCCTGTTTGAAATCCTACGATATCCATGTGAAAATCTGAGACTGTGGCAACTAATTATCATGATGATGATGATGATGATGGTTATTACCATCATCCTTTCAATTACCATCATCACCATCATCATCACTACTATTTTTTGCTATCACCATATTCTCCAATATCTTGAAGTGTTGGATATGAAAAGTGTGAGCTACCCTCCCTGCCCCTTGCTCCATTCCCCCAAATTTCCTTTAGACAAATAATAATAGATCAGTTGTTTGGGAGAAAGGGTACTCTGATGTAGAGGAAGGGTTAAAGAGGGATTGAGACCACAGATCCTGGGGAAGGGAAGGGCTTCTCTTGATACTAGTAATTCCAGAAGGGATTAAAAGAAAGGGTCTGAGTAACTGGAAAAAATAAAATAAAATAATATTTTTTTAAAAAGAAAGGAACTGAGAATAAGGGATTGGGATTCTGTGATTCTAATTTCTTGTCCTTAAACTTTATGCTTTGGCAGGGACATGATACTGTCCCTCTGTTTGGGGGCTGGGCCAAGAAGGTAGGGACTGGGCACCTTCTCAATGAGGTCAATGCAGGCCTGTAGGTCCATGCCAAAGTCGATGAACTCCCATTCGATGCCTTCTTTCTTGTACTCTTCCTGCTCTAGCACGAACATGTGGTGATTGAAAAACTGTTGCAGTTTCTCATTGGTGAAGTTGATGCAGAGTTGCTCGAAGCTGTTGAACTGGGGTAAAAAGGAGAGAGTGGAACAGGTGAGTCACTCAGTCAATGAGTAAACATAGCAAATGTGGGGGATGAGCAGGATCCTCCCCTCAGCAGAGTGCTTATTGCAATTGACTGATTTGTTGGGGAGCAAAGAGGGCTGAAAAAATCAGAGATAGATTATGGAGGACTCTTGATGACAAATATTATTATCATTTTCCTCCAGTTGAGGGAAGGCAGCAGAGCTATTGCCATTCCTCTCACTCACATCAAAGATCTCAAAGCCAGCAATATCGAGAACACCAATGAAGTACTGGCGTGGCTGTTTGGTTTCCAGGGTGGCATTGATCCTTGTTACCATCCAGTTGAACATCTTCTCATAGACAGCCTTGGCAAGAGCGCCAGTGGCATATGCCACCTAGAGGTAAGAGAAGAGAAGGAAATCAATGATTTGGGTAGAGAGAGTAGATAGAATTAGTAGTCAAGATTTAGGGAAATCAAATTTGTTATCCTAAGAATAGACAGCCCCAGTCCATCCCACTAAAATGCATGATTTTACTGCCCTTAGGAGAAGACTCACCTGTTGGACATTCTGCCCCTTGGTGACGTATTCATTGCCCACCTTCACCCTTGGGTGGCAAAGCCCCTTTAGGAGATCTGCTGAGTTCAGGCCCATGAGGTAGGCTGATTTGTCAGCCTCTGGAAAGAAAGACATGGGAGATAGATGGTGAGAACTGACTCATTCAGATCAACTCAATTGTTTCTTCATGAAGCAGTCAATCAAAAAAATTTATTCACTACCTACTATGTACTAGAGATAATGATATTAATAATAGCTAATATTATAGTTGCCATTTATATAATTCTAAAATCTGAAAAAATGCTTTATAAATATTATCTCATGTTATCTTCACAACAACCCTAGAGGGCAGGTCTATTATTAATCCCATTTTGCAGATGAGGAAACCAAGGCTCCATAGGAAAGACTTTGTATAGAAATAGCTCTTAGTTTGAATCTTGAAGGAAATTAAGGGATCTAAGAGTATGACATATACTCCAGGAATAGAGGATAGCCTGGTAAAGGTGTGATGGAAGGAAATATAGTCTTAAGTGTGAGGAAGAGTAAGAAAGGCAGTTTAGCTAGATTGTAAAAGGGTGAAGGGAAATAATGGGTAGTCAGTCTGGAAAGGTAGTTCGGCACCAGTCAGTGAAGGGCTTTAAGTGCCCCCCAAAAGGGGTTCATATTTGATCCTAGAGGCAAAAGGAATTTATTGAGTAAGAAGTAATGTCATTAAACCTATAGTTTAGGAAAATTTTGGGAGCAGTAAAGAGGGCAGATTGGAGAGAGGAGAGATTTGATTAGGGAACAATAAGGAGGCTACTGCCAGAGTCCAAGCTGCCAGTCTTCTCACCTTCAGTGCCATCTGGTTCAGCCTGTTCCTCTCTCTGCTTTTGCTTAAATTTCATGTTCCCAAAGTGCATGATGGCCCCTGTTAGCTTATAGATGGAGTTCTTCTCTTCAGGAGTGAAGCCCAGTACATCAAAGGCATTCTGAGGATAAGCACAAGATTTGACACTCCTCTAAAACAAGTTGGGCAGCTTTCTGCAAGGTCCCTGATAAATGCATGTCCATCAGGTTTGTGAACTAGGCCTAACTTCTCTGTCCCAGATTCATTCAAGAACAAGATTCCTCCTGTGGGCCTTGGACTTCCTCTTGGATGGAATCAATATCTATGGGATGAGGTATTCCTTACCTAGCAGGGAGCTCGGAAGCAGAGGGAAAAACATCTTGTCTCTCCTGTTGAATCAGCTGTCAAAGCTCTTTTCTCTAGTGCTGTATTAGCCTCCCTGCTAGTGACATAGACTTTGCTGACCTGGACTCTCTCTTCCCTTTGCTTCTCTTGCCTAGACCTACAGGTCTAGCCTGGTCTCCTGGATTCTAACCTTTACCTGCTGGTCAGTCCTCCCCTGCCTTATCTGAGTCCCTGTTTTTCATCTTACTTGCTTAGGCCAACAACAGACTCCTTAGCTAGGTGGGGAGAGGAGGGGTCTAATCTTGATACTCCCTGACCAGTCTCCCATGCAGGGCTGTGACAAAATAGTTGGTAACAGTGAAAAGAATTCAAGATTATAGTCAGAGGGCTTGGATTTGTCTACCCACATCAAGGAAGGGGTCTACCTGATTGACCTTAGGAAAGTCACTCTAGGCCTCAGTTTCTCCATTTTGAAATCAGGGTCTTGGGCTAATGGCTTTTAAAGTCCTTTCCTACAATAAGCAAATGATCCTATTATCTCAAGGCCACAGGGCAAACCTAATCTACCTGATGATAATGATAGTAATACCTAGCATTTATGTAGCACTCCAAGGTTTTATATATATATATGTATATATATATATATATATGTTAATACATATATGTTTATACATTATATATTTATACATACATATATATATATAAAACATATCTAATGTTGACAATAACCCTAGGAGATATATATATATATATATATATATATATATATATAATTATTATTCTCATTTTTTACAGAGAATGAAACCTTAGATAAAAGTTAAATGATTTGCTCAGAATTCAGGCACAATTTAGTATTTGAGGCTGAATTTGAACTCAGGCCTTCCTGATTCTAAGTCCAGCTCTTATCCTCTGATCCAATAGGATTCTCTACAGAGCTCTAGTGTTTCAATCCTGGCCCCCAGAATGGTCTAAGGGAACTAAGTTAACTCCACTTGTTCCAATTCTTTGGAACTCCAGGACCCACTCTCCCCTACCCCTCACTCACATCAGTGGCCATGAGCTCTTCAGAGTCATCAATGGAAGCCACAGTTGTCTCCCCTTGAGAGATGAATGCATAATCATAGGGGTTGTTGGTAATCAGCAGCATGTCTGGAGAGAAAGATATATGAGTTAGGAAGCTATGCCAGCCCCTGCCTCTCCCACAGCCCCATTCAAATCAGCTCAGCAGGGGCAGCTAGTGGATAGAGCCTTGACCCTGAAGTCAGGAGGACCTGAGTTTGAATCTAACCTCTAACGCAAAAGAATTGCCTAGCTGTGTGACCTTGGGCAAGTCACTTAACCCCATTGCCTTGTCCCCCAAAACCCAAAGCAACCAAAAAAAGACACAAAAACAAATCAGCTCAGCAGAGGGGGTGAATGAGGCACCACCAGGCAAGAATAGACACAAAAACCAAGCACAAATGGAGAGGAGCACATGCTGTCCCAGAAAAGGTTTTATCTTCTTCAAGAACTCTGACTTACCCAACAGCTCTGGCTTCTTATTGGACAGGATCTGGTAGAAAATGTGATAATCTCTCTCTGATTTGAGTTGGAAGATAACCCGGGATTTTTCCAGGAGGTCTGAGAGAGGGAAAGGGAGAAAAAGGATGGTAAAGGAAGGAGAGAGACAGGAGAATAGATGGAGGAGGAAGAAAAAGAGATAAATATAATCACAGAGAGCCAGGGATAGGAAGACCAAGAGAGATAGTCACAGATGGAGCAGGCTGGGGTTAGCCCTGAAAAACTCCTATCACTCACAGGTTTCAATGTCAGCTGATGCCAGCTTCCCGGTTGCCCCAAAATGGATTCGAATGAATTTGCCCTGTGGAGTTGAGAGAAGTGTAAGAGAATTAAGAGGAAGTTTCAGATTAAAGGCCATCCTAAAGGTCATGCCCAAGTCCCAAAGTGGGAGGCAAGTACTACTCACAAAGCGGGAAGAATTGTCATTCCTCACTGTCTTCGCATTGCCAAAAGCTTCCAGGGCAGGGTTAGCTTGGATGATCTGGTCCTCCAGGGTACCCTAGAGCAAATGAGAGAGAGGAGTCAGAGGTGAGGGATGTCAGCCCTCCTTCTCTGAATTATAACTCCCTGGGACACTGACAAACCAACCTTTCCTGGGGTCTGGTCCTTCTTGCTTCGATCCCCAATAGCTGCGATGACTGCAAAGTACTGGATGACTCTTTTGGTGTTGACAGTCTTCCCTGCCCCGGATTCTCCACTGTGGAGACAATCAGTTGGTCAAATGGACCAGTCAAAAAGGATTAGTATACACCAACTGTATTCAAGGGACCAGAAAGATGAGGAGGGGGAAGGAAAGGTTTAACAAGAAGATGAGAGATGAGCCAGGGAGAGAGGAGACAAGGGGAATGCAGAAAAAGAAGTAGAGAGAATGAGAGCAGGGAGGAAAGAGAAGAGGGAAAACATGAAGGTAGAAAAAAAATGAGATGACGTAGAAGAAAAGGGAAGAATTAAAGAGAGGGGAAACTAGAAAGGAATGATTAAAGGAGAGAGGATGAGATGGAGTTGAGTGAAGAGGGAAAAAGAGGGTTTAATGGTTAAACATTAGATCTGGGATCCTGGATTTGGGGTTGGATAGTAGGGAGAGATTCTAGAGAGGACCAGGATAGGAAAACGTTTACTCACGTGATGAGGATAGACTGATTTTCTCTATCTGCCATAAGAAAATGGAAGGAAGGTGTCAGGAAGGGCAGAAGTAACCCTCACTTCTTCATCCTGTCTAACATTGTTTCTGTCCTCCTCCACCCAACTAAACACTGTCCTTGACTTTCATCCAATATCTCCCGATTTCCTACACTTCTTTCTGAGGATGAAGGAGGTGAGTAATAGGAGTTTGCTCCTTTGGACCATGCTCAAAAGAGTCTGGGATGCTTCCTTACCAGTCAGCATGTACTGATAGGCGTTGTCAGAAATGGAAAAGATGTGGGGTGGAGCTTCACTCCTCTTTTTGCCCCTGTAGGCAGCAACCACTTCTGCATTGTACACTGGCAGCCACTTGTAGGGGTTGACAGTGACACAGAAGAGGCCAGAATAGGTCTGTAGCCAAAAGAGGGACACAGAGAGAAGGGTCAGAGATGCTGGAGGTGAGGCAGACAGGGGAAAGAAGACTCATGGATTCCAACATGGGAAACACACACATACATGTCAGACACACACCACACACACACACACACACACACACACACACACACACACATATATATATATATATATATATATATATTTATATAAAAGGATCTAAAAAGAGAAAAAAGGGGGAAAATACTGAGTTCACTAAAGGAAGAAAAAGTTATGACTATCAAGAATTGAACCAAAAGGTGATTATATGCAATTTAAGTGAATAATAGCATCTGGACATAGAGCTCAGAAACATTTGGGTCCCAAAGGCTACATCTGAATTCTGCATGTTCAAAAAGCAGTTATGGGGTATTGACTATGTGCAAGTCACCATATTATGTGCTGAGGGAGAAAATTATAAAGATAAAAAAGATATGGTCTTTTCTTTCAAAGAACTCACAAATCAGTAGGGGAAAAAAGTATATGCAAATAGCTATAATATAATACAAAATAGAATATAATAAGTTCATGAGAAATTTATAAAATGTGATAAGTTTTTCTTAGGAAAAATGTGTAATTGGGAGAACAGGGAAAGTTTTATGGAGATTATATTTGAAATAGGTTATGAAGAATGGATAGGATTTCAATAGATGGAGGTAAGATGAAGGTGTGGGGATTGGCATAGAAACTGAAAGACTTAGAAGCTGAAAATGATAATAAATAATGATAACTAATATTTACATATTGACTGAAGGTTTTAAAATCTTTGAATATATTATTTCATTTGATTTTGATAATGATCTTGTGAAATAGGTTCTATTATTATCTCTATTTTATAAGTGGGGAATTGTGACTACAAGGGACTTGCTCATGGTTATACAGCAAGTAAGTATCTGAGATAGAATTTGAACTCCAATCTTATTAATCCCAATTATGACACTTTTTCCTCCTAGAAAGTATGAGATGTGTTTATGAATACATGAATAGCCTAGCTTGACTGGAGCATGGAATATATAAAGTTCAGTTGTAAGGGATGAAGCTGGAAAAATTAGACCAGTGGACAGTTTGTAGAAAGTCTTTCATACCAGGCTAAGAAGCTTGGATTGGATTCACTGGGTGATATGAGCTCTGAAACTTTTAGAATTCAGGAGTGATGTGGTCAGAGTTGTCCTTTAGGACAATTAATCAGACAGCAATGTGTTGAAAGGGAGTGAGTTTGGAGGAGTGGAGCAGGGAGACTAATAAAGAGACTATTATAATAGTTTGGGTAAGAGATAATCACATCCTGAATTAGGGTGGTGGTGACAGTGGGATAGAAGGAAGAGGACAGGTGGGAGAGTCTGGAGTTAGAATTAATAATGATAATGCCAAGAATGATGCCACTTTCCATTGTGGATATGGGTTGATATGCAGAAACTATCTCAAGAGGGAACCAAGAGGGCTAGTCCTGGAAAGGAGCACTCACATAGATCATCCATGAGGCATATCGCTCTTTGAGGTTGTACAGCACTGCAGGCTCATGTAGGAAGGTCAGCATAGCCATATCCTCAATCTTGTCAAACTTAGGTGGGTTCTGCTGCATGATCTGGTCTTCTTTCACTGTCACTGTCTACAATAGATTCCACCCCATTTGCCATCAGCAGGATACACTTTCCCGATTTCTCCTTCTCATATTTTTGGAAGAATATCAGGAATTAAGATTATTTGAGGAAAGAATGGATAAAGATGGCTGAGAGGATTGGAGATGGCTGAAGAATTGGGTCAGATCTTTTGGAGGGAGGTAGACAACCTGGAGGTTGGAGGGAGGGAGAATCAAGATCTCTAAAGGAAAAGGGAAGTTTGAGATTGGGGTTATTTAAATGAAAGTGGGATAGTCTAGGTCCCTGAAACAGGGGAAGAATGGGGTACCTTTGGGTTCATGAGATGTGGTCTTGGTTATATTCAACAGAGTTTACCCATTTTGGACCTCTGACCTTTACTGCCCCGTGACCTACCTTGCCATTTTCAGTCTCGGCAGTGACTTTGCCCCCTTCCCGAGACACAATCTTGGCCTTGACAAACTCTTCCTTGTCATCAGGCACAAAGACATCCTTCTTGAGGTCAAAGGCCCGGGTTTGTGCCTCTAGCCGCTCCTTCTCCGACTTGCGGAGGAAGGGGGCGGCTGCCCCAAATGCGGCCATCTCAGCATCACCCATGGCTACACCTGAGTGGGGACAAACAGGGTGATCTCCCTTTCTCTTCTTTTTTCTTTCCAGTCTCTACCACAAGATTAAATTCCATGGTCCACCTCCTGTTTGCACAACACATCTTTCCTAAAGACTGGTGACACCCCCATTAGGAAGATGTGTTTGTGCTTTAGGTCTGAACTGTGTGGTTTGGAGGGTTTCTCCTCTCCCTTTGCCTGATTTTATCCCTTCATGGGTAAATTCTCTATGGTTTTCAAGTCACTATTTGGTGATGTGACTGGAGATAGAAGGCAGGGAGAAGTAAAAACTCCCTAACTTCCCAAGCTCTGGGACTGCTGGACTCTACTTCCTTCCCCACTCACTTCCTCTCATGTTCTATCATCTCAATAGCCCTCTCCCAACTACTTACCTTGGCTTCTCCTCAAAAGAGTCTACAGGAGAGGAGGGAAGAACACAAGCCTACTGAGGGACCTGGAAAGCAGAAAGGAAATATCAAAGGATAGGAAAAGGAGGCCCCTCACGTCACAGCCTGACAAACCCCATCAGTTTTGCCTTTCTCTGGTCCTACCCCCCATTTTCCTTCAATCTGGTTATCCTCAGGAGCCTGTGTGTGTCTCCCCTGCCCCCAACCCTTGGGATTGGGAGTGATGGTAGTCAGTTTTGTTGCTCCCATCTTCACCTTCCCTTCTCCCAGACACCATACTCTCCAGATCAAAGCTTTAGTCCCAACAGCTGCAAGCTGGTTTCTTGAAGGTGCTTAAACCTCGAGTTTTAATCTTCTTCACTCCTTCAGACACAGTTTATAGAAAGTGTGGCTATTAATGAATAAACCACTAGAGTCATCAGTCTCATCCTACCAGAAAGATAGCTAGAGTATGCTAAACTGAATTATCTTTGGGTATACCCAGCTACTCAGAGGGTAAGCCACACTGTGCATCCCCAGTCAAATACTGCCCACCATCCATCCACACCCATCACAAACATCTCCTTATAGGTTCTCTCTCTCTCTCTCTCTCTCTCTCTCTCTCTCTCTCTCTCTCTCTCTCTCTCTCTCTCTCTCCCCCCCCCCAACAGATACAAGTTCCAAACATATACACACACTTTCTAATGAATACCTGTACTTCCAAAATACACCATTGTGCTTCCTATGAAAAGCCATGTGGTCTAGGGGGTAACAGGGTAGCTCAATGGATAATTCTCCACCCTTGGGAGCAGGAAGATCTAAGTCCAAATTCTGACTAAGATACTTACTAGCTACTGGACTGTGGGTAAGTTAACCTCTCTGTGCCTCAGTTTCCTCATATATATATATGTTTATATTTAATAGCATCTGATTCACTGTATTATTATGAGGATCAAACAAGTTAACATTTGTAGAGTGCTTTAGAAAGTTTAAAGGCTATATAAATGCCAGCTATTATTCTAAATGTCCAGTCTTGGAGCAAGACTTGAATTCAAACCCTGCCTTCCATTCATTTTGACTATATGAGCCTGAGCCTGATCCCTCAGCCTCTTAGTGCTCTAGGGAATGCTACTGGTCTTGCCAATCTCCATCAGTGAAAGTTGTTATCACACTATGATTTCCCCACAAGGAGGAAGTCACACATCCAGACACCATCCCTCCCCAACAAACTCACCAAGAAGACTCATATATCTCTTGTTGACATAGTTACATAATGACCATTAGGAGTTAGAGCTGAATTTGTAGTAAGGAAACAAGAGGTCAAATCCCAGCTCTTCATTAATTAGTTGTGTAATTTTGGACATGTCACTTAACTACCTTGTTTCTCAGTTCCCTCATCTGTTAAAAGGGAGCAAAAACATTTTCATTGCCCAGCTCCATGGGGTGCTATGGGAAAAATACTTTACTATTACAGCTACTGCTGCTAGGGCTACTACAACCTCCTGATTTTATAATGCTTTCAAGTTTGCAAAACCTTTCACCCACAGCCCTAGAAACTAGGGAATAGAGGAGTCATATTTTTTTTTCAAAAATAAATATAGAAAATGAGACAGAAAAGTTGAGTGATTTGCTCAGGGCTGTATAGATTATAAATTCTATTCAAGTCATAGGGTCAATGGGATCTAAAGCTGGAAAGAATTTAAAAGATCAACTTATCTAAGGCTTTCTGTTTTTCAGATGAGGAAACCGAGATCTAAAAAGGTTTGATGACTTTTCCAGGGTCACATACATAATAAGTAGCAGAAGTTGGAGTCAAATCCAAATAGTCTGACTCCAAATCCAGTGTATTTTCTTAGATTCAGGCTTTCTGACTCCAAGACCAGTATTATTCCATATATATATATAACACATGCATGTGCATGCACACACATACATGAATCCTACTTGTGTGCATATATGGATGTCACCGAGTATAAACATGTGCTCGGGGATATAGATCTATATCTGAGTTTCAATATCTATCTCAATCTTGATCTATATCCCTGATCTATATCCCATGTATACCTGATGTCATACAAATACATACATGCAGGTGGGGTTAATACATAATACCCATAGGAATACATTATACATACCTGGATACATGTTTTTATGTGTTCCATACTTTCAGGGGTTCAACAAGTATAATAAATTATAAAAAAAAATCTCATTCTCTATCCTATCCTTACTTCATAAAGAGGGGACATACCCATAGAGACACATGTTTGTAAATACCCTTCTCTAAAACAATTTATCATGACATCAATCCACAAATTTATACAAATAAAATTTCACATGTAATTTCCACCCACACCTAATATATTTAATATGTGACATGTGGTTTACCTGGGACGTAATTTTCTTGGAAAAACCTCTCTCCACATGCTCACAATTCCCTCAGAAATACACACACACACACACACACACACACACACACACACACACACAGCCCTCCTCATCATAAATAGGATCCCATAGAATCATTATATATAATTATCCTTCACCTTTTAGATACACCTGCAGAGGTGCACAGACCCACAGGGATCAGTAGACTTATCTGTCTAAGCCAATCCCTTCCCTGTGACCACCTTCTGCCCCTTCCCAATCCTTGGTGGCCCAGGCACATCAGAGGAAGGTCATAGGCTTACCACTCCT
This sequence comes from Macrotis lagotis, assembly GCF_037893015.1. NCBI lineage: Eukaryota > Metazoa > Chordata > Mammalia > Peramelemorphia > Peramelidae > Macrotis > Macrotis lagotis. The sequence goes on along the minus strand of NC_133661.1, from coordinate 182,010,853 downwards.
ACCTGAGATTAGCAAGTCAGACAGAGAGAGAGAGAAGGAGAGAAGAATGTGGAAGCAGCCAGCGCTGGTCTCAGGGGCCTTATATATGGAACTGAAGGGTGCTCCCACCCCCACCCGCACCCCGTCCCTGGCCGGATTTAGAAAGGGCTGTTGTCACCAGAAGCATTTTCCCCAGTCCCCCTCCCCCCTTTCCAAGCAATGTTCTCCCCCCCCCCCCCCCCCCCCCCCCCCCCCCCCCCCCACCCCCCGAGGGATAGGAAACAATTGGAAGTGGTCGTCATTGTTATGGCATGGAGATCTCGCAGGGTCTGAGTTCCAGAGGGCGGGGGCAGCTCCAAAGGGAGCAAAAATATCTCCCTGGCCAAGCCTCACATTCCACAGCTGGCAGGAGTAGGGAACCCACCAGAAAGGAGAGAAAACAGGCAGACTCTCCCAAAACCTCACTCTGGAGTCTCCAGGACTAGACTTTCCACCATCTCTACCCCCTTCAAGCCCCTAGCTCTGTCACTGCCCCTCACTGTAGTCTCCTTGTTCCACATTCCTGGATCTTTCTTCCAACTTTATGACTTGAGCATGGGGAGCTGAATGTCAAAAGCGAGTTGACTGTTGGAAGAGCTCTAAAGTGACCCAGCCATTTTGAAGAACAATTTGGAAGTATATGCTCAAATGTATATATACTATGTCCTATTAATACTATATTAGGCAAGTATATAGGAGAAAGAGCCCCTTATATGCTTGAAAATTTATAAAGGGCAGCTAGGTGGCATAATGGATAGAGTGCTTGCTCTAGGGTCAAGAAAACCTGAGTTCAAATTTGACCTCAGACATTTAATAACTGCCTAGCTGTGTGATGGTGGTCAAGTCACTTAACCCCATTGCCTTAAATAAATAATTTTTTTTTAAAAGAAAGAAAATTTATAGGAATTCTTTTGTGGAGTTGGAAGTAAATTAAGTGCCTATTGTTTGAGAAATAGCTGAACAAATTGTGGTGCATGAATATAATAGAATATTATTATACAATAAAGTAGGGGTGGGGAATGACCATTGCCATGGCAACCACAGATGGGACTCGAAATTCAATAAATCTAGGAATTAATTGTTTGATCTACTATAGCAGGCTAATTTTTAAGTTGATAATTTTGTATAGCCCTCAAAAGTTGTTATAAATATCCAAATGGCTGTTGGCAGGAAAAAGGTTCCTCATCCATGCAATAGAGGAAAGAGAAATAGATATTTCTATAGTATCTACTCATTTAAATACATTATCTCACTTGAATCTAGGGAAAAGGAAATGAATATTTGATAAATATTGCCAGCACTGTGCTAAATGCTTTTTATTATCTTCTCATTTGACCCTCACAATAATCCTGGGGGTAGATGCTTATTATTAACTCCCTTTTATAGTTGAAGAAACTGAGGCATACAGAAGTTAAATAACTTGTCCAGAATCATATACTCAAGTCTGAGACTGGATTTAAACTCAGTACAGCATCTATCCACTATGCCAATCCTGCTACCTCTATGATTTTTGTTTCTTTTATATACAGGGGAAAAAAAACAGTGAAAAGAGAGGAATTCAGAGAAACTTTGAGAATTTGTTTGGACTGACCCAGAATGAAAAATGCAGAATGGAGAAGACTTTATGCACAATAATGTAGAAGGAAACATCATCAAAAGATAACAGCTTCTCATACAATCCTTTTTTTCTTGAACTTTTGTATATTGATATGTTTGGTTTTTGCTATTGATATGTTTGTTTTTTGCTAATTAATAAATTCACAACTAAAAAATCTAGATGAAATAAATGGGCAAAAAGGAAGATGCAAGTAATTTGAATGTAATGACTAGTCCTGACTTTAGAATGTGAATCATACTTCTTGACAATGGTGGGGCTGGAGGTGCAGAATAAGCTACAGGATGTCAGAGATGGCCAGGGAATGGATTTACTTTGTCCAACTGTACTTTTTATTAGAAAGGAGAATTTTATTGGTCAAGGGAACAAGTAATTAGTAAATACCTACCATATGGATCTTGTAGATATTGGGAAGTGATGGTGCAAAAATTTTTTTAAAAATTAAATGATGTATTAGAGAAATGCAAATTAAAGCATCTCTGAGTACCTCATACCTCTCAGACTGGCTAATATTACTAGAAAGGACAATGATCAATGTTGGAAGGGATGTGGGAAATCTGGGACACTAATGCATTGTTGGTGGAGCTGTGAATTGATCCAACCTTTCTGGAGAGCAATTTGGAATTATATGTCCAAAGGGCAATAAAAATGTGCATACCTTTGATCCATCAATACCACTACTGGGTCTGTACTCTGAAGAGATGATGAAAAAGGGTAAAAACATCACTTGTACAAAAATATTCATAGCAGCCCTGTTTGTGGTGGCAAAGAATTGGAAATTAAATGACTCCTTCAATTGGGCAATGGCTTAACAACTGTGGTATATGTATGTCATGGAACACTATTGTTCTATTAGAAACCAGGAGGGATGGGAATTCAGGGAAGCCTGGAAGGATTTGCATGAACTGATGCTGAGCAAGATGAACAGAACCAGAAAAACACTGTACACCCTAACAGCAGCATGGGGGTGATGATCAGCCTTGATGGAGGGCAGCTAGGTGGCAGAGTGGATAGAGCACTAGCCCTGGAGTCAGGAGAACCTGAGTTCAAATGTGGCCTTAGCACTTAATAATTACCTAGCTGTGTGGCCTTGGGCAAGCCACTTAACCCCATGGCCTTGCAAAAAAAAAAAAAAAAGCCTTGATGGACTTGTTCATTCCATCAGTGCAACAATACAATCAGGGACAATTTTGGACTATCTGAGATGGAGAATACCATCTGTATCCAGAGAAAGAACGGTGGAGTTTGAACAAAGACCAAAGACTATTACCTTCAATTTAGGAAAAAACCTGTTATCTTATTATGTAATTTTGCTTATCTCTTATACTTTATTTTTGTTCCTTTAAGGATATGATTTCTCTCTTATCACATTCAACTTAGATCAGTGTATGTCATGGAAACAATGTAAAGACTAACAGACTGCCTTCTGTGGGGGGTAGGGGGAGGAAAGCAAGAATGAGGGGAAATTGTAAAATTCAAAATAAATATAATCTTTCTAAAAAAACTAAATGATGGAGGAGTTGGGGAGGAGCAGAGGAGGGAGGGCTGGGGTGGGAAGGAGAAAAAAGGGGGAAAGAGGTGACATAGTAAAAGCAGCTAGAAGGGGACGTCTAGAAGGAAGTATGGAGTTCTGAAAGAGAAAGGGTGTTACGTGGGAATTATAGGGATAGGAACTCTATCTCTGTCCCTAACTTATTTAGTCACTTTATAAAGGCTTGTAGAATTTCAGAACTGGAAGAGGCTTTAGCTAGAAGACATTTATTTAGAGTCCTTTTATGGATCACAAAATGCTTTACCCACATCACTCTTATTTTCACAAGACCTATGCAGGCACTGCTACCTTCATTTTACAGATGAGGAAATTGAGATCCAAGGATAAGTGATTCAGTAAAGCTTGCACTTGAGCTCATTAGAGGCAGAAATAGGACTAGAATCCAGGTTTTTGGGTTCCTAGTCTGGATGCTTGTTTCCATTACAATTAATCTCTCCAAATTTCAGTTTCTCCTTTTGTTATCCAAGAAACCTTGAATTCCCCAAAGGGCTATAGAGGAGAGTTTTAGCAGATCTCTCCATCAAAGCTACTTCTATCCATTCCACTTCTTAACAAGTAGTTTCTGCTCTTGGGCAGAAAGGAAAGTTGGTGTTGCAGAGAAATCAATGCTCCCCTCTCCAAAGGAAAATAGCCAGTGTCTGTTAGTGGAAGAGGGTTGGATTGAATTAGACTTCATGGTCCCATGTCTCCATGATTCTATATCATGATCTTTCATACAGTTGGTACTGGCAAGGGTGACTCTGTGTCAATGGGATGTCTGAGTTCCCTTCCAGCTCTTTCTTTGGTCTGATATTTCAGATGGTCTAATTTGAAAGCCCCCTTACCTGAACATATCTTCCCATCTAGTGTGGATTAATTCACTTTAAAAATCTCTTATCCCTTTGGACATCAGAGAGGATTGATCTAGAGAAGAGGCAGGATGGTATAATGGGGGTAGGGCCAGGAGACCTGTTTTGACTTCTCCATCAGATAGTTACTGACAGGTGATCCTGGGCAATTCAATTAACCTGTTGGAGCTTCAGTTTCCTCATCATCTTCATCATTCCATAAAATGAAAACCATATTACTTGTACCATTAGCCTCATAGAATTGTTGGTTGATCTAGTTGACTTTGCTGGTGGCAAACACACTGGGAAAGGTTCCAATGATTCTGAATTTGGTTCTGCAAAGACTTTTTGTAGAAAGGTCAAATATATTAAAGAGGTCAAGGAATTCCAAAATGCTTTCCTTCTGTCCCTTTAAACTTTTCAGACATAGGAGACCTCCCTCCCTGTTCTCTTCTAGCCTGAGGGACAGGTCCAAGAGAAGATCTCAGGTGATAACTTGTTCATTTCAAAGTCAGTGTCCTAATTATGGGTGTCTTTTGTTTCCTTTATGATAGGATTGAGACCTTACCTTTCTACATTTTATTCAACATAGGCCTATCAAACTTTATTTACCCAAATGAAATTTGTGGTTGAATTCTTGGTTTTGGAGCTATTAGCCTGCTGGGAGAGGCAGGAAAAAAGAAAGGTTTCTCATTTTTGTTCTCCAATTAATCCCAATACCTTGGGGCCTAATCATACTGGGGATAGCAGAAACTTTCTAGGAGTCATCGAATTTGTTTCTCCCAGTCTTTCTATTCCACCTAAGCTATCCCAGACAGCTGGAAATCTCTGCTGTCCTTAAAGACCCCTACAAGGCCCCTCAGACACCTGCTCTAGTATCTCACACCCCTGCTTGTCAGGGAAATCTTCCCTTTTTTGCAGCTGTCCAGACTGAACAGGTTTACAAATCTTTTGGAGAAGCTAAAATATGGGGATAAACCCAGAGCTAATGGCTTCAAGTCATCCCAGGATCTTTGGGACTCACTTCCCAAGCAAGAATAGCCTTGCAGATATGGGGAAAACAGAAAGGGGGAATTGCTTGGTTTGGAGGGGAGGGGAAAAGTCATGGACAAGAATAAAAGAAAGATGGCCACAAATGCTATAAATAAAAAGGTCCAGGAGGGAGGGCTACTCAGCTGAGGAAAGCCAAATAAGGCTTAGAGTGGAAGGAAGGTGAATCTAGGCATCCTCTTTCCTCCTCCCTATATTGTGCCTACTTTGTCTGGGCTCTGTGTCACCACCCCAGAGATCAAATGTCAGGCCCCAAACACAGATTGTTTGCTGGAGTTGTGGGGAAAGCAGCTAAAATTATCCTTCATGTAGAAGAGAGAGTTAGGGCAATTAGAGAAGATGAGAAAGGAGGACAAGGGGAAGAGCAAACAGAGACCCAAAGGGAAGCAAGAGAAGGGAAAGGCACTGGGGGGAAGAAACAGAAGAAAGCTGAAGAGAAATGGAGAGAGAAAGAGACACAGACACAGACACAGACAGAGAGACAGAGAGACAGAGAGACAGAGAGAGAGTCAGAGAGAGAAAGACAGACACTGACAGAGAGACAGAGACAGCGAGACAGAGAGTAGAGAGAGAGATAGAGACAGAGACAGAGGAGAGAGACAAAGACAAAGAGAGAGACATAGAGAGAGAGCAGACAGAGAGACAGAGAGAGATAGAGATGGAGAGACAGAGAGACAGAGACAAAGAGAGGAGAGACAGAGAGATGGAGAGAGGCAGAAGCTGACAGATACAGAAAAAAGAGAGAGACAGAGTCAGAGACAGAGAAAGGCAAACACTGAGAGATAGAGACAGTCAGAGACATAGAGACAGAGAATAGAGAAAGAGACATAGAGATGGAAACAAAGAGAAGAAAAACAGAGAGACAGAGACAAAGAGGAGAGAGACAGAGACAGAGAGACAGAAGCTGACAGGCAGAGACAGAGAGATGGAGACAGAGAGACAGAAGCTGACAGATACAGAGAAAAAGAGAGAGAGAAACAGAGACAGAGAGAGGAGAGACAGAGAGAGAGACAAAGAGACAGAGTCAGAGCGACAGAGATAGAGGCAGAGACAAAGAGAGGAGAAACAGAGACAGAGAGATAGAAGCTTACAGACACTCAGAGAAAGAAATAGAGACAGAGAAAATGCTGTGAAGGCAGAGAAGAAAGGAAACTTGAGCCTTCCAGCTTTGAGACAATGGGTAATTTGGGGTCCAGTGCACCCTATAGAGTTTCTGATGATGGAGGGCCAAGTCCCCCCCCCCCCCTTCCCCCTTGCAGGGCTCCACACGAGCCAGGGATTAGAGGGCTGAGCTCAGAGACCATCTCAGGTTTCCTTTTCCAAACAGCTGCTCTTCTCTCTCCCTCTTTGTCTACTAGCCTGTTCCCAACTCTTTTGTATTTTCTACCCACTCACCCCCCATCCCCCCATCCCTCAATCTCTGCTTTCAGATAGACAGCCAGCAGCTGGAGAATAGGGGGAGGGGAGGGTTTGTGATTAGCAGAGTTGTTCTGGGGACAAGGAGACAGGGCTCTGGGACTTTCTTTGAATTAGTGGTGGTGTTGGTAGAGATGCTCCCTTCCTCATTGAGGGTAGGAGACAAGTAGAGGTAGTTACAGGAAAGTTATTGCCATGGAGATGTCAAATTATGGCTTTGGGTCAGGCCAGACATATCACCCCTTCAGACCAAAGCCAGGTCACACCCCAACTCTTTTGGGTGGAAAAGCAAGGCATGGTTTCCCTGGATGCTTGATTTTAAGCATTTTTTCCATTCTAGTTAATGAGCAGGGTCTACTGAGGTACCATTTTATTTTTTTTAATTGGCATTTTAAATTAATCTGTCCTTCCCTTTATACCCCTCCATTGAGCAAATTGTAAGAAAGAAAAAACCCCTCAATCCATAACTGCATAGTCCAACAAAACAAATTCTCTCAAGCATTAGGTATGCTTGAAAATTTTATCTGTTCCTACTTTTAAGTTCATTGCCTCTCTATCATGAGATGAGTGGTATGATTCATCTTCATTCTTTTTGATTTGCAGTGGACTGTTGGACCTGCTATTGTTCATTGAATAAATATTGAATAATATTAAATAAATGCTTAAAATCAAGCAGCCAGGGTGAATATGCCCTGTTTCTTCATTCAAAAAAGTTGGAATGTGATGGATTTAGTCTAGAGGAATAGAGATGCCTGACCTGGCTCAAGGACTTAGTATAACATCTCCCTGGCCATTACTTTTCTGTGACTACCTCCATTTATCCCCTCTCTAACCATTGTCACTAGTATCATACTTGCATTGCCTTAGAGTTCTAAAGTCTTTCAAAATTTGTTTTTTTATAATTATCATACTTTGTTATTCTAACTCTGCTCATTTTGCTCTGCATAAAATTTTTTCCACTTTCATCTGAAATTGTCCATTTCATCATTTCTTATAGCACAATAATATTCCTTTCCATTCATATACCACAATTTGTTTAACCATTCCTCAGAGAGAAATTTGGATCTAGGCCCAAAGGGCAACAAAAATGTGCATACCCTTTGGTCCAGGGTCTATACCCTGAAGATATGATGAAAAAGGGTAAAAACATCACTTGTACAAAAATATTCATAGCAGCCCTGTTTGTGGTGGCAAAGAATTGGAAATCAAGTAAATGTCCTTCAATTGGGGAATGGCTTAGCAAACTGTGGTATATGTGTGTCATGGAACACTATTGTTCTATTAGAAATCAGGAGGGACACTTGAATTCAGGGAAGCCTGGAGGGATTTGCATGAGCTGATGCTGAGTGAGATGAGCAGAACCAGAAAAACACTATACACCCTAACAGCAATGTGGGAGTGATGTTCAACCTTGATGGACTCACTCATTTCATCAGTGCAACAATCAAGGACAATTTTGGACTGTCTGCAATGGAGAATACCATCTGTATCCAGATAAAGAACCATGGAATTTGAACAAAGTCCAAGGACTATTTTCATTAATTTAGAAAAAAACTGATATCTTATTGTCTGATCATGTTATCTCTTATATTTTATATTTCTTCCTTAAGGATATGATTTCTCTCTCATCACACCCAATTTGGATCAATGAATAACATGGAAACAATGTAAAGACTGATGAATTGCCTTCTGTGGGGGGTGGGGGGAGGGAAGTAAGATTAGGGGGAAAATTGTAAAACTCAAAATAAATAAAATCTCTAATGGAAAAAAAATCATGGGGCGGCTAGGTGGCATAGTGGATAAAGCACCAGCCTTGGAGTCTCAGACACTGAATAATTACCTAGCTGTGTGGTCTTGGGCAAGCCACTTAACCCCATTTGCCTTATTAAAAAAAAATCATTCCTCAGAAACCCCTTAGTTTTTAAGTGACTACTATGAAAAAAAGCTGCTATAAATATTTTTTGGACATATAGATCCCTTTCTTCTTTATTCGACTGCTTTAGTATAGTGTTGCAATAGTGGAATAGCTGGCTCAAAAGATGAGGACACTTTGACATCATCAGTTTCCTAGGCTAGATCAATCCCTAATTTACTGCAATGGTGACTGGTAGGGAACTGTTTGGTTCGCCATGTTCAAGGATATTCCTTTTGAAATCTTTGGCTTGAAAGACTTAAGACTGGAGCTTTTTTGTGAGATTGAATTGTTGAAAGGGGAGCCTAAGTGGTCCTGGGAGGATAAGAAGACAAAAATAAATTCCAATGGCTGCCTAACAAGGATTGAACCCTCAAGAGAAGACCAGGACAAGCTCATCTACTGATTGAAGAACGATCTCCTAGGGAGAAGGGTCAAATGAAGGCGGGGGTGGGGGTGGGGGTGGATCTAGATTGACTTGGGATATCAAGGCACACAAGGCCTACTTGATCATGTGATCCAGTGCAGACATGTCTAGAAAGTTCTGGAAGCTAAGTATTCTGTCATGAAGCAATTATACCAATTACATATAAAAACAATCTTTTAAAGTCAATACTATGGAAACTTAGGCTAAAAGGTTTGAAGCCTTGTTGTCTATACATACTCATCCTTGAGTCCAAATCTGGATCCAACTCTATGTCTCTCCTTTATCATCTCATGAGCCTTGCACCATTCTCTTCTTTCTGATTGAGACTGTTTTTGGGGTGGTGCTGATGGGCACTTCCCTTAGGGTTGCCAAGCCTGGAACAAACCTGGATCAGGCAGAGACCATGGGATTTATTGGGACCTGAGGGGAATGTGCTTGATGAGGGGGCCAAGAGACTGGGGAGCTAAGAGTTGGCTTGTATACCCCTTGCTGGGGGGGAGACAGGATTTCCTATCTGTTCCACTGACCTACTCTCCTTACCCAGAGGTAACCCCTTTTCCCTCAGTAGAGCTTCCTGGGATATCATTCCTTTCCCCTACCTTCACTACTCATTCTTCATGCCCTACCATTAATCAGAACCTAAGATATAATATGCCTCAGCCATTGTCCAGAGGAAAAGCAATAGGGTCAACAATGGTGCTAGAAGAATCTGCCAATGGTAAGTACTTTCTTGGAGTTCTTGTTCCACTTTCTATGGGCCCCCATGTCCTCCATTTCCCAGTCTTTAAGTGTACCCCCAATCACTGAATCTAAAAGTATGTTACTGATCCCTTACTACATACCTATTAATACAGAGCATACAAATATGTGTTTGACATGATCCTTGTGCTTTAATTTCCAATTTACTTGGGGAAACAAATCTAAGTTGCAAAGGACAGAGAATAACAATAGCAATGACAATACCCAACATTTATACATCACTTTAAAGTGTACATTGCACTTTATCTGTATAATCTTATTTGAGCTTCATAATGACTTTGCAAAATTATATATAGCAGGTATCATTATCCCTATTTTACAGATATGGATACAGGATCAAGGAGGTTAAGTGATTTGCTCACAGTCATATAACTGGGTTCAAAAGTGGAATTCGAGCCCTGGTCTTCCTGACTCCAAGTCCAACACTCTTATCTATTCTTCCATAATGATGTGATGAGGGAAATTAGGGAAGTTTAGCAGAAAGATTTGGACTTTGGACTTGGGGCGGCTAGGTTGCACAGTAGATAGAGCACTGGCCTTGGAGTCAGGAGTACCTGAGTTCAAATCCAGCCTCAGACACTTAATAATTACCTAGCCGTGTGGCCTTGGGCAAGCGACTTAACCCCATTGCCTTGAAAAATCTAAAAAAAAAAAGAAAGAAAGATTTGGACTTGAAGGCTGCTCTCTAAGCAGACTAATATCCTGTGTCTCCTAATGCTAAAGGAGAAAAGAATTCAGTGAAAGGAGAGATCACAGTGAGTCGAAGTAATGAGGAAAGATTTCAGGGAGGAAGTGGGCTTAAACTGGTCCTTGAAGGGATGGGTAGAATTAAGATAAGCAGTGGACTGGAGAGAAAGGTGGTGGTGGAAACTAGCATCATCAAAGACAAGAAGCTAGAGTGAGCTTGGTGTATCCGATGGAGACTATGGAGACACTTGTTTCATTAGAGTTGGCCATCCACATGAAAGTGTACGGTGTACATAGGGGCAGTGTATTGGTATGCGGAAAGACCTGGATTAGGAGAGAGAGGAACCTAGGTTCAAATCTAAGTTCTTCTATTCAGGTCCTAAATTTCATGATTCTATAAAGTCAGATGAAGAAGGTGAGATCAGGTTATGGGGGGGGGCTTTATATTCCATGCTCAGGGGTTTTGGTAGTAATAAGGAGACTATAATAGTGAAATTTATCATAATAAGTGCAGTTTTAATTGAAGTAATACTTTTTGAAGTACCCTGTACACATTTGAGCCAGTGATGGGGAGAAATTAGTATGATATATGGGGAAAAGGCACAGGATTTGATGTCAGAATAATGGGGCTGAGTGAGTCTAGACCCTATTATTTATTAATCATGTGATTTTGAACAAAGTTCCTTTACTTCTCGGTGTCTCAGTTTTCTTATCAATACACTGAGTTAATTCATCTATTACCTAATTCAAAAATTTATTGAAAGAATAGCAAGGATTGGGGGAGGCTAGGTGGTGCAGTGGATAGAGCACCAGCCCTGGAGTCAGGGGTACCTGAGTTCAAATGCGTCCTCAGACACTTAATATTTACCTAGCTGTGTGACCTTGGGCCCCATTTGCCTTGAAAAAAACTAAAAAAAAAATCTAAGTCTCTTGATTCCTAGTCTGTTAGTCTCTTGCCATTCCTCTGCCCTATCTCACAGTCATTAATCCAACTGTTGGCTTCTCACTTTTGGCTCCCAGATGTGCAAATTGGGAATATACAGCAAAGTTGTTTCAAAAAGTGGTTCTCATCTTTCAGTCTCTTGACTGTTTGTGCCTGTGCAGAGTTCTCTTTTAAGTCCAGGGTGCAATGTCAACTTGATCAATCTGTCTGAGATGGCAAAGAAAGGACTGGAGGATTGGGAGTGATGCTGGTGGTCTGGAAATCTGATCCATATGATTCAGCATCTTCTTGCTTATCCCCTTTGTTTATTTCCTCAGAAAGTCAGCATTCTCCATCTGAGGGCATAGTTTGTCAGTTCTTTCTTCTTGCCCCCATCCTGTGCCTGGCAACCAGAAAACTTTCTAACCTTTCAGAAGAAACCACCTGGCAGTACACCAAGGGACTGGCAAAATACTGGCTGGTTTATTTTTTCCTGGTCTTTGGTAGCATTGCAGTTTCTCCAGTGCTGAGTATGTGCATGTATTTTTAGCACTGTATTTTTATTTGAATCTTGGAGGTTTGTAAGAAAATATGGACAAAAACTACCTGCAGAGAAGGATTAGAAGGGCTGTAATACTCATCAGAGGAGACAGTAACCTAACTGATGAAATCACGGGTCTATTAAAGTACAAAAGTATTTGGAATATATGTGCCCCACATTCTACTTCAACAAATTTTGGAAACCCAAGTGTAGGAATACTAACATGAATGTTTCAGGACTTACAAAAGAGGATTAGGGGAAGAGAAGGTATGATAGTATTTTTCCCTGAGGCCCATGGAGGTTAGATATGAGATAGAGAAAGTTGGGAAACTAAATATTTTTAGTCAGTCAACTGAATCTCATGCTCAGATGGATTTGGGAATTCTACTTTTGGTTTTTGTCAGTGGTGAGTGGAAAAAAACAACTTCTACTACTTATATCTTTGTGCTTTGAATTCATAGGACAAAAATGACTAGAGAGAAGTAGTTCTGAGTATAAGGAAAGGGATGGAAAAAGGAAGTACTGTTGGGAGAGGAAGCTAGTTGAAGATGTAAGGGGACTTCAGTGGGAGGCAAAGACAATAAGGAGACTAGAAACCAAAGAGGGAAAGAAAGGAAGAAATGGCAGGGGATCTGATGGAATTGAAAGAGCAATGGTTCTTCAGGGGGAAATGAAGGCAGGTGGCAGATTGAAAAGATTAGGGATGGCAGGAAAATAGTAACTATGAAGCAGTATGGTATATGTGAGGTTAGTGACCTTGTCCAGCCAAACCCAAGGGCAGAGAGTCTCATGGCCCTGAGCAGGCAGAGGAAGGGGCACGTGTTGTCCGGTCTGGCCCCCTGGCCTCTCTGCCCCTGAGATTATAACCTGGGCTGCCAAGGATGGCTCCATGGGGGTGGTGAGAGTCACACTAAGGCCCTTTTGTGGTTATGTGCTTCTAAGAATAGCTGTGGCTGAGCTGGGGGAGGTGGTGTCTTATTGTTCGCATGTTTTGTGTCTTGTTTCTAGAGGTGTCCTGTGTCTGGTTTCCAGAGGTGATGATACCTAATTGTCAGCAGGAGCAGGGGCCTCCTGCTAGTTCCCTTGTAACCACTTCTTGCCTGTAGCACAAGACCTGGATTGGGGAAATTCAGGGAGAAGAGGGGGAGGGGGGGTCTGAGTTTGTTGATGAGAATAATCAAAGGGATATTGGGAGATGGATAAAATTACTTAGAAAGTATAGTGGGAGGGGGCAACCAGTTGGCACAGTGGATAGAGCACCTGCCCAAATCCTGCCTCAGACATTTAATAATTACCTAGCTGTGTGACCTTGGGCAAGTTGCTCTTAATCCCATTGCCTTAAAAAAATAAAAAATTTTTAAAAAGTATATTGGGGGGGGGTGGCTAGGTGGTGCAGTCAATAATGCACTGGCCCTGGAGTCAGGAGTACCTGGGTTCAAATCTGGTCTCAGACACTTAATAATTACCTAGCCGTGTGGCCTTGGGCAAGCCATTTAACCCCGTTTGCCTTGCAAAAACCTAAAAAAAAAAGGTATATTGGGATTTTCTCAGCAGTGTAATGATCAAAGACAATTTTTTTTTAGGTTTTTTTGCAAGGAAAACGGGGTTAAGTGACTTGCCCAAGGCCACACGGCTAGGTAATTATTAAGTGTCTGAGACCAGATTTGAACCCAGGTACTCCTGACTCCAAGGCCGGTGCTTTATCCACTATGCCACTTAGCTGTCAGATCAAAGACAATTCTAAAAGACTTGTGATAGAAAATGCCATTCATAGTCAGAGAAAGAACTATGAAATCTGAATGCAGACCAAACCATGATATTTTCACTATTTAAAAATTGGTTTTATAGGTTTTTTCTTTCTCATGATTATTTCACTTTTGTTCTGATTCTTCTTTCTCAATATAAGTAATATGAAAATATGTTCAAGGTGATTATATATTTATAAACCATATCAGATCAACTCACTGTCATAGAGAAGGTAGGGAGGGAGGTAGAAAAATATGGAACTCAAAATCTTATAAAAATGAATGTTGAAAACTATCTTTACATGTAATAGGAAAAAATAAAATTAAAAGAAACAAAAGAAAGTATAGGAGGACAAAGGATACATATGTTAAAACTTGAGATCTGGAAACTTTTGGAGAATGGGATCAAGTAGAAAAAAAAAGACTGAATATAGAGCAAAGAAAGGAAAAGATTTGGTTAAAAATGAAGAGGAAGGGTAAATGTAAGAAAATGAGGTGGGCAAGTAGTGAAAAAAAAGGCAGGCAGAAGGGAAAAGAGAAGAGAAAGCAGATAAAGTGGTATAAGGGAAAGAAAACCAGGAATTGGAATAAGAATAGAAGGGAAAGAAGAAGGGTGAGGGGACAAAAATAGGGTTTAGTATTTGAATGAAGAGGCTAAAATGAGAGAAGAGAAAGAGTTAATGAGAGTGGATAAATAGAAAGGACTAGAGGAGGGAGGAGTGGCATTCATGAAAAAGCTAAGAGAAAGGCTCTCAAACTCCATTCCTTTGAGATAACAATGCAGGCCAAATCTCTCACTAATCTCCCTCCTCCTATTAATAGCCCTGTGTCCTGTTAGAGAGGAGGCCACAGGTCCCCAGGCTCTGTTCTTAACCTCTTTGCCCTTGGCCAGAATGGGGCAGCCATAGCTGCCTAATCATCATGTAGCTCTGGCCCCTTTGGTTTCTGCGCTCCTGACTCTGGGGAACAGCAGGGAGGAGATGGGTCTTCAGAAAGAAAATTAGGTGGTTAATTTATAAGGATTTATTGCCTACCTGCTGCATTGGAAGAACAGTGCTAATCAATAAAAGATCTATGTAAGTTGCAAAAGAATAAAGTTGTGGAGTTTGTAGTCTGTATGTATATACATAGGCATACATATATATTTATGTCAAGAATAAAAAATTCTGATAGAAACTGAAATCACAGACTCTTAGACCAGGATTGGGATAGGGACCTCAGAAGTAATCCACTTTAGTCAAACCATTCAGAAAGCCTGAATCCTCTCCGTGTTTCTGGTGTGTGTCCAGACATAGCATAGTTTTAAACTTTGTAGCTTTGGAGACACCCTGCATAGCTTCTCTTTGGTTACTTTTATTGAGGGCAAACTCAAAACCCACTTTAAAATAGCCCTTTGATTTTTGGATAACTCAACACATTAGCAAATTTTCTTTATACTTAAACCAAAATCTGCCTCCTTATATAGCTTTTACTCCATTCTCCATAATTCTTTCCTAGAGTGCAGAAAAGTTTTACTCCCTCTTTTCCTTGACAGCCTTTAAAATTTTGGAAGAAAATGTTAATTTTCTTTTCTTTTCTGAGCTGAATATCCCCTAAGATGTGATTTGAGTCACTTCACTGACTGCCATCTTCTGGGCATATGGGTTAAATGTCCTTTTCTAAAATAATAGAGCACCCCAAAAGGGTTTCATTGGGAGAGAATACAGGGGAAAAAAACATTTCCTCACTCATTGTGGATATTATACTTTTATTAATCCAACATAATTCAATCCAACAAATGTTTATCAAGTACCCACAGTATGCAAGGCACTGTCCTAGGAGCTAGAACAAAGATGAAACCAGTTTTATGTCTCTTTTTTTGTTTGTTTGTTTTTTGTTTTTGCAAGGCAAGGGGGTTAAGTAGCTTGCCCAAGGCCACACGGCTAGGTAATTATTAAGTGTCTGAGGTCGGATTTGAACTCAGGTACTCCTGACTCCAGGGTCAGTGCTCTATCCACTGTGCCACCTAGCTGCCCCCAGTTTTATGTCTCTTAAGGAATTTATAATTTAGCACTACAATCTAGTATAATCTAGCAGTCTACCCCTAATGGGGGAAGAAAAATATAAACATAAGTATGGTATAAGTACAGACCCCTTCTGTAAATCTAACTTGTACTTGCAGTTTGGAACAGGATGGGTGAGTGGGATGTTAGGGAGGGTGGGAGGCTAACTATTCCTTTTTCATATTTTGTATCATTTAGTTGACTAATAAAGTTAAATATACAGGTGAGTGTTTACAATATAGGTTCAAGCAAAGATAAAAATGATAGCTATAAAATGAATTCCCCATAATCTTGGGGTTCTCTTTCATAAACACACAAGCATCATTGGTTGAACATTATGGGTACACATCCGTGCTGCATTAGTAGAGAAGTCTACATATAGGGAATATATGTGTCCTAGACAAGTACACTTTTAGCATGGTAGGGGTTTGAGTTCCTTTTCTTTCTTCTTTGGTCCTCATGTTGCTCCCACTCTATTCAGGACCCCGGTGGACTGGTCACTCTGCTTGGTGCCCCTGGACCTACTCTTCTCTGCTCCTTAATTCTACAGTCAGGGTTAACTATCTCTTGAGAAGCAATATGACAATGAATTGAATGCAGAACTTAGAATCAGAAACACCTGCTTTCAAACCTCCCCTCAAATAATTACTAGCTGGACTTAACATCCCTGGGTCTCAATTCCTTTATCTGTAAAATGAGACAATTGGACTCAGAGCCAGACTTACAAGCTCTAGATGCTCTGGGCTTTCCAATTGATGCTCTGTACCTTCCAATTGCGGTCTATGGTTGACCCTCCACGGTAAGTAGCAGGACAGTCTAGACAATGATGGGGGGAGAGGAGAGAGAAATCTTTTCCCTACCTTCATTCCATAGGAAAGGGGCAAAAGAAGGGCTGCCATGATTTTATTTGTACAAAAGCATAGATACTGATTCTCTTATCCCATTGATCATCTCACCCTCTCAACTTTGTATCATTTGCATGCTATCTATATATTTATTGAAGACATTAGTAAACATGTTTAACCAAACAGGACCAAGTTGACAGACAGCCCTGTGGTACTCCACTGAAGACATCACTCCAGGTTGATCTTAATTCATAATACTATGAATTAAGTAGTAATTCAGCTTGTTCCTTTATAGCTGGCTTTATTCTTGACTGCCATAGCTCATGCCTCTCAGAGAGTATGTGTCTTGCTTTTTAAAATATTACCAGGGTTCCTAGCAAGCTAGTACTCTGGTGGCAATATAAAGAATAGTTGGGAGAAAGAGGGAGCTGGCCTGGTTAGGAGGTTGTTATATAATTGTGTACAGTAGTAAGGTGAGTAAAAAAGAACTTCATGGGGAGGGAAAAAGAAAAGTCAAAGATGATGTTGATGTTTTGAATAAGACTATGAGAGTAATAGTGCCATAAATGGAGGTGGGAGTGGGGAAGAGGCTATTGGAAGGAGAAGGTTTTAAGAAAAAAGAAGTTAAACACAGTTTTAAACATATTGATCCTGAGATGACTACAGGACATTGAGTGGAGATGTTCAGCACAGAAATGGACACAAGGGGCCAAAACTCAGGAAAGAGTTTAGGGCTAGAGTTAAAGATTTGGAAGTAATATGCATAGAGGTGACAACTAATAATGTTGTTGAGTGAGAGAGAGTTTAGAGGTAAGGTAGAAGGACAAAAGATGTATATTACATATAGAAGTTAAATAAAAAAGTAGCGATCATAGAGGTCAAAGAGGAATCACCGGGACTATTATTTCTTTCATTCTGGATACCATATTGCTATTGAGAGTCAAACAAAAAAAAATTTGTTTTGGTTTCCACATGATACTGTTAACATGTAGCCTAATAGACAATGATGATAATTAGAATATTGGCAACAACAATGGTGTGAACTGCTTTCTTTTGACATTTTTCCAAATCTATGTTTATGAAGTTGGTTTTTTAGAACATAAATATATTTTTCTTTGTCCCTACAAAAGGTAATTTTAACAGGTTTGGCCTACCATTCCAAGCTGCCATGTTTTTATTTGTACAAAAACATAGATACTGATTCTGTCATCCCTTAGATTATCTATCCCTCTCAACTTTGTATTATTTGCAAAATTAATAAACATGCTATCTATATATTTATTGCAGGCATTAGTAAAACAGAACAGGACCAAGTAGATAGATAGTACTGTGGCATTCTACTGGAGACAACACTCCAGGCTGACCTTAATTCACAATACTATTTAACGATAGCTTAATAATGATCTATTGAATTAAACTGCATTTGTTAAAACAAAACCTTTGGGGCTGATCATTAAACCAATTCTGAAATCAAATAATTGTATTATTACCTAGTCTACATCATGTCATTTCATCCACAAAGATATAGTCAGAACCCTTATCAAATTCTTGTGGAAATTGAAGCATATTATGTCTATACTTTTCTCTTTTAAATTTTATTGATACATTTTCTTTATCACAACAGATAATTCCCATCAAAAACCCCAAACTTTCCCCATCCAAACAATTAAACCATTGGTTATTAAGAGAAAAAAAGGTAAAGTCCTTTAGCTTGGGCAATTTGGCACTATCACTAACTACCATATTGGACCAGTTTTGTTATCTTTCCATATTGACTTTATTTACATTGTTATAATCATCTTGTGTTTTGTTCTTTTGACTCAGCTTTCTCCCTAATTAGCTCATATGAGTTTTCCTGTTTCTCTGAAATTATTGCATTAGTTATTCCTTATGGCATTATAATATTCAGTTCCAATGTGCATACATAGATAGGGGCAGCTAGGTGGTACAGTGAATAGAGCATAGGCCCTGGAGTCAGGAGGACCTGAGTTCAAATGCGGTCTCAGATGCTTAATAATTATCTAGCTGTGTGACCTTGGGCAAGTCACTTAACCCCATGGTCTTGCAAAAAAACCTAAAAAAAAAGTCCAGTACACATACATATACATTATAACTGTGTTAAATTCCCCAATCATTGGAAATGTACTTTGTTTCAATTTTAATTATTATGAAAATACTACTTTGAACATTTATGTACATGTCTTTAAAAAAGAAAAACAACTTACTATCAATAACCCAAAAGTAACATCTTTTAGGTAAAAGATTATGAAAAATTTGCTCTTTTCTTTCATGATTTCAAATTATTTTCCAGAACAGTTGAGTCAATTGACAACTCCACCAGTGGTGAATTAAACTGTCTACCCAAAGCTCCTCCAAAAATGAGTTTTTCCAGTCTTTAAGAATCTTTGTTTATTTTATAATATGAGATTGTTTGGTATGCTGTAATGGGTTACTATAATTTACATTTTCTGATATATAATAATGATGATGATGATGATCACTAGTCTTTATATAGTACTAACCTTGTGCCAGATATTGTGTGAAAGCACTAACTGCATTACAATTATTATCTCATTTGATTCTGTCCTTACCCTCATTTTACAAATGGGAAAACTGGAGCAATTTACATGATTTGTCCAGGGACACATAGCTAGAAAATGTCTGAGACTGAATTTGAATTCAAAACTTCCTGACTCCAGGTCTGGTAAACTATTCATTCTACTACTTAGCTTCCTCTGATGCTAGGGTTTGAGCCCTCTTTATGGTATGCCCTCTTTCCCCCATATCAATCACCTAGTGACCAGTTGATATCTCTTCAATATTATTGAATTCAATATCAATTTCTGGTTAAGAAACCTTGTTTTTATATTTCTACCTTTATTATATTTTTACTACATTTATTTTTTAAATTCTCTTACTCAGGTCAGAGATGAGTAATGTTTATAAGATTGATAATTATAAGTTTTCTTGCATACCCATGTCACCCCATTTACAAGAAGTTTCTCTCTCTCTCAATATTCCCTCATTAACTTTTATAGTGAGGACTCTAAAATGACAACAAATCTTTTCTCTTCCTTTCAAAATGTTCATATTGTATCTTCACAGCCTTTTCAAACTTTTCAAATTTAAGTTTCTTTTATTTGTTATGTTTTCATGTTAAAGATTCTGCTAGGGCGGCTAGGTGGTGCAGTGGATAGAGCACCGGCCCTGGAGTCAGGAATACCTGAATTCAAATCTGGCCTCAGACACATAATAATTACCTAGCTGTGTGGCCTTAGGCAAGCCACTTAACCCCATCGCCTTGCAAAAAAAAAAATAAAGATTCTGCTAGCTAGAATTTCTTCCCCATTATAAATGCTTGGAAGACTTCAATTCTGTTAAAAAATCCTTAACTCATAAGTATATACTTAATTTTTAAAGTTCATTTTCTATTAGTTTTTTGGTATATCGTATTCCAATATTTCCTTTTTTGTTGTTTATTTCATAATTTTTTTTTTTAGTTTGCAAGGCAATGGTGTTAAGTGGCTTGCCCAAGGCCCCACAGCTAAGTAATTAAGTGTCTGAGGCTGATTTCATAATTCTAACTGAAGTTGTTCTCCTTTTTATATGTGATATGTATCTTTCTGATCATTTTCAATAGTTTTTTTTTTGATCTGAGAGCCTGGAACTTGACAATTATATTTCTGAATAACTTGAACATGGAATTCCTTTCTGTTAGTGATTTGTGGAATTCATCAGATCCTATTTTTGTCCTTTAATTCTCATATTTCTCAGCAATTAAAAATAATTTCCTAATCTTTTCAAGGTTTTTTTTTCCACTCATGCAATGTATAAATATCTTATCTTGTCATATAGTTACATTTAGTTGTTCACTGGTTCCACAAAAGCACAATTTTGAGCAAAATGACATCAGAAGGAGCACAGTACTGCTGAAATAATGCTATGGATACCATAAATGGACCATAGGCTGAAGATACTATAGTTATATTTAATAACTTTTAAAGCAAGATTTGATTATGATATATCACATATCATTGCAAAACTATTTTGGCTAGGCAACTTTATAAGGGATATGGTTGTACAATTCTCTTTTTCAATACATTTTTTAATATTGCCATATTCATGTCATAAGAGCAATCCCATTAAGACTCAATGATATCTCGGAATTTATTCTTATCTCTTTTCATAAAAAAGGGATGTACATTAAAGGAAGAATCAGAAAGGAATAGTGTTAATCCAGGAATGCTTTCTATAGGAGCAGAATTTTTAATACAGACTTGGAAAAAAACTGATTTTTTGGAGATTATACATAGTTACTATTAAAATGTTCCAGATTTCAAAGAGGAAGTGAGGAATTCAAGAAGAGAGAAATATAGGATCCTTTAATCTCTTTTTAAAGGAAAATAAATCCACTTACAATGATTACATTTGACTTAATCTTTACTATTTTTAAAAAATTATTTGCTTTGGGGGACAGCCAAGATGGTGGCATGGAGGCAGTAATTCCCAGAAGCTCTTCCCCCCAAAACTTCAAATGCCATAAAATTATGACTCTAACCAAATTCTAGAGGGACAGAACCCACAGAAAGCCTGAAAAAAAAGAGCGAAAAAATTTTCCAGTCCAAGACAACTTGGTAGGTCTGTAGGGAAAGGTCTATTTCACGGGGATGGGGGTTGGAAAGAGCTGCAGTGCAGCTGGGCCACTGCACCAGAGCCAACCAGCTCCAACCTTCCAGGAACAGTCCGCAGGATGCTTGGGTCCCTGGGGGCACCTTGTCCATAGCAGCAGAGTGGTTTCTAGACCTCTTGGTCCAATCATGGAGGGACTTGAAGGGCTGATGGGAGAACTCTGCTTCACCAGGGTAAGCATGGAGCCCAGACAAATGCAGGCATCCCAGGAACCTATGGAGCCACTCAGTAGCTGCTTCCAAAGTGCTCAACCCACATATAGTAAGGGCTGTGAGAAGAGACTGCAGAGATCTCTCTGCTCTCCCTGTCAGTACACTGCTGTTTGCCCATACTCAGATCTAGGGTCCAGGGACCCTCTTCATGACTCCAGGGCAGAGAGGAGGGACTGTGGTCATCCACAGACCAGAGCAGTCAGAGGCTCTCAAAAGACATTGGAGGAATTAAGGTCCTTGGGTGTGTGTGCCAAAAATCCCCAAAAGCTTTGTAAGTACATTAAAATCAGGTCATAGGCTGAGGAAATGAGTGAACAACAGAAAAAAAAAAGAATCTGACCATAGAAAATTACTTTGGTCCCATGGAGGATCAAAATATACACTCAGAAGATACAAAGTCAAAAAGCCTCCAAGAAAAATAAGAATTGGTTTCAGGCTGTGGAAGAGCTCAAAAAAGACTTTGAAAAACAAGTCAGGGAGGTAGAGGAAAAATTGGGAAAAAAAATGAGAACAATGCAGGAAAATCATGAAAACCAAGTCAGTCACTTGGTGAAGGAGATACAAAAAAAACCACTGAGGAAAAGAACATGTTAAAAACCAAAAAAAAAAAAAATTGGGAAAAAGAAGTCCAAAAGGTCAATGAGTTGAAGAATGTCTTAAAAATCAGAATTGGTCAGATGGAAAAGGAGATTAAAAAAAAGCTCTCTGAAAAAAATAACTCTTTCAATTGTAGAAATGAGCAAAGGGAAGCCGATGACTTTGTGAGAAATCAAGAAACAATAAAACAAAACCAAAAGAATGAAATACTAGAAGAAAATGTGAAATATCTCGTTGGAAAAACAACTGACCTAGAAAATAGATCCAGAAGAGATAATTTAAAATTGAGTGGGCTACCTGAAAGACATGACCAGGAAAAGATTCTAGACTTCAATTTTTCAAGAAATAACCCAGAAAAATTGCCCTAATATCCTAGAAACAGAGAGTAAAATAGAAATTGAGGGAAGCCACCAATTACCTCCTGAAAGAGATCCTCCCCCCAAAACTCCCAGGAATGTTGTAACCAAGTTCCAGAACTCCCAAGTCAAAAAGAATATACCACAAGCAGCCAGAAAGAAACAATTCAATTACCATGGTGCTGCAGTCAGGATTACACAGGATTTGGCAGCGTCTACATTAAGGGCTCATAGAGTGTGGAATATGATATTCCAGAAGACAAAAGAGCTTGGAATGCAACTACCAGCAAAAGTGAACATCCCCTTTCAGGGGAAAAGATGTACATTCAATGAACTAGGGGAATTTCAAACTTTCCTGTTGAAACAACCAGAGCTGAACATAAAGTTTGATCTTCAAGTACAGGACAAAGGTAAGGGATAGAGAAGGTGGATAGGAAGGGCAATTTATGACATGTTTAATAATTTTGAATTGCATCTATTCCTGCATGGGAAGATGATACTGATAACTCATATGAACCTTCTCATTTATTAGAGCAGTTAGAAGGAGCATATATATAGACAAGGCACAGGAGAGAGCTGAATATAATAGTACAGTATATTATAAAGATAGAGTCAATGGGAGAAAAGGAAAGTACTGAAAGAAAAGGGAAAGGTAGAATGAGTTAAGATATTTCATGATGGGGCTGCTAGGTGATGCAGTGGATAGAGCACCAGTCCTGGAGTCAGGAGTACCTGAGTTCAAATCCAGCCCCAGACACTTAATAATTACCTAGCTGTGTGGCCTTGGGGAAGCCACTTAACCCCATTGCCTTGCAAAAACCTAAAAAAAAAAGATATTTCATGAAAAAAGTCAAGCTAAATCTTTTACAATGGAGTGGAAGGGGGGAAGGTGAGCATTCATTCTCATCAGAAATACTCAGAAAGGAAAAACACATACATTCAATAGGGTATAGAAATCTATCTTACCCAAGAGGAAAAAGGAGAGGAAAGGGATAGGAGAAAGGGGACAGGGGGAGGGGAGGGGGTGTGTAGGTGAGAGAAGAGAGGGAAGATCATGGGAGAGGGTAGTCAGATACAACACACTTCTGAGGAGAGAGAGAATAGAATAAATAGGAGTGAGGAGGAATAGAATGAAGAGAAATACAGTTAACAATAGGAACTCGGGAAAAAAATATTGAAGCAACTTCTCTGATGGCCTTATGATAAAAAATGTGATCCATTCCAGAGATAGAACTGATGGTATCTGAACACAGACTGAAGTACATTTTTTTCCCCTCTCAATTCACTTCTCTTGAAGTTTCTCTATCATTTTGGCGGGGGGAGAGAACAACAAGATTATCATAGTAATGTGAAAATAAATAAATAAATCATTAAAAAAAATTATTTGCTTCTTGGAAAGACTTGCATGAATTGATGCTGAGTGAAATGAGCAGAGCCAGAAGACACATTAACAACAATTCGAGGAGATGATCAATCATAATGGACTTGTTCATTTCAGTAGTATAATAAAAGACAATTTTTTAAAGACTTGTGATAGAAAATACTATACATATCCAGAGAAGGAATTATGCAGTTTAAATGAATACCAAAGCTTATTATCTTTAGTTTTTTAAAGTTGTTTTAATTATTGTCATCTTTTTTCTCTCTAATGTTTTCTTTCTTCTGTTTGAATCTGATTCTTCTCTTACAACATGTTCAATATTGGTCCATATTTAGCATGTAGAGCTATACTTAGCACTGTAGAGCTTAGGGGGCAGCTAGATGGTGAAGTGGATTGAGCACTGGCCCAGGAATCAGGAAAACCTGAATTCAAAGCCAGCCTCAGACACTTAATAATCACCTAGCTGTGTGACCTTGGGTAAGTCACTTAACCCCATTGCCTTACAAAAACAAAAAAAATGACTAGTAAAATTTAGCTTTGTATGTAGTTGGAAAAACAAATAAACATTTAAATTTAAAAAAATGTATTTGCTTTGTCATGTACTTCACCAGAACAAATCTTTCTCCAAATCTAGCAACAAACTTACTATCATTTATTCTATTAAGGCTTAAATCTTCTGAAAATTAAAAAAAAAGATCATCACATCTTCTGATAATTTGATATACATTTCCCATTCATTTAAAATAGAAATTTTGGGGTGGCTAGGTGGCGCAGTAGATAGAGCACCAGCCCTGGAGTCAGGAGTACCTGAGTTCAAATCTGACCTCAGACACTTAATAATTACCTAGCTGTGTGGCCTTGGGCAACCATTTAACCTCATTTGCCTTGCAAAAACCTAAAAAAATAAAATAGAAATAGAAATTTTGCTCTGGGATTACACCCTTCCTTCTACCACCTTTCCCTGTTCTCCTACCTATTGTTCTCTCATTCTTTATTTGTAATACTCTCTTCAATGACTTATTTTGCTGTTGAGTTTCTTCTTCTCTTCATTTCCCATCAATTATTTAGTCAAGAATATTAAGAGGAAGTAAGATATTAATTATATGTAAGGCTTTTGGTGGGGGTCTTTTTTTTAGATTTTCCTGGATTTCCTAAATTCCAGGTGAAAACAAAATTATGCAGCCAAATTATAATGAATTTATGAGATATTATATGTATATGATTCTTTTACATTTCAAAATCCAGATTAAGCCTAGAGAACACTTCCTAGGTAAGAGATTATAGAATTTAGGAAGAGTTCCTAACCTATCTTCAGTCATGGTGTCAGTCCTTTACCTGTCAGTCCTTAACCACTTGAAAGTCAATATATACTTTCTAATGTCCCTCTCTATCTTTACCTTTACATTTAGAGATTACTACCTTGTGTCAGTCTAGTGACCCAGTTAAATTCCAGAGACTCTTCATTTTATTCTCTCCAGATTATATGTTATATAAATATCTTTATTACTTCTATCATTTGCCTAATCTAAATCTCTTTTGAGACTGGGCCTCTTATATATAAATTCTTCAAAATCATCTTTATTTTTATATTACTATCTTTTTTAATAATATATGAATTTTCTAAAAGACTGATTTAGGGCAGCTAGGTGTTACAGTGGATAGAGCACCGGCCCTGGAGTCCGGAGGACCTGAGTTCAAATCCAGCCTCATACATTTAATAATTACCTAGCTGTATGACCTTGGGCAAGTCACTTAACCCCATTGCCTTGCAAAAACCAAAAAAAAGAAAAAGAAACTGATTTGAGGATAAAACAAAATATTCTTTAGGTTTCTAGGAGTCTATGTGTCATTTCACATTTTTAATAGAAAATAAATCATGAAATCCAAATTGATGATTTTTAGACATAACTTTTAAATGATTCCTTGTTAAATTTATCTCCTTATTACTGTAGTCTTTGAGCTTGATGATAATGTATCTGATGAATTGAATTTAGAGATATTCATGGTTAATTTCCAATCAATTATATCTCTTTGCATGCTGGTCCTTTTTTTTTTTTTAATATATCTGGAATTTTTTCTTTGCATTATTTCCTAAAATAAGTGGGAAAGTTCTTCCTGTGTCAAAGTTTTTGGGAAGTCCAATAAAACTGAGATTTATCTTCCTTTTCTTTTTTCTTCACTGTTTCCAGATATATTTGATTTGAGTTAGTCTCGTTTGAAAATTTTGACTATTATAAACTTAATAATCATCAAATATCAGCAACATTCAAACACACACACACACACACACACACAAAGACAAGAAAGATCATGTTCTTATAAGAATGAAATTGTTTGCTTTAAAAATGGTATGTTAAATTTAATCAGTTAGCAACAAAATTATCTAGCTAATTTGTTTTCTTTCCTGTACTTGATTTTTAATTTTTTTAAATTTATTTAAGGCAATGGGGGTTGCGTGATTTGCCCAAGGTCACACGGCTAAGTAATTATTAAATGTCTGAGGCTGTGTTTGAACTCAGGTTCTCCTGACTCCAGGGCCGGTGCTCTATCCACTGTGCCACCTAGCTGCTCCTTGATTTTTTTAAATGTTATTGATGCTCTTGTCTTTTTTGATATGATTTAATTCCCACTAACTCCTCTCTATCCTTGATAGATTTGTACCTTGTAATAAATAAGTATAGTCAAGCAAAATAATAAATCTCACTCCAAACTTCTTTACAAAGAGGTGGTAAATAAGTTTCATCATCAGTCCTCTGAAGTCATGAAGTCATGATAAGACATGTTTGAGCAGAGATCTGAAGTCTTTTGAATTTTTTCTTTAATAATAATAATAATAACTAGCTTTTATGTAGCGCTTTTTTTAGGTTTTTTGCAAGGCAAATGGAGTTAAGTGGCTTGCCCAAAGCCACACAGCCAGGTAATGATTAAGTGTCTGAGACTGGATTTGAACCCAGGTACTCCTGACTCCAGGGTTGGTGCTTTATCCACTGCACCACCTAGCTGCCCCTATATAGTGCTTTTAGGTTTGCATCATGCTTTACAAATGCAGCAGTCTTGAGAAGTGGGTGATTTTACAGCAGTGGGTGATTTTACAGTAAAGGAAACCAAGTCACAGAGCGGATAAGTGACTTGGCCAGATTTGAACTTGGGTATTCCTAATTCCATGTTCAGTGCTCTAACTGCTGCTATCATTATGGTCATTATGCAATCTGTTCTAGTTCTGTTTATTTTTCCTGTATCTGGTCATACAAGTCTTCCAAATTTCTATAAATTCTTTATATTAGTACTTTCTTATGTTGCAATAATTTTACATTACATTATAAACCATACTTTATTTAATAATTCCCCCATTGATGGACATCCACCTGGTTTACAATCATTTGTTAACATAAAAAGTACAAAAACTTTTTTGTGTTTGTGTTCTTTCCCTTGGCTTTTGATCTCTTGGTGATATATTCCTTGTAGTAGGATGATCATGTCAAAGGGTACCTAATGATTCTGGGAATATAATTCCAAATTGTTTTCCAGACTGGTTAGGTCAATCCATAGCTCTACCAACATTGCCTTAGTATATATAGTTTATATATAATAGTAGGAAGTATATACAGTATATATATATATATATATAGAGAGAGAGAGAGAGAGAGAGAGAGAGAGACAGACAGACAGACAGACAGACAGATAGATATACATCTTCCTATATCCCATTTTTGCAGTCATCTTTTACAATATTTGCCAAACTATTGAGCATGCAGTGAATCCTCAGAGCTATTCTAAATAACATTCAATTTATTATTTATTTGGAGCATTCTTTCATATGGCTGTAGATAATTGACTTTATTCTTTTGAAAATTGTCTTATTCTCATTTCCTCTTTGGGAACAAAGTTGGTCATTATTATAAAATATTCAATTTTGAGAGGTTTTTTCATTGTTCATTATTCCCTTTATCTTGTTTTAGTCATTGTATATATTGTTTCCCTGGTTCTTCACATTCATTGCTATGAATGCACATATGCTGCGGTAATATATTCATGTACCAAAATTTCTTTAACCATCCCCCAACAGATATGCTATATCTTAGAAATGACATACCTCATTCCAAATTGCTTTCCAGAATTGTAGGACAATTTAAGATACCCACTAACAGTATATTAGTGTACCTGTCTTCCTGCATGAACTCTAAACATTGACTATTTCCTTCTTTTGTCAATTTGCAAATTTACTGAGTGTAATACATAACTTCTGTTGTTTTGATTTGCATATTTCTTGGTAGTAGTGATTTGGAACAATCTTTCATATGACTAATATGAGTGTAATATAGAATTTCAGTTGTTTTGATTTGAATTTTTCTTTTAATTAGTGATTTAGAACAATCTTTCATATGGCTAATAGTAATTTCTTATTATTTGTTCAACTCCTTTGACCAATTATCTATAAGGGAATGATTCATAACATATGTCAAGGGCTCAG